>NC_060139.1:723890526-725140526 GCF_021461385.2 Schistocerca piceifrons
TTTTTTGCAGCTAAAGATATTTAACTCTCCGAACACCACTTCTTAATTGGGTTCCTTCTACTGAGAAAGAAGGCGGGAAAACGGTTGATTGAAGGGGACGAGTATTTGTGCTGTGTTGTTCAGACAGGCGCCTTGAGGTCACGGAGGAATATGAAGGACTATACATGTTGATGAGACGGCAAAGGAATAAAGAGTATGAAAATCCATGTAATTGTCTGCATGTAGCCGTCATAGCTAGGCATTTGGTGGTGAAATACGACCAAAGAGTCGAACGTCAAACTCATATCCAGTCGTCCATCACAAGTTCCAAGAATTTCTTCCGAAAAGGATCTTACAGGACAACATCGCTATAGTCAACATTTGGAAGCAGAAACGAAGCTCGTTTTTTAAGTCAAGAGGAAAGATCTTTTTACACTTTTGTAAGGAATGGAGAAATGTTGGTGCTTTCTTGCAAATTGTAGCGATGAGATGATTCTAATTTCGTTTTACATCTATTATTATCCGTAAACTCTTTGCTGAAGGTGAGAAATGTGGGCAAAGTACTACTATCATTACCTATCACTGGTATCGCCTTTTGACGCCGTAAGTCGCACATTAGTGTCATGTAAGATATGTACGTGGAATATCTTGAGCAAAATGATACAGAGAAACGTGTCCGTGATGGATGAAATTTTCACCGCTAGTATTTGGCCAGCAGGGGGAGTGGAGACGGTGGCGTAAAGTTCCATGTCACCACACTTGATATCATTGTCCAGGACTAAATTCCAAACTCCTCCGCGGCTTTTCGTAGAGCCAGAGTATGCCACACTGTTGATAATGGTGATCCGTCTGTCCAATGAAGACGAGAAGATCAGCGTCCAAAATGGTAATACCGTAGGGAATCTCCATTAAGGGTCTTTGCCGATGCTAACACTGGAGTAGGCTTCATGCAGAGGTAAGCTACGTACCGGTAACTGATTTCACAACCTGCGAACAAATGATGATCAACAACATGAACACGATGCTACGCTATGTACGTTACAATCACCTTTACGATAGATTTATGACTGAGACAAAAATCTTACTAATTGTGAAGAACTGGTGACATTGTGAGCAAAGGAAGAGACTCTATTCCAGTTAGGCACTCTAACCTAATCATCAGAGCATCTGTGTCAAAGATAAATTATGAATTATTTTGTTTCTACGTGGTGTACCAGAGCTTGTTAAACTTTCAATGGAATTTAAACAGCATTTTCTCTCTGTGTTCCTTGTTCTACATGATGTCTTCCTCTTGCATGAGTGGTTTCATTTTCTTGTTACACGCAATTGGGATGCAACGCTCTGTGTTAATAAACGGGGGCAGAGGTGTATAATTACATGTGCGTGAAAGTGATTCACCGTTCATTCGCAAAAGTCAATTACCGCCTCCGGTTTTACTAACCCCTATCACCTAACGATCAGTTTCACCGATCATATTAGTGAATTTGTGCACGCGTGGCGGGTTATACTTCGTAAAAAATCTCGTCCGATAGCCGATGGCTAGTTGTAGGCAGTGATGGTGTGTCTAACGACCAGTTTGCCTAGTTATTACTCAAAACTTTAAAGCTGACGAACGTATATTTCCATATAAAATTTGGAGTATGTCATAATGCCCTTCTGATCAGTCTTAACGGATATGTAATACGTACAATTTATTTAGTACTCTGATGTCTTGGTATTCAGTGTTTTATACCTACATGAAATCAGCCTGATAGCTATGAATCAAGGGAGTCATATGAAAGTAGTGTTTATTGGCTGAAATAGCATTTCAATCGGCACCACAGAATCGTTTATTAACAACAATACGATTATATGGGGAACCAAAGAAAATTTGTGACGGGTTCTTGATGAGGAGGATGCAGCTTGTTACGTCGGTTGGAGAGACACCGACAGAAGTAGAAGTAACTTTAGTCGTGCGCCAGGAATATGGTACCCATGTTGATCGTGTTATATATTAACGACCTCCCAGACATTATTAACAGTAACCTTATACGTTTCGTAGATCATGTGGTTACCTATAACTGAGTACTGTGTGCCAATAGCTGCAAAAATATTTTCAAATGTTGATCAGTTTTCAGTGTGGTGAAAAAATTCGCAATCCGCTTAAATGCGGAGAAATATAAAATTATGCGCTTCATAAAACGAAAACTCATAGTATTCTGTGACTACAACATCAGTGATTCACAGTATCGGTGAACTCAGACGAATACCTGGCTGTAAAAATTTGAAGAGATATGAACTGGGTGTTCAAATAGGCTCAGTCGTAGATACGGCATACGGTTGACTTCGGTTTATTGCAAAGAAATCAGGAGACTATGTTCAGTCTGTAACGTTCCCTGGCAAACTCACACTATTAATAAACTAAAATTTAATTTACCATATACGCCGCTATAAAGCAATTTGTAAATACTGTAATTATTTAACAAAAAATATTATTGAATTTTGTGTAAAGGACATTCATTATTATTGTAATATTTTCTGTAGTAATATTCTCTCTGTATTTAGGATGGTAATATTTCTATATTCATAATGTAATTGCGAAATGTGTCAATATCTGCGATAACAGAGATGCGAAATTCAGCCAGAGGAAAATAATGTTGTGAGATTACAAAGAAATGTTAATAGTCAGCAGTAGTATAAAAGCACAATGTACTATGTATTCTTTGGTCATCCTCCTTTAGAGCTGAAAGCGATAGGAAGCTGTGACGAAGCGTTTTATGAATGGGTAGAGTTTTTTTGTCTGTAGCTAGATTTAGCCGCCATTAGAGGAGAAATTACAAACTAATGTGAGTTGAATATTTGTTGTGGTTTAAATATATTATAATTTATCAAAAGTGTTTATTATTAATGTAAATTAGCTTGCCCATGTCATCTATAATATTTCTTTAAAGAATTTTTAGCGGTGTTGCTGGGCTGTGCCGCGACCGAACGATTTGCAGCGGCGGCACATTTAAAAAATTGTTCCGCTAAGAAAAATTAACCAAACCCGTAAATCGGGAAAAGATAAAAAATTAGCAGTGAATCAAGAAAATGTTCTTCTTTTGCAGCGATTCTGAGACTGACGGATTTTAAAAATAGTTACACATTTGTGCATTCATAGGCGGATAGTTAATGTTGAAATTTAACAATTTTGGTTCTTTCAAATAACTTAAATGTATAGGGATGTGTATTTTATCAGTGATAATTAAACGTCAGCTTGGCAATATTTAACCGTTTTCTGCTAATAGAGACAGTCTTGTGTTCCATAGCTAACGCCGGGAAAGAATTCAGTAAATAAATAATATAAAAAAAAAAAAATCCACTGCATTTAGAAAATGTGTGCCAAGGCCGAATTATGGAAAGGATTTAATTCTCAACTAAATATTCTTAATCAGTTAATATGAGTTCACGTAATTTTAAATGTACTTAGTTCCGTGTAAATGAATTTTTTATTACCACACGTAAATGAGAGGTTCTACAGCAAAGTTCGTTCATACGTACAGAAAGAAAGAAAGGCAAATTAACTAAAAGCAAAAAATTTAAAAAAGGTAACTGATTATTTACTTTTATTCTTTAATGAAATTCCATTTAAATTGGCAAATTTCATTAAAAGTCTACAAAGGAGTTTGTGTATCCTATCTTAAAATATTGCTCAAAGGCGTCGAAAATATATGCCGTAGAACTCACAGGGGATATTGAAAATATGGAAAGAAACATGGTACGAATGGCCATGGATCTGTTTGACTCACAAGAGAGCGTCGCCAGAATCTTGAGAAACCTGAACTGGAAGACTCTTGAAGCTAGACACAAAGCCTACATGCAAAATTTTCAAAATAAATGAAATAGCTACAGACAAAATTTATATTCCTACGTGTCATTTCTTTAGAGACTGTGAAGACAGGATTAGTAGCAGAACGTTCAGGTGCAGTTAAGCAGTCAGTCTTCAATCGTTTCATGCGTGATTGGAACTGGAAGAAACCCTAATGTGTGACACAGTGGTAAGTAACCTATGTCACACACTTCACAGGGGGTTACAGAGTACGTATCTGGATTCAGAGATGTTCGAATGGTTCAATTTGCATGTTGCTGACTTGGACACTGAATTCTCATAATGAGTGGATTTAAATGGGGTAAATGAGCGGATATGGGACGATCACGATGGTGTTTTGGGCGCAGGTGGAGCGTGGTGCAGTGCGCAGTCCTCCTGGAGCGACTGGGGCGCCGGCCTGCCTCGGAACCGCCGCCTGATGCAATATTGAGCAGCTTGTTGATGCCAGCATGCGCCAGGAAAAACAGCCTGTTCCGCTGAGTAGTCTCCAGGAGCCTGCTGCTGGTTCTTCGCAGTTACAGACTCCACGTACGTTACTCTACCTAGCCACTTGTAGTTGGCTACGTGCTAGAATAGAAATTACTAAATTATTCGTTGTGGAATTTGTTGGTATTTGTTTCTTATAAAATTTAACTGAGTCTATAACTGACACAATGCGGAAAAGAAGGGTTGCTTTTTTCTCCCACATTTCCAGACTACGTGAAACCAGGCTACTGAAACAACTGTTCACCTACTTTTGGAAAAGTAAGACCAAGAACAACTGGTCCAAAGAAGTTCAAGATGATTTAGACGACTTAGGCTTGACAATACAACAAACTGAAGCTAGAGAGGAGAAGAAGATCCTGAAACACAGTGACACGAGATTTGAGCTGAAGACATTTACACGCAAAATGTACACCATAACTGATGAAGACTGGGCAGCCAGGTTGGAAAGGATGAAGAAATTTTGGGAGCAGAAGAGGGAAACCAAATATACAACTAGTATTAAGACTTAAATGTATATGGATTGAATAAAGTTCTCCAATGTGGGCGTAAAATATGTAAATAAATAAATAAATAAAATTTAGAAAATGGTGAAGATTCACGAAGAGCAATTAGGCACTTAGATCTACTACTTGTCCTTGAGTACGTCCGTGGTGAAATATTACGTATCTACTTTCCACGATATTCGTTGTTCTTACGTGAATAATTGAAGCGCGGGCACGGCCCTAGTGGTTTGTTAGCACTTACTTTCTTCTTGAAGGCAATATGCAACGTGTAGCGACGTGGATTCCACAAGACACAGAATACGTTCAGGTGCTATAGTGCCATTGACTACTCAAGGACACTAATCAGAGCTGTACCGAAGGTGCGTATTTTTCCCTCAATGACATCACAGGCATGCTCAACAAGAGAGAGTTGAATTGACATGGAAGCACACACAGGTTCGCGAAGGTCGATTGGGATCCCTAAAACCATTCTAATGATTTTGGAGAGCGGGTGTGGAGCATTGTCTTGCTGAAAGTAAACCTTGCCAGCAACACACCGTAGGCGCGTCACTGAACATTAGATTCCTGCATAAGTCAAGGGTGAGGGATGATGGTAGGCGAATGACTCCCATTTTGTCTCATGCAGATATCCTCTACATTAAATTACTTCCACCACCAGTACGAACGCTGCCCTTCTAGAGAGATGCTGTATCTACATACTCGTACCCTACCACCGATTTGTAACACTCCGAATAGTGTCTCATCAGCTCAGGTCAGTACCAGTAAGTTCCCAGTCAAGTGACTTGCCAAACTACATAAACGAATATTATTTCAGTGTTCGGTTCGAGGTGACGAACTGCTGAAATGCTACTAACTGCTTGGCAGTAAATGCCTGTAGCAACAAGCGTCGGAGTCGGTGGCGAAGCTGCTGCTGCTCGTCCGCCTCGAAGCTCAAACTGAATGGGGCAACACTTGGCGACGGCAAGACCTTTCATGGCTCAGCTGGAGCCAAACTGCTGTAAGATTCCGACTGTAAAAGAACAGCCAGCCGTATGGGAAGGAAGGAGTCGTTTCTAAATAGTCTCTGGCTGACTGCTAGTCAACTCTTCCTTTGTTTGAGGCCTTGTGTGGCCGCCAGTGGGCTCTGATCGCTACTTGACGGACCTAGGAAGGTTCTTTGTGTTACAATCTCTTCTTGTCTGTATCGATTATTGTCCAACTGTTGCCGGCCGGTGTGGCCGAGCGGTTCTAGGCGTTTCAGTCTGGAGCCGCGCGACCGCTACGGTTGCAGGTTCGAATCCTGCTTCGGGCATGGATGTGTATGATGTCCTTAGGTTAGCTAGGTTTAAGTAGTTCTAAGTTCTAGGGGACTGATGACCTCAGATGTTAAGTCCCATAGTGCTCAGAGCCATTTGAACCATTTTTGAACCAACTGTTGCTTTTGTACAAGGCTGCACTCGACACAATAAGTTTCGGAAAATACTTTCGAACTGATATTTATATTTCATGTGAACAAAATTCTCTTATACAGAAACACTTTTTTTACCATTGCCCTTCTGCGTTTTGTATCCCCTCTACTCAGGCCATCAGCATCTGTTCCGTTGCTTAAATAGCATTATGAATGAAAGCACACACCACATTGGTGTAATATTATGCTATATTTATTATTTATTTCACAATCTTGTTTTCGGCCGTTGCACTATGATGAGGTACATAGATACGCGTGTGGTGTAGTAAAATTATATTGCTCGAAGATTTTGAACTGGTGCATCTACAGAATATCTTCATTTCCAGAGATGGAGAATGTTAATGTTCGAGATATAAATAATACTAGAGGGATTACTTCAGTTTCATTTGGACAGGCTAGCCATGTGATTTCCTTCAATACAGTCCTTGCTGAAGCCCTTATGAACAATTTTGCAACACAATTCTTGGAAAACATCTTTTTCAAGGTTGGATACTAATTCAGCATGTTGATGATGTGTTGTGATTATCGACAAGACCTACCACGTAACTTCAAAAATTCCTCAAACAACTAAATTCTAAACACAACAGTATAAATTCACAATGGAGTTTGAGGGTAACTGAACAAATTATTTACATCTAGCATCAATGACTCTACTCATACTTTAAACATTTATAGGAAACCTGCCACCACAGATATTATAATACCTACCAATTCTCAACACACAGTGACCCATAAATATACTGCCTTTCATTCAATCGCCTAATATCCTTCCCCATGAGTGAAGAAAACTTTTAAATGGAATTAAATGCTCTGAAACAGATGGCATAAAACAATGGCTACCCTCCTACCTTAATGGACTCCATAACCCAGAAAAAGCAAAAACAACAGGTCTACACTCTTCTTTGCCCTCTTCTTCACCCATCACATCAAGAACGCAATAAGTGGTTTAAGTACGTTATTCAGGAAAAGTGTCACTGGATGTAGGCAGCATTTTATGTGCACAACACCATTAGACAATTCTTGCTCAATGGTAAAAACAGCACTCTAGCTTTGGAAAAGAGTGAAATATAGTAAATTACTTGTAATTGAGGCAAATTTTATACAGGTCAGTCCGATAGGGCAATATGTACCCGCTTGAAGGAAAACCATAGCAGTTGGAAACTACGGCAGTTAAGTTTATTGTTCATTTTATTTTCTTCTGCGATCAACTGTTGTAATCTGCATATAGTTCATTAATTAATTTGTCACATATTTTATCTTAGTTAAATAATCTTACATCGTATTTAGACTGAAGTAATCCCTCCTGTTTCATTCCTAAATCTACCTAACATTTCTCATCTCTGTAAATGATACAGAGATACTCTGTAGATCTACTAGTTTAAAGTCTTTATCCAACACAATTTCAATGCACCACATAATTATTATTGTACCTGATGATACCTTAACAGCCGAAAACCGGTTTGTGAAATAAATAATAAAAATTGTAGAATATTACACCAATGTTGCGTGAGTTTCCATTCATAATGTAGGAAACATTCTACCAAGATCTGAGGAACAGTTAATCAATGCACTTACATAGCAATGACTACTTCTGATGTGTCATTTTCTAATCTTATGCAGTCAGCATAACCTGAAACTTTTGTTTTATTTTCGTGTTTTTCAACATATTACAACTTTTCACTACACAATGTTTCTTTCAAGTGATTTTCGAAATCGTGAATGTTAATTTCCGTTCAGAATTTATCTTTCGTTGCATTTACTGCTTTCTCAGACTGAAATACGTGGGGAAAGCCTACAGCCCTTTGTTATTCCTTTCTCAGTTACTGTAATCTTTTCATGTACGTCGACGCTTCCTCCTCCAGCCTGGCTTCTATACAAGTTGTAGACAACTTTTCGATTTCTGCATTGTTTCTGTTATTTTCAGAATTTCGAAGAGAAAAGTCCATTTTCAAAAGCATTCTCTAGATCTACATATCGCAGGTTTGCCTTTCTTTAGTCTGTCTTGTAAGATAACATGTATGATCAATATGGTTTCGAGCGTTCCTACATTTCACTGGAACTTGAACTGATCTTCCCCAAAGTCAGCTTACTTTCTTCCATTCTTCTGTAACTAATTGGTGTTAGTACTGATCCGTGGGTCCCGGCAGAGGTTCGAGTCCTCCCTCGGGCGTGGGTGTCTGTGTTTGTCCTTAGGTTAATTTAGGTTAAGTAGTGTGTAAGATTAGGGACTGATGACCTCAGCAGATAAGTCCCATAAGAATTAACACACATTTGAACACTTTGAACTGATCGTGGGAAAACGCCTTATATTCTGTAGCCTGAAAATGTAAATTGTCTCCAAAATGGCTTTCATCTTTTTTTAACATGGCGAGATTTCTAAGATCAGTCATGAAATATTCAAAATCCCGTTTCTAACAGTATGCCAGGAAGGTTCAACCTATGCGATAATCATGAAGGTACACGAAAAAAAAAGATCTGTGGTTAACAGACAAGCACATTTTCTATTATTTCTACCTACCATCCGGTAAAAGAATAGGAAGGGGTTAAAATTATTTCGATACGTCGTATACCTTCCCCCACATGGTTCGCTAGCTCACGTAGTGAGGCTTTTGGTGTCTCTTTCGTAAGCAGAGTGTTCCACAGAGGATCTAGTTTTCTCAACTCACACTACAGCAGTTTTATATTCTCATGGTCATTCTTGTGAGTTCCCGTTGTATGAATGGGTAAGTTTTTGAGTCATTAGTTGCACATTCAAAGAAAACCACGTTTTACATTGACTGAAAAGTACTACCGAAATAAGTGTTACCTTACAATCTTCGTCCTGTTCTTAAAACGTGTTACCTTGAGAGTTGAAAGCCGTCCCTCCAGGCAGGGATAATTTCGTTTGGCAGGGCAGAACGCAGGGCTTTGGCGCACGCAGAGTCGACGCCGCCGCCGCCGCCATCGCGACAGGGGAGTCCCCGACGAGTCCCGCCGGGACGGGACGGGACGGCATCTGCTGGCCGCTGAATAAATTCCGCTCTCTCTGTGCGCCCCTTACGAAGATGTAGTTAAAATTTATTCACGCTCTCAGCTTTTTACAACACCGTTTGTATTCATGGACGTGTCTCCGAGGCCCAGAGAAATGTTCCACCGCAAATTCAAGTGGCGTTGCGATGCGGCAGAATTTGGAAACAGCGCTCCGCCATTATTCGGTCTCTGGCGTATAAATTTACATTTGCTTTTAAACAGCTCTGTAGCATATTGTGCTCATATATTACGGTCGCGATTTTTCTCGCTGGTTGCGGAGTACCGCAAACAGGAGCAACGAAGTTTCAGCTCTGATTGCTGAGGGGATCTGCTTTTGTAAGTGGAGTCGTGATTTTAGTTATTAAGGCACTGAAAGGGGACAAGGTACTGGGAAGTAAAAAGGCTTTTATCTTACCGCATAAGATTATCCTTTAGAGTACGTGGAGTAATTGCTCTGTATCCATAGGACCAAAAGAACTTACACTGTGTACAATATTGAACTTATCAAGCCTCGCCATGGTTTCCACCATTTAGATTTATGTTTCAGTAATCAGATGCTGGGTCTCCAAATAGGTATTATTTTTCTGGAGACTTTTGATTCACGATTTTTCAACACGAACGACACTTTATGTTACATCAAGCCCGGAGATGTAGTGAAATGTTCCTTTGTGTTAAGTTTCTGAATTGTGAGTGGTGATGAAAGTGATCTGTGCACTATCAATAGACGAAAAGTCAGTTTCTGGTTGTTCCTATCCCTCTCCAAAATTCAATGAAAGTGAACAGAGGAACAGTTAAACCGATACACTGCTGGTATTTATAGCGGACGGAGAAAAGAATAAAACGTTTTGACTGCGAAATTTATTCATTTAAGAAAGAACTTTAGTAACCATCGTTTTAGACTGACAGTCACTAACAAGATCAACGCTCATGTTAACATACTTCATCCAAACAAATAGCCAGCATTGTTGACTACATGATTTTCACACCCAGTGATGAACTGATTGTGATCAGGTATTAGGCCAATATATCATATGTACAAGAACCAATAGGGAGCAATAAGACTGAAAGCTCAAGAACGAAGTGCCCGGATTAAAAAGGGTGTAAGTCAAGGATGTAAACTTTCGCTCCTACTGTTCAATCTATACATCGAAAAAGAATGACGGAAATAAAAAAGGACTCAAGAGGCGCATTAAAAATAAAGGTGAAAGAATATCAAAGATAACATACGCTGATGACGTTGCTGTCCTCAGTGAAGGTGAAGAACAATTACAAGAATTGTTGAATGGCATGAAGAGTCTAGTTAATGCCGAAAATGGATTGAGAGTAAATCGGAGGAAGACGAACGTAATGAGAAGTGGCAGAAGTGAGAACAGCGAAGAAACTTAGAAACGTGGGTGACGAAGTTAAGGAATTTTGCTAGCTAGTTAGCAAAATAACCAGTGACGAATGGAGCAAAGACGATACAAAAAACAGACTAGCGCTGGGGAAAATGGAATTACAGGCCAATATTGGTGCTACTATCAAACAAAGGCCTTAATTTGAGGAAGAAATTCATGAGAAGTAGTTTAGGGCACAGTATTGTACGGTAGTGAACATGAAACTGTGGGAAAACCGGAGCAGAAGAAAATCGAAGCATTTGTAATGTGTTGCTACAGAAGAATATTGAAAATTACGTGGACTGATAACGTAAGGAACGAGGGCCTTCACCCCAGAATCGGCGAGGAAAGGATTGTATGGAAAACACTTTCAGTAAGAAGTGGCAGTATGATAGGGCGTTAAGTCATCAGGGAATAACTTCCATGGTCAAGAGGGAACTGTAGGGGGTAAAAACTGTAGAGGAAGACAGAGACTGGAACGCGTTCAGCAAATAATTGAGGACATAAGCTGCAGTTGTTATTTTAGAGTGAAAGGGTTTGCACAGGAAAGGAATTTTTGGTGGGCTGCATCAAACCAGTCAGAAGACTGATGACTAGAAAAGAAAAGGAGTGGTTCCCTACAAAGACGTACGCCCGTGTTTCACTAGGTTCTTTCAACTACCACTGAATACACAACTAAAAGTGAGGTAGAGCAGTGGTTAAGGCGATGCACCAACATTTAGGATAGCAAGAGAAGAACTTCTCCCCAGCCTTCAGATTTACGTTAGTTGTGGTTTCAATATATCGACCAAAGCGAATGCAAAATTTATTCTCTTTGACAAGTTATGGCCAATGTGCATTCATCCTGATCCAAAAGGACCGTCGGGACAGTCTCTAAGGACCTCGTCGTCGACGAAACGTTGTCTCGTAATTGTCTCTCTTTCTGTCTTGGTTGACGTTACCCGTCAGGTTCTGTCAAATGTTCAAATGTGTGTGAATTTCTAAGGGACCAAACTGCAGAGGTCATCGGTCCCTAGACTTACACACTACGTAAACTAACTTTGTAAGTAGGCTGTTTAGGTTTTTATATTGGTAACGCCACGTAGCGCTCAGAATGAAAATCACTGGCTGTGCTGTGTGCAGTCTGTGGCTGGTTTGCATTGTTGTTTGCTATTGCAGTGTTGGGCAACTGGATGTTAACAGCGCGTAGCGTGCGCAGTTGGAGGTGAGCCGCCAGCAGTGGTGGATGTGGGGAGAGAGATGGCGGAGTTTTGAGAGCGGATGATCTGGACGTGTGTCCATCAGAGACAGTAAATTTGTAAGACTGGATGTCATGAACTGCTATATATTATGACCTTTGAACACTATTAAGGTAAATACATTGTTTGTTCTCTATCAAAATCTTTCATTTGCTAACTATGCCTATCAGTAAACAGTAGTTAGAATCTTTTATTTATCTGGCAGTATTGGCGCTCGCTGTATCGCAGTAGTTCGAGTAACGAAGATTTTTGTGAGGTAAGAATTCATGAAAGGTATAGGTTATTGTTAGTCAGGGCCATTCTTTTGTAGGGATTATTAAAAGACAGACTGCGTTGCGCTAAAAATATTGTGTGTCAGTTTAGTCTTGATCAGAATAGGCAAAGAGCGAAATGTCTGAGTACGTTCAGTTCTGCTCAGCTGTTTGAAAATCAAATGTAAAAGGTTTATCAGCACAGTAATTCATAAATTTTTCTAAGGGGACGTTACAACTTAAGCTAACTTATGCTAATAACAAAACACATACCAATGCCCGAGGGAGGACTCGAACCTCCGACGGGAGTGGCCGCGCAGTCAGTGACATGGCGCCTCTAACCGGGCGGCCACTCCGCGTGGCTCCATCAGCTTCCATAGTTCTCTGAAATACGTAATTACAAGAATCGTGAGGTTAGAAGATCCTAGATATGCCGCAGGACTGAGCACTGAGTAAAGGATTTCATTATTTGTTTTGAAATCTACTAACCGTCCAATATTGTATGATAATGAAAGATGGAATATAATTGTTAAGAGCAGCTAAAATGAGATTACTTACAAACTTAACATCAGAACGGGATATCTGGTGGTACATGATGTTAAGAACTTTTGCTATCTTAAAAGTAAAGTAATGTTTAACAGACGAAAGAAGGAGGACATTCCAGGAGGTTTAGCACTAGCAAAGAGAACATTCCTCGATAAAAAAAGGCTTTTAGTATCAAACATTGATCACGATTTGAGAAGAAAATTTCTGTTCGCCAGTACGTCTGGGGCACAGCGTTATATAGAGATTATCATGATTTGACGGAACACTGGAACAGAAGAGGACTAATTGGGATCGAGTATTACAAAGTGATACCGAAAAGTACGTAAATTGATAGCACTGTTAACATACCACTGTAGACAGTAACTACCGCAAAATACGAAACGCTTCCATATAGAGAGTTCTAAAGTAGAATGACCACGTAAGAGAAATAATAAGAACTTCAAATTCAAGCTGAAATTCACAGGAAGAATTTTAAAGAACTGTAATTAATTCAGAAAAGACGTGGCTTACAAAACGCTTTTCCGACCGATTCCCGAGTATTGCTCATCAGTGTGGACCCTTACCATACTGGATAAATAGAAAAGATAGGGAAGATCTAACGAAGAGCGACGCGTTTCGTCATAGGATCGTTTAGTCGGTGTGACAACATTACTGAGATGCTCAACGAACTTCTGTGGCAGGTGCTGAAATTTCGAGAGCGCAAATTCCTGGAAGTCTCGAACAATATATTATTTCCTTCCGCGTACCTCCCGTGAAACGATCACAACAATAAATTCCAACAAATAAGAGGTAATGTAGAGTCAATCTTCCCACATGCCATTCGCGAATGGCATGTGTGAGGAGTTTTGATGTAGATGTACAAATAAGTGAAGAGGTTCTACACAGAGTGGGTAAGCAGATGGATATACCGAAAGCGCTAACTAAAAGAAAAGACAAAATGATAGAATCTGTAGCAAGACGTCAGGGAATATCATCCAGGGTCCTAGATGGAGTCATGGGGGTGTCAGAAATTGGAATATAGACTGAAAATAATTAAGGACGTGGAATGTAAATGTTACTCTGAAGGAAAACGAGAGGAAAGTGTGGTGGCCAATGTCAGATGACGGATGTCCTGAAAACTAAACTGAACTACGTCGGAACAGGTCTTGGAAGGCCCAACGGTACCGACCGGCCGGCGTATCATCTTCAGTCCAGAGGCGTCACTGGATACGGATATGGAGGGGCATGTGGTCAGCACACCGCTCTCCCGATGACCTGAAAAAAGAGCAGATAAAGCATCCGTCATAGACGTATTGTGTTAAATTCTGAACAATAAAGTAAACCAATGACACCAATACAAAGGTACAAATAAAATGTGTATATATTTCACAGGAAAATGCAATCTTCGGTTCTACATAACACTCCCTTAAAAGCAAAGCTGTAGTAAAAAATAAATAAATAAGCAAATAAATAAATCAATAAATCTTTGTAATATTGGAAAACAGGGTAGCTGTTTGATTTAAAAGAAAAAGAAAGATTTTAAATGGAGTTAAAAGTTTTCATACGGTACTTAAGACTTACCAGTGACTAAACTAAATAAGTGCACCTGTGCACCTGTCAATTTAAGCGTGGGTTGCGGCTGAAGTAAACAAATGCTGCTATAAATATTATGTGCATACACTGCTTCGATCATTGTGGAATGAGTCGCAGGCAACAGAAGGGGAAAATTGCGGTCCATTCATAGACTGTTAAGGGGTGATGACAGGCGGTGAGGGAGGTGGGAGGCCCGCCACGCTACCCGCCTCCGTGGCCTAGGTCGCTATGCACTCTCGTGCGGTGACGCTCAATCTGGGAATTGCCCGGTTAGAGTCCTGATGATGAAAAAAAATTCACTGTCAGTATTTGGCCAGCAAGAGGAGGAGAGGTGGTGGCGCCAATTTCCTGATCCCTGGACATTGTGTCAGAGTCCTGGTTTAAATACCAGACCCCTCTGCAGTGTCTCATCAAGTGAGGGCATGTGATAGTTTGATGGTGATGCGACTGTAGGACGGCGACGTTAAGCTTGGTGTCACCTTTGGTGCTGTTCGCGACTAGTAGGCTTTGTGCAGGCATCCGGTTCTGCCCTTTCACTCCTCTCATTGCCATCATCACCATCATCATCATCATCATCATGCTACACATACGTTACACTTCACAAACACACACGCGGGCCAGCGAAATTATAAGTAGTAGGGTATTACAAACATTGCACTGGAGCAGTTTGTAAATAAATAAGGAAAACAAAATCAGTACCGTGCGAGCACGTTTCTAAATCGATAGTTCGCGCTCGTTATTAGTCTCCATGGCCGCAGTAGCATCGCGAGCGGTTTGTCGCCCGCAGGACGGCAGGTCTGTGTGCCAGCACTGAAGAGCTCTTGTGGCCAGGAGGCGCTCTCAAAGTGACGTGCGGTTAAGCGGTGTGTCTAATAGCGGCTGGAGTAAACGCAGTGACGTCGTGACGCGCTGCTAAAAGTTGCGTTTTCGGTCACTGACAGTCCGGTGGCATTGGACGTCGGCTGGGATTGTGAAGATTCCTCGTGGAAGAAACTATTTCTGCGCGACTCGCGACTTCTTCTCGGCATTTGAATTTGCAAGAAGCCTGTGTCCTCTGCGGTGTCGGGTTGGGCTCCTGTGTGCTACATTCAAGAACCAAGTGCAGGGGCATCTGGTGAACAGCATCCGTTGGTTGCTGATTCTTCACAGACTCGTCGTAACACCTACTTGATGGCAGCGCTTGGCCGAGTGATTCTCAACTTACGCTTCCATCTGCAAGAAACTGTGGAGAGGTTCCGATTACCGGGTGCACGATTATGTCGTGTCGCGCAGTGCTACTCTAGTTCGCCATCCCGTTCGTCCATCGTGATATGTAAACTCCTTCCTTCACGAATACTTTAAAAGATGTCACTCAAGTTACGTTTCTGTGAATGTGTGTCATTTAGCTAGTGGTGCTCGCGATGTTTGATTAAAAAAATTGCTCTGAGCACTATGGGACTTAACATCTTAGGTCATCATTCCCCTAGAACTTAGAACTACTTAAACCTAACTAACCTAAGGACGTCACACACGTTCATGCCTGTGGCAGGCTTCGAACCTGCGACCATAGCAGTCACGCGGTTCCGGACTGACGCGCCTAGAACCGCTCGGCCACCGTGGCCGGCTGTTTGATTAAGTTTGGCCGCACCAATAACTGAAATCTGTTATTTTTTAATCAGTTGATTCATCCACAACGATCGTCTGTGTCAAGTGTATTTACAGTGTCTAATTCTGATGTAAATGTAAATTGTTAATTAACAGTTTGTTTGTTAGAGAATAGCTTGAGCTATTTGTTGTTCATATTTTGGATCCAGCTAAAGAGGTTTGGGTAAGATAAACACCTTTACTGAGAGTGTCTATCTCTGTTGGTTGGTTGGTTTTGGGGAAGGAGACCAGACAGCGTGGTCATCGGTCTCATCGGATTAGGGAAGGTTGGGGAAGGAAGTCGGCCGTGCCCTTTCAGAGGAACCATCCCGGCATTTGCCTGGAGTGATTTAGGGAAATCACGGAAAACCTAAATCAGGATGGCCGGACGCGGGATTGAACTGTCGTCCTCCCGAATGCGAGTCCAGTGTCGAACCACTGCGCCACCTCGCTCGGTGTCTATCTCTGTACTAGCAATCGCAAAGAAAGAGAAAGTGCTTGGCTCTGCAACTTCCACTTGTATCATACTTCGAATTTAATGTTTTCAGTTTATTCCACTTGCTTGGAACCAGTGATCTCCATCTGATAATCTAAAAACATTGACGTAACAGCGAATGGCTGATGCTCATTTTATAAGCTGTAATGTGGAATATGCAGTTTAATTTTATAGACTTGTGATTTGATTAGACCTTTGTGATAAGCATCTAACAATTTTTTTAACTGACTGATGTTCTCAAAAAATAATTTTTTTAGTTTCATTCGCTTATTTCTGAAAGTTATGTAATAATAAAAACAGGTGTGATTAATTTATTTACAGAGGTAGGTGCTCAGATTTTGTTGCATCTTTTTCTGTGTTTTAATAAATCGGTTATGTCTTTAGTAAATATGTTAGTAAATTTGTGGACCAGTATCCTTCCACTCAACATCAGCTCCGAACCACATGGCAAGTGGTAGCAGAGAGTGGTTGTGATCGAGTGGCAGATTCTGATCTTGTTTAGTTGTAGGGCTAAGAATGTGTGGAACAGTTTGCGAGGTGCCGGGGCTAGCAGTGTATTTAACACTAAATTCTTCTAGAATATTCATATGTAAATGATGTTCTAAGCCCTCCCTATTCAAACTCCGACTTTTGCTGACTGTAATCGACCCTGAAAGTGGAGTAGAAAAGAGTTTGTCACCTGCAATAATTTAATTTGATAAATAAGTTAAATAAAGTAAAGTTTCATTAACATAGTGAGAAATGATAGGGTTGCTCTACCGATTAACAGAATGAAAGTTCTATCCAAAATAACAATATGATTTATTATGACTAAACTCAAAATAATAAACAAAACACATGAAACATTTACAACACATGAAATTGGCTCAAATTGGATACTCAAATAAATGCCGTGAAGTTGAAGTTATCCCTAAACTAGATTGTGACAATTATGACGAAGTGGTATGTGGAGCCAATTCCTTGCAACTCAAATCTTAAGAAAAACACAGCCAACCAAACATTAATTGCTGGTACAGTAGTGAAAGCTCAGACATTAAACAACCAAGACAGAACAAAGTTAGACAAGACGAACAGGCGCGCTCTGCTGAGCTCTGATTATCACCTAGCAAAGTTGCCTGCTTTGCCGGTGCTGCGGACGTACATTACCAAGCTGTATTCTTAACTGCAAGGGCACGATCTGGCGTACCGGAAGCGATGGCTGGTTGCTTCGACGTCCTGTCGTGGTGATGATAATGTCGCGAGTATAGCCCGAAACAAATTATCCTGGTCTGATTGTTCCAGACTAAAGACTTCCTAGCAATACAAATGCGCCTCTGAGGGAGACGAAGAAGGCTCGCCACACAATCACTGACGGTACAGTGATTGATTTTAACAAGCAAAGTTACACAGTAACTCCGATACAGTCAACTTTAGCCAAAACCGCTCAAGACAGACAACATAGGCCGCTTGTACGCAGAACGCTCAATTGCCAACTGTACTCGGAAAGTTACGTTGAAGTCGAAACTTCAGCAACTTCGTCAAACAGTTACAATTAAATAAAAGTATATTAGACAGCCAACGGAAGGCAGGCTGTCCAGAGCAGCGAGAGCTCAGTCTTGTCACCTACTCTGACCATAAGGCGAGAGCCGACTCTCTCAAGAGCACCCATACAAGCCAAACACAGAACATTCCCGCCCCCACCACAGTGGCCGTGGTTAAAAGTTCCAATCAGCAAATCTAAAACCTGGGGAAATTCCACTCTATTGCTGAAGCACTACCATTCCACCAATGGAGATTCTTGGCACCAATTTCTGCGCCGATTTTGCTACGTCACGGAGCTATGCCCTGAGCAAGCCAATCACAGTTACGATTTTGCAGAAAACGCGGGAATTTGTGCGCCAGAAAGTGTTTTCGCTAAGTTTCTGGGAAGTAACGGAATCTCTAGCCCAGCCGCTCCTTCAGGCCCCTGCGGGCGTGTCTCCGCCGCTCTTATGACAATGCTGGCGTCTGGAAAGCATTCACTCGACT
Organism: Schistocerca piceifrons; assembly: GCF_021461385.2. Lineage (NCBI taxonomy): Eukaryota > Metazoa > Arthropoda > Insecta > Orthoptera > Acrididae > Schistocerca > Schistocerca piceifrons. The sequence goes on from NC_060139.1 coordinate 723,908,907, forward strand.
CCCTCACACCCATCGGCTTAACCCTTTCAAGATCAGCATTGCCCACCTGTCACCGGACCACCCGCGTGACGAGAGACGCTGCGTGGGAAGTCCGCGTGTGAAGGAATAGCGACTTTTCACCGCATGCAGTTAGAGAGGAAGATCGAATTACTCAGACTAAGATAGAAATATGAGGGGGGGCTCATGCCACCTCTCAAGTTTACCGTGTTATACATTCCTGTTACAAGTGGGTAGTGTTATCCCCCCCCCCCCCTCCGAGCTCCGAGCACAGGGGCTGTAGTATGTGAGAACGACCGAGAGGTATGGTTTGGAAGAGAGGGATGACTCACGCTGAAGAGTGCAGAGAAAGACTGGCAAGTGTGTGATTGACTTTATTACATCAAGCTACATAGCAGGCATTTCACTGAATACGGCGCACGCCAATGACGGAATCCGCAGTGTGGGCGTCCGGTCGCCCAGCCTTGCAGACGTAATGCTCCTGTTGATGCCACGGCTAGGTGGCCACCGCGTGCGTTAGCTACGCTCCGTGGCCCGGAACACAGCTGACTGCTCCCTCAAGCACGACTAGTGGACCTCATGCAGAGCGCCGAAGGCAAACAGCCGAACGCCGTAGTTGTGGTGAGCCTTAGCAGCTTTAGTCGTCCACCAGGCCAGCTCGTTCGAAGCACGCAGACAGCTCCGCAAACGGGAGGCTGAGAGTTCGCTGCACTGCGGACGGCACGCAGAGAATGGAGGCTAGCGGCCCGTGCAGCTCCACGGTGTGACGCGCCGCGCCGCAGCAATGACGCGTCCGTGCAGCGAAAGTCGGACGTAGCTTCAGTTGGCGGGTTGGCCGCCGATATCGATCACCAAAGGGTCGTCGTGTTCGGCCTGCAACTTAACAATCGTCATTCTCTCCGATTCTAGATGCAGACAGAATGGCGACACGACTGCCTGCTTTGAGCCTTAGGGCTCGCTTATTTATAGTCTTTTCCCTACGCCTCTGAAGTATTTCTCTGGAGGAGAATAGTTGAGTGTTCTTTGATAATAACACTACTGGCCATTAAAAGTGCTACACCACGAAGATGAAATTTAACCGACGGGAAGAAGATGCTGTGATATGCAAATGATTAGCTTTTCAGAGCATTCACACAAGGTTGGCGACGGTAACGACACCTACAACATGCTGACATGAGGAAAGTTTTCAACTGATGTCTCGTACATAAACAGCAGTTGACCGGCGTTGCCTGGTGAAACGTTGTTGTGACGCCTCGTGTAAGGAGGCAAAATCCATACCATCACGTTTCCGACTTTGATAAACGTCGGATTGTAGCTTATCGCGATTGCGGTTTATCTTATCGCGACATTGCTGCTCGAGTTGGTCGATTTCCAATGACTGTTAGCATAATATGGAATCGTTGGGTTCACGAGGGTAATATGGAATGCCGTGTAGGATCCCAACGGCCTCGTATCACTAGCAGTCGAGATGACAGGCAACTTATCCGCATGGCTGTAACGGTTCGTGCAGCCACGTCTCGATCCCTGAGTCAACAGATGGGGACGTTTGCGAGACAATAATCATCTGCACGAACAGTTCGACGACGTTTGCAGCAGTATGGAATATCAGCTCGGAGACCATGGCTGCGGTTACCCTTGACGCTGCATCACATATAGAAGCGCCTGCGATGGTATGCTCAACGACGAACCTGGGTGCACGAATGGCAAAATGTCATTTTTTTCCGATGAATCCAGGTTCTATTTACAGCAACATGATGGTCGCATCCGTGTTTGGCGACATCACGGTGAACGGACATTGGAAGCGTGTATTCGTCATCGCCATAACTGGCGTATCACCCAGCGTGATGGTATGGGGTGCCATTGGTTACACGTCTCGGTCACCTCTTGTTCGCACTGACGGCACTTTGAACAGTGGACGTTACATTTACGATGTGTTACGACCCGTAGCCCTACCCTTCATTCGATCCCTGCGAAACCCTACATTTCAGCAGGATAATGCACGACCGCATGTTGCAGGTCCTGTACGAGCCTTTCTGGATACAGAAAATGTTCGACTGCAGCCCTAGCCAACACATTCTCCAGATCTTTCACCAATTGAAAACGTCTGGTCATTGGTGGCCGAGCAACTGGCTCGTCACAACACACCAGTCACTACTCTTGATGAACTGTGGTATCGTGTTGAAGCTGCATGGCAGCTGTACCTGTGCACGCCATCCAAGCTGTGTTTGACTCAATGCCCAGGCGTATCAAGGCCGTTAGTATGGCCAGAGGTGGTTGCTCTGGGTACTGATTTCTCAGGATCTATGCACCAAAATTGCTTGAAAATGTAATCACATGTCAGTTCTAGTATGATATATTTGTTCAATGAGTACCCGTTTATCATCTGCATTTCTTCTTGGTGTAGCAATTTTACTGGCCAGTTGTGTACAATGTCAGCTTTCCTTATCCAGCTTCGGCCCCCACTCACAGGTCTCAAGGCGCTGTTGCAACTGCAACAAATGGTTTCTTCACAGCACGTCGGTGCCCTTTGCTGCCTTGATCCGGACACCTAGCTGAAAATGACTTGCAAGTTTGTGGCGCTATCCATCGGTAATACTGGAATTCAGTATAGTGTTGGCCCACCCTTAGCCTTGATGACAGCTACCACTCTCGCAGGCATACCTTCAATCAGCTGCTGGAAACTTTCTTGGCGAATGGCAGCCCATTGTCCATGGAGTGCTGCACTGAGGAGAAGTATTGTTGTTGGTCGGTGAGGCCTGTCACGACGTCGGCGTTTCAAAACATCCCAAAGGTCCTCTATACGATTCAGGTCAGGACTCTGTGCAGACCAGTACATTACAGGGATGTTATTGTCGTGTAACCACTCCGCCACAGGCCGTGCATTATGAGCACGTGCTCGATCGTGTTGACAGATGTAGTCGCCATCCCCGAATTGCTCTTCAGCAGTGGGAAGCAAGAAGGTAAACATCAATGTAGGCCTGTGTTGTGATAGTGCCACGCAAAACAACAAGGGGTGCAAGCTCACTCCATGAAAAACACAACCACAGCATAACACCAGCGCCTCCGAATTTTACTGTTGGCACTACACAGGATGGCCAATGACGTTTACCGGACATTCGCCATACCCACGCCCTGCCATCGGATCGCCACATTGTGTACCGTGATCCGTTAATCCACACAACGTTTTTCCATTGTTCAATTGTTCAAAGTTTACGCTCCTTACACCAAACGAGGCGTCGTTTGGCATTTACCGGTGTGATGTATGGTTTATGAGCAGCCGCTCTACCATGAAATCCAAGTTCTCTCACCTTCCTCCTAACTGTCATAGTACTTGCAGTGGATCCTGATGCAGTTTGGAATTCCTGTATGAAGGCGTGGATAGATGTCTGCCTATTACACATTACGACCCTCTTCGACCGTCGGCTGTCTCTGTCAGTCAACAGACGAAGTCGGCCTGTACGCTTTTGTGCTGTACGTGTTCCTTCACGTTTCTACTTCACTATCACATCGGAAATAATTGACCTAGGGATGTTTAGGATTGTGGAAATCTCGAGTACAGACGCGTGACACAAGTGACACCCAATCATCTGACCACGTTCGAAGTCCGTGAGTTCCGCGTAGCGCCCCATTCTGCTCTCTCACGATGTCTAATGACTACTGAGGACGCTGATATGGAGTACCTGGGGGTAGGTGGCAGCTCAATGTACATAATATGAAAAACCTATGTTTTTGGGGATGTCCGGATAGTTTTGATCACGTAGTGTATGTACTGTCTGCCGGGCCGTGTCTTCTAGCATGCGAGCGGTGACATAAACCTGCCTCGCAGAATCGTTTCAAAATATTAACATCAACCTCGCCTGTCACTCGATGTTCCTACCAGTCCCGTAAATACTGCCTTCCAGCCATAACTACGCGAAATTTACAGAAATTTCCCAAATCCAGAGCTGTAATTATTCGCTGCGCAGCAATATGTTATCGAAGGTGGATCATCGATCCGAGACCGGTGGTCAGAATTTCTTATTTGACAAAGGAACAAATTAAATATGAGCTGGCCATCCACGGACAAAATCATTAAGGCAGCGTGACTGAGTTGGCGCAGCGTCTGCGCTGCGCGCTGGATCGTACGCTTGTTGTCAACGCGGGCGCTGTAGGTATGTGGCGCTTGCTCTATTTGCGGTGGCCTCCTGGACTGTTTGCGGGCCAGTCTCCAGTTATTGCAGGGCAGAGTGCCCACATGAGAGCAAGTATTTTGCGTTCAAGTGGAGATTCCATATAACTTCCATATAAAGTAACTCTGGTTCCATGAAAGCAGTTTTAGCAAACTCATAGTGGAAGCAATTCACGTGGAGTTTGAAGTCCAGTGTACACATACCCAAATAGAGAGGTTTCGTACACACTACTAAAACCTTAGACTTGTCTACAGCAACAAAATTCTCATTGAAAATAGGGACCCACTTAAAATGCCCATCCCATACGCTCGTATTCAAAATTTCGCAATCATTTCTTACATTCTCCATTGTTTTGCCGAAAATGGTATTATTCATTAATTCATAACTTTTTTTGGAAATCATTAGACACGCCCGCCCTCTTTTCGGCTTCAGCTAGGGGTACTAGCTAAGAGTGTTAGTGAGTGACAATGCGCCGGCCTTTGTGTTTAAAGCATTTAAGAGGTTCAGATTTGATAGTGGGATATCTCCCGGACCACCACCCACTTTTACCCTCGGCCAACTATTGTCAAGCGTGTGAATCGAAATTTGAAGCTGACGCTCACCATCTTTCATTCACAGTCACAGACCAAGTGATATCAATCAATCAGTTGGTTAAATTTTGCATCCAACGCCTACCAAGTTGACGTTTACTTACACACTAAATACTCACCTAATTTGTGGGGGATCAATGATCATCTCCCGGAGGACAGTAATCCTGAGACCACAAGGAAAAATTGAGGACCACAAAAAAGAATATTCAGCTGGCGCATCGAAGGCAGGCCGTTCTCCATAACAAGAGGGGCATCCGGTCTCGTTACCCGTGGATGGCACGGCATTTTTGAAAAATTTCTCTGCACATAGCAAAGGTGTTAAGTAGGTCACCGCTAAGATGCTTCCAACGTTCTTGGGCCCTTATAAGATCGTTAGGTATACCTCCCCGGTCAGTTTTCTGATCCAAAATTAATCTTTGCAAAACCTTATTAGGACCCATATACGACGGCTGTTCAAGAATTAAGGTGACTTTTCAAATTGCGCGAGCAATGTACATTCCATTATAGATTGTTTTTTTGTTATGTTAGTACACATGTCCCGAAAATATGTTCACAGTTTCAAGTGTTCAATATATTTCGTTTGTTTTTGACAGATAGAAGGGTTAGATGTGTTTTAGTGTGCTCGGCGATTTTTGATTATTATAAAAAATGGAGCAAAGAATTTGCATCAAATTTGGTGCGAAAAATGGAATCAAGTGCTCTAAAGCACTTGAAATGTTGACAGTGGTATACGCTGAGTCTGCTCTAAGTAAAAAAGAATATTTTCAAGTGGTACAAGCTCATCTAAGATGATTGAGAATATGCCAATGACGAAGCTCTCTCTGAACGCCCCAGCTCAGCAACAGATGATAACGTCGAAGCTGTGAAGAAAATTGTTTCGGAAGATCGTCGAATTACCGTATGAAAAGTTGCTGAGGATGTTGGCATATCGGTCGGCTTGTGTCATGCAATTTTTTCCGACGTTTTGGGTTGAGACGTGTGCCAGCGAAGTTTATTCCAAAACTTATCAGTTTTTATCAGAAGAACCGTCGCATGAGCATCGCTCAGGAGCTCTTGAATGACGTCAATGATGATCCTAATTTGCTCAAAAGGGCCACAACTGGTGACGAAATATGGGTTTACGGTTATGATGTCGAAACCAAAGCCAATGGAAGCATCCCGGAGAGCCAAGACCGATGAAAGCACTCCAAGTCTTCAAGAAGGGTCGTCGAGCAGACGCGCAAAACTATAGACCTATATCTCTGACGTCGATCTGTTGTAGAATTTTAGAACATGTTTTTTGCTCGAGTATCATGTCGTTTTTGGAAACCCAGAATCTACTATGTAGGAATCAACATGGATTCCGGAAACAGCGATCGTGTGAGACCCAACTCGCTTTATTTGTTCATTAGACCCAGAAAATATTAGATACAGGCTCCCAGGTAGATGCTATTTTTCTTGACTTCCGGAAGACGTTCGATACAGTTCCGCACTGTCGCCTGATAAACAAAGTAAGAGCCTACGGAATATCAGACCAGCTGTGTGACTGGATTGAAGAGTTTTTAGCAAACAGAACACAGCATGTTGTTATCAATGGAAAGACGTCTACAGACGTTAAAGTAACCTCTGGCGTGCCACAGGGGAGTGTTATGGGACCATTGCTTTTCACAATATATATAAATGACCTAGTAGATAGTGTCGGAAGTTCCATGCGGCTTTTCGCGGATGGTGCTGTAGTATACAGAGAAGTTGCAGCATTAGAAAATTGTAGCGAAATACAGGAAGATCTGCAGCGGATAGGCACTTGGTGCAGGGAGTGGCAACTGACCCTTAACATAGACAAATGTAATGTATTGCGAATACATAGAAAGAAGGATCCTTTATTGTATGATTATATGATAGCGGAACAAACACTGGTAGCAGTTACTTCTGTAAAATATCTGGGAGTATGCGTGCGGAACGATTTGAAGTGGAATGATCATATAAAATTAATTGTTGGTAAGGCGGGTACCAGGTTGAGATTCATTGGGAGAGTGCTTAGAAAACGTAGTCCGTCAACAAAGGAGGTGGCTTACAAAACACTCGTTCAACCTATACTTGAGTATTGCTCATCAGTGTGGGATCCGTACCAGATCGGTCTGACGGAGGAGATAGAGAAGATCCAAAGAAGAGCGGCGCGTTTCGTCACTGGGTTATTTGGTAACCGTGATAGCGTTACGGAGATGTTTAATAAACTCAAGTGGCAGACTCTGCAAGAGAGGCGCTCTGCATCGCGGTGTAGCTTGCCCGCCAGGTTTCGAGAGGGTGCGTTTCTGGATGAGGTATCGAATATATTGCTTCCCCCTACTTATACCTCCCGAGGAGATCACGAATGTAAGATTAGAGAGATTAGAGCGCGCACGGAGGCTTTCAGACAGTCGTTCTTCCCGCGAACCATACGCGACTGGAACAGGAAAGAGAGGTAATGACAGTGGCACGTAAAGTGCCCTCCGCCACACACCGTTGGGTGGCTTACGGAGTATAAATGTAGATGTAGATGTTGTTGTGTACATAGTTCCACGTAGTCAGCGCGTACACAACTTTCCCACTAGAGCGCGCCCCACTAAGCACAACAGCGCAGGCGCAGCGCTCGTCCATCTCCGCACTACGAGATGGCGCTGCCTTAGAGACGCACCAAATTCTGCTTCCGCCGATTGGCGTATTAATATGTAGCGCAGCCAATGAGATTACTGCTAATGTAGAAACTTTTCTCCTCGCGGATCACACTCGCGCAGTGATACCTGAACACGTGAGGTATTATAACGAGTGTACAGACCTCCGATTAGTCAGTCTGCATTTGTCTGCATTAGTCTGTACCAGTCTGCATTTGTCTGCACCAGTCTGCAGAAGTCTACATTAGTCTGTACCAGTCTATAGTCAAGTTTCAGTCTGCACCTAATAAGATTATCATATTCCTGTACATAGCGATGAAGATAAATGTATAGACACTTTGTTATGTATGAGAGATATGTGAGAATAAGATTAACGTACCAAGACCAAAGGAATTTCAGATTGTCAATTTCAAACAGCATCCACAATCAGGTTACGTAATGTCAATGCTTTTTATTATTTTAATAAATGTGTGTGAAAATTAATCAAGTTCTGTTTAAAGTTGGTCACCGTCAATCTGCTACCCTAAGCGTGCAAGTGGCATTTCTATCGTCTGACCAAACGGCGGAAGATAAACACGCCACGATAAAGCCACGAGACATATTGCTGACACTCGCCTACTTCGTTAGAGCGACGAGTCAAATAATGTGATGGTGTGTGTACCGAAGGTCTTACAGTACGCACACCACACATGTAAATATCTTCTTCCATGAATGCTTTAAATTATCTCACTCAAGTTACGTTTTTGTGAGTTTCTGTGACTGAACTAGTGTTGCTCGAGTTGTTTGACTAACTTTGGCTGTACCTATAATTAAAATGTGTTGATTATTTTGGTATCAGGTGGACTCATGCGCAACGTCCGCCTTTTCCAAGGGTATTTACTGTTCCTATTCGTGTTGTAAATGTAAATTGTTAAGTAGTGTTTTATAGCTTAAGTAGTGTTTTATATTTTGATACATCTGTTGTCTATGTTATGGGTCCTGCAAATTTTTAATTAGTGATTTATATGTTACAGGATAGTTTGATACATGTGTTGTTTATGTTTTGGATCCAGCTAAAGAGACCTGGATACGACAAATGCCTTTACTGGGAGTGTCTCTGTGACTGGCGTCCACAAGCGTAGAAAGAGAAATAACTTGGCTCTGCAACTCCCACTTGTATCATACATTGAATAATTGTTATCAGGTTATTCCGCTTTTTGGAACCAGTGGTATTCCTTCTAATTATCTGCAAATAGTCACGTAATAGTCGACGGCTGATGCTAATATGTTTTTGAAATATGCAACTCAACATTACAGGTGTATGATCTGATTACACTTAAGTGTAGAAAGAGAAATTACTTCACTCTGCAACTCCCACTTGTATTATTCGTTGTGCTAAGCTCATATTAATTTCTTTAAATAAATGTTCCCAAGAAACATTTTTTTTTAAATTTCATTCAGTCATTTCTGAAAGTTGTGTAATATCTACCAACAGCTGTTTGTTGGAAACTAATTTAATTCATTCTGGGGGTAGATGCTCAGATTGTGTTGCATCATTTTCTGTGTTTTAATAAACTGGGCGGACTCTTACACAGCGCAGCGTGCCTCTGCATTGTCCTTCCGAACGAGCGTTCAACCACACTAAGGTGTGGTTTACACTTAAGCTATGCGATAGGGCGCGTTGCAGTAAAGGTCTCGCGACGCGACGGTCACCAGTACTACACTCGTGTCCCCACTGAGATGATACGATATGCTGTACGAAATACAGCACGAATCACGTTTCTGTTTTGTTTCTGTTGCAGCCATTAAGGAGGAAAATATTTTCTTTTATCTATTTAAAGCCCAAAAAGCTGAAGGAGAGAAAAGTACACAGTGCACTCGTACAATGCTATTAATATTAAACACATTTTCTCGGGCCGTCCATCAACACAAAAAAATTCACATGCTCTAAGGAGTGAGTTTATACAATTTCCAATGTTTGAAAAAACTTGTATCACCTACTCTGACAACGCGGGATACAGATTTTCGACTTGCCATTTCTCCTGCAGAGAAATTACTCATTACAATAATGTATGTTGGCGAATGTGAGTGAATGACGTGAAAATGTTATCTTTGACCAACACTTAGTACTATTATTCATCAAATGTAGTAGTTTTATAAATAATGGTTACAAATGAATAAACCTAGGAATTACTACAACTGTTCAAATTCATAAAGTGGTACACGATTCTGCTTAATATGTATTTAAAGGAAATGATGCTGGATTTGAAGTGAGGCCAGTCACGACCGATGGTGCAATAGTGGGTGATGAACTCTGCGTAAGGATAGATAATGTGTGTGAAGAAGTGCGAGAAGCTCATGAAGATAAGAAAAATCTCAGCGTGTCCTTCTCAGCTTTCTCCAGCTGCTCATTCAGAAGTAAAATGAATTAATTTAGCTGTTAGATCTCTTTCATGTGTGTCACGACGTTTCCTGAAGTCAGAGAGTAATGACTGAGAAAAACTTACTCAGCATCATCAGCTGGTGACTCCTGGTGCCTTTCTATTTCAGTAAGTTTTCAGTTTCCAGCTTCGGTTTATTTTGCCAACATGTGAAGAAGAGTGACACATGTTAGCTCTGTATAGTATGCGGCAATAACATCGGGTGCGACACGTAGCTGCAGCCCCGTTGCATACACCCTCCAATATATCTCCCGTATTTTCGTGATAATGGAAAGAGGTATCGCTTTCCTTCTGTTGTGACTTGGCAAGACAGCCAAGTCACTATGAGGTGAAGCCGAAAGGCACGCGCTTAAGCTCACGCAGGCTGGCGTGAGGTCTGGAACAGGTCAGAGAAATAAGACTAGCAAAATAGGAGGTAACTGGTGGAATACTTAACTTTAATCCATAATTGGAGAACATCGCTCTTGTTGATACATGCATGATAATCTCAATATAAACGGGTAATGGCGCCTTGCTAGGTCGTAGCAAATGACGTAGCTGAAGGCTATGCTAACTATCGTCTCGGCAAATGAGAGCGTATTTGTCAGTGTAGCATCGCTATCAAAGTCGGCTGTACAACTGGGGCGAGTGCTAGGACGTCTCACTAGACCTGCCGTGTGGTGGTGCTCGGTCTGCAATCACTGACAGTGGCGACACGCGGGTTCGACGTATAATAACGGACCGCAGCCGATTTAAAGGCTACCACCTAGCAAGTGTGGTGTCTAGCGGTGACACCACACCTTCATCGTTAGAAACTATTTCCATATGTTAGCTGTATTTAGTATGCAACAATCTCTGACTTCAAACCCACCAAACGTAAGCTGCGCAGTCACTATATTCTTCACTATAAACGTCTTAAAAAGCCCCGTTGTGTACTTATTTACAAAATGTCATAATAATTGTGGGCCATAACGAAAAGAAATCCGGCTCATTAACAGTCTTAAATGTCAGGTTATAACAAGAAAAAGAATCAATTCTTTTACGGAATAGTTCTCAAACCTGAACGAGAGTGACTGCATAAAAGAGAACACATGTGAACCACAACACAGTAATTTTAATTTTTAACGTGAAAAGTAAAAGTTTTATCGAGTAACTAACTACAGAGGCGGATTTAGCTTTGCTTAATATACATAAAACAATATTTTTCGAGCCACATCGTATGACTTGAAATTTCCGTCACTGTGTATCGTACGACACAAATTGCGTGGAGTAATGACGAGTCCTTGTTGCACCAGGCGATATGACAGAGGTACGTGTTCGTGTCGTATAGCTGTTGTTCCAGTGTGAACCAGTTAAGTCTCACTCTGCTGGTGAAGGCTGCTTCCGTGTCGTATCGCGAGTGGCACTGCGTGTCGCTTTTTCTTACTTTTATTTCCTCAGTCACCAGTCTTCTGACTAGTTTGGTGCGATCCACCACGAATTCCTCTACTGTGCCATCATCTTAATCTCAGAGAAGCACTTGCAGCTTACGTCCTTAATTATTTCCTGGATGTATTCTAACCTTCCTCTACAGTTTTCACCCCCCACTGCTCCCTCTAGTACAAAGGAAGTTATTCTTTGAAGTCTTAACAGATGTCCTACCATCGTGTCCCATCCTCTTGTCAGTATTTTCCATTCTCCAGAGAACCTCCTCTTTTCTTACCTTATCAGTCCACCTAATTGTCAACCATCTCCTGTATCGCGACATCACAGACGCTTCGATTCTCTTTTGTTCCAGTTATCTCACAGTCCATGTTACGTCACCATATAATGTTGTGCTCCAAGCGTACATTCTCAGAAATTTATTCCTCAAATTTCAATATTTGATACTTGTAGACTTCCCTTCTCGAGGAATGCCATTTTTGCCACTTCTAGTCTGTTTTTTATGCCCTTCATGCTCCATCCGTCATGTGTTATATTGCTGCCTGTGTAGAAGAATTCCTTAATTTCATGTACTTCGTGATCATCAATCCTGCGTTAAGTTTCTCGCTGTTCTCATTACTTTCTTCTTTCTTCGATTTATTCTGTCCAATTTCTGTACTCATTAGACCCATTCAGCAGATCCTGTAATTACTCTTCACTTTCACTGAGGACAACAATGTCGGCGGCCGATCTTACCATTTATATCCTTTCACCTTGAATTTTAAGTCCGCTCTTGAAAGTTTCTTATATTTCCATTACTGCTTCGTTGTGTCGTATAACACGTCATTTCTCCTCATCGTGAATCGCGTCTGAGAGTTGTGAGCTGCCTCTTCTGAGACTAAACGTAGATAGTGCTATTTATTGAACATGGCAATCAGCATGGATTCCGTGAACAATGTACTTGAGAAACCAAACTTGCACTTTTCCAGGTATCTTGAAAGTGATGGGTCAAGGTAATCAAACGGTTAAAAAATAATTTTACTGAGTCACATACCAACGTCTATAAACGAAACTGCGACCAAAGTGAGTAGCAAACATTTGTGGCTGTTTGAGGATTTAGTGGTACGGAGGCCGCAGAATGTTATCTTGGGGTGCGGAGTCGGTCATCAGAAACAGAAGTAACATCCAAGGGCAGCGTCTCGGGTACCTTGCTGTTCATGTTGTGTATTAATGACCCGGCAGACATTATGATACTCAAATTCACACTCCTTGCTTATGTTTCAGTTATACATAATGTAGCAGTATCTGAAATAAGAGGGATAAATATCCACGAAGACAATAAGACTACGAATTCGTGCAGATATTGACAGCTTTCTTAAGAGTAGAGAAATATAACATTGTGCAATTTACAAATAGCAAAAAGTGGTATCTTACAACTACAACATCAATGAGTCGCAGTTGCAACAGTTAACTCATACAAATTCTAGGGTATAGCAATTTTGGGCATGTGAGATGGAGTGATTACTTAGGGTCAGTTACACGTCAAGCAGATGGCAGACGACATCATTTGATTGGTAGGACACTGGTAAATATAACCAGTCTAAAATGGAAACTGTGTACGAAACACTTCCCATTTTAGAGTCTCTTTTACTGTGATGGACCCACACCAAATAATAAAGTAATACTGATAGGGAATAGTGAAATAACGCAAATTGAAGTAGCATAAATAGTCGCAGTTTTTGTACGGAATTTCTGAAAAACTGAATAGGCAGCCATCTGGAGCTAGATATCAGCTATACCAAAGTTTCAAGAACCAGCGTTAATTGCGAAGAAGCTAGGAATATACTTCTGGCTCCATAAATCTAACTTAGAGTGGGCTAGTAAAGAATAGGGATGACAATAAACGTCAACATATGCGTCAAAGGTAAATACCCTGTATCACGGACTTGAGAGTTGTATGCAGAGTACACATGTATGATCTGCTACTGTACGCACATGCAACTACTGCTGATAGGATTGAGACGAGAATCTTTTATCGCGATTATTTTGAGAATGGGTTAAAATTTCGTACTCAATTCTGTCACATACAGATGTTTTCGGATGACTAATAAATCAACTTCACGTTCAATACAATAGAAGTTATATTCGTTTCTTAACATTATGTAGTAAATATTTTGATTACGTTGAGAATCTCATGTTATGAAGTCAAAAGTCTGTAAAGGGAAATCGTTTACAGAGCGTGCAGTGAGACGAACTGCTCTAAGAAATATTGAGACCTCCGTTTTGGGAAAGCAGGAAACATACTTAAAACACAAGTTAAAATTTCGTACTCAATTCTGTCACATACAGATGTTTTCGGATGACTAATAAATCAACTTCACGTTCAATACAATAGAAATTATATTCGTTTCTTAACATTATGTAGTAAATATTTTGATTACGTTGAGGATCTCATGTTATGAAGTCGAAAGTCTGTAAAGGGAAATCGTTTACAGAGCGTGCAGTCAGACGAACTGCTCTAAGAAATATTGAGACCTCCGTTTTGGGAAAGCAGGAAACATACTTAAAACACAACAAAGTAGTAAAGGAGAGAAGGAAGAATTGTTTAGCGCCAACCTCATTTTAGGGTGAGAAAACTGAAAAAGTAATATAACTAAAAGTAAAGTATAAGGCCTTAAAAAAGACTGAATAGCAACTCAAGACACTATGCAGTAACAGTTTTCTTGGGAAGAATGGAAATCGACGTTTTCCAGCTTCATTAATGCGTGGTGATTGTTCGACAAAACGCAATAGTTTTCGTTGTTAAAAAAATTGATTGAACAAATTTCTAAGTGTAACACATCGGGGACCCTTTAATTGCCTTAGACAAACCCAGGCAGGTGCAGAACTAGTCGGATACACGTGTTGAGTAGTCCGTACCGCTACGAGCTGTAAGGAGGCGGGAGTGAACTTCTGGAAGGCTCTCCACTGCAACCCTTTATTTCACTATTGTTACGTCATTGAAATGAGTTGCTTCATGGCAAGCTGATAATAGACAGTGAAGGTAAAAGGGTACATGGGTATATAAATAGCACTTAATAAAAACACATTTATCGCTTACGTGTCCACCACTACGTCAATTTGTCTAAGGATGATAATGAAGGACGATTATCTACCTTTTTTAGTTCCCTATAAGGCGTAGCTAGGTAATGATTTTGAAACTGCGGCAACATAACGCGGACTAGAAATGCGTTTTATTGTATTTATTCGAAAGACAGTCAGAGATTTCCAATTTCACACGCCAGGAAATTGAACGACCGAGTAGTAGCACATATTTGGAAATAAATATTTTGCATTATCGAGCTACAGCAACAGCGGGCGTTACTGAAGTAATTAGAATGGTGGATGAGAACCGGCTAATTAGGAAGTGGAAAGTGCTGGTGGTTTTGCTCACCAAAATAAAATTTAATTCAAAACATATTTTTATTTTTCAGGAATCTGTAAATGCTGTTAACAGCATCCAGATTTACAGGCAAAGTTACTCACAATCATAATAAAATATGCTATTTTGAAAAGGCTATTTTGTTAAGCGTGTATTTAGTAATAACAATATTTGAATGCCTTAATACATAAACCCAGTAAGAGAATCGCTTTTAAAGTATGGAGAAACAGTTGTTATATTACGGGGTATACAACATCTAGTACGTGAGCTTTATTAATAGATTTCTTTTGTGTATCCCTTCATGTGGTAAACGATCTAGAATCCTGCATTTTCGAACAGAGCTTCTACGAAGAATTGGGATCCATTGCGGATTTAAATTCTCCAGTCAGTAATTTGACCAGTACAAAAAGGCATGCTATTGTACCTCTTGTCTCCTGCTTAAGACTGTCCACATTCTTACAGAGTTTCCGTACACAACTTTAAGAAATCTGTTATATCATCGGTTTTAGACTCTAAAAAAAGGGATTTTATGTTGCTATCGTATTCGACTTTTTAAATATTTGACTTTTTTTTAACGGAACATTTATTGAAGGTGGAAGGAATGGAAATCGTTTCGCAGTTGGATACTGTCACAGAATCAGCACTAAGTGTAACATGATTATTATTATTATTATTATTATTACTATTAGCGGTTTTGTGATAGGAAGTGCTGTACATTAAAGCAGTTTCAATTCCGAAAACAGCTTGTTCTGCCTGGTTACTTTTCCGTCAAAGATTTGTGCTACAAAAATTAAATTGCCAGCGCCTTACGTCGGAGCTGGCTGACTCCCAATGAGTGTGCGTGCTAACTGTGTGTGTGTGTGTGTGTGTGTGTGTGTGTGTGTGTGTGTGTGTGTGGTGACTTGATATGTCTGCTGCTGAATGAGGCGCCGGACTCCTGCGTGGAGAGTTAACCTCGCTCCTTGGCCTCCAAAGGATTGGTGTATCTTCCTTTCACAGTACTGGTTTTGCAAGAGGCTGACAGTCTCTCTCTGTCCTACCAATAATTCCCATAGACTGTCGATCCTAACGTACATAGGTGACCGTGTTCGTATAGTGATATTCTAGCTGCAAAAAGGCCACATTCTGCACCCGCTATAGACATCCGGTTCCTGACTTACCGAAACGTCTAAAATGCCGATTGTAGGGTTTTCGTAGACACGAGCTTCCACAGGAGTTTAACGTACCACTAATCAACTGTGGAGTAGGTTGGACTGTTGTATTTCTTGCTCCATGTACTGTCGTCCGCTGAATGATAATATGTAAAGACTTCCTTGAGACAAAGCTGTGTATCTGTGTAAATGTATCATGAAACTTCAAAGAAATAAAACTCACCAAAGGGCAGTCATAAACACAAGCGAAAGGACAAGTTACGTTCAAAAACTGGAGAGCTAGGAACATAGCCGACAGGCAACCAATTTTTAAATTCGCAACACTATTACGAATGCATTAATTAACCAAATATCCGTAACTAAAGACATCGTTAATCACAAGACTGTTCAATCATATGTCACAAAACGGCACAATACGCCCCCAGGCCACATATTATGCCGACAGCGGCCGCCTGCAGTAACAGTTTCGTACAGGTGACCTCCGAAACAAGAAACGAGTAAACATAAAACAGCTAAACCGTAGTTTTTTTCAAGTCCATGCTATCAAGGAACGGGAATGAACAAAGAATTTGTCTGTATTCTAGTAGTTGTTAATTAAAGAATATGTTGTGCACAACCAGAAGTTTTATACATCTCCAAAACGAAGCTTTAAATTAAAAATACACGGCATCTTCTAAATGGTGCCGCTATAACGAATCAGCTGTTAATTTTCTTTTAAGCAATCAAACGCTAGCGGTAACCGCCCAGTACTGCCGTGAATTAACGAGCCAATGATTTCAACTTGGAGTAATTGATTGACAGGCTCTTTTTTAATAAATCACGGCACCACTTAAAACTCTTTGCAAAATGTAAACCGGAAGAAGACAATTTAAACAAACTTTAAAAACCAAGTGTAATAGCGAAACTCTATTTTTAAATGCAGTCAACACATCAGCTAACAAACATTACATAAAAGACAGGTTATTGCTGTAAAACTAATAAAACTCACTGCAGTTACGAACCCCTCTGAAATAATCAAACCACTGGCAAGAAACTAAGTTTATTCCATAAATTTGAAAACTCTTATAACCGCATAGTGAAGTCTGCCTTAATACAACCTCATGCATTGGCTTTCCACCTGACAGAATATCTTCCAGCGTGAAGCCAACTACAGGCGCATAGCATCCATAGTACCGTACCCCACATTCCAGCCAATAACACCACCTGGTGCGGTTACAACGACCGACTCAGATTATTGCAACATGGAGGTTACTTCCATATGAGATGGCGTATCCCAATACAAGCTTGGGCAAGACGGGTAAAGAACACTTCAAGTTGAGAAAAGTATAATTCCTGTGATATACGCTGCAGACATTACATTGGCAACACAGCTGTCGTTTACACATTGTCCAATCTCAACTGCTGTCTGCCAGAGTCATTAGGGTACACTTTCGCACCACACTATCTAGTGCCCATCAATAAACCAATAATCGAGCGGAGCCCAGCAAACCACTCGAACTCTCAGCCCCGCCATTCTCTTGGCCATCATGAAGTGCTCTTCCAGAGAGCCTGTGCGTCATACATTGATGCTTTCGGCGCTCCACGCCGGCCAATCAGAGGCGCGCGATACATCGCGTGACACATGCAAAACCATCTCTGTAAAAGATGGCACACTGTCTCAAATATGTCGCGATATGCTGGAGCTAAGTGATTTTGAACGTAAGGAACTGTTTTTCTACTTTTCTTTTCCCTAGGTATTTCCTGATGTTTGAACATAATATACGTTGCGAAGTCTTAAGAAGAACTCCCTACTCCTAAGACAAACACTCTGCTGAATCCGTCTCCGCAGAATCAAACTTTGTAACACTTCTGTATAATACTTACTGTCAAGTCTGTGTTATCAATGGCCCCATACGTCATCTTGTTACAACAAAACTGCAATACAGTACCACACATTATAGTGAGCGCATCCTATGGTAACTTCCGGCGAAAACACTTTGCTTTGGTAGTTCCATCAAATTTCGTAGGCGGGGTGTAATGGTCGCTTGGAGGTGACATCTCGCTTATAGAGAGACGCCTAATGTTATACTTTACTAGATACATGGACCTGTTTTATTCTATAGATATCGCTTCACAGTGTGAGATCGTAAAAGACTAACGGTGATCATGGTTTGTAGTGCTTACGGACAACTCACCAACTTGACAGCCGTCTATTTCATATACTCCAGTCCTGATTTCTTCAGTTCGAGGTTCCACATTACCAGTTCTCCTTTTTTTCGTATTCACAGCACATGAATCGTGCTTTTAAGTCCAGTACACTAGCTTCAGAACGCCGTTCATACCTCACACGGATAAGCATTTTACAGTACGCACAGTGGTTTCTCCAGTGGAAAGTGAGGTCAGGCTGCTGTGGAGCATCTGATTTAAACGTCATATAGCCACGAAGAATATTAAGTTAACGATTCTTTTGCAAACTAATTACCACTGAAAGCTGTTATTCCGTTAGTTATAAATTCTACAAACGATTGTTATGTTTTATGTAAATTGAAAATGGAGGGAGAGGGGAAGGAAGGAAAGGGAAGGAACCAATGATGTAGCATCGGAACTTTATACGGAATTAGCGGCGACGAGTAAAAATGTATGCCGCACTGGGATCGAACCCGGAGTCTCCTGCTTATTTAGCATTTGTGTTAACCACTGCACCACCTGGACACAGTGTTTATCGTAAATGCGCCGCCTATCTCTGCACGCTCCCTGACCTACTCACATTCCTACCTAGCCCCACCTATCTGCAGTACCTGTCCATGTTCTCCATGATGGCTGATTTTAGATTCCCCCTGGTGGTCGGATGTAACTGTGCATCCACACCGAAGGTTGTGAACTCATTGACCATTCAGGGGAATCAGTTGTATCATTGTGTGGTGTTTGTTCTTCCGGGCATCTCTGAAAGAACAGATAAATCGTTATTACGCTGTTAAGTGTACAACTTCTAGGCAGGTTCAGATGTGAGTGAAGCTTTATAAACACATATTTTTTTTGGTGAGTCCCGTAATGCAATAAAGAGTCTCGATTCCACCATTTTCCACCACTGCTATTTACAATGGAGTGTTAATATTTCAGTTTGTTTAAAACAGTCTGTATGACATGCCTGGACATTTACAATAATTTCTTTCTTCCTCTACATGTAGTTCATCATACAAATGCGATCCTTTAAGACTTTTGGCAGGGCAGCGAATAAGAAAGCATAAAATATTCTCGTACAAAGATTTTATTACCTCTTGCACATACATTTACATACAGAAAGCAACTCTCCCTTCATTTTTATTGAATGTATTTTTAATAACAACTAACTTAATTTGTAATTTGGAATAAAATCTACAACTGAATCACCCATTTCTTTCTCCATCCATTAACTGAAAAGTGCGAAAAAGAAATATTCTCGAATACGAGTACATACCTCAATTTATTATCTAAAATATCTGTTTTGTGGTTTAACAGCTGTCTATCTGTCTATATTCCTTTTTGAAGTTCTTCTAAACGAGAGCATTTATTGATTTTCATTTTGCCTTTATTTCTGCATAAGACTACTGTTAAAACCTTCCACATCTTCCTAAGTGCGCATTGGCAACTCTTCTGCTCCACATCATTCTGGAATTTTTGCAAATGAGTACCCATTAAATATTGTTATGCCATGGCTGTTCTCTTGCTACGTGCACAACATCCAGGCTGTCACAATTAGATAGAATACAAACATTCTTTTTAAGCAGATCCAGCTGGGAGTGGAGGTTTAGAAACAGATTTGACATATGTCCTTTAACGTAACAAAGATGCTCCAATCCATTATTATCACCCAGAACTTCAACATACAGCCAGTTAGCATTGCTGTTTACTATAAATGCTAATACCTTGTATTTCTGACTCATAGCCAGACTTCTACATGCACTGTGTTTAAAGCCACATGTAAACACTGCTTGCACTTCTGCAATAGCTTCGTCTCTTTTCTAGTGCAGTGCATACTTTTCCTTTGTGGCTGTTATTTTAGCCATATACTCGTTTTTGTTTTTGGACGTCTATCTTTTCCATTTGCAGTTCTCTTTTTCGTGTGCACAACACATTAACCGCACTTGAAGGGGAATTCTCTAATGGGGAATGATTTATGTCTGTCGAATAAATTTACTTTTTTTCTTAATAAGGTACTTGTGGCACAAAATTGTTGTTACCAACCAGTCCAATTTTGGCAGTACCTATAATTGATGGTATTCTGGACACTAATGTCCTAGATTGAGAGAAATACATTTCTCCTGCTTCAGTATAACACTTCTGCAGAACACCTACATCGTCTTGTTGGACCTCGTGTTAAGATTCTAGCGTAGTTTACATGTAGATAATTAAAACTCTAGGCAGACAGAACGTAAGTAATAAGCTTTTTTCTGTCTTGAGTGTCTGAAAGGCCTACTTGTACACCAAAAAACTTTCGTGTGTTCTGATTGCCGCAGCACACAAAATGCATAACTTTGTTAAACACCGCACAGCATATTTTCTGTAAATTATTCGTTAACTGATGCAGCAAAAAAGGAGGTGGCACAGAGTAGAGTGGAGCACATTGTAAAAACTGTTTATTGGTGTTTAATACACTTAAACAGTCTTGCGCTGAGTGAAACACATGATCTGTTGTGTAGCTGTATTTTGTGGGCGCCAGCGTGATGATACCATGTTCCTAAATCATGTATGGTGGAAGAATTTCCCATATTCCCATGTGTGGACACTTCATAAGATGGATACCAATAACTTGGCGGTAACTCCAAATAAAAAGGTAATAATCGTACACACGTACCTGCTCCAATATCGGAGGCAGCTCTTGTATTGCAATGTCTATTTTAACATTGGGTAATTCCATTTTATATTTCTCTGAAATGGTTTTCAGTGCTTCCTTGCAGATTTTTTCCAATAATCCTCTTGCTGTCACATTGTCATTTCCACGAAAGTTTTGCCTTGACACGCTGTCTCACAGTGGGGAACTTGGGGAATTTATTACGCTAATACTAATTAAATTACATACACAGCTTTTTCTTAAACATTACTGACCGCATATGGTCTAATCACTTTTAACAGTCCAGTTGATAATAGATTTTACCTGGCATAATGGAAATCAAAGCCCTCATGGAAAGACGTAGGTGTTCATTTTCTCCGCGCGTTGTTCGAGATTCGAATAATAGAGAATTATTGTGAAGGTCGTTCGATGAACCCCCTGCCAGGGGGATTTGTAGAGTATCCATGTAGACGTAGATGTAGATGTAGATAATGTTGTGGTAAAACGGTTCTGTGATGCACGTAGGCACATTTTCTTGCTAAGGTGCATGCCATTTTAAGCATATAATATACGTTACCAGTGTTAGCAATAGCATTGTCCACATTCTCCAGTAACAACCATAAATAAAACCGTTCAACAATAGGCCTCATCCTCCTCCGTAATACCTGAGGGATGTTAAGGATTCTGGAAGAATTCATGTTGACACAATTCACTACTACAGAAGACTGATTAGTTGTTGATGTCAGGCTTTCTTTTTTTCTCTAAAGATCCTAGTTCGTGGTGCTCTGGTGAGTTACAACCAGACGACAGCTGTTGCGAAGGTTCTTCGTTAACTGATACTGCGAGGAAGTGATTGGCACCAACTAACGTGGTTTATGTTGTAAATACTGTGTTGGATTTCATTTAAGAAGTCTTGCACGGGCTCAAACATACAATCCATTTTGTACCCAGTAATAAGATTCTGGTGTGCTCTTTATTTGGATACCGAATGCTGTGGTATCTACTCAATAAATACAAGCTTTGAGTAAACTTCTGGCAGCACTTCACTGAAGCTATGTGTGCGAGGCAGCCCAAGACGTCAGTGTGTAAGCGCCAGCGGTGTTGTTGCCTGCTCCGTGGAATGTCGAAAAAGTGATTTGGGATCGCTGCCTCCAAATAATAACATGCACGGAAGTAAAAACTACACTAAGCAGAAATAAGGTAAGTGCTGTTTTCTTCGTGTAAATGCATGTCTCGAATTTAATAGAGATTTTGTACCAGAATATTTTTTTTCAAATTCTCTACCCCGCCAAAAATTCCCAAACAAACCTGCTATTTATGGTAATCTGTATGAATGGGATGTGGATACTTGCCTGAAAAGTAGTCAAAACTAGGTACATGGAAGTATAGTAGGTATCGTTTCTTACCTACACGAGAATGTCAGACGATCATCTCCACTTCCCGCTGCCATGCCTAGTCTCCTCACTACTGAGCACAGGCCTTGAATGAAGGGAGAACTTTGACAACTAGTTACTTACGGACGTTGAAGTGACGTTACACTTCTTTGTGTAATACATGTGTGACGTCGTCAGATTGTTTGGGGAAAACAAAATTAATTTGTTACAACAAATACCTGAGCACTAAGCAATTAAGGACATTGACGTGACGTTATACTGGTGTATGTGTGGCACATGAGAGACATTACACTGATGTGGCGTTTATGTGTGACACAGGTGTGTCATTGTCATATCGTTTGGATACTTTTGGGCAGTAATAAATTAATTTCTTACAAGAAATACCCAAGCTAAAATGGAGAGCACATTGTTGGAAAGCAGTGGGAGTCCCATCATCCTCAAGCACGTATGGCAATCAAATTAAAACTACTTGGCTGAACCTCCATGCTGTTAGCTGACAGCATGATGAGGAGAGGGGGTATGGTGGTGCTCAGGGCGGGAGGGAGGAGGAGGTATATGGCAGGTGGGTGCACAGAAGGTGTGCGGTGTGGGGTGGGGGCAGTTGGATGGGTGTGGGGGATGACGTTGATGATAAGAAAGTGTTGGTGCTGATGTCAGGATTCTCAGAAGGACCATGGTGCATACGCCCAGATACGATGATGGCAGAATTCTGGGAAAGGCTTTGATGACAACAAAGCGCTGATGTCAGTGAAATGTAACAAGCACAACTGCCTGAGAAGCAGATGTGATGATGTCATGACTTTGAAGATAAGGAAGTGCTGATGCTGGTAAGAATGTGCTGATGGATAATGAGACTGTGCTCTTGGCCAGAAACTGTAGTGACCCACTACTTTTGAATAGTGCGATTTTCAGCCTACTCTCCACGAAAGTGAAATATCCTAGTTCCAGTCTTGGTGTGCTTGTAGTAAATCTTATTTTCCAGCGTATACTGTGCTGAAATACAAAAATCTGTTCTTTCAATGAAACAGTACAGTCTTCTGTCAGAGGAGTTCTTCCGACGTTGTGTTAGTAAATGGGATAACTTTCAGTTATATTTATAAATTTAAGCTAACGATGGGTCACAGCTTCGTATTGGTAGCAGTACGTATCTACAGCCAGACAACTACTGTGGCACAGCATATTTTGTTTGCGGGTCACTGCGTAGTGTTACGAATATGTTTCAGAAGACAGCGTTAAGTAAGTGAATGGCATCGCTTTCAAATAACTGATATTATGTAAGCAATGTATAGTAGAAAGGTTGTCTGGAGGCATGGATATCATGTGTTGCATACTGAATGGCGTTTTCAGCGACATTTCTTAGCAATGATGAGAGCCCTTCGTTATGTAAATAACATGTTCACAGCATATGCAAATGTTCTATGTGGTGTATGTGTATGGGGGTATTGTGTGCGTGAGTGATTCATTACTTATCAGAGACTGGTTGAGGAAGCACAAATAAAAGAAGAAATAAGAAAAAACAAGCATGATGAACATGTTCAGCTCGTTTTACAGCGGTTCTCTTGTGCTTTGCAAAGAATGGTTTCCATCTCTAGACATGATTAAGGAAGACAGAAAGGTAAAAGCTGAGTCATCGGCTGGACTGCTTGAAGAACTAAGAAAAGTTGGTGAAGTAGTTTTTCGGAAAAAATTTTTATCTGTAACTGAGAAAATAAAACACTACACATTTCGGATTTACATGTTTTTCCGCTACGCAGATGTTCTAAAACGACTGCAGGGGAACTATTCGTTAAAAACAAGTGATTATTTGAAATCGTAAATTTCACATCACAGCCTAATGATAAGGGGGTTATCTTTCCGTTACCGATAATATTTATTACGATACTACAAAGTTGAGCAACTCACGGAATGTTGCTCGAAGAATGTGCGGTGAATTCAGGGCCAGGAGAGCGACTGCTGATAATAGGGAAGCAGAAATCGACAGTCTGAAACAGTCGTCATATTTCTTAATGTGTATTTCCGCCTAATGACAGGTGAATGCTAGGTTAAAAGGCAGAGTGAATAAGAGTAAACCTGTCAGGAGTCAGTCACACCACCTCCCATGCCCTCTGCCGCATTCATTTCCCTCTATCTCTTTGGCACGCGCTTTACTGCCTTTCTTCCCTTTTATTACCAAAATTATTTCCTTTATTTTCGTAACTAAGTACCACAATAAAAAAGTTTAGAATACAGCGATACGCTAAGGCCATACCAGCGTAACCTAAGTTCCGTAAGGTAGCACTTCTGGTAGCTATGTTACGCTGTACTTTTCAAAATTTTGTATGATGTCTCTAACCGTTACGTTTCCACTACCCGTCAGCTTGTCCTGCTTCGCCATCAGTCGCAACGACACCAGTCCTTCATTACATCTCTCACAGTTGCTGACTGCACAAGATGATATTTTTCGCGCTCTCCACCAACATTGCACTGAACTATAAGCGGTGGATGACAATATGAGTGCCTTTCCCGACGATGTTCATGGGGCCCTAAGTGGGAGGATCACACTGAAAGGTATGTGCTAAGGTCTGATCAAGGTAGCTCCAGAAAATAGTCGGTAGTTGCCAACCACAAGGTGGAACGAGTATAATATCTCTGAGTAGGAGGATCTTTGATGGTTAAGAGAGCTCGGCGCGTGCAGTAAAAAACCGAAGAGTAGCAGCTAGGTACCCAGAGGAAGCAGACGTGTGCAGACAGCTTTAAGGGAGGAGTCGCAGCTACTGCATGGAGGAAGCAGACGTGTGGTGACAGCGTTAAGGTAGGTCGCTGCCCCTGACCAAACTTCAGCATGTAAATGATAGAAGATATATAATCACGTCAAATTGGTTTTTGTTAGATAATGATCAGAGTTAGGATTTGTATGTCCAAGGTTTGACGCAGTAAGCGTTTTGTAAAATTTTTTGTAAGAGTGATTCGTGCTACGAAAATGTTTGGAATAGTAGGATTTGTGTATGACTTAAAATTTTAACAATATGTATATTGAGATCAACATTATGATTAAATCTAACAGCCTGAATCATAATCCACATCCTTTGCTTGTATTGAATATGAAAATGAGTAGTAAACTAAAGTTACCCACCAATGAAAGAACCAAGTAAACATCAGGGCCAAAAGTTAATTTTCCAGTACCATCTTAATGCCATTGCACAAACGGCATTATTCTCTTAAACTTGATTGCTGAGTCAAATACATGTTGCATTTTTGGCAAAATGGAGGAGTGCAAGAAACAAGTTCACAGACGCAGTCAGATGCAGGTTTGCTGAACAATTAATTTAGAACAATCTTATCACTGATACTTTCACAGAATAAGAGGATACAATTTTGGTTAGATACTTTCAACACCTGCTCAGAACGTTGAATTTGTGGTCGCGTGGTCGTCTGCCCCATCACCAGCAACCACAAAGTGTACAAAATGACCAATCAGGTACATTATTTTATTATTCTTTGTTCTCAATAAAAAAAAAGTTGTAGGCCGCACAACAGTGTCAGTAGTGTAGGCGGTGTCAACAAAGCTGGTAAGTAAAGGCAACTGCTTTCAGAACCAATACTGGTTCACCAAATGTCCACAGCAGGTAAATCGATGTTGGATGGCATCTATGTGAGCACACTTACTTCATTTGTCTGTGTCACTTACCACAATGCGATGGTAATGATCGTTTGTGGAGATCAAATTATGTACGACTCCATACCAAGAAGAGGCCACTGTCATGGAATGTGCTGGGACACTAACACAGTTCCACACAGTCTTCCAGGGAATACGCGGCGGCAGTAGTTCTGTGGGCTTGGGACAGCCGGCCCCTCCCAGCGAGCGAGCAAAGGCCGAGTCCTAAGCACCACTCGGTGCACTACGTCGGCAAAGTAAAATTTGACCTGTCAACCCTCCCCGTGATGCCGCTTGAGCTGCAGCAGTTTTGTTTTAATACGGTGAACGTTTTGGATCCGTAGAGGGATGTCTTCTGCTCTTTCATACAGGTCACGCCGAAGAGTCTAATAAACTTTCTGAGTTTTTTTTCAGTCCCTCGCTCGAGCAGCACAGTATCATATTAAGGACTGACGAACCTTAGGTTTCGGTAAAGCTCTCCATTAATACAACAGCGAAGAGCAGAGCTGAGGCAAGGAGGCAGTAAAAATTCAGCATCCACTGAATCCCAAACAGTTTCGTAGGTTGCCGTTCAAGGTTTCAGGTAGGTCGGAAAATGAAACTGAAAAAATGTCAACCGCAAGAATCGTCTCAAATAAACAATTAGGCAAAACAACTGGTCGATAAGGGTACAGGAAGTGGCGAGAAAAAACGTGTATGTAAGGCAGGTGAGATGTTTGTGCTGGATATTTCTGCTCCCACGCGTCACGCAAGTCATCGAATGGACCGATTCACTTAAATCATGACGAGATTGGTAATGTGGTGACTGTCCGCCGGTTTGTAAAACACAATTAAAATTACCACCTAGCGTGAAACACCAAGGATTCTTGCGCAAAAACGATAGATAACCTCCTCTTTGTAAAACCGCGAACGCGCCACTCTACGGCCCGAACAAGACATTGGATATAAAATAACCAAAAAATACGACACTTATCCCCCTACCAGAATCACGTATTTCATTATCTGCATTGAGTACACTCTCTCGAAAGAAAAGGGCGATAGCCGTGGCACATTCAGGCGCCATATTAAAAACAACCTGAAATTCTGGGAGAGCAAAAATGGTGAACTTCTTGTAAGAGCGAGAAATAAACTTAGGAATTATAGAATAAATTGACGTAACGAAGCCAAACGTAGTTCTAAATTAGCTCTAGTAACACTTAGGGTAATAAGGTGTAAGCTTGGGTTATCAATAACAATCAGGGACAACTGAAAACGACAACAGAGGAACACACCTTATTCCACCCCCCGACTGTCTCAATCCATCGCCGCATCCGTCGAGAAGTCTCAGGGAGGGGAGCTGCAATAGACCTGTTCATCCGCTGAATGGTGGGGATGGAGTCAGGACTACGATCCTGATACAACTGGCGAGGTGGGAGAATCGTTCACCGCATCCAAGTCAATCATTGCCGGGTAGGAATCGGAAGCTGACAGTACAGGAAGAACCTCCACTCAAAGCAGCCAGCCCACACCAACAAAACACAGGACAGACTGGGCCTCACAGGAGACAAAACATTTCAAACAAAACCCGCGTCCGGCTACACTAACAGCAAGGAATTAGAGACGCCGTCATGAGTGTTATCAAGAAACCAGTGGAGTTCTGCCAATCAACAGGTGGAACAAACGTATCAGCTGTCAAAGGAATCGACACCAAGTGTTCCGACCGCTGTAGAGGTTCAAAATAATCACCAGCGGAAATCTCAAATCCAGGCTCATTACTCCTGACTCCATCCCCACCATTCAGCGGATCAGCAGGTCCATAAGCTTCATGGGGCCGGAGCCGGACATGGGAAATAACATCAGCAGAATGCCACTCCTGTGTACGGCGCCTTTTTTATTTTGGATCACTTGAGCATCCGTACGAGGGACGATCACACCAAAACCCGTCTTCAGTCGTAACGGAGAAAAATCACCCGCAGCGAAATTCAAATCTGTCCTGTGTACTTTACTAGCAGAGGACTGCCCGGCCCCCGATCAGTGCTATTGGGAATAAAGTCCGCCACTGTTATCTTACGCCGCTGCTCAAGAATTCGGTGTCAAAATACTCTGTGTGTACATGATCCGTAGTCAAACTAAAAGTAGCTACCACCAGTATTGATTTTCCAGAGAACTGGACTGCACGTGACGGGCCGATTTATCAAAAGAAAAACTTACTTCACCTTTGGGTGGAATAGACCTGGGAGCTATGGGAACAAAAGAAGCGGATAACGGCCCTACGCAACGACGAATTCGACGTAAATATCAAACTAACAATACTGGTAGTACTTTGACGGAGATGAAGTAAACAATGTTCTTCCATACGACGTCGGGAGCGGAATTGCCACTAGACAACCACACGAGCCGTAAATCAGATCCCTCTTGCTGCGTTCTCGAGGCATTTTGCTCTCTCGAATTATGGCGGCAATTCGACTTCTGACAATAGCACTGTCTTTACAAATTAACTTTAATTCGTAATAATTCAGACAATTTGTATGAAACACACTGACGGAAAAAATCGCAACACCAAGAGCAGAGTAATGAAATTTCGGGAATACATTTCTCTAGCTAACATATTTAAGTGATTAACATTGCAAGACCACAGGTTAATGTAAGCGCGAGATAGGCCACTGCAAATGTGAAATTCTAGTACATTAATAACCAATGTAACCACCAGAATGTTGAATAGAAGGATGCAAATGTACGTGCATTGTGTTGTACAGGTGAAGGATGTCAGTTTTTGGGATGAAGTTCCATGCCTGTGGCACTTTGTCCGTCAATACGGGGACGGTTAATGCTGTTCGCGGATGACGCTGAGTTGTCGTCCGATTATATTCCATGTTGCTTGATTGGAGACAGGTCTGGTGATCGAGCAGCCCACGGCAACATGTCGACACTTTGTAGAGTACGTTGGGTTACAACAGCGGTATATGGGCGAGCGTTATCCTGTTTGAAAATACACTCTGGAATGGTGTTCATGAATGGCAGCATAACAGGTCGGATCATCAGACTGACGTAAAAATTTTCAGTCAGGGATGGGTGGGGAGACCACGAGAGTGCTACTGTCGTCATAGTAAATCGCACCCCAGACCACAGTTCCAGGTGAAGGTCCAGTGTGTGTAGCGCTCAGATAGGATTGCTGCAGGCCTTTAACTGGCGCCCTTCTAACCAACACGCGGCCATTACTGACACCGAGGCAGAACCAGCTTTCATTAGAGACCAGAAAGGAGCCTCCAAACAGCTCTCGCTTGACACCACTGAAGTCGCAAAAGATGGTTGGCTGGGGTCAGTGGAATGCACTCTACACGGCGCCTGACTCGGAACTATCCTTGAAGTAACCGATTTGTAACAGTGGCACTGGTGCTAACTACTGCTCAGATTACTGCTGGAGACGCAGTACGATACGCCAGAGTCTTACGCTAAAAACGATGGTCCTCCCTCCCGGTAGTGCCATGTGGCCGACCGGAGCTCGGTCTTCTTGCGACCGTAGATTCTCTTCATCACCGCTGCCAGCATTCATGTATAGTCTTCCTTTCCTTTCAAGTCCTTATGCAGTATCGCAGAATGAACATCCAGCTTCTCGTTGCCCTGTTGCCTGACCTCGTTCAAACTCAGTGAGATGCTGATAGCGGCGTGTTTGTCGCCTTAAAGGCCTTTCTTGACTGTGATCAACTCACACCGTCCACTCTCAAACTTGAGTAACACTCACGACTATTATAGCGTGTATTTAAAGCAAATATCATTTGCATCCGCATAGTGGTGCTACTGGCGCCACTCTTACGCGACTGGCGCGAACTTTGAATAGACATCATCTTTCAGATGTAGCTAGGAACACGCCTGTCAACTTTCGTTTATGTCACACAGTTGTTTCTTGGTACTGTGATTTTTTTCCGTCAGAGTATTTCTAAATTATAGGCCTGTACAAAACCTTATTGGATCAGTGTATCTATTAGTTAAAGCTGTGTCAACACCCCTATTGTACTTCCTGAGGTTAATCTGCATGTACAGACGGACGCAAGTAAGGACTTCAATTTTTATATGTATAGAGAAGAGAAGAGATATACATCTACAACTACATCTACATACATACTCCGCAATCCACCATATGGTGCGTGGCGGAGGGTACCTCGTACCACAACCAGCATCTTCTCTCCCTGTTCCACTCCCAAACAGAACGAGAGAAAAATGACTGCCTATATGCCTCTGTACGAGACCTAATTTCTCTTATCTTATCTTTGTGGTCTTTCCGCGAAATGTAAGTTGGCGGCAGTAAAATTGTACTGCAGTCAGCCTCAAATGCTGGTTCTCTACATTTCCTCAGTAGCTATTCACGAAAAGAGCGCCTCTTTTCCTCTAGAGACTCCCACCCGAGTTCCTGAAGCATTTCCGCAACACTCGCGAGACGATCAAACCTACCAGTAACAAATCTAGCAGACCGCCTCTGAATTGCTTCTATGTGCTCCCTCAATACGACCTGATATGGATCCCAAACGCTCGAGTAGTACTCAAGAATAGGTCGTATTAGTGTTTTATAAGCGATCTCCTTTACAGATGAACCACCTACCAATGAACCGAAGACGACTATCCGCCTTCCCCACAACTGCCATTACATGCTTGTCCCACTTCATATCGCTCTGCAATGTTACGTCCAAATATTTTATCGCCGTGACTGTGTCAAGCACAAGCACTACATTACTAATGGAGTATTCAAAAATTACGGTTCAAAATGGTTCAAATGGCTCTGAGCACTATGCGACTTAACTGCTGAGGTCATCAGTCGCCTAGAACTTAGAACTAATTAAACCTAACTAACCTAAGGACATCACACACATCCATGCCCGAGGCAGGATTCGAACCTGCGACCGTAGTGGTCACGCGGCTCCAAACTGAAGCGCTAGAACCGCAAGGCCACACCGGCCGGCAAAAAATTACGGGATTCTTTTTCCTATTCATCTGCATTAATTTACATTTATCTATGTTTAGAGTTAGCTGCCATTCTTTGCACCAATCAAAATGCCCGTCCAAGTCAATAGATTAATGTTTTGTGCTTATATTTGTATTCTTTAAATAACTGTAGAACCCGCCAAACGACAAAGTAAAAGCGAGCACATACGAAAAGTTCCGTGAAATGAGGCATTGTGGAGGGCGTAAGATGCACGGCGGGCTCCGGAACTCCACAGGTCGCGCCTACAGGGAGGCGGGGAGGCGGGCGGCGAGCGGCGGCAGTAACTCTGGCGGCGGCGGCAGCTGGCCGGCGCGTGATAACGGGGGCGGAAGAACGCCGGGCTCCGATCACCGGCTTACAGCCACCGCGGCCGGCGCCGCGCCGGAATCAATAGCAGCCGCCAACGGCGACGCGACGCACGGGCGCCGGCACGAGGCGAGCTCTCCGCCGCGCGTTGTCCGCCGGGTGTCCGCCTCCGACTCCGACCCACTCACTAACTTCGTCTCTACACTCGACGTAAAGGGCCATCGTGTTAAAAGAAAGAATCACTAGCTCTGCCGAGTATCACAACAGATTTACAACGCGATGCAGGACGTCCTTGGAGGCTCACACGTCGTTCTTAACAGATCAAAACAGAGGTACAGAAAGAACCTTATTTCAGGGACCACCCAAAGTGAGCGTTTTAGGGGCACTGTTATTCGCATTTCATGTTAATGATCTAGTGGAACACGATGGAAGCCATTCGCTTCCGATGCTCTTGTTTATGGGCACTGAGCGATGTCAGATGACCATAACGGTGAGCAGACAACCTGATGAGGATCGACTAAAGGTACCGACATGGCAATGGCATTTGACCCTGAAGCTAAATAAATGTAACATACTGGCCATAAATAAGCGAAGAGGTCCACTAGTTCTGGATTAAGCTATTGGCAGTCAATCACTGGTGACAGTTACTTTTGCGTTGTCTCGTTGCCATTGTCGAGTCTTGCACCAAGGGAAGCACGGGGACGATGTTGTTTGGTGGCCGGTATCCTCTTTCTACAACACAACTGCACACATGTATTAACAGGTTTCTTTATTAACAAGAACAAGAAGCTACTTATCTTCAAGCTAGCCCATGTGTTTTGGTACGATATCTTCCGCAATAGTCCACATTAGCCTCGCTGCTAGTGAATTACAAGTCTCTCTATAAACATTACACTATCGTGGCCGGTGGCGTGAACTGACAGACGCCGACTAGAGTAGTGACTGAGCTAGTAACTGAGCTGACTGGAACTGTGACTGACTCTGTCTGCGACTGGGGTGACTGTCTGTGACTAACTGGGCCCTCCGGTCTGAGACGGCAATCTAAATACTGGCGGTCGAGAGTGCGTTACTTGCGAGTCTGTCTTTGGCCTCTCTCCTGAAAGGTGCGCTTGATTCAGCGCCTAATATCGATCTTTTTGCAACCTCTCTGCCAACTGGTGTGATGGCGACAGCTTACGCCAGCACAGTTACTACCCAAAAAATACTTACAGATTACCATCCAAAGCTGTAAAAAGTCTATTTATCACGCAGAAAAAATACCAGGGAAAGCAGATGACTGATTAAGATTCATTGACGGGACTTATGAAAATGTAATTCATCCACGGACGAAGTACCTTACAAAACACTCGCCCAAACAAGTCCTGAGTATTCTTCATCAGCCTGGAACCTTTACCAAGTAGAATTAATACATGAGATGGAGGAGACCCAACGAAAGGCGGAGCGTTTTGTCACAGAATCGTTTACTCGATGCCAGGTCTTTGCAGAGATGCTCAACAAACTCCAGTGGCAGATGCTACAAGACGGACATTATGGAGAAGTTCACTATTGAAATTTCGGCAGCATTCATTCCAAGAAGAGTGGGGTAACATGTTAATAACTCCCACACACGTCTCACTAAATGATCACGACCTGGTATCAGAGGAACCAGATCTCACACAACGGTCTGCTGGCAGTCATTTCCCTACATGCCATTCGTGAATCGAATAGGAAAAGGAGTAAAAAGGTAATCATACAGACATAGACAGCAAGGCGACTTGTGGACTACGTATGTATAGTTGTCGAGAAACAGCATGGAATAACCGCGAGAAATGTGAGCATGAATGTAAATGCAAATGCTAGCCAAGCCTGAACGTTACCTTGTTGTATTTGGCCACCAACGGCACCTGTGGAATGTCCTGAACACGTTGCGAGTATATTAGTGGTCAGAAGAGTGTCCTTTGTAGTTGTGTCTACATTATGTCGGAGCTAGTATATTCGAGCTTGGGAAAACTGTCGGTGTTCGTATGGTGGGTGCTGTCATAACGAAGGGAGCAGAAATGTTTGCTGGTTCAAGACACACCACATAGAAGATTTACACAGCGCGCAGGGAAGGCGGAGAAGCATCATCGGCTAAGTCACAGTACATGGTGAATGATAGTGAGAGACTGTCATTGAAGACGACTGTGACAAAAAGTAAAAGGAGCACCAAAAGTCACTGTAGAACCGAGAAGTGTTTTACGAGTTTCGCAAGTTTAAAAACACATGCACTCCGAAGCATTATTATTATTATTATTTCGATGCATTTGAAGACCAACGTCCGTGAAAGAATTAAACTGTGCTCAATTCGTGGACACGAATTTAATGATAATAAGAGACCTTGAAGTTTCCTGTAACGCTAAATGTCAGTGGAATGAAGTTTGACATTACACAGTGCAACCTTTGAAAAATAGGAAATAGGAATGAAGTTTGAGGTTACACAGTGCAACCTTTGAAAAATAGGAAGTACAAATAGGAAAGGAGACAGTTACAGATTATAAGGCAGCGATACTGTTCACAAAAAAGTTGTGCGTCCCATTAATTTGTGGGACTATTGTGAAATATTACTAGTGAGGATGGTGCGCATACGCAAAGAGGGGCAGCGCGAATGGTCACAGGTTTGTTTGCCATATGGGACAACGCCAACAAAATGCTGAAAATTGGCGGCCGTTTGAAGAAAGACGCCAGTTATCTAGTGAAAACATACTTACAATGTTCGAAGAACCGATTTTAAGTGAAAAATCGAGAAATTCTCCTTAGCCCTCTACATATCACATTCGTAGACACTGCCAAGACAAGACAGACTTACGAGCATATACAGTGCCATTTATTCAGTCAATCTACTGCTACTCCATACCGCAGTTTAGAAGGACTATGCTGTAAGAGGAGACATCTATCGATGCCTAAGTAAATCTTCAGAAAAAGCCGAGCCACTCGTAAAATTAACCATGGCTGACAAAAAATTGAAGTATCCAGAAGTGGAGAAGTGGATGATAAAACGAAATCAAGCATCTCAGGTTGACTGGTGTAGGAAGTTTATTCGAGGGGGAGGGGGGGGCTAAGGAGGGGGGAGAAGGAGGGAAGCGACTCGTAAGGTGCAGTGGATAATGTTAACCAATTTACTAGTACACAGCTTTTATTAACTTATTTTTCTTCTATATGACACATAAAAATTTTTTTGCAAACACATTCTTCTACTGAATAATTTTTTTCACTCCCATTTCCACGTTCCATAGTAGAAAAACAGTAAAAATAAATATCCATGAATTTAGTAACATCTAAAAACTTCAGATAACTGAATTGATTGACAACCTTTCCCTCAAATATCAACCAGGTGATTAAACAATAAAAAGCTTCAACTAGCTGTATTAATTAACCATTCTTATTTCAAAACAAGAAATTAAGTATGCTTCTGGTTAACTAGCGGACTGTTATGACAGAAAGCGACAGAACTGAAAACAGCGTTTAGACAGTTAAAGAAAGCAAATGAGGGCACTAAAAGTATGGGATATGCACAAACATACTTGGCTAAAACTTTGAAACACTTCAAATTACTTCAGAATACCAACAAAGACTCGAGACAAGATGGCCGCCGAGTGAGATTACAGGTATTTTCTTCTTCCGCTAAAAGAGCTTATTTAAGAGGAAATAGTGCCAAATCTAAATTTGTTTTGTACATTTGTTGTAGTGTGAGTTCTTGTCACACAACTGAATATTAGCGTCCCGGCAGAGCTTATTTTTGAAAAATTTCGTGTTATCTGAAGTCCCGATAATGGCGACATAATCCGAAATTTTTTATGACATAACCACAAAAAATGCTATTTAAGTTTTCTTGATAGTGCAAAATTCGTTTAAGAAAAACATCTACAAGTTTCATTAGTGTCCATTGTCGCAATAAAATAGTAATTAAACGTTTCTAAATCTTATTTAACTAACACATTTCGTATTATTTACTAGTTAGATAGACGCGATCTAGGCCTAAATTTCCGAGTTATAAAAGTTTAAAAACCAGACCAAACAGGCTTGATAAGGTAAAGTCTATAAAAGCAAAGTAACTGCTAATTCATTCTTCTGTCACTGTATCTCTAAATCAGTACAAAAACAACAACAACCACACATAAAACCGTTGGGTCGTTTTTTTGTTTACACACAGCCAATCTCGCTTCCTTGACAAATTAAAAACATTCGTTAAACTTTATTATTGTTTCAAAACTGACCATGAATGGGAAATGTGGTAGTGATTAGAGGGACTTGTTGGGAGAACAGAAGAAGCTCCCTCCTGGAATTGCAGAGAATGCATTTTGATTGGGGAACAGGGAAGGAAAATCTGTGCCCATCAGGCACAGTTAGAGGAAGCAAGGAAGGAACTCCCCTCCTGGATGTGGAGAGAACGGATTTTGATTGGGGAACAGGGAAGGAAAATCTGTGCCCATCAGGCACAGTTAGAGGAGGCAAGGAATTAACTCCCCTCCTGAAAGTGGAGAGAACGCATTTTGATTGGGGAACAGGGAAGGAAAATCTGTGCCCTTCAGGCACAGTTGGAGGAAGCAAGGAAGGAACTGATAAGGATCAAGGGAGGTAGGGGGGAGGAGGATGGTTGGGAACTCGCAGCTGGTAGGAGGATAGGAAGAAAGAGAACGCGATCTGATAGTTTTATCATCAAAACCAAAAACAAGTACTTACCACTGTCAGAGCTAAGTGGAGAAGAGCCTCAGTAGAACAAGGAGCAAGAAATGTGCAGCTCACTTCAACCGAGGCCAAGAAGCCTAGGAATTACAAAATGTTTGGAAGAAGAAAGTGCTGGTGCTAGGTAGTAGCTATGGGCGAGGTGTAGACCCTCAGTTACATAAAAGTTTAGGGATAGCGTATCAGGCCACCAGTATCTTCAAACCAAATGCAGGGCTAAGTCATGTGATAGAGGACCTAGGGTCTTTATGTAAGGACTTTACAAAAGAGGACCATGTAGTGATGGTGGTTGGGGTGGGAATCAGTTTGGATAGGGATGGGGCTTATGACACAGGTGGTGACCTGGACAAGATGGCTTCTCTGACTCATGGCACCAACGTACACTTTGTTGAGCTGTACCGACGTCATGATCGACCACACCATGCTGGAGCTGTGAGGCGAATCAATGTGGCGTTAGGGATGGCTCTAAAGGCATCCAACTTTGCTCATGTTTCTCTGGTGCCCATCGGGAATATCAACAGATGGAGTTTCACTAGGCATGGCCTACACCTAAACAGGACTGCGAAGGGAAGGTTGGTACAGCTGATTCATCAAAGTATAGGGTGTGGATCTTGGGCCACACATGGTCAAGTACCTGTTGACATGGGTAGGAGAAGTAGTATTTCTTTAGGATAAATCCAGACAACAGGTTCCCCTGCCTAAAGAGTATCTCCAGCATTTTCAAATGTACTGAAACAACCACTCACAAGACTGATTTTAACACTTCGAATATCACACATACCAGATGCCACAACGAAAAACAAACCATTGAAAAGAGTAACATGGGGAATTTCACAGACTTCACAATCTTCCCTCAAAACATGCAATCAATAAAAAATAAAATACCACTATTAGGAGTTGAGCTCCAATCTTTGTAATGCACAGCAGTTTGTGTTACTGCGCACTGATGTAGAGACACAGAAATCCAGCATGTAGTATTCTCATTGTATGAAATGGCAAACTCTTTCTGCAGAACTACTTCAAGGGGAGGAGGATCATGCATTTATATCAGGAAAGGAACACATTTCAAATCAAGACATGACCTCATCCCAGTAAGTGAAGACAAACTCTTTGAAATATCAGCTATTGGATTAACAGGGCTTGATATCACCAAGAAGTTAATCATTTTGTGTGTGTATAGATCTCCCAATGGTAGTGAGGACACCTTTTGCAATAAATTAACAGAAGTTCTAGATAAAGTCTCAAGTACAAAAGTCAGCATAGTTCTGTGTGGGGACACTAACATCAACACTAATATCATAAATAAATCCAGCAGCATCCTTATAAATATCCTTCAAAGTTTTGGTATGTCCCTATTGGTCAATAGTGCAACAAGGGTTACTACAATGACTACATCAGTAACTGACCATGTGGCCACAAATACGGACAGGGAGAAATGTGATGTGGCTGTAAAAGATCTCAGACTATCAGACATCTC
Source organism: Schistocerca piceifrons (assembly GCF_021461385.2). Lineage (NCBI taxonomy): Eukaryota > Metazoa > Arthropoda > Insecta > Orthoptera > Acrididae > Schistocerca > Schistocerca piceifrons. The sequence goes on from NC_060139.1 coordinate 723,945,923, forward strand.
TGTCAAATCACGCATCAAATCGTTCCCTAAACTACAAGCCTACAAACGACGTCCATCAGAAATCAAAACAAAAGATTTTTAAAAAAAGCTAGCAAAACAAAGCTGGAATGAAGTGTATAAGGAAACCAACGTGAATAAGAAATTCTCTAAATTCTCCACATTATTTAAATTGAACTTTGAAATGGCATTTCCAAAAGTATGCTTGTCTGTAACAACCTCACACAAAAACAGATGGATAACAGCAGGTACTAAGAAGTCCTCCCAAACACTTAAATACCTCAGTTCCATGAAAAAGAGTCACAATGATCCAGAAGTCTTAAACTTCTATCATAGATACAAAAAGATCTATAGGAAGGTGCTGGTTGCTGCAAAAAAGCCATTTAATGACAAAATATAGAATGCAGATAATAAAAGCAAAGCAGTCTGCGATGTTAAAGAAAGGAAACGGGGAGAGGCAAACAAAGGCAGAATAACATGCTGCTAATGGAGGGGGATAAGGTTATAAATGATCCACAACATTTAGCAAACTATGTAAATGAACATTTTTCAACTATTGCAGAGAAATTACAGCAAAAATTTCCGAAAACAAATATAACATCTGTAAATAATGTTGCACTAAATACAATGATGTTGTGATTTTTGAGTTTCTCCCGGTGTATTTGATAATCAAAATATCCACGGGTATGCTGCCGGTCGAGACCGGCAGCATACCCGTGGATATTTTTATTACAATGATGTTGCTTCCAACCACAGAGAATGAAGTCAATAAACTGTTTAAAAACTAAAAAAATAAAAAGTCAGTAGGCTTAGATGAAGTACCAATATGTGTACTAAAACAATGCATAGAGATTATAAAAGACCCTTTAACAAATATAATAAATGAATGTTTCGCATCAGGGACATTTCCAGGGCAGTTAAAACAAGCAAGATTTATACCTTTGCTTAACAAATGTAATGCAGATGACAAAGAAAATTACTGGCCAATTTTCCTACTGTCACCATTCTCACAAATAATAGAAGCAATTATGAAAGACACAATAATGAATTACCTGAATAAATACAAACTTTTAAGTGAATCACAGTTTGGTTTCTGAAGTGGCAAAAGTATGGAATCTGCCATAGTAGAATTCATAAAAGTTGCACTTGATGATGTGGATACAGATGAGTGTGTCACAGGCATATTTTTGGGACTTTCTAAGACATTTGATACAGTCGACCACAAGATTCTATTAAATAAATTAAAAGCATTAGGAATAAGAGGGGTAGCTAATGGCTGGTTTCAATCATACCTAGCAGATAGGGTACAAAGAGTAGAGATAACACATACTTCAAATAGATCTAAACATTTAGTAAACCACTTACAGAACCAAAACACATTGCTATAGGTGTTCCACAAGGTAGCATATTAGAACCAACACTATTCCTGATATACATCAATGACTTTCCCAGTAGTGTTACTCATGGTGAAAAAATTCTCTTCGCTGATGAGAGCAATATTATAGTCACTGAGAAAACAAGAGAACTCCTGCAGAGAAAGCAAATGAAACACTCAAGGAAGTCAGTAAGCAATAAAGTGACATTGCATATAAAGAAAGCTAATCCCACGAAATTCAATTTGAAGAGGGAAAATGGCAATGTTAAATTAAATGTAGATGGCACCTCTATAGACTGTGTAAGAAATGAGAAATTTATAGGAATGAATACTGATTCTCAGTTGAAGTGTGTGAACACACAATGGTACTTGCAAACAGAATGTCATCAGCATGTTATGCCCTTACAATCCTATCATCAGTGGGTAACATGCACTGTCTTTTAGTTACACACTATTCATATGTACACTCAATCCTTAGCTATGGCTTTCTGTTTCGGAGAACAAATGCACAAAATATGAACACAATTTTCAAATTCCAGAAAAGAACCATAAGAATAATAACCAAAAATAGTACTCGAGCTCATTGTAAGGATCTGTTCGAAACATTGGGGATTTAAACTGCGCCATGTGAGTACATTTACCAGTCAATTGTACACATCAAAAATAACATTAGTAATTACTGTACAAACAGCTCTGTCCATGTACATGTAACAAGAGCTGGTCTCAACTTACAATTACCATGAAAGAATAAACATAAAACTCAAAACATCATTTTGTGTCAAGGAATAAAACTGTACAAGAAATTACCAAAAGAGATGCAAGAAATTGCAAAAGTAGACTTATTTAAAAAGGCATCTAAAAAGTACCTGTTATGTAATACATTTTATACATATAAGGATTACTTAGATAAAACAGAGTAGGAGTATGGTAAAAACATTATATACAAATAAATAATAATAATGACTATAAAAATCCAACATTCCACATAATACCCTCATACTATGATTGTTTCCCTTCTTTTTTACTTTTCTGTAAATACTTACACCCAAGCTATGCTTAGCACAACAATAACACCTGTTCCTCTTACTGAGCTCAACATCTTACTGACTATAGAGGGCTGCTGACTCACTTTATCAGAATAGCAAATGGGAAGCTGAGGTACAGAAAATTTCCCAGAGATCACCAGTGTGTGTGTCTGTGTGTGTATGTGTTTCTGTGTGTAGTGAGTGAAGTGTTACGAAACAATGTGTGTGTAGTGTGTGCAGTAAATGGGAGTGAGATATGAGTGAACAGTGTGGCATTACATTATTTAATAAGTTATTTGTAAAAAAAGTATTGTATACCAGGGGTAAATTTAATAATTGTCTCTAACTAGAATGTGTAAATGTATGTATACACGAATTAGTGCATTTTAAAGTGGTCTATGTATGTAAGTACTTTGACATGTCCTGTACCCTTGTAAAAAGAGATCTGCGGATGAATAAAGCAACTACTACTACTACCAAAGAGGGTTATGGCTGAGAGCTGTTAACTATTTCCTAATTCGGTACTGCAAAATAAACATGACTAGAGGCAACAAAGAATAATTCTATGTAAAGAATTCTACGGATGAGGTAATATAAAAAAAAAGAATTACAAAGTTCAGCTGGTATCAAACTACTCAGAGGAAATGCAGTATGTGTTACCATGAAGAAGAAATTTCACTGCTGAGTACAAACACCAAATGTCTACCATGCCTAGGAGCAATAAGGTACAGTTTAATGCCAGAGATCCTGAAGGACAATGTTAAACCAAGGTTATTAATAAAATAATTTTCCTCTGTGATCGTTCTGGAACAACGATCTCATCCCCGTCGGCGATATGCGCCAATGTTAATGTACGCGTGCTCACTTCCTTCTTAAGGAGCTTCTCGAAGTTAACAGCCCGGCCTGTAGTTCAGTAAACACATCCGCAGAAGCCTCCCGCTAGGCCACAACAGGGAGTGATATGACTAAGCAAGACACCCAACATACGAGCGGAGACACTGGCCGCCCTTCCTCCAGCATAAGACTGTCTCGACGAAGTCGGCGAAGCCCAGTTGCCCCGTATGGGCAGGGAAGGTAAAGAAATTCTCGTCAGTATAGAAAGCATATGGTCACACATGCATTATCGATCGCACTCACAAGCGTCAAGTGGATATGTGCTACTATTTCAGTGACAACAAAATAGCGACACATTTACATCGAACTTAGCAGTTTTAGCGGTGTGACGTTGCAGCCCCTGTCGTCTGGATGCAGGCACTGATTTGCTTTAGAAGGATGTCATAAAGTCAGTGCATCGCCTCCTGAGGCGAGTTGGTGCACAACTACTGAAACGGGTCTCCGATGTCCTGGATACTGGCAGTGGAATGACATTGAGGTCCGTGCTGTTTCTATACGAGTTCTATTGGGTACAAATATGGTGATCGTGCTGGCCATGGGAGTACATAAACACCAAGCACACATTTCATAGAGATATGTGCCTTGAGTGGACGAGCATTGTCCTGTTAAAAAGCGGCATCACGGACCTGTTGCAAGAGAGACAACACACGAGGCCGCAGGACATACGTGACCTACCGTTATGCCATCATTCTCTCAATCGCTTCCAGCCGTGACCTGAGGTCGTACGCGACTGCTCCACACGCTATGACCGAGTGAGGTGGCGCAGTGGCTAGCAGAGTGGACTCACATTCGGGAGGACGACGGTTCAGTCCTGCGTCCGGCCATCCGTGATTTCCCTAAATCGCTCTAGGCAAATGCCGAGACATTTCCTTTGATATTGGACGGCCGACTTCTTCCCCGTCCCTCCCTAATCCGATGAGACCGATGACCTTGCTTTCTGGTCTCCTCCCCCAAACAACCCAACCACACGTCATGACGCCACGAGAACACCGATGAGCCTCTCCAAAACATGGGAAGAGCCTGATGTCTCTGAAGTTTGTCATGTATGGCGGTGTCGCGCAGAACCGCGATTCATCCATCGCTGAGCCCAATACGACGCCATGCATCAGCATTCCGTATTTCTCGGTCACAGCACCACTCCAAATGAAGCTGTTTGCATTGTAAAGTCGACAGCACCGTACGTATGGAACGATAGTTCCATAGTCCGGCTGCTGACAGTCATAAAGATGAGAGGAAACTCAGAAAGTTGCTGGAGTGACCATGACGACGAGTACGCCTGTCGCCACGTTCCCATGCAGTCCATCATCGTGACACTGTCAGATCCGAATGCCCCACAAATCTAGATATTGTACAATGCGACCAGCGAGCTGAATGGAGACCGACAATGAGGCTCATTTCAAACTGTGTCACGTACTGATACCGCTGTCTAACACCATTACGAATCATTCCGGTGTCGATCAACGTTCTCAGTCATCAGACGCTGTTCACGTCCTTTATATCCCTCGCTTGGGTCTGGTAACAACACTAAAGACCAATAACACCAACGGTGGCCGTTCTACCTGTCACTGAGAATTAAGACTGTAATCATAAGTAATGTTAAGCATATCCGTGCTACGTTCGCGTTTCAAATTCTGGTCGGTTGCAAAAGGGTTTTTGTATTTTACTGCGACCTCAGACTAATATCTGTGTATGTGGGCAATGTCAAGTTTGTAATTTTTTCGTTTGATTGCGGTTTTGCACAGAGCTAACTGTGTGAACTGCCTAATAGAAGAGGTGAAGACAAGAACACACCACCTTGAACAGGATCGTGCCTGGTGGCAGGTGTCCTTCCAATATAATTCGTTTCTGTTTCATAGTTCTGCTTGTGTGGCTCCGAGTATCAGTCCCATTCTAACTATCACGTACTGATGTATTAAATCCCCGTGAAGTAGGTATTTTTTCTAAATATTAATTTCGTCACCTGCCGTAACACATCACCCAAACGAAAATTTAAAAAATTCTAAAATCTTGCTGTCATAAGCTTTAATCCATGGACATCTGAAAATTTTCGTTTCCAGCAACCGCTTTTATTAAATCTCAGTGGACACCTTTTATAATATTTACGAACTGAAGTTTATCACAATTTCTGTGGAATGATTTGTAGTTTTTCCCCACGTAGTAATCTTCATCATCGTAGGTTGTTTCGGTAAGGTTAAGGAATTTATGTCTTCACAATCTTACTATATGCAAGATAGCGGGTTCCTCTTGCAAGATGTTTCATGCTGTTTTGCTTAATTTCTGTTTTATAAATTTTTGAATCTCTTTTCTTGATAAGTTGAATAATGACTCAACATTCGTTTCTTAGTGTTTTACGCTTTCTGAATATAGTAGGAACACTGATTAATTTCCATTTTTTGCTCTCTCTTCCGAGTCCAATAATTATGTTTAAACTTCCTTGGTGAGAAATTGGTCCTGAGACTGAAACCGTCGTGCTATGCATAATTAAGTGACTGTTTCGTGTCTCGCTGCGGGAGGGACGGTTAGGTGCTGAGATGATGAGTGTTCCAAATCCCCGCTTTTAGCTGCTTCTAAGAGCAAAAACTTCGACCGCTGTACGGGAGCTGACAGTGAGTGCAGCCGTATCCACGCAACGGCACCCCGTAATGACGTCATTCGAAAGCTGTGAGAGATCACCACTGCCGGAGGAACTGACCTGAAACTCGTTCGTCAGACGAAATGACGCCGTTTGCGTCACTTAGCAGCAAAGTCTATAGCTTCTGAAGACGTCTGTCGCAGCAGAAGACCAATCTATAGATAAAGAACTGAGCCGGAGAAGGCGGCCTCAATATAAGAAGCAATTAACTAAGTAAATAACGACAGCAGGCCTTCTTTGTATTAAGCATTACAGTAAACAAAAATATATTCTTTTTATTTCCATCAATATTTGTTTAATTTGTATATAGACCGCCCTTATTTCGGTTTCTCATTTATCTCGGGAGAGGCAAATAGGACTGCGAATATTTTAACTGTAACTGTCTAAGTTTTCTTCGTGATTTTCAGTTCAAAAATGGTTTTGACGAAGCTCTCCAAGCTAGTTTTTTCTGCGCGATGCCCTTCATCTCTCCATAAGGACGGCAAGGTACATCCACTTCAACCAGCTTACTGCAGTGAAGCCTTTTTAGCCCTCTACAGCTTTTACCCCTCACACTTCATGCCATTACCTGATGCCTGATAATGTACGGTATCAACCAACCGCTTCGTTCAGTCGAGTTGCGCCGTCAAATTCTTTTCTTCCGTAGCTAATTCAGTACCTTTTCATTAGTTACCTGATTGACCTACCAAATCTTCGGCATTACTGTGCAGGACTGCGAGCCAAAAGTTTCTTCTTCTCTTCTTGAGTGTAATGCTTACCGTGCAGAGCAGTCCAATGCATTCACGTAATACTTTATAACAATTAAATTTGCTTTAGGTGATGTTGTACTTCGCCTACTCAGAAACGCTTCTGTGGCCTGTCTACATTATACATCCTTTTGATGCCAAAAGAGCAAAACTCATCTGCTACTCATTTCCTAATCTAATTCCCCCTGCATCGCCTGATTTAATTCGACTACACTCTATTACCCTTGTTTTACTCTGTACAATGTTCATCTTATCTTTTCAAGATGCTATATACGTTTCACAAAATACGTTGTTAGACATAAAATTAAATTGTACTTAATGGGGCGCCAACAAAGCATGTAATGTACACTGAAGCACTTTATCGATAGTAATCTGTCTTACTTTGAGTTTACTCTTCTCTAGAAAATAGAAGAACCGATCTCTGCCACAGATTGAAGGTGTAAGTCGTGTGGTTTACATATGAGGTGAAGTGGTTATTTGCTTCCAGTATGATGTTCTCGATCTCAGATTGCAATGAAAATGCATTATTCTACGTATGGGTGAACACATGGAATAGTTTTTTTCGATTGCTTGCCACACCCGTTGGACATATAACGCATTGCTTATGAATAAGTAAGCGGTACTGCCTCTGCGGAATGTAAACACAATTGAGTATTGATATTCCACGGTGTATATATTTTAATGTAACACTCGTCCATGTAATTTTGTAGGCGCGGGGACTGTTGGACAATCGAAACTGGCCCATCGCACAACAGATAAAGGATAACTATGCAGCTTACTGTGGACAATTTTTTATTTTCAAAATTCTAGAAGGCTGTGGACCCACAACTGAACAAAACATGTACTGTCCAGTATGTTTATCTGCTACTTCAAGTCCCTTGCCGATCCTGGCACAAATACAGTGTCATATTCAAACCAAAATGTTTTCCGTTATTCTCCCTCTGTAGGTAGTGGCCTATTTATTCTGTTTTATAATGGAGAGAAAGTAAACAACTTCTTCGCATGTCTGGCGACAGTACGAGTTGAGCTGCAAGTAATCTGAACGCAAACTGTGGTCCACTTTAGCATTTACTAGACGCAGGTGATGATTACAGTAGCGATTATTTGGAGTTTTATTATAATACAATCATTTAACACGGGCTGGAAATACTGGGTTTGGGAAACACAGTGATTGTCTTGTCAACTTTCCTAATTGCTTGTTTCATCCTCATGTTACACAAGTGTTACCATCACCGTTTTCGACTTACGACCAAGTTATCATCAGATGGTTCCTTTAAAAAGAAAGAAAAATAACATGTTAAAGTCACAGGTAAACAAAATTACAGATAAATTTGTTATGTATATAAGTTAATTTCATTTGTACTGCAGTTTCCTAGCATTTAACTATTTTCCTATGTCCAACAGCAAAACTCATCTAGTGCTTTCAGGGTCTCATTTTCTAAACCAATTCAGTCAGTATCACTTCATTTATTCGATAACACTCCATTACCTTTTCTTATACTTTTGTTGATATTCTTCTTATAAATTCTTTTCAAGATACTGTCCATAGCGGTCATTGGCCATTGGGCCGTTAACACGTCCCGAAAAGCACCAGTTTTGTCGGCAAACCTCGAATTTAATTACAGTATCACTCAAGAGTACTTTGTAGAGACATTAAGTTCTGAAAAAATTTTCAATGAAAGGACTTACTTACCAAATCTATATAATGCAATGATGCTCTTTGCTCAATATTTGGCTGCATAACCCTTCGCGTGTGTTACTGCAGAACACGTAGATGGCATATAATCCATGAGTTTGGCCAACCGCACCTAAGGAATCTCCTTCCATAGTTCACACAATTCTTTGTAGAAAGCCACCTTGTTGGGCAGTTACTGCGAACACTTCTATCCACCTCCTCTAGAAGATATTATGGGGTTTAAGTCTCGACTTTGGCTTGGCCATTCGAATACTTGCTTCAGAACTGTCCTCAAATGGGCAAAAGTGTGCTTCTAATCATTGTCACTCTGGATCTGCCAACTACGAGGAACGTTCCGTCTTCGTGAAGTATAACATGGTCTTTTAATATTTCACTGTACTTTAGACTAACCATTACTTCAGAAATTTCAACGAGAGGACCTACACGCTTTTGAGAGAAACCGCTCCTCGCCATGAGATTTGCTGCTGGTACTCACTGTCATTCCTACTGCTTTCCAGCCGTCGAGCGTACTGTATCCCGTCTGAGGAGAAGAGATTAAACTTGATTTTATCAGCCTTTAGATTTTTTGACCAGTCTTTGACGCTTACTTCTTAGCAAATTGTTTTCGGGCCATCTTATTTTTCGCACTTATCGTAAGATTTCGAAAAGGTAGCTTTTCATTCAGAGATACAGCTACTATGCTACGTTTAACTGTAGAAACATTGACCTTCACATCGTGTTTTATCTATAGACCATCACGTATTCCCCGGGCCGATTTTTGACGTACTCCTTTGATTACCTACAGCTGATCCTATCTTCTTTTTGGTTGGTTTTTCGAGTCAACCACTTCGTGCATTATTCTCTTTTGTCTCCCTCTGTTTATGAAGCCAGGGCCAGACACTCACAAGTTGTTGTGAGACGCCAAACGTTTTTGCAACGAAGGACTGAGTTTGGCCCTGACTCTGTGCTGTTTGGACAGTTTGTCTGAAATCTACTCAATATTGTTTAGTTCAAAATGGTTCAAATTGCTCTGAGTACTATGGGACGTAACTGCTGAGTTCATCAGTCCCCTAGAACTTAGAACTAATTATACCTAACTAACCTAAGGACATCACACACATCCACGCCCCAGGCAGGATTGGAACCAGCGACCGTAGCGGTCGCGCGGTTCCAGACTGTAGCGCCTAGAACCGTTTGGTCACCCTGGCCGGCTATTGTTTAGTCTTAGGCATTTCTGTCAGCAAATAAAAATACTAGAATTATATGTGCTGTATGTAGTTAGTTTGTTGCAGTCTTCCCATTCCACAAAAAAGTTATGAACGCCTTAATCCCTGTTTATAGCCAATGCCCACACTAACCTCTACTCAGCAATAAATACATGTAACTAAGGTGAGGTCAAGTAATCTACTAACTGAACAGCAGGTTTGTTTTGATTCTGCGTGTAGATAAGGAACACGCCTACCAACCCACTAGTTCAGCTAAAAAACACTTTTGAGTGATACTATATTTCTTCTTCTTGAACTTCAGTTCCCTATGAAAATTTCCCTTTCCTTTTCTTTCTGTTTGCTCAACGTAACGTCTGAATAACGATGACGATAGGCTACAAACCTTTCTCACTCTCATCTAAACTACTGATTCCTTTTCATGACCTTGAATTCTTGTGGTTTCTGTAAAACTTGTAGATAAACTTTCGCTCCCTCTATTTTGTCTCTGCCACTTACAGAATTTAATAAAGGTATTACATTCAAAATTCTCAAAATCTGCCAATAAAGGGAATGAAAGTATGTCGCTGTATTATTAAAAAAGGATTCAATTTCTAATGTTCAAATACTTTGTTTTAATATTCGCTCTCTATGTTACTGGCTTGAAAAGGATATGAAGCTTATTTTGTCTATACCTTTGTGCGAGGTGTTTGTCACTTCCTGCATGTAAGAAACGCCATATACCCTTATGATAGGATCCTTGTCCTGACATACGCGCTTAAACGTTACAGACGAGCAGGTTGCGGACAGGTCAGGTCGGTGAGGCGTGGCCAAACTGGTCATTATGGTAATACAACGGCGAAAGTTGAAAATTTGTGCCGGACCAGGAGTGTAAACCGGATTTACCGCTTCGCATGAGCGGTTGCCTTAAATACTTCAGTCATCCAGACAAGGTCCCGGACCGACTCACATTTCCAACTTACCGGACGTTGCAGTGCAGCGTCCCTCGTCTAACAGGTACCACTCAGATATACAAATTTCCGTAAGAGCGCGACGATACCTTGATGTTTATTTCAGTGCGCATGCACACATTTGTCAGAACTGCTACGGGTATCAACAATTTGCGAGTAGGAGTTTAATTGACGAGGGACTCTGTATTGCAGCGGGCGATAAGTTGGGAATTTCGATCGGTCTGGGACCGTGTCCGGATGGCTTATGCACTTAAGGCAATTGCTAAGCGGTATATCCGGGTTCGAGTCACAGTCCTACACAAATTTTCAGCTCTCGCCTCTGCATTACCGCAATGCTCTGTGCTGCTGAAAGTCAAGAACGTCCACCCACCCCTTCCCATTCTTTCCTCTTCTCTGTTTCACATAAATGTGTACAACAGCCATTTCACCGCGAGTGGTGTCTGTTCTGTCTGACATCTGTCGCTCATTTACACCAGGTGCTAATTACCTACAGCATGTTATTTAGCGTATACTCACTGGCGGATCACGGTCCCTGTATTCTGGCAGTCCTCACGTAATATCTTCAGAAGTATCTGAATTTAGGCTCTTGTCTAAATGGGCACAGTGATACGCTGCACGAATTTAAAATTACGTGCCCCACTCCCATAACACAAATCAGAGACAAAAATTGCTGAGCAATAAAGTTTTCTGTAGAGCTCTTCTGAGACATGCACAAGAAGTAGAAGACTGCAAGAATATGCAATTTTTTCTTTGCAAAGGACATCAGTTCCACACGGTAGATTGTCGGCATTTAATCTGCTGTGGAGTGCAAACTGGTGTGAGCACTGTGACTTTCTCTTGAAATTTTAAACTGTCCATTCAGAGAATGATTCTGACGAAGAACTATGCGATGCTGTTTACTGCCTTGGTAAGTTTATTCCTACGTGAGGTATCTTTCAAGCCGTGGAGGCTTATCGTCTGTTAATGGTATCAGCGAAACGTAAATCTAGGACCAGCGATGTATTTAGGATCCCTAGAAACCTAGTTTCAGCTTGTGGAGCAGGGGAAATTTTGTGACTGCTAACCACCAAAAATAGCATTCAGAGCAATTTTTGGTTTAAAGGAACGCAACGGAAAATTTCAGACTTAATGTTTCATAAAATCGTGCTGTATAATTTACGACTTAACAATGTGATGAGATTAATAAGAAAGAATAGAACTCAAATCATTGAGGTATCCAACATGATTTATTAACGTCGATAACAGCAACTGAATTTTTAAGAGGGCAAAAACTGATGTGTAATGTCGATGCAATTCAAAATCAAGATCTCGTAGGTATAACCAAACACCGTTTGTTAGGCAAATGCAACATAATAAAAGAATTGTAACAAAAAGCACAATTTATTTTTAGGTTATTGACATACATTACTTTACCAAACAATCAGCCGGCCGCTGTTGTCGAGCGGTTCTATGCGGTTCAGTCCGGAACCGCGCGCCTGCTACGGTCACTGGTTCGAATGCTGCCTCGGGCATAGGGGACTGATGACCTCAGATGTTAAGTCCCATAGTGCTTAGAGCCATTTGAGCCATTTTTTAACCAAACAATCAGCCTTAAAATGGGTGTTTCAAATAATGCTACTGTGTAATTGGTTTGCGCATGCATGCCATGTTAATGATGGAAATTAATTATAATATCTTCATAGGTTAGCTGTGTCAAGACGTCATTTCCAGCGCTGAGCAAAGCCAAACATGGATGCTCGGAACCTGTTTTTAATCAATTTCAGTTATTATAAAGACTTCTCTCTACTGCTGTTTGTGATCGTAGAGCGATCTTTGTATAATAAAAACAATCTTTGTCGTTTTATGTGTCTCACCATGAATGAAATGGGGTAAGGGTGAAGTCAGCTTCCTGCGAAATCGAACTTGATTCAAACGGCCAAAAATTGGTTAACCATTCCTTTAAAAGTATTAGCTGTTTCTCCAACAGAAGTGCGACTGATTTCACCGAACGCCACTGTGAACTGGAGATGAGGGAGTGTTGGCTTACAGGCATGGATGCTGACTTCATTCATATGAGATGACCGCTAAAAAATCAGCCCGAAAAGTTGGTAAAGAATAGTTACGTCTCAATCTTTCACGATAATAAGCAGGGTCACCCATCACATGATTAAGATATGGAAATACAGAAAAATTTAATACTTACCAGCGTATATGTGACACAATAAAGAGAACACTTAAAATACTGGAAAAGACACAACTAATGTTTTATAAAGCTATGGAAATTCCTACTTTGTTATATGGGGCAGAACGTAGGACACTGAGAAAGGTTTACGACAACTAGAAGTATCAGAAATGGAGTTTCTAAGATCTATGAAAGGCTCCATTAAGAACTACAAAATTAGAAACAGAGTAATAAGGGAAGAAGTACGGCTGAAACTATTAACCTAGAAGAATATCCGATACAAAGAAAAATGCAGAGAATATGAACTTCGTATGTCACCGCAAAGACTGCCCGAACTAACAGTGGATCATAAACCACGGGTCAAGAGAAGTGTGGAAGACCAAGGAAGAGATGGTGAGTGCGAAACAGGCCCTAGGTCTAACAAAGGACAAGAAGAAGAAGAAGAAGAAGAAAAAGAAGAAGAAGGAAATACTTTACTTTAAATTCTGGTGGTTTGCGGCCCCAGGCTGCAAGCGAATAGTCCAGTCAGGGACCAGGTGGAGGTCGCTGCCAGTTTCGGACGTTGTTTGCCTACGTTGGTGAAACAGAGATGTTACCATGGCGCCTCTACATGCACGATTATCACAAATTACGCTTACATTCTCTTGTTTGTAAGAAAATGTTACTACAGTGTAATTCATTTACCAAAGAACTGTCTTACAAAACTAACGTAAGAACGATTATTGGGTACTGCTCGTCAGTTTCGAAACCTTACGAGATAGGAGCGATAGAGGAGATAGAGGAAATAAAAAGAAGAGCGATGCCTTTCTTCACTGGTCCATGGAGTAATCGCGAAAGCGTTACGGAGAAGCTATCCTGCCAGAGCCATTTTTCTCTTACTGCTTCTTTACTAATAATACAATACCCACTCCCGACCTCCTCTAGTACTGGAGGGTCCCTCACCTGACATCAAGTGATACATTTTGCATTACACAGTGATGTCAGGGTACTTTTGAGCAGATAATGTAGGTATAAATACGTTTGACTTTTTAGGAAGTACTTCAAGAAATTCGTTCAGTAACTGGAAGACCAAAAGGATATAGGTAGTGGAGATGATTCACATGTATTATAAATTATAGAATCAATAATAAGCGTCTTTCGGAAGACTCATGTCTGAAAAAAGTACCAGGTCAAGCAATATGATATAGAAGGTGAATGTCGTATTTTCGAAAAGGACCAATCGGAACAAGATTAGGGTTAATTTTCACCGGTTTGTTGCTGTGTCCTCATGCATATGGACACTTTACTGGTGTCTTCGTAGTCAGACACGTGCTTCACATACGGGATACAGTATGTTGTAGTTCCTTTTTGCGAACGGTCATATAGGCACTAGGAAAGTTAGTAAAGCTATTGCACCTCTGCAGTAACTGGGTAACTGGCAACTTCTTGCATGTACTGCTCACTCGTCGCATTCTTGGGATCTGTCCCAGCAGACATGGCGGCTGCCGAATGGTCTTAGACCTCTCACTTAACATATACACATTGAAAATTCAATATTCCTCTCCTTGAATTTATATAGGACTCTTCGATTAAGATAGTGATGCTCCTGTAATCGTAGTCTGCATTTCTGCTGCTAATCCTGATCATACACTGCATTACAAGCACCCGTACAACACCAAGCTATTTGCTGATTTTTTTTATTTTTTATTTTTATTTATTTATTTTTTTTTTTTTTTTTGCCTGATAAATTCAGCAGCCTGCACACTTGTTCGTTTGTATATGTGTACCTGATCTGATGAAACCATTAGGAATGGTACCGAATTAGCTGTTTCCCGTTTGATGAACTTCTCTGTAATGTCTACTTCCCCGAATAACTATCGCGCATCAACATGAAATGGATCGATAGCACACGCAGCATACATTATTCTGATCACATAATATACTATTATTAACTCATAATGCACGTACTTTTCTTTCTTGGACTTATATTGTTATCTTAAGAGAGGACTGCGGCTACTCGAAAGGTACCGATTTCAATCAAATTTGTGGTATATGCACTGATTGACCAGAAATGGAAGTGACGGACGTGGGAACTCCAGATATCCAAACATTTAGAAAAAAAAAAAAGTTCTGGCTCTGGTTGCTAGCATGGAGAATGATTAACTTGGTGGTTTTGAATCGAGCCCCAATGCAGAAACTTCTTATTTTTTTATCTTCAGTTTTTACTTTACTTACACTATAAGTGATCGGAAATAACGCTGGATGAGTTATATTTATTGGTATTTGCGTAGAAGGTATAAAAAAAGGCAGAGGAAAACTTGGGATTGCAGGAAAGTTTTCAGGAAGGGACTGCAAAGCGTACGCGAGAACTTGCAAACTTTTCTAATTTTACAGTTGATTATTTACACGTGGTGGGGTCATACTCGGCGTAATAAATAGGGGAACTAGTAACAGTGTTGGTATTTTGTCCACGATATAAAATCTACATTTTCACAACTATACGATTGTTTTAAACTGCTATAGAAAAACTTGAATTACGGTCATAAAATGCTTTCTCACATCGCACATTTTGACAGCAGATCACACGTAACGCAACATTTCATCAAATATTGGCGAGGACAGCTGGTGATGTAAAATGGAATGTATTTTGATGTAGTCTTCTCGGGTTGTGATTTCGTTTTCTCTCTTGATGGTTCGGTTTTATCTGCAACTGGTACCTACTGCTCGAGTGCAGCTACCGCGGGCCAAGAAAATACTAAGTCCCGTACGCTTCCATTGCAATCACTTCTTGGAAAGTCATTTTCAGAACTCTTGTTGACGCTGTAAAAATATTTAAAATAGCAAATTTACTTTTGCGTTTAGTTCTCATGTTTTTTACGAAAACAGTAATAAATACAACATATTGAGAAGTATTTCGGTTTCTTTGCGATGTTAGTAAAGGGATAACTGAAGATAAAAAGAAATCCCGTAAAGTTACACGACATTACGACCATAAAACGTCGTTTAGTACTCTTCTCGCTGCACCAACCAGTGCCTGCCAACAATACTAACATAAACGGTTTACTCTCCGCCCGATTCTACTTCGTCAAATTCTTGACTATCTGGAGCTGCCACTTCTGTCAATTTAAATTCTGGCCAAGCCCTGCATATCCGGTAAACTTGGATGAAATCGGCACTTACGAGTATGGGCGATCTTCTTCTAAATTAAATAATACAAGTCTAAGAAAGAAAAGGAACTACATTATGAGCTCATAACATCACATACGATCAGAATAATGTACGTTGCTAACATCACATACGATCAGAATAATTTACGAACAATGTACCTCTTGTTGACGTGCGTAAATTATACACTACTGGCTATTAAAATTACTACACCAAGAAGAAATGCAGATGTTAAACGGGTATTCACTGGACAAATATATTATACTAGAACTGACATGTGATTACATTTTCACGCAATTTGGGTGCATAGATCCTGAGAAATCAGTATCCAGAACAACCAACTCTGGCCGTAATAACGGCCTTGATACGCCTGGCCATTGAGTCAAACAGAGCTTGGATGGCGGGTACAGGTACACCTGCCCATGCAGCTTCAACACGATACCACAGTTCATCAAGAGTAGCGACTGGCGTATTGTGACGAACCAGTTGCTCGGCCACCATTGACCAGACGTTTCCAGTTAGTGAGAGATCTGGAGAATGTGCTGGCCAGGGCAGCAGTCTAAGATTTTGTGTATCCAGAAAGGCCTGAATAGGACCTTCAACATGCGGTCATGCATTATCGTGCTGAAATGTAGGGTTTCGCAGGGATTGAATGAAGGGTCGAGCCACGGGTCGTAACACATCTGAAAGGTAACGTCCACAGTTCAAAGTGCCGTCAATACGAACAAGAGGTGACCGAGAGGTGTAACCAATGGCACCCCATACCATCACGCCGGGTGATACTCCTGTATGGCCATGACGAATACACGCTTCCAATGTGCGTTCACCGCGATGTCGCCAAACACGGATGCAACCATCATGATGCTGTAAACAGAACCTGGATTCATCCGAAAAAATGACGTTTTGCCATTCGTGCACCCAGGTTTGTCGTTGAGTACACCATCGCAGGCGCTCATGTCTGTGATGGGGCGTCAAGGGTAACCGTAGCCATGGTCTCCGAGCTGATAGTCCGTGCTGCTGCAAACGTCGTCGAACTGTTCGTGCAGATGGTTGTTGTCTTGCACACGTCCCCATCTGATGACTAAGGGATCGAGACGTGTCCGTACGATCCGTTACAGCCATGTGGATAAGATGCCTGTCATCTCGACTGCTAGTGATACAAGGCCGTTGGGATCCAGCACGCTGTTCCGTATTAACCTCCTGAACCCACCGACTCCATATTCTGGTAACAGTCATTGGATCTCGATCACCGCGAGCAGCAATGTCGCCATATGATAAACCGCAATCACGATAGGGTACAATACGACCTTTATCAAAGTCGGAAGCGTGATGGTACGCATTACTCCTCCTTAAATGAGGTATCACAACAACGTTTCACCTGGCAACGCTGGTCAACTGCTGTTTGTGTATGAGAAATCGGTTGGAAACTTTCCTCACGTCAGCACGTTGTAGGTGTCTCCACCTGCGCCAACCTTGTGTGAATGCTCTGAAAAGCTAATCATTTGTCGGTTAAATTTCGCGTCTGTAGCACGTCATCTTCGTGGTGTAGCAATTTTGTTGGCCAGTAGTGTAATACAGAGATGTTCATCAAACAGGAAACTTGTTAGTAGGTGAAAGAGACTCCCACTCAGAGGCGGTTTATACTCTTGTGTGTCTCACATCCTGACACTGACTTGCTAAGAGATCCCTCCAATACATTTCTGATCAAGTCTAACTGATTACAATGTTAGACTACAATAACTGTATTCAAGGATTCGTGCATTGTGTTGCATGAAGATTTTTTTAAAGCTATGTTGTATGGTACAGTCCATCCCCGTAGATGAGTGGTCAGCGAGTTTGACTACAATGTTGGATACCTAGGTTCGATTCCCGGTGTCGTCAGCGAATTTTCCTTGGTGGGAGGGCCGGTACGGGTACACTAATCCTCGTGATGCCAACAGAGGAAGTAGTAGACCAGTTATCAGCGGTTCGAAGGTCAATAAATCCGACATTGACCGGGTATGCTGTGTGCTGATTACGTGCGTACAGCACCAGATGACGCCTTTGGCAGAGGATGACACATTTGTCAGTGGGGCCCGATTGGCACGTCTAGGACCAGAATGTGGAACGGTATCTTACTTTATATCATGTACATTTTATTTCCCGTTGCCTTGTGTTGCTGTCTAAAAATTTTGAAGTTTGTTGTAGACAGGATGTGCAGTCCGAAGACTGGTTTGATGCAACTCCGCATGCTAGTATATCCTGTGAAGCCTCTTCATCTCTGTGTAAATACTGCATCTTACGTCCGCTTCAGATTGTTTACTGTATACAACTTTTGGTGCTCCTCTACGAACTTTACGGCCCCGCCCTCGCCACGGACACGCATACATCTTTCTTTCCATTCCCTAGTTAGCTATTCCTTGATTTCTCAGGACGTGTCCTATCAACAGTCACTTGTCTTAGTCAATTTGTACGATAAATATTTCTCCTCGATACAATTCAATACCTCTTCATTAGCCATCCAGTCAGGCTAGCTAATCGTCAATATTTTTGCGCACCACCATATTTCAGAAGTTTGGATTCTCTTTTTGCCTGTAGTGTTTAACGACCACATTGCACTTCCATATAAGGCTACATTCCTACAAAATAATTTGACGACCTCATTAACGGTTACAATGTCTATTTTTATAGAGTTCTGTAGTTTCACCATACAGTATCCTTCAGAGATGCATGTATGCCTGAAGGAACAGACACTGTCATTGACGATTACAGCCGTGGCAAACATTACGAAATAGATTCTCATTCTGCGACTATGAATTGTACCGGACCTGATCTCGAACCTGGACTTTTCGCTTATCGCAAGTGGTAGGCTTAACAACTTAGGCTATCAGAGTAGGGCCCCATGACGGATCCAAACTTGCATATATCACGTAGTCATTGTATTGTAAAGCTACAGAGACTGTATAAACACAGACATCGTAACCGTCAGTCATGTATCCTTGCCTCGACGGAATAAACTGGCAATATATATTACTGGCCATTAAAATTGATACACCACGAAGATGACGTGCTACAGACGCGAAATTTAACCGACAAGAAGAAGATGCTGTGATATGCAAATGATAAGCTTTTCAGAGCATTCACACAAGGTTGGGGCCGGTGGCGACACCTACAACGTGCTGACGTGAGGAAAGTTTCCAACCGATTTCTCATACACAAACAGCAGTTGACCAGCGTTGCCTGGTGAAACGTTGTTATGATACCTCATTTAAGGAGGAGAAATGCGTACCATCACGTTTCCGACTTTGATAAAGGTCGTATTGTACCCTATCGCGATTGCGGTTTATCATATGGCGACATTGCTGCTCGCGGTGATCGAGATCCAATGACTGTTACCAGAATATGGAGTCGGTGGGTTCAGGAGGTTAATACGGAACGGCGTGCTGGATCCCAACGGCCTCGTATCACTAGCAGTCGAGATGACAGGCATTTTATCCACATGGCTGTAACGGATCGCACAGCCACGTCTCGATCCCTTAGTCAACAGATGGGGACGTTTGCAAGACAACAACCATATCTGCACGAACAGTTCGACGTCGTTTGCAGCAGCATGGACTGTCAGCTCGGAGGCCATGGCTGCGGTTACCCTTGACGTTCCATCACAGACAGGAGCCCCTGCGATGGTGTACTCAACGACGAACCTGGGTGAACGCACATTGAAAGCGTGTATTCGTCATCGCCATACTGTCGTATCAGCTGCCACGATGGTATGGGGTGCCATTGGTTACACGTCTCGGTCACCTCTTGTTCGCACTGACGGCACTTTGAACAGTGGACGTTACATTCCAAATGTGTTACGACCCGTGGCTCTACCCTTCATTCGATTCCTGCGAAACCCTACATTTCAGCAGGATAATGCACGACCGCACGTTGCAGGTACTGTACGGGCCTTTCTGGATGCAGAAAAGGTTCGACTGCTGCCCTGACCAGCACATTCTCCAGATCTCTCACCAATTGAAAACGCCTGATCAATGGTGGCCGAGCAACTGGCTCGTCACAATACGCCAGTCACTACTGTTGATGAAATGTGCTATCGTGTTGAAGCTGCATGGGCAGGTGTACCTGTACACGCCATCCAAGCTCTGACTGAATGCGCAGGCGTGTCAAGGCCGTTATTACGGCCAGAGGTGGTTGTTCTGGGTACTGATTTCTCAGGATCTATGCACCCAAATTGCGGTGAAAATGTAATCACATGTCAGTTCTGATATAATATATTTGTCCAATGAATACCCGTTTATCATCTGCATTTCTTCTTGGTGTAGCAATTTTAATGCCCAGTAGTGTGTAATTTGTCTTCCTGTGCGGGAATCACGAAATGAGCTAGCATAAGGTTTGTGTCTACGTGACATACAGAACTCTGGATCGGTACAGGAGGTGTGCTTGGATCCTCGGGCCGGCCGGTGTGGCGCTTCAGTCTGGAACCGCGTGACCGCTACGGTGTCAGGTTCGAATCCTGCCTCGGGCATGGATGTGTGTGATGTCCTTAGGTTAGTTAGGTTTAAGTAGTTCTAAGTTTTAGGGGACTGATGACCATAGATGTTAAGTCCCATAGTGCTCAGAGGCATATTTTTGGATCCTCGAAGTGACTACTCGCGATAAGCGATTAATCCGGGTTCGAGTCCCGGTCCGGAACAAATTTTCATGTGGTACTAACAGCTGACGTTAATGCCTAGTTGCAGAATCCAAATATATTTCGCAATATGTTAGAAAAGGCTTCATGAAAGCTAAATTTATAGTCGGTGTTAATTTTTTCTGTTTCAGGAAAAACTCTCCGGCCACCAGCAGTCTCCCTTTCATAACCTGCTCACATCTGACTTCGTCACTTTGCTGCCCAGATACTAAAATTCGTCTGTTTCTTCACTTACCTCTTATCTTACTCTCTACTTTATCTCATTTCGTATTATGATTTTCGTATTTGGTTTTACGATACGTGTTGCCCCCAGATAAACCATTTTAAAAGAGAAAAGTATGGCCGCACGAGAGGGACGGAGAAGAGTCAGAAACTATGCTGGGCACTGAGAACATTTGCAAAGAGCCAGGAGCTTGGCGTTGAGGGGTGGTGTGGTAGCGGAAGGGCGGGGCGGCGGCCGTAGGGAGCAGGAAGTGTGCGTCATCAGGCGTCGCCTTGGAAACGGCTGCGGAGCAGCGCGGCGTGGCCAGGCCAGGAAGCAGCGCGCGCTATCGCCCGCCCGTAAACTGCTCGGCCGGCGGCGGCGACTGCTGTTACTGCAGCAGTGCCCCGAGCCGTGGCCTCCTACCTGCCGCGCCAGGATGGCTCACGGGAGACAGGAATACACTTCTTGGACTTGTTCGCTCTTCCCCAAGTTTTACGTTTAGGCATTAGCTCGCTCCACGTGTTATGAATGTAACTTACAGATTCACTGAAAGCAATGAAAAAATTTCACATCAAGCACATACATCAAACTTCGTGAACATTAATTACATAACGGGTACTGAATGAAAACTTTCATGCCATTCTAAATCGGTGTCCATCCCGTCAGATAATCCATGTTAAGAGCTTTCGGGCACGACTGAAAGTTGGATGGGTGACTTTATATAGAGATGGGGCCCCTCCACGGCCGCACCAACATGGTGACCAGACCAAAAGTTTTCTACTGTCACCTCCGTCAACATGTTACTTATCTAATAGGTGGATCACAGGATGCTGTGCTGTGATGTCATCCGTGCGTCTGGGTAAGACTACGCATTAACACTCTCCAACAGGTGATAAATAGT
This sequence comes from Schistocerca piceifrons, assembly GCF_021461385.2. Lineage (NCBI taxonomy): Eukaryota > Metazoa > Arthropoda > Insecta > Orthoptera > Acrididae > Schistocerca > Schistocerca piceifrons. The sequence continues at coordinate 723,967,520 of NC_060139.1, forward strand.
GGACTACACGCGAATGAGGGTAGCAATTTGAAGAGCAGAGGGTAAAAAGTGCCAAGGCTCGTGCCGTGGGAAAAAATCCTCTGCGACAGTGGGTTGGGTAGTAAGAGCAGTAGTGGCTTACTAGCTGCGATAGTTCGTGCAAGGTTGGGTTTGTTAGTATAGGTATCATGTATCATTACCGTGGCAAGCGATGGCGATGTGTCCCAGTTTGCTGCAGCCGCTGCATTCCTGGAACAATCAAGATCGTTATATAGTAATGGGAGAACGGCCATAGATCACTGTGTGGGGGATGTGTGGAGCTTGTTTGCGTGCAGTGTACAGTACGGCTCCCCTGCGTGGTGCCAGTTATTTGGCAAGTGTGTTCCAGCTGGATATCCAGTAATGGTGTCTGATTAACAGGGGCTCACCTATACCGTTGTGTTTGCGTGTACTTGGCCGTAGATGTTAGGTCCTTACAAGTACGTCTTTTGGTCTTTTATGTTTCCATCTATGGTTGTGGTCGTAGATCCCCAGATTCAGAATAAATGGGTTCTGCGAATGTCTGGAGTTTGTGTATAGTCTTCTGGTGAGTTTGTGGATTACCTCCGTGAGAGTATCAAGTCGGTATTCCTGGTGAAGGTCCGCGGTGCGTGTGTATCGTGGAGCATTGCTTATGATCTTGAGTACTTTGTTTTGTATGAGCTGCAGACGGCGCAGGCGTGTGGGCGCAGCGTATCACCAGACAGGAGCTGCGTACATCATCAAGGGTCGAATAAGTGTCATGTACATGGACCTCGACACCCTTCTGTTCAGTGCGCTACGCCTGTTGAGCATAGGGTAGAACTCATGTGTTGTACGTGGGTGTGTTCCCCCACCCCCCCAGGTAATTTCCGGTCCAGCCAGACACCGACGTATCTGACTTTCTCACGGAAACGTATTGGGCGTGCATCAGTCTACCGGACGCTGTTGGCAAGCGGAGTGCACTCAGCCGTTGTGAAGCAAATTGAGGAGATGGTTGACTGAAAAGTAGCGGCTCCGGCAACGAAAACTGACAATGGCTAGATTAGTGGTGTGCTGACCATACGCCCATCCATATCCGTATCCAGTGACGCCTATGGGTTGAGGATGACACGGCGTTCGGTAGTACTGTTAGAGTCTTCCGAAATCTATTCGGATGGTGTTTAGTTTAGTTTAGATGTTTTATTAAACAACGAACTAATGAGTCAGTGAGACTATCGGCACTGCTTGTTTCTAACAACACTTTGTCATTGAATGATGAAGCAAGTCCCAGTGCATTGCGAGTGCCACCTAAAATGACTTCTATGTGCCCAAATAAACTGTTGTATTCTTTGTATTCCTCAACAAGCAATGAAATACAATGCTACTGGAAGTGTGGGAAGGTCGAGGAAGGGATGATGCGGCCAGAGGAGGCTATAAGGTTTAATCCTGGAATGGCCAGAGAAGAACAAGATTCTTTGTGACTTGGATGCACCTCTGAACATCAGCTCGAGGAGTTTTTTCCCATGCCAGAAACACAGAAGCTCATATTGTGTCCATTAATAAAGACTACTGGCAGCAGGCTGGTATGAAACTAAAATCTGTGTTGTCGCGTTCCAAATATGCTTATGGGAAACTATTCAGGTGATCAGGCAGGGCAGTCTAGGATCTGCAGATTCCTGAAGGCATTTGTGATGTGAACTGAAGTATGGGATCTTGCATTACACTGTGGTATACATCATTTGGTACCTTTGTGATGCAGGGGGTGAAAACCCTTTTGACATAATGCAATGACTCCTCACATGACAGTTTCAGGTCGTCTCTATTGTCCATGGTAAGGCCACAGAGATAAACGGAGCATGGCAAACTCGAGATGTCAATCCAGCTTCAAGTAATTTGTTCCCGACAGTTTGTGGTGACACTCTGCTTGTCTGAATTTAACATACTGGGATCCGTTACAACCAGTCAATCAATCTTACAATACTCTTGTGGTGTAGCCTTTCTCGGACTCGTCCTTACACTTCTTGCCACGCTGTTGTCAATACGTCTCATCATCACCGCTCGTTCTGCATTTATTGTACTACCGCCAGCTTTGTGCGCGATCCGTAGGATTTTGCTCCCCCGTCCCTCATGCCATTGGTGAAACTTTCCCTTAGTTCAATAAATGGTGACAGGCTCAACTTTCACCTCCTTTGGATATACACTGTTGCCTACTGCACACGAAATGTTCCAGTGTCGTTAGACACGCCCAGTAGGCAGCCTGTATTCACATCGTTCTTCACCTCTTGGAATGGCTCCTTCTTTTACTGAATAGAAGTTCGTGTAAGGATGATATTTTGGTCAAAGTATTCCACTGTACGGTAATGCTGGAGTATCAGTCAGATAAGGTTAGGTCAAGATGTTTGTGATATAACACTTTCACTTTACACCAGTGAAGAAGTTGACTTTTTGATGTGCTCGTTTTGGAAATAAAAAAGAAATATTATGTCACTGATTTTGTCTTGTTTCGAAAATAGCTGGATTGTCATTGTCAGGCTTTGTGAACTGATTGACTCTTCAAGGAACCTTACACAACAGCTGGTTCATCACCCAATAGCGCTCACGATGCACTCTCTGCCTCCTGAAAGTAGCTTAATATCTGGTTACAATTTAATTACCAGCTTAGTTCGAACCAACCAGCAGTTGAAGTAAGAAGGTCGACATCTGGACGGAGAACAATGGTAAAGAAAGAATGGAAGTGTTACGGAAGTGATGTTACTGAAGGATGCTGAAGATTTTGTTGATTCGCACTTTAAGGCAAGAGACTATTTTCAGCAGAATCACTGCGGAATAACTTGAGAATACCAGTCTGAAGGAGGAAAAGTATGATCGAAGGGATATTAACTTAGCAGCGAATAACTTTCTGGGTGGTGTAGAACAGTAAAGAGCAAAAAATGTAGGTAAACACGGAGGCAGAAATTTCACAACCAGTAATTGAGGCCGTCGCACATAAGTGCTATTTTTCATTGCAGCAAGAGAGGAAAATGAATCTCTGTGAAGGTTGAGGAAAATATAATAAATAAGACAAAAGAAGAGAGAGATGGTAAGAGAAAACACTTTTTACATGACCCCAGTTGCTGTGTTACAGCTTAACAGAGCTGAGTCTGCGTCAAAGGCTGTGGTCAAAGTGATACAGACAACGCTTGCAATACACCATCACCACAAGTCACCTGATTACATCGACCGACAGATGGGTCACAGTTCATCTGACCATCTTCGTCAGTTTTTGCTATTAAGAAAGTTATTAAATCATGTGAGTGAGCCATATCAATAGGAATGAAATAGGACTTCTGATTCACTTTGTACTTAAATTACCTTCAAAAGTGCAACTGTTAGTGTGGGTTGACGACATGTCATGGACAATGTAGTCATGGCGGATGACAGGAAATTTAAAAATCAAACGTTGTGAGTGGTAGGAAATCATGATGGCGATGGTGAGAATTTAAAAACAAAAGACTCTGGTGGGTGGAAATTTTAAAACAATGCAAAGCGGCGTTGGTAAGAAATCTATTAATCAAAGATGGTACGTGGTAGGAAACGTAAAAATCAAAGATGGTGGAGGGCAGGAAATTTCAAAATTAAACGTGGTGGATCGCAACCTCTGGCGTGCCACAGGGGAGTGTTATGGGACCATTGCTTTTCACAATATATATAAATGACCTAGTAGATAGTGTCGGAAGTTCCATGCGGCTTTTCGCGGATGATGCTGTAATATACAGAGAAGTTGCAGCATTAGAAAATTGTAGCGAAATGCAGGAAGATCTGCAGCGGATAGGCACTTGGTGCAGGGAGTGGAAACTGACCCTTAACATAGACAAATGTAATGTATTGCGAATACATAGAAAGAAGGATCCTTTATTGTATGATTATATGATAGCGCAGTTACTTCTGTAAAATATCTGGGAGTATGCGTGCGGAACGATTTGAAGTGGAATGATCATATAAAATTAATTGTTGGTAAGGCGGGTACCAGGTTGAGATTCATTGGGAGAGTGCTTAGAAAATGTAGTCCATCAACAAAGGAGGTGGCTTACAAAACACTCGTTCGACCTATACTTGAGTATTGCTCATCAGTGTGGGATCCGTACCAGATCGGTCTGACGGATGAGATAGAGAAGATCCAAAGAAGAGCGGCGCGCTTCGTCACAGGGTTATTTGGTAACCGTGATAGCGTTACGGAGATGTTTAATAAACTCAAGTGGCAGACTCTGCAAGAGAGGCGCTCTGCATCGCGGTGTAGCTTGCCCGCCAGGTTTCGAGAGGGTGCGTTTCTGGATGAGGTATCGAATATATTGCTTCCCCCTACTTATACCTCCCGAGGAGATCACGAATGTAACATTAGAGAGATTAGAGTGCGCACGGAGGCTTTCAGACAGTCGTTCTTCCCGCGAACCATACGCGACTGGAACAGGAAAGGGAGGTAATGACAGTGGCACGTAAAGTGCCCTCCGCCACACACCGTTGGGTGGCTTGCGGAGTATAAATGTAGATGTAGATGTAGATGTAGAGGTAACTAGTTCCTCTCCTCATATCATAGCCTAGTATTTTACAGAAAATTTAAAAGGAATGGTCAGTCACATTGTAGCCAACTTGGCCATGCTCAAAAGTATCTGAATCCTCTGAACTTTTGGGCCACACTGGAAACTATTTATCCATAACAATACGTCAAGGGCGTAACTTGCAGTATTTATACATCTAAAAGTACCTGACAGGCCATTAAATTGAAATGGACGATCACAGTATAGCAATCTTGGCTAGACAAACTGAAATTTTTGCATCATGTTCAAGCAGCAAATATACGAAGTTCTATTTGTAGATTACATATTGTACAAGGCAAAACGGAGACTCATGTCAATTATATTCCACATCTAAATTGTTCTATAATGATTTTCAAGTGGCACATGATTCTTTCCAGTCTAAAGTGTCTGCAAAACGTCCTCAGAAATACAAAAATGCAGTGTTTACATCAAGTGACACAATGTTATTTTCCACACTCTCAAACACACCTGGTGGCTGCCATTATCCCGATCATGTGGATGTCAGTTACTGATGTGTCAACCTTTAGTAGTGCCAGACAAATGGGGCCATTTTCCAGTTTAAGCAGGTAACAGGTAATGATTGATGGGTAACTCAATTTCGGAAACAGGGTACAAGTTATGGGAAACAGGAAATACATAACAGTTAATGTGAAATGGCTAACTGGCCACAGGTGACAGTAATGGGTAATCCTCCCCTGCTATGTAAGACTGTTCTGTTCAAGATAATGGTGGTCACTATGATCAGGGTAATGACAGTCACCATGGCAATTGTGCTTGAAATGGGATGGCCATGGCAAGTGCTAACAAACGGTTCAAAGTGCCAACAAAAATTCTGATGTACAAAGTTACTGGAAAATATCCTGTTCTGAGATAATAGTTTCCACTGTGTGACAGCTTGCTTTGGCCTTATAGGCAGTAGGTGACAAACGTTTTGTACTATCAGATAAAGTTAATACCCTAGCATGAAGTGACTACAATGTATGGCTGATTTTTAAAGCATAGTAACCCTCGTTTATTACCTATATGAATGTTATTACTACTGTGCTGTAACGTTTAGATTACGATTTGTACTGCAAGATGAAGTTAATATCCTAGCATGGGGTCAATAATCAGGCAATATATATATACGTTGAATTCTTTAAATTGAAGATCCAGTAATGTGTGGTACAACTATCAAACTTTGATCCATAACCAATATTGCTTAAGCTATAAGTTTTGTCAGTAGTACCAATATGTGCGCAACGTGTGCCTTTTTTTAGCTTATAAAGCCACTAAATTACGATAGTAATGTCAAGTCTGTTCTAGGCTAGAAATCGTGCATGCTTTGAGGTAATACTATTTTATTTTGACAACATCTTTGGATTTTCATCTGTGATGAGAAATCTGTAATTACAATTCCTTACTACAATAAGCCACATGTGTGTGTTTCTTATTCTGGAAACCGTTACTTATTACGCTAACAATTTTACATTAATGTCAAAGTATTTTCTCATGTATCATCTCTGTGTAGGTGCACCATGACCATCATTGGCCATGTCATGTTGTAAGTAAACATTTCATATTTCGTGGATTATCGAGTTCCTCTTGCATATTAGGAAAATATGTAGTTTAAATGACGTAACACGTTATCGGTGTCATCAAAACACATCATTTTTAGTTCTGTTTGTTGTACTAAAGTCTCATAAACTGTGACACTGGTATATAAATTTGCTACCACAGGTATGCTCAATAACTGATGTAATAAAAAAATTAATAACAGCCACTAAATATTGCTGCTTGCTACATAAGTTCTGTGATGTTACAGAACAATGTAAACATGAGAATATCATTGTGGCAAATTATATGAAAGTCCACAATCGTGCATTTATCCGTCACACATCAATTACACTCATTCTGTCGTTGGAAAGTTATTTTAGCTAAATATAAGTTTATAAAGAAATTCTGACATAGTAATCACATTCACATAATCATTGTCTTTGTGTGCATGTGTGTGTGTGTGTGTGTGCACGCACATGTATGTAGAAAATAGCATTGGGACACATGATGTAAACAATGTATCCCACATTGTTTGTGTTGCTGTCGAATTTTTGCAGATATGTCAAATTTGAAGAAATACTGGGGCAGTTTAGAAGTGTCACAGAACAATTTACATGTGGAAAATAATTGATTTGAGGCAGCGTTGTGCCTTATGCCATTTATAGAACAAAAATCGAACTTTTCGTGTACGCAATTACTGCTTTACATAACGTTTTGGATAAAAAGATGTGAATATGATACCAAAAAGGAAAAATTACGAATCTGGTATTACACACACTTTTTAGCATGGCCAAGATGGCTGTTTCATGATTAACAGATCCAATTTAATGGCTTGTAAGGTACTTTCAGATGTGGAAATTCTGCAATAATTTTTTGGATAAATACTTTTGAACACGGCGCAAAAAAATTATTAGACTCAGATAGTTTTGAGAACAATCAAGATGGTTACATTTTGAAAGTGTGTTTCCTTTTAATGGTCTGTAATGTACTAAGCATAGATTCATAAAGAGGGCGAGTACAGGGAAATTTGGAGCCCTTACAAAGCAAAGATGGGATTTGTTTATCTCTGGAATTTGCGTTACAAATTTAAGTGGTGTTGCAGATGACATACCGCATTAAGGATAGACATGAGACTGAAGTGGATAGACAGCTACAAAATATACATTATATTACATAATGTTCATTTAATCTAACGATACTAATGAAACACTCATATCTGTCTACTTGTTGCTGTCTGCTGATCTCCAAACGAACTAGATGAATTTTCATGAGGTTTTCACATGTAACATCGGCGTACCTTGGAGAAAAACAAAAGGCTTTATTTCGGCACGAAAAAAACATGTCATTATTTAAAGTTTTACCTAAAACTGTCTGTCTGTCTGAACTCGTCAGTCAGCAAAACTACTAGACGAATTTTCATGGGTTTCTCACAGGTAAGTTTAGAATAGCTTGAACCAGTATACCGGCTTTATTTCATTAAAATCCGACCATAGAAGAAAGATACCATAATTTAAAGTTTTGTCTCGTTTGAATAATATAACGTGTTTATTCCACACATTCTTATTAATGTTATTAATTGTGAGTTTAGCTGTGTTGTTAGGACTTCACGACTATACTGCTGAAAATATTTCGATTAAATTTGGTCTGGCAATAGCTTGAAGCCTCGGGAAGAATATAGGCTATTTTAGAACGTAAGAAAAGTACGTTAGCCCCTGGAACATCTTTCCTTGCATTAGTGAACATAAGTAATGTCAATAAGTTATTAAATTTGTTGCATAATATCCACGTTGTATGATGTGTAGTTGCTTCACTAGGACAGTGCACAGATGCGTTGTACTGCCCACGGCCCCGCTCACGCACTGCTCTGCATCAACGCCCTGCAGTCGCCACGTCGTGCGATGGAGCAGTGGTACAACACTGAAAGGGAAGGAGGTAGGTGCATGTCACTATCTACACTGGAAACTGTTGGAGAACATTAGGAAATGTTTTCCAATTTGATATCCTTATCGTGTTCTGCCAAGGAGTGAAGGAAAATTCACTTAATAGTAGATTGTTAAGTTTTTTAGAACTTATACTGTCGAATAAAGTAGCTATTTCAGACCGTAACTACCGAGAGATACCCCTATCATTATATTTCTCATTCTCAGTATGTTATAGACTCCTCCTCTCTTCGACTAAACTTGAAAATTAAATATAGTCCTCCATATTTTGTGTGTGGGAACGTCGCCATATCTGATCCAAGAAAAGAACTGCTTTGAATTGCAGCGACTGTCGTCCGAAGTCTGTACGTTAGAGCTTTTGGACCATTTGCATCGAGAGCTTGCACGAGCTGGCGTACTGGTTTGGAGAGACTAGCAGCCTTCGCTCATTGTCGGTCGCAGCGGGATGCCCCGACGTCGGTGCCGCTGTGACTGCAGCCTAAGGGATTGATGCTGGCAGGGAGCCGACCTCTAAAATTCTAACTAAGTGGTGAACCGTGAGAATCTGAAGAACCCGTCATGTGACCGTAAATCATTTCGGCCCAGACGACTTAGACATTTTACTGCAAATTAAGTTGTCAAACGTCTATGTGAAGAAAGTGGTGTGATGAGTTAAGCTTGGCGAAAGAAGAGGATGCATATGCGTTCTACGAACATTTGCAATTTGTCGATTGAGTATTCTCCATTAGCGTCCATCATTTATGGTTGCCTCATCACACAGAGAAAATATGGAGAACCAGATGAGGCCAACACACATCGGAGGCTGCCCTTCTTCTATTTTGTTATTGCCAGGTCTTTTGGTTAGCGAACAGTCTGTGATGAAAAACAGTTTATTCTCCGGGTGGAGCAGAGACCATATCCCGTCGTCTCAGTCAAACGCTGCCATAAACTGCCGCCAAGACAACAGTGCCCGTATAACTCACGTTTAATGTCACGTTATATTACAGATGTCTGCAGCTTACGGTTATGATTAATGGTAGCGGAAGTAAGTAAGTTTGAGGTTTAAAGTCTCCTCAATAGCCTGGTCATTAGAGACAGAGCGCAAGCACAGTTTATGGAAAGATTGAGAAGAAAATCGGACGTTTCTTTTCAAAGTAACCATCCTGGCATTTGCCTGGAGAGATTTAGGGAAATTACGGTAATCACGAACCATCAGTGAAATCACCTTACATGAGATGGGAAAGGAAAATGATACATGGAAGGGTGGTTCCACGATAATCGCTTCATTTTTCCTTTGACAGTTCAAATTTATTTGCAGACCACATTACACTAATAAACGGAAGACAATATTAACCATGTTAAAGTATCATCAACAGGACTTTTTTTTTTTTACAAATAATAAGTTTAAGCCACTGATCAAAGGCCCGATCCACAAGCAACAAATCAGTAGTAAATACAGATTGCTAGATACTCGTAATAGGACAAGACATTTCTCAATTAAAGCATTTTGGAACTGGAATAATTAAAAGAATTACTCTCTCAAAACTTTAAGAACAAATCGCCACTTACAGCTCTCAAGTGGTTTTGAAAGGGAAATTCAAATTAATTTTAAAATTAATCAGCCACAAGTCCAAACATTCAGCCTTCAGAACAGACCGACCATGAAAGTTAAGCGCCAACAGCTACAATCCGACAAGATTTTCTTTTACATGCATGGAATGAATACAATACAGAAGCGGTTGCAAAACAATTACAAAATCATCTCGAACATCGATTACTAGGGAAAGTAAGCCCAAAGTTTCCAAATACTAGCTGAAATAATCTGATTTAGAAAATCTGAGAGTCAGTCATAAATCGAATAATATTACACATCTCAAGACAGATATAAAATATTTGGTGGAAAATATTATCGTAAGTGTAGGCGAAACAAACTCGAGAAATACACTGCTAGCGCCAAGAGCTTCAAAAAGGTAACGTCGGGCAACCACAAACACTTTCAGAAAACATCAACCCGGTGCATAACAGCAACAGGTCTCTGGGGCCGAGCGCAGCTCCTTAAGACGGAGCCGCAACTCGTAAAACCAAGAGCTGTTCACAAACACCTCTCAGTTGTGACATGAGCTAAAAACGACAAGTTAAGAAAATGTAATTCGGCTCCATCTTAATAAGTTAATGGCATAAAACTTACAAAACAGTACCGTTTCTCAAAATTGGATAGAAGAAACACCGCTTAATAGTGTAAAACGGTAAAATGATGGCGCAATAATCGTCTCCCGAAAGACATCTTAACTGAATAGGGCGAAATCATTAACCTCAGAAAGTTAATTGAAATGGAAAAACACTCACTAAGTCATCTAGGCTACACAGCCAGACACTTGTTTGCGGCCGGCCGCGGTGGTCGTGCGGTTCTAGGCGCTGCAGTCCGGGACCGCGGGACTGCTATGGTCGCAGGTTCGAATTCTGCCTCGGGCATGGATGTGTGTGATGTCCTTAGGTTAGTTAGGTTTAAGTAGTTCTAAGTTCTAGGGGACTGATGACCTAAGATGTTAAGTTCCATAGTGCTGAGAGCCATTTGAACCATTTTTGAACTTGTTTGCGCCAAACAGAAATTTCTATGAGAAACGGTACTTTACCTCTAGGAGGTCGTACTTAATTCCAAACATTTACAAGCTAGGCCCTCTTCCATGACACTTAGAGTTCAAAACGATATAGAATACAACCTGAGCAGAATACCTTAGTTCAATAAATTTCCTTGAAATAATTAAAAGGTTAAATAAAACATCCAAGAAAATATCTAAGGCGCTAAAAATAACCAATTAATAAACCAGATATGCCACAGTGTTACTGAACAATTTAACAGCACTAAATAGCCAATTTCATTAAACTTTAGGTAACGACAAATGCCCTGATGGCTCACAGGAAAATAACACAGATTTGAAAGCCACTAGAATTAAGGTACCAGAGAGTTTGGGGCATAAACAAGTAATAGTAATCCAAAATTTCAAGTAGTACTTAGAATGGCAAGCAGTCACCGTTACAAGTACGAAACAAGCTCTAACCATTAAATGGATCAAACTTTAGCAGACTAGTTGTGATTAGCAATAATTACAAAGTTCTGAGATCCAAAAAGCGAGAGTGACGGAGGCGGGCATATCACAGCGCGAGCGACACAAAACATTGCTACAACAAGAAGTTGTTATTCCATAATATCAGCTCAATGTAAAACGCCAGCATCCAAAAACGCACAGCCTTGACATAGGGGAAGACAATTCAGATGAAGCACATTGAAGGGCGTGATGAAAACTTCGATACAACCACTAACGGTACACTCGCAACTAACCAGTCGCGGCACAGATACAGCCAACGGTCCACACAGTTGACGGGCCGACCACTGTCCATGTTGTCCTTCAGTCACGTACCCAGGCACTTCCCCATTCCACACGCTCCGGCGTGTTTTCAAGACTCCGCGCCAGCAATAACACACAAGAAGCTCAGGATAATTCACGTCTTCTAGCGGGCCACCAGCATATGAAAGGGAAAGAAGAGATAAAATGAGGCTGTCACGGCTCAATCAGGATGGTCGAACGGGATTTGAGTGAGAGTCTGGTATACTAACCACAATAACACTTCTGTTGACATGGTTAAGGATATTTGTCATGTTTTCCTAGAGATCTTGGAAGCATTGAAATATCATTAAAGGCACTCACGTATCATTAGACACGAATACTTCACAAATAATCTAACAAAGTTGTTCAGTTTCTGATAAACTGGAAAGATTTTTAAAACCCCCAGTTTAGCTACTTAGACATGGACATGGATTTGCTACGGTCAGAACTGTCATCGAGATAGTTTGTTTGACTAGGATATGGCTCATTTTACTTCGACCCTTTTTCTCACGAGATATTGTATTTGATAGCAGACATTAAACTATTACCTTATGTCATGTAGAGTGCTTTGAAACGGAGATACTTCACACGAAAAACTCATCTGCCACTTAAAATGCTAAATATTCATAATTAAAATTAACCGTTCCCAAATAACCAGAATAAATTCAGTGACAAGATATTCTGCAGTGGAACACATTTTATGACTTTTGTTTCCAAGGTGAAGTAACGAACATAGGTCATCCATAGTATCTTAAAAACCGTACGTCCTCTGGAGTATGGCTCAGTTGTATTGAAAGTCCTTCCTCCTTGCATCTTGTCAGAGAATAAAGAAAAGCAGCATCCATCGTGTACTCAGATTATGAGGAACGAGTAGAGAAAAAGACAGTTTGCGGTAGAAGTCCTTGGCGAACTCACAGGCCCTGTCGATATTATAAAATATAGGAAAGGCAACAAATGATGCAGGCAAAAGGGTATATGGACGTCTAAAAATGTGACTGACAGAAATCCAGAACGGCAAACGTGAAATGGCTGTGGAGTGAATACGAATCTGTACAAACATGCATCAATGTAGGAAAGATAGATGCGACATATAGGAAAATTAAAGGAGCGCTTAGGGAAAAGAGTAGTAGCTCAATGAATATCAGTACCTTACATGGCAAGCCAATGTTGAACAATGATGGTAAGGCTGAAAGTTTGAAGGAACAGGCCTACATAGAATGGATATACATGGGTGAAAGTAAGGCTGAAAGTTGTAAGGAATATTTAGTAGGGAAAAACAAAGGTAAAGTTACCAGACAGGCAATTCTGAGGTTTCGGTTGATAATGGAAGCAAGACTAAAGAAAAATCCAAACACGCTTTTAGGATCTGTCCACCTGGAGAAAACTTTCGACACTCTCAAATGGCGCAAGATGTTCGAAATTCTGACAAAAATGGGGGTAAGCTTAGCGAAAGACGGGTAACGTACAGCATGTACAAGATGGTAAGAGAGAACAACAAGAGTGGAAGACTAAGAGCAAAGTGCTCGGATTAACCGGGGTGAAAGACAGGGAATGCTGTCTTTCGCCTCTACTTTTCAATCTATGCACCGAAGAAGCAGTGATGGAAATATAAGAGAGTTTCAATAGTGGAAGAAAAGTTCAAGGCGAAAGGATATCAATGAGAAGATACGCTGATGACATTGCTGCCCCCACTGTAAGTGAAGAAGAATGGAATTAACATTCTAATGAGTATAGAATCCGGACTGAGCGTAAATCGAAGAAAGATGATAGTAATGGAAAGTATCAGAAATCAGACCAGTGAGAAACTTATCATAACGGTTGGTGATGAGGAGATAGATAATGTTAATTAATTCTGCTACCTAGGCAGCAAAATAACCAATTACGGACAGAGCAAGGAAGACGTAAAAAGCAGACTAACACTGGCAAAGACGGCATTCCTGGACAGGAGAAGTGTACTAGTATCAAACCTAGGCCTTAATGTGAGGAAGAAATTTCTGAGAATATACGTTTGGAGCATAGTATCGCATGGGAGTGAAACATAAAACATAAAACATAAAAAAACTCGGTACGAGAAAAGTATGCAGTGAAATTGATGGTTCAAAAAAAAAAAAAAAAAAAAAAAAAAAAAAAAAAAAAAAAAAAAAAAAAAAAAGACGGCTCTGAGCACTATGGGACTTAACATCTGTGGTCATCAGTCCCCTAGAACTTAGAACTACTTAAACCTACCTAACCTAAGGACATCACACACATCCATGCCCGAGGCAGGATTCGAACCTGCGACCGTAGCAGTCGCGCGGTTCCGGACTGAGCGCCTAGAACCGCTAGACCACCGCGGCCGGCCAGTGAAATTGAATTTAAATGTTTCAGTAAAATTGAATTTTAAGTAATTTGTGTAGGTAAATGGAAAATAAACTTGGTACGAGCCCAATGAGATTCAGAAAGCTGGCACAAGAGAAGTTTATTGTAAATACATACTGGAAATTAAATGAAACGAACAAAATGACATCAGAGTAAAAAATCAGGAATATATTCTTCACGGAATATGGCATTAGAGATTGGCGAAGAAACAATGATATTTTTTCCCATTCGTAAGAGGCCTCTAGGAAAAGGAGTAAGAAACCGGATTTGTACATGAAATACGATTATGGTTGAGAAATGAAGGTGCCTGTACATTACACGAGGTGCTCAATGTGAGCTGACCCTGAGATGAATACATAGCTCCGCGCGGCGTTGTTTACTCGTGAACGTTTCTGTCACAGTACTGGACTTCACGGCGAATGTTCTGATGTAACTCGTTAAGACAGCAGATGCGAAATATGGCAATAGTGACGTTCCACGAGCTGTGTGTGAGTCTCGTGTTCCAGTTTAGTATAGCTCCCAGTGCCGTTTAATTCTGAAGATTTATCGGTATTCTGAAGAGTACTTGTTTCTTGAGGAACGGTGTTGGAGCTGGAGGCACAAGGAACAGTATTGTTACACATGTCTGGGGGAGGTGCGCCGGTAGTTATTGGAAGAGAATGTGACTAATGTAAAGGCACTATTGCTGGCGTCGCCCGTGAAGTCCCTTCGACTTCCCCCAGCCTGATTCTGATCTGTGGCGCAGCCTTAAAGGAAACTTGTTCAAGAACTAACCACACACCATCGGCGAGGATAATGAAGGCATCCCCCATGAAATCAAGGCAATCAGGTCTAACACTCTATCCGTAACCTTCGTTAACTTCTAGCACAGTGTAGACCTTTGTATACAGTTGGGAGGGAGGTCACTTCAAGTACTTCTTCTAATGTAACTTCTTTCCTCTGCCGTAAAGGTATACCAGGTACAAATTTGATTTATTATCCTCCTTATTATCCTTTAAGACTTCTATAGCACTTTTCGCTGTGACCCTTATAGGTGTGACACCCGGTATAAGAAAAATGTATTGGCAAATGATGGTAACAATTTTGGGCTTCGAAATAAGGACGTTGAAAGTAATCGAATAAGGCAAATGGACAGTATAAAAATTATACTGTATACAACGCATGCTTCTACTATGGGATAAGATCAGTGCATAATAATGAAGTAGTATAAGAAAAACATGTAAAAAAATGGACTGCAAGAAATCTGTACACGAAATTGGATAGTTAACGCAGTGCGTAAAATGGATCGTTTCTTACGTTTTTGTTTTTACTCACGATGTGATTAATTTGTACTGAAATAGGTATATGCGAACAATAGCAAGTGGCGAATCGCAGAATATTTTTTTGAGATGTAGAGAAATGTCAAGCATTGGTCTGTTGGAGCTTTCGAGGTAACGACGTGTCTTTAACATCTTTTCTGTTATCCAGACAGCATTTGCAAACTATCTTATGGACTCTGCTAATTTATTTGGTTGTCTTGGCTTCTGTCAGAGAAGTAGTTATTTCTCTTATGCAGCAGAGGTAATTTTGTGTAGTCATCTTTGAATATATTTACATCCAGACATTCCACTTGATTATTTTAATTATTTAGTTTTCCTCGTGACTTAGTAATACATGTTGTGGAAGTCATTGTTTTAAACTTAATTTCCTTCGGCGTTCTGCTGCATAGTGGGGGGAGAGGGGGGGGATTCAATAAATAATATAGCCCTGGACACGAATTCGCGAGGTCGACGACTCAGATTTCCGATGGATCATCCATATTTATCTCATTTCGATTAAGGTGTACACCAAGATCGTTCTACGTAAAAGGGTTCGGCACGTGTTCTTCTCCATCCTTGTCCAGTCTTAGTTCCACTAATTATTTCTGTAATTATTTTACTGTCCACGGGACTCTAACCTTACTTCTACTGATTATCACTGAATGTACTTCTTTCTCGTATGATTCCTGTCTCATATCTCTGCATTATTCTGATGAAACTTGTGTGATGGAGTTGTCTTATATGAACATGTTTTACAGCTTTTGTGCTTCCTATTGTTAGTGATGCTTTATGAATTCGCTCAATGTTTTCTAGTAGTAGTTGGTGGTTGGTTTGGGGAAGGAGACCAGACAGCGAGGTCATCGGTCTCATCGGATTAGGGAAGGACGGGGAAGGAAGTCGGCCGTGCCCTTTGAAAGGAACCATCTCGGCATTTGCCTGGAGCGATTTAGGGAAATCACGGAAAACCTAAATCAGGATGGCCGGACGCGGGATTGAACCGTCGTCCTCCGGAATGCGAGTCCAGTGTCTAACCACTGCGCCATCTCGCTCGGTCTCTAATAGTAGTGTGTTAAGCATAAAATATTGTGGTCGGATAGAGAATCAACTTTCCACTTGATGTCTCACATAGTTTAAATTGTGTTTTTCTAGTCTTCATCTACTATTTTTTTAATGATGACAACTTTTACACAAATATGGCTGACTATAAATGTTAGTGTCACATTGTGAAACTTGTTAATAAGTTTTTCGAAAGCAAAAAACCTTACACAGAAACTTTTATTTTCGCCTAAGATTTGTTAATACTGAATGAGTAACGGGCTTTTAGCTTATAACAATTGTCTATTTCAGCGTTAGGTGCTGGTGTGCTGATCCTCGTGTACCTTTCCTATTGTGTTGTGGTACTTAAATCACATACTGGTTTATGTGATTCTACGAGTGTAAAGATTTTATACATACGCTATGAAGCTTTATTATTCTGCAACTAGTTTTTGTTGTAAATGGTGATCGTAATACAAGAAAACTGCGAAGCACAATCTGCAGTAGACTACTAAATTCTGTTGCAATGTTCATGGTATAATACTGCTGGACTACTGCTAAGTTACTCGGAGTATGGAAACTTACATGGCCGTTGCATATGTAGTATTACACTGTCAACAGATCTTCTGTTCTGGATCTTGAGTACTGCAATATTAATTTTCGCCCATTTTAGAAGCTCTGTACTTGGAATTTTATTGGCTGGAGAATGAAATCTTATTTTAAGTATTTTATGAAGGTTCTTCAAATATTTAAAACACTGAAAGGAAACTTATTCCAAACATCACCATTTATACGAGTCGCGGTAAATTACAAATTCTTCGTGTGCTACTGGTATGGCAACACTCGCTGCTGACACACTAAAGTAGCCGCTGGTCTCGATTTTAGGCGGAGGGAGCAGGTCCATCAGACTGTCACTTGTGTGCGATGCGAAACGAATGAACTGCCGCCGAATGTTAAATAACTCTGTTAGGGCAGCGGCGTCCGACGTGGAGCCCCAGCGGCCGGCGGCACGTGGCCCTTGTTAATTGTCAGCAATGATGAATGGCTCGCTGGCCCTTGTTAATACGTCCGCCCTGTCAAAACTTTAATTCCCCCTTTTTTGCCGATATCCCCCCCCCCCTCCAGCCTTTTATTTTGCACGATGAGTCCTGCTGTGAGATGCGTGCAGATCTCCAATGCGCACGTTATGTGTCTGTCAAACCGTTGTACGGTCTCTCGAATTCGAACTAATTGTGACTTGATTGAAGGGCGATAAAAACAAGCTAATGTTATTAACGCCAGGATTCCACTCCGGCTGCAAGCACTGCGAGAATTACAATAAAGTGTTCAACAGCAATCACACTTTAATACGCAAAATGTAGTACTGGTTGCATTACAAACGTAAAAATCCAAAACATTTCATGCACAGCGGCTGTTGAAAGAGACGTCATCAGTCACAACTGGGAAAAAATGATAAATCTTGAGATTCTGATTCGTGTAATCATTAATAGCAGATATTTGTTTACCAGAACAGAGACAATATCTTCAGAAACGAAGACTTTATTTTTTTTTTCAAGCACAGCATCCCAGCCGTTGTGGACATCTCCTGATTTCCCCACATCAGGCTAGTTAACGTTCACGTCGAGTGTGTGATCGAACTTCTCACGACATCGTGCGTCTGCGACAGCGTAATGAGCGGGGAGATGCTCAGAGTTCGTCCACACATGGAGCACCTTCTCATCCGGCATGACAATACTAGATCACACACAAGCGCTGCAACATCCCACGCCTTGGGTTCTCTGTCATCGATCACAGTCCATACAGTCCCGACTTGGCCCCATCCGATCTTTATCTGTTTCCAGAATTAAAGTACACCTTCGAGGACTTAACTTTGATTCTGATGAAGAGGCGCAAGCAGAGGGGAGGTTATGGCTTCGTTAACGTAGTCCAACATTCAACAGCGAAGGTCATATGGAAAACGTGTTTGTCGCCAGGGTGACAATGTTGAGAGATAAATATGTAGGTATGAAGAATAAAGATGTAGAACGTTAATAATTTTTGCTTTATTTAAAATGCCTTATGTGTTTTCCCATACAAAATTCGGAGGCATTAGCTTTCAGCATGCCCTCGTAGATCGGTATGTTTGTGTTTCAGTTTAATGCCTCATTGATATTGCTCCAAAGAAAAAGATTTCTTGGTGAAATTCGTAAACACTAGGAACATTCACCCTGAAATAAACTGAGATAATGGTACTATATACGTTTATTTTGCAGTAGATATGCAGAGATGTAGAGACTGGGACGGGATGGATTAGCGTTTACTATAATGGCTCAAATGGCTCTGAGCACTATGGGACTTAACTTCTGAGGTCATCAGTCCCCTTGAACTTAGAACTACTTAAACCTAACTAACCTAAGGACGTCAAAAACATCCGTGCCCGAGGGAGGATTCGAACCTGCGAACTTAGCGGTCGCGCGGTTCCAGACTTTAGCGCATGAACCGCTCGGCCACTCCGGCCGGCCGTTGACTCTAATGACAGAAGGCTAAAGTATCAATACACTGATATTCTCTTCAAATTCCGTCAAGCGAAGTCAGTGAAAAGATGAGTGCGATGAATCTCTTATAATAATTAAATTGCGTTAAACGCAGTTCTCTGATTTACTAACGATAAACTATTTGCTTAACAAGAGCTATAAATGAGAGTCACGTTTCAGTACGCTACAAACGCACAAAGCGAACACTTACTTGCGAAATTAGCCACAAGCCATACCTTTAGCTACACAACACGACTCGGTTTCACAGTCATCGTCACCTTCCACAGTAAAAATTATTTACAAATAACGTCTACGATTGCAGTATCGACCTTCCATTGACGTAGGAAATTTCAGCAGTGTTGCTCTTGAATATGAACAAATGCCTAAATTTCAGCTGTTTACATTAAAATTTAACAGCCTTTTACAAACATATACCAAAAAGAGCTTTGTAGATGTAGTCACGATCACTATTTTGTAGATGCGTCTACTGGGTTCCATACTTCGTTTAACGGACTGCATTGTGACAAACAGATTCTCATTTTTCGGAAATAATGCTCTTCGTGAACCTTCTGGTGGCATTCACGACTCCCGACGACAACATGGTTACTAACACACACGTGTTTGGAAGAACAGGCACTGTTGAAGATTCACAGCTGTGCGAAGTATTTCGAAATTTCCTTATATCACTTGTATTAGGCGTAGATCTACTACCCAATAATAAAATGTGAAAATCTGTGGCGTATCGGGAGTCGAACCCAGATTTCTCGCTTATCACGAACGGTTGCCTTAACCACCTCACTTATCTGTGGACTCTATCCGGACCGGCCCAAACTTCAATACGTCACACTGTCTACATCCTTAATCGTAATCCACTAAATTCATCACGTAGTGCTCGCTACATGACTTGGGTTGCCAGAACAGAGAGGACGAGACAATGAGGAATCGAGACCATTGTTCTTGTAGTCGTTTGCCGGGCTACGCTTGTAATACTCAAATGTGTGTCTGAAAGAACAAATACTGTTGATGATCCACAGCTTTGTGAAGTACTTCAAAATTAATTAGCTGGCTGCAAATTCCTTGACTTTAGTTGTATTGTGTGTAGATCTACTACCAAGCAGTGACCTTCGAAAATCTGTGAGAGACTTAATACAGCTGATCTCATGGAATTTTCAGTCAGCGCATCAATTTCGAAGTAGTCACTAACCGCTTCAATGTTATCTTTCTGTTGCCGCACATTGTGGGACCTGTTGCCTGATAACTTAGTTTTAAAGTAAGCAATTTTTTGGTGTAAGTGCACTACAAATGATGCGCAACCTCTCTAGCGTGAAACACTCCTGAGTCCGTGAGCAAACGTCCCACTAAACTGACTTTTATGGTTAATTGTTTCCCGAAACTGCTGTATTCACATGTATTTTATTTATCTCTTTATATTGTACTGCATTCGTCCACCTAGTTTCTGCGGCATTCAATTATAAGTGCATCCAATTTCTTCTTTCAGTGTTTTCTTACAGCTTATCTTTCAATTCCATACAATCTAATAACTGAAAACTACGGTTACAGACATCTTATCCATAACTGCATACCAATACCTGGCAACAATAGGGCCATTCTGTTGACTTGAATCTTCTCTGTCTACGTTATCATGTTTCCTAGGTAGAAAACTTTTTGTCTTCCGCTGCATCTTTACCAGTTTTGGTGTTCAACATCTCACCATTCCCCTACGCCACAGTTACCTTTGCATTACTTATTCTCAAATTTTGGCTCAGTCATCCACCGGAAGGTGGTTTGACGTAGCTCCCTGTTCATGCTGTTTGTCTGCTGTCCTCTTTCTCCTAGAATAGGTCGTGCATCCGACATCATCGATGAACAGCCTTGCATATTCATAGCTAGGACTGCCAGTGTGATTCTGTCTTTCCGCCTTACCTTCAAATACAGTTTCCAGCAACGTCCCACATAATACGTGCCCAACCATTTTCTCTCTTCGTTACATTTTGTTTCGTTTTACATTTTCATTTCGTTGACTCATTGTAAGTTATCTTCATTCCTTTCTCTATAAATCCATCTGACCCTCGAGGGTCTTTCATAACGCAAGATGTCAGACGCTTCCGTTCGCATTATTCTCATCTTTTCCAGTCTACTGTCTTCTCACTCAGACAGGACTGCACTCCGAACGCAGCTTTCCATTAACCTATTTTGGTCCAACATTTATGTTTTTAAATGTTAAAAGCAGTTTCATTCTGAATAAATCCTTTTTGCCTCCTGCAACCCTCACTCCTATGGCCTTACTGCATCTTCGTTCTGTCTTTGTTGTACTTCTTGGATCTACACTTACGCACACAAAATATACACATGGTGCAAAAAATGTTCCAGTTGAAAAGCTAATGTTTTCAAAGCAGGCATCTGTCTAAAGCAGACAGCTGTTTGTCCTGAAACTGGCCGCCCCTAGCACTCTGCCCACGGGAGGTTGCGGTGGGAGAGGGCCCACTTATTTCAATTGAGCCCCCCCCTCCCCCAATTTTACTGCATATTCAGTTTTTACGCCAAATAATACCTGGGTTTTACTCGAAACATTTTTTCCTCTCTTGGTAGATGGAGCCATAATCGACAAAATGCAGTTTCCCCGTTTTCTGCAATTGAGGGCAGACTCATTTGATTCTGCATTTAACATTGCATTTGAGATAAAAATGTAAACTTTTTGTTATAAACAGTTGACAATTTTTGTTAAAACTTTGATTGCGTTTTGCAAATTTGACTGTATGGTAAAACATCTAGGTTGAAACACTCATAATTCCGGAAAACAAGCTACTTTTAACGTAGCTTGGTTTTTTTTCTCTTTGGGGTTGATTTCAATGAACCCTCACACCTTTGGAATGCTTAATTTCGATGAGCCCCCTCGAATCTCAAAATCAGGGTTACTGATTTCGGTATATTTTGCCGTCCAACCGCCGTAAATCTCGCACCTGCCGCTACGGGAATAACGATGGAAAACAGTTCACAACCATGCCACTGATAGACATACAATGAGTGAACACGCACACACACACACACACACACACACACACGCACACACACACACACACACACACACACACACACACACACACACCACCGCTCAGCCATAGCCCACATGACACAAACCGGGGTCATGAGAAGGGGCACAACTGTGAAGACGGCTTACTGAACTGATACAGTTCTCTGTTATGAGACGTACAGATTGTGAATGTTTGGCTTTGTTTGCTGTGAGATCTGCTACTTACGTTAACTTTTTCTCTAAACGTCCAAAGATTGCTGGTATTTCTGTAAAGGTGAGTTTCAGAATGACATGTTTTTATAGAAACGATGTCCGCCCCTGGTAGCTGCGTGGTCAGCGCGACGGAATGTCATACCTAACGGCCCGGGTTCGATTCTCGGCTGGGTCGGAGATTTTCTCCGTTCAGGGACTGGGTATTGTGCTGTCCTTATCATCATCATTACATCCCCATCGACATGGAAGTCACCGTAGTGACGTAAACTCGAAATATTTGCACCAGTCGAACGGTCTACCCGACGGGAGGCCCTAGCCAAGAGGCATTTAAATTTTTTAAAATAGAAACGGTATGTAAATATAATGTAGAGAGTGAAGCCACATGGTAGACATGTTACTGAAGGGTTGTTCGTTGTATATTGGAAATGTGTATTACCATTAACTCAATTATATTTTTCAGATGACAGACAAGTGTCCGAGGATGCTCAAGAAATTACCATTTCAATGGCGATAAAAGCTACATTATTGTATTCGGTTTCTTCACAGACACAGAAGCGCAACATGAATAGCTAATAGTGTGGACAATGTGGAAAGTGTCTTTAAGACTAGTTACCTTTCAAGAGATCTGCGGCCTGTGCTAAGCGTTTCGAAGAAGGGGATGTAATGAACTTTGATAGATTTAAAGAAATGCTAGGAAACGAGCAGAAATTACCAAGAGCATGACCAAAATTAAGAGATGGCGCAGTATCAAGCACTACCGCCAATCTACCGCATTATTTAAGAAACCGGTCTGAATCTGACTCCAGAAAAGATCTAAACGGAGGAAGAGGAAAGCGAGAGGAAGATCTTCACAAGAGAAATGAAGAATGACTTGCAGAAGACGTTGTTAAAACGTTTTACAGACTTGTGCGAAAATATGGGTAGAGCTTTGCAAAGTGAGATGTGGCGCCAAACTGCAATTAACGATTCTGTACGTTTCCATAGGACATTACTTGGAGACATTCCGAAAATTCAAGTTAGTATAAAGATTGACAGTCGTATGCGTGTCCAATTATGTATTGGCAATAATAATATAAATGCCCGCGATCTGCAATGGATAGTGTCTCTGAACTTGATAATAACTCTGTGGTCATAGCTAGGTATGTAACTTCTGAAACATCCAGCGAAAGTTGTGGCCATGATTGTGTCACAAAACTGAAAATCTGTATTGGATACTTCCCCACATCGAGATGGTCCTTTATCTATTCCATCGTACATTGTACTAGACAAGAGCCTTTTTGTTCCTACGTCCATTGTTGTCAATATGTGATTCTACCAGTCCATTTTTCTTCTGGAGAACATAAATTTATATTCGTCGAAAGCATGGTAAACATTTAACTCTGCTACGGGTTGGTTGCTGTTTTCCAATCCTATTAAATCTGTGATCATTCGCACCTTTCATTCTTAATTTACTCTCACTGTCCTCTTGCAATAATATTGTAAATGCCCACGATCTGCAATGGAAAGTGTCTCTAAACTTGACAATAACTCTGTGGTCACAGATACAGAAGGTTCTGCAGGGGTACGTAACTACTGAAACATCGAGTAAAAGTTGTGACCACGATTGTATTACAAAACTAAAAACCTGTGTTGCATATTCCCCCCACGTCGAGATAGTTGTTAAAAGTTTTACAGACTTGTGTGAAAACATTTGTACGTTTCTATAGGATATTAGTGGAAGAAATTACAAAAATTCATGACCTGATATGGATCCTATACATCTGACAAGGAGTAAGATGTGGTTCATACAAGTGTTTTCTAAGCAATCGCTCTTGGAGGCACCTTTATGCCGTATATGATTCGGCGAATGTAGCTAAGCTTTCCAGCGGCTATAAGTTAGCCTATACATATATATACCTTACAAATCTGTACACGTACTTAGAGATCTGTATTATAACACTGCCCTTAGTGGTGCTTCATCAAACCTGTATGTGAAAGAAGAAAAATAATAAATCACTTGCACATAGAAAGCTGCAAGATTCCGGAACTGTTATCGAAGTTCTTCATCACCAGTAAGTTCAAAATGAGGGCGACGGTTACGACACTGGAAGCGACGATTACAGATGTGAAACTTCATTTGGTAAGCTGACATGCATGTCAGTGACATACGCTTTATAGAATGGCATCTGTTTGGTCATAAACTGCCCGTATTTCGTCTCTCAGTTGATATTTATACTCATTTTCAGAGAAACGTGGATAGTAAAATGAGTTTTTGTCATGTAGCTGGTAATCGTACGAGTGGCAAGGCTATTTAACAGTCTGCGCTAATCCAGAAAGTTGTAATTGCTTCCTGCATGTATTATACGCTCGGCCCTTTGAGGCTGTACCTCGTTTTCAAATTTAAGTTTTTACCTATGTAGTTCTCCTTTGCCACAAAGCAACAGCAACACATTTCGGTCAGTCCCCCTGCGGGTTCGGGGGTTAGAATTGGCCCGCGGTATTCCTGCCTGTCGTAAGAGGCGACTAAAAGGAGTTTCAACCGTTTCGGCCTTCCATGTCATGGTCCCCCTTGGGGTTTGACCTCCATTTTTCAAAATTCTACAGAAGTACGAGCCTTTTGGGGAAGGACACCTTACATGGTGTACCACTGGTCCTAAGTGCACTAAGACCTTGGCACTCAGCATTGCACCGGCGTTGTAACCTTACCCACTATTCCTCAAATTGGGCCTCAACGCCTGATGGGTTGTCCAAGTTACGCCCATAGTGCATCTCCATCTGCACCAGCGATCATGATAGACTTTCCATGGCACCAGTAATCCAGCACGGTAGCCAGCCCGTTGTGGTGGGGTCGTCATGTACCCTCTAGGTTGTAGCCCCCTGACAACACAGGGATCGTACTGCCGATACCTGAGCTGCACCCTCCCCACGTCGGCCAAGGAGTAGATGCCCGTCTCCTTGGGGCATCAGGACTCCCGGCAATGGTCATCCTGCCAGGTGGCCCTTGCTGCGGCTGGGTGGCGCCCGTGGGGAGAGCCCCTGGTCGGAGTGGGTGGTATCGGGGCGGACGTTTCGCAAATGAAACGTCAACATGTATCTGGTCGCTCTGCGGCCGAGTCTTTCAAAAGAAAAGGTACCGTTTCTAGTTCTGGTTCTCCTGCCCTTTCCCCCTTGGCCACTCCATGGGAGGAGGGACAGGCCCGCCGGCTTGGGGCGAAGTACTTCCCCCGCTATTTGGTCTGTTCTCGAACCGATGGGGGGACGTTCGCCACCTCCAAGCCCATGTTCTTTGTTCAGAACATTGAGGACGTCTTCAGGGAAATCGAGGCTCTCAGCAAGATGCGATCAGGGTCCGTCCTTATCAAGACCACCTCCGCCACACAGTCGGCGGCGCTCCAGGCGTGCGAACGCCTAGGGGACATCCCAGTATCCATTGTCCCACATCTGGCACTAAATAGGACGCAGGGGGTTATTTTTCATCGTGACCTCCTGCTACAATCTGATGAGGAGCTCAGGGCCAACCTGGAGCGCCGAGGCGTGCATTTCGTCCGGCGAGTCCAGCACGGCCCCAAAGACCGTCGCATCGACACCGGGGCCTTTATCCTCGCCTTCGAGGGGGACGTTCTCCTGGAGAAGGTGAAGGTGATGTGCTACCGGTGTGACGTGCGACCTTACGTCCCGCCTCCTATGCGCTGTTTTAGGTGTTTGCGCTTTGGGCACATGTCATCACGGTGTGAGGCTGAGCCCCTTTGTGGCGATTGTGGACGTCCTCTTCGTGAGGAACATACATGCACCCCACCACCTCGGTGCGTTAATTGTCCTGGCGTCCACTCGCCTAGATACTCAGACTGCCCCGCATATCAGAAGGAGAAAAAGATACAAGAAATCAAAACTTTGGATCGGCTCTCTTCTTCTGAGGCCCGGAAGAAGTACGACCGCCTCCATCCCGTGCCATTGACCACCTCGTTTGCCTCAGTTGTGTCCACTCCTTCCGCGGTATCCTCACCCCTATCCTGTCCCCCTTCCACCTCCTCCACCCATCAGGGGGCTCTGCATCCGCCTCCCAAATCCCTCCCTTCCAAATCCTCCTCCCCCGTGGCCCCCACCCCCTCTGCCCCAGGGGCCACCCTTCCTCCTCCTCCTCCCCCCACGCTACCTGACAAGCGATCCTCTTCTCAGGCGTCCATCGGGGAAACGTTCCGGACCCCAGCTTCCGAGGTCCGGCGTTCCAAAACGGACCCCGCGCGTGAGGACCTTCTTCGGGTCCAGCCCACCATCCCTGTGCCTCCTTGGCCTTCCAAGAAGGCCTCCAAGAAGAAGTCTCTATCCCCCTCTCCACCCCGGCGCGTTTCGTCTGACGCTCCATCCGTGAGTCGCTGCTCCCGGCCGTCCTCAGTTTCGCCGGGACGCTCTGCTGCCAGGCGCTCCGCCGGCCTTTCGTCGGCAAATGATGCGGCCCGTCCTACACAACCAGGGACAGCGGCCGCAGCTGGCGACGAGTCGATGGAACCGGATCCGCCTACCGTCGGTTGTAGCGTAGTTCCCTCGCAACCTGGCCCTCCGCGGCCGTCGAGGTGACCAGCTCTTCCCCCGTCTCGTTCCCCCAACCTTTTGACTAGCGATGGCGTTGTTTCATTGGAACATACGAGGTATCCGATCTAATCGGGAGGAATTACAACTGTTTCTCCGCCTGCACTGTCCGCTCGTCCTTGGTCTCCAGGAAACCAAGTTGCGCCCGACTGACCGTATTGCCTTTACCCACTATACCTCGGAGCGGTATGACCTCACCCCTGTGGACGGTATCCCAGCTCATGGTGGGGTCATGTTGCTCGTTCGGGACGATGTTTATTACCATCCCATCCCATTGACCACCCCACTCCAAGCAATAGCTGTCCGCATTACTCTTTCTGCTTTTACTTTTTCAGTTTGTACCATCTACACTCCACCATCATCTGCTGTTAGTCGGGCTGACATGATGCACCTGATCGTTCAGCTTCCCCCGCCGTTTTTATTGTTTGGCGACTTCAATGCCCATCATCCCCTTTGGGGCTCTCCTGCGTCCTGTCCAAGAGGCTCACTCTTGGCGGATGTCTTCAACCATCTCAATCTTGTCTGCCTCAATACCGGCGCCCCAACTTTTCTTTCGGACTCTACTCATACCTACTCCCACTTGGACCTCTCGATCTGTTCTGCCACTCTTGCCCGTCGGTTCGAGTGGTATGTCCTTTCTGACACCTATTCGAGCGACCACTTCCCCTGTGTCGTTCGTCTCCTGCACCACACCCCATCCCCACGTCCTTCGAGCTGGAACATACTGAAAGCTGACTGGGGACTGTACTCATCCCTGGCGACCTTTCCGGACCACGATTTTCCCAGTTGTGACAGTCAGGTCGAATACCTCACGGCTGTTATCATCAATGCTGCCGAATGTTCCATTCCTCGTACTACTTCTTCTTCACGTCGCGTTTCCGTCCCCTGGTGGAACGAGGCTTGTAGGGACGCTATCCGTGCTCGACGACGTGCTTTACGCACCTTTCGCCGCCATCCTACGTTGGCGAATTGTATAGAATACAAACGACTCCGAGCGCAATGCCGTAGAGTCATCAAAGACAGCAAAAAAGCTTGTAGGGCCTCTTTCACCAGCTCCTTTAACAGTTTCACTCCCTCTTCTGTCGTTTGGGGTAGCCTGCGCCGGCTGTCGGGCATTAAGGCCCACTCCTCGGTACCTGGCCTGACCTCAAGTAATGAGGTCCTTGTTGATCCTGTGGCTGTCTCCAACGCCTTTGGCCGCTTTTTCGCGGAGGTTTCAAGCTCCGCCCATTACCATCCTGCCTTCCTTCCCAGGAAAGAGGCAGAAGAGGCTCGGCGACCTTCCTTCCACTCGCTGAATCTGGAAACTTATAATGCCCCCTTTACTATGCGGGAACTCGAACGTGCGCTCGCACTGTCCCGGTCCTCTGCTCCGGGGCCAGATGCCATTCACGTTCAGATGCTGGCACACCTTTCTCCGGCGGGCAAAAGCTTCCTTCTTCGTACCTACAATCGCGTCTGGACCGAAGGTCAAGTCCCCATGCGTTGGCGTGACGCCGTTGTTGTTCCTATACCCAAACCTGGGAAGGATAGACACCTTCCTTCTAGTTACCGCCCCATTTCTCTTACAAGCTGTGTCTGTAAGGTGATGGAGCGCATGGTTAATGCTCGGTTAGTCTGGATTCTTGAATCTCGACGACTACTTACTAATGTCCAATGCGGGTTTCGTCGCCGCCGCTCCGCTGTTGACCACCTTGTGACCCTGTCGACATTCATCATGAACAACTCTTTGCGAAGGCGCCAAACGGTAGCCGTGTTCTTCGACTTGGAGAAGGCTTATGATACCTGTTGGAGAGGAGGTATCCTCCGCACTATGCACAGGTGGGGCCTACGCGGTCGCCTGCCCCTTTTTATTGATTCCTTTTTAACGGATCGAAAGTTTAGGGTACGTGAGGGTTCCGTATTGTCCGACGTCTTCCTCCAGGAGAACGGAGTGCCTCAGGGCTCCGTCTTGAGCGTAGCCCTTTTTGCCATAGCGATCAATCCAATTATGGATTGCATTCCACCTAATGTCTCAGGCTCCCTCTTTGTCGATGACTTCGCGATCTACTGCAGTGCCCAGAGAACATGCCTCCTGGAGCGCTGCCTTCAGCGTTGTCTAGACAGCCTCTACTCATGGAGCGTGGCAAATGGCTTCCGGTTCTCTGAAGAGAAGACAGTTTGTATCAACTTTGGGCGATATAAAGCGTTCCTTCCGCCATCCTTACATCTCGGTCCCGTTGTTCTCCCATTCGTGGACACAACTAAGTTTTTAGGGCTCACGTTGGACAGGAAACTGTGTCGGTCTCCACATGTCTCTTATTTGGCGGCCCGTTGTACACGTTCCCTTAATGTCCTAAGAGTTCTTAGCGGTTCATCTTGGGGAGCGGATCGCACTGTCCTGCTTCGCTTGCATCGGTCCATAGTCCGATCGAAGCTGGATTATGGGAGCTTCGTCTACTCGTCCGCTCGGCGGTCCCTCTTACGCCGGCTCAACTCCATCCACCATCGGGGGATACGTCTTGCGACCGGAGCCTTCTACACTAGTCCTGTGGAGAGTCTTTATGCTGAAGCTGCCGAGTTACCACTGACTTACCGGCGCGATGTACTGCTGTGTCGGTATGCCTGCCGGTTGTTGTCTATGCCCGACCACCCCTCTTACGAGTCCTTCTTCGCCGATTCTCTCGACCGTCAGTACGGGTTGTATGTGTCTGCCCTGCTGCCACCCGGCGTCCGCTTCCGTCGCCTGCTTCGACAATTGGATTTTGCCCTCCCTACCACCTTCAGAGAGGGTGAGAGCCCGACACCACCTTGGCTCCAGGCTCCGGTTCCTATTTATCTCCACCTCAGCTCACTCCCGAAGGAGGGTACTCCGGCTGCAGTGTATTGCTCACGGTTTGTCGAAATTCGTGCTCGACTTGCCGGTCACACCTTTATTTACACCGATGGCTCCAAAACTGACGATGGTGTCGGCTGTGCCTTTGTCGTCGGGGCCGCCACCTTTAAATACCGGCTCCTCGACCAATGTTCCAGCTTTACGGCCGAGCTTTTTGCTCTCCATCAGGCCGTTCAGTATGCCCGCCGCCACCGCCATTCATCGTATGTACTCTGCTCTGACTCGCTCAGTGCTCTTCAGAGCCTTGGAGCTCCCTATCCGGTCCATCAAAATGGTTCAAATGGCTCTGAGCACTATGGGACTCAACATCTTAGGTCATAAGTCCCCTAGAACTTAGAACTACTTAAACCTAACTAACCTAAGGACATCACACACACCCATGCCCGAGGCAGGATTCGAACCTGCGACCGTAGCAGTCCCGCAGTTCCGGACTGCAGCGCCAGAACCGCACGGCCACCGCGGCCGGCTATCCGGTCCATCCCTTGATTCAACGGATACAGCAGTCCCTCCATTCTTTTGCTAATAATGGTGGTTCTGTCAGCTTTCTGTGGGTTCCCGGACATGTAGGAGTGCCTGGGAATGAGGCTGCGGATGTTGCAGCCAAGGCTGCAGTCCTCCTGCCTCGGCCAGCCTCCCATTGTGTCCCGTCATCTGACGTTCGTGGGGATGTATGTGAGAGGCTTGTGTCGTTGTGGTGGGATGCTTGGTCATCCCTCCAAGGAAACAAGCTCCGGGCAGTAAAACCGCTCCCAACTGCTTGCACAACATCCTCCCGACCATCTCGGCGCGAGGAGGTCCTTCTGACCAGGTTGCGGATTGGGCATTGCCGGTTTAGCCACCGCTACCTGCTCTCCGGTGATCCAGCCCCGCAGTGCCCTTGTGGTCAGGCATTAACAGTGCGCCATGTTTTATCGTCGTGTCCCCGTTTTAATCAATTTCGTGTTATCCTGTCCCTGCCATCTACTTTACCGGATGTTTTAGCTGATGACGCTCGAGCAGCTGCTCGTATTCTGCGTTTTATAACTTTAACTGGCTTGTCCAAAGACATTTAACCTTTTTACTTATTTTTTCTGCATCTTTGTCAGGTACTTCTGGTGTCCCCCCATCCCCTTGAGTTTTAGCAGATTCCATTTGCTCTAACACCAGTGACTGGGCGCTAATGACCTCAGCAGTTGAGCGCCCTTAAACCCTACCAAAAAAAAAAAAAAAAATTTCGGTCAGCGAGTGTTGTCGGAAAACGCAACAGCCATGTGAGCTGTATCACAAGATAGTATTCCAAGACTCTGTCTGTACTGTGCTTTGCTCGTGAATGCAATACTTGGAAATCCGTTACCGCAGTCAATTAATTACTGTCCATAGTAACTACAGAGAAAGGTGAAGCTCTGGTTGAACAGAAGACACTGCACTCACATACAGGAAGACTGACTTTCAAATGCTCTCTGTCCTTCCAAACTAAGTTCTTCCGTCGTTTCCGTAAATCTCTTCAAGAGTATGGTGATATGGTTTTTTTTTTTTTTTTTTTTTTTTTTTTTTTTTTTTTTTTTGCAGACTTATCCTTGTATAACTGGTTTGCTGTTCTCTCCCTGAAAACCGAGATGTTATTCAGAGGCCGGCCGAAGTGGCCGTGCGGTTAAAGGCGCTGCAGTCTGGAACCGCAAGACCGCTACGGTCGCAGGTTCGGATGTTTGTGATGTCCTTAGGTTAGTTAGGTTTAACTAGTTCTAAGTTCTAGGGGACTAATGACCTCAGCAGTTGAGTCCCATAGTGCTCAGAGCCATTTGAACCATTTTTTTGTTATTCAGACGAAGACAAACATTTCTTTCTGCAGTCTCTGGTTCCATTACAATCAATAAAAATAACATGCCTTTAAAATTACAGAATTCCGATTCAAGAACAAACTAACATCTTGGCAATTAGCTTCTGAAATAATGGTAGTTGAATGATCCATTGCAGAATACCGTAACACTCCCCAAAACGGAAGAACCGAAACGTATCAAGAAAATGTAGATGCAAAAGCCACTGGAAAGCACAGCAGTGTACTGACTTCTAAAATTACTGACAGTGTATCTTTTTTTTCGCATATCGCAATAAGTAAGTGTTTCGTATTCGTGTCTTCGCAACCACGTTTCTGCACACGTTAAACGAAACACGCAACAACAAAGTGACGACAATGGTCTAAGCCGACTTTCGGTTTGTTAGGTTTAATTGACCTGACCATGAGATGGAAACAAATAATGACACTTCAGGGAGTTAATGCTGTGAAAACCGATGGAATAGGCACAAATAAGGTGCAATGACTGTAGTAGAAAAAGAAACAGAATTGATAAAGCCCGAAAAGAGGCAACTATGGACAACATATGAAATATTGAATGTAATAAATAAACAACGTGAAATTTAAAACTGTTGTAAGTGAATATAAACAATATTGGTCAGTCAGATATGAAATTATCCTGAAATGTGGAACAGCTAATGGAGAACGGATTAAGGTAAGATGAGATAGATACGAAATTGAGACAGGGTAAAGGAAACGCTGCACATAAACTAAGAAAAAAGTTACTGTTGCGAACACAGAACAATATACAGAATAATTAGAGACGAAAAAGGTAATCTGTTAATAGAAGCAAAAAATAAACCGGGAAGATGGAAAAAATACTTTACAGAACAATTAAAAAAAGAAAAAAAGGAAAACACTGTGCCGGAGAATGATAGAGCAGTTCATTTCCTTTCAAAATTTCAAAACTATGCACTAAATTGGATAGAGTTAACGCCTAGTAATTGGTAATCTACCAGCTAAACTTTTATAAATATTGTACTAAAGGGATGAAAAGGAACTATAGAAGATGGTGAAAGCCACTGGATGGTGAAAAGTATGAAATTACTACAATTTCGAAGAAAACAACAGCGGATCGATGTGAAAATAAATGCACAGTCGGCCTAGTACCACATGCATAAAATGTATTCGTGATAGTACTTTGATGAAGAGTGGAAAATTGAAAACAGATTAAGAGAGGACCATTGCGATTTCAGAAGAATGAGTCAGACGCAAGAAGCAATTCTATCATCATGGTTTAACCAAAGAAACATATACGTTCATAGATTTAGATATCGCTCTTGATAATACGGAGTAGAACAAAAAGTTGCGTGCGGTGAAGTATATAAATAGAATGTAATTCATTCTCAAACTGGAATATTCAGCACTGATGGAGTGAAATGAAATGGTGATATGGCATTATAGTCCGCCAAAGCCCATGAGGGGTTGTTTGGCTGCCTGGTGCTGGTCATCCTTTTTGACGCCACTTCCGCGGCTCGAGCGTCGGTGAACGTGAGATGAAAAGAGCAGGATAAGACAAACGCCGAGGTAGGACACTCTCCGAGCAGGCTGGGAATCGAACCAGGGCCCCGCGATGGTCCCGCGATCTAGAGGCAGCGTTGCTAATTGCTAGATCACGAGCTGCGGACGTTGATGGAATTACAAAACAGGTCAAAACTAAGAAGGATGAGAGGCATGAGTGCTTATTGACCCAAGACATGAGCCTTTCGCCTCCGAGATCTGTCAATATGTAATTCTACGAGTCCATTTATGAAGAAGACAAATTTATATTTCTCGAAACCATGTAAAGCATTAGCACACCCTTAACTCTACGCGGGTTGGCTGTTATTTTCCATTCCTATCAAGCTTCTGCGTGTACCGTTGATGATGCGCAGCCGAGTTTAAAATTTTAATATCACGGATTTGTTCGAGTAGCGATAGAGGTAACAGATATGTTGAAAACTCGTAACTACTAAGAAAGGCGCTGGTCGCCGCGACTCTACTTGAGATCGCTTTATTTATTACGGACCACATGGAAACGTTAATATCTGAAGCAACGAAAAACACCTTCCACGACACATTTCACAGTGATGCACAAAATGTAGAGATGTGTGATACTATTTTACCGCCCATTTACTACATGATGTGTTTTTGATACCGGAATACTGTGTTGACTTTGTGGTGTCATATACGACTATGGAGACAAATGTAAGAGTGTTCTCCACCTAACCACTGCGTCATACGATAGTACACAGTTGGCAGATGCTTCCAATAACCCTGAAAACAGAGAAAACTAATTACCGCACGAAATCCCAGGATACTTCTTAACGCATCGAGGAATCGCCAATTTGGTAACTGAGGGAAGTTCAGGGGAAGAACTGTAGAGGGAGAGCATGGGTTGGCAACACTCAGCAGGTTTACATGGATGTAGGTTGCAACAGCTACACAGAGATGAATAGGCTAGCGCAGATTGGACTAACGTGAAGAGCTGCATCAAACCAGTCTTCGGAGTGAAGACCACAACAGAAACAACTGCCCTTTACCAATGCGGTACGCTACTTTCTTTTGGTTCTTCTACAGGGGTGCTATAGCAACGCCACGTAGATTAAGTAGGCCTCTGGGCTGCCTGCGAACAGCACGATGGGTGTACCAAGAGTAGTCATAACAATAGCAAAAATCAAGTGTTGTGTAGCACTGAGCTGAGTTTGAGCAAAAGCGCATGTTGCAAAGTGTGACTGTTTTAGAATCTTTTAATTTGATTAATGACATGCATATTTCGGCTTTTGCGTTAGTAACAGAAAAACAGAGGTTGTGAGACCGGGTGTAACGAAACTATCCGACAGATCCGAAAGTACAAGACTTTTGTTTCGTTTCCGAAGGCAGAACGATTATTAATAAATGGAAACTGACTGTCCCAAGGGAAAATTTAACTCGCAAAATAAGAGAGATTAGCCATTTAAGTTCCCTTGTGATATACTGTAGTACGAAGTTAATAATGTCAAGCATAATTTAAACCCCGTGGGTTCGCAATTTTCGTTTTAAAGGAATGTTTCAATAGGGTATCGTTGAATTCACAGAAGCCGCAGGACACTAAACACCAATTCCTTGTTGGGTTATGCTTATAACACTTGTATGCGAATTTTTCCACACAACGTGCTGTTATTTCCCGTTGTATTTTAGTTGTTTGTTTGCAGAGGAAGTGAAGCCTGATATGGAACAAGAACGTCTCAACGTATGCTTTGGCTTGCTCCATATAACGTGCTTAGAGAGGTCGTTTTATATTGATTTAGAGCACTACTTGCGTGGGGCTGCTACTACGACGTCCAAGCTGCTCGCAGAAATGTAAAAATGCGGTGTTGAGCAGATGCTGTATTAGTGGTTCAGTAGACTAACAGCAAAGTTTTCGAATGTCGGTTGAAATGTTCTATTTTGGTCTTTTAGTACTGTGTATAGCCGTTGCACAGTAATAATATGTCTTGAGAAACATCAGTAGCCCAATAAAAATGGCAGGACGCCAAGGCCGTTAACAGAACTCAACTAATATATCACAAATGTCTACCACAAATGTAATATTGGATATTTACAAATATGAAAGTGATGTATGTCACTATATATATATATATATATATATATATATATATATATATATATATATATATAGCTAGAAAAGAGCGTTTCTAGAAGAGTCTGTCAGTAGAAAGTGCTCTCGGGTAGACAAGACCTGAGTGATCATTCTTCGCAGGGAGGCTTCTCAGCGCATAGGCCTTCTTAATCTAGGTGGCGTTGGCTATGGTAGTGGAAAGGTACGAGGTTATTATGAGCCGGCGGTCAGTATGAGCCACTTGGTGTTTCTCGGGTTTACCCTCAGAGAGCGGACGCTTGGAATAAAGCGCAGATATCACTTCGCTATTTGTGAGAGCTTGACTGATGTAGCTGTCGCGTTTGTGTCACATATTTTATTTGGTTAAGTCTGTCGAAGCTGGTGATCGTCCAGCCGCTGTGGCCGAGTGGTTCTAGGCGCTTCAGTCCGGAACCGCGTTGCTGCTACGGTCGCAGGTTAGAATCCTGCCTCGGGCTTGGATGTGTGTGATGTCCTTAGGTTAGTTAGGTTTAAGTAGTTCGAAGTCTAGGGGACTGATGACCTCAGATGTTAAGTCCCACAGTGCTTAGAGCCATTTGAACCCTTTTCAGCAACGGTTTATGTGGTTGAAGATAAGTATACCAGTATTAATACTGAAGTAACCTAAGGTACATTGTATCGTAATAAAGAAATCCATAACACTCAACACTGTTCCTGATACCGCCACGTTTTAAAGTACTGTGTCCATCGGGTAGTGTGGGCCATACCAAAGTCAAGTGGTATGGACCACGTAAGTAATCATCTTTTCGTTTTTAGGGCACAATGCGAAGGTTCAAGAAGAACCCTGCTCACTGTGGCCGAAGGGACTGGTCTGAGACTGCAATGAAGCGAACGGTTTCAAGTGTTCTGGAAGACGAAATAATCGAATGCGATTCTCTGATCTTCTTACCGCAACGGAAATTATAATCGACTGCAGGGAATCAGCAGACATCTGTGACACAGCAGACGCCGTTTTTCAAACCAACATTATTCATGGAGAACTCGGTCCAGTGTGAAATGCGCAAGAGTTTTCTGTTGACGTTGAGGGTTCACTGTGTCACAATGAACATACGGTATTTTTCACTTTCAACTTTGAAAATTACATATACATTGTTTAGTAAATTAGCATTGTGTGAAAGAACGAAAATATTGTTTTCCATAGAAAATTTACGTTTCTGTTGCAAGTTTTGACTTTATTTTGTAATTATATTGTAATTTTCATACGTAAACAAATTAAAACTGCTTGTACACGACAAAAATGTCATTTTTATTTAAAAATTAATACTTTGTTCTGTGGCACATAGTACCAGATACTTCTTAATGACACCTCGAGGAGGAGGAGATTAGTGTTTAACGTCCCTTCGACAGCGAGGTCGTTGGAGACGGAACACAGGCTCGGATTAGGAAACGATGGAGAAGGAAGTCGGCCCTGTCCTTTCAAAGGAACCCGGCATTTGCATGAAACGATTTAGGCAAATCACGGGAAACCTAAATCAAGATGGCGGGATGCGGGTTTGTACAGTCGTCCTCCAGAATGCGAGTCTAGTGTGCTGGCCACTGCACCATCTCACTTGGTAATAATACCTCGAGTAGCGACTCTTAGAAAATCTTATCTTTCTGTGTGGCGTTCTGGTTAGAAATCTTTTTTCACTACTTACATCAAACCAAATGTTTAAATAAAGGTAGTACGCAGTTGTACCACATTTCGACACATCAATAAAAGTTTTACATCTCTTTTACACTACTGGCCATTAAAATTGCTACACAAAGAAGAAACGCGGATGATAAACAGGTATTCATTGGAAAAATATATTATACCAGAATTGACATGTGATTACATTTTCACGCAATTTGGGTGCATAGATCCTGAGAAATCAGTACCCAGAACAACCACCTCTGGCTGTAATAACGGCCTTGATGCGCCTGGGCATTGAGTCAAACAGAGCTTGGATGGCGGGTACAGGTACAGCTGCCTATGCAGCTTTAACACGATAGCACAGTTCATCAAGAGTAGTGACTGGCGTATTGTGACGAGCCAGTTGCTCAGCCATCATTGACCAGATGTTTTCAATTGGTGAGAGATTTGGAGAATGTGCTGACCAGGGCGGCAGTCGAACATGTTATGTATCCAGAAAGGCCCGTACAGGACCTGCTACATGCGGTCGTGCATTATCCTGCTGAAATGTAGGGTTTCGCAGTGATCCAATGAAGGGTAGAACCATGTGTCGTACGTAACACATCTGAAATGTAACGTCCACTGTTCAAAGTGGCGTCAATGCGAACAAGGAGTGACCGAGACGTGTAACCAATGGCACCCCATACCATCACGCCGGGTGATGCGCCAGTATAGCGATGACGAATCCATGCTTCCAATGTGCGTTCACCGCGATGTCTCCAAACAGGGGTGCGACCATGATAATACTGTAAACAGAATTTAGATTCATCCGAGAAAATGACGTTTTGCCATCCGTGCACCCAGGTTCGTCGTCGAGTACACCATCGCAGACGCTCCTGTCTATGATGCAGCGTCATGGGTAACCACAGCCATGGTCTCCAAGCTAATACTCCATGCTGCTGCAAACGTCGTCGAACTGTTCGTGTAGATGGTTGTTGTCTTGCAAACGTCCCCATCTGTTGACTCAGGGATCTAGACGTGGCTACACAATCCGTTACAGCCATGCGGATAAGATGCCTGTCATCTCGCCTGCTAGTGATACGAGGCCATTGGGATCCAGCACGGCGTTCCGTATTACGCTCCTGAACCCACCGATTCCATATTCTGCTAACAGTCATTGGATCTCGACCAACGCGAGCAGCAATGTCGCGATACGATAAACCGCAATCGCGATAGGCTAAAATCCGACCTTTATCAAAATCGGAAACGTGATGGTACGCATTTCTTCACCTTACGCGAGGCATCACAACAACGTTTCACCAGGCAACGCTGGCCAACTGCTTTTTGTGTATGACAAATCGGTTGGAAACTTTCCTCATGTCAGCACGTTCTAGGTGTAGGCGTCGCCACCGGCGCCAACCCTGTGTGAATGGTCTGAAAAGTTAATCATTCGCATATCACAACATCTTCTTCCTGTCGGTTAAATTTCGCGTCTGTAGCTCGTCATCTTCGTGGTGTAGCAATTTGAATGGCCAGTAGTGTAACTTAAGTAGCCCATACTGCAGACATGTTCAAAAATGTTTCAAATGGCTCTGAGCACTATGCGACTTAACTTCTGAGGTCATCAGTCGCCTAGAACTTTCTTTTTAGAGGTCAAAATTAGAATTTTACATGTACCTCATATAGTCTACTCAAGTCGAATAATGTCTACCTGCTACACATATTGCCATTAACCATTTCACACGCTCTCACTTTGTAGGACACTTGGAAGAGCTTCGAGTAACGAAACAAGAGCCTCTCTATTTCTACCAGAAATGACAGCGAACGTATAAAAATGTGTTAATAAAATAACCGAGCCTTCAAATTAAAGTAGAATTGGCCAAAAATGGCTCAAACCTAGTACGTTTTTGTTGAAATGATTACAAGGTTCCATGCAGGTAAATTTGGAGTAACTACAAATGTAAAATTTTTCTTTTCCTAGAATTTACTCAATATTACACCAGTATTCAGCAAACAATTAAACAAGACCCCACAATAGCTCTGGAACACTATTGTATGAGGAACTGTTATTTTTAAACTAACGCCAGGCAACACGCATAGAGTATTTTACAATTTTCGCTCAGTGTGAATGCTTCGCCGATGTAAAAGCACCTACTCTCTTTTGAATGGTCATAGTGAACTGGCTTAATGATGGACATGACACAACACCCCTATTTTATTTGCACATTAAATGAAACAACACGTAATTCGACATGCAACGTGGTTAAATACGGAAAATAATAGAGTAACACAATAAACACTGCAAATACATGTAACTCTGCAGCAAGAGATGGAGGAAACATGGGAAAAGAAAGAAGTTCTTTCACTTCAGATGGATATGTAGCAAACGTAATTCCTACAAAAATAAAGGCTATGTCAAAAGAGAGAGAAATCAAAATATATAACATTTTGACGTAAAGAAGCGTTTAATAGAAGAAATTAATTTCAGTTTAACTTTGATAATTACTGAAAGTATGATTTAAAGTGCCTGGTATTTAACATAAGTGGGATGGGCAACATAATGAGAAGTCCTAAACGTAATATGAGCAAAAGCAGTATATGTTCGTTAGATCAGCCCTTCTGAAATTAATCTGCGAGAGGTGAGTCCCCTGACAGCCATCACAGTCGATGAAGAAACGCTTAGCTGTCCTGTCAGCCTAAGTTGGCGGCCCATAACCAATATTAGTGTAATCCTGATTAAGAAATGCCACAGGAATTTTCCTTTTGATTAAAGCCACTTCTGTATACATGTGCAATAGCAAGTGCTTTATTTACATTCTCATCGTTCGTTAAAGTATGTTTAGTTGGCAGCGTAGATCAAAAGTGCTTCACTTTCCTCGCCCCCCCCCCCTTCACCCCACAAAAAACGAGAGTGTGTGTGTGTGTGTGTGTGTGTGAGAGAGAGAGAGAGAGAGAGAGAGAGAGAGAGAGAGAGAGACAAAATGACGTTTGCCAACGTCACTGCGCTTATTAAATATTTCTCAGTATTGTTCGCACTGCTCGGAAGTTAAAGTGTATGCACATTTCTTTCCTAGAAATTAGTTTCTGCCGATAAGCTCTTCTGTACATTTCATATTTTACAGTCCTCACTACGCATCGGGAACAGATCACTCGGTAAACATGTTACTCTAATGCCGACGCATTGTGCTGTTAGATTATTATTTTTTGAAATAAAACAATTTGATTTATTTGCCCTTTAAATTTACATTTCGTGCTACACGCCGCTAGCAGACCACTCAGTAGATACGTTATTCCACCGTCCGTACGTCCGTACGTCGTAATTTTAAATTTTACTTTTTGAGACGATAGTCCACGACAGGAAGCGCCACAATACTCTTGCATTTTAACTTCAAGTCTCACGATACTCATAGAAAACAGTTCTCGTTATCATAGAAAACACAGTCTATAACTGTTGCTGCAAACACGCCAGTCTCTCGCTCACCCGCGACAATAATATATGCTTGCTATTCTCTCCAGATTATTCCTTTGTTGCCGTTTCACATAGAGGCCTCTCGATACATTTCAAAGCTCATCTCTCCCAGAATATTACTTAGATCACAATATTTTAAACTTTTGTGTAGAATGACAATTTTACATTATTATACAACTTCATGAACGTAGAAATATTTCAGAAAATGAAAATAACAGTATCGTAGACAGCAGTTACAAAACGCATACTGAAAGAAACACAAGCCATGCGCTATTGCAATTTGGATGTGAAAAGAAAACAAAATGAAAGAAAAAGGAGTAAAAATTTACTATAGCAGTATGTTCACAGTAGCTGCGCAGCCCAGGCCGTTAACTGACGATGAAGATTTCAGGAACTGTAGGCCACTACTCCTCTTTCGATGCTGGTAAATCACTATCTGTAGACTGTACAGCCAGAAAGACACAGAAAACCACTGCTGTTCGTTGCAAAGCCGCCAGTCATGTAACTATTTGCAAGAAGGATGGTTCTTATCGTTAAAATGGCTAGCGTCCAAGGCACAAGCGACACAGTCGGCCTCTTGCGGCGTCAACCTGAGGGCTATCCAGAGGCAACACAACTACAAGATTTCAGTAGAAGGTCCAAGTATCTAGCTTAGTGGTAGGGCAATCCAGGTTCGATTCCCGACCAGATTAGAAATTTTATCCGCTCGAGGACTGGGGTGTTGTCCTCATCATAATTTCATCACCACCGACGCTCAAATCACCGAAGTGGCGTCGAAGAAAATGCATGGGTGTGTGTGTGTTTGTCCTTAGGATAATTTAGGTTAAGTAGTGTGTAAGCTTAAGGACTGATGACCTTAGCAGTTAAGTCCCATAAGATTTCACACACATTTGAACATTTTTGAAACCCAGATGGGGTCTCCCGGCCAATAATACCATACGATCAATTCCATACAGGGCTCGTCATAATTAGTAGCGGCCGCTTGGGGCGCCAAGCTGGTATAAGCACGATAGTGCAATTTTTCTATACAGTGCCAAATACAAATTTAGTAGCGAAAACTGATGTTGGTGAAAGTGTACGGTGACAAAAGACGGGGAGGGGTGCGCAAAATGATAAGGCGCTTATGTGGAAGAATGTTCTCGGACCAGTATGTATCTTAACCATTAAAACTGTAACACCAAGAAAATAGCTTGTAACAGATGTGAAATTGGTATGAAGCACGCTATGAACTGGAATGTGCAAATGATTAGCGTTTCCGGCGAAGTAGGTATGAGTAGTACCATTATTCACTTGGTTTGTCATCCAAAATTCGCATTTAAATGTTGATTCTTCGCGAGACATTCGTGTTATGCATTATGTAAGAAAGGGAAACGTTTTCCAGCGTGAGTGGGTATTCGAAAGTAGCATGTATATCGGACAAACAATTCGCACATTAGCGGAGTGTAGTACTGAGCACAAGCAGCATATAAAACAAAGGGATCTTGCCTAGAAACCGGACACAAAATACAGTTGGAAAATACAAAAGTGTTGGCTCATATATCTATATATTGGGACTCCGTTATAAAGGAGGCGGCCGAGATTCGTTTAAACAACAACAATTTCAACAGAGACCAGGTGTACACCCTCAGCAGGGCATGGGGGCGGGCGTTGGACATCGAAAGAAAGCGAAGACAGATGCTCGAGGCGGGAGCGCCAGTTTCAAACGTGGCGCCTGCTTCTGGCGCCACCTGACGTCACCAGCGCTGCCATGGGCAATAGCTCAGCTCTTCTCAAAATCCTCCATATCGCCATAGTGGCCTGGTACCTGTACCACTGGTTACAGGACACGATCACCTTTCGTTACATTACTGACATGATAAGACTGGTGTCGTTTCCTATTTTCAAGATTTCTGTGACAGTACGACGGAACATTACAGGTTACCGCGGCTGTCCTGATTTACCTCAATAAAGAGACTGTCAGACTACTGACCTGCTCTCCTGCTGTGCACATTCTCCAGATGAGTCACATACGGAAGGCACATGACCATAGATTGTCGAGAAACTGGAATGCCACCGCTCTCCAGCCCCCATAATTTATGACCAGCGGCATACAACAGAAGCATCACAGAATGATGTACTCACATGTGTCATCCAAGGATCATTTTGACTCGTTGCCCAGGATCATTAGGACCGTAGTGGTTGTAAGACGTGATAAAGTACTACTGTTTATCGCCCTAGTACCAACAAAAGAATGGGTCAAATGGCTCTGAGCACTATGGGACTTAACATCTGAGATCATCAGTCCCCTAGAACTTATAACTACTTAAACCTAACTAACCTAAGGACATCACACACATCCATGCCCGAGGTAGGATTCGAACCTGCGACCGTAGCGGTCGCACGGTTCCAGACTGTAGCGCCTAGA
Source organism: Schistocerca piceifrons (assembly GCF_021461385.2). Lineage (NCBI taxonomy): Eukaryota > Metazoa > Arthropoda > Insecta > Orthoptera > Acrididae > Schistocerca > Schistocerca piceifrons. The sequence continues at coordinate 724,009,720 of NC_060139.1, forward strand.
ACCGCTCGGCCAGCGCGGCCGGCAGTACCGACTACAGATAAAATAATGTGTTCTTCCTACTACACTGTATAACACAGTAAGTAATTCACTTGCCATCCATTCTCGTGTCGTAATTTTAATGGCCTACCGTAAATCTGCATCCACAGAAAAGTCTTAAGCTTATTTTGTCTGGTTAACTCCAGTCGTTGCTATTTTATGCTAATTTTAACCCAGCATTGTTCTTGTGGTAGCACTTCTTTTCCAGGTAATAAGCCGCATATAGTCTACGTTTTGTTGGTATTACTTTAAGCACTAGACAGCTGTGCTGGAATACACATACGAGCATAGATAGATATTCAACATAATATGCTCTCATCATGATGAATTGCAAGGATTTGGACAGCTAGCTCTTGAGAAGGTCAAATACGAACTTTCCACCGAGTATCCCCAGGCTTTTCCGAGTGCATAATAGCTACAGTAATTTTCCTGTAACCCCCGTCCCCTTTCTCCTTACTCCTTCTTATATTTCAAGAACATACGCAGTGTAAGTGTAATTAAGATAATTGAAATCAATTTCGTTGGCGGGTGGAACTCACCCACAGGCAACACGGGAGGGTCAGGAGCAGTGCATATGTGCCTAATACACATCACATACCTATTTTTCGATTAGATGGAACGTGATTAGTACTCATTTCAATTCAGTTAGATAAAAATGTATGTATTACTTGTTTGGAATAACTGAGGACAAAATACTACCTTAAAATAGCCACTGTTTATTCGACAAGTATTTCATCCCTAACAGTTCTTCTTTACACTCTCAACCGTCGCTACCCTTACAATGCATTTTCAATATTTTCAATATAATTCTGGACTCTTTCTTAAGAAAACCGTAAAAATTTGTAGAACACCGTATGCCTCATTTATTGTTCCGTATTATCCACAAAAAGTGTAAATTTTTGTATCGTAATTTAATAGTCTTACATCATCTCGTTTCACATACCTTATTTATCGTCCACGTGACGCCATTCCTCATATTTGGTTACATCCTCCTAATTCCAGAATCTCAATGACTACACGAAAATGCACAAATGCGCGAATCCAGTACCCTCGCAGTGTCTGCACTACAAGGCCTTACGCATCTCGCGCTGCCAAAGCATTTAGTACACAGTGCGTGCTTCCACTGCTGTGTGGTCGACTGCGTCACACAGCCGCGCTGCCATATGTCACATCAGTGGTGCTCACCCATCGAAATAAACAACAATGTTAATGTCTTGCGCATCCACGTTTCCTGGGGACTCACGTTACAGGATTCCAAGCTGCGCTAAGCTGCATTCCTTTGACTTTATTAAGAGTTTTTTTCGGACCTTTCATTTTAATCTCTATCTTCACATAGCTATTCTAGGTACAATTTGTCCATGTAATGATAGAGGCGTCATCGAATACAAGTGTGACTTCACTTTTGAGAGCATGCTCAACAACTGCTCATTTATCGCGACAATGGATAGCGCTATTGCGTGCACTGCCTTTCTGACATTCACAGCGTTTCGTATACATCCCGGACGTTCTGAGATATATAGCGTCCTTCACAGGACTAATAAGTTACCCAATTTTTGTTGGGCGCCTGCAGACTGATTTAAATTTGCTGCTCTCCACCAGCAGACCAATCTCCTCCGCAAGTGAGCCACGAAATGGCAGGCGCCCCAGTCCCTTACCCCGCTCCTCGGAGGAGTTGTGGTTGCGTGCCTTCTGTGGAAAAAAAAAAAATCGTTCACATGACTCTGAGCACTATTGGACTTAACATCTGAGGTCATCAGTCCCCTAGAGCTTAGAACTACTTAAACGTAACTAACCTAAGAACATCACAAACATCCATGCCCGAGGCAGGATTCGAACCTGCGACCGTAGCGGTCGCACGGTTCCAGACTGTAGCGCCAAGAACCGCTCGGCCACCCCGGCCAGCCCTTCTGTGGAGTGATCTGTGATATCTAACAGTGTCGTTACTGGCTAAGTGCAACACCTGCGTGGCTTCTCCCTACGCTCTAAGGTCCTCATAACGGCGCAGCTAAGTGTCAGGTGTTGATACCGGCCGTGGTCGTGTATATGAATTTTTGGTACACGCTATGGCTCAAGCATCCGTCGAATACTGAAAAGATCAGGGTAACAATGAAAGGACGCGAATCATCTTTCTGTGTCTTCACTGTGAACTCGATGTGTCTGTTTGCTTTTGAAATTATCCTATAACTCTCCTAGCTTTTCACTATAGTCTGACGGTACGACAAGTTTACGTTGCATTAAAGCATCCAGGCTTTACTGAAGAACTTTCCACGCTTATCTCCTCAAAATTCTACCTAAAGAGGTCTTTTGTGGATGTATTGGGGTAATGTCGCGTTGTCAGTGTACAGCAGTCTGTCATCTAATTATAGACTCCGAACACTACACCATACGTCATTGATTATCTGATTTATTTATTGATTTATTTATTTATTTATTAATTTACCGAGAATAGATCTTTCCCATCACTCAATAAGTTAGTTATTTATAATGAAGATAGTTATGAAGTGTAGCCACAATAACAACAATCACAAAAACTTTCAAGATCCTATCAGAACTGTATGTTTTCGGCAGAGTGATACATTTATGTTTACAACACAAATTAAGGCTGGAAGGAAATTACCGGCAAAGAGTTCTAGTAAGACAATCAAGTAAGTCAAAATGGTTCAAATGTCTCTGAGCACTGTGGGACCTAACATCTGTGGTCATCAGTCCCCTAGAACTTAGAACTACTTAAACCTAACTAACCTGAGGACATAACACACATCCAAGCCCTAGGCAGGATCGAACCTGCGACCGTAGCGGTCACGCGGTTCCAGACTGAAGCGCCTAGAACCACACAGCCATACCGGCCGGCCAAGTAGGTCAAGTACTACGATTAATAAAATTTTCAGTTACGAAATTTGGTCCCGATTACGAATATTTCTGACATCAGCTGTATTAGACACGTAAATCGTAGCTATTGATGACACACAATGGGCTTGCTTCTCCATTATATTACCTCTCAAACGTCACGTATATTGAATGTGGTAAGTGTTGAAAATACGTATTACGAAAACAAACAAAAATTGGCGGTACTCGATCCAACGACCGAACGATCACGGAACTGGAACGCCCAGACATCTAAACGCCGACATTTCTTGTATTTCAATAATACCAACAGGGTCACAAAAATAAAATAAACAATATACATGAAAGGTGTCATGATTAGAAAGCTACAAGGTCCGGCGAACTCTATCTATACCTTGACGACGAAATACAGGGTTACACATATTGGCGAATAAGTCCCGATAATGTGGCAGGCGCAAACACTTGCAATATGCGGTGGCCGTATACAAGCGGAAGGCGATTGTGTCCTTACCGCCCCCTCCATCCACAATGTAATGAACATAGTAGTCCAACGGCCATGCAGTAGTATCTCAGTTTGCCCTCGGAAAGCGGGAGGAGTTTGGACGCAACAGGATATCAGCCGAAAAGGCAGTCTCAACGGATCGAGTTAGAAACGCCAATTCTGTTAAGTCAGTGACAGTTCACTTCGTAACCGTGACATCTATGTTGCAGTGTGTCTATGGTGGGACAGCGATACACTGATCTGTGACACACTAGTGCGAAATTGGCGCTTTTGTCGGCCAGGGTGGCCGAACGGTTCTAGGCGCTACAGTCTGGAACTGCGCGACTGATACGGTCGCAGGTTCGAATCCTGCCTCGGGCATGGATGTGTATGACGTCCTTAGGTTAGTTAGGTTTAAGTAGTTCTACGTTCTAGGGGACTGATGACCTCAGCAGTTAAGTCCCATTGTGCTCAGAGCCATTTGAACCATTTTTAGGCGCTCTTTGGCGGATATCAGGTTGCGGATCATTTGATACCACGACGACACCAACGCCATTGGTAGAACAGGAAGGATAAGATGAAATTACACCGACTTCCAAGAACTTGCGGCGATGCCCGTTCAACAGGTGCCGTACAGTCAATCCCTCCCGCGAGCATTAACAAAATTTGGTAGTGAGATGCTGCCTCTGCAGAATATAAGCCTCCAAGTAATTGACGGCACTATAAAAATTACGGACATGTTTTAACTATTAATTCAATCGACTGACATTGACAGACGGATCAAGACTGTCCGACCGCAAACAGTAAAATAACCAAGGCGTGAATATGTGGATTGTGGGAAAGTCAACACGGTGCGCCAAACGAATAAAACAAAGGCTTTCCTTTGAATTTCGGCAAGTCCCAAACCCCGATGGGACGAGCACGCGCTACCACTTCGTATTGTAATAAAAAATGTGATGTTACCATTAAAAACTACTAGGCAGTTGTCTATTTCCTAGCCATTATCGCGAAGAAGAGGAAGAATCTGAGCGATGTAACATATTTTGCATAAGACGTAAGTGACTAAGATCAGAATTTCCGAAGCAGGTTAAGGGAACACTGTTCATGTTCCAGGATTACACTGTGTACACGTAACCGACTTCCAATGACATGCAGCCATTTTCAGTGGAGAAATATTAATTATGACTCCCAAGGCCTTACGTCGATCGAGCACCGTTGTCTACGAAATGACACCATTATCAGAACCACGTACGTTTATTAACCGACATTTGCTTTAACTGATTCGTGCACCAGATACAAGGTAACATCCATCCACAGGAGCCTTGAGCAACGGAATCTTCGCAGGAAAACAGAGTAATATCATCTCATCGTCTGCGTGTGCGCGCACCGAGATTGCTTCGCTAAAGAATGTCCGTTGTTGTAGATGAGATTCTTCGAAGAAGGCGCTCAGGTGATAGAACAGAAAACGACACTGAAAGCGGACTCCACTGAGGAAAATCCCTACAGATGTTAACCGGGAGTGTTAGTTGGCCACTGACAACCACGGAAGGTTAGATACCCACAAACAAATTAGACAATACCCTTCGCCTGTTAGTACTGAACCCAACGGCTTCTATAAAATGCGACAGAGTCGTGGCTGACACTGTCTAACGCCCTGTCACAAACCAGAAAAGCCAGAGCACAATGATCAGAAGTAACAGCGGCCACCAATGCGACATCACGACGTTCTACTATTGCAGTCACAATAGTACGACCAGGAATACCAACTTTGATGGTCAGAAACAACCTTCTCCAAAAATTCTTACAGTCAGCTATTCATCGCCCACGCCACAGACTTATAATCAAAATTTAATAAGGTAATCGGGTGGAATTTATCACTTGCTGCTTGACCAGAACTTCTAGGAAATCATACAATTTTGTCAACTTTAAACGAGTAAGGCATCAAACCTCTCAACACTTCGTTCAAAAGCAACGTAAAAGTACTATCCAACCAAGGCTACAAACGTACATGAAATTCTTTAGTTACACCTTCCAGTACCGTCGATTTACGACAAGGCAATCTCGCAATAAGATCATAAACATCGTCACACTGAAAAACATCTAAAGCCCCAGCATTATGTGCAGATGTACGTCTACCATTCAGCGTCCGAACAAGCAAATCGGATGACATACCGACAGGAATGGGTACTGATCACCATGGAACTGATGTAGACCATCCATTATGTCGTTATGTGCCGTCACAACATTGCCTTCCTCCGTCTTGAGAGACGTAATACACGCACTTCGACCACGAATCTGATGTCAAATCAGATGATATAGAGAAAGATCATTCGCTACCAAGGAACGTCCCTTGGATAGCATCCTTAATCCTTCCAGACGAAGCTGTTTCAACTGTGACAATTGCGCCTTTACACGCTTGACGTCCACAATCCGTAGGAGAGTGTGATGGGCGCTATCATAAACGTCATGTAAGACGAAGAAGTGAAATTCTTGCGTTCTCCGAAATCCTCACGCTGTATCAGCGCAGAATCATCTCAATGTTTGCCTAAGCCTCGGCTTTGTCACGTGAATCCAACACTCCAAAATGGAGGCTTACGGTGAAGTTGATAGGAGACTACGCTACCCCACTTCCCGGATTACCTCATCTAGTGAAGGAACCTCCAAATGCTCCACATTCACCGAGTGAGGTGGCGCAGTGGTTAGACACTGGACTCGCATTTGGGAGGACGACGGTTCAATCCCGCGTCCGGCCATTCTGATTTAGGTTTTCCGTGATTTCCCTAAATCGCTCCAGGCAAATGCCGGGATGGTCCGTTTCAAAGGGCACGGCCGACTTCCTTCCCCGTCCTTCCCTAATCCGATGAGACCGATGACCTCGCTGTCTGGTCTCCTTCCCTAAAACCAACCAAATGCTCCACATTCAGCATCCAAGCAGCACCTACTGATCCAAGGCGATCGAAACAAATTCACCGACTGTCGCGCGTGATTTAAAGTAACAAACACTGCGCAGTAGTCTTCAAGCTGGCAGGAATGTCATCAGAATCCAAATCACTATCACACATCCAAATCTGTCAAGCCTGCTACTAGGAGAAGCAGTATAATGGGTAAATTCGACTAGAGTCAGATTTTTACAGACCTGTACTTCAACTTTCGAGGAACGAACTAAATCTTCCTATTCCCGTCATAAATGAAAATTGGTAGACTGAATCAGCTACCAAAATAGACTTTTCCGTAACAAATAAACCACCTCTTCCTTATAAGACCTGGAATTGTCCAAAGTGTGTCCGGAGCCAGACCCTGCAGAAAGGAGACTCAAGATCCGTTGAAGTAAAGTACATCCTATTCCTCTAATATAAACAAGAATGAAACTCCTTCAATAACGAGGCAGTCCCAGTGGAACATTCGGGAGGCACATTAAACACAGCTCATAAAACAGGGAGAGAAAAACGAGGGATTTGCACTTCTTGTAAGAATACGACATCCTCACAGGCATTACAGATAAACTGAGGAAATGAAGTGATGCAAGTTCCGATTCTAAGAAATAAATATATAAGCCAACACATTTTAACAACGGAGCCGCGCGGGGCAACCACACGGTCTCAGGCGTCTTACCATGGTTCGCGCGGCTCCCGCCGTAGGAGGTTAGAGTCCTCCTACGCTAACCTTAGCGTAAGTTAGTTTAAGTTAGCTTAAGTAGTGCCTAAGCCTAGGGACCGATAACCTCAGCAGTTTGGTTCCATACGTACTTACGTACATACGTACTTACCGCAAAAGTTTTAACTACAAGAAACAAAATCTGAGTTTTTGACCAACTTAATAATGTCATCAATGTGTGTCACTGTCCATTGCCGAATTCGCTGAAGAATTCGAGGATACGGGGCTTGTATCCCCGCGCCTGGGATCCGTATCCTTCTTCTTTTTACGCGCCGCCTCTCGCAGAGGTTGTACGCGTTGTTTTGCAACGACTACGAGACAGTCCAGCTCTGCAGACGTGGACGTAAGCTGTTCTTAACTTTATCCAAACTAGGTGGCAGACAAGGAACATCAGAGTCCTATTCCGCGGGATGGGATCCTTGCATTTTAGATTGAGCCACAAAAGAGGGTTCGGGCAACATAGTATCTGAGACTACAGGCAGGACAACCAACCGCCTCCATGGGAGTAAAATCAGTAAACCTCTCAGATCTCGACATCAAAGGAATAGGTAGATTTGGGCTCCTCAGATTGTTGCTCCTAAATCATCTACTCCACATTCCCTACGCCTTCCTTGGACCCTTCGGGAGGAGACGGGACATGGTGGCCAGGCCTCGTGTTGTCATCCTGCCCACTTTCTCACCTCCAGCCCCCCCCCCCCCCCCCCAATACAAACCCATCCCTCACCCCCACTCTCCCTTTGGGCGTCAGGTAGGTTCCTAAAAATAAAAAAAGTGGTGAGAAACGGGATGGCGTCTTAGGTTACTAGTCGAAACGTCCAGGTTCCAAAGTTCGAATACAGCCACTGCTTAAATTTTGAATAAAAAATCGTCAGCAATAGCGGCAGATGCTTTCCGGCATAAGAAGTCATCCTTGTTAAGTCAACGGCCTTTGCAAAAGTGTGGTAGAGTTGACAGAGCTTCAGGACACTTTCTTGCCCCCGAGGGTGGAAAACTGCCCCTAAAAGGCGGAAGGATTGGCTTTTCTGATAATCATTAATTTTTCTCCCTTGTGACTCTCATGTCATTTACGTCTGTCTCTTCCAAGCCGGTCCTATTGGCGAAAGAAGTTTATGCTGAATCCCAAAGACATGGGGAACTGAGGGTCCTAAACCACTATGTTGAGGAAAAGGGCTTTAACTCAATAGTTAGGGGAGAAAACCTTACAGAAATTCCAGTGCAGCAGGTTGGAGTTTGAGCAGACAGCCAGAAGCCAACTGCTGTTAAAGATCTGACACTTTCGCTTCACACAGTCTGGTCAGAAAACAGGCAGGATCCACGACGACGACGTAAGGACAAAAGCATACCATCATCCAACAAATATCAGTTCATAAGAATGTAACTTCATTGTACATAGTTAATTCTGCTTCTAAGTCGGTAAGCTGTGACAGTGATCATAGCTTTCCAAATGGCAGCAGTTGCGTTCAGTACTCTAAGATTTGTCTTTTTCAGGTATCGCCTCAGAACGCTCATTATCGTTATCAGTCGTTATGTTTGTATTAAGCATTGAAGCTCGCCTCTGGCCCTTCTGGAGGCTGGCAGGTATGCATACTGAAAACATCTTGTAGCACTTTGCATTTGTCTGCTGCGAATGTTTCTAATCACCAGTGTTGCAGATACTCATAGTATGAGGGAAAATAGTAAAAAACCGAATTCTTGCAAGTATTCCGAATTAATCCAGTCACGATCACCATGGAGCCAATTAAGAGTACTTACCGTACAGAATATAATATATGCCACGTAAACATAACACACCCAATCATTTTGAATTCGACCGAGGGCATTCCAGTGATACGTCTTATAGCGTGCTCGACGTATCAGTGGTTGATATTTTCGCCTTTCAACTAGCAGTTTCTTAGTGGAAAGTGCGTCGTAGTCCCTAATGATCCACTTGTTGAATGGACGTTGATTTATTTCTGTCTCTGGGCTCCACGGTCTCTCAAAAGAGTCGTTGACTTGCATCGAGGCAGTCAGGAGTTCATGTCCCATGTTGGACGTAGAAGTTAGTTTTAAGGGTGCCGTTGCTGTATTTATCCTCTTAAACGTCCATTTTCTTAACATAAGCTTTCACTTCAGTTTCGTAATTTATCATGTTTTGTCATATTTTGTGTACATTTGTATTAAAAATTAACTCACGTAATAACTGTGACGTTCCAGGCTGCCTCCTGTGCTCCCTGTCTGCGAACCATTTGCAAGTGTTACAGAGCCCGTGCCAGGACCAGGGTCTTTGAACCCTCCTGGTACACAAAAAAAAGTTTCCCTGATTAAATGTAGTGATTGGAGTTACTAGAAACGCCAGCGCTGTTTCCCTAAATTGATTATGTCGAGTAACGAGACGGTCAGTGTAGAAAAGGTCGAGGTCGATTGCCTTTTCTTTTCTTGTTATATCCGCACCTGGTCTCTGCCTGTCACGACGTTTCCGTTGATGGGGTATTAAATGACAATCTGCATTCCTTTTTTGCATTCGACATGAGCGGGATTCTAATTCTTGCCCCGTCATCCTGATTTCAATTTCCTGTGCTTTCCCTAAACCATTAGACATGAATTCTCTTTCCTTTGCCCGGTGAGAACCTGCGACGACAGGCAGACTGGAATCCCGTGCTGTAGGGTTGGTGTCTTTGGTTAGCAGTTAAGGATCGTGGATGCAGGATTCGAGTCACCTCTTGTCCTTGGAGTGGTAGCCTGCCTCTAAATTCGGAAGAATCGGAAATAATCAACGACATGAGTTTTGCAAAAGGCAATGGAAACTGCCGCATTAAAGGTATGAAAGCATATCTACAGTATATGCAATCTTTCAAAAATAACCTTATAATGGCCTCTTCCTCCGCAAGCAAATCTGGAGATACGCTGGCCCCTTCTCTGGGGTTCAGGTGGTGAGCGGGGAGAGGGGAATAAGGAAGGTGGGAGTGCTGTCAAGGAGAGGGTTATCAGGAGGATAACGAATAAGACTAATACTCTACGAAGCTCAGCTTGGTACGTTACCAGTGCGAATTTTGTAGGTAAATTGGTGAATATGATAACTGAAAGGAGTGGATGTATATATGCAGAATGTAGCACGAATGAAAATTTGTCCTGAGGCCAATATTAGATTCGCAAAAAAAATTCAATTCATCTCGCCAGTCTGCATACATACATCCTTGATATTTTAGACTTGGCAAGATCTCTGGAACCATATAGTTTCATATGAAATGAATAGGCTGAGATTAGACTTGGTAAGTTATAAAGAGGTTCAATTGAAGGAAATGTATGGTTAAGTGACTTTAGTGAAACCAGTAAATCCAAGATTCTTTATAGAGTCTAACTCCCATACATAAAAGAGCTTCAAGCGTTTTATCACATAAACTCGCTTCCAACACCATGGCGAAGAGCGATCAGCATGCAGCGGCCATGGCCATGCCTCGGTTAGTCATGGCGTTAAATATTCGACGTTAAACATGTCAGCGTGAAAAAATTTAAAAATAATTTGAACTTGTGCTTAAAGTTTGCTCGAAATCGCTAAGTGCTTTCACTACGGAATATAGTCTGGGTAATTTCAGCTACATTTTAAGCAAAAACAAATTTTTCACGCATCTGAAGATTTACGTCGTCGCATCTCCTGAATTGTGTGCCGCACAATGATTCAATTTTGCAGGTACATTTTGTGGTACATGTGGATACTGTCTGCAGACTGTGTCGCTAATAGAGTTAGTAGTAAAGACGCAGTAAATTGAAACGTCATGAGTGGTGGGTGATAAAGCTTTATTGCCTGTACAGTGGAAATGTAGTAAGGGATAGTTTTTTTCCTTACGTGTACTTTAGAAACTGGGTGTTAATTTTGTTGACAGTCGGCAAGTGCTCTCGTACTCAAATGATAAATAAAGTTCGGGTATTTGCACACTCTCATTTTTGCCCCCTAAATACAAAGACACATTTTCTACCGGTAATATTTCCTTTATTGTCTTAAACTTTTAATGTGAGGTTATACCTATAAATGGATAGGTTATGACAGCATTTAAAAAATTTTAAATTCGATCAATAACTATGGGAAATATTGAATATCAAATTTTTATTGCTCCTGTAAGGCGATAGGTTGTTGTCTTTGAAGTCTTCAGCCCTGAGACTGGTTTGATGCAGCTCTCCATGCTACTCTATCTTGTGCAAGCTTCATCTCCCAGTACTTACTGCAACCTACATCCTTCTGAATCTGCTTAGTGTATTCATCTCTTGGTCTCCCTCTACGATTTTTACACTCCACACTGCCCTCAAATGCTAAATTTGTGATCCCTTGATGCCTCGGAACATGTCCTACCAAACGATCCCTTCTTCTTGTCAAGTTGTGCCACAAAATTCTCTTCTCCCCAATTCTGTTCAATACATCCTCATTAGTTATGTGCTCTACCCATCTAATCTTAGGCATTCTTCTGTAGCACCATATTTCGAAAGCTTCTATTCTATTCTTGTCCAAACTATTTATCGTCCATCTTTGACTTCCATACGTGGCTACACTCCATACAAATACTTTCAGAAACGACTTCCTGACACTTAAATTTATACTCGATGGTAAGAAATTTCTCTTCTTCTGAACCGCTTTCCTTGTCATTGCCGGTCTACATTTTATATCCTCTCTACTTCGACCATCATCAGTTATTTTGCTCCTCAAATAGCAAAACTCCTTTACTACTTCAAGTGTCTCGTTTCCTAATGTAATTCTCTCAGCATCACCCAACTTAATTCGACTATATTTCATTATCCTCCTTTTGCTTCTGTTGATGTTCATCTTATATCCTCCTTTCAAGACACTGTCCATTCCGGTCAACTGCTCTTCCAAGTCCTTTGCAGTCTCTGACAGAATTACAATGTCGTCGGCGGGTTTTAATACCTACTCCGAATTTTTCTTTGGTTTCCTTTACTGGTTGCTCAATATACAGATTGAATAACATTGAGGAGAGGTTAGATCCCTATCTCACTCCCATCCCAACCGCTGGTTCCCTTTCATGCCCGTCGACTCTTATAACTGCCATCTGGTTTATGTAGAAATTGCAAATAGCCTTTGGCTCCCTGTATTTTACCCCTGCCACCTTTAGAATTTGAAAGGGAGTATTCCAGTAAACATTATCAAAAGCTTTCTCTAAGTCTACAATTGCTAGAAACGTAGGGTTGCCTTTTCTTAATCTAACTTCTAAAATAAATCGTAGAGTCAGAATTGCCTCACTTGTTCCCATACTTCAACGGAATCCAAACTGACCTTCCCCGAGGTCGGCTTCTACCAGTTTTTCCATTCGTCTGTAAAGAATTTGCGTTAATATTTTGCCGCCGTGACTTATTAGACTGATAGGTGTTTGTGTTGTCCTCATCATTTCATCATCATCCAGGAAAGTGGCGAAATTGGACTGAGCAAAGATTGGGTAATTGTACGGGCGCTGATAACCACGCAGTTGAGCGCCCCACCCACCAAACATCATCATCATCATCATCAGACTGATAGGTTGGTAATTTTCACATCTGTCGACAACTGTTTCCTTTGGAATTGGAATTATTATATTCTTCTTGAAGGCGTATTTCGCCTGTCTCATACCTTTTGCTCACCAGATAGTAGAGTTTAGTCAGGACTGGCTCTTCCAAGGCTGTCGGTAGTTCTAATGGAATTTTGTCTACTTCCGGGGCCTTGTTTCGACTCAGGTCTTTCAGTGCTCTGTCAAACTATTCACGCAGTATCGTACCTCCCATTTCATCTTCATCTACATCCTCTTCCATTTCCATCGCCCTAGTATAGACCCTCTACGTACTCCTTCCACCTTTCTGCTTTCCCTTCTTTGCTTGAAACAGGGTTTCCATCTGAGCTCTTGATATTCATACAAGTGGTTCTCTTTTCTCCAAAGGTCTCTTTAATTTTCCTGTAGGCAGTATCTATCTTACCCCTAGTGAGATAAGCCTCTACAGCCTTACATTTGTCCTCTAGCCATCCCTGCTTAGCCATTTTGCACTTGCTGTCGATCTCGTAGGCAACCTGCAACGTGTTGCTTTCCGAGCCAGTAGCTTGGTAAAATAATGCCTCTAGATTTTTCATGAATAGCTGAAAGTTACCTTGAAGAGATCTATAGATTGGTACAATTACTGTAGAAGTATATTAAGGTAGCAAATCACAAGCACATGCTTCAAGGATCTGATCCATACTCTGAGATAGCAAGGGCATCAGTATATGGTGTATTACTGATACAGTATTAGCTATTGGTATCATAATGAATAGAAGCATATGTGACATGACAAGTTAGTATGAGCAGCGGAGGGACCGGATCATTCTTGTGTGGACTGAAACTAAGAATCAAACTGGTCAAAAAAGAGTGGAGACTTGAAGTAGAATGTCAGAGTGTGCAGGCCGCTCGTGCTGCCACCTGTGGCGGATAGCGCGCGACAGCTGGTGCCCGCCGCAGCGGCCTCGACCTGTTCGCTCGCCGGCCATTAAACTCTGCGATTTCGCGCCCTCGTCACCACTTGTAATTGTCGGTCGCCGTCCCTGGACCGGTCACACGTGCGGCAGCTGCAATTAAATGGACTCACAGCTACAGAGTCCCCCATCAGCGTAAAGGGTTGCTGACGATCTCTCGTTTGTTGCGAAGTTCCGCCCACCCCGGAGACGAGCCATCAGCAAGGAATTTAATGCATTGGATAATATGCTACTGGAATCTAGCATTTGTGAAACTTCGAGAGTGAGGTATGATGCGGGGAAAGTGAAAACGGAAACTACAGTGCAAGTCATTTCTGGAGAGTTTACTTGGTAAGAACGTTGCCGCTGAAACATAGACGATCCCGCTCTGGAAAACAACGTTGCCCAGCGAATGATTAAGTAGAGATATAAATTCCAGTTTGTGACTGAAAATTTGACGTTTTCCTCCCTGCCTCGAATACTATTCAAACAAGATGAGAACAGTCGTGTTCACAGGAGTGTAGCATACGTTCCTGATTTGTCAAACATGCAAAGAACCTGACACACGTCGTCCGGCCCGCCAAATCGTAGTCTTATCCTCAGAGAAAATGTATGGCACCATGTGGAACAGGGGTGAAAAGTAACAAATAAAATCCACAAAACTGGTAACTCTGCGGAGTCTAATAATCAGTAAGTGGCTTCATATGAATTGACATACCTGAAGGAACTTACGGGCTCTATTCCTCGTAGAGTTTAGACCGTTAGCAAGGCTAGAGTCGCTGTTACACAGTATTGGTACGATATCTTCCGCAGATGCCTAATTTTTTGTTTATGGATCAAAACAATAGGCTTATAGTAATTTATTTTCTTCCTAGTGCGGCAATGTGTCACAACACAGTGTTGTAACGGAGGTGACACGTTGTAAATTGTTTACATAAGAATGAAATCGGCTGAAAAAGTCGTAAAAATATCTCCCCCTTTTTTATTTATGGGTAATAAACTTCACATGTGAGACTTTTACATCTACCTGTTTAAGATTTGGTGGCTGTAGTTTACTGTGTGATAACTGATTTGTTAGGCTGTTGGCTGTGGTCCACAGCAACTTTCCTTTCCAGTTCGCTTCTTCATAACGGTGTTTCACATATTTTTCTTTCCATAGTCTCTGACAAGTGATTGATAATTCCTTGCGACAGTGTATGAAGTAAACCGTCAGACGTGAAACCTCGTCCCTCAATAGTCATCAGATTCCACTTGGAACAAACGGCTATTGCTGGCCTGACCTATTCTAAAAAAATTACGTCCGTCATCTCGCTGTTATTGGACAGAGTGCTCATTTCAGTGTAATGAATAAAATGCCAGACATAACATTTAGATACAGCCGAATTTGAAGATCACACGCCAGACGACCGTGACGTAATCGCTTGGCAAGAACACGTTTGACCAAGCCGTCTAGAAGCAGCAGAATAACGAATGGAGAAGAGTACAATATCTTGAAATTGTTTGCGGCCAGTCACGGGTGATCTAGTTTGAATTAACAAGAATATCTGGTTTAATTTTATATTATGAACTTGAAGACTCCAGTCAGAGACGTGAGTTTCATCTTCATCATTTATAACGCACTTTTTTACTGGAATTACTGAAAATACCTATAAGATAATGCCCGTTAGCTGGATTTGAGAGAATTTATTACATAATAACTTTCTAGTCCAAATCGGGCTTACCTGCTACCAAAAACTTTTAGCCCTTTAGGGCAGGGGCTGTTCGTTCACGGCGGAGATTCTGTGGCCCACCTATAACGTAGCCGTCCAGTTCCCTCTGAACGCAGGAACCCCCGTTCCTCAGAAGACACACTTGACGCTAATAAATAATTACGCGAGTACATATCCCGGCACATTCTTTATAACAGAGTTTACATTTCTTGTAGCTGATTTGATCAACAGGTTGTCTTCTACTTCCACAATGCACAAGCACATTTGAGTATTTAGTGCCACTTTATAGGCAATATCGTTCACAAAAACACTCTGAAGTCCTTGTATGTATTTAGATATAACTTAAAACAAATTTCCTGTAGATGGCAATTTGTTTTGTTGTGGTCCGTGTGGTTTTCCAAGTCGGTGCAAATGTTCTTGCTTAAACATAGCATACTTATTGTAAATAAATTATTGTGGAAAACATCATAATTTTCTTAATGTCAGTGTTGAACATCACACATGTGCTATACACTTGATGGTTTTGTTTAAAATGCAAAATTTATCACTAAGCAAAGATAAAACACTAAGCAAAGATAAAACTAGCCAGTGAATGAGAGTTTGTGGATGACGCAACCAGTCACAAATATTTTTAAACTTTTTATTTTAGTTGCGTAATGGGTTTTGGGCTACCATGATCATCTTCAGATGGCTAATATTTTCAGTTAAAGAGCTGTTTTGATCAACAGCGTGTCGTCTGCTCCCACAATGCACAGGAATATTTCAGTATTTAGTGCCGCTTTATAGGCAGTATCATTAATAAAAACACGCTGAAGTGCTTGTATGAATTTAGATATAATGTGAAATAAATTTCCAGTAGATGGCAATTTGTTTTGTTGTGGTCCATGTGGTATTCTAAGTCGATGCAAATGTTCTTGCTTAAACATAGTATACTTATTGTAAACAAATTATTTTGGAATGTGAAATAGTACCAGTTCTTTGTAAAAAAATTTAAAAATTGGAGTGTGCGATGAGAGCAACACATTTGCTCATTATGATGGTTTATATTTACATACGTTTATATTGATATCTAAAACAGCTTCGTTTTTTGCAGTGTTCCGTCTATTAGGGGCCAAATTTGAGTTTGATTTCAGTGAATAGCCCAAGGGAATTATTTAGAAATTATTTATTTGACAAGTCCACCTGTTCATTTAGGATGTATTGCGATAAATTGAGGGGTGAATATATACTTCTGTTCTTATAAAACGTCCATTTTTTTTGCTTTCGTCAGTGGTATGCAATATCTGTAATTATAATTAATGTTAGAAACAGATTTATATAAATATTTTTTTTAAAGACATTCATGTGTTCACGATATCTTACACAGAAGCTTCTACTGGTCTGTTCGAGATAAAAATTGGAGCATATGCCACAAATAATTTTGTAAATTCCAGATTTAGCTAGGCCTTGGCTAGTGGTTTTGGTGCTGTGGAAATTGTTTTGTAGCACAGTGATATTGACATGGAAACTCATTCAAACTCCTGTCCATCGGAAAAAAATTGGCAGTTTGATATGAGATTGTGCCCAGAAAGGGAATGCAAACAGTTTATTTTCGGTTACAGATTGTGAATTTACTGTATATGATTTACTATCCTTAATGTATAGGTGGTCAATAATTTGTCTCTTATAGCCATTATTTTAACCACAATTTTGATAATATTGAGTTCTTTCTCTTTGTCAGATGAACTGAAGGGACTTTTAGATATACAATTTCGCATTTATCTGAAATAAGCCATTTTGTGCTGTATAAGGTGGCATGAAGAATTATCTATAATTACATGTGTAATGGTGGGTTTTCCACGAATTTTGAAGGAATGCTGTTGATTCATCGTTTTTGTTCTAAGATGAAGAAAATTTACAACCTCTTCTGCCTCATGTTCAACAGTGAATTTGATATTAGGGTGTATGTTGCTCATGGCATTTGCAAATGATTCTGTTTCATCTATTCTACTTCATCTACTGTACCGCTGAACAAAGTAGTTGTATCATCAACATGGATTGTGAAATAATTAAGTTTGTTTAAATGGGCACTGGCCCAAAAAATTTATTTCCTAGTGTTTAATGTAAATATCAGCTAAAAGGTGTGGAAGATTGTTTCCCATTGGTGGGCCATCTCGCTTCATATAGATTTTCTTGTTGAATGAGAAGTAGTCGTGTGACAGAATTAATTCTAAAATATCTATGAGTTTCTATATCTTGTCCTTGCAAAACTGTTTTTCTTATTTCCTTCACTTAATTCTTTCCATAGTGTCATGGACAGACATATTTGAGTAAAGTTTCACAATGTCTGGAGATGCAAAGCTGACACTGTCTGTTAAGTGCACATCACCTACACCAGTAAAGGGTTGTTGGGAATTTCTGACAGAGAATGCCGTCGAATGTGTAAACATTGCTACAAAACCTTTAAGCTTCTTAGAGATGTGATATAAATGACTGTTCCTTGGATTAACAATGAGATTTATTGGGCAATAAGGCTTATGAATCTTTGGCTGAGATTTTAGTTTAGGAGGTACAGGGTTCGTGAATAAGCTATGTTGAACAGCAGCATCTGATATTCAGATGCAGCAGACAAAAATCGTTGGAAGTTTTTAATTGATTTCCTAAGCCTGGCCTGGAATTTAGGCATGTTGTCTGTCTTCACTTCTTTTACGTTATTTTCAGGAAAGAATTGTAAGGTTTGGTTGATGTAATCTTCTACATACAGAGACATTGCTGTGTCATTTTTTTCTGTCGAAAAAAACAAGTATTTAGCTATCTCTGAATTTTTTTTTTTTACTTCTCGTGATAATTTTTCAGTCGGTTATAGTATTGTATTAGAAAAGTTACTTTCATGTGTAACTAATGATTTATCACATGCTTCATTTAATTACTACAACGTAAAGGGTAAGAATGTAAAGTAAAACAGAAGGAATATGCACAGGGTAGAAAGTTAGACAAAGATATTCGATTAGTTCACAGACGGATGACAAGTTATTTTTAAGAGGAGATGATCCACTGGAAATTCGGCAGAATCTCATCGCATGTCTCTCATTGTCCATCTGCTATGTCAACGACCTACCAGTTTATTCGTCACAAGGCAGGAACAACCGTTTTCTTATGACATGCACATTCTTTAGGTGATGAAAAGTGTGTTGTTAACAAAAGCAAATTAGATCGACAGACAGAATCGGAAATGATGCTTTGTAAAATACGAGTATGTGAAGTGGATTTACACAAACGGATCCTTTTAAAGTTTAAAAAAAAACACATATCACCCACTTTTGTTTAGTGGGAAATACAGAAATAGAAAGTATGTACATCTCCGGGGCGTCAACAGGTAACGATAAAATCGGTGAGAATGTCTAACTGGGCAAACTCACTGATAGCAACGTCATAGAGAAGGACCCACAATTAACTGTTAGGTACTTCTTGTATCGATAAGAATAATGTACGACATTCAGAACACAGAAATCGGAGTATATTTGTAGCATAGTTTCATTACTGGGTATACTACAAGGTAATACTTTTTTATGATAAATTACTGAGGCAATAGAAAGTAAATGAAGTTATGGGGGAAATTCACGCCTTTATGTATGGTTAAGTATTTGGAAGCATTGTCTACACACTCACAGGTGACTTATTCACTTCCTGTCGTCATCATCTCATTTAAATCTGAGATTAATCTACTCAGAAATATTATACCAGATGTAGAAATTATCTGTGCTTCCCTTTAGTGAACCGAGATATCGCATGGAAAGATACATACAATTAGACACTACTTTATAATTTACCACCTGACATTTGGATGTAGATTAATATTTTTAATTGAACATTTTTGATTTATAAACGTGGAAATACAAATACCAAGTCTATGTTCCGTGTGGTACTGTATGTAGTAACACAGAACCTGTAGGCCATTTGTAATCTAGTAGACCAATGTGTTATATCAGATATTATAATTACACTTTTCATGCATCAAAAATAAAGAACAATAGTACAAATGAGAGAAACGTGTAGATCAAAATACCCAACACCTCTAAAGGATACTGCATAAACATTCGTTTACAATGTCCAGTTGGATAACTATATTTTCGTTGGAATCAAAGATGTTGTAAAAGCTAGAATTATGATATAGCGCGCTGGGCAGGGTTCCTGCTCATTCTACCACCAAGCTGTTTCCGTCGAAGTAGCTGCATCGGACGAGAGGCTGCGAAGGGCGTGAAACTTATCCACTGGTTTTTGACGATGTTCAAGATGCTGTGATATAAGCGTGCTAATTATGATCGAACGTCAGAGCTTAATTGGTTGGTCGAGGAAGGAGATGTTGGCTGCAACTATGATCACAACTGCCCTTTGCTAAACACTTCGCCATTGATTCTGTTGGTGATATGTCTATTCATTAACGTTTTAAATGCCAACAGCTCAATTGTATTCAAGTGACAATCACAGTGATAACTTTTTTTTAATGATTTCTTGAAGCCCTCAGCTGCAGTTTGCTTTGTTTCCTGTACGATTGTACAATTTCGGCCTTACGCCATTTTCAAGTATTTTATGGATGATTTTTTTGGTAACAGATTATGTTATATACGTCGTTGTTCCTATGACATGATGTCATAGGAGCAACGACGTATATGAAGTTATCTGACACCATGTCATAGGAACAACGACGTATATGACATTATCTGTTACCAAAAAATCATCCATAAAATACTTGAAAATGACGTAAGGCCGAAATTGTACAATCGTACAGGAAATAAAGGAAATGTCATCTGAAGACTTCAAGAAATCATTCAAAAAATTCATCGCAGCCTCGAACCTTATTCCATTGAAAGCTATAGTGGTAACTCTTAATAAATTATGTACAATAGATCCACTACCTTCGTAAATTCGTTATCCTGATCACCTGTGCTTGTACAGCTTAAATCTTAAATTTTGAAGTTAAGAAGACAGCACTATACACAAGAGTTATAACCTGAATTGCATTATGTAGCGCAACATCCATCTGATACCACCTAAAATAATTACACTGTTAGCAATTAAAATAGCAATAGCAGAAAGGATAGCAGAAGAAACGGAATTTTACCTTTTGGGATGTGCAGTATGTGTAAGAAGAACACATGAGAAAATGTGGGGCTAGTTGGCGGTGTTCAAGTAACAGTGGCACTAACCTTGTTGGGCACCGAGTCGAAATGAGTTTGAAAGGCAGATACAGATATGTCATTCCATGCTGCTACAACTCAGTTTTTGAGTTCACCAATCACTGTGGCTGGCGACTGATCGTTTATCAGTCTCTCGTGAATCCATAACCAAATGTTTCAAATCCGTGATGGGTATAGAGATTGTACTGTCCAGGACGAGAGTCGAACACACTTTGAATCGAGGTAGGTTACGGCGGTGCTGACAAATGCGATTTTGTGTTACCATGCTGAAACTTGACGTCATGAAAGCTCGAAAATAGGGTACAGCCACTGGCTTTAACATGTAAATGACGTAAAGCCTGCTGTACAAATTACTAGCTATGTGAACCAAAGGTGGTTATGATGTGTACTCAATGGCTCTCCATACAACCACACCAGCTGTCAGGCTCATACAACGACAACGAATGCTGTCTGGCAACATCGATCTCCTCAGAGCGCCCACACACAAATACATTCACCCTCATGCTTCACGCAGAACCGGGAATCGTCTGGATAGACGATGTTGCCCCGCTCCTGTCTCCATTTATGTCGCCTGACGTATAACTGCCGGAATGCCCCTCTGCCGCGTCAAGGAACACCGTAACAACAGCTACCGCGGTCACAGTCCGTGGTACTCATCGTACTATCCATGTGAATAATTGTCTTGTTGGAAGCAAGCCTATTTCCTAAGTCACTGTAAGCTACGTGCCTATAGATTCCTGAAAGGCCGAGTGAACAATGTGTCTTTTCGGGCTCAGTTACGTGTGGTTGGTGACATCCTGAAACAGTGTGTAAGGCCCTCCTGAACCAGTCGAGTCGATGTTCTCATCACAGTCGTGGGAAATTGATCAGCATGAGCAGTAATATCGCATGAAGAAACACAGCAGTCTTGTTACACGAAGATGCAGCAGCTGTCGAGCTTGCACGCCTCCTAGTAGACGATTAACCTTCTTATACAACGCATAACAGCATCTTCTCACAAATTACTAAAGTTTAAATGCGATTACAGAAAAACGCGTTGTTATCTTTCCCTGTCTGTAGAATGTAGACGAGATTATTCCTGCGTGTCTTGTGCAGTTGCGCTTAATTTCTTATCATATGCATATACACTGAAGAGCCAAAGAAACTGGTACACCTGTCTAATATCCTGTAGGGCCCCCACGAATACGCAGAAGTGTCGCAACACGACGTAGCATGGATTCGACTAATGCCTGAAGTAGTGCTGGAGGTAACTGACGCGATGAGTCCTGCAGGGCTGTCCATAAACCTTAAGAGTACGAGGGGATTGAGATCTCTTCTGAACAGTTCGTTGCAAGGCATCCCAGATACAATAAATAATATTCATGTCGGGGGAGTTCGGTGGCCAACGGAAGAGTTCAAACTCGGAAGAGTGTTCCAGGAGCCACTCAGTAGCACTTATGGACGTATGGCATGTCGCATTGTCCTGCTGGAATTGCCCAAGTCCGTCGGAATGCACAATGGACATGAATGGATGCAGATGATTAGACAGGATTCTTACGTACGTGTAACCTGTCAGAGCCGTATCTAGACGTATCAGGGGCGCCACACCTTTACGGAGCCTCCACCAGCTAGAACAGTCACCTGCTAACATGCAGGATCCATGGATTCATCAGGTTGCCTCCATACCTGTGCATGTCCATCCGCTCGATACATTTTGAATCGAGACTCGTCCGATCAGGCAACATGTTTCCAGTCATTAACACTCCAATGTTGGTGCTGATCAGCCCAAGCGAGGCGTAAAGCTTTGTGTAGGGCAGTCACCAAGGGTACACGAGTGCTCCTTCGGTTCCGGGAGCCCATATCGATGATGTTCCGTTGAATGGTTCGCACGCTGATTCTTGTTAATGGCCCAACATTGAAATCTGCAGCAATCTGCGGAACGGTTGCACTTCCGTCTGTTGAACTATTCCCTTCAGCCGTCCTTAGTCCCATTGTTGCAGATTTTTTTCCGGCCGCAGCGATGTCGGAGATTCGATGTTTTACCGCATTCGTGATATTCACGGTCCACTCATGAAATGGTCGTACGGGAAAATCTCCACTTCTTCTCTACCTCGGAGATGCTGGTTTCCGTTGCTCCTGCGCCGACTATAACGCCTCGTTCAAACCCACTTAAATCTTGTTGTATTTGTAATCAACGATTTACACAAGTGTTTGGACGTTACTTACGTTTCAACTGAATCTAATCCTATATCCAGCTAGTCAATTAACTTCGGTATAACTCATTTCGATATCCAACATTTAGGTAAAACAAGTACACAGTGGTGAGTTTTACACAGTACAGATATGCTTGTGAGAAAGTGCACCGAACTTGTAAAGGGTGTTATAAATTCAGTGTGTAGAGAATATGACAAAATGTCTAATTAAGGACGTAACACAGTCAAACGTGTGCTACCACTTCAATAGCAACAGTGTTTTGAAATACATTTTACAATTGTTTGCACTTTATAACTACAGAAGAGTAATTAATTACCTGTAATTGTCCAACATGCGACATAAATTACGCAACCCATGGCGTAATGTGTCTTGAGTGTCAGTTGTACAATAACTGGTTTGAACGAAAGATTCATAGATACTACAGGCATCTTGTTGTCGGTCAACTTGTATCTTCAGCCTCTTGAACCCTCTAAATAATTCAGAGAAGAAAAGAAAGAAAGATGACGGCAAAGACAATACAGTGACACTGGTACTCAATTTTAAATTTCACTCTGGAATAGACCTACTACAACAATAGCTCTACAGATTGCATAAACTATAACACAGACAAGAATACACGTTACTGAATATTTCTACCAACGTTTAGGTAAGTAACAACAAACAAATGATTAAAAAAAAAGATTCAAATGGCTCTGAGCACTACGGGACTCAACTGATGAGGTCATTAGTCCCCTAGAACTTAGAACTAGTTAAACCTGACTAACCTAAGGACATCACAAACATCCATGCCCGAGGCAGGATTCGAACCTGCGACCGTAGCGGTCTTGCGGTTCCAGACTGCAGCGCCTTTAACCGCACGGCCACTTCGGCCGGCACAAATGATTCGATTGGCATTAGAGTATTGAACGAGATAATATTCATTATATTGTGAAGACACAAACATTGCAGTCAGTCTCTAAACGTCACGCCATGGCCTCAAAGTAGCTCTCTGTTTGTTTTGGTAAATTATCCTCCATGTAGTTTGCAGGCGAGCATGAAAACCGTCGAAGCTGATGGACCGTGACGAACAAGCCACCGAGCTGTCGCATTCCAGACTTGTTCGATGAACGACAAGTCGGATAAAGTTTAGACCCTGTAAGTTGTCTTAATTTCTTAAAATTTTTTGAATAAAGTGTACGCCCAATGTCCTGAATTTCTTGTTTTATATACCCTAATCGTGGTTCATGGGGTTGGTTCCTGTTGGCATGTCCTAGTTCATGAACCACGGGCAACGTATGAGTGGCCAAGTAAGTGGTCCCGACAGTCGGGATACTAGTTACTTTGGAATAAGGCTGGGCATCTCGGACATATTCTGAGTCGTGGTCACCTTTGTGCTCATACGGCAAAGACTACCAAATCCACCGGTTAGTCCCTCAAATGTGAGGGGTAAAACTCAATGGGACTCGGGGCAAGTAAGGCTAGCAACCTGCTTCCCTGGTACTTTAAATATGATGCTGGCAACAAACAGAGCAAAATGCCTCGGACCTTTGGACGTGACGGAGTCCCACCTCTAACTGACAAACCAGGGACTCCTAAGATACGACTTGGCAAACAAATGGTAATGAGATGGGGAGCTATTAATATCAATGGGGGCTACTCTGGGAAGAAGGTAGAGCTGGCAAAGGCTGCAGGTAAGAGGGGGCTGGACGTTTTAGCTGTTAGTGACATTCGGGTAAGGGGTGAGAAAGAAGAGGAAGTGGGAGAATACAAGGTATACCTGTCAGGAGTCAAAGCAGGAATAGCAGAATGGGGTGTAGGGCTTTACATCAGGAAAGAAATTGAGCCCAGCGTAGTTGCAATAAGGTATGTAAACGAACGACTGATGTGGATAGACTTGACAGTGTCTAGCAAGAAAATTAGGATTGTGTCAGTATATTCGCATTGTGAAGGGACAGATCAAGATAAGATGGATAGTTTTTATGATGCACTCAGTGATGTAGTTGTTAGAGTAAAGGACAAGGGCAGTGCTCTGCTCATGGGTGATTTTAATGCCAGGATAGGAAATCGAACATAAGGGTATGAAAATGTTATGGGTAAATTTGGAGAGGATATGGAGGACAACAGGAACGGGAAACAACTCGAGGATTTCTGTGCCAGTATGGGCTTAGTAATCACAAACTCCTTTTTTAAACATTAGAACCTTCACCGGTATACTTGGGAAGGCAGGGGAACCAGATCTGTCATTGACTATATAATAACAGATCAGGAATTCAGGAAGGCTGTGAGGGACACACGTGTATTCAGAGGATTCTTCGATGACACTGATCATTATTTAATCTGCAGTGAAACTGGTACTGTGAGGCCGAAAGTGCAGGAGTCAGGTCCACATGTAGGAGGATAAGAGTGGAGAAACTTCAGGATAAGGAAATCAGGCACAAGTACATAACAGTAAACTCAGAAAGGTACCAGTTAGTTGAATGTAGTCAATTACAGTCATTGGAAAAGGAATTGACAAAGTACAGGGACACAGTACTAGAAGTGGCTAAAGAATGTCTTAGCACAGTAGTGTGTAAAGGTAGGATGAAGCAAACAGCTTGGTGGAATGACACAGTCAAGGCAACCTGTAAAAGGAAAAAGAAGGCGTATCAAAAATGGCTACATACTAGAACTCAGGTAGACAGAGAAAGTTATGTTGAAGAAAGAAACGAAGCCAAACAGATAATCGCAGCATCCAAGAAGAAATCTTGGGAAGACTTTGTAAACAGGTTGGAGATTTTGGGTCAAGCTGCTGGAAAACCATTCTGGAGTGTAATTAACAGTCTTCGAAAGGGAGGTAATAAGGAAATGACAAATATTTTGTACAGGTCAGGAAAACTGCTGGTGAATCCTGTGGATTCCTTGGGCAGATGGAGGGAATATTTTGAGGAGTTGCTCAATGTAGGTGAAAATACGATAAGTAATGTTTCAGATTTCGATGTAGAATGGGATAAGAAACATGATGGAAATAGGATCACATTTGAGGAAGTGGAGAAAATGGTCAATAGACTGCAGTGCAATAAAGCAGCTGGAGTGGATGGAATGAAGTCGTAACTCATCAAATACAGTGGAATGTCAGGTCTTAAATGGCTACACAGGATAACTGAAATGGCCTGGGAGCCGGGACAGGTTCCATCAGACTGGACAAAAGCAGTAATCACACCAATCTTTAAACATGGGAACAGAAAAGATTGTAACAACTACAGAGGTATCTCTTAAATCAGCGTTGTGGGTAAAATCTTCTCAGGTATTGTTGAAAGGAAAGTGCGAGTATTAGTTGAGGACAAACTGGATGAAAATCAGTGTGGGTTTAGGCCTCTTAGAGGTTGTCAGGACCAGATCTTTAGCTTACGGCAAATAATGGAGAAGTGTTAAGAGTGGAACAGGGAATTGTATCTATGCTTTATAGATCTAGAAAAGTCATATGACCGGGTTCCTAGGAGGAAGTTATTGTCTGTTCTACGAGATTATGAAATAGGAGGCAAACATTTGCAAGAAATTAAACGTCTTTACATGGATAGTCAGGCAGCAGTTAGAGTTGATGGTAAATTGAGTTCATAATTCAGAGTAGTTTCAGGGGTAAGACAAGGCTGCAACCTGTCTCCACTGTTGTTCATATTATTTATGGATCATATGTTGAAAACAATAGACTGGCTTGGTGGGATTAAGATACGTGAACACAAAATAAGCAGTCTTGCATATGCGGATGACTTAGCCGTGATGGCAGATTCGATTGAAAGTTTGCAAAGTAATATTTCAGAGCTAGATCAGAAATGTAAGGACTATGGTATGAAGAATAGCATCTCCAAAACGAAAGTAATGTCAGTGGGAAAGAGATACAAACGGATTGAGTGCCAAATAGGAGGAACAAAGTTAGAACAGGTGGACGGTTTCAAGTACTTAGGATGCATGATCTCTATGTCTATGGCAACATAGTGAAAGAACTGGAAGCGAGGTGTAGCAAAGCTAATGCAGTGAGTGCTCAGCTACGATCTACTCTCTTCTGCAAGAAGGAAGTCAGTACCAAGACTAAGTTACCTGTGCACCGTTCAATCTTTCGACCAACTTTGTTGTATGGGAGCGAAAGGTGGGTGGATTCAGGTTACCTTATCAATAAGGTTGAGGTTATGGATATGAAATAGCTAGGATGATTGCAGGTACTAGTAGATGGGAACAATGGCAGGAGGGTGTCCACAATGAGGAAATCAAAGAAAAACTGGGAATGAACTCTATAGATGTAGCAGTCAGGGCGAACAGGCTTAGATGGTGGGGTCATTTTACACGCATGGGAGAAGCAAGGTTACCCAAGAGACACATGGGTTCAGCAGTAGAGGGTAGGAGGGTAGGAGGAGTCGGGGCAGACCAAGGAGAAGGTACCTGGATTCGGTTAAGAATGATTTTGAAGTAATAGGCTTAACATCAGAAGAGGCACCAATATTAGTACTGAATAGGGGATCATGGAGAAATTTTATAAGGGGGACTATGCTCCAGACTGAACGCTGAAAGGCATAATCAGTCTTAAATGATGATGATGATGATGATATATCCTAATGTCGATGTCCCCCTATAATTGTTGACCCCATGGCTCCTTCTAGTGTTTTTGAGTTTATTCCCTGATGTATTAACGATTGTACTGTCCTTTCTTACCTTATCACGTCACTCAGTTTTTCAGCATCCTGTTGGAACACTTTGTCTGCGTCCGTAACTGACTGGTCAGCGCGGATGACTGCTGTGCGGAGGATCCAGTTTCGGTTTTCGACACTGCTAGGGATTTTGTCTTGGTTAGAGAACTGATACGTGCTGCGTTCAGCTTCGGGAGGCCAAGCTACACGACCGATTAGTAGCGGTTCTAAGGCCAAAACCCGATGACGACAGGGAGAGCGGTGTGCTGACCACATTCCCTCCTTACCACATCCGTTAACGGCATTGGCAGAGGATGACACGGCTGTCCGTCGGGTTCGATTGGCGCGGAAATTTATCAGCGTTTACCTCACACCATATATCAAAATTTTCTATGCTCGCATTTCCTTGTTTTTCCTCAGCCGTGGGCAGTTCATAGGCACTTTTATGCACTGTGACGACAAGTTTACTGGTTTTTACCTACAGATAAGAAAATTCAACATCATAGCAAAAATTTAAACCACATAACATGCAAAGAATTGATGAACAGGTAATGGAAAAACAGAATATCTTTCTAAAATTTTTCATTAAAAGAACAGTCAACCATACTGAAATAATAATACTTCTACACAATATTTTATCCTTTTCTTCTTAAGAGAACTGAAAAAATATTCTTTCGGTTTCATGATTCGTCTTTGCATAAAACTGCTAAAACACAATGTATCTGAATGGAATCACACACTGTAGGCTTTCACGGCCGGTGTTAAATTCAGTGCATACTTCCAGTCAGAGAGGCCTTATTCGATATATAGGGGACAACTTTTCACTGATGTTTCAGCTCCGACTGCGGTAGACATCCTCAGAGATAAACCGGTAATTCCATCAAAGGCTCAAGGGATACCCAAACTGATACAGGTGTTTAGAGGGCACAACCATTCGTCACATAATGCCGAATGTGTAATTATCTTAGACTGGTGTCATGGAGCTCCATTCAAAGACTCAATCGACAATCTGTTGGTCGATAGTCGGCACCCATATTTTATTTAACGGTTCTTGCCTGTTGCCTGTTGAAATTATCATCTTGTTTCTAAACAAGGAAACAATACAATGCAGAACGCTAGTTTCACTGGCTTTTATATGATGGTCTCGATGAGGTTCCGCTACGACCAGTTTGACAGTTGATCCCAGACAGCAGTTCCTTTTCTGTTCGCCTAAGCGGGTGTCAACGCTTCTTGTCGTTATTCCAGTGAATGCAATGGGTAAAACATAGTAGTACAGTGGGAACAGTCGTTTTGCCATCACAGACGGATATTAAAAAAATAAAATTGGTCCTGAGATTGGTGGTGAGGTCGGAAATGATGCTATTACCGCATACAGAGTTTGTAACGCAGAACTACTTGCTGAAAATTTGTGGCTCTTAGGGCATTATGACGCTGCGTTTGCATTTCACACGCGAAATCCCACAATGTGAGATAAAGAGAACATGAAATTTAATTAAAGCAGCTGGGAGTGAAATTCCGTCATAAACGTGGTAACACACGAAAGGTGGAAACTTGGTATCACCTACCAGCCAGGCAGAACGTTTAGTATATAAGCCCAGCACCAACATACCCACTTTTTCCCTCTCTCCATATTTTTAGACTGATTGCATCAATAATCGCCGTGGCTTTAATATGCTTTCCCGGCACAATCCCTTCACTAATATCAACGCCATCCATTTAATCTGGATGTTGAAAAGCAGCAGTAACAATTTGTTTTATCTCTTTGTTGCGCTAACGGATGGTTATATTACCCTCACGTGCTGACGGACAGCTAACCATCAGTGGCGTCCCAAGACAGTAGACAGTAGCGTCCCAAAACAGTAAACAGCATGTGACATAAACAGTCAAGTTTGACTTTGTTGGCCGCGTAGCACACTTGTGAAGGACAGATCACACGGTATTAAAAGCAATAATAAAGTCATTACCCTCAGAATTTGAGAATACAGTTACGTAGCCGCAAAGAGATAACAAGCGAAATACTGTTCAAAATAGTATCAAGATTATATATCGTCACTGTGAGACGTAATGTTCTTATGGTTCTGTTACTATACACTGGACTTAGTTGTAAGCTAACATATTAATGGTCTATGATACTGCAACGAGACGCGATACAGGAACCATCTGCTTGTAAATGAACTTTGATCCTTACAGTACGACAGACTAGCATAGTAGAAAGTGAAAATTTGCTATCATAGGTGGATGTTAAAAACAGCATTCGATCCCCACAGTACAAATCATAACACTGACTTCTGTAACAGCTGAATTACTTACCGTTTCTACCTTTAGTTTATCAGTATTTCTAATTCAGAACCTTTCAAATGCAGGTATCACCGCGTAATTAAGTATTTCCTAGATGATATTTCAGAAAATGCGTAGTATCTTCGTTTCAAACGGCTCCGCCATGAAACAGTGCAGGTGCGGATAACAAAGAACCTTGTTCAAAAACAGTGAGGACATGTTGTTGTGGTCTTCAGTCCTGAGACTGGTTTGACGCAGCTCTCCATGCTAATCTATCCTGTGCAAGCTCCTTCATCTCCCAGTACTTACTGCAACCTACATCCTTCTGAATCTGTTTAGTGTATTCATCTCTTGGTCTCCCTCTACTATTTTTACCCTCCACACTGCCCTCCAATGCTAAATTTGTGATCCCTTGATGCCTCAGGACATGTCCTACCAACCGATCCCTTCTTCTAGTCAAGTTGTGCCACAAACTTCTCTTCTCCCCAATCCTATTCAATACTTCCTCATTAGTTACGTGATCTACCAACCTAATCTTCAACATTCTTCTGTAGCACCACATTTCAAAAGCTTCTATTCTCTTCTTGTCCAGACTATTTATTGTCCATGTTTCACTTCCATACATGGCTACACTCCATACAAATACTTTCAGACACGACTTCCTGACACTTAAATCTATACTCGATGTTAACAAATTTCTCTTCTTCAGAAACACTTTCCTTGCCATTGCCAGTCTACATTTCATATCCTCTCTACTTCGACCATCATCAGTTATTTTGCTCCCCAGATTGCAAAACTCCTTTACTACTTTAAGTGTCTCAGTTCCTAATCTAATTCCCTCAGCATCACCCGACTTAATTCGACTACATTCCATTATCCTCGTTTTGCTTTTGTTGATGTTCGTCTTATACCCTCCTTTCATGACACTGTCCATTCCGTTCAACTGCTCCTCCAAATCCTTTGCTGTCTCTGACAGAATTACAATGTCATCGGCGAACCTCAACGTTTTTATTTCTTTTCCCTGGATTTTAATACCTACTCCTAATTTTTCTTTTGTTTCCTTTACTGCTGGCTCAATATACAGATTGAATAACATCGGGGAGAGGCTACAACCCTGTCTCACTCCTTTCCCAACCACTGCTTCCATTTCATCCCCCTCGACTCTTATAACTGCCATCTGGTTTCTGTAAAAATTGTAAATAGGCTTTCGCTCCCTGTATTTTACCCCGCCACCTTTAGAATTTGAAAGAGAGTATTCCACTCAACATTGTCAAAAGCTTTCTCTAAGTCTACAAATGCTAGAAACGTACGTTTGCCTTTCCTTAATCTTCCTTCTAAGATAAGTCGTAAGGTCAGTATTGCCTCACGTGTTCCAACATTTCTACGGAATCCAAACTGATCTTCCCCGAGGTCGGCTTCTACCAGTTTTTCCATTCGTCTGTAAATAAATCGCGTTAGTATTTTACAGCTGTGACTTATTAAACTGATAGTTCAGCAATTTTCATATCTGTCAACATCTGCTTTCTTTGAAATTGGAATTATTATATTCTTCTTGAAGTCTGAGGGTATTTCGCCTGCTCACCAGATGGTAGAGTTTTGTCAGGACTGGCTCACCCAAGGCCGTCAGTAGTTCTAATGGAATGTTGTCTACTCCCGGGGCCTTGTTTCGACTCAGGTCGTTCAGTGCTCTGTCAAACTCTTGACGCAGTATCGTATCTCCCATTTCATCTTCATCTACATCCTCTTCCATTTCCATAATATTGTCCTCAAGTACATCGCCCTTGTATAGACGCTCTATATACTCCTTCCACCTTTCTGCTTTCCCCTCTTTGCTTAGAACTGGGTTTCCATCTGAGCTCTTGATATTCATACAAGTGGCTCTCTTTTCTCCAAAGGTCTCTTTAACTTTCCTGTAGGCTGTATCTATCTTCCCCCTAGTGAGATAACCCTCTACATTCTTACATTTGTCCTCTAGCCATGCCTGCTTAGCCATTTTACACTTCAATGAGGATATATCCGTCGAAATTTGTAATATATGGTGTCACGTGGGAAAATACGGTTTAACCCTTCGGAAAAACGAAAGAAAATTGGAAAGGGTTCAAAATTTGCTAATGTAAGAAGCGTTCTGTAGCTACACTAATATAACTGGCATTTTTAATCACTCCTGGCAGGAAACTGAAGCGAGAGGAAACTAAGAAGCTCTGTGGTGTTTGTATCGTATCGTTATAGGTGGTCTGTTATTTAGTTAGTTAAATGTTGTCCTGTGTGCACACCCTGCTAGAGCTGCAGAGTAGGGGAGAAATCTAGGGGACGGGTACATAAGGTACGTATGTCCGTTGTATGGAGCACATGAGGCAGTTTCCTAGCTCTGATGCAGAAATAGTGCAAAAGTGGGACATCAAACTGGCTACAAACTATATAAATGGTAGTTCACTTGTGTTATACACGAGGGCTATCCAATAAAGAATGATCATAATTTTTTTGACAGCACACCTTTACTCATCCCCATAATTTTGATGAAGCTTCTCAGAGTGGTCTCCCATGAATGCGAGGCACTTGTCTCAGCGTTTCTGCCTGTCTTCAAATACATGCTGGAAACCATTTTATGAGAGGTCCTTCAAAATCACCTCCGCAGCCTTCACCACTGCTTCTGATGATTGATAATGCCTCGCACGAAGGCATTTCTTCATGTTACGGAATAGAAAAAACTCACATGGCGCTATATCCGGACTAAAGGGGGGTGAAGGATGCACTTCAAGTTGATTTTTGCAAGATGTTCAGCAACAACATCGGCAATATGCGGCCTTGCATTATCGTGGTGCAGCATCTAGCCTGCTTCACGGACATGTGGTCTTTTGCGCCTGATATGGACTTGCAGTGTTTTCAGCACATCCCTGTAGTGTTGCCCAGTTACTGATGTGTGTACAGGTACAACATCCTGATAAACCATTCCAGGAATACCACAGAATGAGATGACCATAACTTTCCCAGTAAAAGCAACCCCTTTTGCTTGTTTGGGGGTTGGTGACGAAGGAGGTTTCCACACTGGGCTTTGCTGTTTGCTCTCAGGATCAAAACAATGTAGCCAAGTTTCATCAGCAGAGATACCATTTGAAAGAAACTCCGGATCTTCCTCTGACATCAACTTTAACAGCATGCAGACCTACTTGCGAATGTCCTTTTGTTCGGGAATCGACAGTCTTGGAACCCATCCCTCACAAACACGTGTCAAGTGTAATTTTTCTGTGACCAACATGTGGGTGGCACCCAATGAAATGTTCAGTATTTCAGAAAGTGATCTTAAGGTAATTCGTCGATCCTTTCTCACAATGACAGCAGCAGTGTTGATGTTTTCATCCGTAAGAGCAGTAACTGGAGCACTGGGTCGACCTTCCTTTGAAATTGATTGTCGCCCTTCTTTAAACATTTTAAACCACCTTCGAGCTGTGCTGTAGGGAAGAACAGACTCTCCATAGGCCTCCTGTAACATTGTATACGCCTCAGCTGAAGATTTGTTGATGCGAAAGCAGAATTTCAAAGCCGCATATTGTTCCTCGCGTGTTGCCTCCAATGCAGCGGTAGACGATAATGAACATGTCAGAACTTGGTTGCCTCTCACAGGCGAGAACCAGGAGTCCCAACAATGAAACTACTACGAAGTGTTGGTTGCACATTAAGCTAACAGAATATCATAAGGATAAATTTTAGCGCGAGAAATTATGACCACACAAAAAATTGATCACCCTTTATTGAACAGCCCTCGTAAATAATTTTAAAGCTAATTAATTGAACAATTTCTATTGACAAAAGTTTTGGACAAAACGTAAGTTAACAAGTCAAAAACCGATAGTACTGAAATTGTATCAAGATATACGTGTTAAGAAATAAAAATTAACAGCGTCTTGCGTAAGATAAAATAACCTTGTATTTCATAAAAACTCAGAAATAAAAAGTGGTACAAAATTCTAAATATCTTAATGAGTCATGTATATGGCCAGTATCTTTATAAAAGCGATCCACTAATGAATAGAACTGCTACTGTTACTACTGCTGCTGCTTTTGTACCTATGAAGATAGAAAAACTACGTAGTCAATGATACAAACAGTATTTTCTGTATTTCCTCTTAAAGACAACAACATTTCTAAATTTCTTTTGCCGTTATAAACTGTACATTTCTGTTGACACATAAAAGCAGGAAAAGACATTGATGTCCAGTTACAATGTCTGATAAAAAATTGAAGGGAAGAGGAAACCGAATGAAACTTCACCAGTCGAGAAGGCATATGATATTATTTCGTTATTTACATTATTTAGAAAATCGAGTCAAATTTAGAAAGACAACAATATCAGAAATTGATTCCACATTGATGCAAAACACCTTGTTATTCATTTATTTCTTTATTCTCCCAAACCAGATTCGCCGACAAATATCGCCATCATCAGTGTTTTCTATTTTAAATCTAAAAACATGCAGAAAATGGTATGGTTACACAAACACAGTGGCCCTTTATTACATTTTTGCTATTCGTTTTGAAATATAGTTTTCTATGGATACTTTCATACAACCTTATGTACTGTATGTTACAGCATGTTTTTGAGAGTTATTGTCGCCGTTTGCGACATATTTTCTGTGTGCCTTTTTGTTGTTGTCGTTTTTACTCAGCGAACATCATGTCATCTGCAACTGTGTGAGCGGCTGTTAGTAAACAAAATACTAAAAGATGAACTTCGTATGTCAGCAATATACACTTGGGGTTGCGGTAGTGTTATGGAATCCAGTTATTTGATGTGTACTGAGCTGTTACGTAGCTATTCGTGTACTCACATTCGTTGGATGGTATGTAACTGATTCTATGCACCAAAAAAAACAGCGTAATAAAGCCGTTGTATACTCTCCTGAGTCAAGCTGATCCACAGCCGTCGTAACTGGTCCTTAATATCCTGGATACTGGGACTGGGGCGGAGTGACGTCTGGGCTGTTCTCACTGTTCTAACGGGTACAGATCTTAAGATACTGCTGACGGCAATAATACCTCAACATCACACAGACAGTTCGTAGCGATATGGGCCATGTGTGAACGACCATTGTCCTGCTGAAACATGACACCAAGATATTGTCGCACGAGTGGTAACAAATAACGATGCAGGATGTCCATGACTTCCCGTTGTACCAGAAGAGTTACCTCTATCACCACCAGCCGTGAGCTGAAGTCATATCCGGCACCTTGACGGTTGGGTAACACCAATGAGCCTCTCCAAAACATTGGAATAATGATGCCTGTTCCAGATCAATGCTGTATTTACCGACGGTGGTAAGGGGTAGTGCAGAGCCGTGATTAATTGCTTAACACAATGTTTTGCCGTTCATCAGCAGTCCATGCTTCTCAATCATGGCGCCACTCCATGGGAGGCGTTTAAGTAGTAGTCATAACGGCAGTCTACTCACAGGACAGTAATTCCCTAATCCGTTTGCTGCAAGTCTCCAACCAGTAGTGGTCGTCGACACGGAATGTTGCCGGGAATCCATTACTTGGTCTCAGGTGACAGACGCAGATGCAGTTACAATGCGCTCGGTGCGCTGTACGGCGATCCCTCCTTGTGGTCAGACGCGTTCGACAGAAACCTTGACGACGAGTTTGCCTGTCCTCACGTTCCCATCCTGCCAAAAATCAGGCTACTGTCACAAACCATGATACTGCACGATTAGAACAGCCAGCTAAATCGAGATCCACAAGGACGCCCGATAACGCTGCCTCACTTGAGTATGCGACATCTCTGTGACCTTCACACTGATCACTGAACACCTGATGCTCTTTGCACCTCTTACTGACACTAAACTAGGTTTGGTAATGACACTGAACATGAATAACACTAATGTACTCAGGTGGCTGTCTACCTGCCAGAGGAGGATCCCAACTCTAATTAGTTACATAGCCATCGATGGTGTGTAAGTGTACGAACCTACATTGATATCCGACCACGTCTTGTGGTTGCTTCACATTTTTGTCAGGCTGTGTAAACGAACATTCTGTATAATTTGTTTTTCATTCTACAGCATTTGGCTACCTCTGCTACTTCACCCCCACCCTCTCCCGCCTCCCATACTGCTTCTTCCAATACATGCTAACTGCTCCAAGATACCGTAGAACATGTCTCCATAGCCTCCTTTCTTCTTTTAGTACTTCTACATTTCGTGCTGTCAAACGTAAGAGTTTCTTTTTCTATTCCATTCACATATTGAGACCTGGAGAAATAACAGTCAATATGCCGATTTAGGCACCCTAATGCCTACTACATTATTCTAATGCTTCCTACACGAGTTATAAGATGGTGATACCATAATGGTTGCACAGTCTTCTTCGAACACAGGATATCTAGATCCACCCAATAGGGTTTCGCAAGAATTACGGCGTTTTTCTTGCAAGAGTTCCATTTAAGATCCCACAACACCATTTCTGTTACATTTTCGTAGGGCTGCACCTACCTGCTAAGATCCTACTCATGCCCATTTGGTAAGCACTCCATACTCTGAAACAGTATTGTGGAATTGAATTGGTCAGCAATAATTCGTTTTTATTTCTTTTTTTAGTGATAATCAAATTGTTTGTTCATATTGAAAACATCTAAGGTTCTGCTACATCTCCCTTCTGCATTTCCAATCTGACTCTCCTTTCCGCGGAAAGTTTGCGTCATTTGTAACGTACTGGTTCCTATTAGTCAAATATTCCTCACGATAATCACTCCAACTCATTTCAAATAACTCACGTTTTTGGCCGTCTTGTACAATATTAGTTCCTGGAAAGGACATCTCTTTCACCTCTTCCCCTACCGTCGTCCCCAGTTCTGAGATCGAGCAAGTCCTTCTGCTCTCTGTTATTTTTCCTCGTCTTCGCCTTTGTCCCACTTATCTTTAAAACATACACTGCCTGATAAAAACTATGTGGAAACCCATAAGTGAATATTACTGTGTGGTATGTCCACATCTCCTCTTTATTCTGTCTTGAACTCTTCTGAAGACACTTTCAGTGATGTGGTTGAATGTCTGAAGGCATGGTAGCTCCCCCTTCACAGGAGCCGAGATCAAAAGAGCTGTCGATTAATGCGCAGTGGTGTGGAGCGAAGTCGACGTTGCAACTCATCCCTAATGTCGGATTTGGTTAGTACTCAATTTCAGAAACGTTATTGTCCTCAAACCATTGCCTCACAGATGCTGCTTTTTGGCAGCGTGCATTGTTCAAGGTAATACAAACAATCATCGTCTCCGAACTGTTCTTCTACAATAAGCCATAAATAATGCTGCAAAATGTGTTCATATCTCTCCGCGTTTACCATTGCCTTAAGCGTAATAGGAGAGCCACGCTCTAAACATGAAAAACACCATCACACTATAACACCACCTCTTCCATATTTTAGTGTTGGCCCTACAGATGCTGGCTAATAACGTTAACCAGGAATTCGCTAAAAACACTTCTGAGCATATCAACGAGCTGTAGCGAGGTTCGTCACTACAAATCGGCCGTTTCCAGTCACCCACTGTCTTGTGGTGTCCCTCCTTACTCCATCTCAAGCGTTGCTTAGCACTGACTCCAGAAATGTATGGCTTATGAGAAGTTTCTCTCCTTACACGCAGTCTTTGTGCTTGCTGCACTGTTGGTGGCACTCTGGAATTCACGAGAGATCATTCCGCTCATTTCATGCGAGTTTTATATTGAAGTTCTGCAGTTCTCGACGGACGCTGTCCATTGCAACATGAGATCTGCTGGTAATGGATTACCTGTGGTTGTCCCTTTTGCGTTTCCACTTTACTGTCACATCACCAACATCGACTTGGGCAGCCTTAGAAGGATTGAAATGCCGCTGGTGAATGTCTTACTCGGGTAACATCCAATTACTAGTTCACGCTAGAAATCACAGAGCTCTCCCGACCGACTCACTCCTCTGTTAACAGCTCGTCTACTGGCAACACAACAGTCCCCGCCTCCTCAGCTGGTCCGTCTCACGGGACACCTAATGGCCAACTTCGCATTATATGAGGCTGCCCCCGAAAGTTTTGATGAGGTGGTGTGTTCTTGGCTAATTATGCAGTCCATTGCTTTCAGTAGGTGTTGTAAATCTCCCGTACATCTGAGACTCTTAGCAATTGACTCTCTTCCCTTCGCAATTTTATTCTTCTTCCGAAATTGACTTCTTTTATTCTCTCTTCTGCGTACATTGGAACAACGGTGGTGATAATATGCGGCGATATCTTCAAATGTTCAAATGTTTGTGAAATCTTATGGGACTTAACTGCTACGGTCATCAGTCCCTAAGCTTACATACTACTTAACCTAAGTTATCCTAAGGACAAACACACACACCCATGCCCGAGGGAGGATTCGAACCTCCGCCGGGACCAGCCGCACAGTCCATGACTGCAGCGCCTCAGTCCGCTCGACTAATCCTGCGAGGCGGCGATGTCTTACACCTTTCTCAACACGAACTTTTGTCCTTTGATCTTTCATTTTTATTACCCCGTGGACTGTGCAGCTGGTCCCGGCGGAGGTTCGAGTCCTCCCTTAGGCATGTGTGTGTGTTTGTCCTTAGGATACTTTAGGTTAAGTAGTGTGTAAGCTTAGGGACTTATGACCTTAACAGTTAAGTCCCATAAGATTTCACACACATTTGAACATTTTTTTTATTACTCCCACTTAGATTATGCAGATGGTTGTTCCTTCTCTGTACATGTTTTTTTCTAATTTTCTAAGCACAGTCAACAATATATTTAATCTAAAGCGATCTTCAGGTCTCAGTAGCTTGATTTATCATTAGTCTGAGTCCCGGTACTAAGCATACCGTAAGAATTACTTATCTAGAAGTGTTTCTCTTATTAATACAATAGTGGTCTCCGTCATAACGTCTTCAACTTTTTCCTTCTCTACTTCTGTGTATCATTCCTCTTAACCCATTACGTCCCGAATTAATTAAAACAATACGAAAAATGTTCGTAATCATAACCAGACAGATGCCTGTAACTAAAAACTATCAATACTTTTCTTTTCACGCTTCTCACTTTCTCCCAGCAATGCATTGCCATGTGTGGCAACGTTGGGTCATACAGAGGAAAATAAAACTCCAACGCATTTTTCTTTCCGTACTAGCTTTTATTGCATACAGACATGAGAAATTTAATTATCTAAATGAAATATTAACATACAATAATGTTTTAAATTTTTAAATGGTAAGTTTGAAAACATTTTATGCATAGTCGGGTTTCACACTTTGATTATGCAGTTCGAACGATTGTGGAGCAGTTTTCAGCATCACATCTCCTTTGCTTCTCAATTGGAACTGGCCAATGGATAAGTCCATCATAACGTAGATTTTCATAAGGTGTATCTTTCAACGCACGCTTGCGTCCTGGGCCGTTGGATTCTCCATAGTGATTGTACTAGTGGATGGCAATGTAGCGGCGAAATACTAAGTGAGATATGGTAGGATGGGCAATTCTATGGAGCTGCCATGCCTTATGCACGCACATAGCAACCAGTCATGTAAAGATGCAACTCCATCATGTTTACCACGATTCCCGATTCGATAAAAATTTACATTCAGGTCCATTCGGTCCACGCCTCCCATTGATCTTTTGTATTCTTTGATAACGCAGAGCTGGCTAACACTGATTTTCGTTTTGTGTTCTCTGGAATAACGCTGCACCAATGAAACGGGACGCATCATTTACAACAGCATTATCTAACCATTTGGTGACAATTATGCCAGTATCCTCCATTTTTATAGAAGTAACATACCCTCTTCGCCTTTTCTTTAGGACTGCTTTGCTTTCAAGTAGACAGTTTTTCGGAATACTCTGTCACCGATGGTTCTTGTTCCAGGGAACCCACGAGATTTCAGTTCCACTAGCAATGGAAATCCAGTAAACAAATTACCAAAATAAAATGAGAGGGAGCTGCTGGACTTCTGTTTCAAACTCATCAGTCATAGTCAAAAATGGAGCAGCTGATTTTCCAAACCTTTCTTCATACTCTTGAACTGTTCGTGGATTTTTATTCTCATAGATTTCGAAATTTATTAGGTGACCTGCTCCTGTGCATAAAGACCAAACCTTGTATCCAAATCGCAGTGGTTTTCCCTTTAGAAACTGCAAAGTACGCTACCATACTTTCATCATGTGAAAGATTCTGCTCGGAATGGAAAGGTTTTAGCATATTTGCTTTCAGATGGTCTGTAATGGGACGTAATTTCCACATTTTATCCCTTTCACTTCCTTTTTTCTGACAGTCTTCAAAGTGAAGAAGCTGCAGTGTCAGTTGAAAGCAGTTTCTTCGCATAGCGTTTGAGACCATTTCATTCTTTATATTACCATCATTGCTCCAAAATGATCGTACACGTAGGTGACAGTTGTATCCAGTTATAAGCAAAATTCCAATAAAGGCTTTCAAGTCTACCACGATAATGTTTGGATTAGGCTTCCCAAGAAATATAGCATACTTTCCTGAATCATCACAAATATGTTGTAATAGAGCGTCATCGAAAAAGTTCTCAAATTGTTCATTGGGTGGCATTCCAAAACAATCCTGGTAATTAGCGGGAGAAAATACTGGAGTAATTGGTGCAAATTCGTCTTATACCCATTTGCAATCTGCGTTCTTGTTGAATGATGGAATTGTACAAGTAGACCTCGTTGACTGAACACGTTGTAACTTCACTGAAGGATTGCAAGACTGTTCATAATATCTTCATTATTAGTACTCACAGTTTGTTGAGAACATTCTAAAACTTCAGCAATAATTTTGTCATCTATTCCAGTTTCTGCTTCCACGTTTTGTTGTGTTTTCATTAAGTCAATACGGCTGCCACTTTTAATGACTACTTCACAGTTACCCTTTTACTGTCCACGGCGCACATTATCTGATAACCAACATTCTTCATCTTCCTCGTCATCTTCTCCGCTAACAGCTGCATCTTCTATTTCAGGGGGTTGTAAACACAATGCTGTTGGCTCGTCATCTTCATCCATAATTTCCTCTAAGTAATCAAGGGCTTCATTCAGTGAAATGAGCCTAAAATAACGCGGAAATAGAGATAAAATTATCTATCTATTGTAATCAAACTTCAGTTCTAAATAAAAATATTCAAAACACCGTAAAATATGTAATAGCGTACGAAAAATATCAACCATAGAGAAAAGCGCTGTATGACCTATCGTTGATATGCACCCCATAAAAGTACTTTTGAAATACAATTTTTTGGATAACGACAACACTAAAATAAAGATACATATTTCAACAAGAATCTCCAATAAGTATTATTACTGCATTCTATAAGTAAATAATTCAGAAGTAACTTTTACCTTGTCACGTACGAAGGATCATCTTTTACCGGCAATGTGCTGACTATCCAAGTCTTCTCTCGCTGATGGCAAAGCAACAGACGCCCGATCGAGTTTCCTACAGTGAAATTCCCATGCGATTATGTGTGACGCAACAAGCGTGTAGCACCGATTCACGGAAACGTCGACGTTTACGCTGCGTTTCCATACGGCAACGCTGGGATGATTCGGGCTAATCAGTTTACAATCATGGGAGAGCTTTCCCATTTGTTCGAAAACTCATTCTTTGGTAATGTGATGATTATATATTTCTGCAAATTTTATGGTACGTCTTCCATTTCACAGATTTTTGACACTAACCCAAATAACCTTCCATTTCTTACACCTTACTTTAGTAGCTCCGAAGTTGTTTTATCAGATGCTACAAGAGGGTCATCAACCACCCCAGACGAAATATTAAACAAAACTTTTGTTTGGTGAAATCTGGCATCAGTTACATGTCGGCTACCATATTCACAGGTGCGAGTATTCTGACTGGCATACAGAGGAAAGCATTAGTAGCGTTTCACTAACGAAACCAATGCTGAATTTTTATACATGTCGCAAAATCGAATGGCGCTTATGTTGTAGGCTGTAGCCGAGCACTAGCCTCCAGCCTACTGTGTGACGATGTCCGAAACAAGTACCAAGCTCGTGCACAGGTTGAGGCTGTAATATTCATAGCGAGCGATATTCTCAAAATCTGGTGTTCTCACATTAGGCTCTACACCAATGAGCTGGTTGTGACGAAACTTCCCAGTTTCAGGAAGTCGTCGACAGGGTGCGGATGGCGTTCAGAGCATCAGTCACCTGCACCATATCTGTACAATGTGACCGCCTCACATCAGAAAACTTATGCCTGTAGATATGTCGAGCGTCTTTCCCATATCTGTATCTACATACACACTCTGCAGATCACTGTGAAGTGAATGGCAGAGGGTACTTAGCATCGTACTACATGTTAAATTTTTTTACAGATCCAATCGCTTATGAAGCATCGGAAGAATAACAGCGTTACCGCTTCTCTACATTCTGTAATTAGTCTAATCGGGTTGTCACGATACTTGGTTGTGGAAACTTTGTAACTAGTATTTCACGGAATAAGTCTAAGAAATCAGGTTTCTGCACATTTCCGCAACGATTTCCTCAGACTCGTCAGTCAAGCAAACCAGTCACTATTTTGGCCGCCCTTCTTTGCATACATTCAGTAAGTATTCGAAAAGAGTCCCACACACATGACCAATATTCTAAGATGTGACGCACAAGTGATTCTTAAGCATTATCCTTCTTAGACTGACTGCTTTTTCCCAATATCCTTCCAACGAACGAAGTGTGCTATCTGTTCCTTTAAAGACTGAGCGTTTGTGGTCACTGCATTTCATATTGCTTCGAACTGTTACGTCCACGTATTTGTATGAGATTATGATTGTGAGTCATTGATAATGTATTAACGGGACACTATACTCTTTCTTTTTGTGAAATGTACAGTTTTACATTCTTGTAAATATAAAGTAGGTCGTCATTCTTTGCACTACTCAGAAATCTTGTCAAGACCTGAATGAATATTGCTATAGCTTTTTTCCAGTCAGTCCTTTGTTTTAGATAGTTTCATCATCTGTAAGAAGTTTTGAGATGCACTGCTGTTGGTTTTGTCTGTCAGGTCATTAATATACAGCGTCAACAACAAGCGCCCCAACGCACATTCCTGAGGCACGCCTGAAGTTACTTCTGAATCTGTTGATTACGCTCCATCTAGGATAGCGTGCTGAGTCCTCAAAAATAAGTTTAGATACCTACTCAACCGCACTTTTTTTATAAGTGCCATCGAGTGAAATGCTTTTCGAAAGTAAAAAGAAAAAAAGATACTGCATCCATCTTACTGCCTTGATCCGTGGCTCTCAGTATGTCACGTGAGAAAAGTATGAGACAGTGACTTCAAACCAGTTCCTGTTGGATCGCGAATCCCACATAAGAAACAACAACTGCATTAATTAGCAATTACTGCAAGAAAATCTAGGAGTAACAATGCAGAGCGATCTAAAGTTGAGTGACAGCATAAAACGAATTGTTGGGAGAACACGATGCCAGGGCGAGATTCACCGAGAAAGGTGATTACCA
The DNA here is from genome assembly GCF_021461385.2 of Schistocerca piceifrons. NCBI lineage: Eukaryota > Metazoa > Arthropoda > Insecta > Orthoptera > Acrididae > Schistocerca > Schistocerca piceifrons. Next base: position 724,052,651 of record NC_060139.1, read on the forward strand.
AATATTTGTTAAACCGATTCTTGAGTGTTGCTCATCAGTCTGGGACCTTCAGCAGGTGGCTTTACTAGACGAGATAGACAAGATCGGACGAAGAACGGTACATTTCGACGCGAGATCGCTGAGTCACTACGAAAAAGCCGCGGAAATGCTCAACAAACTCCAGTACCAAACGATACAAGAGAGGCGTTATATATACGGAGATGTTTACAACTGAAAGCCCTGTCGAGTATGTCTCGGGAAAATTCAGTCGACATATTACTTCCTCGCACAGAAGTCTCGCGGAAAAACACTGACAATGAAAAATTAGAAAAATTAGAGATGGTATGGAGGTTTTCCGACATGACGATACAGAGAAGGAAGGAAGAGATAGAGGTAGCAGAAGCACCCTACGCCACACGCCATTAGGCGACTTGCGGAGTATAGATGCAGATTTAGATGCAGATTCTGTCAACTTGGGAAGAGAGCAACTAACGACGAGTTGGCTTTTGTTCGCTAGGTGCTATGATATTTGTCTCACTCATGCTCATACATTATAAACTATGCGTTAAACACTTAAGGAAACATGACTCACTACGGGTCATCGTCGCTCAAAATTTGTTTCTAAACTACTGAATCTCTCTAGAGAATGAGTGTTTTACATCGGAAATTACACATTTGTTCTGCAGCTTTTGTTGTTTTCGAATCAGCCGTAGCTGTCCGAGAGCACTGATTGCATTTGTGATGACGGTCCCAAGGAACCCGGAGCTGCCAGTCGGCGATTCCGTTCAGCGCGGCGGAAAATTGATTTCACGGAACGGAGGTGGTTCCGGCGCGCCGCGCGATAGCGGGTGACGGGCCAGCCAACAACGACACCTCGGCCGATTGGGCGGCGAGGCGCCACACGGCGCAGCGTGGTGTCAGGAAAGTCTGTGCGGTCCATTCTGTCATCCGGCAACTGGCTACCACGTCTCCTGACGGTTGCTGCTGATTGCTATCATTCTCTACGCTGATAAGAATTCCAACTATTAGTCTGCTCCTACTGTCTCTTCATCACACTTCGATGTATGGGTAATTATTTCTCTTGTACTACTGCCAGATACATTTATACTCGTATTTATTTTGTGTTTAGCTTAACAGAGGTCTATGCGTTTCGAGCGTGATCTACTCGATGTCCGGCGTATGTACGCATGTGAATGATTTTTATTGATAAAATCTCTTAGTTAACCTAAATTAACACAGAAATACATTGCCTGAAAAGGAAATTTGTGGGAAGGACTATGGGACCAAACTGCTGTGGTCATCGGTCCGTAGACTTACGCACTACTTAATCTAATTTAAACTAACTTACGCTAAGAACAACACATACATCCATGCCCAAGGGAGGACTCGAACCTCAGACGGGGGGAGCATACACTGCCTGATAAAAAGGGTGTAGCATCTAGAAGGGGAGGAGCAACGAAATGAAACTTCGCGGACTGAGAGGGTATATGACGTTATTTCAGTGTTTACAAAATCAAGTCGTATTTACAAAGAACTAGAGTGGTGCGGCCTACTAACCAGTAAGACTTGGCACTCCATGTGGCCTGGATGCATGCTCGGATTCCTTACGATAAGGTGTCATACAGCTCTGGGGACCTTGCTGGCCACGAGAGTATTTCAACATCACACTGACAATTCACAAAGACACGTGACGTGAGTGGATGAGCATTGTCCTGTTGGAATACCCCACCACAATACCGTCGTGTGAGAGAAAACGCATGAGGATGCAGGATGTCCATGACGAACCGCTTTTGCCGTCAGGGTTCCCTCGGTCCCTATCAGCGGTGATCTAAAGCCATACGCGATACCTCATGTGTCCCATTAGCGGCACCACTCCAAAAGCAACCGTTTGTGTTGTGGAGTTAACGACGGACTACACATGGAACGGTAGTTCCCTAGTTCAGTTGCTGCTAGTTTCCGACTACCGGTGTGGGTTGAAACAGCTGCAGTTAGTCTACTAGTTGTTGTCGGACAGCAGGCGCAGATGGGAAGGGGATTACGATGTGCTTGGTGCACAATATGTAATCCTTCCATGTCGCTGTCACACGTCGTCGACTGGAAACTTCACGACGACTACGCCTGCCCTCACATTCCCATGCAGCCCTATGTCGAGCTATTACCAGAATGCCCCACAAACCTAGGTCTGAGCGACTCTACCATCCGGCCAAACAGAGACCCACAATGAGGTCTTTTTTAAACTCTGTCGTTGCTTATAAAGCTGTCTCATATAAATACACAGCATCACCCCATCATTTAGCGACCGCGCAATAACTGACGATGTTCTTGTCCCTTATATATCCTACCAGTCATGGTAAAAGCACTGAAGAAGAAAAACACTAAAGCAGTCTCGACGCCTTTCTACCTATCACATAGAAGTCCAACTCTAATCATTTACATGACCGCCGATATTAGAGGATGTTGAGGATATTGGATTAGGAAATCAGACACTGAAAGTAGTAGATAATTTTTGTCCTTTCGACAGCAAAATAACCGATAATGCTCGAAGCAGAGGGGATATGAAACGCAGATTGGAAATATCAACAAAACGATTCCTAAAAAGCGAAAATTGTCAATGTCGAATATAAATTTTAATGTCGGGAAATCGTTTCTGGCCGGTAGTTTTGCACAAAAAATAGTTCAAATGGCTCTGAGCACTATATGACTAAACATCTGAGGTCATCAGTCCCGTAGAACTTAGAACAACTTAAACCTAAGTACCCTAAGGACATCACACACATCCATGCCCGAGGCAGCATTCGAACCTGCGATAGTAGCGGCCGCGCGGTTCCAGACTGAAGCGCCTAGAACCGCTCTACCACATCGACCGGCAGTTTTGTAAGGTAGAACGTGTGTAGTAGCATTTTCACGCAAGAAGACGCTATATCTATTTAAATGTCGTCCTACAGAAGAATGCTGCAGGTAAGATGGGTGATCCGGAAGACTAGTGGGGAGTTGCTAAACTTAAATGAGAGAAAAATGAATTTATGCCAGAACATGACTAAGAGAAGGCAACGGCTATTTATTTATTTATTATATTGACATACAAATAAAATTATGAGCAATATTTACACAATGAAGCACACAAGGATTATGCAAGAGCTCTCGACTCAACTGATCTTGAAGAGTCAATTCTGCAGAGTCTATCAATTCTAATGTTGTTAAAGAGGCATTGCTTATACTCTTCCAGTCTCCACTGAAACGTATCACAAGATATTCCTCTAAAATGTGGTCAATGGGCTGCCATGAAGCTTCACACTCACATAATAAGGTGTCCGACAGTCCTCTTTGTACTTGAAGGAATTAGTTCTTCCGTGTTCACATCGGAATCTGTTCAGTTGACAGCAGTTTTCTCTAGAGATCTGTAAGCTTGATATACATGTAGAGTCTTTGAGACCGTGACGATGTATGCTGGTGTCGTTTCTCCACGTCTCCTTCCACACATCTTTTGTATAAAGTAGTTGGATGCCATGAGCTCTCCGGCATGGTTTCGTTGACTTGAGACGCATGCTTGGTGGTCTGAACTAAATTCCCTTTACAGGTAGCCTTGAGAATTGGCAATACTCTCTTAGGATTTAAAGGTTGGCTACAGCGCGCATACACAAGCTCTGGAATCTAAGATATTGTTGTCGCGCTTCGCAGCGCACGGATTAACTAGTGGCAGTTTGGAGGCCAGTGTAGGAGCCCGCCGGCTGTGGTGCGCACGTGTGTTGGGCGAGGGGTCGTCGCCGAGCTGCCGTACTGCTGTGTCCGCCGGCAGCGACACAGGATTTGGTAGTGAGTTGATATTTTTTATGATTTGCAGCGTGCTTAATAATTTAAAGAAAAGAGTTTGTGTATGTGCGTAGCAGCAGACGGTAATTTTGATAATGATAGGAGTTGAATTCTTAAGGGAAACCATTGTTAGGCGGATAGATTACGTATTGATTTTTCTCATTGATTTCTTTTGTAATTGTCAGGGAATTGTTTCACTATGCATTTAACTGTGAAGTATTTCAGTCTGTCTCAAGAGTTTGATTAATTTGTAATATTGCTTTAATGCCACTGGAGGCAGATTTGCATACGAAGCGATTGTTCAAAGAATTTCTAGTTTTTTGTTAATTGAATGAGAAAGAATCGCTCTCAGAATATAGTTTATAGCTTGTCTGGATTTTCATTTATCGTGTTTAGATTTGACCAAACCCTTTCTTTTGAATTATATGTAGTTGTAGTAAGCAGCAGCAGCCGCAGCAACAGCAGGAGCCGCCAAGCAGAACATGCATCGCACTCAGCATGAATAATAGGTTTTTTTATGTTTTTGTTAAATAATGGAATGCAGCAGATCAAGCAGTGGCAGCAGAAAGACCAAGTAAGTTATTTGTTGCGCACAGGACCAATAAAAAACAAGACCAAGTAAGTTATTTGTTGCGCACAGGACCAATAAAAAACAAATAAAGTTTAGGCGATCTCTGTAATTGTAATGTTAACAAGAGTACAAGCACGAGATTTTCAGTAGAAAACACGAGATAAGAATAAAGAGCTCGCGACTTTCAGCCTCTAGGAAATTTCTAAAGTATTCATCCTTCCTCATTCATGGGTCACTGTTTCTTGTCGTCTCAAACGTGATGGAGCAATGTTACTGAGAGTCGACACCAAGGTATGTAAGGTGTCAGGCAAATCCAACACCTTCCATGAAAACCCTGACATGCATGATAAGCAAATCCAGTAGTATATCACATAGCTCCGAATAAATCGTGACATAAAATTAACCAAAGTAATACGAGTAACGAGTGAGCAAATGGAATACCACAGACTAGTACAAGAATGCCTAAATGCATGTCATACCTTCCCACCGTGAGACAGACGCAGTTCCGAGGGGAGAAACGAGAACAGAAGCCGAGAGCAGAACTGTATTAAGCTAGAAGGCCCTACGATAAGGGACGGACACCCACGTTGCCAGCTAACCACCAGGACCACCCCACAGCCCATGTTAAAAGCTAGAGCCCTCCAGAAGAACAGTATAGATTTTACGATAACACTAAAAGGGCCACACCAGCCGCAAGTTTTAGCGTGAGACGTTTTCGCGTCTGTGTTACGTTGCAAACGTTGAAAACATTGCCCCACCACGAAAAGTAACCGCCAGGACCACCCCCCAGCCCATGTTAAAAGATTGAGCCCTCCAGAAGAACGGTGCAGATCTTACGATAACACTAAAAGGGCCACACCAGCTGCAAGTTTTAGCGTGAGACTTTTTCGCGTCTCTGTTACGTTGCAAACTTTAAAAAATATTGCCCCACCACGAAAAGTATAACGTTTCTCATTGGATAGACAGAATTTTTGTAGGCAGAGCTTAAGGTTAACATTGAGACCCTGACTGGTCAGATGAAAACACAGCCAGATAGTTTTTTTTTAAACCAACTTCGGTAAATTGTAGTAAGGAGAAGTTAGGAGAGAGTTGCTTCCGAGTCGGCGAGGTGCGTGGAGCGGTGCCGACCGACGCCCCCTGACACTGCCTAACCAAACGACAAGGTAATGAACGCACGCGATGCCGCATAACAGCGCATAAAGCTTCACTGAAAACTGCCGAAGTCTCATCTGTTACACCCCCGTTTTGCGTAATACTAGTGTCGATCGTCAATTAAAGCTCATGGTATTCACATTTGCTACGGAAGTTAAAATCTGAAACGCGATGATTTTTCTGTGATATAATTATTGAGAAGCCACATCAGCCACTGTAATTTACGACAAGTTAGATAAGTAATTAAAGATAATTGAGGGTCACTGTAGACCATTTTGATAGTTTTCTCTTTCGTGAAACTTAATTTAAACCTAGATTATAGATGTCATATGGCATAGGTCATCCTTCGATCCATTGTAGAACTTGTAAACCCACTCAGGGAATATTCGTTCACATTTTTGTTGAACGCAGTTGGTTTTTATCATCATGTATTAAAATATTTCCTTTTATCAATAGTGCAAATTATAAACAATGTTTTGTGAGTAGAATAAAATTTCCAATGGTAAACTTAAAAGCTTTTTCGACGTTATTTTACCAGCTAACTAAAAATAGGAAAGCCTTGAACCCCTTCCACTAAATTTAGTTAGTATTAAGATTCTTTTACAGGGAGTGCAGTGGAGCTGACGCTGAAATCATTAAGTATTTGGTTATATCATCGCTAGTCTCACTGAACTCTTCTGAATTCTACATGTCGTGTGTGGTCTGACGTCTCCTTACCAGCAACAGGTCCCAGGTTCAAACTAGTCAAATCCCTAAAAAACAAGCTCAGAGCGTCGTTGCGCGAAAGTGGTAGGGAGACACGACATAGAACAAACAGACAGACACCACGCAGAATGTTAGAGGTAGAGGAGTTGATCTCAAGGTACCCGTTATGATTCGCGTGATATCGTTTAGATAAACGACTACACCTCTGACATGTACACTATTGTATCACAATGGAGCGCGGTATTCAGTGGTGCGCAAGATTCAACCACAGAAAATACAGGACACAAGGCGGCTGTGTCGAGAGTATCAACTTGAATCACCAACCCCCCTCCCTCCCCCACCCCCCAAGAAGTTGCAGCTAGTTTCTGGATAATATTCTTCGTCTTTAACTGTTCTGCAAGCGTCATGAGGTAAGTCCTGAATGACAGTGAACGAACCAGTACGATTCCGAGAAACTTAGGGTAAGGGTTGTTGTTTATCGTTTTGTCACAGAAGATGACTTTTAGCTACTGGTTTGCTAAGTGGTTCTTGTGGTGGACAGTTTTCACTTCAATATGTGTAAGGTTAGGACACAATTTCTAAGTTCTGTATTAATCATGAAGTACTCTCATGTCTTGTGTGCACACATTTTCTGAGTCGTCTCTACTATCTTCCTTAAGTGCTAATTCCATACTTTGCTACGTTACGAATTAACTTACATTTTTCTACATTTGGAACAAGCAGCCACTCATCACACCAACCAGAAATTTTGTCTGTCTTGTATAATACTTCAGTCACGACACCTTGCCGTACATCACAGCATCATCAGCAAACAGCCGCAAATTACTGCTCACCATGTCCGTCGTACCATGTATGTATATTGAGAATAAGGACTTTTCCGGATTTTTCAACAACACTTGTGTAGTACTGGCCCACTAAATGTTCCCCTTGATACGAGTTGCTCGCTCAGGTGCCAAATTTAATGAGAGAATTATGTTGAAAGACTAGGAAATGGGTTCTATTCCCAATTAGGAAAGGCAAGAAAGTTAGTCATTGTAGTGACGAAGTTGTAATTATTTGGCCGATTATTTCGTGCCCACTGAATGAATCTTTCGTCAGTTGTTAAATGACTTGGTTCTAGATAACTGAATCTTTCTTAATAGGTTCGTAGCAACACAGCATGTTCCTTGTTTATATTACTTCGTGATATATTTTCATTGTTGTTTCCTCTTCTTTTATTCTTTTGTTCTTGTTCGGTCTAAACTTTGCAGTCAACTAATGAAAAAAAAAACAGTCACATAACAAACGTCGTATGCTTTAGGATGTCTAGACTTTGAGCATCTAACTTGACATTGTAGTTGTGTTCCCGCTAATAACGGTACCATATTAAAATTCGTTGTCTGGTGAAGCCACAAGGCACTTAAACAACTACTTTTCCACATGTTAGAGAATCAAACAGTAAGCTATTAAATCTTATGAATACAAGGTCCATATAAGCTGTTACTTACAACATACCTAGTTTTGAGGTGGCAACTAATTGACTGTCAATCAATAAGTGGTGAATGTTTGGAGAAAATTAACTCCCGGCTTCGAAATTTAGTCAGAAATTAGACACACTTACGGTGATAAACAACCTAAAGTCGATCAGGATTTGAGTGTAGCACTCGAGAATAGCGTTCTTGGTACTCGTTATAAGACTGAAACTTAGCTGTCCCTGTTAGTGGACGTCACGGACGAATCGTTGATGGACGAAATCATAGACACGATTATTGTGAGGCACCGCAGGAGAATGTGGAGAGACCGAAAATTGATATGCATCGTGTGGGGGAACAGTGTTCTTTTCTGATACAAAGGTACGTATCGTTAAAGCGGCGCTGTAACTCTGGCCGCCCGCTATGGGAAAGACAGTAGAAGAGTTGACTGCTGAGTCGTATTACCAACGATATAACTATTTCCCTTGGGGTACATCGATACGACGAGATGATTACGTGATGCACAAAATATTATCTGACTCCTTCCACCCAACCTCGCACCTCTTCCCGCTCCTACCCTCCGTCACATAAATACACACTCGCAGTTACACACGAAAGAAATAAAGAATGCCACCGACTATTAAATTGTTTTATGTTCTAATCATTATTACTTAATTTAATTACCTAAATCTTTTAATCGCGATTGAATATGCACTTTACCAAAGAGCATCTTTAATAATTAAGTGAGTAAGTAAGGTTTTCGTTACTTTCTTTTTCCTACAATTTCACCTTCGTAATTAGCAAATTGATTAACATAGTGCATCCTTTGTTGAAAATGTTATTTCCACAAAGCGTGGTTCACTTCGGTATTGGACAGTTACAAGGGCAAAATGTTACTTTCCCCTTCCGTGCGCTATGTTACTATTGCGGCGCTAGTAGGTTCGTTGGTAACCGGCGGGCGTGTTAGCTGTTAGTTGTCTTGAGTAACTTTTACACAGTCTGCGGTTTAGGAGTATCAGAAGGACTCACGTATAACAATTTGGCCATTTCTCTATGGGCTTTACCTGACACTAATTGACGAAGGATCATCTACCTTAGCTCGTCGTATAAATCAATTAACAATAACCCGACAGCAGCTGAACCGAAATGATTGTCCCAGTTAGCTTACGTATCACACATCACCAACTGGGCTCACTGTGGAAAGTGGTGTTGTCTATTACCCGCCGGTGGCACAAATGAGAAGGAGTGTTGATGATGTGTGTAGACACTACTGTGATACGCTACTACGGAAGCCAAATAATTTTCGTGTCAATTTTATTGTTCTCCGTCACATTACGTTACTGATTTATTTTCCTCTAATTTATGTAACTTGTGTACCAACCCCTGCTCGAATAGACCTCAGAAGGCCCAACGCTACCGACAGACCGCCGTGTCATCCTCAGACGATAGGCGAAGCCTGATACGGATACGAAACAGCATGTGGCCACCACGCCGCTCTCCCGGCTGTCGTCGCTTTTCGTGACAGGAGCCGCTACTTCTAAGTCAAATAGCTCCTCAGTTGGCCTCACAAGGGCTCAGTGCAGCCCGTTAGCCAACAGCGCTCCGTAGATCCAGTCGGTGACCCATCCAAGTCTGACGGCAACTGGTATTACCACTGCGACAAGGTCGTTGACTAAACTAGTGTCAGGTTTTATACATTTTATAATATTTTCTGTTTATTAATTCCATTGTGATTTATTTCGCCTTTACACATAGTTCAGCATATTCAAAATACTATGATTTCTCACTTGTTATTTCTCCTATGAAAGAGAGGTAAAATGCTTTTTGCTGTAAACCAATCTATCAAAGTCAGCACAAACGTCGTAGAAATCGCTGTTGACGTAGAAGCTGCTACCAGGAAATCATGACGCCCGCTGAAAATTCAAACTTGCCTCATCCAGTAAGGGTTGCGCTAGAGTTGCTGTGAATGTGTTAGCATACTAAAATTAGAAAGCCAACGAGGAGAGACTAATATTAGAAATAAAAATGGTAAGAAGAATTTTCGTTCTTCTAGGGAATTGAGAATAAGAAAATCTGGATAACTACGTTCGGTATCGAATCATTATGTCATTATCAGTACGGAAGGTGCAAAAACATAATATGGCTGCTCTGTGATTGATCCATGATATTCCTCAGCAGCCTTAACATTCAACAAATTTTAGGCATATACCCGAGTCGCAATCTTAAACATGGCTGCGAAACAGCAAATGTGTAAATCTGATGAGGTTGAAAAATCAGCCAACCAGTTCCAAATAAAGGTTCCGATATTTGTAAAAATATTTCTTGAGAAGTTGTTGGCCTTGTTATATCACATGATGGTACAAGCTTCGTCTAATCTAATGTGCCATCATGTGATGTGACAGGGGCTACTACCTCCTCAGAAGATAATTTTACTAATATCGAAATCTAAGTCAAGAGATGATATACTTCTGTTTGCAACTGGTTGGCTAATTTTTCAGCCTCTTCATATAGGCGAGTCATCCTCCTTGTTACGGGGTTCCTACAGCTATCAACGCATTCCTCATCTCTGTCGCTAAAGGCCTCTATCTCGCCATTCTTCATCATCCTCTTCCGTTCTTCTTTTCTCCATCACTTCTTGGATAACACTTAGCCACATTTCTTGTGGTCTTACTCTTCATCTCCTCAAATAACTCTTTTGGGACATCTGTCTTCATCCATACTGTTAATATGCCCAAACCATTACAGCTTTCTTCTGTTTTATCCATAACACTATAATTCCTCATTTCTTACGTGGTCAGTTTCAGAAATTCTGCATTCTCTTCTCAAGTGGTCTAATTTTATAGCTCTAAGTCTCTTTTAATTTCTTTCTATGAGTTTCCTGCATTCACTCCCATAGATTAATATTTGTTCCACGATGGATTTGTTTAAATAAAATTTATCTTTAAACTCATTCTTAAGGACCAAAGTACAGGGTTTAATTTTTGGGTAGCCACCCTTCCATGCGTGATTCGTTGTTGGATGTCTCTGTCATATCTTCTATCACGTGATAGGGTACTACCAGGTACTTAAGCTCTTTACACACAGTAATAAGATGTCCGTCAATGTCCACATTATTTCCCAGTTCTCCGCAACATAGATATTCTATCTTCGGAAAATTAATTCCCAAACTTCAGTTTTTACATTCTTCCAACAACTTCCTGAGCATGCAAGTTATATCCTCTTCATCGTTTGTTGTAACGACCTGATCATCAACGTAGAAAACTGTGTACGTACATTGGTTCCCTACTTCAACCCCCCGCCTGTGCACCACCTGCACCACAAATTCACTGCACATACATCTTAACTCTTTCAGACACGAATTTTTTTAGAGAAAGAGAAATTTTTCATTATGTGGAAATGTTATTAGATTATTTTTGAATGACTTCAGAGGCAAGGTTTATGCGAAAATATGTACCCGTTTTCAAAACGTAGTTTGTACACATAGCTTCATTTTATAGACCAAAATAATTAATTACGACACATTCTCTATTGTAAGAAATAGTAAAATGATCATTCAATAACGACCATGCAAAACAGCAATAACGAAGTGATTCTTCAGTTTCTGCCGGCGTATTTGTTGATGAAAAATTCCACAGGTGTACTGCTGGTTCAAAGTGTCCTAGGGCACAATATTTCAGCGATCAGACATGTCGCCATCGTCAGCTGAGCTCACGAACTGAGCTCCTGAGGGCGGCGTATATCCCTTCCCCCAAGAGCCGTTTCCTCCGCGGTCCGCGCCCGTGGGTGCGCGTCGGCAGACGCGGAGAGGCTGGGGTCGGCGTCTGTGGTAGCGTCGGTGTATTTTCTACGTCCGCCAAGCTCGCCAGATCGTTTTCGTTGCTAATTGTCTTCTTGATTATACTCAGTGCTGAGTCCCATGCCTTGCTTAGATTATAACCGCAGTCTCGGTTGATGAGTTCGTCCCTGGTGCGAATTTGATGGCCTCTCTGACAACGCTGACCCAGTATTTAGAAGTCTGTGCCAAATTCTTGGTACGCTCGTAATCCATCTCGTGTTTTTCGGACTATCAGTGCTCTGCGACCGCTGACTTGTTAGGATATTTCAGTTGTGTATGCCTTTGATGTTCTCGGCAACGATCTTCGATGGTGCACACCGTCTGTCTTACCACATTACAGGGAATCTGATATGCGCCGGCCTTCCGCAAGCCGAGATCATGTTTCACACTTCCCAATAACGCTCGTGTTTTATTGGGAGGGCAAAAGGCAGTTTTAACTCGGTGTATCTTTAGTATTCGTCCGATTTTCCCCCGATAGTGCGCCAGTGTACGGAATAAATGCATTGGCTACTTCTTCCTCCGTGCTGTCTTCCGCCTCCAAAGGTTGTACTGTAGTGGTGGGGCGGAGAGCGCGTCTAATCTGCCATTCCGAGTACCGGTTCTTTCGGAAAACGGTTCTGAGGTGTTCAAGCTCCTGGGGAACACTCTCTGCGTCTGAGATGCTGTGCGCGCTGGTATACCAGTATTTTTAGAACCCCATTTCACTGAGAAGGGTAGTGACAGCTGTCTGCAAGCAAATACAGATCAGTGCGCGCTTTCTTCCTGCACACACCGCGACCAAACGTGCCATCAGCTTTTCTCTTGGCGACGACGTCCAGGAAAGGTAATCTTCCTTCTGCTTGGGTATCCATTGTGAATTGGATGTTGGGATGTATGGAGCTCAGATGTGTAAGAAATTTCCTGGAGCGGTTCCCTACCATGGAGCCAGATGACGAATGTGTCATCCACATAACGTAAAAAAGAAGTAGGTTTCCATTTGGATGACACCAAGGCTTCTTCCTCGAAGTACTCCATATACAAATTCGCGACGGCAGGTGAGAGTGGGCTGCCCATTGTGACTCCTTCCGTTTGTTCATAGCATTCTCCATTAAACAGAAAATACGTGGAGGTCAGGCCATGGTTGAAAAGGTCAGTGGTCTTCTCGTCAAATTTCTGCCCAATAAGTTCGACTGACTCTCGTCCTGGTGAATAATGAAACAACGTCAAAACTCACCAGGATATCTGAGTCTGGCAGCCTGAAACTGTCGAGACGTTTTACAAAATCCACAGAAGTACCGATGTGATAAGGGCGATTGCCTACATAAGAGGTTAGTATTTCCGCCAACTATTTTGCCAGTAAGTATGTAGGTGCCCCAATATTGCTGACAATCGGGCATAACATCATCCCCCTCTTTGTGGACTTTAGGGATTCTATAGAGTCTTAGCGATAGAGGTCTTTGAAGTGACAATTTCTGGGCCCGCTGGTAAATCCGCGTCCTCTAGAAGAGCCCTTGTCTTGTTCTCCACCTCCTTTGTCGGGTCAGCGTTGATATTCCTGTAGGTGTCGTCATCTAGGAGGCGCTCCATCTTCTCATATGTCCTTATGGGAAAGAACAACAGTAGCATTGCCTTTGACAGCCGGTAAGACAACAATCTCAGGGCAGTCTCTCAGTTCCCGAATGGCCGTCCTATCTCTGCTGGTGAAGTTCAGCTTGGTAGGTTTAGTTCTCGTCAGCAAATCAGGATGCACTCAGCAACGAAAACGATCTGGCGAGCTGGGCGGACGTAGGAACTAGACCAACGTTGAACAGACGCCGACCCCTGCGCCTGACGATTCGCGTTCGCGAGCGTGGACCGTGGAGGGAACGGCCCGTGGGGGGAGGGGATATAAGGCGGCCGCCTGCCCCCAGGAGCTCAGTTCGTCAGCGCACCTGACGATGGCGACGTCTGATCGCCGAAATGTTGTGCCCGTTGTAAACTATGAACCGGCAGTACGCCCACGGACTCTTCGATCAATAATAACAATATTCAGTTATACAGTGGAATATAGCGAACCAATCACATCCGTAAATTCTGGTGATGACGAGCTGCTGAGCACTGCGACATTGACTTGCTGATATTTTCGTAGCGATGCCCAACAGTTGGCAGCAGATGCGCATTATGGTAAGGTTGAACATTCAGAAATGTGTACCTCAGGTTTCTCAATTGGGAAAAAATACTTCCGTTGCAGCTAAGACACAGTAAAAGCTAATGCACATAATTATAGCCAGAGGGTATGACAGGGTTAAAGAGTATGGGTTGCAGACGTCATCTTTGCTTCAATCTTTCATTTATTCCGAAGGCTTCTCTAGAAATTTCTTTTCCTACTTTAATGACAAAATTCTACTTACTTGAAGAGGTTTATGATTCTTCTTACATAAAGTTTCGGCAGTTACCCTGACCACAGCACCTCGAACAATAGCTTTAATGACACTGTGTTATATACTTTGTCATTATGTATAAAAACCAAATGAGTGCTTGGATTGTTTCCAATTCTTCTCTGTGATCTGTATAGATCCTGCCTCTTCTAAAGCCGTTTTGATCTTCCACTTCATTTGTAAAATTCTTCATTCTTGATTTTAAAATCTTTCCGTACAGCCTACTAATTGTACTTGTGACACTTATATCACGATAATCGTTACGTAATTTCTTGCTTTCTTTTTTATGTATGGGGCTTAGATGCACTAAGTTCTACTCTGCTGGAATGAATAACTTGCTTAGACGTTCATACGGATTGCTTGGCCATACCTCTCAAATTTTATTGGTACATTTCCAGATCCTGATGACTTCCCAACTTCCATTCCTTCTGTACATATCTCGCAGTTAATTTCTCTACCGGCTCACCCTCCTCGTTCTCCCGTATGTCCAACTTTATTTCCTCGTACTCTGAAAGAAGCCGTATCCAAATATTGGGACAATAGCAAGAGCTATACTATTTGTTGGTTTTAAGAAAGCCTATAACAATATATCCAGAGACAAGTTGTGGGAGAAAATGCAGAGATTCGAAATACTGAAGAAGATTATAAATCTTGCGAAAGTGACACTGAAAGGCTCGAAATGGATAGTGAACATGGATGGAGAATATTCTAAGGCGTTTGAAATAAAAACAGGAGTCAGGCAAGGAGATGGAATTTTACCCCTCTTGTTCAACATTTAATTCACAAAACGCTGGACGCAGCAAGTAAAGCAGTAGAGGGAATTAAAATAGGAACAAAAATAAATGATCTGGACTTTGCAGATGACGTCGAACTAATCGTAGAAAATTCCGATGACCTTAAAACAGTGGAAAAAAGAGTGTTTCCAAATTCAAAGGAAGCTGGATTAGAAGTAAATGAGAAAACAAAATTTGTGAGGGTAGAAAGAAATTACAGAACAAAAACACGGGTAACTCTGCAGATTGATATCCATATGTTGAATAAATAGATGAGTTTAAATATTTGGGGTAGTAATAACAATAAAAATGATGAGAAACAAGAAATAGAGGCGAGGATCAAAGCTGCATCCAGAGCATCATATCCACTCATCTAAATTTTTTCAGGAGTAAGAATGTATAAAACCATAATCAGACTGGTATTACTATATGGGGAAGAAATATCGAGAACAGATAAATACATAGAAAGAAATATAAAAGTTTTTGAAAATAAAATCCTGCGAAAGATACGTGGACCAATCTATGTGGGAGGAGAATGGCGAAGAAGAAATAACAGGGAGCTTTATAATGAACCAGATGTAGTTACGGAAGCCAAGACAAGAAGACTAAGATGTGCTGGCCACGTATGTAGAAGAGAGCAAGGGTTTTTACAGAGAGAACTCCCAGAGAATAAACCAGAAGGACTAAGGCCTCTAAGCAGGCCGAAAATCAAATGGAGGGACCAAGTTGCCAAGTATCTCCAGGTACTGGAAGCAAGGAAAGAAGATGCCGAAGACAGAAAACTGTGGAAGTGGCTACTTGACGACGCCAAAAACCGACTGCGGTTTGTGGGGTCAGTAGAAAGAGAGAGTTATTCACTACTATGTGTAGGAAAATTAAATGGCTACAGAACAAGTGTCTTTTAACGTTTTCTTTTTCGTAGTATTGTGCTATTGTGTCTCAACGAAAGAAGGACCCCGTTTGTAGCACGCATCTTCTTTTCTACATCATACATCTTATGTTGTTACAACATTTAGTTTTTGGTATGTGCATCAACACTAAATAGATACAGAGCGAATGTGTTTTAACGTTTTACTGTTCGTAGTACTGTTGCTACAGTCTCTCTAGTTGGCCAGATCACCCTGGCCAAGGTTCTTTGCAGAGTGTCCAAGTCTCTGCGCTTTCCTAAAATCATGATGCGTTTTTGTCCAATGCACCGTGCAAGTTCTTCCCAAAAGATGAACTTCAACGAACAGAAAAACGTTTCTTTTAAGCGTTTCGAAGTTTGTTATCTTGGGGGACTCTCACGACATTTACAACTAATCATGTATTAAAACCTGTTGTCACCAGTTAAAATTGGAATATCACGTTTGCTGAAATTTCATCACACCTATAACACTCGATTAACTGAAACACAAAAGATCAAAGCATCGAAGGGGAAGAGGCATACTACATATAGGATGCAACTAAATTCCTTTTACAGACTTTGAGAACAGGCTCCTTACAACAAAACAAGAAGAAATATTTAGTGAATATGAGCTCTAAACTGCATGCCGTAGGGCTAGAACACTTGTTTAGCCTCGAAATTCTGAAAAACGTCTCTTCTACTACGAGGTGTTTGCCTTCCACATTTGGAGAGGTGGTAGTATGGATGAGTAAAGCGTTTTAGGACCCATGTTACTGGACATTTTTCCCTGTTTTTGGCCTATACTGTCTCGTCCCAAAATATGGAAAGCAAAGAGCTTGCTATAGAGGAGCTGTGTTTCGCAGTGTCGAAGATGAACAAGTTAGGTCATGGCTCTGAGCACTATGGGACTTAACTTCTAAGGTCATCAGTCCCCTAGAACTTAGAACTACTTAAACCTAACCAACCTAAGGACATCATACACATCCATGCCCGAGGCAAGATTCGAACCTGCCACCGTAGCGGTCGCGCGGTTCCAGACTGTAGCGTCTAGAACCGCTCGGCCACCCCGTCCGGCGATGAACAAGTGTTCATAGCTCTTAACGAATAATGCATTTTAGGC
This sequence comes from Schistocerca piceifrons, assembly GCF_021461385.2. Classification (NCBI taxonomy): domain Eukaryota; kingdom Metazoa; phylum Arthropoda; class Insecta; order Orthoptera; family Acrididae; genus Schistocerca; species Schistocerca piceifrons. The sequence continues at coordinate 724,069,329 of NC_060139.1, forward strand.
CACATGTTTAATAGATCTTTTTTTTGGTGTAAGGAAGCTATCGCCAAAGTCTGTAAAGGGGGTTTAGTTACACCCTGTATAACAACGAACTAAACTTTCGCTTGTTATGACGAAAAAGTTCATACGTAAGTAAAGTCAGAGGGAAACTTGTAGCCGAAATGCCGAAGTTGAATGGGCTGTTTCGGTATTACAAATCATGATTAACTTGGACAAGCGCTGCTGTGGTTCTCACTTTTAGTTATCACATATTTTAACGCATTTTATGTTACCCTTCCGTGAAACGCACGGGGAAAAGATTCGGCACCAGCAAGCAGCGTCGGTGCTAGGATATCCCTGAACACGCGGCGCCGTGTGCTAATCACGCTGTTGTCCACTCAACGAGCGGTGATCCGATTACAAGCCGGATTCCGCGGAAAGCCCGCCGGCAACAGGCGGCCCGGCCTGTCCCTTCCCTCTCCTGTGTGCCACTGGCTGGGCCCCGACAGCTGGCGCCACCAGCTGCCAGCCTCGTACATTATGGAAACACCAGCTCAGCGCCGTTAAGCTCCAGCGTAAGGGAGCTGGGATGAACACCGACATAACATCTAATGTCCCGTGTAAAGTTGTAGGTTCATTTACTTTACTAGCTCTATGAGTCCTCTGTTCTAGGGCAGCGTATTTATCTTGTAATCAAAACGTTGGAATCTGGTTCGAACCTCGCTGCTTTTTAAATTTTCAATAAAAATCGTCAGCAGTGACGGCCGAAGACTTCTGTCATAAGACTTTGGGCTCTGTCAACGGCCTTTGTAAAGGTGCGTTGGGCCGGGCTGTTGGCGAGAGGTTCAGGACACACTCCTGATCTTTGGGTGGGAAACTGCCCCTAACAGACGGAAAAATCACCAATGATCAACAGCACGAAGATGCAGAAAGAAATGAAAACCACTGCGTTAAAGACACATATAACTGAAAAAGTGTCATGATTATCTCTCCATTGGCGAAAGATTACGGACTAATCGCTCATTCGGAAGTAGAGGGAGTGGGGGCTGCCAAGTGGAGAGGACCGTGAGGAAAAGACTGACTAAACAACGAAAAGGTAACCTTCAGCGAAACAGGGTGTGAAATGTTGTAAGTCTGAACGTGGTAGACAATCTAGAAAATCTAAAAAGGGAAATCCTAAGGCTCAATCTGCACTGAAAAACCAAAGAAACTTGTTCACCTGCCTAACATCGTGTAAGGCCCCCGCGAGCACGCAGAGCTGCAGCAACACGACGTGGCATGGACTCTATTAATGTCTAAAGTAGTGCTGGAGGGAACTGAGACCATTAATCTTGCAGGGTTGTTCATAAATCCGTAAGAGTACGGTGCGATGGAGATCACTTCTGAACACCGTTCTGCAGGGCATCCCAGATATATTTAACAATGTTTATGTCTGGGGAGTTTGTTAGCCAGCGGAAATTGCTAAGCTCAGCCACTCTGCAGCAATTCTGGGAGTGTGTGGTGTCGCATTGTTCTTCTGGAATTGCTCAAGTCCGTTGGAATGCACAATGGACAAGAATGGATGCAGGTGATTAGACAGGACGCTTACGTACATGTCACCGGTCAGAGTCTTATCTAGACGTATTAAGGGTCCCATATCAGTCCAACTGCATACGCCCCACACCATTACAGAGCCTCCACAAGCTTGAACAGTCCCCTGTTCACCTGCAGGATCCATGGATTCATAAGGTCATCTCCATAACCGTACACGTCCATCCACTCGATACAATCCGAAACGAGACTCGTCCGACCAGGCATCATGTTTCCAATCACCAGGAGTCCAATGTCGGTGTCGACGGGCGCAGGTGAGGAGTAGAGCTTTGTGATGTGCAGTCATTACGGGTACACGAGTTGGCCTTCGGCTCTGAAAGCCCATATCGATAATGTTTCATTGAATGGTTCGCACACTGAGACTTGTTGATGGAGCAGCATTGAAACCTGCAGCAGTTTGCAGAAAGGTTGCACTTATGTCACGTTGAACGACTCTCTTCAGTCGTCGTTAGTCTCGGTCTTGCAGGATCTTTTTCCGGCCACAGCGATGTCGGAGATTTGATGTTTTACCGGATTCCTGATGTTCATGGTGCACTCGTCAAGTGGTCGTACGGAAAAATCCTCACTTTATCGCTACCTCGGAGATAGTGTGTCCCATCGCTCGTGCGCCGACTGTAATGCCACGTTCAGACTTACATAAATCTTGGTAACCTGCCACTGTAGCAGCAGTAACAGATCTAATAACTGCGCCAGGCACTTGTTGTGCTACATAGGTGATGCCGACCGCAGTGCCGTATTCTACCTGTTTATGTGTCTCTGTATTTGAATACACATGCCTATACCAGTTTCTTCGCCGCTTCAGTGTAGATACACTGGGGATGAGTGAAGTGAATTTGGAAGAAGACGAGGTTTTCTCGTCAGACGTGTATAGGGCACTGTCAACAACAGCAGAAAATAATGCACGGGAGTACGATTCGTTATGAACAGACAGGTAGGACAGAGAATGAGTTACTGTTAACAATTTAGTGATATGGTTGTTCTCGTCAGCCGGCCGCTGTGGCCGAGCGGTTCTAGGCCCTTCAGTCGGGAACCGCGTTGCTGCTACGTTCGCAAGTTCGAATCCTGCCTCGGGCATGGATGTGTATGATGTCCTTAGGTTAGTAGGTTTAAGTAGTTATAAGTCTAGGGCACTGATGACCTCAGATGTTAAGTCCCATAGTGCTTACAGCCATTTGAACCATTTTTTGTTCTCGTCAGAATCGACAGCAAACAAATACCGACAAGGATAGTTCAGTGGATATTCCGACGCCGCAAGCAGAAGATGAAGAGGTAGAGGAAATGTATGAAGATACTGAACGCGTAATTCTGTATGTAAAGGGAGATGAAAATTTAATACTCATGGAGGACTGCAATTCAGTTGTAGGGGAAGGTGTAGATGAAAGGGTTACAGGAGAATATGGGCTTGATAGTAGCAATGATAGACGAGAAAGACTAGTTGAGTTTTATGACGCATATATGCAGACTGGAGCGACAAATAAAACTTTTACCAAGTATAGATTCGAACCTGAGCCTCCTACTCACTAGACTGATGCATTAACCCGTTCGATTCGATGCTGAGGTGTTATTCCAATACAATTGGAGAGACTCTGCTGTGTTCTTCGAGTTTAAGGGGAAAACCGAGCGAAATGTTAATGGTAAATTTGGTTAAGGAGTGGAGTGCTATAGAATAGTCCATGCAGATATAAAAAGCCGATGTGCCAGGGTGGCGAAGTGGTTAGCACTTCTGCCCAGAGAGCGAAAGGGCTGGTTTCAAATCCTGCTTTGGTATAAATTTTAATTCGTCCTTTCAGTCTGCATGTATACATCATAGATCTACATCTACATCCATCCTCCACAAGCCACCTGACGGTGTGTGGCGGAGGGTACCTTGAGTACCTCTATCGGTTCTCCCTTCTATTCCAGTCTCGTATTGTTCGCGGAAAGAAGGATTGTCGGTATGCGTCTGTGTGGACTCTAATCTCTCTGATTTTATCCTCATGGTCTCTTCGCGAGATATACGTAGGAGGGAGCAATATAATGCTTGACTCTTCGGTGAAGGTATGTTCTCGAAACTTTAACAAAAGCCCGTACCGATCTACTAAGCGTCTCTCCTGCATAGTCTTCCACTATCATCTCCGTAACGCTTTCGCGATTACTAAATGATCCTGTAACGAAGCGCGATGCTCTCCGTTGGATCTTCTCTATCTCTTCTATCAACCCTATCTGGTACGGATCCCACACTGCTGAGCAGTATTCAAGCAGTGGGCGAACAAGCGTACTGTAACCTACTTCCTTTGTTTTCGGATTGCATTTCCTTAGGATTCTTCCAATGAATCTCAGTCTGGCATTTGCTTTACCGACGATCAACTTTACATGATCATTCCATTTTAAATCACTCCTAATGCGTACTCCCAGATAATTTATGAAATTAACTGCTTCAGGGTGCTGACGTGCTATTTTGTAGCTAAATAATGAGGGATCTATCTTTCTATGTATTCGCAGCACATTACACTTGTCTACATTGAGATTCAATTGCCATTCCCTGCACCATGCGTCAATTCGCTGCAGATCCTCCTGCATTTCAGTACAATTTTCCATTGTTACAACCTCTCGATACACCACAGCATCACCTGCAAAAAACCTCAGTGAACTTCCGATGTCATCCACAAGGCCATTTATGTATATTGTGAATAGCAACGGTCCTATGACACTCTCCTGCGGCAAACCTCAAATCACTCTTACTTCGGAAGACTTCTCTCCATTGAGAATGACATGCTGCGTTCTGTTATCTAGGACCTCTTCAATCCAATCACACAATTGATCTGATAGTCCATATGCTCTTACTTTGTTCATTAAACGACTGTGGGGAACTGTATCGAACGCCTTGCGGAAGTCAAGAAACACGGCATCTACCTGTGAACCCGTGTCTATGGCCCTCTGAGTCTCGTGGACGAATAGCGCGAGCTGGGTTTCACACGACCGTCTTTTTCGAAACCCATGCTGATTCCTACAGAGTAGATTTGTAGTCTCCAGAAAAGTCATTATACTCGAACATAATACGTATTCCAAAATTCTACAACTGATCGACGTTAGAGATATAGGTCTATAGTTCTGCACATCTGTCCGACGTCCCTTCTTGAAAACGCAGATGACCTGCGCCCTTTTCCAATCCTTTGGAACGCTACGCTCTTCTAGAGACCTACGGTACACCGCTGCAAGAAAGGGGCAAGTTCCTTCGCGTACTCTGTGTAAAATCGAACTGGTATCCCATCAGGTCCAGCGGCCTTTCCTCTTGTGAGCGATTTTAATTGTTTCTCTATCCCTCTGTCGTCTATTTCAATATCTACCATTTTGTCATCTGTGCGACAATCTAGAGAAGGAACTACAGTGCAGTCTTCCTCTGTGAAACAGCTTTGGAAAAAGACATTTAGTATTTCGGCCTTTAGTCTGTCATCCTCTGTTTCAGTACCATTTTGGTCACAAAGTGTCTGGAATTTTGTTTTGATCCACCTACCGCTTTGACATAAGACCAAAATTTCTTAGGATTTTCTGCCAAGTCAGTACATGTTTGAGAATTGAGAAAGTCTCTCTAACCATACAACTACTTTTGATAGTTGATTTCTGCAATAAATTTTAACTAATATTAGCGAATATTCTTTTCAGAAATCACAAGAGGAGGAAGGTTACTCGAGACAGGCCGTGAGATTCGTAATAGTTCGAGTTGCGTTACATGACGGTCAGGAAGAGATTCTGAAATCAGGTATTGGGTTTTAAGGTGTAACCAGGAGCGGATATAGACTCAGACCACAATTTAGTAATGATGGAGAGAGGGCTGGAGTTTAAAAAAATCAGTCAGGAAGAATCAGTGCGCAAGGAAGTGGTATACGGAAGTATTGTGGAACGATGAAATACGCTTGAAGAAATCTGAGGCTATAGATACTGTGATAAAGAATAGCTAGGTAGGCAGTTCAAATGGTTCAAACTGCTCTAAGCACTTTGGGACTTAACATCTGAGGTCATCAGTCCTCTAGAACTTAGTACTAATTAAACCAAAATAACCTAAGGACATCACACACGTCTATTCCCGAGGCAAGACTCGAACCTGCAACCGTAGCAGCCGCGTGGTACCGGACTGAAGCGTAGGCAGCTGAAGGGGAATGGACTTCCCTAAAAACGGAAAACGCAGATGTTGGGAAAAAAACGTAGATACAGGGAAGGTAATTGTGAAGAAACCATTGGTAACAGAACTAATACTTCAGTTAATAAATGAGAGCAGAAGCACAGAAATGTTTAGGGAAATTCGGAAATACAGAAACACAAATCACTTAGGAACAAAATAAAAAGGACCTGCGAGGAAGCTAAGGCGTAATGGTTGCATGAAAATTGTGAAGAAATCGAAAAAGAAATGAATGTCGGAAGGACTGGCTCAGCATATAGGAAAGTCAAAACAACTTTCCGTGAAATTAAAAGCAAGGGCACTAATATTAAGAGGTCAATGGGAATTCCACTCTTAAATGCGGTCGTGAGAGAAGATAGGTTGAGACAGTACACTGAACATCTCTGTGAAGGGTAGGACTTGTCTGATGACGTGATGGAAGACGAAACAGCAGTCGATAGGGAAGAGAGAAATGAGATATTAGAAACAGAATTTAAAAGAGCTTGGGACGGTTCAAGATTGAAGAAGGCCAAAAGGATATATAATATTCATTCGGATTTTCTAATACATTCCCCAAATGTTGGTCTGTGGAATGTATAAGACTGGCCATATACCTTCAGACTTCCGGAAAAACATCATTCACACGATTCCGTAAATGGCAAGAGCCGACGAGTGCGAGAATCATCGCTCAATCAGCTTAACAGCTGATGTATCCAAGTTGCTGACAAGAATAATATAAAGAGGAACAGAAAAGAAAACTGAGTATGTGTTAGATGACCATTAGTTTCGCTTTAAGAAAGTTAAAGGCATCAGAGATACAGCGTCTGTTAAGGGAAGCAAGACTGTAGAAAAATCAAGACCATTTCATAGGATTTGTCGACCTTGGAAAAAAGTTCGACAATGTGAAATGGTGCAAAATGTTCAAAATTCTGAGAAATATAAGAGTAAGCTGTAAGAAAAAGCGAGTAATATACAATGTGTACGAGAACCAAGAAGGAACAATAAGAGTGGGAGACCAAGAACGAAGTGCTCGGACTAAGAAAGATGTAAGAAGGAAATCTATTTCGCTCTTATGCAGAGAAAGGGTCAAGAGTAGGATTAAAATTCAAGGTCAAAGTATATCAATGATAAATTCATTGATGACACTGCTATCCTCAGTGAAAGAAAGGATTGTAAGATCTGTTGAATGGAATGAACAGTTTAATGAGTACAGAATATGGATTGAGCGTAAAACGAAGAAAGGCGAAAGTAATTAGAAGTCCAGAAATGAGAATAAAGGGAAACTTAAGCATCAGACTTTGCGATCGAGAAGTAGACGAAGTTAAGGAATTATGCTACCTTGGCAGCAAAATAACTAACGACGGACGATGCAAGGAGGACATAAAAATCAGTGTAGCACTGAAAAAAATTGCACAGGAAATTCTTTGCCAAAAGAGGTGTATTCGTATCAGACATAGACCTTAATTCGAGAAAGAAAATTCTGAAAATTGAGGTTTGGCGTACAGCATTGCATGGTAGCTGAAACACGGAATGTGAGAAAACTGGATCAGAAGGGAATCGAAGCATTTGAGACGTGGCCCTACAGACAAATGTTGAAAATTAGGTAGTTTGAAAGGGAGGGAATGAGGAACTCCGCTGAGTCGGTGGGGAAAGGAATATATGGATAAAACTGATAACAAAAAGGAACAGGATGACAGGACATATGTTAGGACATGAGAGAGTAAAAATATCTTCCACGTTACTAGAGGGAGCTGCAGAGGGTGAAACCTGAACGTTGGCATAGGAGAGGAATACTTGGCGGGCCGCATCAAACCAGTCAGCCTTTGTGAAAGGGTCATGTGTTGAAGCTGTATCCAGTACTTTGACAGTATCTGACGAAAAGTATCCAGATGCCCCTATGTTGTGCGAATCTCTCGTCCAGCGAAAAGTCCCATTCGACTGTAAAAAGCGCAGGTGACTCCTGTGGATGAGGAGGGCAGAAGAATAGATTCGTGAAATTACAGATCAATGACTCTAACATCCGTCTGCTGCAGAAATCTTAACCATATTCTCAATTCGAATATAATAAATTCATTTGAGGCGGACAATCTTCTGTTCACTATGATGAATCACCCTCCTCTAACATTACCTTTTTTTATAGAGATAACCGATACCATGTATACTATCGATTCTTGAATAGGTTAAAATTATCTCAGCTGTTTCATTAAAAGAATTCGTAACTTTTTGTATGTGTTATATTTCAGGCGAAAATGTATAAAAAGAGATTAATGTGTTACAATCGATATGTACGATCAGTTAAAATTACTCTTCTTCCAAACATAATTGAAATTACAGAATTTGTGGCATACTTAAAACTCATATAACTAATTACGCATTCTAACGCTAATTATTAAATTTATTTCTGGAATTATTTATAAAATAGTGATATAATTTGCTGAAGAATCTTGTTTTGTAAACTCTTTGGAAACTGAGGGTACGGCAGAATGTAAGTAATGGTGGAATGCCTCTGATGGAAGTAGACGTTTTCTAAGTTTGTCACCAACAATGTAATTATTGGTTTTTTACTTGATTATGGAAAATGTAAGAACGGTGTGATGTTGAAAGACGTGACAAAGAATAAAATTGAAGAATAACACAGGCAAATATTCATCAGTTATTTAGTCATCAAGAACCTATAAAATCGAAATTACAGCTGCAAGAATGTCCCTGTAGTCAAGACTTTGAGCCTCGACAGTAACAATGAGATAATGAAGATAAGAAAAGCATTCTTTTGTATATCTTACGCCTCTCGAAGCTTTCAAAATTTGTGAAAGGAATTAGAATTTCGATAGTGAAGTGTGGGATGATAAGATTACACCACGAATCAGCACTATTTTATAAAGCGTTTCTCATAGAAAACTGAGCTTGTCCTTTCCTCCTATGACATTGTGAGAACTGTGGATGAAGTTCAAGAGGCAAACTGAATATTCCTAGGTTTCCGAAAAGCGTCTGACATGGGGTCCCACTGAAACAAGGTACGAGCGTATGAAACAGGTTCCCAGGTGAAGACTTCGTAAGTAACAGAAACCAATACTTTGTCTTGGGCGTCGAGTGTTGACCAGAGACAAGAGTGTCGTCAGGGTTGCCCAAGGGAAGTATGATAGGACCGTTGTTATTTTCTATGTTCCTAAATGATCTGACGGGCAGAAATCTGTGGCTGTTTGCTGATGCTCCTGTGGTGTATGGGAGCATGTTTTCCTTGAGTGAGGAGGTTATAACTTAAACAAAATATCTAGTGGCACCTAGCTCCAAATGTATAAAAATGTAACCTAATACAGACGGAAGGGAAAAACAAACCCGTAATATTCGAGTACATCATTAGTAGTACATGACACAGTCAGACCGGTTAAATATTTAGGCGTAACTGCGTGATACTGTCAGGTGGGTTAAATATTTAGGCGTAACGTTGCAAAGCTACATAAAATTGAATGAGCACGTAAGGACTGTAATAGGGGGGCGGGGGGGGGGGGTTGTTGGCTTCGTGGGTGCTCCTGGAGTGTTTGGGTTCCGCACCAGGTCGGCAGGTCGGAGTAAAGGAACACATCGAACTCATTTAGAGGCGGACTGCTAAATTTGTTCTGGTAGTTTCGATACACATGAAAATATTGCGGACATGCTTCGGGAGCTAGAATGGGAATCCTGGAGGGAAAGATACCTACTTCTCGAGGAACACTACTGGAAAAATTTAGAGGAGTGGCAACTGAGGCTGACTGCAGAACGACTGTATTGTCGTCAACATACATATTGCCTAAGGACCATGAAGATAAGAGAAATTAAGGCTCATATGGTGGCATATAGATAGTCGTTTTTCCCTTGCTCAATTTGCGAGTGGAATAAGAAAGGAAATGAATATTAGTGGTACAGGGTACCGTCCGCCATACGTTGTACGGTGGCTTGCGGAGGATGTATGTAGATTTCACGAGAGGCAGACACACCGTTATAAAAGCAGGCGAGGAGTATTTTGTCGTCAAAAGAAGAGCAGTAACAGCAGAGTTGGTCGGTCAGAAGAGTTCACTGACGACGAACGTGGACTACTCATTGGATGTCACCTGAGAAATAAATCCGTCAGTGACGTTTTCACTCTTCTACAGCTGCTCTTGGCAATGTGACTGTGTAGTGGAATCTCCAATGAACAACTACAAATACACAAACACCAAGCAGACCTCATTTACTGATGGCCAGGGACCGTTGAGCATTGCGCAGGGTGGTTGTAAAAAGACGCACAAAATCAGGGGAAAAAATCATTCGTAACTTTCAAAGTGCTACCAGCAGTCCAGACAGCACAGTGTGCGTAGGGAGAAAAATATAATTTATGGAGGTCGAGCGGCTTCTCGTAAGTCACCCATTTATGAAATGAATGCTAAGCGACACTTGACGCATTGTTAATAGCAACACCAGTGGACAATGGATTATTGGAAACGAGTGATTCGGAGTGTGGCAATGCCATGGAAGTGTTTGGGTTTGGCGAACGTAACCTGCCGGAATATGTAGTGCCAACTGTGATGTACAAAAGAGGTGGTCTTACGGTATGGAAGTGTTTCTAGTAGTTGCGTGTGATCCCTTTGTTGTGATTAAGAAGACAAAAGGCGGACGGAAAACATTTTACAGCAGTCTGTACTGTCTACGTTAAAAGAATATTTAGGAGACGATGATTGTGTCACCAAGACAGTAAAGCCAGTCATAAAACAGTATTTCTTTGCAATGGTGTGTGGACAGTAACATTCCTGAAGTGGACTGCCTGCAGTCGTGAGTAAAACACTCACTTGCTACATATTTGAAATATTTCTTAAACTGCCTTCGGCAGCAGCATTATTTTCTGTTTTTATACAGTTTTGAGCCAACAGAGAAGACGGCGAATTGCAGTGGTCTTCAAGACACGTGCTGCAGCAAATAATGCTTCGAGAATTTGATTTCAGAGGAGTCATTTTCGAGTCATCATGCGTTAGAAAATACAGTGTGCACTTAGACCTGCATGGCAAGTATCATTTATACATTAACGGTGACAGGTTCAGTATAAGAGTTGAAGATTATGATTGCAATTTATCTTGATTTAACTTATGTTAAATGCCCCATTATTATTCCGTTGCGCTTTGAAAGTTGATTCACTACCTCATATTTTACTAAAAGTAGTCACTAGCCTTATCTTCATTCATGGGTCATACAAACTGGAACGTTTTCATGGCATTAAAGTCGGAGATAATATACCGTGTACTCATAGGTTGGAATTAAAATGTAGGGGGGTTTTCAGAGTAATGAAATGCCGTATTGTTAAAGTATGATGAACTCATTCTCATTACCAACTGTTCTTCTCTGCTTGAACTCTGTCATAAACTGCAACTTTTGACGTCGACGAGCCACACTGCATTCGATTCCGGACAGCCACTTCATTTGTATTGCTCTTCAATTTCTGAGTTAGCGTACCTATGGTTTTTGTAGACACACATGTAACGGCGTTAGTGGATCTTTTTATTCTCCTTTACTCTACGAAATTAACTATCGTGGTAAATTATTCTATAGCACGAGTTTGATGTCACTCGGGGTTTTTTGTTTCCGGTTGCAGAAATTGTTTCAAACTTTGGTTTATTAACCAAAGCTGTGGATCGACCCTGGTGTGCATCAACGTCACCGAGTGTCTTCAGGATTACGGTGGAAAATACTAGTTGAGGTTCTCATCTCTACTTCCTTAAAAGCTGCTGCAGAGTTGATGGGATTGCTTACCGGCGGGTATTTACCATTCCCAGTGCTCCGTAGCCTTGTTGTGTTAACCTGAATCGTGTGTATTTCAGCAAGTTGCTTCTGTTTCTGTGTAGACGACACAATTATGTTAAACAATATCGTTTTGTTTCCAATATCACAAGCAGACGTTAGCAAGAGAGAGGACAAGCGCTGCCGCACAGGTGAGAATACAAGTGATTACAGAAGTGTACGTGAGATGTACAGAAGAGTGCTTAGCGGCCATCTTGAAGATCGATGAAAATGAAAATAGGAGGTCAACGTCCCACTTCACCCAATAATACAATTTTGGATGTATTCATGCTGTAATGATGAAATATTTTGAATACGTTTTGTGTGTCCACAATTAATGTCAACTGACATAATTAAAACCAAATATTGGTTTAATATTTAGCTCCGGGTGAAATGTTGCAATAAATAATTTCTGTGCCGGATGGAATATTACGATCTCCATAGAAAAACAATAGATATGCTAAGGTTCATCTTGTTGTGTCGCATTCTAGTACCTTTACTTTTTTAGTGCTGAACGGAGTTGCGCGAGAGGAGTATGTCGAAAACCTCTTATACTTCTGTAATGTAAATCCAACTGAAATATTGACGGAATTCTGTCAGCCCTTAGTCAGTAAGTCCATAATACGATATCTTGTGACTTAATGTTGCGAACTAAAACTAGACAGGACCTGAATTGGTGTCCTGGATTAAACTTCGTGTGCGTGTCCGTGTTGTAATCCTGAGCAATGCAAGTGGTGTAATTATGTAAAAGCTATTTAACAAAAACGGCCGCCACAGCCACATGAAACTGCACAACTGTATTAGGATAAACTTCTGTAAAATGAATTAGAAATCGTAAAAGTGTGTACTAAATGAGCTGCCATGTGAAACTCTGTATTATGCAGTCCAGTAGAAAGAGCTATAATGCGCGATTACACAATGCGCCACTTGCATTTTCAACACTCAAAGCTAACAAAATAAAAATGATACATTATGGTTATTATGTTGCTTTGGAAATGCTGTGTGATTTTACAAAGGGAGATTGAATAAGTAAAATCCAGTCACTAAATGATACACTCCAAATATAACACTGCACTGTAAGAACAAGTCCGTCTGCATAAGAAATGAAATTTGAAATGACCTTACCTAAACTGAAAGCCTGATAATTATTATGAAATGCAAAAGCAGGTATAAATGATCCTGCTATGTTCTGACTGTGATTTTAAACTGGCCGTAACTAATTTGTATATGGCTTACCTGGGGCAACAGAACTCTGTACTGCTCGAAGTGATAACAAAAAAGCATTACGCAGAACAGCACACTAGCCAAATGAAAGAAAGCCTTGCTCAGTGCAATGCAACAGCATGGAATTGTTCTAAGAACATTAAAATTCAGTTTTGACCATTGTGTTCGAAAGAGTGCAAATAAAAATAAAAATATAAATTTTCGGGAGGAGACGGAGGAGCAATTGCGTCTACTAAACGATGTATAAGAAACAAGAATTCGAAAACTATATTGAAACTATGATACCTTAACAACTGACATCATGTTTACAAAAATCACTTATGCAAAAATGTCTTACTCTGCCATAAAATCAGTTAGTAGAATGGCAAGGGAGCGGTAAATATATAACACCTGAGAGCAAGCCATGTGAGTAGATAAGTTTGCTTAATCACGTTTCGACAATCAAACTAACGAAACCGAACCAATAAAGAAAAATTCCAGTAATTGTCCCCTTTTCCCAAACACAGCTTAAATTGCGTGCAATGTTATCAGTAAATATTCACACGTCTCAAATCAGCCATTGCCAAATCATATTTCCGAAGTTCAATATCGTCTTTATCTTTGAATCTATGCTCTGCAAGTTATATCCAGATCGCTCAGTAGTGCAACCAACACCTGACTCACTCACTTACTTCTTACAGAATGCTAGTATCAATGACAATGCAACTAATAACCAAAGATCACGGTGACTGTACTCATATCCTCTGTGGTGTAATACGTCGGCAATTGGAAACAACTGTTTGAAAAGTATCCAGAGTACACATATGAAGTATGACACATCGAATGAAGATAGAGCCCACATCATCCAGGAATCATGCGCTTTTTCGAAAGAGGGAAGGATGTGCAACACCAGCTGTCAGTCGCAAAGTGGACCCCCTGCAAAACCTTTCTGCTGTATTTTCATCTCTCGCCAGCCAGCTATGTTGGTGCTGAATCGATGGACCAAGTTCAGTATACAGACCGTACAAGGACGTAATATAACTCTCCATTCTCTCATAACCAAACAGAAGATGTGGAAAAGAGGCCATGTGACTGCCCTTCCCACCTCCCTGCAGAGACACACTTGTGTATTGCCCTCTCTTGTGTTCTAGAGCTTTAGTGGCTCAGGCCATCTGTTTGTGTCCCTCTAGTATTTTAAGTCCGCTACAAAGCTGACATCTTTCGGCCGTTTCCCTCTGTCTCTTTTGTAACTTCCCTCTGCCCCTCTATGATTCAGAATTCTCACACGAAAAATCGCTTAACTCAGAAGTTCTTCCGGCTTTCGGGCACTCACCCCTGTTGCCTATGAGAATGTCATATTAACTACGTCCTTCTTGGAAGGTCCCACTGTAAACCCCAAAATGCAACAACTGCATTATTCTCTTTGAAATTAGACTTTGAATTGACCCTGATATTTCCCCCTCATTCCATTCGCCTTCCTGTTCAAAAGCAAATTTACTACTTCTTATAGAGTCGTTCTTAAAGTAAGTTTCGTTATTGTTTTCACACGGAGATTTTATTGGTAAAAACAAATACTCGATAGCGTAATGAAATAAGTACGTTGTACAATTTTTCGACAGAGTCGCCACTGACATTGAGACATTTCTAGTAGCTTTCAACTAGTTTGAAGAGACCACCCTGGTAATATTCAGTTCCCTGCAATGCAAGGAACTTTCGCACAGCTTATTCCACGCAGCATTTGTTTGGAAGTGGTGCCCTGAGAGTGCGGTTTTCAATGCAAGGAACAGATGAAAGACTGTTGTGGCAAGATCGGGGCTGTAGGTGTGGTGATCCATCCTCTCCCATCCGAAGTGACTTATCTGATCCTGTGTGAGCCTTGCTGCGTGAGGCCATCCGGTATTAGGTTTCTCGGCACCCATCTTGTAGACACTTTCCGGTAACCCAACAAACCATAGAGCATGTGATGGCCTGAGCATGACCAACAAGCAGTGTGGGCGCCACGACCGTCACCATAATGACCCTGTATGTTAACACCATGTTCTGTAATCTAGCAATGTTTTTCTCATTCGTGGATGAGGAGGGACTCCCACTTCGAACTTCATCCTCCAGATTCCGCCTATCTTCTTAGAATATGCAACACCAGCGACCACCCATGCGCCGAGACATGATCTCCTCATCAAGCACGGTCTGTGGGCGCTCATAGAGACGACACACTAGTCCCACGTGACCATTCAACCATTCATATCGGATAACAGCGTGCACTTCCATCGACAACCACGATGTCAGTACATGTCCGCCCGCAATCGTGATTTGTACCAGATCTGCATTGGGCACGCCAGTCTGCTGCCACTTTCTTTTCTTCCGTTCTGTGCACATGCTTCATTCGTCTTCCACCAACGCGCCTTCCGTCGCTGGAACAGCAATGGGCGTGGATTCATATGGCGTTTGCTTCTGTCATCTGGTGTACCCCCTTCTCTTTCTAAAACAATGACGAAACTTACTTTCGGAATGTCCCTCGTACATGAGCGTATCACTACATCATAAAGCCTCTAGTTTTATTGTTGATTTCAAGTAAAGTGACAAAGTATTTGTCCAAAAAGTGGCCAAACTTCACTCTCATGCAGGTTCCAAAGCAGACTGGCGTTGCAGGAAGAGCACGATGTCCAAACTGTTGGTTAATTATGTCTCGAAGTACAACAAAATTACTGCCTCTTTACACTACGGAATCACATCGCACGGGACTAAGAAAAGTGTCTGCATAATGATGACAGGAGGACTATCCTCAGGAAATGTAATGAAACTATTTCCATACACTCTGCATAACTTTTTGCCGTCAGTTTCATTTTTCTCTCTGGAAAAAGGTATTAAACAATATCGAACACAGATTCTGTTTGCTTGCGAGAACTCGTTGTTTGTTTTGCTCCATTCCGATGTACTTTTGGTTGGTATCAGAAGACGTGCGGGAATGAAGAAACAGTATCGTATCGGCAAAACAAGAGTTCTGCCTGTTTTCGTTGCTTTTTTGTATTCATATGATCTGTAGACAAGTAAATTAGTGGAACCCAAAACGAGAGGGCAATCGGAATACAGCTAGACACAGGTTACACGCAGTCTATAAAGTGCAATGTGGTGGATATACTCTCACTATCTGCTATGTTGGAGACAGAGTGCTCTTGCTACCATGACAGCTGGAATAATTATGCGCGCCACGTGGCCGCGAGCGTCATCAGTCATAGTCCTCGCCGGCGGCGCTCAGTCAGTCAAGAGTATGGACAATACGCGCAGTATCGGAGCAGGCACATCGCGGGTGGCTGCTGTAGGCCACATTCTGTCTCCAACGTCGAGTACGCACTGTAATTCTCATACGTCTTCATGCAGAGGCTGTACGGACACAAAAACCACCGCCCCACAAGTGTACCTGTGCTCACCTTCAGTGAATGTCACAGGACACAGGGATTGGTGTGAGAGAAGGAACATCGCCACTGCACACACTAAGTGTGAAAAAAGTTCCTGCAACTTTGTAACTTTTCGATGCGTCTGGGGTTAATCCTGAATCCTTAACTTTCGTAATTGTTTCTTGTTGAATGGGTGATGTAAATGTGCACGAAATAAATAATCCACCCATCCTGATGCATGGCTGGTAGTAAAATCAGCTTGTAAAGATGGTTTCTGTGGTGCACTGATTATTAAAATGATGTACTCAACACACTGGAATTGCTCTTTCAATAATTTATTTCTACGTACATATACACCAAAAACTCTACCAGGACTAACATAAGAATAGTCTACAATCTCATGACTGCCGAAACCTGGCGCATTACTGAGGCAAAACTGACTTGAACTGCTGCTTCCATAACATCTAAAAATTACATCATATGTCTATGTATTGTGTGAACTATGCATAATTAGACTTGGAGCTGAAATTTATATGCTTTCATAAAACTGGTTACAGATTTTGGCTTGGCTGTCAATGACTGCCTCTGATCTAGTTAGTGTGTTGAAAGACCACAGTTGTCATATTGAAATTCGATGAAATATATATTGATAACAATACCTTGACTATTTTTCTTAATTAATTCACAATAATCTAAACTTTTGCTCCTGACATAATCCGCTTTGTCTAAAATGGGTTCTATCATTATAAGTATTACTGTTTTATACATTAATTCTATAAAAAATGCTTTCTATCTTTGTTTACGTTTGTTTTAAAACATTTTTGGATTATAGTACAATCTTTGTATAAACTGATCAGTATTGAACACTGTTGGCTTAATTTAACCTAAAGTGAAGTAGTTTGCATACAAACATTAAGCTAGCAATGTTACAATGTAAACCTCTGCATTTATGCATTGTATTCGGAAATTCCCGTCACAAACGTCTAGGACTTGTGTATTATCTTGCTGAATATGCGCAAAACCCGAATCGTTTGTTTTTGGGAGTTGAATGCATATATATCGGAAGCCTTATGTTATTCGAAGTAAACGTATCCTACACGAGAACATCTGTACCAGATACCTGAGTGGTGCTCTGCTGTCAAGTGATAATCTAGCGTCACTTCTGAGTACTCTTGTTCTTTTGATAGTGTGTGCCAACATGCAGCACAACTTATACTTGAAATGTAGCAAAATAGGACACTGTAATACGCGCAGTATGATTCCACATATCTCAGAGACTGTGATAATCTCGCGTCATCTTTACACAAAATTGTTCAGGGTGTTCTGAAATTCACGTTATAAATTTCTAGGACTTGTAGAGGGGACTGAGTACATAATATTTTGAACAGAAATCAGTGTCAAGAAATGTCGTCCAACGACGCTGCAGAGGGTCAAAGTTGTAAGCGCTGGGGCTTGTAAATGTATGTACACACAAAATGATTTCGTGATGATGTTACAAACTTTCTAGCATGACAGAGAAGGATAAGTGCATCAATTTGAGGTAATGGTCCGTGAACCGGACTCTCACCAGTGGAAATTTATTACCGAAAACTGTTCTGATACCTCTGATAGGTCAATACACGTACCTGTACTGTTCTCGCTAAGACTGTAGGGGAGGCAACTTGGAGAGATTGTAGTATCTATCAAACAAGAAAAAAGTCTATTAAAAATGGGCTCTAAAATTGATAACTGAGGAGGTATGAGCGCTTGGTCATTCTCACTATTGTGTAACACATCTCCACTATTGAACGAGTACTCGTAGCTCTTAAGGTATGCGTTTTAAGGCCCATGTTAACTAGGCCTTTTTTCTGCAACCACTGAAATCTGCCTGCTGCAGTATCTTAGCAACAACAGTAGCAGTACACATATTCCACTGTTAGAGTTATCAAAACGATTTCCGCTGACGACTTTAGACTCGTTCGTTTCCGGCAGAATGACTCTTACCGCAGATTAATACATTTATCGTACTAAATCATCCTAGAAGGATTGTGACATCATCACGGAATCACCCTGATGATGGTTCAGGTGGCTCTAAGCAATATGGGACTTAACATCTGAGGTCATCAGTCCCCTATACTTAGAACAACTTAAACTTAACTAACCTTAGGACATCACACACATCCATACCCAAGGCAGGATTCGCACCTGCGACCGCAGCAGCAGCGCGGTTCCGTACTGAATCGCCTAGAACCGCTCGGCCACAGCGGTCGGCGAATTGCCCTATATATATACTGATTTACAGGGGCTGGCGCCTATAACTTAGACGCTCTGTAGCGTCGTTGGGTGTGGTTTGCGGACACAAGTTCCTATTAAAAATATCACGAACTGACTCCCCTCTAAAAGTCCTAGAAATTGGTAATGCAACTCGCCTATTCTTGTTGTTTGTTACTTCGGAGTGAAGTACCGCGCTGTCTTATGTTGCTCGCAATAAGAAGGTGGAAAACAAGGAAGGACAGACCGTAACGTCCCGTCAACTGTGTGTTCATTGAAGAAGGTTATGCCTCTACCATATACTCGTATGTGATAAACTATTAAGTACCAACACAGTGTCACGTTGCAGTTAGAATACCGCGACAGAGCACAAGAATTTTGACTCACAGTGATCAAATTACTGTCGTCCTGAAGGCATATGGCTGACGATATACCCGACCTACTAACTTCCACGGTGTTGCGACAACATGCGGCAGGAATCCTACAGATGGGCTTCGAAGCAGCTAGACAGAACAAGAACTCGACGGACGGACGTTACAAATAGGCATGCTTGATGACCTACCAGCGGCCAAGAGTGCGGCAGCAGAGGTCAGCAGACCAGGGCAACGGGTCATACACCTCATCCTAGGCTCACGCTATCCACGCACTGCAGAGGTTTGACGCCATCGGACTGTCCGTGCAATTCTGTGAATGTGAAGAGCCTTTTCCAAGTCAGCTGTAGTAATCATTGTCTCTCCGGCCTGAAACAACGCTTGGTACGCAACAGACGACTGTCGGCCTTGATGGTCGAATGGTGAAGTCCGAGAATGGAGAGGATAGATTTGTGGGATCGTATCCGCTCAGTTATTGCAATTTTTCACTCTACATATACGCTAACCTTCTCCTCCCAGTGATATGAAGGTACACTGACGGGAGAAAAATCGCGACACCAAAAAATAATGTATAGTAATGAAATTTCGGGGCTATGTTTCTCTTGGTAACATTTTAAGCGTTTAAATCTGCAAGATCACAAGCTAGTGCAAGCACTAGAGAAGCCATTGCAAATGTGATATGCTACTATATTAACAACCTCCAGAATGTTGAAAGCAAGCTTGAAAAAGTACAATGCATTGTGTTGTACAGGTGCTGTATGTCAGTTAATGGGATGGAATTCCATGCCTATTGCACTTGGTCGGTCAATATAGAAAGGTTAACGCTATTTGTGGACGACGCTGGAGTTTTCGTCCGGAAGATGTCCCATATGTGCTCGGCTGGAGCCAGATCTGCTGATCAAGCGAGTCAAGGCAACATAGCGACACTATGTTGAGCTTGTTCGTTACAAGAGTGATATGTGGGCAAGGGTTATCCTGTTGGAGAACACCCCCTGGAATGAAGAACAACAGGTCGAATCACCAGAATAACGCACACTTTTGCAGCCTGTGTGCGTACGAGAGTGCTCCTGGTGTTATATGGAATCGCACCCTAGATCATATCTCCTCGTATAGGTCCACTGCGTCTAGCACTGTTTGGTTGCAGGCTCTCAACTGGCCTTCTTTTAAGCGCTTCGGGAGGACAACGATTCAAACCAGCGTCCGGCCAACCAGATTTAGGTTTAGCGTGATGTCCCTAATTCAGCCCAGGAAATTTCCGCAATGGTTCCTTAGAAAGGGCACGGCAGATTTCCTTTCCCATCCCTGACACAAACCTGGGTTGTTCTCCGTCCCTAAGTAAGTCGATGAAGAATGAACATCGAACCCAATCTTCCTCCCTTCGTTTTAACTAACACACAGCCATCACTGCCACCGAGGGAGAACCAGATTTCATCAGCCAACACAACATACCTTCACTCTATCGGCCAATAAGCTCCCGCTTGACACCATTGAAGTCGCAAAGGGTGATGGTTTTGGGTCAGTGGAATGCACTCTACAGGACGTCTGGCTTGTCGCTGTACCTGAAGTGACCCATTTGTAGCAGTTTCTTCTGTCGCTGTGGTGCCAACTGCTGCTACAGATGCAGTATGACATGCCACAACTGTACACCGCACACGGCGGTGCCGCGCAGCTGTCCGGAGCCTGGTCTTTTTGTGACAGAAACGGCGCTCAATTGAAATAACTTGCAAACCGTCAGCTGATCATCCCTCTTGAGCTGGGACGGACAAGAAATCGGCTCGAGAACGCGAGTAGTGCTTTCGCTCGCTATCCGTGCCATAGCTCTCGCCCACAGCAGCACTCTTCCTCGGCTGCCATGCCATCTTTGTGAGTCTATGGCAGGGGAAGAGGGAGAAATTGCGAAAGTTCCACATTTAAATGGCAGTGCCGTCAAACGACATACGACTTCATTTCACATTTCTCAAAAACATAGATAACAAACGAAACAAACTGTCGGTACTATTTAATTATTTGTGGCGTGCTGAATATAAATACAATTTTTATCTGGTACAATCTGCTGGCATATGGATTGACGCAAACAATTTTACAGATTTTCGCAATCAAGTTGCTACGTAATAGTGAAATGGAAAAGCACTTTCACACACATATGTTAATCGAAAAATTTTATCAAATTTACAGCCATGTAATGAAGACGTCGAAACTCTTTCAGAGGAAGGTAATATAGACCTCATAAACAGTTTTAAAGTAAAAAAAAATTGTGTTTTAAACGAGAACTACACTACACATCAGTTCCATCTGCAAATGCACAGGGACGCACTTAACTGAACGACAAACAGTCTCGGAAACACCTCGAAAACAGATGTAAGACCGGCAGTGTCTTCAAAACCTCCTAAAAACTATCCTCGTAATTTTTTCAAAGCTACAGCGAATTCCTCCAGCTTAGCATTTTCTTCAACGCCAATGAGCCTAGGAGAACTGAATGTGTTTTTTCTCGGAATTTGTCGCTTCCACATCGCGAATTTCTTTTTAAATGCATTCCCATCAAATTAGAAATAAGCTGTTTCTCACCTTGCAATGTCTTACTGTGAGATGTCTAAATCTACTTAAAATGTAAGGTCTATAATTCATAGAAGAGGTTTTAATTTTCGTTCCTGCTCTGTTTTTCTTCATACATTCAATAATTGTTGTTGTTGTTGCGGTCTTCAGTCCTGAGAGTGGTTTTATGCAGCTCTCCATACCACTCTATCCTGTGCAAGCTTCTTCATCTCCCAGTACCTACTGCAACTTATATCCTTCTGAATCTGTTTAGTGTATTCATCTCTTGGTCTCCCGCTACGATTTTTACCCTCCACGCTGCCCTCCAATACTAAATTGGCGATCCCTTGATGCCTCACAACATGTCCTACCAACCGATCCCTTCTTCTAGTCAAGTTGTGCCAGAAACTTCTCTTCTCCCCAATCCTGTTCAATACCTTCTCATTAGTTATATGATCTACCCATCTAATCTTCAGCATTCTTCTGTAGCACCACATTTCGAAAGCTTCTATTCTCTTCTTGTCCAAACTAGTTATCGACCATGTTTCACTTCCATACATGGGTACACTCCATACAAATACTTTCTGAAACGACTTCCTGACACCTAAATCTATACTCGATGTTAACAAATTTCTCTTCTTCAGAAACGCTTTCCTTTCCATTGCCAGTCTACATTTTATATCCTCTCTACTTCGACCATCATCAGTTATTTTGCTCCCTAAATAGCAAAACTCTTTTACTACTTTAAGTGTCTCATTTCCTAATCTAATTCCCTCAGCATCACCCGACTTAATTCGACTACATTCCATTATCCTCGTTTTGCTTTTGTTGATGTTCGTCTTATACCCTCCTTTCATGACACTGTCCATTCCGTTCAACTGCTCTTCCAAGTTCTTTGCTGCCTCTGTCAGAATTACAATGTCATCGGCAAACCTCAAAGTTTTTATTTCTTCTCCCTGGATTTTAATACCTACTCCGAGTTTTTCTTTTGTTTCCTTCACTGCTTGCTCAATATACAGATTGAATAACCAAAAAATGTTTAGGCATATCCCTTGATTTAATCGTTGTACTTTGCATTAAAAGTTTCAATACCCTTTTTTCTGATCCATCGGAAACAGCAACTGACAGTGGAATAATGGATGAGACCTCAGAAAATTTACTGTTACAGCCACCAATGTAATCAGACGTTCTATGCTTGCAAATTTATGACTAGGTGTTTCTTAGTACACAACAATGAATCCCGTCTGTTGATCTTTGAAATGTTTTGCTCTTACATCGTCTGCTTTCTGCATGGTGTTGTGGGGTTTTTCCGTAGTTAATTTGTGGCTCCCCTGATTATGCAACTGTATATTACATAATAGATATTGCGAATTATTATCATTACCTTCCGTGACTCCGATTTACTTTTAAAGGCTTGTGACAACAGATCGCTAGGCTTGCTCTTGTTGTGCAAACAGACATTGAACCTCTAAACGTCTTCTCATGCCACGAATCAATAGGGACGGGCAGACAGCGCTGTCACGTAAGTTCTGTCGAACGGAAGAAAATCGTGTCAACCAAACAAAGCCGCACCGTGCAGTATCGAGTACTTACGAAGAAATCCGAGCCAAGCCGAGCCTCTGCCCGCACATCATGCTCGTGTGCAGCACGCTGCCACCAGTGGAATACGAGGGCTTCAGCCATGGTGACTCCGGTACGGTGGGTTAGAAGACGCCATGACGCCGCGGAAGGACACTGGACTGCGCCCACCGGATGAGGGCACGCGTCTGTCTTTGCCTCACCTTGACGTGATAATAAAGAGACCTACTGTAATCCGTGTGTCTTGTGCATGTAGCGGTGGAGATGATCCCTAAGAATAGATATATACCAGTGTCGATGTACTGTGCCTCCCCGAATGACAGGATAACCGAGGGAATGGCTTTTAGTTCGAAAATGGTTCAAATGGCTCTAAACACTATGGGACTTAACATCTGCGGTCATCAGTCCCCTAGACTACTGAAACCTAACTAACCTAAGGACAGCACACACATCCAAGCCCGAGGCAAGATTCGAACCTGCGACCGTAGCAGCAGCGCGAAACCTAACTAACCTAAGGACAGCACACACATCCATGCCCGAGGCAAGATTCGAACCTGCGACCGTAGCAGCAGCGCTGTTCCGGACTGAGGCACCTAGAACCGCTCGGCCACAACGGCCAAATGTCTTTTGGCCTCGACTCTTCTGACGATTATTGCAGGGTGTTTGCTTTCGGACGTTTCACTCCATACAAGACAATGGCCGTCTTTGGGATGGAGCATAAAACGTGACTCATCCAAAAAGGTCACCTGTCGCCACTCAGTGGACGTTTAGTTGAAGTACTGGCGTGCCAATGACAGCCTTAGTCGCCAGTAAACATCAGTTAGCATGCATGCATGAACTAGGGGCTTCCTGCGGAGGCCCATACACAGCAAGCTTTGGTGAACGGTTGTTGGGTAGTATCCCCTTGGTTGATCTGGGCGAACAGCTGTTCAACGGCCGCGTTTCTATCCGTCGTTCACCACTGTCAGCTACGACCCGTGGAGCGCCACAGTTGCCTTGACGGCAATTTCGTTGTCGCCATTTTGGGATACTGTGTATACTTGAGCCATGGCGGCACGCGAACAGTTAGAAAACTTAGCCGTTTTGGAAATGCTTCCACCCTCGGCCCGAAAGATTCTGAGCTCACCTGCAGAAACCAGCACGGTTTTAGCAAACAGCGGTCATGCGAGACACAGTTGGCCCTCTTTGTGCATGATATACAACAGGATCTAGACATCGTCTCCCACGTTGACGCCGTATTTCTCGACTTTCGTAAGGCTTTCGACTCAGTTCCGCATTGTCGCTTGCTCCTAAAAGTGCACGTTTATGGTCTATCCGATGACATATGCGGTTGGACAGAAAGTTTTCTAACAGACAGAGAGCAGTATGTCGTCCTGACTGGGGTGACTTCAACAGAAACAAGTGAAACTTCACGAGTGTCCCAGGGCAGCGTAATAGGTCTTCTGCTTTTTACGATTTACATAAACGATCTGGTTGATGGTATTGACAGCGGTATTACACTGTTTGCCGATGATGCTGAAAGTAGTGAACGAATCAGTGAGCATTTGCAGAAAATAAATGCGTGATGTAATGACTGGCATTTATCTCTCAATATTAGTAAATGTAGCCTACTGCGTGTAACAAGACGAAAATCTCTGTTAATGTACGAGTACAAAATAAATACCCAGTCTTTGGAAGCGGTAACATCCGTCAAGTATCTGGGTGTGACTACTCGAAATGATCTCAAATGGAATGATCAGATTACTCAAATAACGGGCAAGGCGCACTCTAGGTTGCGGTTTATTGGTAGAATCCTGAGGCGATGCCATCCTTCAATAAAGGAAATTGCTTACAATACGTTAGTTCGTCCAGTATTATTGTTCGTCGGTATGGGACTTACCAGCAGGGTCTGATTCAAGAGATTGAGAAGGTCAAAAGAAGAGCGGCAAGATTCGTGACTGGTGCATTTAGCCATCGCGAGAGCGTTATAAATCCCATAGAAAGTTCGAAGTGGGACACACTTGCAGACAGACGACGCTCTAAACGGAAGGGGCTGCTCACTAAATTTCGAAATCCGATCTTCGCCGAGGATGTAGAGCATGTATTTTTACCACCAACTTTCAAATCGCGCAATGATCACCTTTCAAAGATAAGGGAAATTGGAGCTCGTGATGAGGCGTTCAGACAATCGTTTTTCCCTCGCGTGTTCCGCGAGTGGAACAGAGGATGGGGGGGGGGGGGGGGGGGGGGAGCGGAATATGACTTTGGCGCCAATTGTGCCCTCCGCCACACACCGCTTGGTGGCTAGCGGCGTGTATATGTAGATGTAGATAGCCAATGATCATGCCCGTTTGGACGTCAGATAAATCCCTCCGTTTCCACATAACTACAATGACTGAGCTGTTTTCCACATCCCCCGCGCCCTCGACACTTGTTACATACCCTCCACTTCTCCTCTGTGGGCGGTTACCGCAAGTAGATGTACAGGCTTGTGACACTCTTGAGACACTCTTGCGACATGCGATGCTCCCAGTTCTGCTGCACCAAAATACCTCGGGAGGTTATGCAGACCAGTACGAGCTGCTATCTTCGGGAACCCGGCGTATCTCGAACTCAGAAGCGGTGTGCCAATGCGGCGGCGGGGTAGCAATCACAGTTAGCGCGAGGAGTGAGATTCGATAAGGGGCCAACACAATCTGCGGCCGCCTCTCCATATTCCGGTCACGCGGCAGCCGCAGCCGTGGCGGCTAAAAGGCCGCCGTTTTGTATCGCGCAGCGATGCTGCTCCAGATACCGCGACGTGACTGGCGTAGCGCCGCGCAATCTAATCTGTATTCGGTCGCAACAGCGCCGCAACAAGAACAGGTGGCCGAGCAGCCGAGCATGAGTCTGCAGTTACGACTTTCAGCCGTGAGCCAGTGAAACTGAGCGACGTACTCGTACCACAACCTGCACCGCAACCGCAAACAGAGCATTAACCGTAGCACATATCGGGATACTCGTTCGCCGATGAGAGATGTGGTGCTTACTGAAGTGCACTAAAAACTATATTTCTACACTACTCCTCCCTCAACATTCTATAATTTCTTCAAAATGTTTCATGTTCATCAACGTTCGTTTCTGATACCCTATACGAATGCCCCACTAGTTGTTTACTTCTCTTTCCCTCTTGCTCACTCATATCGACTACCTCGGTGCACACCACACATTTCTCAGCTACGATTCGTTTTAAAATACGGTAAATCGGTGTAGGATCTCATTTGATTTGAATGTTACAAGGAAATGTGAGACTTACAGAAATACCTTGTTAATCTTATATTAGTGAAATTAAAAATAAGTCGCTTTTGAAGTAAACTGAAAAGTACTGCAGAATTGAGGAATTTACAAAAAAATGGTTCAAATGCCTCTGAGCACTATGGGAATTAACATCTGGTCGTAAGTCCCCTAGAACTTAGAACTACTTAAACCTAACTAACCTAACGACATCACACACATCCATGCCCGAGGCAAGATTCGAACCTGCGACCGTAGCGGTCGTGCGGTTCCAGACTGAAGCATGTAGAACCACGTTGCCACAGTAGCCGGCCAGAGGAATATATATATATATATATATATATATATATATATATATATATATATATATATATATATATTCGTAGGCTAGTTAGGCTTAAGTAGTTCGAAGTTCTAGGGGACTGGTAACCTCAGATGTTAAGTCCCATAGTGTTCAGAGCCATTTTGTTTATCGGTTTCGGCCTGACACACCTATTCTCAAACCAAACACCTTGTTATTAACCGTAACTAGTGATAGAATACGGTCGAAAAGGCACGAATAGCTTCTATACAGAAAGTTAAATGCCATATGTCGTGTGACTACGGCCTCCCGTCGGGTAGAACGTTCGCCGGGTGCAAGTCTTTTGATATGACGCCGCTTTGGCGACTTGCGCGTCGATGGGGATGGAATGGTGACGATTAGGACAACACAACACTCAGTCCCTGAGCAGAGAAAATCTCGGACCCAGCCGGGAATCGAACCCGGACACTTAGGACTGACATTCTGTGGCGCTGACCACTCAGCTACCGGGGGGCGGACAGTTAATATTGATTGTAATAATTACTTTCGTTGACATCAGCTTAAATGTCTACTGTTTCACTTGACAGACATTTGCACGTCATGTGTATCCGAAGGTATCCATACCAAGTCAACGGTCGGTTCATCTGGGCCAGAGAACCCAGCCAATTCCAAGCCACTCGCGTCGGTTGTCAGCTGCTATTGCCCTTTAACGGCAAATGTCGCCGCATTGTCCTAATGGATGCATCTGTCGTAGGTCCTACATTGATTTCTGCGGTCATTTCGCTCCGTATTAATTATCTGTTAGCACTGACAGCTGCATACAAACGCCGCTGTTGTCGATCAGCAAGTGAAGGCCATCAGCCACTGCGTTGTCCGTGGTGAGAGGTAATGCCTGACATGTGGTATTCTTGGCTCACTTTTGACACTGTGGATCTCGGAATATTGAATTCCCTAACGATTTCCGAAATGGAATGTCCCAGGCATGTAACTCCAACTACCTTTCCGCTTTGAAGGCATGTTAATTTCAGTCGCGCGGCCACAATCACGTCGGAACCATTTTCACGTGAATCACTTGAATACAAATGACTGCTCTGCCAATGCACTGCCGTTTTATGTCTTGTGTACAAGATAATACCGTCATCTGCATATGTGCATATGTCTATCCGATGACTTTTATCACCTCAGTGTATATCTATACAGGGTGAGTCAGGAGGAAAGGTGCAAAGTTTCATGTGGGACAGTGTCAGCGTTTCTGAACAAAAAACCTCCGTTTGGCATACGTCCTATTCCGAACGGTTTCTGGGACACAACACATTTAATGTACGTAGTGTTTTAATTTCTGTACTTTCAAACATAGTCATTTTTCACAATGTAACGGAGTACTGTAGAAGAAGCTGAGTCGTACAATTTGATACGGACATTTGTGGTCTAGTAAATCGGAAAACTACCCCTCATTGGCCTACAAAAACTACCCAAGTTACAGAGCACACGCGTTGCGCGTGATTTTGAATATCCTCGCCCTCTCTTCGACAAAACTTCTAGTCCTAGAGAAAAAAATGAATAGGCCTTTTTGTAGGATATTTGATATAGTTTAATTTTTTGCTGCTATACTTTATCGCTGCAGGGAGTGGTTTTCGGTTTACTCAAGAGAAAATGTACAAAAGTGATATTAAATGTGTTCTATCTCGAAAATCATTCAGAATACGGCATATGTCGATATAAAGAATCACTAATACTGTCACCTCTAAAAGCATGTACCTTTCCTCCCGATTCACGCTGTATACATTCTGAAAACTAATGGCCCAATTAGATTCTCTTGCAGGATGTCCGAAGTTATTTTTACGTCTGAAGATTTTTTCTCCGTCAGTTTGGTAGCAACTCTTCAATACAGTGACACAGCTGGCCTCACATTTCGTGCGCCAGTATTTTGTTCACTAAGCAGGAGTGCGGAACTGCCTGTAACGTCATCTGGAAGCCACAAAATTGGAATCACCCTGAACGTCGGTTTAATGATGTTTTCTCCACGTTCAGACCATCGTATAATACGCTACTGGCCGTTAAAATTGCTACACCAAGAAGAAAGGCAGATGATAAACGGGTATTCATTGGACAAATATATTATACTAGAACTGACCCAGTACCCAGAACAACCACTTCTGGCCATAATAACAGCCTTGATACGCCTGGGCATTGAGTCAAACAGAGCTTGGATGGCGTGTGCAGGTACAGCTGCCCATGCAGCTTCAACACGATACCACAGTTCATCAAGAGTAGTGGTTCAAATGGCTCTGAGCACTATGGGTCTCAACTGCTGAGGTCATTAGTCCCCTAGAACTTAGAACTAGTTAAACCTAACTAACCTAAGGACAGCACAAACATCCATGCCCGAGGCAGGATTCGAACCTGCGACCGTAGCGGTCTTGCGTTTCCAGACTGCAGCGCCTTTAACCGCACGCCCACTTCGGCCGGCTTCAAGAGTAGTGACTGGCGTATTGTGACGAGCCAGTTGCTCGGCCACCTTTAACCAGATGTTTTCAAGTGGTGAGAAGTCTGGAGAATTTGCTGGCCAGGGCAGCAGTCGAACATTTTCTGTATCGAGAAAGGCCCGTACAGGACCTGCAACATGCGGTCGTGCATTATCCTGCTGAAATGTAGAGTTTCGCAGGGATCGAATGAAGGATAGAGCCACGGGTCGTAACACATCTGAAATGTAACGTCCACTGTTCAAAGTGCCGTCAATGCGAACAAGAGGTGACCGAAACGTGTAACCAATGGCACCCCATACCATCACGACGGGTGATACGCCACTATGGCGATGACGAATACACGCTTCCGATGTGCGTTCACCGCGATGTCGCCAAACACGGTGCGACCATCGTTATGCTGTAAACAGAACCTGGGTTCATCCGAAAAAAATACGTTTTGCCATTCGTGCACCCTGATTCGTCGTTGAGTACACCATCGCAGGCGCTCCTGTCTGGAATGCACCGTCAACGGTAACCGCTGCCGTGGTCTCCGATCTGATTGTCCATTCTGCTGCAAACGTCATCGAACTGTTCGTGCAGATGGTTGTTGTCTTGCAAAGGTCCCTATCTGTTGACTCAGGGATCGAGACGTAGCTGAACGATCCGTTATAGCCGTGCGGACAAAATGTCTGTCATCTCGACTACAAGTGATACGAGGCAGTTGGGATCCAGCACGGCGTTCCGTATTACCCTCCTGAACCCACCGATTCCATATTCTGCTAACAGTCATTGGATCTCGACGAACGCGAGCAGTAATGTCGCGATACGATAAATCGCAATCGCGATTGGCTACAATCCGACCTTTATCAAAGTCGGAAACGTGATGGCACGCATTTCTCCTCCTTACACGAGGGATCACAACAACGTTTCACCAGGCAACGCTGGTCAACTGCTATTTGTGCATGGTTGGAAACTTTCCTCATGTCAGCACGTTGTAGGTGTCGCCATCGGTGTCAACTTTGTGTGAATGCTCTGAAAAGCTGATCATTTGCGTATCACAGCATCTTCCTGTCGGGTAAATTTCGCGTCAGTAGCACGTCATCTTCGTGGTGTAGCAATTTTAATGGACAGTAGTGTATTTCTCTCCTTTATTACTGTTGTTGTTATTACGTCGACAACTGCCTAAGATAATTGAACAAAGTGAGGTGGCGCACTGGTTGTGACCGTGACATGCGTTCTAGATCAAAGGGGTTAAGATGTAGGTCCAGTCATCAAGGCGCAGATTTTCTAATTAAAGCGAAAATTAGGAGTGAAGAGGAGATGGCCAATTTTCTTCACCGTACTTGCTCTCTCTGTATTCTTGTCTTATTTCTAATTACACAGCCGCCCGGGGTAGCCGCGCGGTCTTTGGCGCCTTGTCACATTCCGTGTGGCTTCAGCCGTCGGAGGTTCGAGTCCTTCCTCGGGCATGGGTGTGTGCGTTGTTCATAGAGTATGTTAGTTTAAGTTACATTAAGTAGTGTGTAGGCTTCGGGACCGATGACCTCAGCAGTTCGGTCCCATAACACATTATGACAAATTTCCAATTTCGAATTACAGAGTTGCATTGTCGACGCAATTAAGCAACAATATATCCTCCTTAAGAAAATGCTTTCCTGCGGGTTAGACGAAATGGTTTACAGCTCGATTGGAAACTACTAAAGGAGTTGAGTTTCGTGTAAGCAGTTTTTGCGGAATCTGTTGTGATTCTCATAGAGGAGATTATTTTTCTGTTTGGCAAATTTTTATTTTGTTCAAATGGTTGAAATGGCTCCAAGCACTATGAGACTTAACATCTGAGTTGATCAGTCCCCTAGACTTAGAACTACTTAAACCTAACCAACCTAAGGACATCACACAAATCCATGCCCGAGGGAGAATTCGAACCTGGGCCCGCAGCATGCTCCATGACTATAGTTGTAATAGTCCATGTATGTTGTGTGTGTATTTTTATGTGTGTGTGTGTGTGTGTGTGTGTGTGTGTGTGTGTGTGTGTGTGTGTGTGTGTGTGTGTGTGAGTGTGTATGTGTGTGTGTGTGTGTATGAGTGTGCTGTTTACTGTAGTGTTTGTGTTGTATGATAATGATGATGATGATGATACATAATGAATGAAGATAGACTGTGAAACCTGGTGCCGACATTCAGTTTACTTGTTGCGAACAGCACCAAGCGGGCTGCCAAGCTTAACGTCCTCATTCAACGAACAGATCACCATCAACAGTGTTACATGCCCTCTCTTCATGAGACTGTGTGGAGAGGTTTGGTATTCAAACTAGGACATTGACGGAAAGACTGGTAGTCAGAAAGGTAACGCCACTACCTCTCTTCCCCTTGCCAGCCAAATACTGGCAATGAATGTCTTTTTCCATAACCAGGATTCGAACGGGTGTCTTGGGTCATGGTGCTTGGAGGCTAAATATATCGTAAATTTGTGCTACACTTGCAAGTTAGTGATACAGCCGGTTCTTCTGCTCGTCCGTTCTGCTCTCTTTTCAGTCGACTGGTGATTTTTTCTAATCGTCGGCGTCTGTTCTGTGCTGAACGTATCTTCAGAACATGGTATTCCTTACAAGAGTGATGACATAAACTATAGGCAATAATAAGAAAGGAAAAGGCCTTAGGTAAGATCTAAATATAGCTGTTCTAATGAGCAAATAAAATAATATAGGAACGATTATAAGGAACAATTGACAAGAATAGACAGACCCATAAATCTAGAGCCATTAATTAACGACAAGTCAAGAAATAGTAAAAGGAAAATTGCACACACAAAGAGAAAAATGAGTGGGCAAAGACGATTTGTAGAACGTAAGCCATCAGATGATTTATCTCTTGTTCATTGCGATTATTTTGTTTCTTTACTCGTTAACATGACAGGCTATACATATGTAAAAGACTGTGTAACTTAGTTACGTCGATGACCAACAGAAGTATGTCTGTAGACATGCGAATCTGGTCGGTTCTGTTAATAGTAGATGCACGGCTGGAATTGCTACGGTTAGGGCCGCTGGATGAGCGCAGAGCAGAGGAAGGATTGGTTGCTACATCTCAGTTGTTTGAACGAACATATTTATGTCGATGTATGTTAAGCGTAATACCAGTCGGGAATATACTGGTGCATGTAATGACGTTCAAAGTGCACGTGAAGGCTGCTTGGGTGTCAGCCATCACCTCGTTGTGATTTCGCAGCTGCCAGCTTTATCAGATGGGAGATCCATTAATTAAGCACGTGCCCATGGACGCGGGACGCTGGACGTGTATGCAGATTTATTAAACTGACGCTCGACACGAACGCCGTTTCACGGTACAGCGCGTGGCAGCATCGTGGGCTGCAAGGCAGTCTGGCTGCGTTCGGGGACACTTTGACACACGCATCTAGTGACATCCACGACGTACGAGGGGTGTTCAGCAAGTAATGCAACACTTTTTTCTGAAAGCAATTTGGTTGTATTCAGGACTTCGGTACACAATATTATTCCTCATTCTTTGAGCTGCAAAACCATGTTTTTCAGTACATTCCCCGTTCAATGAGAGGGCCGCAGGCCACCTTACTGGGAGGGCCTGTATGCGCGCTTGGTACCATTCTGCTGACCAGCATGGGAGCTAACGTGTTGCTGCGTCAATAACCTCCCTATCATGCAAGTACTGCTTCCCGCGGAGTGCATCTTTCATTGGGCAAAAAAGAGCTGGAAGTCGACATCCGATCTGCAGGGTGAATGAGGAGTACGCCAACTGGTGGACGAGTGACCCATCACTACTAACTGAGACATCCACTTGTGCAGCGGGTTGTTTGATTCTGATCAGTCGATCACCTCGGATCAGAGTACCTGCAAGTTCTAACTTCGCAATAATCTCTGATGTGTGCGGCTGGCTGGCACGCGGAAGATCGAACAGTTTTCCAAGTCATTCTCTGAGCGCCTATGAATATCTACGATGCTGTGGGATTTCAGCTAAAATAAACTCAATGACAGTTCTCTACTTTAAACGGGCCTCCGTTACAGACACCATTTTGAAGGCTGTGTAAAGCGCCGTCACCTATCGAAACTTCATGAATCTGAAAGGCTGAAGCGGAAATATTCCACAACAATCCAAACTGTGCGAGAAAGGAATGTGTTGCATAACTTACTGAATGCCTATCGTAGTACTCTGCTTTTAGGAAGAAAAGGTTTACTGAGTATTCGACGGTATTGTACCAGTATGATAGCCACTATGATATAGATTGCATAGCTAATTGATGTAAATAGGAATTTCGCCTTGCCCGAAGCCATGGTGCCAAGAAATAACTGCCATTAAATGGTAATTAGGAACGTTTAAAATTCGCGATTACCTTACTGCAGCAGTAGAAAGGACGGTGACTAAAAATAGAATCATATCAATTACTAAATTGATTTGTTCTATTCATCCACTGTTGGGTCACAGAAATTTTATCACTTCCGGTTTCGACTTCTTCTAAAGACTTCAAGATGACCGATTTAAAACTTTCTACAAATTTAATCATGTATATACGAATAGATAGCTAATCAATGAGTTTGCGAGTCTCAAAATATGTGACATAAATGGCCGCATCTTTTATTGGATTGTCTTAGAAGCTTAATTTTAGAAGCTTAAATTGCTTACAGTGCCAAGGGACCGTAGATCTTAACATTTGACACATAATGCCAACCCAGAACAGCAGGGAACCTCCACCTTGCTGCACTCGCTGGACAGTGTGTCTAAGGCGTTCAGCCTGACTTGGTCGTTTCCGACTATTGTCCGGTTGAAGGCATATGTGACACTCAACGGTGAAGAGAACGTGATGCCAATCCTGAGAGGTCCATTCGACATGTTGTTGGGCCCATCTGTACCGCGCTCCATGGTATCGTGGTGGCAAAGATGGACCTCGCCATGGACGTCGGATGTGAAGTTGCGCATCATGCAGCCTATTGCGAACAGTTTGTCGTAACACGACGTCCTGTGGCTGCACGAAAAGCGTTATTCAATGTCATGACGTTGCTTTAAGGGTTCCTCCGAGCCATAATCCATAGGTAGCGGTGATTCACTGCAGTAGCGGCTCTTGGGCGGCCTGAGAAAGGCATGCCATCGACAGTTCCTGTCTCTCTGTATCTCCTCCATGGCAGAAAAACATCGGTTTGGTTAACTCCGAGGCGCCTGGACACGTCCCTTGCTGAGAGCCCTCCCTGGCACAAAGTAACAATGCGGACGCGATCGAACCGCGGTATTGACCGTCTACGCATGGTTGAACTACAGATAACACGAGTGGTGGAATTACTGGAACTGATCGGCTGTCGGACCCCCTCCGCATAATAGGCGCTGCTCATGCATGGTTGTTTACATCTTTGGGCGGGTTTAGTGAGATCTCTGAATAGTCAAAGGGACTGTGTCTGTGATACAATATCCACAGTCAACATCTGTCTTCAGGAGTTCTGGGAACTGGGGTGATGCAAAACTTTTTTTGATGTGTGTATGTACCCTGCCTTTTCACATCCGACCTGATTACACTTGTAATATTCATTCTATACGTCTTACATTTCTGATGGTGGCAACTTAGATTAGCCGGTCGTCAAAAATGAAATTGTAATTAGCGGTCTTGTTTATATTTTTACTTGTATATTTTATAAACAATAAATGACATTATTCAGTTAAGCTGATCTACGTGTGCCGACTACGGTTGTAAGTCGTGGGCTACTATTTGTAAAGTAGTTCCCATGACGCATTTATATTGATCTTCAGAGTACACAGAACATCTGGTAAGACAAGGGATAAATGAAATCGTCTATGATTCGAATTTACAGTATCGGTGATTAGCCGAGCAGTATAAGGGGTGAACCTACAAGTAGTTACTAGTTTCCAAAGTGGAGGAGCTGTCAGCTGGCTCGATGTGCATTCAATTGGACATGCACAACAGTATGTAGCGTTATAATCTGATTATGGATATCAAAGTTCAGAGCTGTTCAAAAAGCTGAATAGGTATCCTGCAACGATTGCGAAACAAATTATAACGACATTTATTTCACGCCCTTTCGTATAAGATTCTAGAAATGCGATTAAGTTATCACTTGCGAGATTTCGGAATGTATATTTACTTTCACATCAGAGAGTTTGCACATCCGTGAACTGGAGATAGTTGAACTAGAGTTATGGTTTACACTAGACGCGTCTTTTTCGCCACTGGAAGTCGATTCCAGGAAGAGTAGAACGTGGCACGTGCTGGAACTCTAATGAGGAGATAGACGGCGACGAACAAAAGGTGGCAGTCCCCACCGGCTCTGCACGTGGGTGAGTGTGACTCGTGGTGAGTTCGTGTGAGTGTGTGCTTGCACGCCTGTGTGGGAGGCTCGGCGCTAATGCGTTGGCGTCGCCGCCAGCTTTGTTTTGGCTCCGCGACGCAAATTGCAGTCGAGTTATTCGCTTAACCGCGCCCCGCGCTAAAAGAGTCACAGGCGGGGGTGTGCTGACTGTAATCAGGGGGGCGCAGGTTGCGCTGGGCCACCCACACACAGCCCGATGCTACAGCCTTCCAGACAGCCTTCCAGAGAACAATGGCAGTCAGGAGGAGACATCAGGATCGTGCTCGTTAGGTATTACTTTCAAATTATGCTTTATTTACTCTTGTAGACTCTTCGCGCGAGTTCTCGAGGTATCGGTACCGGAGGTTCGATTAGCAATTCTGCCGCGAGCAAAGAAATTTTCAGTGGAACGAACGGATATTATATTGGATGCTACTGTATGTCTAAAGGAAGTAAACGTCGACGTTTTGGCGAGACAGACACCCGCAAGGGATAGGAGGCGGAAAAAGAACTGACCAGCAGAAAACAAGAACGGCAGTTTGAAAATCAACAACGACAGGAAGAAGCCAATAAAAGATACTTTTATAAAAATCAATTTCGTTATCTGTTACTCTGCCTTACAAACTATTAAGAATTCTATAAAGATTAAAAAAAATCAAAACATCAGTCACAGTGTCCATGAGATCTGAATCGTAAAAGCATAACTAGGAACGAATATCAATCATCATCTTAAATCTACAACTCTTGAATATTAATTTCAAATGGAAAAAGAACAAATTCATCCTCCTCTATAGGTTTCCGTAAATAAAGATAGAATTCCCGCATGTTCTATTTCAGATATATCGTCCTGAATTCTTTTAAATTTCCTTTAATTTCATTTTATTTCCAGCTGACTTGAAACCTTCTACGACTAAGGGACATGTTTCAGTAATTTGGTAAACACATCTGTAGATATTATCGCCACGTCTCTACAGGAATTTCATCAATAAGAATCTTCCTAAAGTGCACTCTGTATCATCGTCTTCTCAGGGTCATTTTCATTCAGTTGTCTATCCGGGTTTCCTCACTACATCCACGAGCAGCTCTGGCCTAAAATGAATAGCTCCTGTTTGTTGACGATAAGAATCTGCGGTGGGGTTCTGTTCATCTCTCTCATTATTACTTTACTGATTTTCAGACTGGGACGTTTCTCTCGTGCGTTGAAATACTCTTTCCGGGAGTTAGATCCAGATGTCTTCTCTTTCTTGCAGGTTAGTTTGAAGTGCTTCCATGTCCTGTTTTCATCAAAAAATTTATAAAAATCTTTCAGCTTCCTATTGTTCTGTATCTTCTTCCGGAAAGCTATTAATAACTTTTTGTTTGTGAAAAAGATGAATCCCAGTTGTACAAAATCGCCCCACGACATTGATTTTGACACCGGCACTTATATCTTTGTAAGAAGAGTGTGGTTTTCGTAGAGCTTGATACATTTTATCGAAATTTTTGTCGAAAGATCCAGACATGTGTCCTTTAGAACTTTTCCCGGTTTCTCATTTTTGTTCTTTCGATTTGTCACCACTTGTGGCCAGGCTGTTTTCATTGGGTGCAAGAACGCCACATCCGTAGGCTGGCGTAGGAGGGTCGAATGTGGTTCTAAACATACTAAATCGACGTTATTTTCACCACAAAGTTTTATCACATTTTCATCTAAATGAAAGGAAAGATCATCTCCAATAACAAAATTACGCCCAGACAATACTTTCGCAAGACGCAAAAAACTACTTACAAACGGATCACTGAACGTTGGGGCATCGATCCAACCACTGGCTGTACGGTTAAATCGTGATCCTGTTGAACAAGAACGAGCTCTCTTTTTCCAGGTGTCAGAAAAGTGTAGACTTTTGTATATGATAGAAGGTGGTTAAAGCACTCCATCAGCAGACCAACAAGTCAATATCTATGTGCACTTTTGGAAAAATTCATTACTTTTTCTGGGTATTTGACACCCCTTAGATATAACCCTATCTTCTTGCCTGGATCATAACTCAAATAAGGCTTGTCATACTTAAAAATATATGAGTCAGGCACAACGAAAGTTTTTTTCGACGTTGTTGAGACATTCGTCGATACTTTCAGGGGATACTTCTGCTCGAGCTCGTCTGATGTTAACAGCAGTCTATTTAAAATACTCGTCCATGTGACACTTAGGTAGTGGGTATGCCCAGTCTTGTATTCGGAAAATACTGGCTGAGCTCCAGGCTCTTTTACATATTTTCCGTTTTACTTATTGAAAAGCGTACTGTACGATATATTAAATCTTTCAGAAGCCGCACACGACGTCATACGACCTTCTGCAAAGTCTGTTGCAACTCACTCCAAAAGCTCTTCATTGTAATGTCGATAGGCGCGAGCGTCGAAACGCTTTGTGTAGAGTCTTGGCATACCGCTGAAAGAAAAGAAAAACATATAAAGTAGTCATCATTGCAGGTATATTGATAATTTATATTAAAAATGGCAAAAACAGTAAAATTGCTAGAGTTGGGTTGAGACTCATCAATGATCAAAGAAATGATCAGTGACAACTGGTAGAAAAGAAAAGCCGTCAGAGAATGAAATTTTAAACGTACAATATAAATCAAGTCTTCCTTCTCAAACTAACTGAACACTTAGCAACATAAACTATCATATTTTTTTCTAGAACCTTTCACATCCAGTCTGGTTTCCTTTAAGTTATTTAAGCCTTTGAAGTCGTTAAAACGCAATACTCACAGTTTTTATGAAAATCTCCGAAATCGATCCTTTTGTACGTGCAGCGCTTGGGCAGTGATAAAGAATTACATGCAGTGCTGCCAAAGCAAAAGACAAAATCGTACAGCTACGTTCAGAAAAAAAAGAAATTCCTCTTTTCAAAAATTATAAAGTCGCCCAGTAAAGCAAAGTGGCCGGCCGCTCTGACCGAGCGGTTCTTGGCGGTACCACGTGGCTGCTACGGTCGCAGGTTCGAATTCTGCCTCGGGTATGGATGTGTGTGATCTCCTTAGGTTGGTTAGATTTAAGTAGTTCTAAGCCAAGGGGACTGATAACTTCAGATGTAAAGTCCCATAGTGGTTAGACCCATTTGAATCATTTTAAATTAAAGTAACACTATTTCACGGTAATGAGATATGGAAATGACAATTATCGGGTAGCCGTCGTTGGTAACATGGCTTATGTAGCATCAGTGCGCTTGGTTCACACAGCTACGGCCTACACACCTGACTAATGGCGGAGAATTAGGTTCTTGAAACTTTATAGCGGCTACTGTGTGGCAGACTGGGACTCAAACCTGGGGTCTTTGCCTTTCATTGGATCAGCCGACTCGTCTATCAAAGCACGAATCAAAAACCGCCTTCCTTGCTCCACTTCCAGCACTACCTCCTCTTCTACCTTCCAAACTTCACAAATGGCCTCCTGCATGCCTTCTTGGATTAACGCTCTTGGAAGAAAAGATATTGCGGAGCCATGCCTTAGGCACAGCCTGGGAGACTGTTTCTGGAGGTACTGGTGGATGTGAAACTGAGGACATGTCGTGAGTAGTGCATGGAGAGATCATTCAGTATAGTGTTTGTTCGCGAAAGGCAATGATCCCAGATTCGATAGCCGGTCCGGCACGCGGCTTTAATCTGTAAGGAAATTTGAAATCAGGGCAAACTCCGCTGGAGAGTGGAAAGTCATTCTGGAAAGAGTTCTTGCTGATGCTAAGCTATAGTACTGTAGGATCTCAGAGGTCTACGAGTGGGGCTGAAGCCAATATGCTAGTTACCTGGAAACTGTCGATTTTTGCGAATTTCTGCCGACTACAGCGAAACTGTTTCAGCTAGAAGACTTCAAAGAATTTGATAAAATAATAACTCAAATGGAAAGCAGATGTATCCTATAGTACATCATTTTTCATCTCACATTTCGTGTTAGGAAACGCATTGAATGAAATGTTTTTGTTTTATCTTGAAGAATATGCAGCTGCTTTTGGTGTAAAATATAGCAGAGATATTGGTGCAGAGGAGGTTCTAGGGGAAAGAACTGATGAATAGCTTTGACACAGCTATCCATTTGGATGTTTGAAAGATATTTTGAAACTATGGGTTAATGGTTCAAGTGACTCTGAGCACTATGGGACTTAACTTCTGAGGTCATCAGTCCCCTAGAACTTATAACTACTTAAACCTAACTAACATAAGGAGATCACACACATCCATGCCAGAGGCAGGATTCGAACCTGCAACCGTAGCGGTTCGCGGTTCCAGACTGTAGCGCCTAGAACCACTCAGCCACTCCGGCCGGCATGGGTTAATGGCTGCTTATCTAAACATCGAAATACCTTTGAAGAAATTTATAAAAATGACAGTGACTGCATCGCCCTGTGAACACAGATTTGCAAATTGAAGACGATACAAGACTACTTAAGATCGAGATAGGTGATGACAGACCATCAAAATTAGCAACTTATCGATAGAATATAATGTTGCACTTGAGTTTACATATGGAATCAACGAGTTAGCTTCACTTAAAGTAAGTAAATGCAAAAGTGAAATTATAATGAAATCAGAATTCCTGGGAAGGTATACTTTCCCTATTGTTATATGTAACCCTTTTCTTTTATTTCTAATTAATTTTTTTACATTATTGATAGTCTGTGAGTATCAAAGAATATCTGTCCTTTTTTTTTTTTTTTTTAGAAACTATAACATGACTGTCGCGTTCGCGTTGCTATTTTGTTTTGTTTCTGCTCTGTCACCTATAACTAGATAATTAATTTTGTCAGATTTGTTCATTGTGCTGGGAATGGGAATTATTCGACTACTCGCCAGAAGGGAGTGGGTCTGGAGGGCACTGCAGTACTATAGGATCGACAAAATAGTTTCGTCCGAAAAGAGGCATATGAGCTTCTCTTCGGTGGCAGCCAGTTTTCGCGAAAATGGCCTGTTTCCCCAAATTCTCATTGTGGACAGTTCCTGCCACTAATCCACTTCCCACAGGCATGTTGCTGCGGCCGCCACAACTTTTCCCTGAGGATGTTTGAGCGTGAAACTTGCCTTTCTCTTCACACATCAAAGAGGAGTCACATATCAGCGCTTCCACCGTG
This sequence comes from Schistocerca piceifrons, assembly GCF_021461385.2. Lineage (NCBI taxonomy): Eukaryota > Metazoa > Arthropoda > Insecta > Orthoptera > Acrididae > Schistocerca > Schistocerca piceifrons. Next base: position 724,109,588 of record NC_060139.1, read on the forward strand.
TGAGAAATTTCGTCGTTTCCCTCCGACATTACGCACTGTCCAATCCAAAATAATCCACCTGCCACCAGACACAGTACCGATTGTGAGGAGCAATGGTGAGAAACTGTTCGAAACCGTAACCAATCTCCAGAATCGTAAGATGCTATTTACGAAGCTTGACTGGGTAGTTTCTGCCACTTTCTTGTTTTTTACGTACAAAGGAGATCATATTTGTTCGTAAGATTGGCAGCAGAATTCATTCTACCCTCCAAGTGGAGCTTTGGAATGGCAAGGAGTTCAAGAGAGAACTTAGACTGCCGGGGATCTGCTTTCTAGATATCACCTGGTGCCGACTAGCTCTCTCTCATTGCACTTCATGATTGTAAGTTTCGCTCAGGCAACAGCGTTATCTGTCTTAATGCAGCTCGCCTTTAACTCATTTTGTTATGCATCTGGAATTCTCGCTTACCTATATTAAATATATGTCTGATTTATCTTGCTTTTGCGAGTTACCCAAATGTGGAAGTCTTATACATTTTTGCTTCCTGCGGTCCTCCAATTAAAGGTGATTCCTATGAATACCAGAGACGTTTCATTTCAGTTATTTCTAGAACATTGCTGTGCCTTATTCATCGTTAGTTCCTCATTTGATTAGATGAAATTAAAATTTTGCTTCCTTTATCTGACACTTTGCATTTAATGGACTTTATACATATGTTACTGTACACGAAATGCAGCCATTATACCGAAATTGTGTTTAAGGGTAAGAGGTGTGCCATATTTCACTACAGTGTGCAGTAAATATAATTTTCACCATCGCTGTATGCTACAGTAGAAGTTGTCCAGCCTCACCATGTCCAATTCGATTATAGCGCCATCAGATGGCCACCATATCACTACCACTTCAATTGCACTGAACTAATGTGAACCCAAGTTAACAGTTATATGGTAAAGAACACAAGAAACGTACTCTGGCAGAAATGGAAGGATTGAAAAAGAATGCTATAAACAAAACTTCCTCGTCAGTTGTTTTAAGACAGAGGAAGTAAGTATAACTAGATAACAGTGAAAGCATGTGTGGATGAATGTCCGGTGAAAAACAACGTTGAATAATTCTTTATTTCATTAAATTCTGAAAGGACAGACGATAGAGATGGTGATATATAAGTGGTGTGGTATAATGCTGTGGTATGGCGTGACAGCGAAATTTCAGTTGCGTTCACAATTTTCTCCACTTAATTACAGGGTAAAATGTTACATGAATGTCAGTGACACACTCGTCCTATTGCTGTTACATCGGTTTTGATGTATCTTTACGGTATCTTCTGCATCGTCGGCCCTACAACGGCAACAGCCCCCATCACTGCCCTCTCCTGTATGTACAGGGACATTGGCAACAGCTGATGAGCAGAGGACTTGTTTTCGTTTTTGGTAGCCGCGTAACTATCTATGGCATGAGCACGTGGTATGTTGTGTACGAGCCGACAACTCCGCATCCCACCATTGCCATCTGTCACTCACAAAGAAATTATAGTCGGAGTATACGAAATATTAAAAAGAAGCTAAACATCGACGAGAGGTAAGAAGTGAGGATGCAACAAAAGGAAGAATGTTAATTAAAGAAGCCATGCCAAAGATAGCACTGAGAAGTCAAAAAGGTGTATGCATTCCGATGTAAGTAGATCAAGTGTTTATGATTAATGCCCGTGTGTGCATGATTAGAAACAGTATTTATTGTATACGAGATTTATTTATTCTTCATAACTACAGCTTATTATCTAAAAAGCTAAAACACGCCATATAAAACAACATTTCCTTATATAGTTATAAGACGTGTATTAATTATTTACTTCTGACACTCAATTTTTTTTTTTTGAAAAAAGAGACATTGGAAAAAAACTAATACAACTGCTTCTACTACAACAAAACTACATTAAAACCCTTAACCACTTAGCCGGCTACTAATCTAGTACACACACTACAATTTGTTCACTGTTTGTTCATTTATTATTGTGCATTTATCTTGTACATGGTTGTTTCCACTACAGGATCCGCCCTCATGGTACCCCGGTCAACAGCCGTAGTCTGGTGGATTCCTTGGGCGTCGAGCAGCACGTCAGCAGCGTTTCCACTGTAAATCCACACTTCCATGGTCACTTCCACCAACGTAATATAAATTCTTGTGTCAGTATTTCACGAGGTGGTCGCTATCCTCTAATCGTTTCTCTCCATTATGTTGTCTAGCCTGGACGGAAGCATGATGACTTATGGTTGAATGCTTCCTGGATACTGCGGCTGCTGTATCGTTCAAGATGTGCCAGTGCTTCTTCGGATCCCACCTCCTTAATACCTGACGTCAATTACCCGCTGCACCTTCATAGAGCACGCAGTCTCACAGTGTGTGTTCTGGTGTGCCCACACTGCCGCCGCGCACCTATCATTCATCTGTCTTCTGATTTTATACAGATACGTGGCATAAGGGCCACGTCAGGTGGCCAGTCAGGTGGCAGACATAGGTGACCAGTCAGGTAATGTATCTGTCCATTCGATGCGTTGAGAAATATGATTTTTAAGCTCTTCCTGATGTTAGGGAGAAATTCATACGTTCTCCTGCCAGTGCCTGAAGCGTTCCATTCATTTTGCCACAGTTGTAATATGCGATCTTTTATTGCCTTTTCCGAACTGGCCTCAGTTCCAAGCCCCCTTCGTACTTTCATTTGACTGCCTTTCATTACCCAGTAAAAGACTCCGCTTTTCCTAACTTCCAAGTCCAATGGGCATACTCCTAGAATTACTATGAAAGCATCATTTGGGGTGGCGCTGTAGGCCCCTTTTAAGCTTAGTAGCACGCCTCACTGAACTCGTCACACTATTGAGGCTGGCTTCACTAGCTGCAGTCTATCAGCCCAGACGCTCGCACAATGTTCTACGACTGATGCCAATATAGATTGGTGGTATTTTATTGTAATATTGTATTCTAGTGAACCGGGACCTAGAAACGATGGAGAGGCTTCGTCCCGCCGTAGCTCTAAGTCTTTTCACAGCTCCGCAACAGGCCACAGCAGTCCACCCACCCACCGCCACCCCACACCGAACCCAGGGTTACTGTAAGGTTTGGCCGACGGTGGTACCCCCCTTCCCCCTGGAGCGTCTCTTACCAGACGAGTGTTGCATGGAGTGTAATTATTTATGGTGTACGCGTGAGTGGAGGCTGTTGGCGCAGATATCGCCGACATAGTGTAACTGAGGCGGAATAAGGGGAACCAGCCCGCATTCGCCAAGGCAGATGGAAAACCACCTTAAAAACCATCCACAGGCTGGCCGGCACACCGGATGTCGACACTAATCCACTGAGCGGATTCGTGCTGGGTACCGACTCGCCTTCCCGCTCGGGAAGCAGCGCGTTAGACAGCGCGGCTAGCCGGGTGGCCATGATTGGTGGCATAATGTAACTGTCTTCAAGATTTCATCTGAACTCTAGCGATTTTAATAAGGAAATATCCATAATGTCGCTAACATGAGTGATGTAATGTTGTAAGTTAATGCCGAAGCCAAGTCCGGTCAAAAGTATGAAATTTGAAAACTTGTCCTAAGTTCCTATGGGACCAAACTGGTGAGGTCATCGGTCCCTAGGCTTCCACACTAATTAATCCAACTTTAACTTAAGCTAAGGATAACACACACACCAATGCCAGAAGAAGGACTCGAACCTCCGATGGGGGAACCGAACGGACCACGGCAAAACCCCTTAGACCGCGCGGCTACCCTGCGCGGGAGGTCTGAAGTATTATTAGCTTGACGTTGTCTAGCGGACAGTGACTATAACATATAGTGTCCTTCATTAACAAAAATTAAGTACGAACTATATGCATCCTACTATTTATGAAATTGCAGTGTACTTATGCAGAGCTAAAATCGGAACAGACACGAGGTGTTGGTACTAGGAACATGCTCACAGCTATCCCACAGCTTGTTTATCTTATGTGACTTCTTCGACTCCATTGAAATAACGTACAATTGTTCATAATTAAAAATGATAATGGTAAAAGATATTGAAAAAATAACGAAAAGGGAGTTGAGCGTACAACACGAAAAATGTTTTCACACACCAGTGACAATCCTTCATCATTTATTGGCAATTATCACGGTTTAAATAAAATTTGGTCATAAAAATTAACAGTAACTATTAATCACAGCCCCTGAAGTGCTGGACGTTTCAGAGAACATTAAGTTCTCGACAATGTTCAATATTATAATAAAACGGTTCTGTCTGTCACAACCACTTTGGCACTGTACAGGGTTGTCGGAAATTCCCGTTACAAACTTCTAGGACTTGTAGAGGGGAGTGAGTTTAATTTATGCTGTAAGAAAAGTTTTCATTTCCCAAAATAGATTGTGGTGGGGTACTCTGCTACATTTCAGATTATTACAAAATTTTACTATCCAGTTTTCAAGAACGTTAATTATGTATCAACTTTTACATGAGACACATTTTTCAAACATCATCGTACGAAGATATTCTCTCCAAATCTAATATGCCAAATTACCTTTTGGGTTGTGTTTTACCCCTTGAAAGTGAAATTGGTCAGAAACAAAAAAATACGCATTACATTGTTTTGACCGCTCTACATGTGTGCCAAATTTCATCAAGAACGTTTGTTGACTTTTGGGAATGATCCATTTCAAGTTGAGCTTCGGCTCTCAGCTTGTTAGCGGTAGACATATGTTCACTTCATGTAGACTCTCTCATATTTATGACTGCTGCCAATTCTAGTGATCCAGTAGCTATAGAACTGAACTTGAGTTGTGTTTGTGTACGCTGAAGAATTAACACGGTAACGAGTATGTTCGAACATTAACAACTCTATGATATGTTTTCAAACAACCTTGTTGCTTCTGGGTGTAATTTGCACCACTGTTACTGATAATTTGCAGGCATTACTGTGTAGTATCCAGATAACATTCCCACTATTAAATGGCTCCTCAACGTGGGGACAAAATTCCCCATCCTGCTTTCTCCCCACTTCACATGTCACTGAGGCCGAAGTTTATCTTAGCACCGACAACTTAAATCGACTTCTGTCGATATCTGCAGAGTGGAACTATGGCATTTAAAATCAGTAAAACCCGAAATAAACGAATCAAGGTAAAGATTTTAAAAAACTTGAACGCCTTTAATGCATTAGTCTGTTTCACAGTTTAATTTTTAGTGATGTACCAACAGTATACAAATAGGCGTCAGCGTCAGGAAGGTGAGGCAATAGGGTGCATTTAGCGCCCATCGCCCAAACCCGGAATTGGAATTTTTATTCATGTACTGAGTGAACAACTGTCAGTTCTCTGTGACATAATATGCTTTTTGTGTCACCTCTTCAATTTAGTTCTTATACCGTGGAATGTCTCGAAACAGATCAACTTATTTACATAAAAAAACCAGAACAGTAAAACCTTGTCCTCCTGGAAGAATCTTCTGTGAATGCCAGTGAGTGCGCCTAATACATAAGTTGGACGCATTTCCAATAGCGTAACAACACCCGGTGGCTGTGTCCTAAGGTCACTTACCAATCACCGAACATACATAGTGTCTCTGGAACTTTTAAGACGTTTCGTCATACTGTTAGCAAGAAGGGAATTGCAGTACTTAGTATGACTGACACTGCATTGTTGTCCACTTAACTTCGGACGTTTTTCCACAGTAATTTTTATATTTACGTTTTGGAAAAGTGAAGTGTTATTATATATTTGTGTTAATTTAAGCATGTTTACTTTACATGACAGTAAATGTAACTTCTGTATCATTCATTAAATGTTAAAGTTAGGGGGATACCTCTTAAATAAACCGAATATAGTCTGTTTCTAATGGTCTTTTAAAAGCCTTATAAATGAAGGTACTGCTACTGCGTACATACCCTTTGGGGAAAAACAAACAGCAAAAATTTGTCTTTATATGTACGGTAATTTGTACATGGTCCGCTTAAATTAATGTGACCATCGCGTATGTTCGACGGTAACGTGCAATAACCACTCACAGACGGCAGGTGCCAACAGCAGCAGTGAAGGATATGTGAAGCACATCGAGGGGATACAGAGAACACTGCAGTGGTTGTCGTAAGGCGGAAACGGAGCGATTTATCTGACGTCCAAAAGGGCATAGTCAGTGGCTTTCGGCCCAAGGAAGTAAGTATTTCCGAAACGGATAAGTTTGTTAACAGTTCCAGTACCGCCGTGATTAAAGTATACTGTGCATGGAAAAATGTCGCTATCCAAAACCACCGCCGAGGGAACTGTGGTGCACCACTAGCCATACGTAAGACTGAACGACGGCTGCGGTGATGTGTTCAGGCGAATAGACGTGCAAATTTCAAGAAGGTGACCGCCAAGGTGAACCAAGCGACTATGAAGAGTTTCTTCCCAACGACCGTTCAGCGAAAGTGCTGTGTATGGCCCTATGCAGCAGGCTCCTGGTTCATGCACCCGTGCTGACTGATGTTCAACGGTGACGAATACAACTCGACGTCAATTTCCTGCCCGCAGGTGGCCTTTTCAGATGAATCACTTTTGGTGCTCCATTGGACAGGTGGCCGTTTGCGTGTACGGCGTGAAACGCCTGAAAGTGAACACACTGCAGGAATTACTAGAGGCCAGAGAATGGGACGTTATGGTCTGTGAAAGTTTTTCATGGTATTACACGGGTGATCTCGTCATTCTGGAAGGGACAATGGGTCAATATAAGTATGCATCTATCCTTGGGGATTGATCACATTAGTGTGACTAGAAAGAGTATAATAATGATCGTAAGCGAACTCCTTACTAATTTAATTACGTGGACTTAATTACCATGCGCACAGGCCTGTTGTGTGGTTGGAGGGATCATCATTCGTAGCTCATGTTAGGATCTGACCACCTGCTGCGAAGGAAACGACACAAGAACGTCACAAGGCTCCGTGAAAGAGCGTTGCAGCTATGTTGATGTCCACATCTGATACTTATTTGTGGGTTTGAGCCTGAATTGAAATGTGAGACCTGAGTTGTATGATCAACTGAAAATAATGCCATAGCTCAAGGTCAAGCAGCTCACTGAGTAAAGGCTAGTGCATTGCCATTTAAAGTCGCTTCGGGTACATAGGCTAGCGCTGTGGCAAGCTTCAAGAAAACTCCGTATTCAGTCGACGCTTCCTGGACAGTACTAGTGGGTATTGCCTTAACAAAAGTTGAACGAGTTATGTTGTAGGGTCACATTAGAAGAATGCTCATGGCCGTTAGAGTACGAAGTAAGAAACTGCAACGTTACTTGACGCAAAAATTTACGTATGACGCGGACAACAATCCTACTTTTCCATTTAAATTCAGAAAACTTCAGACTTGAAGTGTAATTCAGAGAAACATAATTCTCTTCAATTTACGCAACGGAGCTAATCAATCAATAAAAAAAACCAAAGAAACTATCTAGTGATAGCCATACTAGTACTTCCATGGTTAATATTTGTCTTCTTGTAATGAGTAAAAAAATAGTGGCATTTTGCTTTTTTTTAATTTTCTGGAGTATTACCACAATCAGTCTGTGGACTTCTTTCGACATTTCGTTCTACGTTATTTTTCACTTTTCAGATTATGCATTACAAAACGCATTCTAGAGAATCACGTTACTCAGACATTCAATTCTTCTATTTTAACGCACAGCTTTTATGATTATTTTAGTTCTGCTATGCCACAACGTTTAAACATCGAACATTTCACTCCTTCATTGCCTTTTTTTAGGAACTGTCAATGTGACAACAGCTGAAACCTTCGTGAGCATCAAATAAATCTTTTTTTCAAATAAAGTAGTAAAAATTAATCACCCATTGAAGACCAGAAACAAAATAGTGAAACATAAATATAGGAACTTAGCTCTAGTTTCACTTCTTGTTGTTAGGCCGATGTAGTCAGTTCAGAAGACCGGTACGATTGTGTTAACGTTCCTCCATTTCCAACCGCATCCTTAAAAAAAATGATATATACTCCTGCATGGACATTGATACGTGGTGCTTACTGGAATTAAGGAAAACGTGGAAGGGAGGACCCACCAATATAACTTTCTTTTCAAACAACCTGTTTATTTAACAATGTACATAAACTGTGTTTTACAGATAATCGAAGCATTTAACCATGAAATTTTCTGTAACAAAATGAACAAATTTGCAAAATTCTTTTGTGCTTAAACCTTCAGTTGAATAATCTTTTAATCTTTACAAAAGAAATCTGAAGTGCTGTATTGCAAAACAGCAAACAATATGATGATTCGGTGAAACAGCGGGGTTTCCTACCGCGCTGGATACAGTCTGTCTTATTAAATGCCCTTCTGCAACACATGAATACTATACAAGCACCATTGATGACAAGAGTGATTCAATTACTCAAAACAGATGACTTAACTTTTAATTTGACAGCTGCATGTCGAAAGGTTCGGGGTTATGTTGAGCACCTGTGCTTTAAGGTTAACCAGATTAGCAAACAATATAGTAATGAGAAGGCTTACTTCAAGCAACCAATCACTTAATTTCAATCAGCAGCCAAGGTGCGACTGGCTCCTATCCCCTCCCCTCTGACAATTTTATTTTGACTAAAGCCCTGGTAACAGTTGGCTGTTAATATTTTCAGAGTTAAACTGATTGTCTGTTATTAAGCCCTGTCTGAAGGAACGTCTTAAAACATTACTTGTGCACACTTATTACAAGAGAACTTACTCGGCGGAACCACAAGATCCAGCTAAAATACACCAATAATGAGCCGGTCTTTCAAACACAGAACCGAACAGCTTAGTACAAAAGGTTAGTCAGATTATGACTAGTGACTGAGAAATGCAATTACAAACAACGAATTGAACCGGTTACAGCTAAATCCCTCTTTTGTTTAACTGCTATCTGTGCCTTAATACAATTGTTCCAGCAGTATTTACGACCCAGAGCTGATTAATTAGAACATTAACGATCGGGTACAAACCAGAAAGGGAAGGCAATGTAATAGTGGGACAAATTTTCAAATGACAAGTAGTGTCTTAGTACATTGCTACTGCCCATATTCACAACCAAAGAGCCAACCGAGTAAAACTCTGAGGGTCGGGCACAAACCAGAAAATAATAAGGAGGGCAGGTAGACAATGAAGCAAATCGCTACGAGGATTACAGAATGTTACTCCCCTTTATCAGCGAGGAGTTCCATGGATCCACGGTGCTTCGCAGCGGTTACTAGGTGGTGCCGATGAAAGCCAGGTAGAAGAGGGCAGTCAGCCGAAGAGCAGTCGTCCGAATGTTGCCAAATAACCGACGGAATGTCGGCCTGCTGCTTGTAGTCGACGCTGACCCCAGTGAAGTAACCGGTATGTTCGCTTTGCGCAGGCCCCCCTTGCGTGGCTTGTGGCTTTGTCTGCTCAGACCTCGTGGCCGCCTCTTGTTGCGACGCTACCGTCAATCCCCAAACTTCGTGCCTCTCTCTCGAGCGAGCGAACCTCTCTTATATATCGGCAAGCAAAGACCTTCTAAGGGCACAACCCACAGATACCAACTTTTCCTCATAGATATTGGTTATGGGGCCGCAAGAGGGATAGTCGATACTACATCTCTACAGCTGAGCCAATGGCGCCAGACAGAACAATTCAATGACGCCACGGCTCAGACAGAACTAACTTAAGCGACGCTGACTGATTTCTACATAAAGCAATACATAGGTAACTATGTTGAGAAAGAAAGCATTTGAAGTGGACTGTAGCATAACATAAAGTTTATAGTCGCTAAATACTCGCGATTTATGGAACAACTTACATCAACATTAATAAGCAATGCAATTTTTCTACCACAGTGATTTCTGTTCTATTCACTTGTATCAGAACTTCTGTTCCAAATCCAAACAAAGAGACAGTTTATGACGATTCAGTTACGTTCAATTTGGTATACCGATCTGAATGACCATATTGTACCTGAACGAAAGTGAACCCCTTCCACCGCCCGCCCGCCCCCCTCCCCCCCCCCCCCCTGGCCACAGGAACAGACAACTATCAACACCCTGTTATTATACATGGCGAAGACACATCTAAATTATCCTGTGATGCTTGTCAAGTGTCACAATGTTAATTCAGCATTTAAAATATCTGCAAAAATACTTCAGCAACGCAAAAAACTGCAGTGCTTACGTCAAGTATCACAGTGATGTTTTCAACACATTCAAACAGATTCTTAAAACACGATACTGAACTCTTCAACAAGTATCCAAATACAGTTCTCATACATAAATAGTTACAGGTAACATGGTTAACAGACAGCTGTTAATTCAATTTTGGCCCAAACGAGTGATGTAGTAAAGCTGTCCTAACAACGCTTCTAACTACAGAAAATACATGTTATCTAAAACAATTATCCTAAGCAGGCAAGTCCACATACAATAGACAGTCGAGTACTATTAGCAGAAAAACGTAATCAGTTTCATTTTTTAGGCATATACTTGATGTAAGACACAATGTGCCTTTAAAATGAAGAATTTCCACAGCTAAATTGATCTACGACGCTTTTTAAGTGGTAGTGTTAATCCAGCATCTGAAATGAACGAAAAGTGTTCAATACAACAAATGTAACGTTACATACAAATCGGTGCCTAAACCGGATTGAGAAATTAAGTATACCAGTGTTTTTCCACTTCTAAATGGTTATAAAAAACACGCGAATAAAAATTATTAACATCCTAAACAGGTAATGTAATGTCTGCTCTTGTTGTAGGTCATAATGGACTTCAAAATTAAATTTCTTCCCATCGAATTAACAAGTGTTACAATGGTATCTCAATTTCTCACACATCTAAAAAGTCTTATCGTTTCCCTCTGAGGTATGATAATTATCGATAATAGAACGAATTGTCATTGCTTGACGTTTTTACAATGTTCTTAGTAATGTTTCGCCTTAGCAAGCACAAATTTAGGGGGAGAGAAGATAATGTATCATATTCCACAAACAAAGTATAATTGTTGGTAATGATCGACAATCCTTTTTACTACAAATAATTGGGTCTAGTCAAGGTTCTGTACAACAACAACAACTTTCAACGACTGCTACAATTTTTCTAAAGGGGAACTATGGTGTTAAGATTCTATAAAATTCATTTCCCCTAATCAGCTAGTAAGTAACACCAACAACTAATAAAAATATGCCATTAAAAGCACCACACTCGCAGACTACATAGTCAGAAGGCAAACGATGTGGCAGTACTCGATTTTGGGAAGGAAGAAGAAGTTTAAAACTTGAGCTTCTTTTGTGATCCTTTAGGATTTTTTTTAATGTTACAGTGGCAAATTCTTATTGCTGTTACGTTTCTGGGTCAAAGCACACTGAGAGTTGAAGGAGTGTGGGAGAAGGTATTTTGTTTTATTTTTCCTTAAATTCTTTAGTCCAGCTCCTGTAGCCATAATGGTTTGCTTCTTCTCCTTGACCTTTTAGCTTGAAAGAATGAATGAGTGGTTATAGAGGCTAACGAGATTCCTTTAGCTATTCTCGCAAGCAATAATACCAACCAGTCAGATCCCACTTTCTCAATACTTTTGCTGCCACACCGAGGTCTCCCTGAACGAGCTTTAGTGAATCGTTGGCTACCGCTCCTCATTCTGTTTTCTAAAACAGGGAGTAGCTTTGAGGCTTTTCCGTCCATCTTCACAGGGCAGTGGGGTGGGTGCCACCTTCCTCTCCTAAGAAATTCTATCTCCGCACTCTACAATGGACAGAGATAGTCTTTGCAGAAGGGTCAAGTTACAACCCTTGGTAGGTAAGCATGCGCGTTCCTAGTGGACGCGATATTACATTACGTCACGATGTGTTTACCGAGTTAAGACGTTAGTAAACTCGTCCCCAATTTTAATTCTTTCAGTATTTTTAAAACTATTGCTTGCGAAATTCACTGATTTTTGGTCCACATTGCTCTTTGTGTTTGAGTTGGAGTTTTGTCAGTGAGTCAGTCTTCATGCATGTGGATCCAGTTGGTACCCACGTCAAGTAACGCCTTTCGCACTTACTTTATTTTCGCCCATACTTTGATTCTTTTCGCCCCTGTCGCTTTTCGCCCTGTTCCGTAATACGTGTGCGAATTGAATATTGGTAATGTTGTTTATGTGTGAGATCTTGGGACCAAGATTTTTTCCAGTCAAGAATTTACAGTCAGATCAGAAATCTCTGGCATGATAAAATGCCTCGAAAACTAAAAGCGACCAGGTACTCACCTATTTTGTACCAGTCCTAAAACATGGTTTAGGAACGTGTACCATGATAAACAAAGACCTTAGCAGAATTCAGGCAACAGAAATGAGAAGAAATGGGAAGCTGTCCAGTAACAGAAGATCTATGATGACAAAAGGAGATGGCGAGCGCTTGTACACCACACACGGGAACCTGGAGCTGGAAAAAGATGATGACGATGATGATCTTGGGACCATGTGGCGAGTAGTTGATTCCTTACGATAGAGGGATTAACAGATAAATATTTGTGCTCGCGATAGTAACAGTAACTTTCCATTTAAATAACCCAAAGATAGTATGGTGAAGTTTCTCGAAATTTACGTAAGGTGCGGACAGGAAACCACTTTTTTTTCTGATCTGTAGCGAGTAGTTCTTCAATCTGTTCACTATCAGTGTAGTACACATGCTAATAATTCCCATCTCTTTCTAGAGTCATTTTCATTCCATAATGGTCAAGGTCCTGCATATACCTCCCTTTTCCCACCTACTCATTTCCCGATTCCTTGTGACACTACTGCTGAGGTGTTCTTAGAACCAGGTATATCTGGCTAAACTGTGAGAGAATAGAGTGAACTGCATAAACTGGGAAAAATCCATGTCCTTTGTATTCCAAAACGTAAGCTACTTTGTATTAAATTTGATGTAGGCCCATGAAATGTGTTTTTAGTTATCATATAATCCCTTTAAAAGTAGTTTAATGTACAATGAAAGGTGGCTACACTGTGCCACTGCGCCAGAGAGTGCGCCAAAGAGTACTATTAAGCCGCCTCCACAGTGCGTGTTTAGAGTTCGTGGCAGTCAGTGGTTGTCGAGAGTTCATAGCAGTCAGTGCTACCAGAGAGCTCGTAGAGGACAGTGTGTGTTAAGAGTTCGTACTGAGATGTACTAGTGGGCACTGCTTGTCGTGAAGTCGGAGTAAGATGTTGTAGTAAAGAGTGTTGTTCCTTGTCTTATGCAGTGATTTGATGGGAGAGATAGCAGATGTTATTGTAATGAGTGCATTTCGTCAATATATGAAGGTAAAATTTATTATGTTCCTTTATTAGTTGTGTATCTGAAATAATGTGTCACTACAGGTTCAGTCAACAAAGCATCTGGCTTGTGTTCTTGGATTAGAGTGTAATTGTGATTTTTTTTGCGTAATTATAGTTTATCTAAATTTCTTTTGTCACGTCAGTATAATTGGTATCAAAATTCTTGTCTTGTTGGAAAAGAACCGTGCCAGATGTGGACGTTGAGTCACACTCCCACATACAGAACAGTTATTCTTGTGCTCATTGGTTTCGTAGATTTTTATAGTTGCTGGGGTCTTAATTAATTAACTGTGTTTACGAAAATTTTCTTACATTGTTCTTTGCAGTCAGATTGCGTAATAATACTAGTCAGGGCCAACCGATTACGAGACTTACGTAATCGGACATACAGTTACTAAAATTAAGAGTATTTTCAATACCAAATTTATTTAATTAAGCCCCCATGCACGTGGCGACCCTGCCAGGATCGTCCCTTGGATTCTTCTGATTGTGAAAATTGTAGACTGTAGTATTGTTGTAGTAATTTGTAGTTCAGTAATTGTAGTCTGTATTGAATGTGTAGATTTGGTAATTGGCATTCTTCTAATGGTATTTTTCAAATTTATTTTTTGTTGTTGTCTTGTATACGCGTTTGAAAATCCAGTGCAATTATTTCAATTGTTCAATTGATCGTGTCTGAGGGAGTCATTGCATTTGAATGGTATTGTTGAGATAAAGAGTCACCGTGTGTAATTTTCGTACAGTGACGAATTTTTTGTATATTTTGTAAATGATTACGCGATCAATGAAAAAGGCAAAAATGATGGATAGTAAGAATGACGAAAATGTTAACATGGCGAACTCGCCAACAGAGGAAAACAGTATGATGGATAATGAAGTGGAAAACAATGTAATAAGTCGGGAAAATAGTCCGGAACCATTTCAAAATTTTTCGCAATCAGATAATTTACAGAATACGAGATTAACGATAGAAGATTCTGAAATAGTATCGAACACAGATAGCTTTATGACCATGCAGAAGGAAGTTAGTTTTGCGGGAAATGTTCGGGGCGAAAAGAATTTTGAACCATTAAATATGGAGCAGTTGATGGGTGCAATATTAAATTTGGGATCTGAATTAAAAACAGTGGCAACACGTTTAGAAACACGGATGGGAACAATGGAAACACGAATGGAAACTTTAGGATCTGAATTAAAAACAGATATGGGAACAATGGAAACACGGATGGGAACTTTGGAAACACGGATAGATTCACGAATAGGGACATGTTTCAAAAATATGAAAGATGAATTAAAGAAAGAAATCAGGGAAGAAGTACAACCGATTCTGAATTCTCACAATAATAGATTAATTGCAGTAGAAATCAGACAAAGGGAACAGGATAGAGAACAGGAAGAAAGAGATCGCGTGATAGTACAGAATTTTTCAGAGTTAAATTTACAACGTGCAAAGGATAAGGAAGTAATATTTGAAAGAATCGAGGAATCCGTACCAAATGACAGAATAAATAATCTAACACGACAATATGAACAGTTAACTACCAAATGTGTCAATACTGAAACCCGAGTCGCGACACTTACGGAAGATGTAAACAAACAGAAAGAAAAAATAGGTGACTTATCGGAAAGAGTTGAGGAAATTTCGGATAAATTGACAAATCTTAGTTTACATGGGGACAGAGATTCGGATGATACAGCCCCATTACCATTTGCAGAAACCGAAGAGTATCAGAACATAAATAAGCATGTTGAGAATCAGGGAAAATTTAATGAACGCGTGAAAAAGGAATTTGAGGCATTACGGAAGCAAGTCAAACAAATTGAAGGCGAAATAGTAGGAAAGGAGAGTAGAAGGAACTTAGAATCACAGATAGCAGAGGGGTATGAAGAAAGTAATTTATTTCATTTACGGGATGCAACAAGAGAGCGCCAGGCGCGCGAACTTTACAATAATCGACATTCGGACTGGGACAGACGCGGTAGGTCTTTGTCGCCACGAGGCGAAAACTTTGATTATAAACACTTTTTGACTGTCCGGAAATTTAAGATCTTCCGCAATTCTAAGAATGACATACATCCATGTGCATGGCTAGATCAATTTATGTACGCACTTCCACCAAATTGGCCACTAAGTCACAAACTAGAATTCATGTGTGGATATTTAGAAAACGAACCGGCGACGCGGATGCGCGCACTCATTAGAGATTGCAATAATTTAAATGATTTTTATCATGCATTTCTATCGGCATATTGGTCCGAAAACACGCAAGACAGAGTCAAACACAGTCTTATTATGCAGCGTAATTTCAAACAGTCTGAGTTCCGCACGCCGGCAGAGTACTTTGAAGACATGATTCGAAAGAATCAGTTCCTGTCCAACCCTTATAGCCCGACTGAATTAATTCGCATTTGCTTAACTAAGTTGCCGCAATCCATAAGACAAATTGCTTTAGCTGGAAGATGTAAAGACGACATTGAGACTTTTAAGACTTTGTTGCAAGAACTTGAGTATGACAACGATGACGGGACCTCTTGTAACTTTTTCAGTAACAGTAATTACAATAGATTTTCAGAGAAAAGTGATAGTGGTCGGAACGGACGTTATAGCGGTAATTTTGAGAATGACAGACGTAACAGACACGACAATAGATACCAGCCCTATGACAATAACAGACGTTCTAACAGAAATTACACAGACAACTATAACAACGGTAATTCGTATCGGAATGATCAATCATACGGAAACAGTAATCGGTATTATCAAGACAGAAATTATTCAAACAGTAATAGAAATTCTTACTACAGAAACAATCAGGGTAGTAGATACAACAATAATTTCAGAAGTGACAGTCGAAATTACACAAGGAGTAGTTATGCAGACAGACAGGAAAACAGAAATTTTAATAACAGACACAGCCAAGAATTTGCATCTGACAGACAGGAGGGACCTAATTGGCATCCTCCACGTGACAGAACTTCTGAGAGACAAGTGCAAATCGTTGAAATGGATCCGCGAAATGACGCGAATACTCAAAGACGTGACGCAAACAATCGACAATGACTTGCAGCTTCGGCTTCTGGCAGCAATATAGACGGTTCAGAAAGCAATGACACTACGGCTTTACACTACGTACGCCTGGAAGACATGAGAGACATTTTGTTAGACGAAAAGGAAAATAATGTAGACGCATTTTTACATCCTGTTATTGAAGTATGTGTGGGTAAGAATAAGTTCACTGCAGTTTTAGATTCTGGGAGCCCATTGAATGTCATTAGTGAATCAGTTTTTCGTATATGTGAAAGAACTATTGCCTGTCCTGTGTTACCTATTTCTAAAACTACAATTCGAGGTGCTATTTCTGGAAAAAGTGTGGAGGTCAAACAACAGACCAATTTAAATTTCATTTGTCAAGGATACGAATTTTCTGCTAATTTTATTATTGTTCCATTACTCAGTACACAAATTATATTAGGTATGGAGTTTCTTAACGCACATAAGGCAATTTTGAACTTTAAAGAAGGAAGTGTAAATTTGACTGTTGCTGGAATGCCGAAATGTTTAAAATTTTTCGAGTGTTTAACAAGATCTGAGTCAGATACAAAATGTTTAAGGTTTCTTACTTCTGATGTTTTCGTTGAGCATTA
The DNA here is from genome assembly GCF_021461385.2 of Schistocerca piceifrons. Taxonomy (NCBI): domain Eukaryota; kingdom Metazoa; phylum Arthropoda; class Insecta; order Orthoptera; family Acrididae; genus Schistocerca; species Schistocerca piceifrons. The sequence goes on from NC_060139.1 coordinate 724,126,497, forward strand.
TGACGACAATGTGTTTATTCATGATAATGACAACAGATACAGAGACGCGATGGATGATATAATTAATAGCGAAGAATTAATTAACGAAAAGGTTAAGAAAGCTGAAGTGCCAGATGACGTTGCAAGAGAAGAGCTGCACCACATTTTGACTTCACATGCTACAGTGTTTAGTCATCACACAGGAACTATAAAAGGCTTACAATATTTATTTAAAGTAAAAGAACACACACCATTTCGCGGGAAAACGTACGCTATTCCTTTGGCTTACAGAGACAAGGTTAAGAATGAACTTCAGTACATGTTAGATCAGGGCATTATTGAGCCTGCAGTCAGTCCTTATACTAGCCCATTACACGTTGTTCTTAAAAAGGATGGATCAATTCGTCTGGTTCTGGATTCCAGACAGATAAATAATATCATTATTCCTGAAACTGACCGCCCACAAAATTTAGATGAACTTCTTCAACATTTCCATGGAATTAAAGTTTTGTCCACGATTGATATGCGCGCAAGTTTTTGGCAAATAGAACTCCACCCTGACTGTAGAAAATATACTGCCTTTTTAGCCTTTGGTAACTGTTACCAATTTCGGAAATTACCGTTTGGACTTACTGTATCTTCAGCAGCATTTATTCGTAGCCTAAATGAAATTTTACCTGTTTATCTTCGTGACAATATTACTTCTTATGTTGACGACATTCTTATTGCTAAACGTTCTTGGAGTGAACACAACAAAATTTTGGATTCATTATTACGTATTTTTGCACGAGTTGGCATGACAGTGAACTTGGAAAAATCTGAATTTGGTCGTTCTCAGGTGAAATTTCTCGGCCACATTATTTCTACAGAAGGTATTCTTCCTGATCCAGAAAAATTAGACGCTATTCGTAATTATGCCGTTCCTACTACAAAACGTGATGTTCGTAGTTTCCTTGGTGTCTGTAATTTTCTTAGACGCTTTGTTAAATTGGACGATTTGGCCACACCACGTTTATGTGAACTATCTGGAAAGAAATCTAATTGGTGTTGGGATGAGGAAGCTCAGTCAGAATTTGAACAACTTCGTGATGCTTTAGTTGCTGCTCCACTTCTTTCACATCCAGATTTATCTAAAGAATTTTGTTTGGCGACGGACTCATCATACAAGGGCCTAGGGGCACACTTATTTCAAGAGATAGAAGAAAACGGCGTTGTAGTACAGAAGACTATTGCATTTGGAAGTCGTGTTCTCTCTAAATCAGAAAAGAATTATTCGATTACGGAACTTGAAGCTTTGGCTGTTGTATGGGCTTTCACAAAATTTCGCACATTTTTGTTTGGCAGACATACTAAGGTTTACACCGATCATCGAGCTCTGGAATTTCTTATGTCAACAAAATTAACTCACGGCAGATTGTCACGATGGGCGTTGTACCTACAGGAGTTTGATTTCAGTATTGTTTACATACAGGGTTCTTCAAATATTGTTGCTGATGCTTTATCACGTGCACCTATGGGTTTGAAACAAAGTGCTGAAGAGGACTGCAAGGAAAACAATTATTGTTTGATGTATATTCAAGGTGTTGCGTTTGAGAACTTTATTTCGTCTTCGCTCCAGGATATCGCTAAGGAGCAAAATAAGGATCCAATCTGGAAGGACATTAAGGAGAAGTGGAGGAGAAAGGAAAGCGTAGCGATTAGACAGCATTATCTAGTTCGCAATGACATTCTTTTTAAACGAAAATCGGTCGACAACTCCGTTTGGCTAGTTTGTATTCCTGATGAGTGGGTCAATAAATTGATTTGGTATACGCATCTCAGTTATGCACACTTTGGTCCCCGAAAATGCTTTCATAAATTACGAGAAAATTGTTACTTCAGTAATATGGAAAAACGTATTCGATCTGTTCTTGCCAAATGCAAATTATGTCAAATGGCTAAGCCTCCAACGATTTCTCACAGAGCACCGTTGTTTCCTGTCATTCCAGTGAAATTAAAGGAGATGGCTGCAGTCGATTTGTTCGGTCCAGTGGTTCGTTCAACTAATGGTTTTGCGTACATTTTCGTAGCAGTGGAGTTGACGTCAAAATATGTGTGTTTTACACCTTTACGCAAAGCAACAGCTCGTTCAGTATCTAATGCTTTCATCAAACATTTTCTTAAAGAAGTTGGTCATGTTGACAAGGTTATATCAGATAATGGATCACAGTTTCGTTCTAAAATTTGGCTTCGTACTCTACGGCGTCGTAAAATCAAACCAATTTTCATTTCACTTTTTCACCCTCAATCTAATGCTTCAGAGAGATGGATGAAGGAAATCAATAAATTGTGCCGTCTTTATTGTCATCAGAATCACAGAACTTGGGATCAGTATCTTCATATTTTTCAAAACATTCTGAATGAACTTCCTAATGACTCAACTTCTTTACCGCCTCTATTGATATTAAAAAATAAAGTACCAACAAATCGCATTTCTGAAATCGTTCCTTTTCCGCCTTCACGGAAACTGCGGCATTCTGAAGTTGTTAACCTGGCTCTACAAAATATTGCATCTGCGGCTGCTAGAAGAAAGAAATCGGCGAAGCGTCCTGGTCGTTTAAAAAATTTGTCGGTTGGTCAAAAGGTATTAATTAAATCCCACCGTTTGTCTCACAAAGGAAAAGGCTTGTGTCGCAAATTTTTTCTGCTTTATAACGGTCCATATAGAATTCGCAAAATTATTCATGATAACACTGTCGAAGTAGAAACTCTTAAATCACGACGCTCTAAAGGAATACATCGTATATCAAACGTTAAAATTTTTGTGGAATGACATACTTGTGAGAAACTAACAGCTACATGTAAACACGCAGAGAGTACAAGGATACCGCGCTGTGTTATGGCGGCGGCACATACTCAAAGCAACAGTGAAGTCTGCGCGCCGCACAAGGCAGTCGTTGACCGCAAACAATTGCTTCCTACGTCACGCGCCTACAGCTGATCGAGCGCTCAGTGCGAATGCACTGACAGCCGTAAACAAATACACAGTCTAATTTCTCCGACTAAATTCTGTATAAAGCTATAAGGACTTGTTGAATTGTGTTATTAACATTCAGTATTTTGCAGGATACGGTGTATAAAGTATTTAAGACCTTCAGGTAAATTCTGTGCGTGTCCGACGTTAAGACGACTTGCTATCGAGAAATTTTCAGGAAGAATGTAATTTCGAAGAAGAAACTAATAAACTAAAAAAGGTAACTATTAATTGAGTTCATTTTTCAGGTAACATATTTCCACTTAGGTACGTACTTTAGACGTAATTTGCTGCTCGCGATTACGTGATTCATACTTTGTGCTAATTTCAGGTTCTATGAATTTACTTGTGAAGCGACGTGCTTGCGTACGTTAACTGATTTTGACAATGATTATTAATGAACTGGGTTGTAACTTGTGTATATTATGCATCGCTTGGCTGCTATGCTTTTTCACTGACTGATTTTGACAATTACTGATTAATGAACTGGGTTGTAACTTGTGTATATTATGCATCGTTTGGCTGCTATGCTTTTTCACTGATGTCATTTTTTTAATTATGTGCCTGCTGTGCTTAGTTATTTAAATTATAATTGTCACCTGATTTATTGTGCTGATATGTATGTAAGTTATACTTTGTGATTTATCTGCTTGCGCCTTCATGTTTACTTATTAAGATGACATATGAACATTTATTTGCTTATGCTGATATGATGCTAATGACATGTTTGCTGCTTTTTGTATGGATTGCATATTTACACATTTCTGTTTTGTTGCCATAACTGCTCTTTAATTTGGTATATAGCAATGCTGTTGTACAGTGTACAAACATAGGGTTTAGGTCACACTACTGTATTGATTATAGATTGTTCGCTTGGCAGAGCCTCGTTGTAGGAATTGTGCTGCATCCACTTGTTGACTTTTTGTTCTTTACTGGTATATTTACTCGCTATTGCAAGTTTTGCTTACGCTCAGTGTCTTACATTTTTAAGATAAAAAAATTAACTGCTATCATTCGACGAACGACATTAGTACAAGAAAGTCATAGAAGTCACATGAGCTGAGGTTTTATGGAAGCTGTATAGATTTATGCTAATAGGAAGGAAGCTAACGACATGACATACCAATACTAGGTTTAGACCATTGACAATTATTACACTGCATTTTTCGTGAGCAATTGAAATAGGAAGTGACACTTGACACAAAAAATACTCCACATGTTTGCTTCTGCTATGATTCTTGAAGTGGTGTACACACTGTGAAATATTATGATCATTCACACTCCGTAATCGTACTTAATTACTGAGAGTTATTCGAACTAAGTCTGTTAGAGGTCAGGTATGCATTTCTTTTATTTAATGATGGACAAGGAACCAAAATGTATCTTATAATTTATAATGAGTAGAAAATTTGGGTCAGATGGATTACACAGAGGTTGTGTGTTGACAATGTGTCTTCGGATTGTATGGGATGCTGACTTGAAGTTGCATTAGGATTTTATCTGTACTTGTTCGAGGAGACTGACTAGAGGAAAGAGTTGTTATGGAAGTGAAATGATATTGGTGCTGAGGTTTATATGTAGCGACGTATTATTGAGGTATTGAGAGTATATTAAGTTGTTGATTATTGGAGTTTTTGTGGACAAGAGGTAAGGTAAATGATATTGATGATAAGAGTTATATGTATCGACGTATTGAAGAAGTATTAGTGACATATTGAGATTAAGTTGATGATTATTGGAGTTTTGGTGTATAAGAGGTAAAGTAAGTGAGGAGCATATTTTTTTTGTTGGTCTTATGGAACAAGGAGGATGAAGATAGCAGACTAGAACACTAAAATAGAAGGAAGATTGTCTATACACACTTTGTTAAATCAATAAGCAGTATATACTTTTTTTTGGAGAGAGGAAGTAATTGCATATCTTGGCTCACTGACAGTTGTTCAACAACAGTACATTTTGATCTGGCTTGGCAAACATTGGTCTTGACATGATGACTATGACGTTGACTAACTATTATTGACTATTATACATTGCTGCCAGTACTACTTGATATACATGATGAACATCAGATTTAGACAGAATTTCATTTACGCAATTAACACTATTCAATTACACAGTAGTATTTAATGTGAATGAAAGATGAGTGAGTGTGTTCTGTGTGTTTTCCTTTCCTAATCCTACCCACCTATCTCCTAAACATTAATTTATTTGTTGGTAGTGGCTTGCACTGACACCCATGAATATTATAGGTTACTGGTATTTGTGTATTGTAATAGTTAATAGGACAATTATCTGATATCATTTATGTGTTTGTTATGATTTGTATGTTTAGTGTAAAAGCACTGTATGTGCATTCAAACTATTGTTCATGCCTGAACTGTCTGATTAGTGAAGATAAATATTCTGAACTGTTACCTGCACTTTTCAATATGATGTGTGACATTTGGTCGTGTTTAATTTCTGCTGATGAACTGTGTGATCAGTGATTGTAAAAAAAAAAAAAAAAAAAAAATTATGGACTGTTACCTGTACCTTTTCTACATGATTGGAGCCACTAGGACATGTTTAATTTCTGCTCATAAACTCTGATAAACAGTGTGATCAGTGCTTGTGAGTTTTATGGAACTGCTTCTGCTGAGAGATGAGACTTGTTGGTGTCTGCACCTACTCAATATTGCTGGGTGCCACTGATGGACTGCTTCTACTGAAAAGATGTCCCCTGTTGCTGTCTGCACCTGCTCAACATTGCTGGGTGCAACTGATGGACTGCTTCTACTGAAATGGTGTCACTTGTTGGTGTCTGCACCTGCTCTCAACATTGCTGGGTACAACTGATGAACTGTTTTTACTGAAATGAAGTCACTTGTTGCTGTCTGCACCCACTCAACATTGCTGGGTGCCTCTGATGAACTGCTTCTACTGAATTAATGTGACTTGTTGCTGTGTGTACCTCTTGAACTTTACTGGGTGCCACTGATGGTCTGCTTCTACTGAACTAATGTGACTTGTTGCTGGGTGTACCTGCTAAACTTTACTGGGTGCAACTGATGGACTGCTTCTACTGAAAAGATGTTACCTGTTGGTGTTCTTTTTTGTATTAACTAATCGTTGAAAGCATTTTATGTGAACATTTGTATAAACTGATTTTTTTTGTATATTGTGTAAACTATTATGTAAAGCCACGTGTATGAAAAGAATTTGTATTGCCTACTGTACTTTATATATTAGGTTACTGTAAGGTCAGTGCAAAGCCAAAATTTTTAACTAATTATGTGATATTTAGGTATTAATATTATCTTTTATTTTTGTCTGTATTTTTGTGGACGAATTTGGTGGTATTTTCACCACCAATGCTGGCAAAAATACCATCAAATTCTGGCCTGTGGAGGAGGGGCATATGAAAGGTGGCTACACTGTGCCACTGCGCCAGAGAGTGCGCCAAAGTGTACTATTAAGCCGCCTCCACAGTGCGTGTTTAGAGTTCGTGGCAGTCAGTGGTTGTCGAGAGTTCATAGCAGTCAGTGCTACCAGAGAGCTCGTAGAGGACAGTGTGTGTTAAGAGTTCGTACTGAGATGTACTAGTGGGCACTGCTTGTCGTGAAGTCGGAGTAAGATGTTGTAGTAAAGAGTGTTGTTCCTTGTCTTATGCAGTGATTTGATGGGAGAGATAGCAGATGTTATTGTAATGAGTGCATTTCGTCAATATATGAAGGTAAAATTTATTATGTTCCTTTATTAGTTGTGTATCTGAAATAATGTGTCACTACAGGTTCAGTCAACAAAGCATCTGGCTTGTGTTCTTGGATTAGAGTGTAATTGTGATTTTTTTTGCGTAATTATAGTTTATCTAAATTTCTTTTGTCACGTCAGTATAATTGGTATCAAAATTCTTGTCTTGTTGGAAAAGAACCGTGCCAGATGTGGACGTTGAGTCACACTCCCACATACAGAACAGTTACTCTTGTGCTCATTGGTTTCGTAGATTTTTATAGTTGCTGGGGTCTTAATTAATTAACTGTGTTTATGAAAATTTTCTTACATTGTTCTTTGCAGTCAGATTGCGTAATAATACTAGTCAGGGCCAACCGATTACGAGACTTACGTAATCGGACATACAGTTACTAAAATTAAGAGTATTTTCAATACCAAATTTATTTAATTAAGCCCCCATGCAACAAGAAATTGCAAAATACGAGTACTTGTAAAGAGTTCACTTGAAAAGTGAATAATTATCTTAGCATTCTGACACATCAAATATAGATGACGACAATGGTGCAACAAGGTAGAGATTACTGTCCAGAATCTCGAAAAGAAAACCTTTGCTTTCGAAATAAAATTACTTATCATATACACAAGTACAATTACAGACTGCTGTTCGAAAAACGAGAATTGGAACTTCGGAGCAAAGTAAAATTGTATTAGTTTTGAAAATGCGTAAGATTTGAAGCACAAAACACACTTGGCACCACTGTCATGAATTAATTATTGTACAAGATTTACAAAACAATGCACAATACTTGCAGTTATCACTACTAACAAAAATTGGTTTAAGCAGAACATGTTAATGATCAAAGGTCTATGGTTGTACCACACTTTGGAAGCACATAATATCAAATTAAATATTTCTACATCTAAAATGTCTGTATTACTTATTAAAATGCAATTAACTCCCTTAATGCCAGTAGCGAAATAAATTTTAGGCTTGTCAACAAGCAGAGTTCGATTTTAGTGACATGCATTAAATCGATCAAAATGGTTTATAATATTCCAAAACAAACACGAACACTGCCACTGATGTCCAGCCTAAGTGCACTTTTCACTGACAAATCGCAAAATAAAAAAATATTGTTGTCACATCTAAATTCTTCAAAGCTCATCTATATGAACGGAAACCGAAGGTTATAGTGATTCCAAGCTAGGCCATTAGCTTTCTCCTGCAGTTCAAAACGTTTTCATAGTCTGCTGTTATACAGTGGAATCTCAGGCAGAAAAAACTGTATTACTATTAGGACCTCTGTAATATAATAGAGTGTCATAACATAGAAATTTACATAGGTGCATAAATCAGAGAGATGATTCTCCGGATTATGGAAACGTATATTTCTTTCATTCCCTCTGTAATAGATTATGTTCTTCTTTCTTGAGTAAAGTCAACATTACAAAGAGAGAGTAAATTTTCTATTGTTTATAAATGGAGAGAGGAAATTTACTAGTAATGAGCAGAACGTCCCTTGTACCTCACGTCTTGCCTCTGCTAAGAGAAAAACGTGTAGTTACTTCACCCAGTCACAGTCGTACTGGAACTGGTCTGCCAATGAAGTGAGAGAGATGCGAAGTTATGCATGAGTGGAAAAGTTTGTTGTTTATCGAACTGCTTGGAGCAAGTTTATCATGACAATAAACAGGAATGTGATCACCGCCTTCTGGTCGGCGCCAGGAAGACATATGGGAACACAGTCTGGGGAAAATAGCTTCTGCTAGTTCTCAGTTCGCTTGTGAGAGCTTGACCAAGGAATGTGACTAAAAAAGTCAAGGTACCTAGAGAGTGACCACTGCATCAATGCCGGCCTGGCGGGCCAGCGAGGTGGCCACCTTCTGTACGGCGGAGGTCCTTCATCTTATTGTGAGCAGACGATAAAGGTATCCCCTGAATGTCTACCCCAGTGGAATCCACAGCTTGTGTGTCCATACAAACACATACGTATGAAGAATTTCCTTGCGTTTGATTAAAGTTAATTAACCATTGCTTCACAATCATGGTTGGAGGATACATAATGTTCTATTAACTGATCTCTTTCAATTGTTTATCTCATTTAAAATGAACATTCTCACCCTTTTCCCTGTCAGGATGGTGTAAGTAGCATAATATGAAAATATTCACTCAGTTAATTAACAGACTTGATCTACTTGTTTCAACCACAATTATCAAACCAGGTGTGTATATCTTTGACAATGTTCTCCTAGACACGTGAAGTTATAATATGATACATTACATTATTAGTGTAAGTAAAACATAGTTTAACATGGTTTAATGAAAACATTTTTGACATATGGCCACCGAGAATGTATACAAGAAGAGTCTGAAATTTCTATCAACGAAGTGAGTGACATCTGTTTTCTAATGTAGTAGAACAACAATACCCACAATCCACGCAATTATTTAAATGTCAATTTTAAGATGCATTGAGCCTTGCACGAAATAGGCTGCAAAGATCGAACAACAGTCTTTGCCAAGTGTACCTCAATCTGTTACTCCAGTACTGTTAGAAAAGAGAGTCAAATGTGTTCTGTAAAGATACAGAATAATAATCAATAATACAAAAATTTTAAACATGGGATGTGTATATATATGTTGAGTGGGCTTCGCTGGGTGTGGGTGTGGATGTGTTTATTGGCTAAGAAGATTGTGTAGGCATGTGTGCTTGCATGCACATGTGCAAATGTGCCCTCTCACCTCCTGCTTCTCTATCCAATCTGCCAGTTTACGTATGCAAACATAGTGCCAAATTTTAAAAGTACCTATACAGTGAATTATGATCATCACAGATATACTATCAACTCCACAGACAAGCTGCACGTTTCATCACTGTTCGATTAGTAAATTTGAAAAAGTCACAGGATACATCCGTCTGCAGTGGCAGATGCTATGAGCGGGGTATAGTGCGTCACAATGTGTTTTACTGTTAAAGTTCTGAAAGCATACATCCATAGAAGAGTGGATGATCAACGAACATCTCGCAAATGGCTAAAGTGGCTCTGAGCACTATGGGACTTAACTGCTGAGGTCATCAGTCCACTAGAACTTAGAACTACTTAAACCTAACTAACGAACTAACCTAAGGACAGCACACAAATCCGTGCCCGAGGCAGGATTCGAACCTGGGACCGTAGCGGTCGCGCGGTTCCAGACTGTAGCGCCTAGAACCGCTCGGCTACTCCGGCCGGCCCATCTCGCAAAAAGACGAAACATGTGAAACTGAAAAGACTATAGTTTATGTGGAGGTCTACCAACATTCTTTCTTCGCGCTTACTAGAACAGGAAAGTACACACATTACCCTCCACCACGTTCCATAAAGTAGTGTAGATGCAGATAAAGACATTAGACACAGATTTGTTTCATACCTTGGAATTTTCTGTCCGAACTGTCGAAGCGCGCAGAAAACAGTCTGTAAAAGGGGTCACAGGCTGTAGAGTTTGGGTCGTGGAGGCAGTTTGCGGCAGCCACACATTTGGCGGCCTGTGGGTGCTATCGAGGCTCGCAGTGCGCTGCCTGAGGCACCCGGCTGCCGCCCATAAAGGCACCCCATTACGCCCTCTGGCCGCTTTCAGGAGGCGTTTATCATATTTATGGGCTTGTCGAGAAATAGCACACACGTTCGTCCTCCAGGGGACGGAGTCTGACGACCCGACGCGAGATCGCCATAGAAATTATTCCTCTCTAAACACCTTGGCGAGCTCCAGCATCTCATTATGAGAGTATTGCTAAACATGATCTAACGGGCGGAAAATGCTTCGCAACTCAACCAGGGCACCATGGCAGTGGTTCGCTATGTTTTGAGGTTTTTATGGTTTTTAAAAGCTGCTCTTACAAGAGTCAACGTTTCTAAGTCACGCTATGTTTACTTCATCGGCTCCTCAGTGCACAAGCATACCCGAACCTTTACCCGCACATGTCTCCACAGCTGTTCGTCATCTTTGTTTTATTTCTGTAACATATTATACAAAACTTTGTTTCGTGTTATGTTTTAATCGTAAAACTGCGTCATTTGCATTAATTTTACTGTCTTTGCTCACCTGAAGGTGGATTAATTTTAGTGGATGCATTGCACCGGATACCCTTCTGGCTTCATAGCGCGACATATGCGTCAAAAGTAAATGTTGCAGTAGTTGCGGTAGTGGACTTTCTGTACTTTTTTCTTTATCAGACTGTGTATCCTCGGTTTCATTCTGGGTTTGCAATTAAACATACAATTTGTCACCATCGCGAAGGAACCACTACGTTTCTCCCGGTAGTACTTCTTTTTTTAACCAAATTCATTTCGCAACCACGGGAAAATCCCAATAGGAGCTTACAAAATCTAGCTAAGTAATCACTTGTGATTGTTTCGGACTGCACATTGTCTTAATTACAAAATCACTCGATATCGATACGTCAGGCTGCATGGATGGTAACTCTGTTTACTGCGCTGTTATCAATAGCACGACACACTAATTATCTCCGAGCGGTTCTAGTCGCTTCAGTGCGGAACCCCGCGACCGCTACGGTCGCAGATTCGAATCCCGCCTCGGGCTTGAATGTGTGTTGTGTCCTTAGGTTAGTTAGGTTTAAGTAGTTCTAAGTTCTAGAGGACTGATGACCTCAGATGTTAAGTCCCATACTGCTCTTAGCCATTTGAACTAATTATCTTCACTGGTCGGCATTTACGTGTAAGCAGCATAACGGGAGAAAAACTGAAGATGTTAACAACGATAGAATACACCCAAGAAATTTTAACATTCTATCAGAAATTAATAAAATCTGAATTTCATTAACATCTTCCTCGTACACTTTTACCCCAGTACCTTACCAAAAACTTGGGTGAAGCTTTGGATGTTTGTCGCAACGCGGCATAAAATATTGTCACCACACGCAGGAAGACTGCCACTGTGTCGCTCAAAATCGTCGGTCTTTATTTACTTAGAGCGTTGAGTGCAAACTTGGGCTATCATTTGTTTTGACGAATCTCTGATATTGCGATGTAATGTAACACAGCACGAGTAGTAAGGACACTAGACTGTCAAAACTAACTGTGGATGCATTTATGTTTTACCTCTGCAGTATCCGTTTTTATGGCTGTGTCAGTGCCTCATACGCGCAGTTAGCTTCTTTGCCGCCAGATGTCTTAAGTGACTACGACACGTCATGTTTGCTTCACCGGCTCCGCAGTTCACAAGTACCCCAGAACCTTGTATCAGAGATGAAGCACCTCTCATCTTACCATAATCGAAGCAGAAAGTGTCTTTTGTGCTACTGACACGCTGATTTCGTCACTCGCCAAGTTTCGCACTGGCTCGGTGAAAAAGCGGAGGTGCCAAGGGGCGGGGATGTAACGTTACTTCTGAGGACGCGGAGCCAACAGGAAATGCAGGCCCCATAACGAACTTGTACTGTTACACTAGATGCCTTGCCTGACATACATTGCGGACACTCAGCTACGTCCGTGTTCGGGTAGGAAATCTGTATGCCAACGAAAAGTCTGAGACGTTATGTGTTATCGATACCATAAAAGCTTCTAACGCCTCAGTTATGAAGTATTAAACTGGTCTAAAATACCACCTCGCTTCTCGCGGGAGAGGGAGCTGTAACTCATAAAACCTATAAACCTGTAGTGTCAGTGTGACCCAAATCATAGGTCCTGTATACCCCATTGGCCCTTAGAGGACGTCGACATCTACCGGATGGTTAAAATTAAACTTTCCTTATTTAACATGGAAACTAATTGCGGCACGATCACCAAACCTGGTAGCATTTATGTCCAGAGTATGGAGTGCATGATTTCCATACGTCACAACACCACCGTCTAGTCCAACTATGGCCACCAAGTGCCGCGATCAGTCATCGTGATTCATAGTCTCACACGCCTGACCACTCGCACTGCACATGTTGACGTGTAAACATGAGCTTGGACGAAAGGAGTAGGGCACTTTTGGTGAAGTTTTATTACTAAAAGAAAACATTAATGCTGCGGTTGTAGTTCGAGAATATCGTCGGCCGAAAGGATTTCGGAAGGATCCTCTTTCACCACCTGCTGTGCGGGTCATAGGGAAGAACTTGGAATCAACTGGAGAACCGGGCGCTGCTCCGAGAAGAGGCCGACCGGTTGCTTGAAACCACTGCTCCTATGGCTGCGCGCAATTCGCTATCGTCAGGCAGTGCACGTTCTGTGTCACGTGTATGGTGAACTTGTCATCATATGGTGTGGCTTCACGGTAATGTTCATATTTGGCCAATTACTTTTTAAATAGACTGGCGCTAAGGACCAAAGACGTGCAGATTGGCCAGCGTTACTGCGATATGCGTCACCAGCATGGCATACCCGTCCTACAGGAGAGAGACGCATTGAACCCAACAGTCTGCATATAAGATGGCGCCCTACCGCAAATCGCTCGTCAATTTCACCTGCTTCTCCGAAACACATTTGAAAACGATCGAATTATCAGCCGATCGTTTCCAAATCCTTAGCCAGCACGATCACCGGATTTCAGTCCCTGTGATTTCTGGTTATGGAGCTACCTGAAGGACAGGGTTTACCAGGGGTACATTCACAGATGTGCATATCAAGAAAGATAGCCAGCATACCTACGGACATGCTTCGATCTGCTGTGCAGAGTGCAATCCTGCGCTCTGCAGTGCAGAATGCAATCCTGCGCTTTCACACTCTTCTGGACACTGCTTGACTCCATATTGGGCCCCTATTGTAGTAGTAACGGTATCGGTGTGTAATGTATGATGTATCGTAGTAGCACATTAGTGTTTCAGCTGAACTGATTTTGCATTATTTCTCTTCCCCATGTCCTTGACATTAATGCTACCAAGTTTGGTACTAGTACGGTAGTTAATTTCCGTGTTATAACATGTTAAAAAGGGAAAGTTTAGTTATAAGCACCCAGCAGAGCCCCCACTGAAGGAACTAGCGCGGTCTGCGCTTGCGCGACGGCGATAGCATGTCCGCAAGCCACGAACCCCACTGTACGCCGTACGAACACGGACGAGGTGCCGGTTGCTGCTGCCGTTCGTCTGTGGAACAAGCGTCCCTACACATTGGGTCCAATTCAGTGTCGATTTCCTTTTAAGAGGAAGCTGAAAGACATGCTTCTGTCGCCTTCATAACGTTTACGCAAAAATTTTCGTTTAAATTCGGTTTCATCACAATCCTCTCTATTTCCCTCTTTCATCTTTGTCGTAAGACCACTGCTGTTTGCCCTCATAGTTTAAAACTAACTTCTAATAACTTGTCTCCAATGTACCGATAAATGAATGTAAATTTTTATTTTATTTATTTATTTTATTTTATTTTTTTGCTGCAGCAGCATAGAAGACACTAAATGTTTTATATTTTTGTATACTAGATGTCACATATTACACGCTTATCGTACCCGATTGATACCACTGACATCCAGCGATCACTGGCGCTGCAGATCTCGAGCTGCTTCCACAAACTACCTCCATTCTTTTCTGTGTTGTGTTCGGTTCCTTCAGGCATCTTCAATCCCCAAGGCTGCCACATAGCGTTACCTTTGCCGTCCAGTGGGGTGTTTGGTGTTCGGTTTCTCCTCAAGTACCTATTTCGTCTGTCTTTCTTCTGGAATATGGGCTATATGGCCCTGCCGCTGGGTTCTTCAGCTCTTCAGCTTCTGTACGACTGTTGGCTGCTGCAACGAGAAGTAGATTCCCTCGTTCTTACTCCTCCTCCATTCTCTTTTCTCTAAGATTGGTGCCAATACTTTCTTCATTACTCTTCTTTCAAATATTAAAATATAACATTTTCTCGTTTAATTATGCTCCAGGTTTCTATACCGTACATAACTATTCTGCGTACCACCGTGTTACAGATTTCGTCTTGGTATTCGTTGGTATTGATTTTGAGCAGAGGGAATATATGAATTTCACTCCCACAGCTGCTCTTTCCTAGTTGTCCATTCTCATACTTTTTTTCACTGGTAAACCAAATCCCAAGTCTTTGAACCGGTGAATTCTCTTGAACCTTATGGCATTTTTCTCAAGGAATTCTTCCTGCTCTTGTCTTCTTCCTAATCTTAACGGATATAATACAAAACATGTAGAGTTCCTGATTAGATGTAGGATGGCGCCTGATGGCCATAATCTTGCAAGATGAGTAAATAAATTAATGAAACAAACTTTAGATAACTGTGATCATTTGAGAGGAATGACTGATAATAAGTAGTATCGTTGTTGGTTACATCGCTGGTCTTTTTTAAATTTCTTGTGTTTATTTTCTAAAGCAGAAAAAGATTTGGTGCTGATGCGAATAAGATTGATACAAAACTGTGACCAGTTACCCGTCTTCAGATCATTTGTTACAGTTACGAATTAACTTGTAGATAGGGTACTCTATATTCTATGTCATAACTAAACCTATCGGCAAGTTACTCCATAAATATATCAAATAATCGCCGGCCATGGTGGACGAGCGTTTCTAGGCGCTACAGTCTGGAACCGCGCGACCGCTACGGTCGCAGGTTCGAATCCTGCCTCGGGCATGGATGTGTGTGATGTCCTTAGGTTAGTTAGGTTTAGGTAGACCTAAGTTCTAGGGGACTGATGACCTCAGCAGTTAAGTCCCATAGTGCTCAGAGCCATTTGAACCATTTATCAAATAATCCGAAATGAGGTAACTGACCCCACACTGGACGTTTGGAAAAGAAGAGAAGCGATCTGTATACTAAAGTTGGACAGTTTTGCACGATTATATGTCGTGGACACTTTCTAAACACAAATACGTCTTGTTTGGATAGAACTACTTTTATGTTTTGTTATGTTGCTATGAATTTTGTAATAATACTACCTGCTGGTAAATTTTGTGACCGAAATACACTTATTTCGAACTTTGACTATAATTTTTGATGAGATCCACAGTTTCAGCGCTACGTAGTCACAACTTACGTACTCGTGTTGTAAACGTGCCAGAGTTTGCTCTCTTCCTACGATAAAAATGCGTGCCCATCTCCGTGACAGCCAGTGGAACACCTTGACTAATGGACCTCCTGAGCTTTCGTGGAGAGCAAATATTGGATTTTTCTTCGCTTGTCACAATTAAGGCTCTCCTTTGTCACCCATGCGGGAACGGAGACGCAAAGCCTCTGGCGTCCTGGTTCCACTGCTCGCAAAACACGGCGCAGAGCCTTCCAGCGGCCGGCTACTCCCCTCTGCCGTTAATTCGAGGATTAGGCCGAAGTCGTGCAGTTGTTTACATTGCAGACCAGAGCATTAATGGCAACAAAGGATAGAATCTATTTTTAAATCCGCCACTAAAGATAAATGCGATGACGGTACAAGACAATGACTTTAACAACTACGAGACTGTCAGAAACTGTTACGGAGCTGACCGAGCAACGGAAAGATGTACAGACAAAATTACAAACCATGGAATCCTCTGAAAACATAAGTAAAACAGAGGGTGAAGACGTCGGTGTACTGAGAAATACGTAACCAATATTAGTTTTGCTTGCAAAATAAAATTATGGTATGAACATCTATCGTATTAGTCACTCCATCATAGCTTGTTATTGTAACATAGAAATATAGCGGGCAATTAACGGTAAGTGATACAAAATGTTAAGGGTATTGGAATATATGTGATGCTGTTATGGACGTTAGTATGTAAGTGAACGGAATCTTGGACAGGGAGAGACACTGAATGGACGTGTTGTAAGTTACTCATACCGACAAATACAGATTCAGACACCATAGCGACTTCCCCCATTGATCCTACGCAGTATTGGTAACGAAGAGTTAAAAACTGTTGAATACCATGTTTGTGTATCTTAAAATTATAAAAAGTTTCCCAAGCTGATAAATTTGCAAAATTGTTACCCAAGTCTATGAGCGGCTGATGTTCCAGCCCACTGAGCGATGCTTCCACGATTAAGCAGGTTAAACAGGTCGCATTAGCAGTGCTGCCTAATCACATGTAGCACTTTCCCTACCTCTTTCTGCGATAATTTTTACTGTAAACCCTAAAGCACAACATCATACTATCAAAACTCGTAAATCTTCATTTTCTTTCAAAAAGGGTATACTTTCCATAAGAAAAAAAATAATGAGAAAAAATGTATTATTCTCCAGTATCAGTATACAATGCTTTGCTAACAGTTGATCATACAGTGATGTACGTACATTCAGTGCAAAATTCGATGCTTAGAACCTGTAATTGTTCTCTCTACGAGGTGCGATGCTTCGTACAGGTGACAGAAAGGAGAATAAACTAATACCATGTCAAATATTACTATAGTAAATTGCTTACCTACTGTGTTTCATTCTTGGTATTTTTAAGGTATGTGTACTCCAGCATTGTCCAAAAATTTGGACTAAAACGTGAAAAACATGAGAGTAAGGCTGTTAGTACTTTTAACATCACCAGAAGTAAGGACAGGAACATTGTCTAAAGATGTCATGCAGTACTACGTTATGGACTGTAATGAGGTGGCTACGTACTAACCACGCCTCCTCATTTGCCTGCCCCTTTATTATTGTCAGAGGGCTGCTTAGATTGTCTGCTAAATCGTTTCTACAGATGGGAACAGTGGAGAGCTTAGAAGACTTATATAGAAAACGGCAGATATCACTTCTGCGTTACTCGATTAATTACCGGCAGTTACTACGAACTGTGACCTTTTCGACAGGGAATCACGAATACAGGGACCCAATAGAAACGGTGCTCCATAAGCACACCATTTCATAGAGGTCGCTCGTAGGGAATGGAGTCGAAAGGCTTCTAGATACATAGA
Source organism: Schistocerca piceifrons (assembly GCF_021461385.2). Taxonomy (NCBI): domain Eukaryota; kingdom Metazoa; phylum Arthropoda; class Insecta; order Orthoptera; family Acrididae; genus Schistocerca; species Schistocerca piceifrons. Next base: position 724,143,998 of record NC_060139.1, read on the forward strand.
AAATTGAATCAATTTGAGATTTCTCCGTAGATACCACCCACTACTTCGTGTGAATAAGGAGGTGATGGTGTTCCACAATAACGATGTTTTCTGAATACATGCTGATTGTGCGTTAATAGAGATATTTCTTCGAGATAATTCGCAATGTTCCAAAATAGTCTCTGTTCCAAAATCCTACTGGAAATATAGCCTGCGCCAATTATACGAGCCTGTAATTCCTGTCTCCTTTGTTGAGTATTGGTGTGACCTATGCAACTACCAGTCTTTAGTTACGGATCATCGTCGAGTGAGCGTTTGTATATCATTGCCAAATGTGGAGCTATTATGCCACCATATTCTGAAAAGAATATAATTGGTATATAATCTCGACCGGAAGGCCCCCCTTCATTCCGGAAGGCCCCCCTTCATTCGGCGATTTTAATTGCTTCGCTACATCAATTAATCTCCTTCTAAGTAATTGGTGTTGACAGCTGTTCTCTATTAGAATTCTGAAATACAAGACATATCCAGAAAGTAAGATCCGGTCAGTCGCGAAATGGAAATTACATTGAAAATCAGAAATGTTTTTTTGCGACAGATGGCTCCACCTTCCAGCTACTTCTCTACATAGTCGCTGCTCCAGCTAGGACATCCGTCTCACCGTTATACCAACTTTCCAATACCCTCGTCATAGATGGCAGCCGCCCGTGCTTCCCGACAATTCTCTGTGCTCATCTATAGCTCGTTGTGTGTGCGAAAATGTCTTCATTTCCAGTAGTCAATGTGAGCAGAGATGAAACACAGAGGGAGCCAATTACCGGCTGCAGTTCGAGTGATCAAACACTTCCCATCGAAATCGCCACAGGAGCATTTTCATTGCCCCTGCAGATTGCGACCGAGGATTGTCACGAAGTAGGAACCGTCTGACAGGTCTGTAATGTGGACTGCACAACATCAGGCGGAATCTCTCACCAGGACCTCATACTTGGCTGGTGACACTGTATTCTACGCGTCTTTATGTCCTCACCATAGCGAAGAGAAGAACAAAGTGATGCAACCGACCGGGATACTAGAGACACTGTCGAACACATAGGTGCAAAGTTTTTTTAGATTTTCACAGTGGTTTCCATTTCTTGACCGATCGGAAGTTACTTTCCGGATAGCCCTCGTATTTGTTCCGGCGTAACATAAAGCGCCGGGGCGTCGTCCTGGATACTGCAGAGAAGGCTGTGAGAAGCCGTCAACCAATAGAAAGCTGACTGGGACGACACCACGACAGGGGCGGCAACTATACGAAGAGAATAAAAGGGCCGCTTCAGCTAGCCTCGAACGCACTAGAAGAGCCGCACTAGAAGACGAGATGTGATATAAACTCTATAGTAGTGATTTAGGAACTTGTGTGATTTGCTTACAAGGAAATTGTATCTATCGAACGGCATTGATTATTTGGATGTCGCCAACTGCTTGCGAGACTTCACTGTGAAAAGGCAAAGTTAAGTATTGTCAATTTAATTTACTATAATAAACTCCATTAATAAGATTTGCTTGCATGTCGTCCAGCTATCCGTGAAAACAGCTTCGTAGGCACCCTGAATTAGACGAGTGAGCAGGATCCCACATAGTTCATTTCCTTTTTGGTGAAGGAGTTTTAGAAGTAACGGATTTAGTAACTCCACTTTTGTGGCACCGTCGCCGATAACATTACAACTGATATCGTGCAGTGAAGGTACTGCTTGTGTCTCTTCTACCTGTATGCGTTACGTACGTCTGGACTCTCTTTGGATTTTCTGTCAGATTTCGGGAAAGAGTTTCTTTGTGGAAATTATTAAAAGCATCTTGCATTGAAGTCCGCGCCGAATATACAGCATCTGTTAAACATTGCCAAACTTGGACTTTCATGTCGTTTAAAATTTGACTTACTTTTTTCGTACTTTAGCATGTTGTGACCTATTTTCTGTTCCATGAGGGATCAGTTTCATCCATTATTAATTTATCTGGTATAAATTTCTCAACTGCTGTCAATACTAATTGTGTGAATTTAACTCACTTGCGTTTTACGTTTACACAGTCACGAGGGAGTGATTAAAAGAATGCTTCGGAGTCTTTTATGCGAAAGCTCTTCAAGAATTTTAAGTAAAATAAACTTTATTAACGTTGTAAGTCTTTATTCTTAATGTCTGCACATTTATTTCTCAACATACGCATCGTGGCAAGGAACACATTTCTTCCAACTAGAGAGTAGTTTGTTGATACCTTTACCTTCCTTCGTTTGCGCCGCTGTATCACTAAAAAAGCGAAGCCCTCTTAGGTGTTCTTTAAGTTCTGAAAACGGATGAAATCGGATGGGATCAAATCGGGACTGTATGGAGGATGATCGATGACAGTGGTGATAGCTGCACATGTCACAGCGCTCTTGTGTGGTCTAGCACAGTAACGGTGAAGGAGAGGGTGTTCCATGTGTGGACGAACTCTTCTGCCATCAGAAACTCGATTACAGCACTCTATTTCTCACTCATCGACACAGTTACGGTGCACGTACTGCGATGCTACACGCTACAATTCGGGGCCCTGTCGTAGCAGAGGGCTACAACCCGGCGCCAGCGAAGCGTCCGAGTAATATGAATGTCGTCAACCGATATCGAGAACAACAAAAAATTCGAAGGCCTTTCCTTCCATCACGGCTTTGTAGTTTGGAAGGAGTGGAGACTGTCTATCAAGAAAAAACGAATATCTTCCTGCTTCTCTAAGTAAATACGTTTCGCGTTTGTTTTTGGTGGATTTGAATGTTTAAATTCCAGTCTCGCTACAACGACCTTGTGGTCATTGACCCCTCTATCCTTCTTGATACTCGCTGTTTGCCGAAGAGTATTTTTTTGCAAAGAGGTAATGAATGTTTCCCCAACCATTTACATTTGCTGTGGGCTTTTGAACAAATTGTTCCAAATAGCTTGCGGGCAAAGCATTTCGGACTATGTTTTATACCTACCATAGACTGTAAACTGTGTTGTCGCCAAAATATCTGTGGTGGATTGAAGTCGCCGAAAAATATTGTTATATGAGTAGAGTACCTATTTGAAATGAGACTCAAGTTTTCTTTGAAACATTCAGCAGCTGCCAGGGGGTCGGTGAAATAACCAATTATTTATTTACTCTGGTCGTCAAGTATAATTTCTACACATACTAACTCACAGGAATTACCTACTTCACTTTCACTACTGGATAAACTATTTCTGACGGCAACAGACATGGCACCACCAATTACATCTAATCTTCCCGATAGTTTTTTGTAAAAATTTCGGCTGAATTTATTTCTGGCTTTAGCCAGCTTTCAATACTTACAACGATTTGAGCTTCATTGCTAACCACTAGCACTTGGGCTTCGGTTCCCTGCCAGTACACCTACGACAATATACAACTGTAATAACGATTGTTATACGTGTAGTATCGTCCTGTGTTTGTCTTACAGTCCTTGTGCCCAAAGCTTCTTTAATACTTTTCCGAGAAACTGGAACCTAAAAAACTGTCCAATCTATCCCACAGAGCCCCAGCCACAAGTGCAGCAGCATCCTGTGTGCAATGGACCCCTCATCTAGTAAGCGGAACGCGAAACGCCACCGCCCGAAGGCACATGTCGAACAATCTGCAACCTACACAGTCGGAGAACCGTCTGAGCCGCTGCTGAAGAACATCCACTCGTATCAGTATCGAAGGTCCTTAACTGTCCTCTCGACAACGTTTCAGTTGTTGTGCTGTGTCTTCATCTCGGAAGCAACACTGGCATTCCTTATCACTTCATGAGATTAATAACAGCCACCTGAAATGAAAGAGAATGTCTTCCAATCCAAAGTGACGCATGTCAGTAGTACAGACATGGACCAACATCTCCGACTGGCTGCACCCTGTGTTCTTCGTGGCATCTGAAACCACGCAGTCAACAGCTGGCACTACACCTCCCCCCCCCCCCCTCCCCCCTCCCCCACCCAACACACGGGTATGCACACAGAGTACACACTGGATGTCTTCCCCTCCTTGGCAGTGACATCCATAAGGGATCCCATTACCTCCCTAACAGATACTGAGAGCTGACCAACAAAAGGGGATCAAGCAAATTTCTCTGGAGTCCGCATATAATATTTAGAACCCTTTGCAGGAGTTGCCGGTGCAAACGAGGAAAAATGAGGGATGAGGAAGGACCAAAACGGAGGAAAATGACAAAGTAACGGCGAACTATTGATTTCAGAGGATGCAAAGCTACACCACTGATAATGGAATATTTGTGTCACCCTAGCGCCTGAAGAGTGGGGGATACCTGAAGATTATAACGGTCCGCACAAATGGGGACGTCGACGCCTTTTAGTGCTTACCCATTGAGTAAGAAGAGGCTTCTTGGATACTTTGTGAAAAGAACTCAGACACACACTTCTTTACAACATGCTGTGTGAACGCCACACAGGCACTACCGAAAACTTCCCTCGATGTTTCGCATGCCCCCATGAACCATGGAACTTGCCGTTGGTGGGGAGGGTTGCGTGCCTCAGCGATAGCTGTACCGGAGGTGCAACCACAACGGAGGGGTTCTGTTTAGAGGCCACACAAACATGTGGTTCCTGAAGAGGGGCAGCAGCCTTTTCAGTAGTTGCAGGGGCAACTGTCTGAATGATTGACTGATCTGGTCTTGTAACTTTAACCAAAACGGCCTTGCTGTGCTGGTACTGCGAAAGGCTGAAAGCAAGGGGAAACTACAGCCGTAATTTTTCCCGAGGGCATGCAACTTTACTGTATGGTTAAATGATGATGGCGTCCTCTTGGGTAAAATATTCCGGAGATTCGGATCTCCAGGTTCGGACTACTCAGGTGGAGGTTACTATCAGGAGAAAGAAAACTAGCGTTCTACGTGTCGGAGCGTGGGGCGCCAGATCCCTTGATCGGGCAGGTAGGTTAGAAAATTTAAAAAGGAAAATGCATAGGTTAAAGTTAAATATAGTGGGAATTAGTGAAGTTCGGAGGCAGGAGGAACAAGATTCCTGGTCTGGTGAATACATGGTTATAAATACACAATCAAATAGGGTAATGCAGGAGTAGGGTTAATAATGAATAAAAAATAGGAGTGCAGGTAAGCTACTACATACAGCAGAGTGAACGCATTATGGGTGGCGAAGATAGATACGAAGGCTACGCCTACCACAGTAGTACAAGTTTATATGCCAGCTACCTCCGCAGATGACAAAGAGATTGATGAAATGTATGATGAGATAAAAGAAATTATTCAGATAGTGAAGAGAGACGAAAATTTAATAGTCATGTGTGACTGGAATTCTATAGTAGGAAAAGGAAGAGAAGGAAACGTATTAGGTGAATATGGAATAGCGTTAAAGAATGAAAGAGAGGAAACCACCTGGTAGAATTTTGCACGGAGCATAACTTAATCATAGCTAACACTTGGTTCAAAAATCATGAATGTTGTGTACATGGAAGAAGCCTGGACATACTGGATGGTTTCATAGATTATATAATGGTAAGACAGAGATTTAGGGACCAGGTTTTAAATTGTAAGACATTCCCAGGGGCAGATGTGGACTCTGACCACAATATATTGGTTATGAACTGTAGATTAAAACTGAAGAAACTCCAACAAGGTGTGAATTCAAAGGGATTGGACAGGGATAAACTGACAGAACCAGAGGTTGTAAAGAGTTCCAGGGAGAGCATTAAGGAACGATTGACAAGAATGGCTGAAAGAAATAAAGAAATACAGTGGAAGAAGGATGGGTAGCCTTGAGAGATGAAATAGTGAGGGCAGCAGAGGATCAAGTAGGTAAAAAGACAAGGGCTGGCAGAAATGCTTGGGCAACAGAAGATGTATTGAATATAATAGATGACAGAGAGCATATAAAAATGCAGTATATGAAGCAAGCAAGAAGGAATACAAACATCTCAAAAGTGAGATCGACAGGAAATGCAAAATGGCTAACCAGTGATGGCTAAAGCACAAATGTAAAGATGTAGACGCATATATCACTAGTGGTAAGATAGATACTGCCTACAGGAAAATTAAACAGACCTTTGGAGAAAAGAGAACCAGTTGTATGAGTATCAAGAGCTCAGATGGAAACCCAGTTCCAGGCAAAGAAGGGAAAGCAGAAAGGTGGAAGGAGTATAAAGAGAGTCTATACAAGGGTGAACAATATGAAAATGTTAGAGCATGTAGATGAAGATGAAATTGGAGATATGATTCTGCGTGAAGAGTTTGACAGAGCACTGAAACACTTAAATCGAAACAAGGCCCCTTAAGTAGACAACATTCCGTTAGAACTACTGACAGCCTCGGGAGAGCCAGCCCTGGCAAAACTCTACCATCTGGTGAGAAAGATGTAGGAGACAGGCGAAATACCCTCAGACTTCAAGAAGAATATAACAATTCCAATCCCAAAGAAAGCAGGTGTTCACAGATGTGAAAATTGCCGAACTATAGGTTTAGTAAGTCACGGCTGCAACATACTAACACAAATTCTTTACTGACGAATTGAAAAGCTAATAGAAACTGACCTCGGGGGAGATCAGTTTGGATTCCACAGACATGTTGGAACACATGAGGTAACACTGACCCTACGACGTATCATAGAAGATAGATTAAGGAAAGGAAAACCTACGTTTCTATTATTTGTAAACGTAGAGAAATCTTTTGACAATGTTGACTGGAATACTCTGTTTCAAATTCTGAAGGTGGCAAGGGTAAAATACAGGGATCGAAAGGCTATTTGCAATATGTACAGAAACCAGATGGCAGTTATAAGAGTCGAGGGGCAAGAAAGGGAAGCAGTGGTTGGGAAGAGAGTAAGACAGGGTTGTAGCCTATCCCCGATGTTATTCAATTTGTATATTAAGCAAGCAGTAAGAAAACAAAAGAAAAATTCGGAATAGGAATTATAACCCATAGAGAAGGAATATAAACTTTGAGGTTCGCCGATGACATTGTAATTCTGTCAGAGGCAGCAAAGGACCTGGAAGAGCAGTTGAACGAAATGGACAGAGTCTTGAAAGGAGGATATAAGATATCAACAAAAGCAAAACGAGGATAGTGGAATGTGCTCGAATTAAATCAGGTGATGCTGAGGGAATTCGAATAAGAAATGAGACACCTAAAGTAGTAAATGAGTTTTGCTATTTGGGGAGAAAAATAACTGATGATTGTGGAAGCAGAGAGGATTTAAAATGTAGACTGGCAATGGAAAGGAACACGTTTCTGAAGAAGAGAAATTTGTTGACATCGCGTATAGATTTAAATGCCTGGAAGTCGTTTCTGTAGGTACTTGTATGGAGTGTAGGCATGTGTGGAAGTGAAACGTGGACGATAAATAATTTAGACAAGCAGAGAATAGAAGCTTTCGAAATGTGGTGCTTCAGAAGAAGGTTGAAGATTTGATGGACAGATCACATAACTAATGAGGAGGTACTGAACAGAACAGGGGAGAAGAGAAATTTGTGGCACAAAATGACTAGAAGAAGGGATCGGTTGGTACGACATGTTCTGAGGTATGAAGCGATCACCAATTTAGTATTGGAGGGCAGAGTGGAGGGTAAAAATCGTAGAGGGAGACCAAGAGATGAATACACTAAGCAGATTCAGAAGGCTGTAGGTTGCAGTAGGTACTGGAAGATGAAAAAGCTTGCACAGGATAGAGTAGCATGGAGAGCTGCATCAAACCAGTCTCTGGACTGAAGACCACAGCAGCAACTAATGTGTTTTAATCCACGAACTATCAATCCATTAGTAAACTGCAGTACGTTGTCCACAGGTGTTAAAAAAGCTTCAGCCATCTTCTACAGAATTCGTCACAATTTTCCAGCAGAACTCACTTACCTAGGTGACTACACCCGAAAAATTTATCTGATATCTACTTTGAAGTTGTTGTTATGAGACTCAGCAAAAGTTAATGACAGAATTTTAATTTCGGTTTGGTTAATGTTGAGGCCATTTCAACAGTTTTTTTTCATTTGCGGTTTCCTGCTGAAAAGGCACGTTTGGCTTCCAGAGTGTAGTATCCAATACCTGGCGCCCAGCGTATGATTTTACTACCTGCAGATGAAGGATTATTGTACATGTGGTAGAATTTTGGATGATCTCCCACCCGTTCCAAGTGTAATGTCTTACTGATGACGTAACAAATCAACAGAATAGTTCACAAAAAAATCGAGCTGCGTACAGTTTCATTATTGTTCCTGATGCTGTAACTCGCAGCTGAGGAACCGGCCTGCCACTATATTTTCAGTCTTGTAAAATTAGAAACGTTACAACATTAATAAGAAATTAGCAAATCTTACAATTTCATTGCTTAGTTAAGGCACGAGGGGAACGTATGACAGCTAGGAAGATAATTACAATAGTAATATTGTTACAAAACTATCTGCGACTTGAAGCTCGCTTACTCTCAACGACCATGTAGGGCAGTATCTCTTCGTCCGCTAAGACCTATTTCGAAGGTAAAAATGCGTCCCTGCTATATTGGCCAAGAAGAGAAAAAAAGAGACCTGGGAGCAGTTGATAGAGCGGTTCGATACCACGCGTGTAGCAGCTGCAGCTACTGTAGCGTACACTCTTCCCTCCCCTCTTTCAACAACAGCACCACTATTTGATGAGAAACTGACGAAACAAAAACGATCTCCCAGTCCTGCCCGCCAATATTACAGCTGAGAATCTGGCGCCGCATCTGCTGCGGAAGTTGAGATACTTTTTGTGTGTGTGTGTGTGTGTGTGTGTGTGTGTGTGTGTAAGGACCGAGGAATGATAGCTGTCTTATTGTAATATATCTTCTAGTAGTGCTGTCTTCGTTCTCACCGGTTTGTCTGCAGAACAGACTAATGCTACAAAAAATACAATCAACGGGGCAACAGGAACAATATACACATGTGGCTAGACAAACATAATCTTAATATTAATAATTTCATGTACGTTTTTGGTAATCTGTGGTATTGAAAAATGTTCGTGCGAATACGAAATCTAATGTTACCCAGACATATCGATGATAAAGTATTAAATTGCGCACAATACCTACGTCAATGAGCATTTTTCAATTATTGCAAAGAAGTTACAACTGAAATTTACAAAGAACGAATACAGCACCTATAAATAATTATGCGCTATGTACTTCCAAACACAGAGCTTGAAGTCAATAAAATTGCACAAAAACTAAAATATGAAAAGATAATAGGCTTAGATCGGTACTAAAGTATGTACTGAAACAATGCATAGAGAGTATGCAACCTCAGCTAAGAAACACAACATTAGGGAAATATCCAGAGTATTTAAAACACGCAAGGTAACGTAAAAGACATAGAAAGTTATAAGCCAGTTCCCTGATGTTACAATTCTCAAAAATGATAGGGCCAGTTATGAAAGACGGATTAAGGAAGCACTTGAATAAATTTTAACTTTTGAGGGAATCACAGTTAGGATTCCAAAGTGGTAGAAGGACGTAATCAGTCATAGCAGAATTCGCAGAGGTGGTACTTGATGCTCTCGTCACACATGAGTGTGTCACAGGCATATTTTTAGATATTTGCGAGGCTTTTGATACTGTTGACCATGAGATTCTATTAAGTATGATAGAGGGATTAGGAATAAGGCGGGTAGTTAATGTCTGCTTCCGATCATGCCTAGCATATAGTGTTCAAAGAGTAGAGATAACACATACGTAGTTTGGAACTTAAATAGTGGAAACTACTTATTCACAACCGATAGAAAATAGTTCCATGTTTGCACCGGTTACTGTCCTTCAAAGTAGTCACCAGCGTTGTTTAGAACCCGTTGCCAGCTATGTGGAAGGTGTAGTATACCGTTATCAGAGCCTGTTTTGTTGATGGTGTGAATGTAGCGGTCTAAAGTTATGGTGATTCTCGTGTACGACTCTGATGGCGTTATCCTAACGCATGACGTCCCTCCAAGGCAGACCGTCAACGAAAAATGTTCGTTTTTGGAGCATCACCTGCGACCAGCTTTGCGAAAGAAGCGGCAACACTTTCTGCACAACCTACCCACCATTTTGCACGACAATGCGCGGTCGCATACAGTGCAAGCTGTGGCTGCTCTTTCCGGTCGATGGACTGGGAAGTATTTTACCATCCACCACACTCTCCGGACTTAAGTCCTTGTGACTTTGATTTGATTCAGAAGATGAAGAGACCACTTCGTGGCATTCTATTCAGAATTGTTCCAGAGATTCGACAGGCAGTAGACCGCTCCATTCGCACCATCAACAGAACAGGCTATGCTAACGGTATACTACGCCTTCTACATCGCTGGCAACGGGTTCTACACAACGCTGGTGACGACTTTGAAGAACAGTAACAGGTGCAAACATGTAACTCCTTTGTATCGGTTGTGAATAAGTATTTGCCACTATTTAAGTTCCAACCCTCGTACCTAAAATAAGTCGAAATTTTTAGTAAAACATTTATCAGAACCAAAATACATGAATACAGGTGTTCGTCAGGGTAGCATATTAGAATCAATACTGTTCCTGATACACACAATAACTTTCCTAGTAGTGCAAACGGTATGTCATCAGCATGTTATGCACTTAGAGCCTTGTCACATCAATGTGTACAGCCAGTGTCTTTTAGTTACAAACTAATCATATCTACACTCAACTCTTAGCTATTGAGTTCTTTTCTGCGGAAGAGATGAACGTTCTAAACTGCAGAAAATGCAAGAAGAATAGCAATCAGTGTAAAGGTCTGTTCAAAACATTGGTGATTTTAGCTGCACTAGGTGAGTACATTTATCAATCACATGAACACATCGAAAATAATATTGATAATTACAGTGCAAACAACTCTGCCTATGACAATGGAACCAGATCTAGACTGAACTTACGTTTACCAAGAAAGATTAAACACAGGACTCAAAACAGTATTTTCTACATACGAAGAAACTGTACAATAAATTTTCAAATAGCGTTAAAGGAAGCGCTAAAGCAAACTTGTTAAAAAAGGTAGCTAAAAAGTAGCTGTTAAACAATACATTCTGTACATTGAAGGATTACTTAGATAAGACAGAGTGGGAGTTACGTAAAAAAACGTAACGCAAATAAATAATAATGATAGTAAAACAACTGACATTTCACATAAATCGTTGACTTTATACTTTTACTTCTTTTTACATTTTCCAGAAAAATGTCCTCCCAAAGTTAAGCAATATGTAATAGTAACACCTTATCCTCTTTCCGATCTCAACATCTCAGTAGTTATAGAACGATGCTGACGCAGTTTTTCAAGCTATCAAACGGGAATTGCGGTATACTAAATGGTCTTGAAGCCAGCTGTTAGTGTGTGTGGTTGATACGTTTGCATAGATATTTTGGTAAGCTAGCGGCGGTGCTTGACTTGGGTTATCTGGAGTTATCCACGGCGTAGCCCCCAAGGACGCGAGTTCTCCCAGCACCAATTGTAATACGGCACACAGCCCTTGTACGGCTAGTAGGGCTCCTGGCAGCCGCGAGCCCGTCGAGATAGCCCAGGACGGTGACGAGTTCCAACATGGAAAGGAGGCATGTCTCTCTGTTTGGAGGTGGCTACGTCATGGGTAGCCGCATCTAAGGTCGTCCGCTCCATCGTGGTGTTTCCATTACCGGTTTGGTGCATTCTTATACGGAAAATCCAGGTCTTAATTCTGCCACGAAGCTAAGCCACCGGTGTGCAAGTGCTATGGGAAGACTGTGGCAGTCGTTATCATCAAACAGCGGAAGGTAATAGTGATCTCCAGTTTTCTGTGTTATGTATTAACGTAACTTAGTTGTGCCAAAGGCGAGTAAACGTACTACTTTCGTGAGTCAGTCTTGATAGCGTTCGTGGGAGCAAGGCTGTGCCACCATTTACGTGTTCGTTTCGATACTGGTCGTTGAGAAATTGGCTACCAACCACTGCTGTGCAAGATTTATGTGTTCCTTTTCATTCAGATTCCAAAATAAGTGCCAACCGTATCTAGTGTCTGTTCGATGATTTAAAATTATCCGTAATGATTGCATTTACTGCACGGCATCGTGCCATGAACTGATTTTGTGTTGGGCCGCCTGAGGTGACACACGGTTAAATGTGGGCGACCCGCACAAAGATGCCGTACTGATTACTCTTTCCTTGATTCATTTACGTCCTTACACATCCTCCTTAAACTATGGTTCTCTCCCACCCTCCCATCCCCCCCCCCCCCCATGTGATTTCCATATTATTCGATCCCTGGAAAAGGATATTAGTAGCTGTCGATTTTCTTCGGACGAAGGCAGCTGATCTGGGTACAATCATGTTTCCGTAGGCAACTACAAACATCTCACCATGAAGGCACTGACTGTCTTGTCTTACAGTGGGATAAATGTATTAACACTTAGGCGATTACTTTCGAAGTAGTAAACAGTTTACTTAATTTTTCCCATGTGTCTCGTTTTCCTTCGGCTTTTCTGAGTTGAAGCTGGATATTCCGTTCAAAGATCGGAAACATGGCAGGAAGTAGATACAATTGTTGTTCCACACATACCCAGACGCTATACAAAGAATTTCAAAGACAATTACTCCATCAGGTTCCAGTGTTAATGATGAAAAATTAAGAATCGAGCATGTATCATATATGTTGTGACATCAGGAGCTTCCTTAGACATTATGAAAAAATGGATATAAAAACAGCAAGTTTGGTAAAACTATGCAAAAAGTAACAAACTGGTAAAAAGTAAATAATATTGTTCTTTTATTTGTGTAAATATATGCACATAAATCAATAAAAGTCTGTAGTTTGTTTTTTCTATTCGCTTCCTGTCTCTCTACTGGAAAAAAGAAGAAGCTAGGCTTGCAAATTACGCTCATTATATGGAACCAACTTGAAGCTTCAACAGTTGTAGAACAAATATCTTCGTATTTTCGCAAACAATATAGAGAACTATTCGTTTATTTAAGCTGTAGATCAATTATTTATCGTTGCTTGTTGCCAAGTGCAGATTAACCTTTAAGTTACATCAGTTGCGTGAATACGAGTGTGAAGTGAAAGCTTTTAATATTATAGAACAACTAAGGTATGACAGAAGTGCTACATCTCTTTTGTATTGTTATAGAAAATGTCTTGTTGTAGAAAATGTTATTCAGTGCACTGATGATCTCGTTAAAACTTTTTAATACGTTTTATTTTGTTACATGATCCGAAAATGTGACACCTTTGGATGGAATACTAGTGGAACGTAGCCACAGGTAGGTTCAAAATCAAAAGTGATAAAAAAGATATATTTGGCAATTAATACCAGTAATCGAATTTTTATTTATGCGTTATTTTCTTCCTCTTTACAACACTACTTGGTCACTTCGTTCTTGTACTTTATTTAGCACTGGAAGGAAATGTCGAATATTACTGAACTGGCTGCTTAGCATGTTATTTTACTCACATGTGTCTTATTCTTCTATAGAATAATATCAATTTAGACGTGGAAACAGCATTGGGGCACCTAATTTGAGATTCCAAGACCGTGTGTTAGGCGTCAAGTCAAGTCAATCTTAACCTATAAGTTAGAAAGTAATAGCACTCTTCGAGTCGCTGACACATTATTTTAGCAAACACGTGTTTGTGCACTTATATAACAGTAATACAAGGATTAATGTTTTGGAAATATTTAATTTTGGGTCTCCATTATATCTTGCATCTAATGTGGAAGAGAGATCGAAGTTTGCTTGTTTCCCAGTTCTAATTAACCTGTAAATTTGACCGGGTATTTAGACATTTTCAGCTTGGTGGTATTGTAAGTTACAGCCTTCTATGTACCGGAATTTTAGACAACAAAATAGCGTCGACGTAAACATTGTGAGTGTTGCCAAATTCCGTATGTAAGAGGGAGATGAAATTTACTGATAAATCATAGTTTTAGGCAGAACGTTTGGTATTTTAGTGAAATATAAAACAGCCGTGTGTGTGCATGTGTGTGTGTGTGTGTGTGTGTGTGTGTGTGTGTGTGTGTGTGTGTATGAGGTGTGTCTCCACACGTGGTATGCCAAGTTTCCGCGAGATCAGCAAGATCTCAAGCAATTCCAAGCTGTAGTTCTGCTGACAAGGCATGCCACTGCTCTCCTCACCTCTACCTGCCACAGCTTTATAACTTTTGGCAGTCATGCGCAAACGTTACTGCAGTAACATGCTGATTGGCCGTTTCGCTTGCACAATTCTCGAGTTCTTCATATACTGCTAAACATGACCAATATGCAAGGTCTGGGGATAAATACTGATTGTCTCACTCACTTATGTAATTTAGGCGGTTTGGATGATACTGAACATGGGCAAGATGGCGGTTCTGGGGTTACATACCGACTGGCCGTGATTTGGAGCTCTAAATGTGTGTGTGTTTACTTAATATCTCCCTGATTATCCAAGGGACATAGACCTAGCTTACGAAGAAGTCGAAATATGGTGCCAAATTGGATACATAGTGATAGGCTGTATGATTTAAGTGACTGGTAAAAAACAGTCCCACTAGTGCAAGAGCACTTTTTAAATTTCCCTCTAGCACAAGTGGGCTAGTTCTACCATTTTGGATTGTGACATCGAAGGGGTCACAAAGCTCAGCAGAAGAAGCCGGCATCTTGCAGTTTTTAATTTCCGCGACTGCCACCTTGTATTTCGCCATCTTGGATTTTTCAGTTTCCTGTCACGACCATTTTGGATTCCGCCATCCATGATTATGATGTCAGCGAGGGCATGGCTCGTTTAATACGCTTGTCACATGTGTGTGGTAAGGGAAGTTAGTAGCTCCGATGCTGTATCGACCCATTGAATAGTTTCTTAGTACATACCATATCATTTCAAGACCCACATACTAATATTCAGTACAAGCAACTCCATCAGCAACAGATAAATTTGGCTTATTATAATGAGAGTTTTACAGAATTTGTTGCAAACACCCTCGCCGTAGGTAACAGGAGATATGTTCTGGCAAGCACTATGTACATCCCAAGGTACAAATTGTACACCTTCTTGACTTTTCGTTGTGTAAAGAGTTCCATAAAGACAAAATAGACTGAAACCATCTCCACAACTGTGCGGATTCTTTGGTTTCACAAATGAATATTCCCTGTTAATAGCGACAAAACCAATATGTAAACACAAATTTCCTTATACGAGAGCCGCTCGGTCTAGGGCAACTTACCATGGTTCGCGCAGATGCCAGCGTCAGAGGTTCGAGCCCTCCCACGGGCATGGGTGTGTGTGTTGTCCTTAGCGTAACTTAAATTAATTAGTGTGTAAGCCTAGGTGCCGATGACCTCAGCAGTTTGGTCCCGTAGGAACTTACCACCACCACCTTATGCGAGGTCTGTTCAAAAAATTCCGGAACTCTGTCCACAAATTTTTTTTATGTGCACTTATTGTGCATGGTCTCCTTCTAAATACGGTTCTCCACACTTGATACTGCGCTCTCAACGCCGTTTCCACTTCCGGAAGCAGTCCTGGTACGCCTCTTGCCGGATCGCGCAAGTGCCGATTGCGAATTTTCTATTATGTCGTCTATCGTTGCAAATCTTCGTCCTTTCAACGGGGTTTCCAACTCTGGAAATTATAAAAAGTCCGCAGGGGCCAGGTCTGGAGAGAACGGAGGGTGAGGCACTACAGTGATTCCATTTTTGTGCAATAGTCACGCACCAACAGGGATGAATGCGCGGGTGCGTTATCGTGTTGCAAGAGTCATGAATTGTTTCGCCACATTTCAGGCCGTTCCCTTCTCACATTTTCTCGTAGGCGTCGCAACACGTCACGATAGTAGGATCGATTAAGAGTTTATCTCTGTGGCACGAATTCACGATGAACTAATCCATCAAAATCATAGAAAACTATCAGCATTGATTTGACATTTGATCTGACCTGACACTCTTTTGGTCTTGGAGAACCTTTCCCGACCCATTGTGAAGACTGAATCTTAGTCTCAACATCATAAACGTAGACCCACACCTCATCATCAGTTCTGATCCCCTTAAGGAACATCTCGTTAGCATTTGTGCAATCCAAAAGCTTTTTCACAGATTCCGAGGTGAAGAACTTTCTTGTCTTGACTCATGAGCCTTGGGACGAACTTGGATGCGATACGATGTACTCCAGAATACTGTTCACTATTTCATGAGATGATCCAGCTGAAATGTTTAATTCTTCTGTAATCTCGCGAACAGTCATACTGTCAGGCATAATTTCGTTGATGTTCCTGAGATGAGCATCGTCGGTAGACGTCGAAGGGCATCCTGAACGAGGGCCACCTTTAACTTCCGTCCGGCCATTTTTAAGCGATGTGAACCACTCTCAACCCAGAATGTGGGTTAAGCACTCGTCACCATAGACTTTCTGCATCATTTGATGTATTTCTGTAAAGGTTTTCTTGAGTTTCACGCAAAATTTAACGCAGACGCGTTGCTCCCTTAACTCCGCCACTTCTAAATTCGCGAACTGTACGATACAACGTTCTACTGAATACAACACCGAATAACAACTAACAGTCGCATAACTTCCGACAGTTACACATTAAACACAGGCTTGTGAAGGGATGTCAATCACATTTCGACCCACCACACCATTGGCGAGAAATTACGAATGTTACAGAATTGTTTGAACAGACCTCGCACGTGATGTGAATGTATGCTGAGTAGATGAACTATAGGTGAAATATGTGAGATTGTTTAGAATCTCTACCGCGAGTAAAAAGTTAGTTAAATGAAGATTACAGCTGTAAGTACAGTACGCTACATCACAATTTGGAAGAACTTCAATAAGTGTCATGTAATGGAGGTTATCAACGTTCTCCGACGAGACATTGATTTTCTGTCGATGCTTACAGTTTCTGCAGTTGAGCTTCTGAATAACTCAACTTGGCGAAGTAGGTATAGTGCACAATCTCAAATATATGTAGAACTAGTAAATATATCCAAGTGGCTTTTTTGCAGTGTTATATCGGACAGTTTGCGAATTTTCTGGTGTATGGAAGTAACTTTTGATGGTTGCGACTGGCTAGTGATAAACCTGATTTCGTTTCTTGGTGAATTCTTCTGTTTTTCTCTGGCTTGAAAAGAATCCTCGAAGACGATTCCAATGACATAAAACATTTTAAAAGTCTTCGAATAGTAATAAGATAACAGCACCGTAACCCGTAGCCTCGCCGTCGGGAGAAGACATTCCACAAAGGTCTGCTCTGCTGTATTAAAAGTCAGTAGACGTTTAACTTAGGCACTGAGCGTGTGTCTGTTATTGTAACTGCCGTATGAAGTACTCAAAATGGTGACCCTTAGCACTGGTACATGATATAACGCGATTCCATACATGTAATAATGAACTAATAATTTTATCTGGTTTTAGCGCCTCTTATACGTCATTTCACGTCTTTGGTAGGTGATAGTGTTTCTTTGCAAGCCTTTTGTTTTCAGTTTTCGCCCAAACAGGAGTCCGGAGGTAATTACGTCTGGCGGGTGTGCAGCTCATTTTGTATTTTTCAAACTCCCCATCCATCAGATTCCAAAATAATGTTCTGTTAAGAGATGTGTTTACTTGGCCAGAAAGAGGGATTCATCCGTCTTGTTGGAAACATATAGATTCCCAAACGTCCAATGACAGGCCTTCCATTACCTGTGACAACAAATCTGTTAAGAACTGTAAATACGAGTGGTTTCATAGCAACTTATCAATAAAACAGGTACACATTATGTCAATATAGAAAATTCAGTGTAAGTGTATGCTCCTTGTTGTCTTCGCCTGTTTATGGACGGGATTGATTAATTGGATGATTTAATTACAGAAAATAATGCCGCCCTGCAACCAAGTAAATTATCGCTCATTAAATCAATAAGTAAGTATTGCATCTGGCTGCTAAATGAAACAATGATCACAATGAACTAAGTTTATTATTACCAAATAACGAAATCTCAGAAGAAACGAATTCAACAATAAATGCAATCGATAAACTATAGATGGAGTTTTGGATTCTTATGTGCACCTACACCACGCATTCGCCGACAGCCAATGAGCGTTCATTAGTGATCTGAACGCTCTGCTCTGTATGCAGTGGTCAAAGCGGTCATTCAGTGTGATCCCAGCGAGTTATTTAGCAAAATTTAATTCCGTATGTTGCGAGGTGTAACGGCTGATGGTGGTGGTAAACGACAAATTCTAAACCAGTAAATGAGAGAGATAATCTGAACGACACACGCTTTCACCAAGCGCAAAGCACGTGTTGGCGGGTACGACAAATATCGCTTGGAACGTGCAACAGAGCAATTTCCATCCATTTCTCGACCTGTACGAACCGCCATCGTTCGTGGATCTGACTTCAGTGCCGTGAAAAACTTTTATAAATGATCTGGAATGTTAATCTAAAGTTAACGTCTATCTGAACAAATCATTTACAACTACAGAGGTTGTATCGTGATTGCCATAAGCTAGTACACAGAGACGTAAAATACTACAGAAAGATAAGTATGTTATGAATGTGCATCTACATGCCGGAGTTGAAAGCATATGGAAATTCTGACTTCAAATAAGTCTTCAAAACGACGACTGGAATTACTGAATATCGTTACGTAAACATTGGCTTTCCCTACAGTTCAGCTGTACCTCACCATCTGTGAGTGGCAGCTGAGGTGGTTGCAGAATCAGTCATTGGTCCAGTAGAAATTACCCTTCGCTGCTTGCGTCTAACTTAGATGAGTGACACCCTCTTCTCCTGGATGAGCAGAAATCTACGTAGAGTCTCGATGTAATAGTCTGGATGAGAAGTAGTGAAGCGACTATTTGCAGAGTGCTTCTGACTAAGAAAACTTTGAGCGCAGTTTCTGTGTTTCTTTATTTTGATTGATGGAATAGTGATTCTTCTCACGCCAAAGCGTATGATGATGTTTTATAAGATGCTGACCTCCCTTCCTTACTGGGATTTCAGGTGGTTAACCAGTTAGAAAACTTGTTTATCTTGCGGCTTCAAAATTCATTCGGCTTACTCCATTATTCTGCCTTACTGCCACTGCAGTTAGATCTCAGTAGGCACAGCCGCAACTCTATAGGAGCAACTCTATAGGAGCTGTCTTTGTGATTCTCTAAACATTCATTCAGTCTGGCGTCATTCTGTTCAGTGTTGGTATCTTACGCACTACAAAGAGCTTCTAGCCTACTGTCCAAATTCCTCTCTTTAAGATGCTATTTTAACAGCCCGTGTTTGTCTGAGAAGTTTGATTTCCCACTGTTCCCTCCGACAAAAGCAATTCTCCATGGTGTCACGTACCCCTTCGACATGGCTTGTTACAGCCGGACTCAAACATTCCAGCGGTGTACTCTCCTTTGTCTGACGTAGACGCACCACACCAACTGTGCCAGTGCGGAGTTTTTCGTTTTCCCCTTAATAAAGCACTGCCCTCCACAATTTGACTTGCCTCGCATTTTCCTTCACCCAGTGAGGATAGCAGAGATTCTGCGAATCGAACTGGCGGGGGGGGGGGGGGGGGCGACTCCCTGGGGTTTTATGACGCGCACAACATCAATCGCCCTTATTGGCGTTGAATATGCTTCCACAGCGACCTCTGATTTAGCTTTACATCCAATTTAACATAGAAAACCAAAATCTGAGTACATTAGTTACATGTTGGCAATCACTAGTACTAATTCATATTTCATTATCAACTGGGGATTATTTTATTCCATTCCTACTTTACTATCACTTTTTGGTTTTACACAAGTTGAAGGACAATTTAGCCAAAACGGTCACGTAACACCCGCACCATACAATTTCAGACCACAGTTGTTATGTAACCATTTCTCTCAGCCAGCATGCATTTTCGACTGACCAGTTGTGCATACTGCGAAGATTGAGATAACATTGCTCGCAAACGATGATTTATCCAGAAACCAAGCTGTTTGTGCGATAAGTGTCATCACGTGATAGTTTTCGTAGACACCACACAGAAAACAGTAACCGAGTTTGAAACTCGTTACTGTGAATCTTTTTGTGGGTGGAAAGTACGAAAGAATGTAACCCGTGAAATGTAAGAGAGCGAGCTGCCATCAATGCCTATAAATTTTTAATGTTATAACTCTTAATGCTTTTTAATTAAAACAGACGTTTATTCTTCATATCTACATATTTATTCCTCAATGTAGTACCATGGTCATGAACACATTTCTCCCAACGAGAGACCTGTTTGTTGATACTATCACTCTATAAAGTTTGACTTTGTTGACGGAGCAACAATCTCACTTCTGCTTGCACCGCTTCATCACTCTGGACTTGAAATCCTCGTTCTTTAAGTTTTGGAACAAGATGAAAATCAGCTGGAGACAAGTCTAGACTATATGAAAGATGATAAATGACAGTGAATCAAGGTACGGAATTATTGCAGACATCGCAACACTTTTGTGTGGTCTGGCATTGTCGTGCTGAAGGAGGGCGTGTTCCATGTTTGAACGAACTCTTCGAATTCTAAACTCGATTACAGCATGTTATTTCTCATGGAACGGCGTAGTTACGTCACATATCTCCATGTGTCACACCACAATGCGGATCCCTGTAGCAGCAGAGGGCTGCAAATACGTAGACATAGTCCGCCTGCATAGCTGGGTGGTAACGTGCTCGCCTCCTGTGCACGCATACTGGGGTCGATTCCCGGCCTAGTTGGAGGTTTTCTCCGCTCTGGAACTGGGTGTTGTGTTGTCCTGATCATCATTTTATCCTCATCACTGGCGCGCAAGTCGCCCATTGGGGCGTCGAATAAAATAAGACTTGCACTTGGCGGCCGAACTTCCCCGAATAGGGGCCTCCCGGCCAACGATGCCACACGTTCATTTCATTTCCATTTACGTAGACATAAATAATGAAGGTACAGAATTTTAATAATGTTTGTTCTGTTCAAATGATGTAAGAATTTTCAGATAAACAATTCGGAGGTATTACTTTTCAGCGCGCCCTCGTCGTGTTCGCTGGATCCTCTGGCTTATCCCGATTGTGCAATTAAGATGAAAAGTAGACTGATTGTGGCTAACGCTGAAATAGTCACTCCTCAGTTGCTGTTCTTTTTGGTTGCGGTATATTATTCTTCACACTTTGGGTGCTTAGATTGTTTGAAATTATGTTTGGAAAGACTTATCGTAGGCGGTTGCCCATTTCGACTGCCATATACATCCTGAAACATAGAATAATTTAAGGAGTAAATTTTCAGAGCAATTCAGCAGTACAACACAGAGGCACCTCAAGTACATAGGTAAAAAAATCACCCTACTGGGTTACGTGTTTGCTTACAGTTGGAACAGTAGTGCAGAAATTTGTGGTACTTCTTTCCCTAACGGCAGGATAGCAGTTGTCTATGTTATTGGTTCATGGTTCATGGTACATGGTGCATGTTTCACAGTCCTATTTCGAGGATACCTTTCTAACTGCTTACAGGAGGAATAAAAGCTTTTTTTTAATTTCGTATAAATAATGACCGAATTCAAAATTGTATAATACTGTCATAATCTGCTCACTAAGACACATAATCTTATGTTAAATGTTTGCCACAGTAAGACAAGCATTACTGTTGAAACTGTGTATGTTTCTTGAGTCAGCGTAACGCATTGGGTATGAATTTTTAACGTAGTACTTCTTTAATAGTAACTCTTTTCGCACTACGTTTTGCAGATCACATCCAAAAATACCAGTGAATGCACGTGCAGATGTAATTGTAAGACACGTAGTTAAGGAGACGTGACGTCAATAAACAATGAGATGTGTTTCTTGGCACGGAGGGCAAATTACCCAAACTATACTCATTCAATGTTTGATAATGAGAGCACTTAGCGACTCGAATGAACTCCCAGGTACAAAACAGTTTCAAAATTCTGATCACATTACGAATGATGTAATGTGTTACATATTCGTCGTTAAGAATATAGGCAAAAAAAGTTTTGAAATTATATTTAAAGTTTTTTGACAGTTAGATTCTTTGGATTGGATTGGATTGTTTGGGGGAAGAGACCAAACAGCGAGGTCATCGGTCTCATCGGATTAAGGAAGGACGGGGAAGGAAGTCGGCCGTGCCCTTTCAAAGGAACCATCCCGGCATTTGCCTGGAGCGATTTAGGGAAATCACGGAAAACCTAAATCAGGATGGCCGGAAGCGGGATTGAACCGCCGTCCTCCCGAATGCGAGTCCAGTGTCTAACCACTGCGCCACCTCGCTCGGTAGTTAGATTCTTTAAAGACTCGGGGGTTTACTGGTCTTGCTATATCTCATCATGCTCCACACGTCTTATGTCGCTCAAGTGGGTTTCAAAAGCTCTTTCCAGTGCCATAGAAAATTGTAATTCCATTAAAAAAGTTCCATACTCGAGTTGGAATTAACGCTAAGAATTACTTGCCTAAAGTCAGAAGACTCGTCGCATTGCCCGCTATACATATTTACATTGGGTAACCTGTCTTGGCCGAATCATCCTGCATGTGGCAGATTTGGAAAACGAACACGTCTGTGCTGTATGTTCTATAAATTAATGAATGATAATGTTCCTCAATAATTCTCTGTGGACGACAGTCATTTGGTTTGTGGGCAACGCTATTTGGATAGTTCCGACATCATTTACCAGTCAACGTTTACATTATTCTGCACACAAATTTACCTGTCTTTGAGAGATGAAATTTGTGGAAGTAATGGCTTCAGAAGTCCTCCAAGCAGCCTTCAATATTGTTCACTGTCTTAAGAATGTACGTGGAATTATTAGTGTATCCAGCTTATGACACAATAAATCTCATCCTACATAGTGACGAATCATTCCATATAAGGCCTTCGTGAAAATCTAGTTAGTTGTTTTTCTTACAAGGGGAGGCCACGACGTTTGGAAAGCGGATTTACTGCAAACTTCGTACACTCGTAGTTCTCCATGAGGACAACAATATGTGTAAACAGTAGCGTGTACTTCTCAAGCGTAAATGAGAAAATCGCCAGATAATTTCGGTCGTCAGATATATATCTGTGCGTGGCCATTTTAACCATGAAGCGGCTGCAGCGGAGTGGTGCCATTACGGTAGCTCACCGTGGTCGGTCAGAGCGTTAGCTACCCTTTGTAATAAAATAACTGAGCGAACGGATGAACGAACAAACAGAACGAGTGTCGTCGGACGTCTGCCCTGAACAAATTCAACAAACAATATAAAGCAAAATTAAAAAAAAAAAAACGTGGTAGGCGTTCAAGCCGCTGGTTCGCTGCATCGAGTTCCGTTCGTCAGTTTTATTTTTATTTTTAAAACAGTCATTCTCTTTACTATTTGTATTACAATTGATATAATGGGAAAAATACGTATAATCGGATGAACCTATATTAAATTTATAAAGTTATTTGGCAGTCTACTAGTTTTTATTATCACAAATAATATAATATTCCTAACTATCGACTAGTAAACGATCAAACGCATAAAGTGAGACGGAAAATGTATACTTTTCCGTGTCTTCAAAACTGTTCGTATTTAATCGAAAGAGAACGAGATATGGCTTCTCGGAAGAGATTATTAAAATACACTCGATACTGCATAACCAATAATCAGCGCCGATTTTTAAGGAAATACTGCGCTATGCATGGTTTGCTTCCAGACTATCGTCTGAGGAGAGGTTTTTGAAAATGTTAACGAGGTTTGTTTTTCTACGGAAAACGTCAAAAGATCTTGCGTATGCGGAAACATAGCATTTATTCAATGCAGCTGGTGCCGTTTAACTTTACGTTTTCCATGTTTTTACGAAAAATATCACCCTGCAACTTGTACTCGTAATGACAAAAGCGACGATTAATTGTACATCTTTCGAAAGCCGTCAGTGCCGGTCAAAACTTGGAGGTAACAAGTTGTTTCGGGTTCCTGCCAGGTATAAGGGATTTCTCAGATCACGGACAAGCATACATTTTCAGTATCACTTTGTGCGTTTGGTCGTTTACTAGCCGATAGTTATGAATATTACATTGTTTGTGATAGTAAAAATTAGTAGACTGCCTAATAACTTTATAAATTTTATAAAAGCTCATCCGATTACACATACACTCCTGGAAATGGAAAAAAGAACACATTGACACCGGTGCGTCAGACCCATCATACTTGCTCCGGACACTGCGAGAGGGCTGTACAAGCAATGATCACACGCACGGCACAGCGGACACACCAGGAACCGCGGTGTTGGCCGTCGAATGGCGCTAGCTGCGCAGCATTTGTGCACCGCCGCCGTCAGTGTCAGCCAGTTTGCCGTGGCATACGGAGCTCCACCGCAGTCTTTAACACTGGTAGCATGCCGCGACAGCGTGGACGTGAACCGTATGTGCAGTTGACGGACTTTGAGCGAGGGCGTATAGTGGGCATGCGGGAGGCCAGGTGGACGTACCGCCGAATCGCTCAACACGTGGGGCGTGAGGTCTCCACAGTATATCGATGTCGTCGCCAGTGGTCGGCGGAAGGTGCACGTGCCCGTCGACCTGGGACCGGACCGCAGCGACGCACGGATGCACGCCAAGACCGTAGGATCCTACGCAGTGCCGTAGGGGACCGCACCGCCACTTCCCAGCAAATTAGGGACACTGTTGCCCCTGGGGTATCGGCGAGGACCATTCGCAACCGTCTCCATGAAGCTGGGCTACGGTCCCGCACACCGTTAGGCCGTCTTCCGCTCACGCCCCAACATCGTGCAGCCCGCCTCCAGTGGTGTCGCGACAGGCGTGAATGGAGGGACGAATGGAGACGTGTCGTCTTCAGCGATGAGAGTCGCTTCTGCCTTGGTGCCAATGATGGTCGTATGCGTGTTTGGCGCCGTGCCGGTGAGCGCCACAATCAGGACTGCATACGACCGAGGCACACAGGGCCAACACCCGGCATCATGGTGTGCGGAGCGATCTCCTACACTGGCCGTACACCACTGGTGATCGTCGAGGGGACACTGAATAGTGCACGGTACATCCAAACCGTCATCGAACCCATCGTTTTATCATTCCTAGACCGGCAAGGGAACTTGCTGTTCCAACAGGACAATGCACGTCCGCATGTATCCCGTGCCACCCAACGTGCTCTAGAAGGTGTAAGTCAACTACCCTGGCCAGCAAGATCTCCGGATCTGTCCCCCATTGAGCATGTTTGGGACTGAATGAAGCGTCGTCTCACGCGGTCTGCACGTCCAGCACGAACGCTGGTCCAACTGAGGCGCCAGGTGGAAATGGCATGGCAAGCCGTTCCACAGGACTACATCCAGCATCTCTACGATCGTCTTCATGGGAGAAAGCAGCCTGCATTGCTGCGAAAGGTGTATATACACTGTACTAGTGCCGACATTGTGCATGCTCTGTTGCCTGTGTCTATGTGCCTGTGGTTCTGTCAGTGTGATCATGTGATGTATCTGACCCCAGGAATGTGTCAATAAAGTTTCCCCTTCCTGGGACAATGAATTCACGGTGTTCTTATTTCAATTTCCAGGAGTGTATTTTCCGAATTATATCAATTGTAATATAAATAATAAAGAAAATGAATGTGTTGAAAATAAAAATAAACTGACGAACGGAACTCGATGCAGCGATCCATCGGCTTGAACGCTAAACACTTAAAAAAAAAATTTTTTTTGTTCTCCATTGTTCGTGGAATTTGTTCAAGGCGGACATCCGACGACATCCGTTTAGTTTGTTCGATAACACGTTGGCTCAGTTTTTTTATTATAAAGGGTAGCTAACGCTCTAACTCTCTCTTTTTTTATCGTTATTTATCGTTGTGTTTGGTCGTTGCGGACGTCGCAAGACATCCTGTTCAAGTTCGGTTGTTGATCCTTCCACTCAGTTTTTTTTATTATTACAGAGGCCAACCGGCTCCCTGACCGAACAGTTTCCTGAGGGGTAAAAATAAAAGGATACAGTAGTATTTCAGTATCGAAAGTAAATTATTCTAAAAAGTCATTTCTGTTACCACTATTTCGTAGGAGTTTATCTCTAATTAAGTAATTACCAATAACTAAATGTTTTTCAACTTCTAGCACAAAGTGGTGGAGGCTACAAGTTGAGATACGATTGTATTAACTTCCTAAGTATAACAGTAAAACTGAGACATATACATCGCACAAAGTTAATATCTCTGGATATTGTGTTCCAGGACGAGACTAGAAATTGCCTCGTTATTCACTTCATAACAACAAATAAATTGACAGCACTACTCAGCAGTAAATATTTAACTGTTGCTACTTTGCTGTAGGAGCTACACAGTATTATTATTACTGTTATTATTATTAATATTAGCACTAGCCACACTGGTAAGACAAAGCATTAATACCCTGCAGTCTTCCAAATTCTGCCGTTTCAGAAGTAACGAGCCCAACAGTCAAGTCAAGTAACATACAAGCAATAAGTGTAGTCCTCAAGTTCTAACTTGACTGACTTCAAATGGAGGCGCAGGGCGTGGGTGAAGCAAGTGTCTCTAGAGAGAGGAATGATGCTGAGGAAACATACTCGTATTTCCTAAAAGTCTCTACTCCACGTACTGTTTGCACGGTTAACTTTCTTTTCTAGGAAGGAGTCGAACTCCTGCTGCACTTGTAAGGTGCTTCCTAATTCTAAAAAGTGATTTTTTTTAAATGTTAGATGTAAACAGTACCAACTAGTTAATTGATTCCTCAGTTCGTGGTTTAATAAAACACCTACAAAAACTAAATGTAATTTACCTTACGTCCATTTAAAAATAAAAATGTCCAAAGGAAATTCGTTTCCATTCTAAAGTTTAATTACGCAGTACTGTTGATGATGGTGGAAGGGGCAAGGGGGGGGGGGGGTAGTTTAATAGTTGATATCTGACTGCACACAGGGGTAATGATATCACGAAGTTTGGGAAGCAGTAGTCTACACCTTATGCCATGAGGCCCCAATAGACTAGCTACAATATGCAGTGGTATGTTGGCTGCCGGTGTCCAAGTACTGATCGTTACAAGTCGGCACCACACGGAACACATCTTGCCCATTGTTCTCTGTTTAAAATTGCTGCCACCTTCATGAACAACAAATCTGTGACACTGTAAATGCTGAAGATGTGTTGTTGCGTTGTCCGTGTGAACAGATAATTAATTGATTAAAAACGGTAACTGCACTAATATTTAAGTGCATTATGCAGTTTCAGACACGGTCGCAGATGCTTATTATTATTGTTTTTATTATTATTATTACTGTTAGTACAGTAACGTGATGAACAAACGGTATGTGTCGTTTCACTTAACGAAAAGATTAATGTAATCGAAGCGAGTTAGAAAGATAAACTCTCTGTGCACGAAATTATGTTGCGTTTCAAATGCGGTAAAACACAGATTTATAAGACTTTAAGAAACAAGGATAAGATTCGGAGCGAATGGATGAAAGGGAACGGGCAGATGAAAAGAAAGGCGAAGAAGACCGGAAATGAAGAAATTAACAAAATAGTGTGGGATCAGTTCGTAAGTGTGCGGGCGGAAAACTTACCTTTATCTGGACTCATGTTGCAGAGTGAGGCTCTGAAAGTCACTAAAAACCTTGGAATTACGGAGGTTAAGGCATGCACAGAATGGCTGGACAAAGCTAGGCACAACATCGTGTAGAATGAAGTGTGTGGGGAAGCATGTGCATGAAAGTGTAGCAATATAATTGAAGACAATACTGTCCAACTTAATTGTGAATTATGACCCGAAAGACGTGCTCAATGCCGATGAAACGGGACTGTTTTATCTCGCGCTGCCTTCAAAGTCGCTAGCTGTTAGAGCTGAAAAGCGCACCGGCGGAAAAATGTCCAAGGAAAGACTCATTGTACTGCTGCGTGGAAACGTATTAGGTGAAAGGGAGATACCACTGGCGATTCGAAAGGCAGCAAAACCGCGTTGTTTCAAAAACGTCAGTAAGCTTCCAGTCACATTGCGAAGCAATAAAAAGGCGTGGATGGTGAGTAGTCTTACGGAAGAAGGCCAAAATGGAAAAAAGAAATCGCCAAGTTCTCCTTTCCCCAGACAATGCGACCCGCCACCAGAAAGTAACGTTATCAAACGTGAAATTATCTTGGTACTCTCCAGATTCAACTAGCCTCACACAACCCATGGACCTGGGGGTTATTTACACATTTAAGTATCATTATAGGCGATTGCTGATGCAGTCTGTTATTCTTAATGTTGAAGATGCCGAAAGTGCTTTTGCTCTTGCAAGGTCAGTTACTGTCCTGGATGCAATAAATTGGATTGGCTTGGCAGTAAAGGGAATAAAACCCGCAACTGTCACCAAGTGCTTCAACAAACCGGGGTTTGGGGGTTAAGAACAAGACGCTTCTGTGGCCATCGAAGTTCAAGAAAATGTGAAATTAATTAATGAAAATGCGAAAATTTCGCATAGTACAGATAATTACATTCGAAGTGATGAGTTTCTATCAACTCACTCCACTTTCACTTCAGCAACAGATTTAATAGAAATCCGCAACACAGAGGATGATGAAGAAGAAAACAGGAAAACAGAGGAGCAAAATGTTGTCCCTAGAAAAATTAATAAGCCTGAAGAAGCTGTTCCATGCATAATCGATGTTATGCAATTTGCAGCACACACAAATTCTCCCAACTTGTTGGAACTATTGTATGGTGCAAAAAATTGCCTATAAAGAACAGTTTTGACAGGAAATTAAAACAATTTTCCGTCCTTGATATGTGGCGGAAAAAAGTGAAATGTAAAGCAAGTAAACATGGGAATAATATGAAAGTACATACAATAATAAACTAATTTAAAGTTCGAGTAAAAATATAGAAATGCAGAGTTATTTATCAGTTAGTGTTATACTCCAATGTTCTATTATCCAATACACAGTAAATGAACATCTACGGTGCTGGAGTGAAGGTAAATAAATACAGTATACGCATAATTAAAAATCTTTTATTGTACTTTTGTGCATGATAGCTGACAAATTTTACGTAGCCCAGTGAGTGTTGGGTAATCCAGAAACCTGTCCAATTTGGAAAGTTATTTTAGTTCTAGGCGATTCTGGTTTGAGGATGTTTTATTGTATTATTATCAGTGTGATGTTCCCAGCTGGGGACACTAGGACAATGCTAGATCATTTTCTTTTACTTCTGACTTGAGCATAGCTACTCCACATTCTGATTGCTGCTCTTTAACAATGTAATTTAACGATTTAGCAACAACTGATTCTGATGAAGACACTTCTAGTAGGTGTCGAAACATAGGTTAATGTACAGGGTGTTTCAAAAATGACCGGTATATTTGAAACGGCAATAAAAACTAAACGAGCAGCGATAGAAATACACCGTTTGTTGCAATATGCTTGGGACAACAGTACATTTTCAGACAGACAAACTTTCGAAATTACAGTAGTTACAATTTTCAACAACAGATGGCGCTGGTCTGGGAAACTCTATAGTACGATATTTTCCACATATCCACCATGGGTAGCAATAATATGGCGTAGTCTCTGAATGAAATTACCCGAAACCTTTGACAACGTGTCTGGCGAATGGCTTCACATGCAGATGAGATGTACTGCATCAGCTGTTCAATTGTTTCTGGATTCTGGCGGTACACCTGGTCTTTCAAGTGTCCCCACAGAAAGAAGTCACAGGGGTTCACGTCTGGCGAATAGGGAGGCCAATCCACGCCGCCTCCTGTATGTTTCGGATAGCCCAAAGCAATCACACGATCATCGAAATATTCATTCAGGAAATTAAAGACGTCGGCCGTGCGATGTGGCCGGGCACCATCTTGCATAAACCACGAGGTGTTCGCAGTGTCGTCTAAGGCAGTTTGTACCGCCACAAATTCACGAAGAATGTCCAGACAGCGTGATGCAGTAATCGTTTCGGATCTGAAAAATGGGCCAATGATTCCTTTGGAAGAAATGGCGGCCCAGACCAGTACTTTTTGAGGATGCAGGGACGATGGGACTGCAACATGGGGCTTTTCGGTTCCCCATATGCACCAGTTCTGTTTATTGACGAAGCTGTCCAGGTAAAAATAAGCTTCATCAGTAAACCAAATGCTGCCCACATGCATATCGCCGTCATCAATCCTGTGCACTATATCGTTAGCGAATGTCTCTCATGCAGCAATGGTAGCGGCGCTGAGGGGTTGCCGCATTTGAATTTTGTATGGATAGAGGTGTAAACTCTGGCGCATGAGACAATACGTGGACGTTGGCGTCATTTGGACCACAGCTGCAACACGGCGAACGGAAACCTGAGGCCGCTGTTGGATCACCTGCTGCACTAGCTGCGCGTTGCCCTCTGTGGTTGCCGTACGCGGCCGACCTACCTTTCCAGCACGTTCATCCATCACGTTCCCAGTCCGTTGAAATTTTTCAAACAGATCCTTTATTGTATCGCTTTTCGGTCCTTTGGTTACATTAAACCTCCGTTGATAACTTCGTCTTGTTGCAACAACACTGTGTTCTAGGCGGTGGAATTCCAACACCAGAAAAATCCTCTGTTCTAAGGAATAAACCATGTTGTCTACAGCACACTTGCACGTTGTGAACAGCACACGCTTACAGCAGAAAGACGACGTACAGAATGGCGCACCCACAGACTGCGTTGTCTTCTATATCTTTCACATCACTTGCAGCGCCATCTGTTGTTGAAAATTGTAACTACTGTAATTTCGAAAGTTTGTCCGCCTGAAAATGTACTGTTGTCCCAAGCATATTGCAACAAACGGTGTATTTCTATCGCTGCTCGTTTAGTTTTTATTGCCGTTTCAAATATACCGGTCATTTTTGAAACACCCTGTACCTACCGTTTATGTGCAACCGGTTGACTGTTTAATCCCATGTTGGAACTAATTTACTTTCGTTGAGGCGTGAAGGTTGTTCATTACCTAGTAGAAAAATGCATTGCAAAGTTGGTAGGAACAACTGATACGTGCCCTAATTGATGCTGAAGGATTTGGCTCTCGTTGGCATGATGTGCTTTGTTCATCAGTTAGGCGCAAAATGATCACGATAGGCGAATGAATAATGTCTGTGTGGCTGTGCTGCGTTCGAATTGTGACGTAGACGTGCCGAGCTGGGGCATTCACGTCTTGCGTGCGATTTCATATACGTCGGGACAAGTTGATTAGCAGACGCAGGCCTGCGTGCCGATCCCACCATTTGTGGGCGGCTGGCGCGTCGCGAACCACGTGACGGCTGCCTCTCGTTTCGCAGCAGGTGAGCCAGGATGTTTCCGCGCCAGCAGGACACCGCGGGCTGGCGCCAGTCACAGCTAATTGGATTGTCTTTCGGGCTGGAACGTGTCAAGCGAGCGGCGGAAAAAGCGGCGTCCAATCAGGCAACCGGTGTGTGGCTGCGTGATGGGGGGGGGGGGGGGGGGGAGGTAGCTCTCGCCGGTTCCGCTGGCGGCGCTGCCGTTCCCTGCTGTCACACAGACGTGAGTTCCGGCAGCGGAGCCCAGGCCTGGCCGCAGCTGGCCACCTTCGTCCGAGAGCTTTCATTAGCCGCTTGGCTCTTATTGCTGTTTTTGGAAAAATGTCGCAAGGCTTTAGGTTCCGAATTTCGAGATATTTCTCTGCAAAAGAATTCCCACTGAGAGGAATGGTACGGTATTAATTTACAGGAATCGCACACTTGAAGCTTCTTATTATTTGCAACTCGAAATCATTCCCCACAAACCAATAAGAGTGGAGATAGCAGCACGCCAGACATCTGAGATATACAGGGTGAAAAGTATATAAACCGACAAACTCTGGGAGTTTGCAGGGGACATCAAAACAAATATTTCTCCCTAATATCATTATATCATTTTTTTCCTACGAGGATTATTTAAACCGGTGGAGGCCGAATTACGCTCTTCAGTTGTTACAGGCCGTATTACGATCTTCAGTTGCTAGAGCGCGTATTACGCTCTTCAGTTGTAGGCAACTGGTGTCTACCAGTGTAGTAGTGCATTGTCTCTGTTTACTAATGGTGCGATACATATGGGGTGAGTACACTGATATGTTCCATTAAGTTTCGGGTTTGCAGCCGCAAGAAATCTCCTTCTTCTTCTAATACTTCGGCTGTGTAACGTTCAGTCATCTTCAGAGTGAGCCGCAAGACTGCCGCTCCAGTGCTCCCTTCGTCCCTTTATACTGTTTTACCGCGCGACTGCGCATGCAGTCACAGATGCAAATGCGCGAGAGACGTTGGGCGGCACAGACATGCATAATGCGCGAGTTGTATCTATGACTCCGCAGTTGATCTGTGTTGGCATATCGATATATCATTGTGAGCTGCACTGTGACGAAGTCTTTGCGAGTTTATTACAGCAAGTGCCGGATTCCAGGATTTATCAAGATTGAAACCACTATCTCTATTAATTAAATTCGTCGTCAAGCGAATTTCAATTGCCTCCTTCACTATCGAGTCCCAAAAGGATGATGTAGCTGCCAAAATTTCGACGTTTTCATACAACATACAGTGACTATTATCAATACAGTGCTCTGCCACTGCCGACTTGTTAGGCTGTAAAAGTCGTGTGTACCTCCGGTGTTCTGTACATCTCCACAACAAATACAGAGGGCACTGAAAATGAAACCGAAAGAGGCCACAAAGAAAGCAGAAGAAGATGAAGAAACCTTTTACAACCTAACAAGTCTGCAGTGGCAGAGCACTGTATTGATAATGGTCACAGTATGTTGTATGACAACGTCGAAATTTTGGCAGCTACATCATCCTTTTGGGACTCGATAGTGAAGGACGCAATTGAAATTCGCTTGACGACGAATTTAATTAATAGAGATAGTGGTTTCAATCTTAATAAATCCTTGAATCCTGCACTTGCTGCACTAAACTCGCAAAGACGTCCTCACAGTGCAGCTCACAATGATATATGGATATGCCAACACAGATCAACTGCGGAGTCATAGATACAACTTGCGCATTATGCACGTCTCTGCCGCCCAACGTCTCTGGCGCATCTGCATCTGTGACTGCATGCGCAGTCGCGCGGTAAAACAGTATAAAGGGACGAAGGGAGCACTGGAGCGGCAGTCTTGCGGCTCACTCTGAAGATGGCTGAACGTGACACAGCCGAAATATTAGAAGAAGAAGGAGATTTCTTGCGGCTGCACACCCGAAACTTAATGGAACAGTTTCTGCGCCGCCAAAACCTGAAGATTTACACTGATATGGTTGGTGCGTACTACGTAGCGCACCACATAGGACGAGCTACACAGCGAGTTTATCAACAACAATATCCTAATCGCCGTATCCCGCATCATTGCTGCTGTCTACCAACGTCTGCGTGAGACCGGGTCATTTAGCAGATTACTTGTACAGGGACGCCGTCGCGCGTTAAGAACTCTGCAATTTGAAGAAGATGTTTCGCAGCATGTGGAGCGGGATCCTTCAATCAGCATTCGTGCAATTGCACGTAACATGGGGACGAATCAGGCGAATGTAAGACCAGTCCTTCGAGTTCAATTGTTACGTCCATTTCACTTACAGCGTGTCCACAACCTTGAACCAGTTGATTAGCCACCCAGAGCACAGTTTTCGCAGTGGTACCTGGAACAGTGTGAAATACACCCTACACTTCCATCCTCTGTGTTGTTTACCGCTGCGCGGGATCAGCCGAGCGGTCCAGGCGCTGCAGTCATGGACTGTGCAGCCGGTCCTGGCGGAGGTTCGAGTCCTCCCTCGGGCATGGGTGTGTGTGTTCGTCCTTAGGATAATTTAGGTTAAGTAGTGTGTAAGGTTAGGGACTAATGACCTTAGCAGTTAAGTCCTATAAGATTTCACACACATTTGAACATTTTTGTTGTTTACCGATGAAGCAACGTTCGGGCCTGATGGAGTCTTCAATATGCGCAATTCACATGTTTGGAGTGAGGATAACCTACATACCACAGTTACTAGCGCTCATCAAGTGCGGTTCTCCGTTAATGCGTGGAACGGTGTTATTGGAGACTGTTTAATTGGGCCGTATCTGCTACCTAGGCCATTAATTGGCAGGCACTATTACAATTTTATCGCCAGAGCATTGCCAGAATTTCTGGAAGACGTCACGCTCCCTACATGAGAACGCATGTGGTTCCAACACGACGGGGCGCCGGCACATTTCAGTCGTCGTGTGCGTCGATTCCTGGACCGGCGGTTCCCAGAAAAGTGGATTGGCAGAGATGGTCCTGTACCATGGCCTGCTCGATCCCCAGATATGTCCCCTCTGGACTTTTTGTGTGGGGAGGGATGCGCAACATTGTTTACGTAACTCCTGTTGCATCAGAAGAGGATCTGGTTGCCCGGATAGTAGCAGCAGCAGAAACAATTCAGGCTCCTCCTGGGATTTTTGCCCGTGTCAGACAGAACATGATCCGACGGTGTAACCTTTGTTTACGTGTCAGTGGAGGCATTTTTGAAAATCTACTGTAATTGAAATTGGGTTGTGTTAATGTGTTGTGTCTTGGTCATAGAAAAATGGAAAAGTGTTTGTTGGTTTAATTAATTTGCCGCCAAAGAAATCTTCCTCTACCGGTTTAAGTACTCCTCATAGGAGAAAATGACATTAGGGAAAAATATTTGTTTTTATGTTCCCTAGAACCTCCCAGAGTTTGTCGGTTTAAATACTTTTCACCCTGTATAAACAGTTGCTGAGAAAATGTCGACAGCGCTGAGTTTTCTGAACATCCCTGTGTAGCATCTACACAATGTAACATCTCAAAGTAAGAGCAATTGCTACTCAGTTGATAATTTTAAAATACTTTCTATCAGCAGAGTGAAGCAGAACTCCAACGACAGACGTTTCTAATATGTTTGGACAACATGGTTATGGATTGACAGCGATTAATATAAATTAACTTAGTATTAAGAAAACAGTCTTAATCGCGTATTTCATTTATCTAGTGCCGACCGGTTTCGGCCCATCGCAGGGGCCATCTTCAGGGCAAACATATGGTCGACTGTTGGTGGCGTCACGACTACCAAGGTGTGGTGGGAGGTGTGTAAGGGACCCACGGTCTCCGGCGGCTCGTTACAGAACATTAATGTAACAATGATTCATTTGGCTTGTTGCCGCAGTAACCTTTGCTTCTGTGAAAATTCCTTCACAAAAACGACAAGGACTGTAATATGCTGTTACCTAAACGTACAACACAAAACGAAGGGTCGTACGACAAGCTTCTTACACAAAAGTAGTGTGACGTGGCTGCCGCTGCTGTGGAACAGATCAGCAGAGCATCGTGTCGTTCTTCCATTGCACTGAGTGGACGCATACACGAGGTGCATGTGTACCAGCTCTTGAACATTGCAGACTAAACGCTTAAGGCAATCAGAATGTACCGAACAAAATCTAAAATGAAAGCTTCAAGCTATTTCCTCCCGCACTTGATTGCTCTACCCTTCCCCGCCCTTAGCGCACAACCACTTAACAGCCACCACTGATTGCTCATCCTAGACAATACGGTTACTGTTGAATAAATTCCAGTTGTAGCATTATCGCCTACCACGCAAGGGGGCCCGGGTTCGATTCCCGGCAGGAGAATGGGTGTTGTGCGCCCTTCATCATCATTTTCTTCATCATTGACAAGTCGCCGAAGTGACGTCAACTAAGAAGACTTGCAATACGGCGGCCGAAACCCGAAAGGGAATATCCTGGACAATAAATGCCACACGATCATTTCATTTCCAGAATCAAGCATCACAAATTCTTAAGTCGGTAGAAGCAAACGCCACTAAAAGAGTTCAGTTTTTCACTGCACACAAATATGTAAACATTGTCGTACTGGAAGGAGAGGCACATAGCAGTCAGTCGCTATCCCATTAGTTTTTACTACTCTCCGATATCTACATTTCGGCTACAATGGCCATCTTCAGTGTGTAAAGGAATTATATAAATTTGTTTTCTGTGAATATATAGGTACTAGTTCAACTACCAGAGATTAGTGCGTAAAGCATTTATTGAAAAAAAGAAGCTTTTGGGACGACTATTTTCTCCAGTACACGTGTTGCATCGTGACCCATTGATTATGAGTGCTGTTTCCTTTCTTTTACGACAATTTCGATGTGCAATTAGAATAGTGAAGCATTTTCCATCAGTGGTGGTAGTGTGTATTGGCGTCGATTATCTGTGTTGCAGGGTGATTGTCAAGCAAAGCAAGATGAGGCACCTCTCGCAAACTCTGATGTCAAACAGCGATAGATGCAATCCCCAGCTTATGCTCATAGGTAATATACTTATTAAACTCCACTCTGCCCAACATCAGCATCTCGTCAGTTGAACATATTTTCCAACAACAACAAAAAAAAAAAAAAGAATATAGTACCATCCACACGATCCTTTTTCTTCCCAGCTAGTATGTGAAGGGTAGAGTTTGAGTAAGTTTTCAACTAGTTTTGAGAGGTACGGTGTAATTTTTTCCGAGCAGGATAACATCAGTTGTATGGTATCATCAATTTTTGAGCTTTGTTATGATGTTAGGCACTTTTTGTGTAGCGCTCTGCATACAGTTGTGTAATTATTACCGATTTTTAGTTCAGCTTCCCAACCAAAATAAATGAAGTACATTAACCTACCCGTCCTCGCCTGACTCTGGACAGTTTCCATGTGTTGGTATGCACAGAAGGACTATGGTTCGAGTTCCAGGAAGTGTACCACCATTTTGAAGTTCCCACCACTTTCCGGGTGGGGTGTGGGATGGGATGTCAGCACAGGCCTGGGACTAAGAAATTCCCATCAAAATTCGAAATTCCCACCAAAATTCAAAATTCCCACCCGTAGTGTAGGGGAGGGTTAGTGGGGGTGGGGAATGGGGAGGTGTGGGCAGGGGATGAGGTATAGGCTGAGGAGATCGCATGGCATCATCTGCGGGGGTGGTGAGGGGGGTTAGTGTTGGGTAATTAATTGATCAATTTAATTAATTGGCATACAATTTGATACCAAAATAGTGCTTGTGCCGCCATTTTCCCACTACTCTCTTTTACTTCCGTCTTTGGTTCTTTGATGCACAACTAAACAGTGAGGAACGAGGGCTCTATCCATGTCTTTTTGGTACTGTGGTCTTCAGAATGAAGACTGGTTTGATTCAGCTCTCCATGATACTCTATCCTGCGCAAGCCTCTTCATGTGTGAGTAACTCCTGCAACCAACATCCTCTTGAACATGCTTACTGTATTCATCTCTTAGTCGCTCTCAACAATTTTTACCCCTCACACTTCCCTCAAATGCTCAATCAGTGAGACCTTGCTGTTCCATAAAATGTCCTATCAACCGAGCCCTTTTGTTAGTGAAGTTATGTCAGAAATTTCTTTTATCTCAATCCTTTTCACTGCCTTCCCATTGATTAAGTGATCTACCCATCTAATCTTCAGCATTCTTCTGTAGCACCACATTTCAAAAGCTACTATTCACATGTTGACTGAACTGCTTGTAGTCCAGGTTTCACGTGCAGCAAGGCTACACTCCATACAAATATTTTCTGAAAAGACTTCCTAACTCTTAAATCCATATTCGATGTCTTTTATCCAGAATAGCTTTTGTTGCAGTTGCTAATCCACATTTTATATCCCCTCTACTTCGTCCATCGCCTGATTTAATTCGACTACATTTTACTACCCTTGTCTGCTTTTGTTAATGTTAATCTTACACCCTCCATTCACAGTGTCGATTCCGTTAAACTGCTCTTCCAAGTCCTTCGCTGTCTTCGACCAACTCTCAATGTCATCGGCAGACCTCAAAGTTTTTATATCTTGTCACTGAACCATAATTCCTTCTCCAAATTTTTCTTTGGTTACCTTCATTGCTTGCTCAAAGTCCAGATTGGATAACATGGAGGATAAGCTACAACACTGTCTCAGTCTCTTTTCAACCACTAATGGCCTTTCATGCACATTGGTTCTTATAAGTGCTGTTAGGTTTCTGTATAAGTTGTATATAAACTTTTACTCCCTGTGTTTTACCGCTGCTACCTTCAAAATTACCAAGATCTATCCCTGTGTTACACTGTTTTTAATACCAGCACTTCGTTCTTAGTCTTCCGAGACTATTGTTTCTTTTTGCTTCTCACGCATTCTGTACACTACACGTTTCTGCTTATAGCCTACACAAACTTTTCTAAGAATTTCCTACATCCTGCACCATTTTACACTGTCGATCTTTTTCTATTGGTCGACATTTCCTGTGACTTTTCTTGTCTTTCTCCCATTATCAAGCAGAGGTGCCCATATGGCCACCCTCTGATTTTTGTGACTTATCTTAGAGAATGCGATACCCATATACCTGATTTTTGAACCTTCCTTCCTGTGTGCTAATAACGCATGTTGGTAGAAAGATCGCACGCAGTTCATCACATTTGGCAGTTCTAGAGTACACTGACGTGTATCATTGTGGACTGTTGCGTTTAAACGTTCTTCGTCAGACCCAGAAGGTTTTCCTGAACGTGGAGAGTAACTAATGTCAAAACGATCCTCCTTAAAACTAGAAAACTACTATGTTGCCGTGCTCTGGCCAGTGGAATTATCCGCATATACGGCGCAAATGTTTGTGGCTGCCACCGCCGCTATCACGCCTCTAACTAAAACATTAGAATATGTCGGGAAAGTTCTGAATGTTCCATTTGACACTCCATTTTCTAACTTCCACAGTTCTATTCACTATCTACAGATCACAAAATGACAATATGTAAATTCAAACAGTAACAGTGAACTACAAAGAAACGTCAGAAATACCTCTCTGTTGTCTTTACCTTTATTAAAACCACACTGTCTGTCACCTAACGTATCCTCAGTTTTCTTTCCCCTGCGTCTGTAGAATATTCTAGTTAGCAACATTGGTGAATGAACTGTTAAGCTCATTGTAAGACAGTTTTATCACTTATCCGCCTTATCCCTACGTCTGGTGGTACTGTCAGAAACGAGAATTTTTTCTGTACTGTATATGTACTGTAAGACAAGAGACTTTTTTCCAACATGCAAGAGGTACTGAGAAACCAGGACTGCAGTTTTGTTGAGTCTCTTGACAAGAACAGAATTTCTAATTAAATTTAATTTAAAGTTACTATCACGATTCGATTGATTGTTAAATTAGAAATCTAATGATATCTGTCACGGATTGATCAATTTATTAATTCAAAAGTCGATAAAATGAACCGATGAAAAAAAGATGTGAAATAACTGTTCTCCGACAATTTGAGACCAGATGTGACATGCCTGAATACGGAACTGTTGAGTAAGGAGAGCTGAGAAATTTTCAGCGCTAATTAATTATTTCTAATCATTTACAGAATCACTAGATTCTATAGATTTCCCAAGTCGTTAATTTGAATTTCAAGCTGCGGCTACCTCGGTACACAGGGGCACAAGTTGGCTCCATTTCACTCTCTCCAACTCCGGAGCTGTCGCTCCCCAGAAAAAATTGTAATCGCCTCCTCCGTTAGGTCGGCTACAGCGCTCCCTTTCTACCGGCGGACTCCTACCGTGGTGAGGCGTCCGAATCTGTATAAGTTCTTAGTGTTTTGCCACTTGTTATTCCCGTGGTTATTAGTTTATTTATCGATTGTCATTTTGAAAATGTTCAAATGTGTGTGAAATCTTATGGGACTTAACTGCTAAGGTCATCAGTCCCAAAGCATACACACTACTTAACCTAAATTATCCTAAGGACAAACACACACACCCATACCCGAGGGAGGACTCGAACCTCCGCCGGGACCAGCCGCACAGTCCATGACAGCAGCGCCCCAGACCGCTCGGCTAATCCCGCGTGGCTGTCATTTTTCATTTGTAATTCACTGTTGTCGTTTGAATTTACTAATTGTCAGTTGCAAGGTGTCAGGCAAATCCAACACCTTCCATGTAAACCCTGGCATGATAAGCAAATCCAGTAGTATGTCACATAGCTCCGAATAAATCGTGACATTAAATTAACCGAAGTAATACGAGTAACGAGTGAACAAATGGAATACCACAGACTAACGCAAGAATGCCTAAATGCATGTCATACCTTCCCACCGTGGGACAGACGCAGTTCCGAGGGGAGAAACGAGAACAGAAGCCGAGAGCAGAACCGTGTTAAACTGGAAGGCCCTACGACAAGGGACGGACACCCACGTCGCCAGCTAACCGCTAGGACCACACCCCAGCTCCAAGTTTCACCGTGAGACTTTTTCGCGTCCCTGTTACGTCAGGACCACCCCCCAGCCCATGTTAAAAGCTAGAGCCCTCCAGAAGAACAGTATAGATCTTACGATAACGCAAAAAGGGCCACCCCAACCACAAGTTTTAGCGTGAGACTTTTTTGCGTCTCTGTTACGTCAGGACCACCCCCCAGCCCATGTTAAAAGATAGAGCCCTCCAGAAGAACAGTATAGATCTTACGATAACGCTAAAAGGACCACACCAGCTGCAAGTTTTAGCGTGAGACTTTTTCGCGTCTCTATTACGTTGCAAACTTTAAAAACATTGCCCCACCACGAAAAAACGTTTCTCATTGGATGGACAGAATTTTTGTAGGGGGAGCTTAAGGTTAACATTGAGACCCTGATTGGTCAGATGAAAACACAGCCAGATAGTTTTTTTAAACCAACTTCGGTAAATTGTAGTAAGGAGAAGTAAGGAGAGAGTTGCTTCCGAGACGGAGAGGCGAGCAGAGCTGTGCTGTCCGCCGCCCCCTGACGAACACCGACAAGGTAATGAACACACGCAATGCCGCATAACAGCGCATAAAGCTTCACTCAGAACTGTAGAAGTCTCATCTGTTACACCCCCTTTTTGCGTAATACTAGTGTCGATCGTCAATTAAAGCTCAGGGTGTTCACATTTGCCACTTGAAGTAAAAATGTGAAACGCGATGATTTTTCTGTTATATAGTTATTGAGAAGCCACATCAGCCACCGTAATTTACGAAAAGTTAGATAAGTAATTAAAGATAATTGGGGGTCACTGTAGACCATTTTGATAGTTT
This sequence comes from Schistocerca piceifrons, assembly GCF_021461385.2. Lineage (NCBI taxonomy): Eukaryota > Metazoa > Arthropoda > Insecta > Orthoptera > Acrididae > Schistocerca > Schistocerca piceifrons. Next base: position 724,184,864 of record NC_060139.1, read on the forward strand.
TCTCTCTTGTGAAACTTAATTTAAACCTAGATTATATATGTGATATGGCATAGGTCATCCTTCGATCCATTGTAGAACTTGGAAACCCACTCAGGGAATATTCGCTCACATTTTTGTTGAATGCAGTTGGTTTTTATCATCCTGTATTAAAACATTTCCTTTTATCAATAGTGCAATTTATAAACAATGTTTTGTGAGTAGAATAAAATTTCCAATGGTAAACTTAACTGCTTTTTCGACGTTATTTTGCCAGCTAACTAAAAATAGGAAAGCCTTGAACCCCTTCAACTAAATTTGGTTAGTATTAAGATTCTTTTACAGGGAGTGCAGTGGAGCTGACGCTGAAATCATTAAGTATTTGGTTATATCATCGCTAGTCTCACTGAACTCTTCTGAACTCTACATGTCATGTGTGGTCTGGCGCCTCCTTAGCAGCAACAGGTCCCAGGTTCAAACTAGTCAATTCCCTAAAAAACACGCTCAGAGCGCCGTTGCGCGAAAGTGGTAAGGAGACACGATATAGAACAAACAGACACCACGCAGAATGTTAGACAGTTTGTTATCTGGAGATAGTGAATGGAGTTGTGGTCGCTAGAAAATGGAGTGCCGAGAGGAAAAATCGGAACTTTCCCGGCATATTCCAATGTTTTACTTAAACAGGCACCCAGAAACATTTGACCGTATATGATGATATTGCCACTGGACAGAGAACGGAAACAAAATGGTTTTCCAGTTTTAAGAAGGATCGTTTTGATATTAGTTTATTTCCACAATCAGGAAGAGCTTCAAAGTTCGATGAAGGGCGTTTAAACGCAACAATCCTCAACGACCCCCTTCAGTATACTGGAGAACTGGCGAATCCGATGAACTGATATCATTCCACGATCACGTGATATTTGGATGCAATTAGGAAGGTTCATATGTCGGGTATATGGGTAGTACATTCTGTTAGCTGAAGTCACAAAGATCAATGGCTGGTCACACGTGCATCTCTGCTTGCCCGTCATCGATTTCCTAGTGAATAACGTTCCTATCCTGTATCGTTACTGGCGACGAGAAATGGTGTCTTTACGCTGAAATAACAAAAAGAACGAAATGATTGGGCCCAAAAGAAGCAGCAACTCCCCATACAAAGAAGTGCGCGCATCCACAAAAGGTAACATTATGCATCTGGTAGGAGAGCGACGGTGTGGTATAATTAATTGCTTACCCAAGGTGTAACCGTCATTTCTGACATTTATTGTCAACAACTGAGACGTCTTGCAAATGCAGTCCTAGAACAACGACCAGGAAGACTGATTGATGTGATGCTACTCCGCGGTAACGCCCGCCCGCATTCTCCTAGACTGAACAAAAAAAACTATACAGAAGTTGGGTTGGGAAGTCATAACGCACCCATCTTATTCACCTGATCTTGCACTCTCAGATATCCACCTTTTCCGCTCTCTATGGAACACCATCAAGAACTTCCTTTCCGGATGAAAATGCACTCCAAACATGGCTCGACGAGTTCTTCGCTTCAAAATCACGTGATTTTTGTAGCTGCGCAATCGAAAACTTACCCCAGCGATGGCAGACTATTGTAAATAGTGAAAGAGAATACATTATTGACGAATAGAGTCTCTGTTACATGTATCTGTTCTGTCTATTACACTTACAGAAAAACGCTACGAACGTATGTACCATCCCAATACTAAAGGGCCGAATGAAACTCTTGGCACCCTATTTCGTTGCAGTTCTTAGTAATAGCCACACTGTGTTACCAGCAGAGCGGGCATTACCACCATTTTCAGCGTCTGTGCGCTTGCTTAAGTTACTTGGTAACTGGTATGGACAGAGAAGTTCGTTCCAGTACCTCAGTTTCCCAACAGAGCGCTGGCGATATATGCGATGCATCCGTTAGCCTCTTGATGGACGAGGTTGACTTTTTCCAAGCACACGCGATAAGTTGGTTCGTGCTGCCCCTGTATGCGCTTTCGTTCAAACACCCATCCCATGGCTATTAACAATTTTCCTCTTAATTTCGAAAGTTTCTTCGCAATTTTCTGTTATCAAACGCTCTCAAAGGGCCTGGACGAGCTGTTCACATTTCATTTCTTATGTATAGTGAAACTTCATTGTTTCATCCTGACATGTAGCAAGATGCTGTCATACCAGATTATTTCTTTGTGAGCGACTCTGTCTCTTGTAAGATATAACAGCGTACCTCACATTTCGTGTGTTTTACGATGCACGCACCTTAATTAGTCCATCTTCCGTTACTGAGTGGTCAGTGCAGCTTAGTGCCACGCAGAGAACGCGGATTAGAATCCCAGTTAGGCAGGGATTTTTACTTGGTGGAAAGACTGGAAAGAGGTGCACTCAGCCTCGTGAGGACAGATGAGTAGCTACCTGACCGAGCAGTAGCGGCTCCGCGTCACAACTGACAACGGCTGAGAAAGTGGCGTGTACAGTCCACGCTCCTCCATACCGCTTCAAACGTCGCCTTTGGCAGAGGATGACAAGGCGGTCGGTCGGTGCCGGTTGTAATTAATCAAGTGCGCAGAAATGGGTGACGGAGATTTTCGCCCTTTACGTTAGTACGCGGTCCAATGACATTAATGTGACTACCACCTGTGTTCGATGCCAACGTGCAGTAACCACTCACAGACGGCAGTTGGCAACACTAGCAGTGGACATTATATAAAGCATGTCGGGGGATACGGAAAACCGTTAAGTAGTTGTCGTAATGTGGAAACGAAGCGATTTATCTGACGTACAAAAGAACTTGATCATTGGCTTTCAGACCAAGGGTGCAAAAATTTACGAAACGGCAAAGTTTTTAAACTGTTCGCGTATCGCCATTGTTAAAGCATACACTGCATGACAAAACAGCTCTATCCAAAACCGGTACCGAGGGAACTGTGGTGCACCACGGACCCTAGATGACAGGGCGGACGACTGCTTGGGAGATATGTACGAGAGAATAGACGCGCAAGTGCTGAGCAACTGACCACGCAGATGGGCCAAGTGGCTACCAACGGTGTCTCGACGTCGACCGTTTAGCAAATGTTGGTGCATATGGGCCTCCACAGCTGTGCTTGGCTCATACATCTGTACAGACTGCTGTCCATCAGCGACGATGGCTATAATCTGCTCACCAGTACCCGAGCTGGACGTAAAAGGTGGTCTTTTCATTTTACTAACGTTTTATACTCCACTGGACAGATAGCCGCAGACGTGTACGGGCTGCAACAATCGTCGGGTCCAGGCTGAAGGCGAGAGACTTATGGTCTGGGGAATCGTTTTGTGGCAGTCCCTGGTTTTCCAGATATTCTGGATGGCACAGTGAATCAACACGTCCATTCATCAATCGTCGGGGACTATATCCAGCCCTAAATCCAGTTTCTATTTTCCAGGCCATGATGGCGTATACCAACAGGACAGGCAACGTGTCACGCAGCTCACAGTGTACGTGCGCGGTTCGTAGAACACCAGAATGTGTTTACCATACATCCCAGTCCATCAAACTCCCCCGATTTACACCAAATCGAGAATCTATGGGACCACCTCAATCGGGCTTTTCGTTCCATGGTTCCGCAACTGAAAAACCTAGCTCAGCTGGCGATTGCAATGGAATCAGCATGGCTGCAATCCCTGTTTGTACCATCCAGAACCACACTTACTCTCTTCCTCCACCTCCGTGGTACAAAAGGCGGGTATCCGGGCTTTTCACAGTTGGTCATATAAATGTGATTGGAGCGTGCATTAGGCGTGGGATTTCGGTTTCATGTGAGGAGCTTGTAAGCGTCGCTTCAGAATTCGGACATGTAGACGTCTCCAACGTTTCGGCTCGTTCTACGATAGTTGCACGAAACACAGAAAGACAAGACGATGAAATAAGGATGATGACACCCAGCATTGTCTATGCCACAGACGTGAAAGCATGTGGATGTGCAGCGGGTATATATGGACTGCTACATGTCGGAGAATGCGTTACCTATTACTGAGCACTTTATTTATCAAGATCAGGTACTGCTAAATATAGTCTTTCTGTCAATTCATTTTTCTAAGAAGAAAAATCTGGGGAATTCATTAAGGAAACATTATTCAACTGTCAAGTATAAATCCCCAGCATATGTACTGGCTGAGGCGGTACTGTGATACGCAATCCTTTCAACATTATGGATGTACTACATATAAATTTGGGCACAGTCCTGAAACACACGTTCGATGGCAATTATTTGATAAGTATGGTTACAGTAGTTATTCCACGACTTAAGCTGTCAAAGATACTGTCAGTTCGATGAAGAAAACTGCTGACTCGAATCCGAGACAGGCAAGCTTGAAGCTAGAAACGGAGATTAGGTGGAACAGCCTGTTCGAAACGCAACAGTCTGTAGTTTGGCTGTGCCTCCACAGAGAGGCATTTCTGAAAAGCTTACTGACTGCAACGCAGCAAAAGAACTCGTGGAATTTTTAGAGCCATTCAAAGATGCAATAGGAGAGCTGGAAGGCGAGAAGTTTCCGTTAATGTAGTTTGTTATGTTATGGGTGCAAAAACTGAAAAGTCGTTGTGCAGAGGTACATTTAACTTCCTGAAGACCAAGTTTTCTCGTTTAGTTTAGACTGCGCCCACAGCAAATGAAAATCTCACGCAATTGCCAAACACCAGTTTCAGTGTCACCGGTACTTTGGCAGTACAATACACCTATCGTATCGTCGTCCATTAACTGTACACACTTGTAGATGAGAAAGCCGAAACTCGGACAGTGCAGAGGATAGTAACATTTCTGTGGTCACCCTTTCGATTGGAAGTGGTTCCTGTTTCTGATAGAGGTAAGGCGCTAAATGCACTCCATCAGATATGTGAATAAATTTCAGTTCCTGATACGCTAGAACAACTTACAACGTGGTAGTAATATCATACTCAATTTCTGTGACATCCGTAAATATTTATTGAGGGAGATGAGAGAATGACGCTCCTGCTCAGCAGCCACAGAAGTGAAATCTCTGTTTTCAGAGGGAGTAGACTATGGGCCACGTCGTACTTACTATCTACAACGATGAGTTGACTTGCATTTAACCAGAATGAATAATGGTGAGGAAGATGCTACGATTGAGAGGTGAAAGTGTAACAGTTGTCTCGGTCACAAGCTATCTAACGTAGCAAGAATTTTCTGGGTTCCAGCCCCAATTATGTGTAGCGAAAGAAATTTCAGTGCATGATGGAACCTCTGCAAACTTGATCCGAAACGAGTGGATTCATTGTATTTACACCAACAGGGAGTAATTTGGAGGCAATTTTGTTCCCGTTTGATTTCTAATTTTTTAGGTGCTCAAATTGACAGTCGTATATTTGAACCAATAGAGCAGATGGTACTATATTCATTCGAGACTGAACATCATTACAAAAGCTGGTAGTTACATAGTTTTTCTGGAAATTCCAAACTGTTTTCTAATTTTCGTGATTGTTTCCTGTTATAAATCCCAAGAAATTCGTCATTAGACGGTACCACGTAGAAATATACGCCAACAGCAGTGTTGTTCCGTCAGGTGGTGGGAGTACGTCAGAGGCGACTCCAGCCTGCACACACACACACACACACACACACACACACACACACACACACACACACACACACATCTGCTAGTAATACGGTCACCAAGCCTCTGCCCTCACCACAGCGCTTGTTCGATCACAACTGGCCCTCTTCGAGCATTCATACCCGGTGAGCTCAAGCGAGCATGAGCGAGAAAAACTCCCAATTTGCAGACCGCTGGTGGAGATCAATGAATTGAAATGGAAAGAAGATTATTTATTGTCAGATTAATATAGGGTACTATCAACAGTATCAGAAAATTATGTAATCGTCGTAGCATTCGTTATGAATGATATCAGAGACTGAGCTCAAAAAATGGTTTAAATGGCTCTGAGCACTATGGGACTTCACATCTGTGGTCATCAGTCCCCTAGAACTACTTAAACCTAACTAACCCAAGGACATCACACACATCCATTCCCTAGGCAGGATTCGAACCTGCGACCGCAGACTGAAGCGCCTAGAACCGCAGGGCCACACCGTCCGGCCTCAGAGACTGAGCTCCTTTGAACAATTCGGTCATAACATTATTCACCTCACAGTCGTCAGAAAACCAACTCTAAAAATAGTGACTCAAGCGGCTCTCGCCTGCTGAGTCTCTAGGTCGTTTCCAGAATGGAAGTGCCCTCCATCGATCCCCAGAGAGAAGTGATCTCTCCACGCCACATCCCTCTCCCTCCTTAATATTTGGCGTCTCTTTTTCCACTTAGGTGACGAAAATCACAGTGGTCGTTACAAAAACATTACCTCCCATTGCATGGGGCACGAATCCATCAGCCAATCACCTGAATTTCGTACTCGTTCCAGAATATTTTCTGGAATTTTCCAGTTTCTCTCCTACTTCCTTAGCATTACGCCAGTAAAAAGCGTCTCTACCTTTCGGCAGGAGGTGTGCCTTAGTGCTTTACATGAGGAGATTCTTCGGAGGTCAGCTTTTGATCTTCTTTGTGACCCCTAACATTCCTTAGCACAAAAAGGATGTCTTTTCGCCTTGTATTATCACAAATGCGCTTTTTCCAAGATGTCTACTTTTAAATTTTTTCCCATTCCACCAAAGAGCAACCACCTTCCTGCTCTGTTCGCATGGTTTATATGGCCTTCAGTATTGTAAACCGCTTCTCTGCTCTCTCTCTGGGCAGTAAATGTCGGCCCCTACGGAAGGTGAGAAGTCTCTTTCAGCCCATCTTTAGCGAAAGTTGCTTCTGAGGTACATGTGCTCCAGTTCGCCCTTTCTGTCAGTACTCTGTTCTAATTAACTCCCAGCCACAGAGTACTACTGAAATAGTTAGTGTTTGGAGCCACCTAGTATCAAAAAATGAAGTGATTAATAATTAGACTGTGCATCATAAACAGTGATCTAATATAAATGGCTCTGAGCACTATGGGACTTAACATCTGTGGCGATCAGTCTCCTAGAACTTAGAACTACTTAAACCTAACTAACCTAAGGACATCACACACATCCATGCCCGAGGCAGGATTCGAACCTGCGACCGTAGCAGTCGCGCTAATATAAATACTAATCTAAAAGAATATGAAATGTATGGTGGCAAAATCTTACCACCTCACTATGCCAGCATCACAACCGGAAGATGAAAAAGTATACAAGGCATATGTGGATACTGAGCATGTGAAGGAAGATGAAAATCTAGTAAGTATGCCTGATTGGAACGCAGAACTAGAATTGAAGAAAAAGTTACAACAGAATTTTGGCTCTGCGGTAGGAACAGAATATTGGCTCTGCAGTAGGAATGAGACAGGAGAAAAACTGAGTTATACATTAAATGTCTGCTAGTAATAGCGAATTTTTGGAAAGGGACCTGGGACAGGGGGAGATTCCAGTGCGATAACGTAGTGGTCAGACACATATTACGAATTCAGGTATTGGATCGTGTACCATACACCAGCAGCAGATCACAATTTAGCTGCTTTGAAGAGTAGAGTTAAGTTTAAGAGAATCGTCTAGAAGAATCAAATTAGAATGGAGTGGGATAGTGAAATACTGTGGGAGTGCGACATAAGCTCAAGTTTTCTAAGGCTGTGTGTATGGCGATAATTAATATCACATTAGGCAATTTATTTGAATAGAAAAGGATATATCTGAAAAGGGCGATCAGAGAAGCTGGAAACCTTTACAAGCCATTGTATATGAAATTAGGACCCACTAATGTATTTAGGTAGTGGGTTAACATGTATAATTACAATAACTGAATAACGAAATTAAAAAAAAAACAAATGTGTACACAATAAAGGTAAATGAGATAGCTGAAAGGAATGAAATAAATAGAAATTACAGTGATGGTACGGCGAAATGGCTACAGACAGAAAAGTGAAGGAATAGATAGAGAAATAGTTGTGGAAAGGGCAAACCGATCACATTAAAAAGTCAAAACAACCTAAAGTGAATTTAAAAACGTAGGATTCAGAATTAAGAATATAAGATTAACTACACTGTTACACGCAGAGGAGAGGACGGACAAGTGGAAAGAGAGCTCTGAAGACCTTTACGATGGGAGGAACCGTCTGATGACGTCTAGAAAAAGAGCTGGTAGTTCATATTGACGACACAGGTGATCCAATATTAAGGTTACACTTCAAGATCATTTCATCCCCATTGACGCGCAAGTCGCCGCAGTGGCGTCAAATCGAAAGACTTGCACCAGGCGAACGGTCTACCCGACGGGAGGCCCTCGTCACACGACATTATTATTGTAACGAAGCTTCGGAAGATCTAAAATCGAAAAAGGCGAGGGGCGCAGAAAAAATTCCTTCGGAATTTCTGAAATTATTTCTGAAAGAGGCAACCAAACGGCTACTCAAGTTCATTTGTGAATCATGTGAGACTGGAGATATTCTGCAACTGTTGTTCATTGAAACTGGACGAAATATGGTGCGTTAAGGAGTTAATGAACTGTTTCCCGCTCGTTCCCTATTAGCTGGAAAATTAATCTCTTGTGTCCCATCGAGCATAGTGACATCTGACTACTTTTCGTCCCGCAGATGTTTCAATAGAAAAAAAAAACCTTACAGATTTGGAGCAACAGGATAATGCTGACAGATCTGGTATATGATTCAGATAGATTCGGTAAATAACGTAAACTCCACCCAGAGGCTCGCCCATCGAGAGGGATTAAAATTTAACGTAGTGTTGAGACTTTTAATCTACACTTAGATTTATCACGAACGTCTCAGTGCTATTTAGGGTTTTAACCACATTTTAGCCGCTATACCCTATTAGCTCAAATAGTTTTTTGTGTTACACGAATTTTTGGAACTTAACACTAAGGTTTTTTAGTTTTTTCCATTTATTATCTCCACGAGTAGTAACTTCGGCAGTGTTGTTTACTAGCGAATAGAAACCTAATGTCTCGATGATGGCTTTGTTAGCGAAAACGAGTTACAAAACTGAATTAATACTGTAGAACAGCAACAGTTTGTGCCTTTCATTTACAACTAACGCTTCTTCCCTCTTTGTTATTTTCATCAGGTATAGGTAACAATCTGACAGGTGGTAGATCATGAAGTCCACAGTTAGCTACGAAGCACAGTGGAAGAGATCACTCTGGACAGAGGACAGAGAGGAATTAACAGCTGCCGCAGAGAACACCTGAGAGACGGGCTACTGCGTCAAGTGAGGCTCAGCAGATAGGAGCGGCTGCCCGCTATCTGGCGGGACAGACCCCCCCCCTGACCATTCACCACTGCCAGCCAGCTCTTCCGCTCCCAATAACTGGGCTTTACTGCTGACGTTAATGGCTGCTGCAGCCAGCTTCACGTTGCTGTGGCACAAGTGGTCCTCTGTAGGCTGAACATCAGGTTATCGCAAACAGTCGCTCCCAGCACACGTCTGCTAAAGCTAGCTAACCAACAGCTTGAGTGCTGCTGAAAATAGATACTCAACGTAATGAGCACAAGAAAATATGTGGAAAGAGACGATTCCGACGAACAAATATGCGATGAAATCGAAACCTATGTTTATGCTGAGCAGGGTTCCATCGATCAGTTACAATGCAGACAGCACATTAACAGCACAAAGGAAACTGTACAAATGTTTCGAGACATCTATAATCTCCGTTTAGTTCAAGAACTGAATGTGATACACCGAGAGTGAAAAAACTGAGCTTCAGGAAGTAACGCCAGATAAGGTGTACGAAGCAATCCTGCTACGAATGTGAAGGAGGTGGTAGTGTGACATTATTATCACATGTCAATAAGCGATGTTGTTTCATTTCCTGCCCCTGTTTCGTTGTTTATTGAGAGTACCGGATATATGGGTTCAAATGGCTCTGAGCACCATGGGACTTAAACTTCTACGGTCATCGGTTCCTTAGAACTTAGAACTACTTAAACCTAACTAACCTAAGGACATCACACACATCCATGCCCGAGGCAGGATTCGAACCTGCAACCGTAGCGGTCACGCGTTTCCTGACTGTAGCGCCTAGAACCGCCGGGCCACTCTGGTCGGATGGATATATGGGCATGAAAAGAAGGCTTTGCATTTTTCGTGCTGAGAAAGCGCACTCTCGATGTGGCCGCAGGGTCCTGTTGCCTGCAGAAGGCAGTTAGTGCATCTCATTAGGACAGGCGAGTCTTCCCAAGCAGTCACGCAATTTTTGTGGAAGAAAGACTGCAGACTTCTTCATGATTTTGTGAACAGAGTCTAGCCTAGATGAGGGCAGGGGACGTCGTGCCGCCACTACTGTCCCCAGGGAATAGTTGTGTCTGACATTTTTGCCTTACCTGCATGCACATAGAAGTTCGGGATGCTATGGTCCCACAGCCAGCACGAGAAATGCAGTTGCTTTGGCTCCAAAATTTTGGTCATCCAATCGAACTGTGTTGCCTCACAACTCTTGGCGTGCAGAGGCTTACCAAACAGAGAGACACTGCTTTAGCCCAATTCCAACCTCATGTTTGTTTATGTGCGTATTGTCCACGAAGAGGGAGGTTTCTGTGATGTTCCCCCGTTTATTCACGAAATAAGCGATATTCTCATTCGTCACATTGGCAATAGCATTGAGTCGTCCCCTCAATGTAGAATTTTTCCGAAGTAAGACCCTGAGCAGGGAGGAGTAAGTTTCAGGTATGTTTGTGTTCCGGCTGTCGTCAGTTGGTCCCCCGTCCACCATCTAGATGCATGCTTTGCTCGGTTGAAGGAAATATAAGTTTTGCAGTCAGCATGAAGCTCGAGTGCGCATTTGATTATAATAACTTATGACGTAGTCTCACTAACACTGAATTCGCGAGCTTCCCAGATAACGATAGCTTGTTGCCTTTTCTCCATGCAGTGTTACATATGGTCTGATACCTTTACACAGTGTCATCGTCATTTTGTGTCAAATAAATCTGGATATTTATAAAACATAACTCTTTGTTAACTTCTTGTGCATGCCATCCAATAATTAGAACAAATAAAAATCTCTTACACTCAGACTTGATTTACATACAGGATCCTTTAAATTGTCCTACAACTATTCCATAGCTAGGCACACCTATCAATAATAAATATAGCCTGTTGCACATCTATACTTGTTGTTCTCACGATGACGGTGTTATTGCTAGTCACACTGTTCAGACTCAACGATCATTCTCTCATCATTCAATGATGGTAACAAACAGTGTAGTCGGTCGTTTTGTTTATTGACTAGGAAGAGGCGCGTGGATTTCATCTCAGATCATAAATTTGCTGTGCATTGGCTAACGACCTTGCAGTATTCAGGCGTAATATATAACATTTTATAACGCTGTTATAGCATAACGCAGATCTAGGTTTTATTGCCCATACAAAGAGTTTAAAGTCTGGTGTACTTAAATGAAAATAATTGAAGGTGGAGGGAATATTGAGCAAAATATATTGTAATAGATACTTAGAAGAATGTTAAGAAAAGAAGAACATTCCGGGCTAATGAAGCGCCTCTGCAGTTATTCTCCTACACACACAAAAAAGATAAAGTAACTCCAGGTATATAAGTCTTCTCTCCGTAGTGTGGTTGAGATTACTAAAATTGTTAACAACCGCAAAGAAGAAACAATAATTTTAATCAGGCAAATGAGAAAGTTTGCTTCACAAGTTACTACAATGAACAATTTTCATGTCACAAACATATTTATTGAACATAGCCGTGTGAATTGCCAATTTATCTGGGATTCACACATTTCGAGAAATCTCTTTACCTGCTTTCTACAAAAAATGTAGTGAAAATACTTGAGAAACAAGGCACTGATTCAAGATGTGATACTAATAAAGAATATACATTCCCTACACCGATGATACAGCTTGTATTAGACTTGATCAAGATTCAAAACTGATCAAGATTCAAAATTGATCGAACGTCAGGCAAAGACACTCAGCAGTCCTACAGAACTGTTCCTAGCCTCAAACTGGAAAATGAGGAGCAATACGTGTTAATGGAACATACCTGAACCACCTTCTTTATCCTGATGAGAGTGAGCTTTTGGCCTCTAACGCAGGTTAGGCCCAGCTAAGACTGGAAAATTCTTCTTTAATGAGATAGTTATTCAGTTTGAAAATCAACTGAAATGAGGTTAAATTAATAAGCAATCCACGTATCCTAAATAAAAAGGCAGACATTACCAGTGAAGTAAGAGAGACAGTGGATGAGGTTTTTTAGTTAGGGCGAAGAAAATAAATTGAATGGAAGGATAAAAATGGCGTGCAAAAAATAAATAACGGAAGAATAAAAATGGAGTGGAGTGCTTTTGGTAAATTACAGTTTTCAAAATTAAAGCATCAAAAGAAACGCTTACAGTCAATTTGTATTACCAGTTTTGAACTACTGCAGAGAGATATGGACACTTAATGCGGAAAACTACCACAACCTGAATGTTTCTCGGCGGAAAATATTAGGAATTACAAGAAAACACAGGAAAATCAAGATGAGAATCAGAGGACACACAGTAGTGGAAAATGTAATTATTACTGTTGTGTGATCGGAGTGTTTGGGAAGGCTAAGCCAGAAAACGGTCGGTAAATGGACCGAGGAAGTTCTGTACTCTATTTGGAGAAATAAGAAAACAATAAGCCGTCGCCCTAATGGAAGATGTGGTTCTGACGCTCGGAAAGATGCTGGAAGGACATGACTGGATATACAGTGTGGTCCATTGATAGTGACCAGGCCAAATATCTCACGAAATAAGCATCAAATAAAAAAACTACAAAGAACGGAACTCGTCTAGCCTGAAGGAGGAAACCAGATGGCGCTTTGTTTGGCTCGCGAGATGGCGCTGCCATAGGTCAAACGGATATCAACAGCGTTTTTTTAATTAGGATCTCCCATTTTTATTACATATTCATGTAGTACGTAAACAAATATGAATGTTTTAGTTGCTCCACTTTTTTCGCTTTGTGATAGATGGCGCTGTAATAGTGACAAACGTATAAGTACGTGGTATCACGTAACATTCCGCCAGTGCGGAAGGTATTTGCTTCGTGATACATTACCCTTGTTAAAATGGGCGATTTACCAATTGCGGAGAAGGTCGATATCGTGTTGATGTATGGCTATTGTGATCAAAATGCCCAACGCGCGTGTGTTATGTATGCTGCTCGGTATCCTGGACGACATCATCCAAGTGTGCGGACCGTTCGCCGGATATTTACGTTATTTAAGGAAACAGGAAGTGTTCAGCCACATATGAAACGTCAACCACGACCTGCAACAAATGATGATGCCCAAGTAGGTATTTTAGCTGCTGTCGCGGCTAATCCGCACATCAGTAGCAGCCAAATTGCGCGAAAATCGGGAATCTCAGAAACGTCGGTGTTGAGAATGCTACATCAACATCGATTGCACCCGTACCATATTTCTATGCACCAGGGATTGCATGGTGACGACTTTGAACGCCGTGTACAGTTCTGCCACTGGGCACAAGAGAAATTGTGGGACGATGACAGATTTACTGCACCCTTTCTGTTTAGCGGCGAAGCTTCATTCACCAACAGCGGTAACGTAAACCGGCATAATATGCACTATTGGGCAACGGAAAATCCACGATGGCTGCAACAAGTGGAACATCAGTGACTGCGGGTTAATGTATGGTGCGGCATTATGGGAGGAAGGATAATTGGCCCCCATTTTATCGATGGCAATCTAAATGATGCAATGTATGTTGATTTCCTACCGATGTTACTACAAGATGTTACACTGCATGACAGAATGGCGATGTACTTCCAACATGATGGATGTCCGGCACATAGCTCGCGTGCGGTTGAAGCGGTATTGAATAGCATATTTCATGACAGGTGGATTGGTCGTCGAAGCACCATACCATGGCCCGCACGTTCACCGGCTCCGACGTCCCCGGATTTCATTCTGTGGGGAAAGATGAAGGATATTTGCTATCGTGATCGACCGACAACGCCTGACAACATGCGTCAGTGCATGTGCGAACATTACAGAAGGCGAACTACTCGCTGTTGAGAGGAATGTCGTTACACGTATTGCGAAATGCATTGAGGTTGACGGACATAGTTTTGAGCATTTATTGCATTAATGTGGTATTTACAGGTAATCACGCTCTAACAGCATGCGGTCTCAGAAATGATACGTTCACAAAGGCACATGTATCACATTGGAACAACCGAAATAAAATGTTCAAACGTACCTACGATCTGTATTTTAATTTAAAAAACCTACCAGTTACCAACTGTTCGTCTAAATTGTGAGCCATATGTTTGTGACTATTACAGCGCCATCGATCACAAAGCGAAGAAAGTGTTCCAACTAAAACATTCATATTTCTTTACGTACTATACGAATATGCAATAAAAATTGGGGATTCCTATTTAAAAAAACGCAGTTGAGATCCGTTTGACCTATGGCAGCGCCACCTAGCGGGCCAACCATAGTGCCATCTGGTTTCCCCCTTCAAGCTAGACAAGTTTCGTTCGTTGTAGTTTTATGTTTGACACTTATTTCGTGAGATATTTGGCCCGGTCACTATCAATGGATCACCCTCAATACGAAGATGGTAGCGTATGGCAACGTCTGAAGGATACTTTTATTCGATGGTGGAGTCGGATGGAAATAATGATAATAAAGGCTACAGTGCGTCAAGACGTGGAATAAAACAGGAGTTCATTGTACGTCTTAGCAAATACATCTTCGATAGTTTACATCAATGTCAAAAGCTCAGTTATAGTCGGTACAGGACAAGATGAATTTCATTGGGTATCTTGAATGCCAGAAGTTCAGCTATAGACGTTACAATATACATTCAAAAGCAGTGCAGTTACAGATTTGTTTCATCGCTGAATATCAGGTTAACGGAAAAGGCAGAGAAGCATACCTGTACCTCTCGTTCAGGCAAGCGGTGACGACGTTGCTTGAAGCATGTCAACTAAACATGACTTGGAATAACGCCTCCGTCGAACGCACTGTGGCGTTAGGCGTGTTTGATTTGGCACCGGTTACCCAGAACGGGGCGTTACTTACGTAGGGGACACAGACTGAAACCATTTCATGCCCTCGTCTGTACGATCTTCGTACGGTGTTACGTATAATACGTTGACCTATATAGCTCAACAGAACCTGAAGAAATTTAATCAGCTCTAAAGCTGTCTCCCCCATCATCGCCCTCAACCGAACACTGTTAAGGCGGTCTTTCATATCCATTCCTGAACAAAAAACCACAACCAAATACACTCAATAACAAACTCACCCGACGTACAGCAATGAGCATTAAATTAACCATTAACTCACTAATAGAAATTCCGCTTCAAATCCAACACCTGAGCAACAGAAAACTGACCCCACCACACGAAACAAACGAAACAAACGAAAACCATGAACACACCACCAGAGAGCACGACAAACAAAAACAAGACATCTACAAACACGCCACAATCGCAAATCAAACTCCGCGCCGTAATGACGTCACACACCACAACACGCTTACGTCACGGGTCAAAGCCGACGGGTAAGATCGGACGCTTCTGTTGACCCTCGGAAATACAGAAGCGTCCGATCTTACCCGTCGGCTTTGACCCATGACGTCACAAATACCGCGGAAACGACTATAAACAATTCCAATATGGCGGATATAAAAACATCGCATACGTATTGTAAACACTGAAATACACAAGTTTCACAAAAAGCCTAATGACTGTAACGGGACAAGCGTGGGAAATTAGGGGTTTTTGGGTGCGGAGAAACTAAATATACAGAAATGTAGCCACCGACCGCCATTCAAAACCACGCAAAACAACGAAATAAATCAACATCACAAAACTGACCAAATACCAAAAAACACATTCCTATCCATAATCGGACACTTCCCTTAACCCATATAGCTCAACAGAACCTACCGATCACATCCCCCAATAGAAAACTAAGAAACGAAAGCTTCCCTTACACCTACATACATCGGCACTTATGCAGTTTAGCAGGTACGGAAAAAATTTTTCATTTTTTTTCAAAATTTGATCATCATGTGTCGTTATGCGGTGGGGGGAGTCTGCAGTGCCCCCCCATCCCCCCACAGGCTTCATTAGTGTCAAATCAATATTTTCGAATCATAGGCGGCCGCTGCCGCGGCCGCATTCCAAAAAAAAACTCCCAACCTAACCTCAAGTGGGCTACGCTACAGATCAATATGTTCATCAAATTGCTTCATATTACGTATACATGTTCATTAGTGTCAAATCAATATTTTCGAATCATCAGACTGTCAGCACCAGAAACTTTTTAATGGCCTTTCCAGAAGTACAATATTTACAAATTTGATGTTATATAGTTCACCAGCCTTCATTCCACCAGCGGAAAAGTATAATTACTGCACCACAGAACTGTTCCACGCTGCCAACCGCTTGCTGTCAGTTCCGAGAACGCGACCACATACTACGTGTCGCTCAGGTACTCTTCAGAACTCAACAGATGCAAGTCTCTAGGCCACAGTTAAAAATACAACAGTCAACGGTCATGTGTCAGTTTTCACAGAAACAGGACAGCCTAGTGGCACACTAAGATTCATTTTTGTTGTATTTTGTAATCGTTGTGTTTTCTAATCGTTGCTTCACATTCTTTCCCACGGGAAAGTTAATTGATTGGCAGTGTAATGAAATCATCTTGAGTAAATCTCAACCCTTGTCTTTCATATTTGCTAACCGGCTGAGGAATCCTCTGTGTATTTAATCTGCAATTCACAATTTCCAAAACGATAATATTCCCTTCCCAGAAGAGACTACACATTTCCCTTTAGAAATCTCAAATTCTGACCCTTCGATTTCTCAACATTACAGCGACTTCAGTATTGATCCTATCAGCTGTGTGGCTATAGACTGATCTGATTTTGCCATTCTAGGTACAGTCTCATTCCGATGATTACGCTTTTCCGCTTGCATTACTTTTTGTAACTATTGTTCCCAAACTCACGACCTCAGAAATTTCTGTTAACGTTACAATAGACCCTCCGGCGGCCTATACTGGTTCGAGAACTTGTGAGAGGCGATCTTTGCATCTGATGGCATACAATGATACACTCGTGGCAGGGCTCTAATGTTATTAATACAGCATGTTATTTTAGAAGGCATCATGTCACGAAAATGGAGTGTCTGTTATCGCAGGTTTACAATTTAAGATGATAAATATTATTTAACAGTGACTGGCAGATCTACCGTTGTTTTATTATGTTTGACGGACGCCTATAACGCAAGCGTCAGTTCAGCAGTAGTACGACGCGAAAGCAGGCTCACATTAACGCAAATAATATTCACGATGATCAATCATTCTTCATGCACCTCCACCATCATACCTCTTGTAAAACGTTTACTGTTGGTATTCATCGACACAAATGTTCAACAATCCTCTATAGCCCCTAATACGTACATGTATAACATGACCCTACTAATAAAATAATTAACGTGTAGTTCTTGTCTTTGAATGCGTTATAAGTCATATATAATTTGCATATTTATGTCAGGCTCTTGCAATGTTGTGGCGTGTGTGGACAAACGTTACCCGCCTTTGCAGTTTATCACAACCAAGGTTATACAAAGCTGTTCAGAATATCTCAAATACAGAGATTAACGAGATACTCACTGTTTTGTGTGCAACGTGTTCTATTCATTATTCATACTGTTAACAGAAGATGTACCATATGAGTTGTATGACAGCGCGGCGACAGTTTTAATTTTTTTGCAAATCTCCAAGGAGCAACAAAGCTGATCAAGAGTTTTACTGTGCTGTCAAGCTAGCACTGTGCAAAATATGGATACAATCAAAGACATTACACACTACAATACCTGGCATTTTGGTAAGAACAGATAATTAAGTTTAACGACCACTAAAAATAATATAATGACCACTGAAAATACCTTAAAATCTATGTGAGTATCTGAAATTTTCACAATGCTTTCATTTTAAGCAGAGATATGTCTTTATTCCTTTTTTGGACAAACTTGGCGGACATTTCATCTGTTGTCCATAGTGTAACTTCACAATTTTAGCGACAATCTTGTAGATCTCTGTTCTCTGTCACGATGTTATGATGCAAAAGTGATGCCTACGGTATTCATCAACCACGCCTAGAAAACCTAAGAAATCAAGACATGTTCTTCCTATCTTCGATCATTTCCCATAGTATCACTGCAATACAGCAATCCTCTATAGAAAGCTACAACGTAGGTGAGGTTTCGTTCTCGTGCTCTTTAGCTCGTGTCCAATTATTGTCATTTTCTCATCTAGACTGACTCCGTATATTACTCATGAGCACAAGGCTTCGTTGTTAGAGGTGCTATAAACATTTCTGTTGTTTCTTTAATGGTGATATAAAATAATCGTTATTTTATGCTGAAACACGTATGTAACGCAGCAGCGATGGCGAGGCATTGCAGCGTCTCTGACCAGAGAGTATGCGCTTGACCGCGCTAGTGTTGCGAGCAGTTCGCTAGTTGTCGCTATGCAGTCGAGTACTCTGTCAGTAGTTGTTGCGAGTCAGTAGCTCTGTTCAGTTGCATCCAGCAGTACGCTAGTAGTCGTCATGCAGAGCGGTCGGTCAGTGGTAGCAGCCCAGTGCGGTTGTGTGATGTAGTCTGTCGGCAACACTGGTCAAGAGGCTGACTGAGGTATATTATTAATTAAGGTAATCATCAGATAATGTAAAGTTTGTTTATTGTAATTAATTTCCAACAAGTGCCCCAATAATAATTTTTATTCCAAAGCAGTTTTTACAAAACAAAATTTATTTAATTGCACTTCCCATTTCATTCCACTTCCGTTAAAGAAAAATTTCAGTAAAATCACAAAAAAAAGGAATATTATTATTTGCAATGCAGTTCCTCCAAGCCGTGCGCAAGAATAAGAGCAGAAATTTGACTAGCAGTTACAATGAGGTAAGACTTTAATTCTGATTTTTGCACAGGGCCAAAGACCGATATTTCGGTGTAATTGAATTTTCATTGTCACTGAAGTTTCTTTAGCACTGAATTGACTTTCATTATTTTTGTGGGAGCTTACACCAGAGTCAGATTGCGAATTTCACATTTTTGTTGCCTTTGTCAGTACATTTCATTGCAGGGAGGTTATTGTTGGCTCCTATTCATTTATTATTTTTGTCTTTAAAATTTCAGTGGAGAGGTTACACTTAGCGCAATGTCCATTAGCATTTCTAAATAATATTGTCATTACATTAAAATTTTTTAAGGGGAGGTTACAATGCAACAAGAGCTTATTGACGGTATTGATGAATTCCTCTCTTCCCGTAACAAGAATTTAACGAAATATAAATGGAAGAATTTTCTCGATGAGCTGTACAGGGTGCTAGGAAATTAATTCTACAAACTTCTTGGACTTGTAATGGGAGTGAGTTTGCAAAATTTTCAAAAGGAACCAATGGCAGGAAACATCACGGAACGATGCTACAGATCGCCGAAGTTACAGGCGCCAGCACCTGTAACTATATGTACAGGGCTATTACAAATGATTGAAGCGATTTCATAGATTAACTGTAGCTCCATTTATGACGTATGGTCACGGCATACTACAGATACGTAGAAAACCTCATTAAGTTTTGTTCGGCTGAAGCCGCACTTCAGGTTTCTGCCGCCAGAGCGCTCGAGAGCGCAGTGAGACAAAATGGCGACAGGAGCCGAGGAAGCGTATGTCGTGCTTGAAATGCACTCACATCAGTCAGACATAACAATGCAACGACACTTCAGGACGAAGTTCAACAAAGATCCACCAACTGCTAACTCCATTCGGCGATGGTACGCGCAGTTTAAAGCTTCTGGATGCCTCTGTAAGGGAAAATCAACGGGTCGGCCTGCAGTGAGCGAAGAAACGGTTGAAAGCGTGCGGGCAAGTTTCACGCGTAGCCCGCGGAAGTCGACGAATAAAGCAAGCAGGGAGCTAAACGTACCACAGGATGGTGCTCCACCGCACTTCCATCATGACGTTCGGCATTTCTTAAACAGGAGATTGGAAAACCGATGGATCGGTCGTGGTGGAGATCATGATCAGCAATTCATGTCATGGCCTCCACGCTCTCCCGACTTAACCCCATGCAATTTCTTTCTGTGGGGTTATGTGAAAGATTCAGTGTTTAAACCTCCTCTACCAAGAAACGTGCCAGAACTGCAAGCTTTCATCAACGATGCTTTCGAACTCATTGATGGGAACATGCTGCGCCGAGTGTGGGAGGAACTTGATTATCGGCTTGATGTCTGCCGAATCACTAAAGGGGCACATATAGAACATTTGTGAATGCCTAAAAAAACTTTTTGAGTTTTTGTACGTGTTTGCAAAGCATTGTGAAAATATCTCAAATAATAAAGTTATTGTAGAGCTGTGAAATCGCTTCAATCATTTGTAATAACCCTGTATATTCAGGGTGATTCCTTGATGGCGTTACAAACTTTCTTGGGCTATAGAGAAGGCAAATGTATAATTTTGAGTTAAGAGTCCCTGTATCGGAATCGAACGAGCCGAAAGTTATAAGGAAAACCGTTCTGATACCTCTGACAGTGGAATACATGTACTGTTACTGTTGTTGCGAAGATAGCAGGGTAGGAAACTCTCAGAGATGGTAGTATAGACCAAAACAATACAAAAATGCCCAGTAAACATGGCTCTAAAATGCATACCTGAAGAGCTATGAGCACTGTTTATCTTCGCTACTGTGAAACACATCTCCTCTGTTGAACAAGTGCTCATAGCTCTTGGCTCTGAGCACTATGGGACTTAACATCTGAGGTCATCATTCCCCTAGAACTTAGAACTACTTAAACCTAACTAACCTAACGACATCCCACACATCCATGCCCGAGGCAGATTCGAACCTGCGACCGTAGCGGTCGCGCGGTTCCAGACTGTAGCGCCTAGAACCGCTCGGCCACTTCGGCCGGCACTCATAACTCTTGAGGCATCCATTTTAGAGCTGATATTTGCTGGACATTGTTTCTTGTTTTGCTTTTTACTGCTACCTCTGAATGTTGCGTATCCTACATTCTTAGTAACAACAGTAATGGTATTTGTATTTCACTGTCAGAAGGATCAGAATGATTTTCGCTTCTAACTTCCAACTCATTCGTTTCAGAACCTGAGATCCTTACCTCTGATGCATTTATACATCTACATCACACAAAGAGGTTAGTAACTTCATCACGGAGTCACTCTGTATACACATACATATAAAGGCGTCGACGCATATAACTTCGACGCCTTGTTGCATCTTTGCATGATTTTTCGCTCATGGGTTCATATTCAAAGCATGATATTATGTAGCCACCTCCCTCTGTAACTCCTAGAGATTTGTAACTTGAATTTACGAATACCCTGTGTATAACCTGTTAAATAAGAGCGTGGTCGGAATTACACAGAGATAGTTAAAGCTATCGCATTACTTCTTTTACACCCCTTCAGAGAATCTATGTCCTTTATGCAATGCCCATAAAGCAAGAGTTTCCTATGAATTCAACGCGAAATTTGTGAAGATTCCTGAAGGGCCTTCACAGTGTTACACTGAAAGGAAGTTGCAAGGAAATAAGATCTTCACTTTGAAACAGCTATCAACGCAGTTTCGAAGCATTTGAAGGTCTCTTCCACATGAATACAGGAAAACTTGTTTTCAAGCATACCTGAGAGATGCCAAGTAGCTATCGACGCTGCAGCTGACTAGAAGTATTATTAACTGTAGTTGAATTTTTATTATGTTCATACGTCACTTATGAGTATCTTTCAGTTTGTTGTCAAATACGTTTTTCTACTGATTAACCAATCTACGCACTTACTAAACATTGTGCAAATGTCTTACAGCGATTACACCTGATTGTCCCAAATGTTTGTACGATGCAGGTTGCCCCGTAATATTCATTCGGAAACGACGTGAAGGATCTGAAACGATTCCCACTTCCTAGGGAAGAGATTTTTGGACACAAACATAATAAAAATCACAGTTTACATCTTGTATTTCTGATCTTTGCTCTCAGAAATGCATGCCTTAAGAGTTATGAGCACTTTTTCATCTTCGATACTGTGAAACAAATCTCTTCAGTAGGAACCTCTTTACTTTCCACATTATCAGATGTGGTAGCATGGACTAAACAGGAAAATAATGTTCAGTAAACGTTAGCTCTGCAGTGAATACGTTAAGAGTTATTGGCACTTGTCCGTCTTCGTCACTGTGAAAATGAACAGGCGCTCATAACTCTTTAAGTCATAAGATGTGCAGTTTGGAGCCCATTTTTAACAAACATAAAGCGAATAATTCCTATGAATATGTGTCCGATTTTCGGTCTTTATGGAACTGGAGCGAGTTGACTACCACACAAATTCATGAACGAACATGAAGACCAACGTGAATATTAAATACCGAAATGCCGTGTAGGCATTGTGGTGGACAGAATACTTGTGAGACAGACGTCTGATCTATGCTACAGGAGGTGTAGGGAATCTCCAACAGATGGCGGCAGTGCGACGTCACACCGAGGCAACAGCTGCAAGTGTTCCCAGTACGAAGTCGTGGGTGGGATCAGTGGGTGTTTGAGTGTTGTTTAATTGATTAAGTCCGCTGTGTCTGTGAATATCAGCATTCCGCATACGTTCACTCATGCAGAATATGCAAACATGTGTGTGTGTGAGGGGGCGGGGGGGGGGGGGGCAGTTAATGGCAGTACCCATGCAGCTGTGACAGAATTTCAAAGTGGTTTTCCCGATCGACGAACGCACTGTGCCAGAGTATTTCCCAGGGTTTTTCAAACATTATGTGAATCGGAAACTCCACCCATTGTACACGTAACATCAGAACGTGAGGTCGTCCGCTCAGTTTAGGGAAGGGAAGACGTTATTGCAATGGTACAACGGATCCCATCACCAGTAAACCGCGCATTAGCTGTGAGCTCGATATTTACAAATGCCAGTATGGCACACTCCACATTCCGATGGCTTGTACCCACTCCATGCGCAGCCTTGCAACATCTGTACCAGGTGACTCAGCAATCAGATAGCGAATTTGTGAATGATTGGCGTACACAAAGACGTCGTGCAATACATTTTATTTACAGACGAGGCGCCGGCTGGGGTGGCCGAACGGTTCTAGACGCTTCGGTCTGGAACCGTAAGACCGCTACGGTCGCAGGTTCGAATCCCGCCTCGGGCATGGATGTGTGTGATGTCCTTAGGTTAGTTAGGTTTAAGTAGTTCTAAGTTCTAGGGGACTGATGACCTCAGATGTTAAGTCCCATAGTGCTCAGAGCCATTTGAACCATTTTACAGATGAGGTGATGTTTACACACAATGGTATACACCCATAATTCTTATACATGAGCGACGGAGAACCCGCATAACACTAGGAAGCAAGATTCGAAGCTAGGTTCTGAGTGAACATTTGTGTGTTGTGATACATGGTAAGGTGACAGGGTCTGTGTTCCTGCCAAATCTGGTGACAGCTGCAGCATAGGCACGTTTGCTAATAGTACTCGTATCTGCACTTTTGGAAGATGTGACATTAGAGCAACGACGGCAAATGTACCTGCAACGTGATGGGTCACTGCTTCACTGTACCAGACAAGTATCACAGTATCTGGATAACACATATCCTCAACGCTGGTTGGCCGTTGAAGGACGCATTAACTGGTCTGCCAGGTCTCCCAAGTTAACACAATAAAACATGGGGCTATTTAAACGAGGATGTGTACGGTACGAAGGCGGATACACGTGAAGTGCATGTCTTTCGCATCACCGACCCTGTTGCCTAACTTAAAGCCCACCGAGATGATGTTCGATGTGAAACATAACACATTCTGAAACGCGTTGAGAAGTGCATTGAGATGGATGGGGGACGTTTTGGACACCTCTGTAGAATGGATCACTCACCTGTCCCAACATTATTCTGTCCACCAAAGTATCTACACAGAATTTTGACAAGCAATATTCACACATGTCTTTATAATCATTCATGGATATGAGTGTAGTCTTCAACTCATTTCAGTTTCACAACAATCGAAAATCTGACACATGTTCATAGGACTTTTCGGTTTATTTTCACATCTAGACTCGTGAAGAGCAGCGAAGTATAGTTCGATACTTGTGGGCCAAACGCCATTAACCGAGTGATATTCACAGGGGCATGGGTGGGGTCTCAACTGCGGCAGCAATTTTGATCGACTGGTCTTTGCAACTGCGAGCCTTATCGCTGCAGTTCAACATTTCCTATGGTGTGATGTACGATATTGGTCATGACATACTGAAATTTCGTGAAGCTAGTGCTCGGTGTGTATCTAAGAAGCTGACAGACAACCAAAAGGGTCAGCGAATGACGACAAACTTGGATCACTGAACGCCTTACGCCGCAGAAGGACGTGACTTCCTGAAAGGAATCGTCACTGTTGATGAGCCGTGGGCGTGATCCTACACGCCCGAAACCATGCAGGCCTCAATGACATAGAAACATGCTGGTTCCCAGTACGAAAAAATTCTGCTTGGAAACTGCTTGTGACAATGACTGGGTATATGCATGGCGTGTTATGAACACGGAACCACTGTGAATGCTGCAGCCCACATTAAAACTTTGGTTAAGTTGCGCCATGTCGTTCGAGACTAACGCCACAACATTAATGCTGAGGGTATCAGACTTCTTCATGAAAGTACTCACCCCCACACTGGTGCTGCTGTTCGTGAGAAAATCGACTAATTTGGATGGGAGGTGCTCCAGCGTCCACCATATTGTCCGGACCTTGCATCGTCGGGCATTCGTCTGCTTGATCCCATGAAACAATTCCTGGCAAGCTTACGCTTTCCGACAGATGCGTAAATGAATCAGCAGTCCGCCGATGGCTATACACCAGCCAAACGGACTTCTACGAACAGGGTGTATTGAAATTTCTTGATCTTGCCTCGTATATATTGGGTTGGTGCTTAAATGTGTAGCGTTTTTCCATACATTTAATAACCACAATAGATTTTAGTCATTAGAAGGAGGAGGAAATTATTGTTTAACGTCCGTCGACAACGGAGACGGAGCACAAGCCCGGATTAGGGAATGATGGGGAGGGAAGTCGGCCGTACCTTTTGAAAGGAACCATCCCGGCATTTACCTGACGCGACTTAGGGAAATCACGGAAAACTTGAATCAGGATGGCCGGATGCGGGTTTGAACAGTCGCCCTCCTGAACACGAGTCCAGTGTGCTAACCACTGCGCCACCTCACTCGGTCATCAGTAGTATATTCTCCTTCACTATTTACAACAGTTTGCAGTTGTTGAGGTAACTTATAGATTTCGCGACTGTAGAAACCACTTGGCGTCTGCAAGATGTCTCAGTTGTTGGCAACAAGTCTCAGCAGTGATGGTTACACCTCGTCTTACACCAAGTCTTTGTGTAGGGAGTTTCTGCTTTGGTTGCCCTCAATCATTCCTTTCTTTTCCTTATGTTAGCATAAAGACGCCATTCTTCGTCATCATCTACGATATGGGATAGGAATGATATGGGTTGTTCTTGAACCAATTGATGATGAGCAAGAAGAGATACACATATGGCCGCCCGACCCGCTAATTTTTGTGACTTTGACTTAGAACATGCACACGATTTTTGAACCTTCCCTATTACATGCAAACGTTACACAACTGTTTAATGTTCACAGTTCATCACATGTGCCATTAAATTTGACTGAATTGACAAGAAAAACTTTACATTGTATATATTTCGGTTTATTATTACTGTCTGCTAAATATTTAGCAAAATATCTTCAGTTAATATTACCATTTTGTTTTCTCTACAGTCCGATCTCAACCTCTTTCTCGAGTACACTGACGTGGATCATTGTGGATTAATTGGTTTAAACTCTCTCCATTAAACCACGAAGTTCTCGCTGAACGTGAAGAGTCACTAACGCGAAAATAATCCTTATTAAAGATAGAAACCATGTTCTTGTGGTGCTATGACCACAGGCATTATCCCCATACACGACGCAATTGTTTTTGACTGCCTGCACTGCTTTCACCCTCCTATTGAATTCCAACAGAAGAATTTTTGGAAATTTTCCTATTTCTCCACTTAGCAATCAATTTTCTAGCGTCCACAGCTCCATTCATTATCTCCCGATGACAAAATGACAATATGTAAACTCAAACAGCAACAGTGAATTACAAATAAGAAATGACAATCGATAAATAAATCCCCAGCAACAGGTATACCATCATCCATCCTAACATATATTAACTCACGCAATGTAATAATGACCTTTTTGATCACTTATCGGCGGTATGAGATTTATTCATGAAAACGAGACAGCAGTTTGAGAATTTTTAGTTCATATAAAAACAGCTAACAAAGTCGCTACGATAACAAACAAATGAAGTCTGCTCGTTGTTTGTACTCAAGGTCTTTTCGAGTTATCTGAACTGTACGTAAAATGAGGGGGTGATTGTCTTGTGATACAGGGAAAGTTTATCGCATTTCTTACGGCGACACGTTCAAATTAACTTAAAAACCGCTGGAGAGTCAAACTACCATATCACGTTTAGGAAATGCGATGATCATTTCCTGTATCAAAAGACACTCGCAACCTCATTTTACATGCGCTTCATTGAATTAGAAAAGATCTCGAGTGCAACAACGAGCAGATTAGACTTTTTACCATCGTAGAATAGACGCTTTCTTAACTGTTTTTATACGTCACTCATAAATTTCAAACCGTTGTCTCGTTTTCATGAATAAATCTCATATTGCCATTAGGTGATCAATAAGGACATTATTACATTACGTGAGCTAATGATAGCGACACCACAAATCATACACGTGCATTTAATGGCTGGACATGCGTTACGCTCATCGATCATTCGTGTATGCCAATATAACTAAATTCGAATGGATGGAAGAAAGGTTTAGTATTTACTCACACAACATTCACTTCTAATTTTAGCGTACATTCAGAGCAATGGTACTAGAATACTTTCTGATTCCATAAAGGTGTTTGGTTTTTCTTCTCAGTTCCTTTTCTTTTACGTTCAAAAGATACAATTTCTAAACGTGAATTAGGATGTGGCGAATAACTGTTCAAAGCTCATAACGAGGAAAGAACGAAAGTTGGAAACACATCATAACAGTTTTCAAACATTTTTATAAGGATTACTACCTGCTGCTCTAATACTACATTTTAATTTGGTTTTGGCTTCACCTAATTGTTTCATCTTTTATATACAAACAGGAAAGTTCAGGACAGGTTCCAGTTGCTGTCTCTGGCTGATACCGGGGCTCAGCCAGATGCCGACCCCTGTCCTGTTTCAGAGGAAACCTCTCAGCCTGAAATAGCCGGACAATCACTAATTATTGATAGTTGGGAGCTCCAACGTTAGGAGCGTTACGTCCCCTTAGGGACATGGCTGCCAAGAAGAGGAAGAAAGCCAATGTGAAGTAATTCCAGACGTGGAACAGGTCCTTGCGGATGCCATGAAGAGCACAGGGTGCAGCCAACTGCAGATGGTGGCTCACGTCGGTACCAATGATGTGTGGCACTTTGGATCGGAAGAGATTCTTTCTGGTTTCGAGCGGCTAACGCAAGTGGTAAAGGCTGCCAGTCTTGCTTGCGAGATGAAAAACGGGCTGACCATTTGCGGCATAGTCGACAGCAGCGATTGTGGACCGCTGGTGCATAGCCGAGTGGAGGGTCTGAATCAGAGGCTCAGACGGTTCTGCGACCGTGTAGGCTGCAGATTCCTCGACTTGCGCCATAGTGTGGTTGGGTTTCGGGTTCTGTTGAATAGGTCACGAGTCCACTTTATGCAGGAGGTGGCTACACATTTTTATCTGAGTGGCGCCGATGAGGATATCTAGCAGCATATTCACAAGCGACAACACCAACCCGGTTAACAGATGCACCTAGGACCAGAAGCATCTCCACATATTCATCGTTTGTGCTTGCCGTACGTCTGCCACACTGGTTTAGAGGTTTACAAGGAGAAAATTCCATACGTGTATGCATGTACATTGGAGTCTGTCACGAGTGCGCTACTCCGATCGCAACTAGTCCCTGTCTGGTGGACAGCGCATACAGTATAAACACGCCGCCAGTCCTGCGCACTGTTCCACGTAAAGCGCATTACCTCTCTGACAGAAATTCTTTTGCATGATTCATCCCGACACCTCTAATTGTGAAATGATCGGTTTCGAATTACACTGTTTACATAACGCTAATAGACGTGATGTTTCGACAATCCAATCTATAGGATAATAATAATAATAATAATAATAATGATAATAATAATAATAATAATAATAATGCATTGAGATACGTACTAAACAGCATGCGGTTACCAGATTCAATGTTGAACAGCAGACGGCCGGAGTGGCCGTGCGGTTCTAGGCACTACAGTCTGGAACCGAGCGACCGCTACGGTCGCAGGTTTAAATTCCGCCTCGGGAATGGATGTGTGTGATGTCCTTAGGTTAGTTAGATTTAATTAGTTCTACGTTCTAGGCGACTGATGACCTCAGAAGTTAGGTCGAATAGTGCTCAGAACCATTTCACCCATTTTGTTCAAATGGCTCTGAGGACTATGGGACTTAACAGCCGTGGTCATCAGTCCCCTAGAACTTAGTACTACTTAAACCTAACGAACCTAAGGACATCACACACATCCATGCCCGAGGCAGGATTCGAACCTGTGACCGTAGCAGTCGCTCATTTTGTTGAAAGGCAAAATAAGTGGGACCATGGTGATAACACGTACAACTATTAACCGAGCTTAGACATTATTCCCAACCGAGCGAGGTGGCGCAGTGGTTAGACACTGGACTCGCATTCGGGAGGACGACGGTTCAATCCCGCGTCCGGCCATCCTGATTTAGGTTTTCCGTGATTTCCCTAAATCGCTCCAGGCAAATGCCGGGATGGTTCCTTTCAAAGGGCACGGCCGACTTCCTTCCCCGTCCTTCCCTAATCCGATGAGACCGATGACCTCGCTGTCTGGTCTCTTTCCCCGAAACAATCAACCAACCATTATTCCCAAACCACGTTGCTAGTCGTACCGGTAACGTAAGGGCCTAACGAAGTGCAATGGACCTGCATGAGGCAAGAATAATAGTTGGTACCAGTCTATAGGACCATTGGAGGAGTGTGCGAAGAAAACAAGTTTCGCATCTAGTAGATGAAATGGGGCCAATAAATTCACGTCCACGAAATGGAAAGGACTTCTTTCAAAGCTAACTAATCTTCCATTGCCAGAATTACAGTAAGTAAGTGCAAATGTTCTCTAGAGGACACTCTGCAATCGCTGTTGACGATTAAGATGCCAGAAAAATGCTACCATATGGACTACATTTACCAAAAAAAAAATTTTACCCATCCCAGGCTCGAACCATCTACCTCCGGCATGCTAACCCAAAACTCCATCCAGACAACCTACTGTACAGCACGACTAATATTTGCTGACAGAGGTAGTTACAATATATGTGGTTAGTGTGGTGTCACCGCCAGACACCACACTTGCTAGGTGGTAGCTTAAATCGGCCGCGGTCCATTTAGTACATGTCGGACCCGCGTGTCGCCACTGTGTGATCGCAGACCGAGCGCCACCACAAGGCAGGTCTGGAGATACGATATAGCACTCGCCCAGTTGTACGGACGACATTGCTAGCGACAATACGGATGAAGCCTTCCTCTCATTTGCCGAGAGACAGTTAGAATAGCCTTCTGCTAAGTCCATGGCTACGACCTAGCAAGGCGCCATTAGCCTTACCTAGTTTGAGAGTTATCGTATAAATGTCTCAAGAAGAACGTTGTAAACCAACAAAGAATAAAGTTAAGTATATTCCAAAGCTACGTATTTTCTTGATAGCAGTCATAACGTATCCTGTTCCAGACTTGACACCCGTCGGTGTGTGTGTACGCGTGCCTTCCGGCTCCCTTCTCAGTGTGGCGTAGCTAGCTTGTTGCGCCACAACAGTTAGTGTTGCCGGCTTCCCACTTTTTAACATCTTTTTCTGCCGGATGTGCTCACGGGAATTTTGTGAGAGACATTTCTTTTATCGCTGGCATGTGACGAGTCGCACTGCGAAGCCCGAGTACGCGAATTTCGATTCACGCTGTATAAACGATTTGGGAGACAATCTGAGCAGCTGTCTTAGGTTGTTTGCAGATAACGCTGTCATTTGTTGTTGTTGTTGTTGTGGTCTTCAGTCCTGAGACTGGTTTGATGCAGCTCTCCATGCTACTCTATCCTGTGCAAGCTTTTTCATCTCCCAGTACCTACTGCAACCTACATCCTTCTGAATCTGCTTAGTGTATTCATCTCTTGGTCTCCGTCTACGATTTTTACCCTCCACGCTGCCCTCCAATACTAAATTGGTGATCCCTTGATGCCTCAGAACATGTCCTACCAACCGATCCCTTCTTCTGGTCAAGTTGTGCCACAAACTTCTCCCCAATCCTATTCAATACTTCCTCATTAGTTATGTGATCTACCCATCTAATCTTCAGCATTCTTCTGTAGCACCACATTTCGAAAGCTTCTATTCTCTTCTTGTCCAAACTATTTATCGTCCATGTTTCACTTCCATACATGGCTACACCCCATACGAATACTTTCAGAAATGACTTCCTGACACTTAAATCAATACTGGATGTTAACAAATTTCTCTTCTTCAGAAACGCTTTCCTTGCCATTGCCAGCCTACATTTTATATCCTCTCTACTTCGACCATCATCAGTTATTTTGCTCCCCAAATAGCAAAACACCTTTACTACTTTAAGTGCCTCATTTCCTAATCCAATTCCCTCAGCATCACCCGACTTAATTAGACTACATTCCATTATCCTTGTTTTGCTTTTGTTGATGTTCATCTTATATCCTGCTTTCAAGACACTGTCCATTCCATTCAACTGCTCTTCCAAGTCCTTTGCTGTCTCCGACAGAATTACAATGTCATCGGCGAACCTCAAAGTTTTTATTTCTTCTCCATGAATTTTAATACCTACTCCGAATTTTTCTTTTGTTTCCTTTACTGCTTGCTCAATATACAGATTGAACAACATCGGGGAGAGGCTACAACCCTGTCTTACTCCCTTCCCAACCACTGCTTTCCTTTCATGTCCCTCGACTCTTATAACTGCCGTCTGGTTTCTGTACAAATTGTAAATAGCCTTTCGCTCCCTGTATTTTACCCCTGCCAACGTTGTCAAAAGCTTTCTCTAAGTCTACAAATGCTAGAAACGTAGGTTTGCCTTTCCTTAATCTTTCTTCTAAGATAAGTCGTAAGGTCAGTATTGCCTCACGTGTTCCAGTATTTCTACGGAATCCAAACTGATCTTCCCCAAGGTTGGCTTCTACTAGTTTTTCCATTCGTCTGTAAAGAATTCGTGTTAGTATTTTGCAGCTGTGACTTATTAAGCTGGTAGTTCGGTAATTTGCACATCTGTCAACACCTGCTTTCTTTGGGATTGGAATTATTATATTCTTCTTGAAGTCTGAGGGTATTTCGCCTGTTTCATACATCTTGCTCACCAGATGGTAGAGTTTTGTCAGGACTGGCTCTCCCACGGCCGTCAGTAGTTCCAATGGAATATTGTCTACTCCGGGGACCTTGTTTCGACTCAAGTCTTTCAGTGCTCTGTCAAACTCTTCACGCAGTATCGTATCTCCCATTTCATCTTCACCTACATCCTCTGCCATTTCCATAATATTGTCCTCAAGTACATCGCCCTTGTATAGACCCTCTGTCATTTATCGACTAGTAAAGTCATCAGAAGATCAAAACAAATTGCAAAACGATCTAGAAAAATGGCACGAAAATTGGCAATTTCCCTAAATAACAAAAAGTGTGAGGTCATCCACATGTGTGCTACAAGGAATTCCTTAAAATTCGGTTACACGATGTCCAGAGACTGGTTTGATGCAGCTCTCCGTGCTACTCTATCCTGTGCAAGCTTCTTCATCTCCCAGTATGTATTGCAGCCTACATCCTTCTGAATCTGCTTAGTGTATTCATCTCTTGGTCTCCCTCTACGATTTTTACCCTCCACGCTTCCCTCCAATACTAAACTGGTATTCCCTTGATGCCTCAGAATATGTCCTACTAACCGATCCCTTTTTCTAGTCAAGTTCTGCCACAAACTTCTCCCCAATTCTATTCAATACCTCCTCATTAGTTATGTGATCTACCCATCTAATCTTCAGCATTCTTCTGTAGCACCACATTTCGAAAGCTTCTATTCTCTTCTTGTCCGAACTATTTATGACCCATGTTTCATTTCCATACATGGCTACACTTCATACAAATAATTTCAGAAACGACTTCCTTACATTTAAATCTATACTCGATGTTAACAAATTTCTCTTCTTCAGAAACGCTTTCCTTTCCATTGCCAGTCTACATTTTATATCCTCTCTACTTCGACCCTCATCAGTTAGTTTGCTCCCCAAATACCAAAATTCCTTTACTACTTTAAGTGTCTCATTCCCTAATCTAATCCCCTCAGCACCACCCGAGTTAACTCGACTACATTCCATTATCCTCGTTTTGCTTTTGTTGATGTTCATCTTATACCCTCCTTTCAAGACACTGTCCATTACGTTCAACTGCTCTTCCAAGTCCTTTGCTGTCTCTGACAGAATTACAATGTCATCGGCAAACCTTAAAGTTTTTATTTCTTCTCCATGGATTTTAGTACCTACTCCGAATTTTTCTTTTGCTTCCTTTATTGCATGCTCAATATACAGATTGAATACCATCGGGGACAGGCTACAACCCTGTCTCACTCCCTTCCCAACCACTGCTTCCCTTTTATGTCCCTCGACTCTTGTAACTGCCATCTGGTTTCTGTACAAATTGTAAATAGCCTTTCGCTCCCTGAATTTTACCCATGCCACCTTTAGAATTTGAAAGAGAGTATTCCAGTCAACATTGTCAAAAGCTTTCTCTAAGTCTACAAATGCTAGAAACGTAGGTTTGCCTTTTCTTAATCTAGCTTCTAAGGTAAGTCGTAGGATCAGTATTACCTCACGTGTTCCAATATTTACCAGGAATCCAAACTGATCTTGCCCGAGGTCGGCTTCTATCAGTTCTTCCATTCGTCTGTAAAGAATTCGCGTTAGTATTTTGCAGCCGTGACTTATTAAACTAATAGTTTGGTTATTTCCGCATCTGTCAACACCTGCTTTCTTTGGAATTGGAAGTATTATATGCTTCTTGAAGTCTGACGGTATTTCGCCTGTCTCATGCATTTTGCGCACCAGATGGTAGAGTTTTGTCAGGACTGGCGCTCCCAAGGCTGTCAGTATTTCTAATGGAATATTGTCTACCCCCGGGGCCTTGTTTCGACTCAGGCCTTTCATTGCTCTTTCAAACTCTTCACGCAGTATTGTATCTCCCATTTCATCTTCATCTACATCCTCATCCATTTCCATAATATTGCCCTCAAGTACCTCGCCCTTGTATATACCCTCTATATACTCCTTCCACCGTTCTGCTTTCCCTTCTTTGCTTAGAACTGGGTTTCCATCTGCGCTCTTGATATTCATACAAGTGGTTCTCTTTTCTCCGAAGGTTCCTTTAATTTTCCTGTAGGCAGTATCTATCTTACCCCTACTCAGACAAACCTCTACATCCTTACATTTGTCCTCTAGCCAATATATCATAAATTCGTTAATAATGCATCAGTGAAGAAGTTTTTAAATGTTTATCGTACGGAAGACTAAAGTGTGGAAGAAATTACCTTATGGCAGTAATACGTAATTCACAATCAAGTACGTCTTGTTTGATAGATTAAAATTAATGATATCCCCGTATTCGAAATTCTAAGTTAAGTTTTAATGCCCTGCTTGTGACAGGTACATGTGAAAGCAGTGGGTCAATAAATTCATCCGAACAAAATAAATTAACATTGGTGTGGGTGTAATAATTTTTATGATATATTATATGGAAAAGGACGCCAGCAGATATGTATAGTCGTTATATACGTTTTTTGCTTCAATTCATACGTGCTAATAGGAGACACTTGCTACTTTTTGATGGTGTTTGTTAAAACAATGACATGGGACTGCGCCTGGGTACGGGAGACGTTGCTTCGCTTGGTATAACTGGCAACCTATACAGTTAAAATATGGCGCTCCCTAACCTTATTACCGTAAATAAATCCTATGAAGTAACGAACATTAATTGTTGGTAAGTTTGTGAGTACAGATAAACTAAACAGAATATCTTCCATTACCTACTATTAATTAATCTCTGTTTTCTTGTAACCGTACTGTAGAAGTTAACGGAATACGTATCCATTTGACAGAATCAGATTTGGAAACTTATTCACATTCGGTAAAATATTCAGTGGTTTAAAATGGCTTTCTGAAATTTAAAAAAAATGTAATTGTGACTATATTTTACACCCATAGACCTAATTAGTGAATTTCTTAAACAAAAGTGAAATACGGTTGATTGGAAACCAAACAGAACTGAGGCACCAAATACGTCAGCGTAATTCCATGCGCAACCTGCCAAACTGTTAATTGTTTGGAGTGAAACTTAGTAATTAACGCATAATACTTTATCACTGTCCGTTGCTAAGATTCTTATAATGAAAGTGGCCAAATAAATTCTATAAGATGAACTAGGTCGGTGAAGGATGGATAAATGGATCAGCTGATTCACTTTTTGTTTCTCCGTTGACTTGGTTCACGTTGAACAATTAGGTGTAATTGAATAATACACTGGTTCCTATATCCTTTCCTAAATTCAGTGAATCATTCACCTGAGAGTTGGATTTACTGTTAAAATTACAACACGCATAATGATTTTTTTGAGGCCTCAGTCTCCTAATTCGTTTGATTCTCCACGAATTCCTCTACTGTGCCACCCTTTTCATCTCCTCAGTAATTTTCTGCATGTATTCCAGCGTCTGTCATCCTCCAATGTTTTCACCCTGTACAGTTCCCTCTATTACCATGGAAGTCATTGCATGATGTTTTATCAGATGTCCTATCAGCCCGTCCCTTCTTCTCAGTGTTTTCCTTTCCTCACCGATTCTGCGAAGAACCTCCTCTTTCCTTACCTTGTCATCCACCTAATATTCCATATTTATGTGCAGCATTACATAGCAGATGCTTTGATTCTTTTCTGTTCCGGTTTTTCCATAGTTCATAATTCACTATCATAGAATGCTATACTCCTAACGCACATTCTCATAAATTTTTGCTACTAGTAGACTTGTCTTGGCCAGGAATTTCCTTTTTGCCAGTGCTAGCCTGCTTTTTATGTCCTCCTTGCTCCGTCTATCACGCGTTATTTTGCTCTCTAGGTAGCTGAATTTCTTAAATTTTCACTTCTTGATCCTCGATTCTGACATTGTTTCTCTCTATTCTCATAGCTGCTATTTCTGTTTACTTTCGTCTTTCTTCGATTTACTCTCAGTCCAAATTCTATACTCATCAGATTCCATTCAATAGGACCACATTCTGTACTCATTAGACTTATCATTCGATTCACTAGATCTTGTAATTCTTCCTCACTTTCACTGAGGTTAGTAATGTCATAAGACAGTCTTATTATTCACGTCATTTCACCCTGAATTTCAATCGCACTCTCGAACCTTCCTTTTATTTCCATCATTCGTTCTCCGATGTATAAATTGAGCAGTAGGGGAGAAAGACTACATCACAGTCATACACCAATTTCATCCGCGAACTTCGTTCTTTGTCCTCGAATCTTACTGTTTTCTTGGTTCTTTTACAAATTACATTTTACATTTCTTTACCCGTAATGTAACCCTATTTTTCTCCGAATTTCGGACATCCTGCGCTGTTTATGAGTGTCGTATGCTTCTTCCATGTCGAGAAATCTTATGAATATGTTTCGGCCTTGCTTCCATTATCACCCGCAACGTCAGAACTGCCCTTTCTGTTGCGTTTACCTCTCCTAAACCCAAACTGATCGTCATCTAATATAACGTCAGTTTCCTTTTCCATTCACCTGTATATTATTCTCGTTAGAATCTTGAATGCATGAGCTGTTAAGCTGATTCTGCGATAATTTCCACACTTTTGTTTCTTGAAATCTTGGGAGCTATGTGGATGAGGTTTTCCCGTGAGTCTGAAGGTATATTGACAGTCTCACACATTTCTTACATCAACGTGAGTAGAAGTTTTATTGCCATGCCCCATAATGATTTTAGAAATTCCGATGGAATGTGATCTGTCCCTGTTACGTCATTTCATCTTGAGTCACAGAAAACTGTTTTAAATTTTGAATTTAATACTGGATACCTTGTACCTTGTCTGTCCCCTCCTGTTCCTCCTTCCATAACCTCATTAGAGAAGGATAAATCCTCCATCTCACAGAGACCTTCAGTGTACCCTTTACATCTATCTGGTGTGTCATCTGCGTTTAAAAGTGCAGTTACCTTGCACTCTTGATGTTACAGACCTTACTTTTAATTTCACCGTAGACTGTTTTGACGTTCCTGTGTGCTAAGTCAGTCCTTCGATTTCTGTACATTTTTCATGCAGCTTTTCATCTCAACTTCCCTGCATTTCCTATTTATTCCATTCTTAAATTTTCCTGAACGTCTTTGTAATTCCTTGTTTTGTGGATCAACAGAAGTATTGTGTTATTTTGAAGACAGTATAAAATATTGGTCCATTGCATAAGAGATTACTTTATCAGCCATGCTGGAATCCGGGTTTGGTGGAGTATACTGGTGTTAGTAGTCTCAGTTCTCCCCAACAGCTTGTCACTACTACTACTAAGTGCAAGTAGATCCCCGAAGTACGTATGCAGCTTTGAAGTGTTTTCCACGAACTATGCAGTAAAAAATGCACTGTTTGTCCAGGGTTGCTAATAGGAGAAAAGGAACTAGAAATCTCTTTCATTTTGTTGGGAGATATATCTTTTGTTTACCATCGAAAATTTTTTTTTGCTTAAAGGGAACCATTTTGATAGGCGCATTTGTTGAATTACTGTACGGCCAGTTATGACATGAAGCGAAGGGTTAAATAGTTTCACTAGTATTAATAAAATGAAATCAGAATTATTCGCTTACATTTCAAACTTATGATAAAGTACTTATAAATAAGAGATAAAATATCATAACCACATGGTTGAAATCCGTAAACACTTGCCACTGCTCATGTAATAGCCGTTCCGATAGCACAGAAGAGAATAAAGGGAAAACACAAATATTGAACATCAGAGGATACGTAATAATTGCCAACAAACTCGGCTCTCGATGGCAGTGTGCGTTATTTATGAAATCACAAAGCACTAATGCATCCGCGTTAGCAGCCCGACTCATCGCTTCCGTCAATAAAGCTAATGGCCGAATGTCCTGTCGCCAGTCCGGGATACCAGCCAAATGCGTCCATTCCGTTCGTTTACGAACTTGTCCGCACGATTTGTGCCAATGGCCTCATGCAGGCTTCAATTTCAAGTAAAACCAAGTTACTGTGATCATTATTCCAAGTTTACATTTGGTACTGCTGCTAGAGAGCTACGTACCGGGAACATTTCAGCATGCATAATGAAATATAACAGCATTGAGAAACCAAAATATATACACTTACAACTCGCTAAATTTGTTACGGCCAATTACTTGTTAATTTCACAGCCGACAGAAATATTTTGGACCAAATTTTATATGTATGTATTAGATATGTAACAAGAGAGACTAATTCTTAGTCCTTCTGAAGGTACAGTACCTTAGTTGGTAAAAATGGAACCCGTATACAATGCTTTGTTGTCTATGTGTCTGTCTGTCCGACTGTTCAGAACTCTTTTTCTCAGGGACGGTCTGAAAGGAAAAGAAAAAAAAGAAAAAAGCTGCTCTACGATTAACGATGTCGTCAACCGGCACCACGTAGCCACCTTTGCTGAATGAGGTGTATATGTGAGTGCGGATTTTCGTTGGCCCACATTCTGAAATTCTGTCTACTGACTTGACCTCGGAAATGGAAAAGAGCTTCGTCTGTCCACAGAATGTTCCTTGCCCATTCATTGTCCACTTCCATGTGAGCAGACATTGCAGAGCAAACGTTTGTTTTTCTGGTACGTGAGAAGGAAGCAACTCCCGATAATGGGTAATTCTGTATGGACAGCAATGCAGGATGTTTCACAGGATTTTATGCACCGTGTTCGCAAGCATGTCCAATGTTCGGGCAGTTCCCCGTGCACACTACGTTTACACACCACCGCTCAATTCTTCCTGAAATGCTATAGGCACATCTTCGCACACAGCTTTCCTCTCTCTGCCACGCCACACTTCAAAAGGACCTGTCTTTTCAAATTTTGTAATCATTTTCACCAGACCCTCAGCAGACATCGAACCAGTGCCTTTTTTCATACTCTTGAGGGTCCAGAACTTCTGCGGGGCTACTGGCCCACAATCACCGGCCTTGTTTGATTAGCGTAATGAGTAGCATAACTGTCTCGTATTGAGTTGATAGTTGGGGCGGTGGTTCGCGTCGTGACACTCCTGTATTCGAAGGTAAAGTTCTATGTACTAAGAAATTTTGGTCATATGTCAAAGCGGTAGGTGGATCAAAACAAAATGTCCAGACACTCTGTGACCAAAATGGTACTGAAACAGAGGATGACAGACTAAAGGCCGAAATACTAAATGTCTTTTTCCAAAGCTGTTTCACAGAGGAAGACTGCACTGTAGTTCCTTCTCTAGATTGTCGTACAGGTCACAAAATGGTAGATATCGAAATAGACGACAGAGGGATAGAGAAACAATTAAAATCGCTCAAAAGAGGAAAGGCCGCTGGACCTGATGGGATACCATTTCGATTTTACACAGAGTACGCGAAGGAACTTGCCCCCCTTCTTGCAGCGGTGTACCGTAAGTCTCTAGAAGAGCGTAGCGTTCCAAAGGATTGGAAAAGGGCACAGGTCATCCCCGTTTTCAAGAAGGGACGTCGAACAGATGCGCAGAACTATCGACCTATATCTCTAAAGTCTATCAGTTGTAGAATTTTGGAACACGTATTATGTTCGAGTGTAATGACTTTTCTGGAGACTAGAAATCTACTCTGTAGGAATCAGCATGGGTTTCGAAGAAGACGACCGTGTGAAACCCAGCTCGCGCTATTCGTCCACGAGACTCAGAGGGCCATAGACACGGGTTCCCAGGTAGATGCCGCGTTTCTTGACTTCCGCAAGGCGTTCGA
Source organism: Schistocerca piceifrons (assembly GCF_021461385.2). NCBI lineage: Eukaryota > Metazoa > Arthropoda > Insecta > Orthoptera > Acrididae > Schistocerca > Schistocerca piceifrons. The sequence continues at coordinate 724,224,053 of NC_060139.1, forward strand.
TACAGTTCCCCACAGTCGTTTAATGAACAAAGTAAGAGCATATTGACTATCAGACCAATTGTGTGATTGGATTGAAGAGATCCTAGATAACAGAACGCAGCATGTCATTCTCAATGGAGAGAAGTCTTACGAAGTAAGAGTGATTTCAAGTGTGCCGCAAGGGAGTGTCGCAGGACCGTTGCTATTCACAATATACATAAATGACCTTGTGGATGACATCGGAAGTTCACTGAGGCTTTTTGCGGATGATGCTGTGGTATATCGAGAGGTTATAACAATGGAAAATTATACTGAAATGCAGGAGGATCTGCAGCGAATTGACGCATAGTGCAGGGAATGGCAATTGAATCTCAATGTAGACAAGTGTAATGTGCTGCGAATACATAGAAAGAAAGATCCCTTATCATTTAGCTACAATATAGCAGGTCAGCATCTGCAAGCAGTTAGTTCCATAAATTATCTGGGAGTACGTATTAGGAGTGATTTAAAATGGAATGATCATATAAAGTTGATCGTCGGTAAAACAGATGCCAGACTGAGATTCATTGGAAGAATCCTAAGGAAATGCAATCCGAAAACAAAGGAAGTAGGTTACAGTACGCTTGTTCGCCCACTGCTTGAATACTGCTCAGCAGTGTGGGATCCGTACCAGATAGCGTTGATAGGAGAGATAGAGAAGATCCAACAGAGAGCAGCACGCTTCGTTACAGGATCATTTAGTAATCGCGAAAGCGTTACGGAGATGATAGATACACTCCAGTGGAAGACTCTGCAGGAGAGACGCTCAGTAGCTCGGTACGGGCTTTTGTTAAAATTTCGAGAACATACCTTCACCGAAGAGTCAAGCGGTATATTGCTCCCCCCTACGTATATCTCGCGAAGAGACCATGAGGATAAAATCAGAGAGATTAGTGCCCACACAGAGGCATACCGACAATCCTTCTTTCCACGAACAATACGAGACTGGAATGGAAGGGAGAACCGATGGAGGTACTGAAGGTACCCTCCGCCATACACCGTCAGGTGGCTTGCGGAATATGGATGTAGATGTAGATGTAGATGTAGACGTTAGAAGCAGTGAGCGAACCATCATGGAGAAAGGCGTAATGAGAGTCTGTCACGCCAACTGAAGAACAGCCGTGTGCCGCGAGTCCGTTGGTTGTACATTCTGACACTAACAGCGCCATAGACTCATCAGATTTTCGCTAATTTTTTTCCATGACGTTCCTCTCTGTGTCAATAATACGTTGTTCAAATTTTCCGTCATATTGAGCTCTGGTTCTTTTTCCACAGCGTTCTGAAACTGGAACTGCAGTTATGGACACCCTGTATGTAAAAATCGAAATTCTTACTGATATCAATCTGGATGACGCAGAGGCCGTCGAAAACGTTTTAAAAAAATGTGCTAGCGAAATATCATGCGTTCAATGTAGAACAATTAAATAACATAGTGTGAGAAGTATGTCATTGTTATGGAATAATATGTCTGTATTTTACGATGACGCTCAGTCATCTATAGCTAAACGACCAGGCTGATTATCCGTCTCTTTCTGGAAACTGAAGCAATTATGTGACAGTATATGTTCTAAAAGTGAAGATGTAATATTCATTTTTGCATCTAGACATAGAATTAAATTTAATTTTTGAAATCTCAGAGCATCTATCGTTCCCCGTACAGGAACGTTACTGTAGTAATTAGTGGCATCAAATTATGTCTGTTTGAAGTTATTTGTAATTGGTCTATTATTGTGTCTGAAGTTTATAAGCATTGTGTATGGTACACTTACGTTCGAAGTCGTTCTTGTTTCTAAGGATCCTATTTACAGTGGTCGTCCAATAAATAATTCTCTACATTCTTTATTACAGCCATTAATATAGGTAGGAAAAGGTACTTCTGCTTATTTCAAATTTGATGTTTCCTCCTCGCTTGTGCCCAGTTCCAAACAACTCCGACAGATGATAGGGCCGTAGTATACCATCTAAGTCATGTCTACATGAGAAGATTTGAATTCTTGATTGCCAAAGAAATAAACCATGGTGTACATCCATAAACGCCTGTGTGCAGTGTATGGTAATGACGCAGTTGATTGAAATGCTGTTGGCCTTTGCATAACGAGAGTTAAAACGTCAGGAAGTCTAGAAACTGAGATCCAGCAAGCGTTTGGGACGTTCTATTGCAACCGCTGGTCCTACCTATCACAGCCACTGAGTGTACCACACAGATGGAATTGTTCGTGCAAATTTAAAGCTGTACTCAAGATGGTCTCCATGAATGTTCAAATGACACAGAAGACCAAAATGTTAAGGCCAGTTCATCCTTACTGTTGGAGCAGTCTGAGGCCAGTTGAGAGGTATTTCTACCACAGATTGTTAGAGGTGACAAACCCACGTTGCATCACATTCAGCTTTTACCAACAGAGAATACATGGTGTTTCACAACACTGGCATAAGGACATAGACGTTGTGGAGACCATGTAGGAAAACGGTGCATGTAAAAAATTTTGGTTGATCATGTCACCAAATTTCAACTCTTAAGAACACACACGTTCTGAGAAAAATTATCGGGCATTATTTATGGAACGACCATTGTACTTTAAAACACAGGTTGGGATTTCTTAAATTAACGCTTGGCCTTACTGGAAGGCCTCTTCGTGGATTTTTGGATCTGAGACTTAGTACTACCGGTTCTTTACGTTATTCATCGTTCAATAAGAAAGTGGTATTTCTTAGAGGTTTTTTAATCTCATTGTGGAACCTTTTCGATAGGGCTTTCTTTTAAAGCGACTATGTTGTAATTCGCGAAAAAGTTGCTTAATTTTATTGATATAGATAGAATTCACAATTACTACAATATTCCTTTTATCACTCTAGTCGTTTGCATTCTGTAGATTCTTAGAATTAGTCACAAATGACTCTTGGTAATTCATCTACGTAGATTTTCCTGCAATTGCAGTTTACTCGCTAACTGAATTGGTTCAAAGCAACCATCTTACATGTGCAAACACTTTGCCATTCACTGGCTCGTACTTTGCACCATACCTGCATCCATCGTTGCCAAAGCGGCATGCAAGCAAGCTATAAGTTCGTGTACCTCCATGGATGGAGTACCATGAACTTGTTCATTTAATGTTTGCCCAAACAAAAATCCAGTGGATTAGGGTCTGGGGAACGTGGAGGACAGAATACTGGGCGTCCACGACCAATCCGTTTCCCTGGAAACGCTTCATTTAAATAGTTACGCACACTTATTCCAATGTGTGGAGGTGCAGCATCATGCTAAAGCCGTAGCTGTCGCCAAACACCAAGTGGAACGTATTCTAATGCATCAGAAAAAGTACAGCAAAGAAACGTGGGATACACGGGCGCATTAAACTTGTCCGGCAATAGATAAGGGCCCAAAAGCACTCCTCCAGAGATTGCAGACCACTGGTTTATGCCAAACAGTGCCTGAAATCCACATTTACGGACGACATGTGGACTGTTTGCCGACCAATAATTGTTGTGGATGTTGAAAATACCTTCACGAGTGGTGCTTAATTCGTCAGTCATATAAGATTATTCATAAAACGTCGGTATCTTCCACTTAGTGCAAAAGCCATTCACAAAACGCACTATTCAAATCCGTTCTATTGGTCGCTGGTGCTGAATGAACGCGTAATGGTATGGATACAGTTCTTCATCGTGCAACAACCAGTCTCTGACATATCTAGAACTATCTTGCAATGTGACGGTTACCTCGACTGGTGGCCGGTTTCAAGAATCGCGTCCCCTGTTTGTGGATTACGTCTTGTACTTGGAGGACCTCTTTCTATTACTTATGGACAAAGACTGCCGGTATCACGAAGTCGTGGCTCCAGGTGACGGAAAACGTTCGTATCGTGCTGGCGCCTTGGAGGGTACCGTGCAGCATAAGCATGAGCAGGAGCAGCAGCATGGTTATCGGATGCACGCAGCACCATGCGCATATAAACATATACATTGTTTGTGTATTCTACCTGGAAACCGCCGTACATGAACTTGACCGATTTGGCAGGAGCAGTTGTGGATGTTAGTAGACATATGCATGTAGTTCAATGGATCCCACTGGCAAGTGATAGGCTATTGTCATGTGACAAAATGATGTCTTGATTATGGACGACGAGAACTGCTGAATGGACGTCTAAAAAACTAAAAGAAACCTGAAAAGGAATCGAATCACAGTTCTGTGTTGAATGTTGGTTTGACGTCCTCGTACTTTTCTTTTGCTTGACATTGTTCATGTTCTTTGTTCTGGACGGACGTCAAAAGGGCCTTTTCAATTTCACCGGTGAGCACTTTTCACTTTTTTTTGTTTACAATGGGCAGCCCAACTTCTGACCGAACACGCTAAGCTACCGTGCCGATCTGTTTGAACTACGACGGCTGGTACGGCAGTGCGGGATGATGTAAGTTCCTCTGTACATTTCGATGCGCTGCACAATGTGACCGCGTTGTCAACTACTCGTTTTCATACGTGTTTTCAAATACGCCGAATCTGATTTTGCCAGATAATCTTTTGTCTGAATGTGGATGGAAAATTGCATGCCAACCTCAAACAGAGGCATTTTTATGTTTACTCTAAGTCGGTCACGCTACGGGCACACTACGTCAGTTTAGTTAACAAATACAGTTTTTACAGATATACCCTGCTGTTCAAACTTGGTCATTTATCGGTTTCGGAATATTTTTAAACAGAGTTTTGATTCCGTGCTATCGTTAAGATCAGTTCTGTGCGGCGTCTCCTGTTAACACTCCCCAGAGTGTTACGTTCTCACTCTGAGCCTGGTCTGAGGAAACAAATATCCGCAGAAATTTATCCACTGACTCTCCAGAGAAGATATACTATCTGGTCATCACTATGTAATGTGGAAGCGACCATTAAAGGTCACGAGGGGTGGACCTGCCAATATAATCCTGATCGTGTCGAGCACCACAGTTGAAACTAATGTTATTGACAAATGAATACCAGCTCAGTCGTATTATTACACATTCGCCGTTTTACCACCGGTTACATTCGTAGAACTTCTTCAGGTTTTTGTAGTTAAACAAGGCAGGAAATTAGGCTAAAGCTACAGCATCTTAACAAATAGTTATAAAAGACTTACAGTAAAACCTCACAAGTTGTACTGAAGTCAAGGTTCGCTATGGTTGTCATACATAATATTAAAAAAAATAAATAAAAAGGCCGATCATAAACGTTCTACCTACCACCTGGCGGAAGTATGGCTAATAGACACAGTATGCTGCGTGCAACAAATTATTTTGACATTCCTTGTAACGGTTATCATCGCACAGAGACCATTTGCTACGTTTGCATGCTTACCTCTGTCGTGGAACTGAATGTTTGTGATCAGTTTTTCTCGATTTGATCTTTAACATTAGATATGTCAACCAGGCAATTTGTGCCGTGACTTTAGCACAGCTTGGTGAAGATTTACTACATTAATGTGACAAGAGCCATGGAATAGCGAAATGCACATTTACATATGGGGTGACATTTATTGAATTACATGAAGAAAACGTAAAGTAGGGAATTCAATATTCCGAGATCCACAGTGCCAATAGTGAGCTGAGAATACCAAATTTAAGTCATTACCTCTCACTACGAACAGTGCTATGGCCGACGGCATTCACTTAACGACCGAGAGCAGCGAAGTTTGCGTAGAGCTTTCAGTGCTAACAGACAAGCAACACTGCGTGAAAGAACCGCAGAAATCAAGAAGAATATATGATGAATGTATTCGTTAGGGAAGTTCGGCGAAATTCGGCGTCAATGGTTGGGCAACAGCCGACCGACCGACGACCTTGTTGTTTGGACCCTCCCATAAATCAATGAACCAACCAGCAGACGACCGACGCGAGTGCGTTTGCTAACAACACGACATCGCCCACAGTGCCTCTCCTGGGCTTGTGATGGGAAAGTGGTGACCTTGTCAGATGAGTCCCGATTTCAGTTGGCAGGAGCTGGTAGTAGGCTTCGAGAGTGGCGCAGATCCCACGAAGCCATGGACCCAAGTTATTAACAAGGCACTGTGCAAGCTGGTGGTGACTCGAAAAGGTGTGGGTCTGTTTACGTGGAATGGTCTCGGTCGTCTAGCGCAACTGAACCCGACTGGAAGTGGTAACGTTCAGCTACTTAGAGGCCACTTGCAGCCGTTTATGAACTTCATGCTCACAAACAACAATGGACTTGTTAAGGATGACAATGCGCCATTTCACTGGGCCGCACCTGTTTAATGAAAATACTGCACAATTCGAGCGAATAATTTGGCCATCCAGACAGCCTGACAAGAGTTACGTCTAACACTGGATGGACATAATCTAGAGTTCATTTCGTGCACAACATCCTGCACCGGCAACACTTTTCAATTATGGGACTATACGGGCAGAATTGCTCAATATTTCTGCAGGGAACTTCCAACGTCATGTTGAGTCCACGCCAGGTCGAGAACTGCGGGAATAAGCCGGCAAAATGAGGTCCGTCACGATATTAAGAGGTATCCCATGACTTGTGTCACACCGGTGTATAATGCTGTTATCAGTGTGAGCTGTGTATTTTACTCGTTAGCATGATGTAGCTTTAATCTATTTTCCTCTTTTGTTTAACTGCAGGTAACGTGAAGATGTTCTGCGAACGAAACCGGTCTTTACACTGTAAATGTGTGCTAATATATCTGACGTGATTTTCATTAAACATTAAAAGTATAAAAGGAGGAGGGTAGAGTAGCAGTAACATCAGAATGGGTCGGCCAGGAGAGCTGAGCGAGAACTCGTAATGGGATGTCACTTGGATAACAAATACATCGTGGGCAATTTAACCTTAACAAATCCATCGTGGGCAATTTAACCTTTATAAATCGGCCCAAATCGACTGTCGCTGATGTGATAATGAAGTGGAAACCGGAAGAAAGACTAACAGCTAACCAAATCCCAGGCAGACCTTCTCCATTTGCTGAGAGAGTCGAGCATTGCAGAGGGTGGTTAACAAACCAGGCATGAAAACAGCGTGAGGAATCGGAATATCCAAAGTTTAACAAGCAGTCCAGCTAACATTATGACTGTTCATGGGGAATTAGAGTGGGGTGCAATGGCAAAGCAACGTCTCGCAACACACTTCTGTGGTCAGTGCTTAGCGACCAGCGAGCTGATGGAAAGAGCGACGCGACTGGACGGTTGTATGTAGGCTGTTCATGTGTTTGTATGTTGGCAGCGCTATGTAGCGCTTTGCATTAATAACTCTGACAGCGCTGTGCGGAATCTGTAAGAGACTCTGTTGCTGGTCGGACTCTGCACTTGGAGGTGACCAGTCAGGAGTGATGGAAGTTAGAAGGGAATAGCCAGCAGTGATGGTGGTTGGGAGTTTATAGTTAGCAGTGATGGAGGTTAGAGGTCTGAAATGTTAGCGCGAGCGGACGGTTTGGACGTGTGTCCGTCATGGAAATGTAACTTGTCTATGATTATATAATTTTTGGAACTGGATGTCATGCACAATTATATAATTTTTAACTGGTTGCCAAATTTTAAAGTAAATACATCGTTTGCTCTGCAACAAAATCTTTCCTTTGCTAACAACATGTCTATCAGTAGTTAGAGCCTTCAGTAGCTAGAATCTCTTATTTAGCTGGCAGTATTAGTACTTGCGGCATTGCTGTAGTTTGTGTAATAAAGATTTTTGTGAGGTAAGTGACTTACAAAATGTGTAGGTTATTGTTAAGAGTTCTTCTTATTCTTTTGAGTTAATTTGAAAGCAGTCAGATGGCGTTACTGTGGAATATTGTGGGTAATTAATGAATAGGAGAAGTCTGAGTGGTGATTGTCAGGCTACATTTTGTAGGTCATTGTTGAAATGATAAGAATAATTAAAGAGAAAGTAGGCTCAGTACGTTCAGTTTCACTCAGCAGTTTCACAATCAATAATGTAGAAGTTTCACCTTCTCAGTGATTTCTATCTTAGTAAAAAAATTTTATACAAAAGTTTCGCAGAGAATGATCAGAAACGACAGATTTGGAGTGATGAATCACGACCTACCATATGGAAATCCTTCATGGTTATGGTATGGTCCCCTTATTGCAATGAAGATAACGCTAAATGAGGAAGAATATGAATACAGGGCTATTACAAATGATTGAAGCGATTTCATAAATTCACTGTAGCTCCATTCATTGACATATGGTCACGACACACTACAGATACATAGAAAAACTCATAAAGTTTTGTTCGGCTGAAGCCGCACTTCAGGTTTCTGCCGCCAGAGCGCTCGAGAGCGCAGTGAGACAAAATGGCGACAGGAGCCGAGAAAGCGTATGTCGTGCTTGAAATGCACTCACATCAATCTGTACAAATGATTGAAGCGATTTCATAAATTCACTGTAGCTCCATTCATTAACATATGGTCACGACACACTACAGATACGTAGAAAAACTCATAAAGTTTTGTTCGGCTGAAGCCGCACTTCAGGTTTCTGCCGCCAGAGCGCTCGAGAGCGCAGTGAGACAAAATGGCGACAGGAGCCGAGAAAGCGTATGTCGTGCTTGAAATGCACTCACATCAGTCTGTCATAACAGTGCAACGACACTTCAGGACGAAGTTCAACAAAGATCCACCATGTGCTAACTCCATTCGGCGATGGTATGCGCAGTTTATAGCTTCTGGATGCCTTTGTAAGGGGAAATCAACAGGTCGGCCTGCAGTGAGCGAAGAAACGGTTGAACGCGTGCGGGCATGTTTCACGCGTAGCCCGCGGAAGTCGACGAATAAAGCAAGCAGGGAGCTAAACGTACCACAGCCGACGGTTTGGAAAATCTTACGGAAAAGGCTAAAGCAGAAGCCTTACTGTTTACAATTGCTACAAGCCCTGACACCCGATTACAAAGTCAAACACTTTGAATTTTAGGCGCGGTTACAAGAGCTCATGGAAGAGGATGCGTTCAGTGCGAAACTTGTTTTCAGTGATAAAGCAACATTTTTTCTTAATGGTGAAGTGAACAGACACAATGTGCGAATCTGGGCGGTAGAGAATCCTCACGCATTCGTGCAGCAAATTCGCAATGTACCAAAAGTTAACGTGTTTTGTGCAATCTCACGGTTTAAAGTTTACGGCCCCTTTTTCTTCTGCGAAAAAAACGTTTCAGGACACGTGTATCAGGACATGCTGGAAAATTGGCTCATGCCACAACTGGAGGCCGACAGGATGGTGCTCCACCGCACTTCCATCATGATGTTCGGCATTTCTTACACAGGAGATTGGAAAACCGATGGATCGGTCGTGGTGGAGATCATGATCAGCAATTCATGTCATGGCCTCCACGCTCTCCCGACTTAACCCTATGCGATTTCTTTCTGTGGGGTTATATGAAAGATTCAGTGTTTGAACCTCCTCTACCACGAAACGTGCCAGAACTGCGAGCTCGCATCAATGATGCTTTCGAACTCATTGATGGGGACATGCTGCGCTGAGTGTGGGAGGAACTTGATTATCGGATTGATGTCTGCCGAATCACTAAAGGGGCACATATCGAACATTTGTGAATGCCTAAAAACGCTTTTTGAGTTTTTGTATGTGTGTGCAAAGCATTGTGAAAATATCTCAAATAAAAAAGTTATTGTAGAGCTGTGAAATCGCTTCAGTCATTTGTAATAACCCTGTACATTTCACAGCATGGTGTAGAGGTTACAGGAGAGGAACAGCATGATAGTGCACCCTGTCATAAAGCAACGTCCATGAAGCAATGTTTGTGCAAAATAACAATCCTGAAATGGACTGACTCGCCCAGATCCGAGACCTGCACCCAACGAGAAACCTTTCAGAACTCCGACTGTCCTCCAGACAATATAGTCGAAAACCTCAAACTTCTCTGGATTCGGTTCTTGAAGTAGAATAGGCTGCCTTTCTTCCACAGACGTCCAGAACCTCAATGAGTGGGTCCTCAGTGGAGTTCAACCCGTCAAAATGGATCGGACATACCTCATATTAATGTCCACCATTAGGTGTCCGGGTACTTTCATTCAGCTTGAGCAGATGCGTGTTATATTTACTGAGCTTTTTATAACTTTTCATTATACCTTGTGAGAGCACCTCCTTTTCGTAGGAAATGGTTAACTCTGAAGTGTAGATTACCGCTTATTGAGAAGCTGTACAGATCAAGCAGAATAATTAAGACGATTAATTTTCTTCTTTAAGACGACAGGAATCGACCTTGACACAATAAAAAAAAGAGATAAAACCATTCTCCGAACTGTCCTGCATGAATGTTAGCTCATCTTGACGTCGCCTGCTACATATTTATTGATAGTACTAATCCAACAGCCTGAAGCGAATATATGATAAATATATTAGTGTACGTAGAGAATGAACTACCCAAAATTTCTGATGTGAAGAGAGCTGTAGAACTGCTTGAAAATAGAGGTGTTGCACCAAGCCCTGGTGCAAATATACTATGTGCTCAAAGGTATCCGGACACCCCAAAAAAACATAAGTTCCTCATATTAGGTGCATTGCGATACCACCTACTGCCAGGGACTCCATATCAGCGACCTCAGTAGTCATTAGACATCGTGAGAGTGCAGCATGGAGCACTCCGCGGAACTCACGGGCTTCGAACGTGGTCAGGTGATTGGGTGTCACTAGTGTCATACGTCTGTATGCGAGATTTCCACACTCCTTAATATCCTTAGGTCCACTGTTTCCGATGTGATAGTGAAGTGGAAATGTGAAGGGACACGTACAGCACAAAAGCGCACAGGCCGAACTCGTCTATTGACTGAGAGAGACCGTCGACAGTTGAAGAGGGCCGTAACGTGTAACAGGCAGACATGTATCCAGACCATCACACAGGAATTCCAAACTACATCAGGGCCGACTGTAATACTACGACAGTTGAGCGGGAGGTGAGGAAACTTGGATTTCATGGTCGAGCGGCTGCTCATAAGCCACACATGACGCCGGTTAATGCCAAACGACGCCTCGCTTGGTGTAAGGAGCGTAAACATTGGACGACTGAACAGTGGAAAAACGTTGTGTGGAGTGACGAATCACGGTACACAATGTGCCGATCGGATGGCAGTGTGTGGGTATGCCGAATGCCCGGTGAACGTCATATGCTAGCGAGTGTAGAGCCAACAGTAAGATTCCGAGGCTTTGGTGTTATGGTGTGGTCGTGTTTTTCATGGAGTAGGCTTGCACCCCTTGTTTTTTTCCGTGGCACTATCACAGCACAGGCCTACATTGATGATTTAAACATCTTCTTGCTTCCCACTGTTCAAGAGCAGCTCGGGGATGGCGACTGCATCTTTCAACACGATCGAGCACCTGTTCATAATGTATGGCCTGTGGCGGAGTGGTTACATGATAATAACATACCTCTAATGGACTGGCCTGCAGAGTCCTTACATGAATCCTACTGAACAGCTTTGGGATGTTTGGGAACGCCGACTTCGTGCCAGGCCTCACCGACCGACATCGATACTTTTCCTCAGTGCAGCACTCCGTGAAGAATGGGCTGCCATTCGCCAAGAAACCTTCCAGCAGCTGATTGAACGCATGCCTGCGAAAGTGGAAGCTGTCATCAAGAGTAAGGGTCGGCCAACACCATATTGAAGTCCAGCATTACCGATGGAGGGCGCCACGAACTTGTAAATCATTTTCAGCAATGTGTCTGCATACTTTTGATCACATAGTATATGTCAACTGGACGCCACTCCGGGGACTTGTTGTGTCCTTAAAAGTAGTGGCAACCGGTTTTCCACCAGACGGGTACCCATCCAGGTACTAGGCGGGCTCTGCGTCACTTAACTTAAGTAATTGTTGCACCAGGGAAGACGAATGGAATATTCTAGAATTTGAAACACGAACAGCTGCTAGCATGAGTTTCTTTCGAAGCATCTCAAGTCGCTTGATACGGGCAAGTCTTCAGGTCCAGATTGTATACCGATTAGGTTCCTTTCAGATTAAGCTGATACAATAGCTCCCTACTTAGCAATCATATACAACCGCTCGCTCACCGATAGATCTGTACCTGCAGACTGGAAAATTGCCCAGGTCGCACCAGTGTTTAAGAAGGGTAGTAGGAGTAATCCATCGAACTACAGACCTATATCATTGACGTCGGTTTGCAGTAGGGTTTTGGAGCATATACTGTATTCAAACATTATGAATCACCTCGAAGAGAACGTTCTATTGATACGTAATCAGCATGGTTTCAGAAAACATCGTTCTTGTGCAACGCAGCTAGCTCTTTATTCGCAGGAAGTAATGGCCGCTATCGACAGGGGATCTCAAGTTGATTCCGTATTTCTAGATTTCCGGAATGCTTTTGACACCGTTCCTCACAAGCGACTTCTAATCAAGCTGCGGGCCTATGGGGTATCGTCTCCGTTGTGCGACTGGATTCGTTATTTCCTGTCAGGAAGGTCGCAGTTCGTAGTAATAGACGGAAAATCATCGAGTAAAACTGAAGTGATATCAGGTGTTCCCCAGGGAAGCATCCTGGGACCTCTGCTGTTCCTGATCTATATAAATGACCTAGGTGACAATCTGAGCAGTTCTCTTAGGTTGTTCGCAGATGATACTGTAATTTACCGTCTAGTAAGGTCATCCGAAGACCAGTATCAGTTGCAAAGCGATTTATAAAAGATTGCTGTATGGCGTCGCAGGTGGCAGTTGACTCTAAATAACGAAAAGTGTGAGGTGATCCACATGAGTTCCAAAAGAAATCCGTTGGAATTCGATTACTTGATAAATAGTACAATTATCAAGGCTGTAAATTCAACTGAGTACCTTAGTGTTAAAATTACGTACAACTTCAGTTGGAAAGACAACATAGACAATATTGTGGGGAAGGCGAGGCAAAGGTTGCGTTTCATTGGCAGGACACTTAGAAGATGCAACAAGTCCACTAAAGAGACAGCTTACACTAAACTCGTTCGTCCTCTGTTAGAATATTGCTGCGCGGTGTGGGATCCTTACCAGGTAGGATTGACGGAGGACATGGAAAGGGAGCAAAAAAGGGCAGCTCGTTTTGTATTATCACGTAATAGGGGAGAGGGTGTGGCAGATATGATATGCGAGTTGGGATGGAAGTCCTTAAAGCAAAGACGTTTTTCGTCGCGGCGAGATCTATTCACGAAATTTCAGTCACCAACTTTCTCTTCCGAATGCGAAAATATTTTGTTGAGCCCAACCTACATAGGTAGGAATGATCATCAAAATAAAATATGAGAAATCAGAGCTCGAACAGAAGGATTTATGTGTTCGTTTTTCCCGCGCGCTGTTCGGGAGTGGAATGGTAGGGAGAAATATGATTGTGGTTCGATGAACCCTCTGCCGAGCACTTAAATGTGAATTGCAGAGTAATCATGTAGATGTAGATGTAAGCGGGCAGGAAACGGTGTTACCAACGAGTAAAGAGCTGGGCCGCTGACAAAATTATTACCCCAGATACTTCGGATCTACGTGTGACCATAGGCATTCGTAATACTACAAACAGGGATTATGTGTTGCGTAGTAATATATATTGCTACAAATGACAGATTAAAGTTCCTTCATCATTTTCTTTCACAAATTTTGACAGCAAGGATTACGAGCACATCATCAGACCGTGCACTCCATCATCTCTCTCGTATTAGTGTGATTACCAGTATGATTACGACTTAAGTAAATAACATGTTATGTGATGAAGGCGGACCAGAATAAATGCCCTACTAAATATGAAAATATCTGCTCTAGAAACGTATATTTTCTTGAGACCAGGATGCTATCGGAATTAAATAGGCACAAGCTCTCTCGTAATGTTTGTCGATTTTTGATTTTTCTGTCAACTCAATAAATTTCTTATCACATACACGGATTAGTGTGTGTGTGTAGATTCTGAGTTTGACGGAAAAGGGAGAACTGGTGTTGTCTAAACTATGACTGTGAATAAGACATATTGCACATTTTCATCACACAAATTGTTCTAAACTGCAGTCAGTGGATAGGCATCCGTAGTTATTCTTCGGCCATTGTTGGTCACAAACCAACAGCGTTCCATCTTTACTAGCCTCCTAGTGGATGCACTTTCCGCGTATAGAGCGAGGCAGCTGACGCGGGTGCGGAGCTTCCAGATTCGTGAAGCTCGATATTAGTGGGAAGACGACGACTGCCGCAGACATGTCCCGTCGCTGGCGGTAATTGAATTTCGTCTTTGCGAGGCTCGTGGAGGAAATTTCCCTTTCAGTGGAGCCTATGGTGGCTATATCTCAGTAGGAATAACAACGCCTCGTTACGCATGCCGGATGCAAAGCTGGAGAAGGTAGCGAAGACAAACTGTGTTTCACCACTGAGTAACGTATCAGTCAGAATCAATACGAAATGTAGAAATTCGGAATGTTTTATCGGGAAATAACCCAAACGACTTGTTATTACTTCTAGAGGTTTGCTAAGATCTGCGTAGTGAAGGATAATAAAGCCATGCATTAAAAATTCGTCTTAAAAATTACATCTTCCAGATATCTTTTAACTGGTTCGTATCAGTTTTACCTCAGATATTGTCATCATCATCATCACCATCATCTTCATCATCGTCGTCGCCGTCTTGAAGAATTAGGCCTTTTGATTTGTTTCCCCTAAGGATGTTCACGCTGACTCTTTAACGGACATCCAACGTTAATCTTGCCGATTCTGTTATACTGTATTGCCGCTTTAGATATTCAATCATACATTGGACGTGATCTTTCCAGTTCAGTTGGTATTTCTTTAAGTTGGACTTTTAGTTCATCTCTAATATCGTGATTTCTTTTATGGAACAACAAAGAATATCCCGCTACAAAGCGGAGGAACTTCATCTCTGATGATTCGATTCGTCGTAATTGATCAGATGTTAGTGTAAAACTTTCTCTACCATACAGCAGCAACGGAAACGCTGTTTTAATGTTTCTTCCCATTTTAATGTACGTTTTATAATTTGATAGAAGTGTCTGAATTTGGCCAGTTAGAGCTCTACGTCATCTGATTTGGGAATTTTATTTAAATTATTTTAACCGTTCAATTATATGTCTATCTACAACATTTTTGTGGCTTATAGGTTCCAGGCCTTGAAACGTCATCAACTGCCTTACCTGTCGATACTCTCATTCCGTGTCTAACGGCAATTTGACTCAATTTGTGTACTGAAATTTGAATCTTTTGTTCAGATTTTCCCATTATAATCTGATCATAAGCAAACAGCATTGTCATAATATTAAAATTAACGCTTCTTAATGTGTCCGTTATACGTCTAGGTCTATATCTACATGACTAATCTGCAAATCACACTTAATTAACTGGAAGAGTGTTCATCGAATCACCATCACGATAATACTCTTACTCTACTCTCGAACATCGCCCCGGAAAAACAAATTTCTGCATCTCTCTGTGCGAGCTCTGACTTCCCTTATTTTATTATGATAAAAGTTTCTTTCTCTGTAGGTCGTCATCAATAAAATATTTTTGCACTAGGAGGAGAAAGTTGGTGATTAAAATTTAGTGAGAAGATTTTACCGCAGGAAAAAGTGCTTTTGTTTTAGTGATGTCTTCTTCAAATCCTGTATCATGTCGATGACCTATTTCTCGATAGTACAAAATGCTGCTCTTCTAATTTTCTCGATGTACTCCGCTAATGCTAAATGGCAAAAATCCCACATTGCGTAGTATTACTGTAAAAGGGAACGGACAAACGTAGTGCAAGCAATTACAGTGAAATGAATACCCATAGCGGGATACAGGCGTTGATATAAGTCAACGGGGACAGCTGAGAATACGAGCCCCGACCGGGACTCGAACCCCGGATCTCCTGCTTACATGCCTTTCAGTCAGTGTTTTATTACAGAGGCCAGCCAACTCTGACCAAACAATCCATCTGAGCGACTGAGGACACTGAGGATAGTGCGACTGCAGGGACTTATTTCTAGCACGCCTCCCGTGAGACACACACCCCCAACTTATTGTCCCGCACTATATGCATAGTGTCCCTGCCCATTATACACCATTACTCGCGGCTTGTTGCCGATTCCCGTAAGAGTTCGGGCAATGTTTGTGTATCCGCACAGAAGAAGATGGTCAAATTGCCGGTCAGCCTTAACTACACTCCTGGAAATGGAAAAAAGAACACATTGACACCGGTGTGTCAGACCCACCATACTTGCTCCGGACACTGCGAGAGGGCTGTACAAGCAATGATCACACGCACGGCACAGCGGACACACCAGGAACCGCGGTGTTGGCCGTCGAATGGCGCTAGCTGCGCAGCATTTGTGCACCGCCGCCGTCAGTGTCAGCCAGTTTGCCGTGGCATACGGAGCTCCATCGCAGTCTTTAACACTGGTAGCATGCCGCGACAGTGTGGACGTGAACCGTATGTGCAGTTGACGGACTTTGAGCGAGGGCGTATAGTGGGCATGCGGGAGGCCGGGTGGACGTACCGCCGAATTGCTCAACACGTGGGGCGTGAGGTCTCCACAGAACATCGATGTAGTCGCCAGTGGTCGGCGGAAGGTGCACGTGCCCGTCGACCTGGGACCGGACCGCAGCGACGCACGGATGCACGCCAAGACCGTAGGATCCTACGCAGTGCCGTAGGGGACCGCACCGCCACTTCCCAGCAAATTAGGGACACTGTTGCTCCTGGAGTATCGGCGAGGACCATTCGCAACCGTCTCCATGAAACTGGGCTACGGTCCCGCACAACGTTAGGCCGTCTTCCGCTCACGCCCCAACATCGTGCAGCCCGCCTCCAGTGGTGTCGCGACAGGCGTGAATGGAGGGACGAATGCAGACGTGTCGTCTTCAGCGATGAGAGTCGCTTCTGCCTTGGTGCCAATGATGGTCGTATGCGTGTTTGGCGCCGTGCAGGTGAGCGCCACAATCAGGACTGCATACGACCGAGGCACACAGGGCCAACACCCGGCATCATGGTGTGGGGAGCTATCTCCTACACTGGCCGTACACCACTGGTGATCGTCGAGGGGACACTGAATAGTGCACGGTACATCCAAACCGTCATCGAACCCATCGTTCTACCATTCCTAGACCGGCAAGGGAACTTGCTGTTCCAACAGGACAATGCACGTCCGCATGTATCCCGTGCCACCCAACGTGCTCTAGAAGGTGTAAGTCAACTACCCTGGCCAGCAAGATCTCCGGATCTGTCCCCCATTGAGCATGTTTGGGACTGGGTGAAGCGTCGTCTCACGCGGTCTGCACGTCCAGCACGAACGCTGGTCCAACTGAGGCGCCAGGTGGAAATGGCATGGCAAGCCGTTCCACAGGACTACATCCAGCATCTCTACGATCGTCTCCATGGGAGAATAGCAGCCTGCATTGCTGCGAAAGGTGGATATACACTGTACTAGTGCCGACATTGTGCATGCTCTGTTGCCTGTGTCTATGTGCCTGTGGTTCTGTCAGTGTGATCATGTGATGTATCTGACCCCAGGAATGTGTCAATAAAGTTTCCCCTTCCTGGGACAATGAATTCACGGTGTTTTTATTTCAATTTCCAGGAGTGTATAAAGGTTCAAATGGCTCTGAGCACTATGGGACTTAACTTCTAAGGTCATCAGTCCCCTAGAACTTAGAACTACTTAAACCTAACTAACCTAAGGACATCACACACACCCATGCCTGAGGCAGGATTCGAACCTGCGACCGTAGCGGTCGCGCGGTTCCAGACTGTAGCACCTAGAACCGCTCGCCACCCCGACCGGCTCCTTAATTATATATATATATATATATATATATATATATATATATATATATATATATATATATATAAGGCTCACTGATATCGACAGATTCTGACCCATTCCTCATAGTATGGATCATTACTTTATTATTTTTAAATAGTGAATGAATTGCCGTAATCAAATGTGCTGGAACTCCCAATCTCTTAAGTGATTCCCATGTCACGCTCCGCTTTATCTTGTCAAACGCTTTTTCATAATTTTAGCGTATATTTTGTAGAAGGAATTTAGTAGACTTATTCCACTGTAATTGCGCATTGTGATTTATCGCCTTTCCTGTAAACAGAGTATACCAAAGATTCATTCCATTCGTCTGGCACGTGGCCGCTCAGCTAACAAACATTTTAAAAATTAAGAGTCTATGCTTCAGTTGCTCAGATGTACATTTAATCAGCTCCACGTTTATATTATCAGTGACAGACAATTTCTTGTTTCATGTTTCTTTGACCACATTTTGTAACCCTCCCATTGTTATCTGATCCACAGAATCACCGGTATTGGTGTTTATTTCTAGTTCTTCTTCATTTTCATTCCATCTTTACCATCCCTTTTCGGATATCACATTTAACTGAAAGGATCTCGTTCGTCTTTATTCAAGTGGTTTGTTTTGTCTTCCATAAGTATCATGTCCTGTTTCACTCATATATCAGTCGCAACTTTGCCGTTTTATTTTTCATATTTCTTTCTTTATTAAAGCAGATTTAATTTTATAATCCTCTCTGTAATTCACATTATTAGCTGGTGACAAGGTTTTTAGATACATCTCGTCTTTATGTTTTATTAACTTGCTAATGCCGTCATTCTATACGAGTGGTTTCGTCCGCCTTTGTAAAAATTTTATGTCCCTTCTTACTAAAAAGTGATACGATGATTCGTCCAAACTACTGTACACTCTTCTTTTTATTTGCAAGATTATTATACTCTCTTTTTGAAGCTGCACCGTGAGGTGCCCATGTGAATTTATGGATCTCACGATGTTTAAAACAGGTTTCTGTTGTTCTCAATTCATTGTGTGTGACAAACTCTACTGACTTCTTTCTTTTCTTATTGAATATATTTTCACCTTCTATACCTACTATATCTTTAATGCGTCTTTTACAGACTCGGGTATTTAAGTCTCCAACAAGAAGTATACAATTATTTTTATTTATTTTCCTACAGTGTACTGTAATAAGTCATAAAATTCAATAGAATTTTGAGTTCTTCTTTCTTTTGGCGCATACAAAGACCATATGGAAATGTATCCTCTCTCAACTTTAAGACATAACAAGAGTAGTCTTTCATTTATAAATACGTACAAATGTATTATGTCCTAAAAAACAACAATAGTAAATACTCAAGAACGGCTGTAAAAAGGGCTCAAAGTACTGCGGTCTATATAATGGACACTTTTTACCTTTTTGCGGGATCGCGAGGTACCCGCGCGGCCTAAAGCGCTTGCCACGCTTCGCGTTCCTCCCCCTCCCCCTCCCCCCCGGCCCAAGGAAGTTCGAGTCCTCCCTCGGCCAAGGGTGTGTGTGTTGTCGTTAGCAAAAGTTAGTTTAAGTTAGATTAAGTACTGTGTAAGCCTAGGGACCGATGCTCCCTTAGGAATTTACCACAAAAAGAATTTTTCGTGATCAGTTTGCTGGTTGGTTCGATACGACCCGCCATGAATTCTTGAATTTTCTTGTGCCTGGGATGCTCTCTTTCTCTGCGCTAGTCTGCTTTTTATGTTCTCCTTACTTTTTCCGTCATGGATTATTTTTCTTCTTTAAGTGTAGCAGAGTTCCTCAACTTCGTATCACCGATTTTGATAGTAAGTTTCTCGCTATTCTCATTTCTACTAATTCAACTCGGAGAGGCAAACTCTACTGACTCTACTTCCTCACTTATTTACTGGATGTATTCCAATCTCTGTCACCCCTTATAGTTTTTACACTCTACAGCTCCCTCTAGTACAACGGAAGTTATTCCCTGATGTCTTAACACATATCCTGCCTTCCCGTTGCTTCTTCTCATCAGAGTTTTCCATATTTCCCGTTCTTGACAGATTCTTCGGAGAAGCTCCTAATTCCTCACCTTATCACAACAACTAATTTTCTATAACCTTCTGTAACACTGCATCTCTTCTTTTCCAGCTTTCCCATAGTCTATGTTTCACTACCACACAATTCTGAGATAGGTAATTACTTGATTAGTTACATGTTCCGTGGATTATTCTGCATAATAGATCGTGATGATGTGGAACGAATCATTTGTAAGTAGCCTGTTTGTGTGTTGGCCGCGCTGTAGACTGTGCTGAATATCGCTGACAGCACTCTGCGCCCTCGGCAAGATATTCTGTGGTTGGACGGACTTGCAGTTAGAGAGTGGATAGAGAAGTGTATGGACATGTTATTCTTAGTGGAGACTTTGTGTTGGTAAGACACGCAATGTAAAGTGAGATGAAATGATGTGTTCATAAGAAAATATCTAAGGAAATGTATGATAATGAATGTTTGGTTGAAAATGTTTGGGTAGTAGAATTATTGACAATTATATAATTTTTGGAACTGGATATCACATGAATAAGGTAACATTTTCTAAATAAATTGTTTGCTCTTCAACAAAATCTCTCTTTTTGCTATCCATATGCCTCCTAGTAGCTAGAGTCTACAGTAGTTAGAATATTTTTATTTAGCTGGCCGTTGTTGCCACCTGCTGTAATTGTTATAGTTCGTGTTATGAAGATTTTTTGTGAGGTAAACGACTTATGAAAAAGAATGGGGTTTCCAATACCGAGACTCGTGATTGAAATGAGTTTATCAATTAACAGAGTTGAAGGTAGTTTCATATTTCTTTAATTTCATATTTTTTGGATTTGTGTTATTCTTAGGATTTCTTGCAATTCTGGGCCATTATTTTGTGTTAATTATTGGAAGTCATGTTGTCAATGTATAGCAGTCAGATTGCTTTGGGCGTGCATGTTGTGGATAATAAACGAATAGGTTAAGTCCGAGTTGTCTTTTTTAGGGAAAATTCTGTCTGTCAGTGTTTAATAAAGGAATAATTAAAGAGTTAGTTTCACATTTTACATTCACATACAAGTAATTTATACATACAGCTACATTCTCAATATTCATAAGTTCATTTCCTTCTTTTATACAAAAAGAAAAAGATATACAGATGTGAGTTAGTAATTCCTACACACCACCTTTTACACATTACAGTAATAGAAATTATTCTACGGAATAGAAAGAATTATCAAGGAAATATTTCTTAGATTCTTATGTTATTTTGCTGTCTGTCAGGCATTTTATATCGCCGGGTAATTCATCAAAAATTTTTGTTGCAGCGTTGGGCGCCCCTATTTGTGCTAAAGACAACTTTAATGTGGAGTAATGAATGTCACTTTTCCTTCTGGTATTGTAATTATGTGTTACATTGCTCCTTTTGAGCTACAGTAAATTATTTCCAACAAACCTCATCAGGAAATAAATCACTGTGAAGCAATAGTCGGAACGCCCAAGTAATTAAACATATATCTACAAGACGACTGTGTGTGAGCACCACATACTATTCTTACAGCACGTTCTTGCGCAACGATGACTTTCTTTCTTAAGGATGGGTTACTACACAGTTTTATCCGACATGACATTATTGAATGAAAATATCAAAAATATTCATTATATTGCTTTGTCTCTCCCCTCGATTTGCAAATGATTCTAAGCGGAAATCTGGCTTAACTTGGACAATTACGAGTAATGGCGACTCAGTAAGAGACTGAATTTTTGGTGAAACATGTAACTGATCTGAAGAACAGTAATGCTGCTTTGCAAAGATACGTGACCGCTTTGACGACAGACGTTGTGGATAGAGACGGTGAACTAATGGGGCGGTAAGTCTATCGCAACTAGACTATTGGTCCGTTTTTTGGATAAACGACTGAGAATGTTTCAGCATTTATTGATAATTTGGAAGCTTCTGCAAGTGTCAGTGGTTGGTCGGGCGGAGGGTGAGCGTACATGGCCAAATTAGATGTAACGAGCGTGCTAAAGACATACGTAACGTACCATGAAGGGTTGGACAAGGCACATATATTTCAGCAATTCAAAAACTGACACGTTCAGCGTTACCGCCAACACTATGCTTGCAGATCCTTCAGGGAGAAGCTCAACGGTTGTCTCAGAAATGAAACGGATCAGTGGAAACGTTCTTGGTTACGATTAGGAAAATAAAGGCGTAGAATGAGGCTACGGACAAAATTATTGTCCAAGAGACATAACACAGAATGCTGGATTTTTTTAGGGGACTTCTACCCAACAATTTGATAAAAGTACAGATGGAAGATCGGAGGAATTTTGTTTCTGCCATTAAAATTGCTGCTATAACATCACCGCCTGTAATTACGAGAAATTTGTGTTGCAGTCTGTATCTGATACCCAAGAGCATGAACTGTTACTGTTGTAATAATGGAAATGTCGTGTGGCTAGGGCCTCCCGTCGGGTAGACCGTTCGCCTGATGCAAGTCTTTCGATTTGACGCCACTTCGGCGACCTGCGCGTCGATGGGGATGAAATGATGATGATTAGGACAACACAACACCCAGTCCCTGAGCGGAGAAAATCTCCGACCCAGCCGGGAATCGAACCCGGGCCCTTAGGATTGACAGTCTGTCACGCTGACCACTCAGCTACCGGGGCGGACGTTACTGTTGTGACTTAGCAAGACAGCCAAGTCACAACGAGAGGAAGCCGAAAGGCACGCGTTAAGCTCACGCAGATTGTCGTGAGGGAACAACAGTTAAAAGGAAATGAGAACTTAGAAAATGGACTCAGTTGCTGTAATACTTAACTTTAATCCACATTTGTAGAACATCTTTCGTTACGGTACATGCTTCATAATATTAATTATCAATTGAATACGGCGCCTTGCTAGGTCGTAGCAAATGTAGCTGAAGGCTATGCTAACTATCGTCTCGGCAAATGAGAGCGTCTTTGTCAGTGAACCATTGCTATGAACGTCGGCTGTACAACTGGGGCGAGTGCTAGTACGTCTCTCTAGACCTGCCGTGTGGTGGCGCTCGGTCTGCGATCACTGCCAGTGGCGACACGCGGGTCCGACGTATACTAATGTACCGCGGCCGATTTAAGGGCTACCACCTAGCAAGTGTGGTATCTGGCGGTGACACCACAGTTACGTAAAGTTGTTTTGAAAACTTTATCTTTAGCGGTAACGTTAAAAAGAAATCTTGGGCCTGACACTCTTTTACATAATCTCAGTTCTTTTATTAAAAATCAAGAATGATAATAATACTGTTATCTCTCATTTACTTTTGAAATTGCAAAGTAGATACGGCCCATAGTTAGCTTGGAAACAATTCGCTTGATATTTTATTAATCATGAAAAGAAACGAAGTTTACCTTAGTAATAACTCCACTCAGGAAAATTATAGCACTTGTAATATCCACGCTTATATTTTATTCAAAATCATACTCACGACAGCATTGTATGTGGAATGTGATTGAAATTATATCCTATTTTCGTAATTCTCGTAAAAATGACGTCATCGTTAGTAAAATAATAAATAATTATTGTCAACTACGTAATGTAATATTTAAAAAAAATTGTATTTCAGACAATACCCACGTAAAAAGATAATGGAAATCTCAGTCGTTTGATATCTATTTTTTGTAGAAAAGTCCTTCTTCTTCTTCTAACTGTTGTACTGATAGGATGTGATTGATGTCTTGTAACACAGAGGTCTGTATAAAGCTATATTATGGTTCTAACCAGTATTTGAAAACAGAGTTTATGTATTATTGAAATGAATCTTCTTTGTTTGGAGTTTTATTTCATTGTAATTCTCGTCCTATATAAATGTTAAGTTTTCTGCTCATCTACAAAAGAACGCAGACATTATCGCTATTGATCTACTGCGCACAGTTTATTAGTAAATGGCGAATATTAAGCCATTGGCATCGTGAAATACTTTCAATGCATATACTGAAGGTGCAAAAAGATTTAATATATATTATTTAGTAGGAGTAAAACACAGCCTGAACCAGAATCGATAAGTGGTTGACGTATGTTAGCTGCCATCTTAGTGAAACATTGCAGCGGTAGTTTTGAACTGATTTTCTATACAGACATAAATGTTGTTGGTAATAATTGCGATAATAATTGTATATTGGCAGCCGAGGATCCACTCTTAGGTAATAAATTGCAGTTAGACTGTGAATACATGAACTTCTATGAATGCAAACAGCATCTTACATATAAATTCTTATCTTCTGTTGAACGAATCCTTGTTATTTCGTAACAAGTTTCATGAAATATTTTGACAGGAAAATACATTAGTGTTGTGTAGGTGTGGTAATGTGTGACAAAACCGTTCATTTTACTTAAAGAAAAGTGTTGCCACCGCGAATAACAGTAGCGCCAGATTCGATAAACGATCTGCAACTAGTAAAGAGCCTTTTAAACAACAGCACTGAAATTACTAAAATCACTACTCTTGTTTAGTTCACATCAATTATCATACATTTAGCTTGTTTACTGGTTAGAAGTGATAACTTTTGTGAGTGAACTTAGTGACATTTCCACTTCGTGACAGACAACATTACTACACGTTCCCAGGTGGGCATTTCTTTAAGGCATTTTTAACACACACACACACACACACACACACACACACACACACACAGTGACAGCAGCCTTAGATATCAGTACGTTGGCTGCGAGTGTAATATTTCAAATACAATTTTTCTGGTAGATATTTTGTGTATACATTTCACCCAATTAGCTGCTGTTGTTTGTATATGTATTATTTGTAAGATATTGTGTGGGATTTATTGTTATTGTCAGTGATATATTTTTGTGCAATATTAGTGTCAAACATGGTTAGACCAAAGAAGCAAGTAAAATCGAATGAGCCTGCTATTGCAGAAATGGCATCAGACCCTCAAACTGATCAACCTATGCACACTTCAATGCAAGTCCTTGACAGTGTAAATGTACATGATAACGATTTATTACCTGATTTTCTGGGCGAAAATGAAACTGAAGAGTTGTCAACACATTCCTGCAGTTAAAGTCGTAGAAGTAAATGATAATATTTCTACCGGGAAACGGGTATAAATTAGCAATTCGCAAGCTATGCCACTATCGGAAGGTAAATTGCTAGCATTATAATTTGAAAAGTTCAATATCACGGAACAGGAAAAGGAAAGGCGTGTGTAAAAACAAGCTGTAAAGTTCACTACCACGGAACAGGAAAAGGAAAAGCGTAGGCAAGAAAACGCTGTAAAAGAACAACGTCCGCTCAGGGAGAAGGAGCATGATAGGAAATTCATGGAAGAAATAAACGATATCTTTATCCAACGAGATAAGGAAATTGTCCAGAGTATTAATCAGCAATTACGACATTTACACTGCTTGACAGACGACATCAAAACCAAATAATAGTAAATTAACGACTACTTCTGATGGGGAAATTTTAATCCAAATCCCTCAATCATTAGCCGGGAAAAGCAGTGATTAAATAAAATCTCATGGTACATTAATAAGTAACTAGTTTTATTGTAACTTTGCTGAACTTGTATAACACAACACACGCAGTAGCACCACACACTGGAGACTTCGAGGAAATAAATAACTGCAGTTTGTAACGAATTTAAATTGAAAATAGTAATTACACACAGAGTGACTTTCGAAATAACCGTGAACCAAACGAAAGACTTCCGTGTTTAATTTTCTCACATTTTATGAATGACATCTGTTTTTTTTTCTTTTTATCTAAAGTGAAGGAGAATCTCCAAATAACCTAGTCGTAATGCGCAATTTAATTTTCGTTTTATGCTTTAATGAACATTCAGTCTACACACGTAAATCAGACAAACTTTTATTATTACAGCTCCGGGACAATTTTCTATCTCCATCTAAGACCTCCTCCCCCCATGCACCATGGACCTTGCCGTTGGTGGGGAGGCTTGCGTGCCTCAGCGATGCAGATGGCCGTACCGTAGGTGCAACCACAACGGAGGGGTATCTGTTGAGAGGCCAGACGAACGTGTGGTTCCTGAAGAGGGGCTGCAACCTTTTCAGTAGGTGCAGGGGCAACAGTCTGGATGATTGACTGATCTGGCCTTGTAACACTAACCAAAACGGCCTTGCTGTGCTGGTACTGCGAACGGCTGAAAGCAAGGGGAAACTACAGCCGTAATTTTTCCCGAGGGCATGCAGCTTTACTGTATGGTTAAATGATGATGGCGTCCTCTTGGGTAAAATATTCCGGAGGTAAAATAGTCCCCCATTCGGATCTCCGGGCGAGGACCTCTCAAGAGGACGTCGTTATCAGGTGAAAGAAAACTGGCATTCTGCGGATCGGAGCGTGGAATGTCAGATCCCTTAATCGGGCAGGTTGGTTGGAAAACTTAAAAAGGGAAATGGGTAGGTTGAAGTTAGATATAGTGGGAATTAGTGAAGCTCGGTGGCAGGAGGAACAAGACTTTTGGTCAGGTGAATACAGGGCTATAAATCCAAAATCAAATAGGGGTAATGCAGGAGTAGGTTTAATAATGAATAAAAAAATAGGAGTGCGGGTAAGCTACTACAAACAGCATAGTGAACGCATTATTATGACCAAGATAGACACGAAGCCCACGCCTACTACAGTAGTACAAGTTGATATGCCAACTAGCTCAGCAGATGATGAAGAAATTGATGAAATGTATGATGAGATAAAAGGAGACGAAAATGTAATAGTCATGGGTGACTGGAATTCGAGAGTAGGAAAAGTGAGAGAAGGAAACATGGTAGGTGAATATGGATTGGGGGAAAGAAATGAAAGAGGAAGCCGTCTGGTAGAATTTTTCACAGAGCATAACTTAATCATAGGTAACACAGGTTGTACACATGGAAGAATCGTGGAAATACTAGAAGGTATCGGATAGATTATACACTCCTGGAAATGGAAAAAAGAACACATTGACACCGGTGTGTCAGACCCACCATACTTGCTCCGGACACTGCGAGAGGGCTGTACAAGCAATGATCACACGCACGGCACAACGGACACACCAGGAACCGCGGTGTTGGCCGTCGAATGGCGCTAGCTGCGCAGCATTTGTGCACCGCCGCCGTCAGTGTCAGCCAGTTTGCCGTGGCATACGGAGCTCCATCGCAGTCTTTAACACTGCTAGCATGCCGCGACAGCGTGGACGTGAACCGTACGTGCAGTTGACGGACTTTGAGCGAGGGCGTATAGTGGGCATGCGGGAGGCCGGGTGGACGTACCGCCGAATTGCTCAACACGTGGGGCGTGAGGTCTCCACAGTACATCGATGTTGTCGCCAGTGGTCGGCGGAAGGTGCACGTGCCCGTCGACCTGGGACCGGACCGCAGCGACGCACGGATGCACGCCAAGACCGTAGGATCCTACGCAGTGCCGTAGGGGACCGCACCGCCACTTCCCAGCAAATTAGGGACACTGTTGCTCCTGGGGTATCGGCGAGGACCATTCGCAACCGTCTCCATGAAGCTGGGCTACGGTCCCGCACACCGTTAGGCCGTCTTCCGCTCACGCCCCAACATCGTGGTGCAGCCCGCCTCCAGTGGTGTCGCGACAGGCGTGAATGGAGGGACGAATGCAGACGTGTCGTCTTCAGCGATGAGAGTCGCTTCTGCCTTGGTGCCAATGATGGTCGTATGCGTGTTTGGCGCCGTGCAGGTGAGCGCCACAATCAGGACTGCATACGACCGAGGCACACAGGGCCAACACCCGGCATCATGGTGTGGGGAGCGATCTCCTACACTGGCCGTACACCACTGGTGATCGTCGAGGGGACACTGAATAGTGCACGGTACATCCAAACCGTCATCGAACCCATCGTTCTACCATTCCTAGACCGGCAAGGGAACTTGCTGTTCCAACAGGACAATGCACGTCCGCATGTATCCCGTGCCACCCAACGTGCTCTAGAAGGTGTAAGTCAACTACCCTGGCCAGCAAGATCTCCGGATCTGTCCCCCATTGAGCATGTTTGGGACTGGGTGAAGCGTCGTCTCACGCGGTCTGCACGTCCAGCACGAACGCTGGTCCAACTGAGGCGCCAGGTGGAAATGGCATGGCAAGCCGTTCCACAGGACTACATCCAGCATCTCTACGATCGTCTCCATGGGAGAATAGCTGCCTGCATTGCTGCGAAAGGTGGATATACACTGTACTTGTGCCGATATTGTGCATGCTCTGTTGCCTGTGTCTATGTGCCTGTGGTTCTGTCAGTGTGATCATGTGATGTATCTGACCCCAGGAATGTGTCAATGAAGTTTCCCTCCTGGGACAATGAATTCACGGTGTTCTTATTTCAATTTCCAGGAGTGTATAATGATAAGACAGAGATTTAGGAACCAGGTATTAAATTGTACGACATTTCCTGGGGCAGATGTGGACTCAGACCACAATCTATTGTTTACGAACTGTAGATTAAAACTGAAGAAACTGCAAAAAGGTGGGAATTTAAGGAGATGGGACCTGGACAAACTGATTAAACCAGAGGTTGTACACAGTTTCAGGAACAGCATAAGGGAACAATTGTCACAAATGGGGGAAATAAATACAGTAGAAGAAGAATGGGTAGCTCTAAGGGATGAAGTAGTGAAGGCAACAGAGGATCAAATAGGTAAGAAGACGAGGGCTAGTAGAAATCCTTGAGCAACAGAAGAAATATTGAATTTAATTGATGAAAGGAGAAAATATAAAAATGCAGTAAATGAAGCAGGCAAAAAGGAATACAAATGTCTCAAAAATGAGATTGACAGGAAGTGCAAAATGGTTAAGCAGGGATGGCTAGAGGACAAATGTAAGGTTGTAGAGGCTTATCTCACTAGGGGCAAGATAGATACTGCCTACAGGAAAATTAAAGAGACCTTTGGAGAAAAGAGAACCACTTGTAAGAATATCAAGAGCTCAGATGGAAACCCAGTTTTAAACAAAAAAGGGAAAACAGAAAGGTGGAAGGAGTATATAGAGGGTCTATACAAGGGCGACGTACATGAGGACAATATTGTGGAAATAGAAGAGAATGTAGATGAAGGCAAAATGGGAGATAGGATACTGCGTGAAGAGTTTGACAGAGCACTGAAAGACCTGAGTCGAAACAAGGCCCCAGGAGTACACAACATTCCATTAGAACTACTGACGGCCTTGGGAGAGCCAGTCCTAACAAAACTCTACCATCTGTTGAGCAAGATGTATGAGACAGGCGAAATACCCTCAGACTTCAAGAAGAATATAATAATTCCAATCCCAAAGAAAGCAGGTGTTGACAGATGTGAAAATTACCGAACAATCAGTTTAATAAGCCACAGCTGCAAAATACTAACGCGAATTCCTTACAGACGAATGGGAAATCTAGTAGAAGCCGACCTCGGGGAAGATCAGTTTGGATTCCATAGAAATATTGGAACACGTGAGGCAATTCTGACCTTACGACTTATCTTAGAAAATAGATTAAGGAAAGGCAAACCTACATTTCTAGCATTTGTAGACTTAGAGAAAGATTTTGACAATGTTGACTAGAATACTCTCTTTCAAATTCTAAATGTGACAGGGATAAAATACAGGGAGCGAAAGGCTATTTACAATTTGTACAGTAACCAGATGGCAGTTATAAGGGTCGAGGGACATGAAAGGGAACCAGTTGTTGGGAAGGGAGTGAGACAGGTTTGTAGCCTCTCCCCAATGTTATTCAATCTGTATATGGCGCAAGCAGTAAAGGAAACAAAAGGAAAATTCGGAGTTGGTATTAAAATCCATGGTCATTGTAATGCTACCAGACACGGCAAAGGACTTGGAAGAGCAGTTGAACGGAATGGACAGTGTCTTGAAAGGAGGATATAAGGTGAACACCAACAGAAGCAAAACGAGGATAATGGAATGTAGTCGAATGAAGTCGGGTGATACTGATGGTATTAGATTAGGAAATGAGACACTTAAAGTGGTAAAGGAGTTTTGCTATTTGGGGAGCATAATAACTGATGATGGTCGAAGTAGAGAGGCTATAAATGTAGACTGGCAATGGCAAGGAAAGTGTTTCTGAAGAAGAGAAATTTGTTAACGTCGAATATAGATTTAAGTGTCAGGAAGTCGTTTCTGAAAGTATTAGTATGGAGTGTAGCCATGTATGGAAGTGAAACATGGACGATAAATAGTTTGGACAAGAAGAGAATAGAAGCTTTCGAAATGCGGTGCTACAGAAGAATGCTGAAGATTAGATGGGTAGATCACATAACTAATGCGGAGGTATTGAACAGAATTGGGGAGAAGAGGAGCTTGTGGCACAACTGGATAAAAAGAGGGGACCGGTTGGTAGGACATGCTCTGAGGCATCAAGGGATCACACATTTAGCATTGGAGGGCAGCGTGGAGGGTAAAAATCGTATAGGGAGATCAAGAGATGAATACACTAAGCAGATTCAGAAGGATGTAGGTTGCAGTAAACACTGGGAGATGAAGAAGCTTGCACAGGATAGAGTAGCATGGAGAGCTGCATCAAACCAGTCTCAGGACTGATGACCACAACATCAACAACATCCAAGATCTAATGGCAAGAGAGCAAGAGAGGAAGATAACGATAGAGCCAGATAACAAGAGAACATTCCACACCCGTTCATGTTATTTTGATGTAACAGTGTTACCTTTGCGTAATTATTATCTCAAAACTGCTTAAAAGGTTGATGCATCACTGCAGTATATAGATGTTGATACAAACAAAATTAAATATTATTTAACTTCCTCGTGCTGAAAGTTATTTGCTCTGACTCAGTCGTTCGTTCGTTCATTCATTAAAAGTTTGCCTGCTGACTGAATGAACTGTCCTCTGTTATCAAATCGTTGAACCAAAGTTACTATGGTGAACTCTGTGTTTCCGTGCCCAATGAAACTAAGACACTGAAATTATATAGCTACACTAAGAAACACACACTGTTCACTGGCCCATTAAAAATCTGAGTTACATAGAAAATGCTTAGAATTTGCACCTGGAGGAGGGGGATATAGCGAGTGAAGTGCGGGATTGTGTAGAAAATATTTCGAAGTAGCCAAAGAAATTTCTCGTGGACTCGTTGATAGCTTCTCTTCAACGTGTTGCAGTACGACCTCTTACAGTTCGGGTGTGCGGCGTCTTCTTGGAGCGCCACAGTCACGCCTACCGACGGTGAAGGTAGACTATTTCGAAGCCGTTGCGTAATTGTGGCTAAAAGGAAATGCTATGGAGTCCGACGTTGTGGAGAACGATCATGATAAAGGCGGCTAGCAGCCCTTCTAATACCACGAACTTTGCCGTTCAGAAGAATCATGCCAGGGTATTCTGCAAACGTGTACCCAACCATGTTGCTCTAACAATCGAACCAGGTCAGAGGGGTAGGACAGTCGTCAAATGACATCAGTCGATCCGACGTAATCACCCTCAACCTTGACAGCCCTGTTGCATACCTACTTAGCAAATATTATTTCGAATGGCTGTAGCACAGAAACGGTACGTTTTCAGACATGGGTTTCTATTGAAAATATTATTTACTCACTCGCCTCTACAAGTCCTAGGTGTTTGTATCGGGAATTTTCGAACACCCTGTATGTGTGGAGTGGTAGGACACCACGGGCGGGATTTTAGGAATAGTAAATATGGGTAAAGGGTCGTTAACACGAAAGGGAATTCTGAAACCGCCGGACGACGTTCACAGTGAAATTCAGCACTGCTTAGCTGGCATGGTAAACTATACAGAACAAAGTTTTTCTGGACAAAGAAACACATACAGTATATGATAAAAAGTATCCGGACACCCAAAAAACAAATAAACGATCGTTGCACACGTACCTTGCGCTAGCGTTCGTCACAGACTGGAGTCATCTGCAGCTACCATACTGTGTTGAACTACGTCACAGTAGCAAGAGTCTGACAGGACTAATGACTGTACTGACTTTTGTTCAATTTGAGACGAAAAATTTTTCTAAATTTTTGGATTGCATATATACAGTAGAGATTTCCTTCGTGCTGGAACAATTTTTCTCCCCAATTTAAAAGCGCATGCTACACTACTGGCCATTAATATTGCTACACCAAGAAGAAATGTAGATGATAAACGGGGATTCATTGGACAGGTATATTATACTACTATTGACATGTGATTACATTTTCACGCATTTTACGCATTGGGTAAATAGATCCTGAGAAATCAGTACCCAGAACAACCACCTCTGGCCGTAATAACGGACTTGATACACCTAGGCATTGAGTCAAACAGAGCTTGGATGGCGTTTACAGGTACGGCTGCCCATGCAGCTTCAACACGATACCACAGTTCATCAAGAGTAGTGACTGGCGTATTGTGACGAGCCAGTTGCTCGGCCACCATTGACCAGACGTTTTCAGTTGGTCAGAGATCTGGAGTATGTGCTGTCCAGAGCAGCAGTCGAACATTTTATGTATCCATAAAGGCTTGTACAGGACCTGCAACATGCGGTCGTGCATTATCCTGCTGAAATGTAGGGTTTCGCAGGGATCGAATGAAGGGTAGAGCCACGGGTCGTAGCACATCTGAAACGTAACGCCCACTGTTCAAAATGCCGTCAATGCGAACAAGAGGTGACCGAGACGTGTAACCAATGGCACCACATACCATCACGCCGGGTGATACGCCAGTATGGCGATGACGAATACACGCTTCCAATGTGCGTTCACTGCGATGTCGCCGAACACGGACGCGACCATCATGATGCTGCAAACATAACCTGGATTCATCCGAAAAAATGACCTTTTGCCATTCGTGCACCCTGGTTCGTCATTGAGTACACTGTCGCAGGCGCTCCTGTCTGTGATGCAGCGTCAAGGGTAACCGCAGCCATGGTCTCCGAGCTGATAGTCTATGCTGCTGCAAACGTCATCGAACTATTCGTGCAGATGGTTGTTGTCTTGGAAACGTCCCCATCTGTTGACTCAGGGATCGAGACGTGGCTGCCCGATGCGTTACAGCCATGCGGATAAGATACCTGTCATCTCGACTGCTAGTGATACGAGGAAGATGGGATCCAGCACGTCGTCCCGTATTACCCTCCTGAACCCCCCGATTCCATATTCTTCTAGCAGTCATTGGATCTCGACCAACGCGAGCAGCAATGTCACGATACGATAAACCGCAATTGCGATAGGCTACAATCCGACCTTTATCAAGGTCGGAAACGTGATGGTACGCATTTCTTCTCCTTACACGAGGCATCACAACAACGTTTCACCAGCCAAAGCCGGTCAACTGCTGTTTGTGTATGAGAAATCGGTTAGAAACTTTCCTCATGTCAGCAGGTTGTAGGTGTCGCCATCGGCGCCAACCTTGTGTGAATGCCCTGGGATACCAATTATTTGCATATCATAGCATCTTCTTCCTGTCGGTTAAATTTCACTTCTGTAGCACGTCATCTTTGTGGTGTAGCAATTTTAATGGCCCGTAACGTATATTGTCCTTTGGTCTCTTCTTGCTTTTTGGAATGCTAATTGAGCACCAACAAGAAGTCAGTTTAATAATGAGTAAGAAAACAGAAATATGGGTAAGGTGCCATGAACAGTATAGTGAACGCATTATTGTAGCCAAGATAGATACTAAGCCCATACCCACCACAGTAGGACAAGTTTACATGCCAACTAACTCCGCAGATGAAGAAGAGATTGAATAAATGTATGATGAGTTAAAAGAAATTATTCAAATAGTGAAGAGAGGAAAATTTAATTGTAATGGGGGTTTGGAATTCGATAGTAAGAAAGGGTATAGAAGGAAAAATTGTAGGAATATGGACAATAGTAAAGGAATGAAGGAGGAAGCTACCTGCTAGAATTTTGCACACAGCACTGTTTAATCGTCGCTAAAATGGTTTGAGAACCATGAAAGAAGGTCTTATACGTGCTAGAGACCTCGAGATATCGGAAGGTTTCAGACTGATCATATAATGGTAAGACGGAGATTTCGAAAACAGATTATAAACTGTAAGACATTTCCAGGGGCAGATGTGTACTCTGATCACAATTTGTTGATTATGAACTATGGATGAAAACTTTATAAATCGCAAAAAATGTAGGAAATTAAGAAGATGGGCCTGGGTAAGTTGCGAAAATGAGAGGTTATTCAGAGTTTCAGTGGGAGCAATAGGCAACGATTTTCTAAACCAGAGGAGTGGAGTACAATAGAAGAAGAATGTTTTTTTTTTTTTTTTTTTTTTTTTTACAAGAGGTGGAGCCCCTCCACGCCCACACCGGCATGATGGCCAACACAAAAGGTCTACTGCCATCTCTGCATAAGGGTTAGTATTCACTAAAGTGAGGTGTCGCAGGATGTGGGTGCTGCGATGTTTGCGTACGTCTGGTTAGGATTAACCATTAATACGCGCTCATCTGGAGATAGATTGGTCGAAATCTGACGAAGGGTAGCGGTTTGAAGGGCAGAGGAAAAAAAGTGCCAAGGCAAGAGCCAAGGGAAAAAAACCTCTGCGAAAGTTAGGTCGGGCGGCAAGAGCAGTAGCGGCTGTCTTGCTGCCTGCGATAGGTTGTGCAAGGATAGGCTTTGTTAGTAGTGGGTATCATGCATGTCGATACCTTGACGTTGTGCGTTTGTGCTGCTCGGCGGCTGGCGCTGGGTGCTGGTACAGAGTCCTCGTTCAGCGTCCTGCTACCTGCAACAGTTATGTTTATTATCGGTCT
Source organism: Schistocerca piceifrons (assembly GCF_021461385.2). Classification (NCBI taxonomy): domain Eukaryota; kingdom Metazoa; phylum Arthropoda; class Insecta; order Orthoptera; family Acrididae; genus Schistocerca; species Schistocerca piceifrons. The sequence goes on from NC_060139.1 coordinate 724,258,533, forward strand.
TGTGTCCGATAGGTCATATACCGGAGGCACAGTGTGAGGGAGTGTTGGGAGATTGTTCGTGCGTCTGTGGGCGAGCTCGTCGGTGTCCCTGCTGTGGCCTGTTGGTCGGCTCTAATAGCAGCTGGTAGTTGCCAGTCAGTATTGCTGATATGCAGGGGCTTACCGACGTTTGTCGCTGTTTGCGTATGTTAGTTTACCATAGGTGGTTATGCCCTAGCTAGCAGTGTCTTTGGTCGCTTGTGTTTCCACCTGTGGTTGTGATCGTAGTTTCCCAGAGTGAGGATGAAAGGATTGTTCGAGTGTCTCGAGTTCCTGTATAGTCGTGTGGCGTGTTTCTTGAATACTTCCTTGAGGGTATCAAGGCGGTATTCATGGTGAAGATCCACGGTGCGTGTGTAGCGTGGAGCATTGCTAATGATTCGTAGCACTTTGTTCTGTATGATCTGCAGGCGGCGCAGTCGTGTGGGAGCTGCATATCCCCAGACGGGAGCTGCGTACGTCATCAGAGGTCTAATCAGTGTCGTGTATAAGGACCTCGACACCCTCCTATTCAGTGTGCTTTCCCTGTTGAGCATTGGGTAGAGCTGTTTGAGCCTCGCGTGCGCTCGGTTGGCAACGTATTCGATGTGGTCCCCCCATGTAAGTTTCCGGTCCAGCCAGACACCAAGGTATCTGACTTTCTCTCGGAAACGTATTGGGCGTGTATGTAGTGTTATCGGTCTACAGTGTTGGTGTTTGCGCAGTAGTTTCGGTCTGCGTGTGAACAGAACTGCTTCGCACTTGTCGACGTTTACTTTAATACGCCATCGCTCCAGCCAAGGCTCAGCTGTTCTGAGTGCTGTCTGTATTCGTGAGTTGATGTTCGACGGTTTCCAGTCTTGCGCGAGGATGGCTGTGTCATCCGCGTAGACGGCTAACGTCGTGTTTCGTGTCGCTGGGTAGTCATTAATGTACAGGTTAAACAAGATGGGCCCCAGAATGCTTCCTTGGGGTACTCCAGCTTGGATACCGTGTTGTGTTGATTGTTTATCCTGCACGTTAGTGTTGAAACATCTGTTCGTGAGATATGAGTGTATGAGACGTACGAGTCCGTCTGGGAAACCAGCTTCGCTTAGTTTGCGTATGAGTCCGTTGTGCCAGAGACGATCGAAAGCCTTTTCGATGTCTAGGAACACGGCCCCCGTGGCTTTGTTCATGTTGTAGCCGTGTGTAATACAGGGCGTTTCAAAAAGAAAGAGCAGATTTCAAACATTTATTTCTCAAAAACTACAAATGATAGAAACACAATTCCAACGGTCCTTCACTCAATATGAGTACCAAATGTTACACAACAAATATCAAAACTGTACCTCAATATGAGCACCATTTGTTACAAGACAAATATCAAACCGGTATCTCATTTCTTGCCACACACGACGCAACTGGTCTTTAGTTACCGAATTCACGGCCGCAACAATTCGATGTCGTACCTCTTGAAGAGTAGCGGGCATAGGTGGGACATAAACACAGTCCTTTATGTACCCCCACAAATAAAAATCGCAGGGAGTAAGGTCTGGTGACCTGGGAGGCCACAGACGATGACATTGATCTTGTGCTCCTGCTCTTCCAATCCACCGTCCTGGAATGGTGTTATTTAGGTACCGTCGTACAGGTTCAGAGAAGTGTGGTGGGGCGCCATCTTGCATGAAGATGAAGTGATTTGAATCTTCCTGAAGTTGAGGAAATAGCCAGTTTTCTAACATGTCCAGGTAAATGGTTCCTGTGATAGTTTTCTCCATGAAAAAGAAAGGTCCATAAACTTTGTTTACCGAAATTGCACAAAAGACGTTAACCTTTGGTGAGTCTCTTTCATGTTGAATAACGTCCCTCGGAGTTTCACTCGCCCAAATTCGTACGTTATGCCGATTAACTTTACCAGAAATGTGAAACGTTGATTCATCTGAAAAAATTAATCGTTCGGCAAAATTGTCCTCTTCCATGTCCTGTAGAATTGCAGTTGAAAATTCGAACCTTTTGTTGTGGTCGTCAGGACGCAATGCTTGCAATAACTGCAGTTTGTACGGCTTCATGTGCAGACGGTTACTCAGAACGCGCCATACCGTTGTTTTAGACATGTTTAGTTCGTGACTTGCCCGTGCCGTGGATTTTCTAGGGCTCCTTTCGTAAGCTGCACGGACACGCTCGACATTTTCATCCGATGTGCGTGGACGACCCGTGCTTTTTCGCTTGCAGATGCAACCATCTTCTACGAATCTGTGATGCCACTCATAAATTTGCTTATGACGAGGCGGCTGTTTGTTGAATTGACGGCGGAATGCACGTTGCACACCAACAATGGACTCTAACTTTGCAAATTGCAGCACACAAAATGATCGTTCCTGTGGTGTCGTCGCCATTTTCCTACAAACAAACGCCAGCGCCACTGCGGATTTGCATGGAACTTCTGCGCGGACCATTGAAAAACTTTGAACCTTTCTCTGACAAGAAACGTTTGAATTGTGTTTCTATCATTTGTAGTTTTTGAGAAATAAATGTTTGAAATCTGCTCTTTCTTTTTGAAACGCCCTGTATGTTCGACTACGCGGAGGAGTTGTTGTGTTGTCGAGTGGTGATTCCTAAAGCCGAATTGCTCCGGTCTTAGGGTGTCGTTGGCGATGCAATGCCTAGTGATACGTTTTAGTATTACCTTCTCAACAATCTTGCTGAGCGAGCACAGCAGACTGATGGGTCGGTAATTTTGTGGGAGGGAGTGGTCTTTCCCTGCCTTCCTGAACATCAGGACCTTGGCCGCCTTCCAAAAGTCAGGGAAGTGTTGGTGTGTCAGGATGGCATTCGTTAGGTGTGTGAGGTATTCTACGGCTTTATCCGTGAACTCCTGGAGGACACGGTTTTGAATGCCATCAGGTCCAGGGGCTTTTCTAGCGTTGGTGTGCATGATAGCCCATGTGACTTCATTTGTGCTAGCACGTCTGATTTGGTCGCGCGAGGGCTGGGCTACAAGTCGTGTAACCTCCGGGTCCGTTTCAAGTGTGAATTCTGGGTCTGAAGGAACCAGATTCGGCATGAAGGACGCTGCAAGTGTAGTGGCCATAAGCTCTGCCTTCTCCGTCGCGGAGTAGGCTGGGCCGTCTGGTCCTTGTAACGTGGGAATGTAATGTTTCTCCCTGGTGAAGTGTCTGGCCAGCTGCCACACGCCAGGACGTGTGGTATCCAGCCGAGCGAGTTTCTGTCCCCATTGTTCGTTTCTGAATGTTTGGATTTTATTCCGTATTATGCCCTGGAGTCTGTTGACGTGCAGTTTATAGAACGGGCGCCTGGTACGCTGCCAGTATCTCCTGAGGCGGTTCCTCATTGAGATAAGGCCCAGGATTTCCTGGGGCAGGGCCGTCGAGTGTTGTCTTGGTGTTGTAAATGGAATGGCGTCAGTCATTGCGTCTTGGACGGCAGTTGTGAGAGCCTCCACAGCCTCATCGATTTGCTGTGTGTTGTTAATTTCGTGGGTGTCAGGAATGCGACTATCAAGAATGTGTAGCCTTGGGAGATTAAATAGTGAAGGCAGCAGAGGACCAGGGCATAGTAGAAATACTTATATAACACAAGAGATATAGAAATTTAAATGTTGAAAGGAGAAAATATAAAAATGCAGCAAGTGGAGCAGACGAAAGCAAATACAAACTTCTGAAAATGAGGCTGACAAGAAGTGAAAAATGGCTAAGCAGGAATGGCTGGAGAATAAATGTAGGAATTTAGGAGCGTATTTCACTAGGGGAAAAATTAAAGAGGCCGTTAGAGAAAATAGAAGCAACTGCATGAATACCAAGAGATCATATGGAGAACCATTAGGAAGTAAAGGAGGGAAATCTGATACGTGAAAGGAGTAGTGGGTTTATAAAAAGGAGATGAGATTAAACGCAAGGTAGTAGAGAGCGAAGAGCATGTAGATGAAGATGAGATAGGGCATATGATACCGCGAGAAAGACTAGATGGAGCAGTGGAAGACCTAATTCGAAACATACGAAATTCCATAAGAAATATTGATAGTCTTGGGAGAGTCAGCCATGACAAAACTACTCCGTCTGGTGCGTAAGATACATGAGACAGGAGAAATCCCCTCATACTTCAAGAAGAACGTAATACTAGCAATTCCAAAGACAGCAGGTCTGACAGGTTTGAATATTACCGAATTATCAGTTTAATAAGTCGTGGTTGCAAAATACTAACCGCATTTCTTACAGAAAGATGGAAAAACTGGTGGAAATCGACCACAGGGAAGATCGGTTAGAATTTCGGAGACATGTAGGAACATGCAAGGTAGTATGGACTCTTCGATTTCTCTTGAAGATAGGTTAGGAAAAAGCGAACCTGTCTTTGTAGCATTTGTTCCCTTCGGTAAATCCCGCTGACAAGTGCACTTTAAGCTGTACGTTAGATTAATAATAGTTCACACGTGTGTTTTGCAATGAGGCATGCGTGCCACATTACACCAAGCCGAGAGTTAAATGCATTAGATATTGGCAAGAGAAGGCTCAGTCAGTCAGTTCAGTCTGGTCGGTACCATCCTGCCCATTTTGTAATATTTGATAAACAATATAGAAAAATGTTGAATCGGAAAATAAATGGATGCTCAGTCGTGAATTACAACATCTGTGTCAATGGTATCAAATGTCGCACCGATGCAAGTGCTGTTTTACGCAGTTTTTAGTAACATGATTTTCAACATGGAGTGAAAAATTCAGAGCACTTAGTTACCTTTCCACAGCCGGGATGTGATCCGTCACATACATTTTTGTATAAATGCTTTTGAACACAACGCAGACAAAATCAGAGCTGTCGGTTACTTTTGACCACGACCAAAAGTAATACAAGTGGAGGACGCTGTCAACGGTGTTTCTGGAAACAGAGATTGGCAATGTTCAGCTTTGACTTCTCCAAGCTCGGTGGACAAATGTAGAGGCGAAGAGTCAAAACGCTATCCACCATAATAAATTAAGCGGTGGGTCTTATATGGAACCACAAGTGAGAAAAAAGGTCAACAGCCTGCTGACAGGATGTGTGCGTTTAGATAGTGCGTTATTGGGTACAAAGTGAGCTGCTTTTCTCTGAACGTTTTAGATGTCCTCGGTCAATCGTATGTGGTAACGATCCGATAGCGCACAGCAGCACTCTGACAAAGGATGGACATGCAAAGTGTAGGCAGTCTGTTTCGTAGACATGATGCATCTTCAAACGGTGTTTTTTTTTTTTTTTTTTTTTTTTTTTAATTCGATGTTTTTCCTTGAATTACTGCCAACTGTGAGCTTTCAGACAGGATATCACGAATCCAGTCCCACAGCTGAGACGATACTCCACAGCCACGCAATTAGAAGCCGCAAAGTGTAGGCAGTCTGTTTCGTAGACATGATGCATCTTCAAACGGTGTTTCCAATAAAACGCAGTCTTTAATTTTCCTTCCCCACTGTATTACCTATATGATCATTGCAATTTAAGGTCTTCATGATTTTTACTCGCGGTTATTTAGTTGAATTGGCAGCCTTTAGATTTGTGTGATTTATGAATTCACTTGAGGTAGTGACTGCTACTGACACAATATCTCAAAATGTCTCCATACATCTGTATTTCCAAAGGACTTTTGATACCGTTCCCCACAAGCGGCTTCTAATTTTGTGCCTGTGGTAGTAATTCACAGAATAACAAAAATGATATCGGGAGTTCTTCAAGGAAATTTAACAGATTCCTTTAGTCTCATATGGATGACCTCACGTTTTTCGTTACGTAGGGTCAATTCCCACTTTTCGCACCTTGCATATATCTTGACTAAATTATTTACTGTTGATTTTACTAGACGGTAAACGGCAGCATCATCCGTAAACAATCTGACATGGCTGCTCATATTGTCCCCTAAGGCGTTAATATAGATTAGAAACAGCAGAGGACCTATAACATTTCGTTGGGGAACCACAGATATCATTTTTGTTTTATTCGATGTTTTTCCTTGAATTACTGCCAACTGTGAGCTTTCAGACAGGATATCACGAATCCAGTCCCACAGCTGAGACGATACTCCACAGCCACGCAATTAGAAGCCGCTTGTGAGGAACGGTATCAATAGATTAGAAACAGCAGAGGACCTATAACATTTCGTTGGGGAACCCCAGATATCATTTTTGTTTTATTCGATGTTTTTCCTTGAATTACTGCCAACTGTGAGCTTTCAGACAGGATATCACGAATCCAGTCCCACAGCTGAGACGATACTCCACAGCCACGCAATTAGAAGCCGCTTGTGAGGAACGGTATCAAAAGCCCTTTGGAAATATAGAAATATGGAATGAGTTTGAGATCATCTGTCAGTTGCACTCATTACTTCATGTGAATTTAGAGCTTGTTGTGTTTCACGAGAACAATATTTCCTGAAACCATGCTAACTATGTGTCAATAAAAAGTTTATTTCTTGGTAAGTCATAATGTTCGAACACAATATGTGTTCCAGAATCCTACTGCAAATCTACGTTAGTGATATGGGTGTGTGATTCAGTGAATTTTCTGTTTCCTTTCTTGAGTACTGGTGCGACTTGTGCAACTTTCCAGTACTCAGGTAGGGACCTTTCATCGGACGAGAGGTTGCACGTGATTGATAAGTATAGAGCTATTGTATCAGCGTGCCCTGCAAGCAACCCAAATGGTTTCCAATCAGGATCGTAGGACTTGCCTTTATTAAGTGATTGAAGTTGCTTTACTACATCGAAGATACCTACTTCTATGTTACTCATGTTGCAAATAGTTCTTGATCTGAATTCTGAAATATTTACTTCTCCATTTTTGCTGCAGAGCTAACGGCCTTGCCACTATGGTAACACCAATTCCCGTCAGATGACCGAAGTTAAGCGCTGTTGGGCTGGGCTAGCACTTCTATGAGTGGCCACCCGGTCTGCCGAGCGCTGCTGGCAAGCGGGGTGCACTCAGCCCTTGTGAGGCAAACTTAGGAGCTACTTGGCTGAGAAGTAGCGGCTCCAGTCTCGTAAACTGACATACGGCCGGGAGAGCGGTGTGCTGATCACATGCCCATCCATATCCGCATCCAGTGACACCTGTAGGCTGAGGATGTCACGGCAGCCGGTCGGTAACGTTGGGCATTCATGGCCTGTTCGGGAAGAGTTTAGTTTTTCTTAGTTTTTGCTGCATGAATTTTTAAAAACTGTCTTTAGTAACTCCGCGTTAGTGGCACTGTTATCGGTAAGATAACCAACCAATCGCTCAGTGAAGCTATTGATTGTGTCTTGCCGCCGGTGTACATGACATACGATCAGAAACTCTTTGGATATTCTGACAGATTTCGAGACAAAGTTTCGTGGACGAAGCTATTAAAAACATCTCGCACTGACGTTCGTGCTAAATTTCGGGCTTCTGTAACATATCGTTAATCTTGGGGATTTAGCATCCTTTTAAATTTGCCATGCCTTTTTCGCTGCTTCTGCAACAGTGTTCTGACCCGTTTTGTGCACTAAGGGGGATCAGTACCGTCTCATATTAAATTATTTCGTATAAATGTCTCCATTGTCGTCGATACTACTTCTTCGCGTTTAAGTCTCCTCTTGTCTATGTCTCCATAATTAGTTAGTAAGGGATGGAGGGTGTGTCTTAGGAAGAAGCCAGGCTAAGTTTTATCTGCTTTTTTATATAGATTTTTTGCTTTTATTTTTGGTAGACTTAGATGTTAGGTATTAAGTCTTGTTACAACGACCTTGTGGACTCTAATTCCTGTATCCGCCATAATACTCGCTGTTTGCTGGGGATTATTTGTTACCAAGAGGACGCCGTTGAGCGCCTTAAATGAACCATCACCACCAACAGTATTTCAGCAAGGAAGGAAAAGAAGAGTGTAACGTCCCGTCGAGATGCAGGTGATTAGCGACAGATCCCAAGCTCTGATCGGTTCAAGAATGGGGAAGGAAATCAGCTGTGGCCTCTGAAAGGGTGCGTCCCGGAATTTGCCTTGAGCGATTAGTGGAAGTCATGATACACATAAATCTGTATAGTTGGACGAGAGTTTGAACCGCACTACCCCCGAAAGCCAGTCCAGTGTGCTGATCACTGCGCCACCTCGCTTTTTAGTGTTACAGGGCCGGCTACGCAAGCACACGGACGTAATTTTCAAAATAATTTGTTATATTTAGCAGTTGTTCACTGATACATATGAGTATAAACACTGGCTCTTAAAGCCATCCTGTGGCGTTCGTTTTCAGCACTCCTGTTCACAACAGGTCTTGATTAGACACGCACCATAGTTAGAGTTACGTGTGTTATGCATGATTGCAGTAATCGCAAGCGTAGAGTAACTTTGTGTTAGAGTATTGCCTTTCAATTGGAAGCTCTGATCACTGGGAATGGGTCCTAAGCCTTGTCCCCCCACCTTAGTTCCGGGAGCAAGTTTACTTCGCGCCTCAGCGATCAAAGCAGAAGTGCAGACTGCCGCCGGTAACAGCGTTAATGGGTCGGCAGGGCGTAGGGGGACCCGCGCCCTCTCTGTTCTTGCTTTGATAGCGCGCGGGGGAACAAAGTCTCGCTCTTACCGACTCATTACGGTCTTTACCGATGCTCGAGACTGAGATTCTATTCGGCATAAGGCGCCTATGGAACGAGAGAAGAACACGAAACACTTGGCCTTCTGCTTTATATTCAGAACAGGTCTCCCACTTTCGAGTATTAGTCTCCCAGAATTCAGCGGTTTGCCACTAAGCTGGTAGAAAGACGTGTATGTACAATTAAGACTTTGCACATTTTGCCTGGATAGCTAAAATGTTTCTTCCAGAAGTGGTGCGCCATACTGGGGTTCATAATCAGCCTATTGTTACTTTTTAATCCTGTCTCCATTCTTTTATATACGCTTTTCCCACTGTCTACGCTCAAGGTAGAAGTCCGTAACGTGAGCAGAAATGCATTCACGAATTGCTTTCTGGATGAGTTTAACCATTTCATAGTGTTAGTTTCGCACCTGTTTTTTCAAACAATCGACTTTCTGGTGATTCCACAGTAGCATCTCATTTCTTTAATAGTAGTTTGACACACACCCCTTACTAGTTCAATATTTTGGTTATGGCTACGGCGTAAGGTTGTGATGATGCTTATAAAACAGTCACTTATTAGCCGTACCATAGCGCACTAAATATTCCCTCTCCAATATTGAGCATATTATACAGCGTTGTCCTTTGGCAAAACTAACTCTTCGAAATTCGTAGCTTCGTGCGAGAGTGAGCAGAGGAAAAGCTATGTTGTGTTTGGGTTTCCCCACATTCAAATGAGTCCATGTTCTAACACCCCAACTTTTAGTATTTTTTTCTTTCATTCGGAGACTCCTGGTCTTAATGTTTTTCATGTTGGTCGTGTAAGCGTGTAGCATCCAACAAGTTCCTATTGCAATTTATAAGGTGGATTGACCTGTGTTCCGCCGTAGATTTACGAGGTGCGACAATAAAGTAATGAGACTGACGTGAAAAAAAGTTGCTTACCGTTTTAGTGAAGTTTAGTGTTGTCTCCTTCAAAGTAGTTCCCTTCTGATTGCACACACTTTTTCAAGCGCTTCAGCCAATGATGGTAACATTTCTGGACCTCATCTTCTGTAATATCCTCCAAGATACTTGTCACAGCTTTTTGGACATCTTGCATTGTTTGAAAATGGTGTCGTTTGACCGACTTTTTGACTCTTGGAAATAGAAAAAAGTCACACGGAGCAATTTCTGGTGAATAAGGAGGCTGTGGTACTACTGAAATTAGTTGTGAGGTTAAAAATTGCAGTACTGGCAGCAGTATGGGATGGCGCATTATCGTGATGCAGAATCCAGTTATCAGCAATGTTATCAAGGACACGAATAATACTTTTACGAAGTCTTTCTAAAATTTCTTTGTAGCAGTATTGGTTAACTGTTTGTCCAGGAGGCACCCACTCTTTATGAACAATTTCCTTGGAACCAAAGAAACACACAAGCACGTATTTAAAAAAAAATGGCTCTGAGCACTATGGGACTTAACATCTATGGTCATCAGTCCCCTAGGACTCAGAAATACTTAAACCTAACTAACCTAAGGACATCACACAACACCCAGTCATCACGAGGCAAAGAAAATCCGTGACCCCGCCGGGAATCGAACCCGGGAACCCGGGCGGGGGAAGCGAGAACGCTACCGCACGACCACGAGCTGCGGACCACGCAGTTCACTTTTGACTTTGACATACGATTTTTTTTTGTCTGAGTGATCCCTTTGAGAACCATTGCGAAAATTGGCGTTTTGTCTCTGGATCGTACTGAAAAAACCACCTTTCATCACCAGTGATGACACGGTTCAACAATTCTGGATTGATTTCCGTTTGCTCTCATTTTCACAGATAATCTTCGATCAGATCGTACGAGGTCACGGACCGTGGCCAAGTTGACATTCGTCTCTGAGGTTGATGGTCGTCCACTGTGGTCTCCATCTTCAACATTTCACTAAACATTTTATGGCAACGAAAAACTTGAGCTCTTGACATAACCTCCTCCCCAAAACCCTTCTGAAGCTTACCGTAAGTTGTCGTTGCGTTTTCACCCAATTTTACACAAAAAGAAATGGCATACCGTTGGTCGATATTATGCGGTTCCATTTCTGTGATGAGAGACACAAACACCTGCTAACTTACTACCGCACGAATCACGACTGAGCAGTTGCATCAATGTTCCGCTTGGACTAGAAACAGCTTATAGACCAAGGTCAAAGACATTATGCCTACGCAATCCTGCAGGGTTGCTACATCTTGCAAAAATCAGTCTCATTACTTTATTGTCGCAGTAGGTGTCTAGTCTCAGGTGCAATAGTTAATGGGATTGTTAGCTTGAGGATTTGCGTCTTTCTCTCAGTTCTGCAGCGACTACTCTTCCAATCTGAGGTGAACTGTAGTCGCCATAGGCTCATAGAAGTAGTCTCCACGAAAAATGCGTTAAACAATAGCAATTAGTCGTACCGTGGGCAACGACACTTACCTCCAGTTCTTCCATCACTAGAGGCCACTAAGCTACTATGAAACTGTTAAGTGAATAAAAGACCACTGCAGCTTGCATTCAACTTTTGTTGTAAAAATGGAGGAGAGGAAGGAAAACTGCAGAAAGGGAATTAAAGTACAAGGAAAGCAGACGCGAATATTGTCACTAGCCAACGTAGCCATTCTCCAAATTTTAACACAGAACAGTGATCATGTGCAAAGGAAACTAAGATTAGAGGGTGAAGAATACAGGAGAGGAAACTATAACGCATATTTTCTCCAGGAATGGGTCGTCACAGCAGAAGACTGTCGGATCAGGTTCATAATTCTTGCTTTCGTTTCAGGTACATAAGGCGCGATGCGTGATGCTACCATACATGCGACGTATTTTTCTGTAGTGGAGAAAGCGGCGAGGTTGACGGAAACTTAAGTACGCTGGCAGGGATATCTTCCTTTAAATGCATTCATTGGGGAAAGAATAAACTGGGATGTGTTGACGTCTGTTTGGTTCTAAGATTTAAAGAGTTCTCTTTCAGAGGCTATTTGAGTTCCCTATAGTGGCCGGAGGTTGTCCACCGTTATCAGGAACGTACTCTGTGAGATGACTCCGTGGTTAATACAAGACTGAGGTGGACGCTCGTGAAAGTGAAACACCGGCAGTGGGTAAACCGAATAAAAGAACCATATGAACTGAATAGTTAAGTTATATTGAGTATGGATCGTCTGATATAGGATATTGATTTCTATCTCACCTAATCATGTGGTTGATGACATATACTGAGTGATCTTACCTATATCTAAGTACACATATATTAGGTTGGTGCATAACTTCGTAGCGCATTTGATTTGCATGATGGTACTTCGGTTGCTGTGTGTTTATTTATCGACTGTCATTTTTTGTAGGTCACTGTTCTATTTGAGTTTAGATAATGTCATTTTGTCATTTGAAGATTGTAAGTGGAGCTGTGGACGCTAGAAAATGGAGTGGAAAGTGGAGAGATCAAAACATTTCCGACATATTCTTATGTTTGAGTTCAGAAGGGGGATGACAGTAGCGGAGGCAGTCAGAACCACTTGTGTCGTGTATGGTGATAATGCTATTAGACTCAAGAAAATGGTTTTCTCGTTTTCAGGAGGATCGTTTTGACATGATGAAAATCATTTAATGATTCACGACAGTGTACTCAAGAACTGGCAGATATGATGAAATGTGACCATTCCACCAACGTGCGAGATTTGCACGCAATGGGGAAGATTAAATGATTGTGTTTGTGGGTATGGCTGACTCTAAGCCAAGGTCACAGGAATCAGCGGGTGGCCATTTGTGCATCTCAGCTAGTCCGTCATCAACTGGCTCGTGAAAAAAACTTGGCGCAAAAATGGCAGATGTGCTCCTCTTTAAAGGATTCTGAGAGAAAAGTGGGGAATCAGCTGCGTCATTCCTCACACTGTCTTGATTTGATTTGATTTGATTTGGTTTTAACAGGAGAGCTAAAACAGGTTAGGTCTAACCCGCCACTGCCCGCACCGAAACTAGGTTTATTGTGCGGTATCGCTCCCTGTATATCTAGTAAAGCCAACCAGTGCCCTTAAATAGTGCAAGGAGTCCTTCTCCCAGTTTTTTGTTAGACACAATTTCTTCAGGTCTAGCTGTCCCGAATATTCTGTATCTTTTACTTTCCAGTGCCATGCATTCAAAGATTAGGTGTGATGCTGTTTCTTCACCCTCATCACAGATCCTACATTTAAGGTCCTCTTCCATTATACCCATTGTGTGTAGTTGTTTTTTGAATTTCCCATGGCCGGTCATCAGTCCAGTCATGAGTTTGATCTCTTTCCTGTTCAATCCGAGGATTACAGAGCTTCTTTTAAAACATGACTTGAGCATCATTACCTTACCATGTTTTTGTTTTTGGACCTTGGTCCAATAACCTAAATGCTGTTTCCTAAGCCAGTTCCGTAGTTCTAATTTGATCATAGCCTAGGTGATTGTCAAGACAGGTTCCGGTCCAATAAATGGAATTGTTGCCCCCATCCTAACCAATCTATCGGCTTGTTCATTGGCTCAGATCCCTAAGTGGACAGGGACCCACACTAGCTAGGTACACTCTATTGATTCCCCCTAGCTCCACCAGGGCCCTGTCGCAATCTGCAACAATCTTAGATCTTGTTGCAGGAGCTGCCAATGATTTCAGGATGGCCTGGCAGTCTTAATAGATGTAGATGCTACGATCATTGTAGCACCTACTCATATTTTCCTCCACACATGCCCTGATTGCAGTAATTTCGGCTTGGAATACAGAGGCCAGTTTCCCTAGAGCGATGGCTGAAACCTGTACAACCCTGCCCCAACACTTTGATCTGTTTTCGACTTTTCGGTGAACCAAACGATGTCCCCCAAACGGTGTCGAACTGTTTTCTACCACTTCTCCTTACTTCCAATAATTATGTTGCAAGGCTTGTCGAAGCAGTTCGGAGTTATTATATAGTCAGCGGGCATTTCTTCAGCTATACCTATATTTACCTCACTCACTACGTTAGTGTGTGATTCTGATCGGGATAAGACCCAGTTTTGGCCAGTTTTAAGACTGTATGCCCCAGCAGCTGCTTCCATCTTAACCCATAGGTGAAGTCGAGGCATATCCAGCATGGCTTCCATTCCAATGGTTGGTGTGCTGCTAATTCCACCCGTTATGGCTAAGCAGGCCAATCTCTGCACCTTAGCAAGCTCTTTAGCAGCAACCCGCTGTTCTATCTTCTTCCACCACACTACAGCCCCATAGGAAATCCCAGGTCTAACGACTGTGGTGTATATCCAGTGCATACCCTTGGGGCTTAGGCCCCAGTTTTTGCCACAAGCCCTCCTAGTACTCACTAAAGTGCTTTTTGCCATGTCACTCTGCCTTCCTCACTGTTGTTGTTGTTGTGTTCTTCAGTCCTGAGACTGGTTTGATGCAGGTCTCCATGCTAATCTATCCTGTGCAAGCTCCTTCATCTCCCAGTACCTACTGCAACCTACATGCTTCTGAATCTGCGTAGTGTATTCATATCTTGGTCTCCCTATACGTTTTTTACCCTCCACGCTGCCCTCCAATGCTTAATTTGTGATCCCCTGATGCCTCAGGACATGTCCTACCAATCGATCTCTTCTTCTAGTCAAGTTGTGCCACAAACTTCTCTTCTCCCCAATCCTATTCAATATCTCCTCATTAGTTACGCGATGTACCCACCTAATCTTAAGCATTCTTCTGTAGCACCACATTTCGAAAGCTTCTATTCTCTTCTGGTCCAAACTAATTATTGTCCATGTTTCACTTCCAAACATGGCTACACTCCATACAAATACTTTCAGAAACGACTTCCTGACATTTAAATCTGTACTCGATGTTAACAAATTTTTCTTCTTCAGAAACGCTTTCCTTGCCATTGCCAGCCTACATTTTATATCCTCTCTACTTCGACCATCATCAGTTATTTTGCTCCCCAAATAGCAAAATTCCTTAACTACTTTGTCTCATTTCCTAATTTAATACCCTCCGCATCACACGACTTAATTCAACAACATTCCATTATCCTCGTTTTGATTTTGTTGATGTTCATCTTATATCCTCCTTTCAAGACACTGTCCATTCCGTTCAACTGCTCTTCCAAGTCCTTTGCTGTCTCTGACAGAATTACAATGTCATCGGCGAACCTCAAAGTTTTTATTTCTTCTCCCTGGATTTTAATACCTACTCCAAATTTTTCTTTTGTTTCCTTCACTGCTTGCTGAATATACAGATTGAATAACATTGGGGAGAGGCTACAACCCTGTCTCACTCCCTTCCCAATAACTGCTTCCCTTTCATGTTCCTTGACTCTTATAATTTCCATCTGGTTTCTGTACAAATTGTAAATAGCCTTTCGCTCCCTGTATTTTACCCCTGCCACCTTCAGAATTTCAAAGAGAGTATTCCAGTCAACATTGTCAAAAGCTTTCTCTAAGTCTACAAATGCTAGAAACGTAGGTTTGCCTTTCCTTAATCTTTCTTCTAAGATAAGTCGTAAGGTCAGTATTGCCTCACGTGTTCCAACATTTCTACGGAATCCAAACTGATCTTCCCCGAGATCGGCTTCTGCCAGTTTTTCCATTTGTCTGTAAATAATTCGCGATAGTATTTTGCAGCTGTGGCTTATTAAACCGAATGTTCGGTAATTTTCACATCTGTCAACACCTGCTTTATTTGGGATTGGAATTATTATATTCTTC
Organism: Schistocerca piceifrons; assembly: GCF_021461385.2. Classification (NCBI taxonomy): domain Eukaryota; kingdom Metazoa; phylum Arthropoda; class Insecta; order Orthoptera; family Acrididae; genus Schistocerca; species Schistocerca piceifrons. The sequence goes on from NC_060139.1 coordinate 724,273,793, forward strand.
TTGTAGTCTGAGGGTATTTCGCCTGTCTCGTACAGATGGTAGAGTTTTGTCAGGACTGGCTCTCCCAAGGCCGTCAGTAGTTCTAATGGAATGTTGTCTACTCCCGGGGCCTTGTTTCGACTCAGGTCTTTCAGTGCTCTGTCAAACTCTTCACGCAGTATCGTATCTCCCATTTCATCTTCATCTACATCCTCTTCCATTTCCATAATATTGTCCTCAAGTACATCGCCCTTGTATAGACCCTCTATATACTCCTTCCACCTTTCTGCTTTCCCCTCTTTGCTTAGAACTGGGATTCCATCTGAGCTCTTGATATTCATACAAGTGGTTCTCTTTTCTCCAAAGGTTTCTTTAATTTTCCTGTACGCTGTATCTATCTTACCCCTAGTGAGATAAGCCTCCACATCCTTACATTTGTCCTCTAGCCATGCCTGCTTAGCCATTTTGCACTTCCTGTCGATCTCATTTTTGAGACGTTTGTATTCCTTTTTGCCTGCTTCATTTACTGCATTTTTATATTTTCTCCTTCCATCAGTTAAATTCAATATTTCTTCTGTTACCCAAGGATTTCTACTAGCCCTCGTCTTTTTACCCACTTGATCCTCTGCTGCCTTCACTGCTTCATCCCTCAGAGCCACCCATTCTTCTTCTACTGTATTTCTTTCCCCCATTCCTGTCAAATGTCCCTTTATGCTGTCCCTCAAACTCTGTACATTCTCTGGTTTAATCAGTTTGTCCAGGTCCCATCTCCTTAAATTCCCACCTTTTTGCAGTTTCTTCAGTTTTAATCTACAGTTCATAACCAATAGATTGTGGTCAGAGTCCACATTTGCCCCTGGAAATGTCGTACAATTTAAAATCTGGTTCCTAAATCTCTGTCTTACCATTATATAATCTGAAACTTCCTGGCAGATTAAAACTGTGTGCCCGACCGAGACTCGAAATCGAGACCTTTGCCTTTTGCGGGAGAGCTTCTGTAAAGTTTGGAAGGTAGGAGACGAGCTACTGGCAGAAGTAAAGCTGTGAGTACCGGGCTTGAGTCGTGCTTCGGTAGCTCAGATGGTAGAGCACTTGCCCACGAAAGGCAAAGGTCCATAGTTCGAGTCTCGGTCGGGCATACAGTTTTAATCTGCCAGGAAGTTTCATATAAGCGCACACTCCACTGCAGAGTGAAAATCTCATTCCGGATTATATAATCTATCTGATACCTTTTAGTATCTCCAGGATTCTTCCATGTATACAACCTTCTTTTTTGATTCTTGAACCAAGTGTTAGGTATGATTATGTTATGCTACGTGCAAAATTTTTACCAGACGGCTTCCTCTTTCATTTCTTTCCCGCAGTCCATATTCACGTACTATGTTTCCTTCTCTCCCTTATCCTACTGTCGAATTCCAGTCACCCATGACTATTAAATTGTCGTCTCCCTTCACTACCTGAATAATTTATTTTATCTCATCATACATTTCTTCTATTTCTTCGTCATCTGCAGAGCTAGTTGGCATATAAACTTGTACTACTGTAGTTGGCATGGGCTTCGTGTCTATTTTGGCCACTATAATACGTTCACTATGCTGTTTGTAGTAGCTTACCCGCACTCCTATTTTTTTATTCATTATTAAACCTACTCCTGCATTACCCCTATTTGACTTTGTATTTATAACCCTGCATTCACCTGACCAAAAGTCTTGTTCCTCCTGCCACCGAACTTCGCTAATTCCCATTATATCTAACTTTAACCTATCCATTTCCCTTTTTAAATTTTCTAGCCTACCTGCCCGGTTAAGGGATCTGATATTCCACGCTCCGATCCGTAGAATGCCAGTTTTCTTTCTCCTGATAACGATGTCCTCCTGAGTAGTCCCCGCCCGGAGATCCGAATGGGGGACTATTTTACCTCCGGAATATTTTACCCAAGAGGATGCCATCATCTTTTAACCATACAGTAAGGCTGCATGCCCTCGGGAAAAATTACGGCTGTAGTTTCCCCTTGCTTTCAGCCGTTCGCAGTACCAGAACAGCAAGGCCATTTTGGTTAGTGTTACAAGGCCAGATCAGTCAATCATCCAGACTGTTGCCCCTGCAACTATTGAAAAGGCTGCTGCCCCTCTTCAGGAACCACACGTTTGTCTGGCCTCTCAACAGATACCCCTCCGTTGTGGTTGCACCTACGGTACGGCTATCTGTATCGTTGAGGCACGCAAGCCTCCCCACCAACGGCGAGGTCCATGGTTCATGGGGAGGGGGGTTGGTTGGTTGGTTGTTTTGGGGATGGAGACCAGACAGCAAGGTCATCGGTCTCATCGGCTTAGGTAAGGACGGGGAAGGAAGTCGGCCGTGCCCTTTGAAAGGAACCATCCCGGCATTTGCCTGGAGCGATTTAGGGAAATCACGGAAAACCTAAATCAGGATGGCCGGACGCGGGATTGAACCGTCGTCCTCCCGAATGCGAGTCCAGTGTCTAGCCACTGCGCCACCTCGCTCGGTTGGGGGGAGCGGAGGGGGGGGGGGGGGGCTACTCACTATGGAAATATAATTTGCATTGCTTTAGCACATTAGATTCTAAAGCCTTTTACCCAGTCTCTCTTCAAAGCGAATCCGTCAAATTCAGCATGGCCCTCCCACTACCACTCTCCCTCTCCCAGTCTCGTAGTTCTCTGGATAATGTTTATAAATCTGATGATACGTCTCGAGACTCAAAGATTCTACAAATCAACTGAAACAGTCATTTGGGGGCCACTTTCTGCAATGATCTTTCAAAATCCGAAGGAATTTATCCAGACCTGATTTATTAGATCGCATGTCCTCCAAAAGCCCTCTTAAACTCTGACTCTAATACTGAATCCCCTATGTGTTCAGCATCGACTCCCACTTCTACTGCCGGCCGTGGTGGTCTCGCGGTTCTAGGCGCGCAGTCTGGAATCGTGCGACTGCTACGGTCGCAGGTTCGAATCCTGCCTCGGGCATGGATGTGTGTGATGTCCTTAGGTTAGTTAGGTTTAAGTAGTTCTAAGTTCTAGGGGACTGATGGCCACAGCAGTTGAATCCCATAGTGCTCAGAGCCATTTGAACCACTTTTGAACCCACTTCTACTACCACATACCTATACAGTTTCTGCGCCTCTTAGCGTACTCTTTCTACTTATCTCTTACCTCCTCTGGGCTTCGTTATGGAATTCCTCTTGCACTTCTCACATCTTCGCTTTTAATTTCACTAAAGGATGTTTTGACTTTCACATGCTCAGTCAGTCTCCCGACGACTATTTCTTTTTCGATATCTTCACGTTTGTCCTGCAGCCATTGGCTTCGTATTTACTTCATTATGAGCTACTTATACTTCATTTGACTGATGAAATAAGGAAGTACGAGAAATGTACGTATAGAAAAGAATGCAACGATATCTCTCCTCATATCCAATGTTTCTTCGCAGTCTACCTTCCTTGTACCCAAATTCGTTTGTCACCCTTCTGTTGTTGTCTATTCCAGGGTGCCGATTCCTCTTCAGCTGAACACCGTAGTGTGGTATATAATTATAGCAACATCTATAGCCCTAGATACCATCAAACGCAACTCATCATCCTTCAGTATTACGGTATTCCACTTCTTTACCACTGATTCTCCTACGACTTACAATGTAATACTTGATTTAGAAGTCTTTATTCGGCCATTTGTAAACTAGCTGGACTCTTCTTGTGTCTCCAAGCCTTTCCCAAATAAACTTCCTCGTCTTCTGACTTTTAAACGTTATATTCGCTATTACTAGCTAAAATTTATCGCAGAATAAAGTTATTATTTTTTTCCTGCCTAATTCCTACTGGTGAGTCCATATTCTGCCGTAACACTGTCTTTCATTTCTTCACCTACTACAGCGCTCCTATCACCGATCATTATTAAAGTTAAAAGTCTTATTGTTACTGGCGTTCACTTGGTTTCGCGCTCAGTGATCCGCTGTCGGCAGATTTTGTGGACTGGCAAGACAGCCAATCCACAATGACGGGTAGCCGAAAGGCACGCGTTTAAGCTCATGCAGGCTGGCGTGAGGTCTGGAACAGTTAAGGGATATGAGACTAGCAAAAATAGTACGTATCTGTTGGAATACTTAATTTGAATCCATAATTGGTGAACATCGGTCTGACGGTACTTGCATCACTAGATAAATAGCAATTGATAATGGCGCCTTGCTAGGTCGTAGCAAATGACGTAGCTGAAGGCTATGCTAACTATCGTCTCGGCAAATGAGAGCGTAATTTGTCAGTGAACTATAGCTAGCAAAGTCGGCTGTACAACTGGGGCGAGTGCTAGGAAGTCTCTCTAGACCTGCCGTATGGCGGCGCTCGGTCTGCAATGACTGACAGTGGCGACACGCGGGTCCGACGTATACTAACGGACCGCGGCCGATTTAAAGGCTACCACCTAGCAAGTGTGGTGTCTGGCGGTGACACCACATTCCTCCCCCACAAATTGGCGGATGGTTGTGGTATAAGGCTTCCGGCCGCCGTGGAGAGGACCCCATGTTGGCGTATGTGACGAGGTGGGGAGCCTAACAACAGGTGAGGCTATGCCACCCGCACCCTGCCATTCGGTCCGAGGGGAGCTAGGAAACGCCAGAAAACCTAGTCCAGGGTGCACGTCAACATGCGGTGTATGCGCCCTTAGAGAGACAGGAGGGGCCGAAGGGTCGACCTCCATCGAGTCGGGGCACCTGACGGGCGAAGACGACATATGGTCCGGAGCGGGCAAGATTTCCATGGCGGAGGACAATTGGTCACGGGAAGCGATCGGCGGCGCGTGACCCATGGAGGCGCCCGGCGGGTGCAGCGACGCGTCCACTGCGGGCGTTGCCGGCGGGAGAACAGGCGGCGGCGGCGGCGGCGGCGAGTCGCCATGGGGCAAAATGGAAGGCAGCGTCGGTAACACCTGGGGCTGAGGCGAGCCAGTAGATGGGTCCCCAGGGCGCTGACCGGACGGCACCGTCGCTGAAAGCAGACGGGGAGCGGCAGAACCCGTGCGACGACAAAGGCGCAGCTGATTGAGATGCCGATGCACCTCACCAGAGGCCCCCAAAACCAAATACATAGCGCGGCCGAGGCAGCGAAGAATGCACCCTGCGAGCCAACGCCGTGAACCTCCATAGTTGCGATAGTATACAACGTCGCCTGGGGCAAAAGCAGGTGTCTGCCGCCGCACAGGAAACTGATGCGGCGGATGTAGCAAAGACATCAAGATTCGATGAGGGCGACCGTGGAGCAGCTCAGCCGGCGAGCGACCATCTCGGGGCTGAGAGCGATACGAGGACAAAAAGAGCAATAACGCGTCCTCCCGAGAATGCGACTCTTTTAACTTCAACATCCGTGACTTGAAAGTCCTGACCAAACGTTCAGCGGCACCGTTTGACTGCGACGAAAACGGCGCGGACGTCAGATGTTGAATACCATTGGCCTTGCAGAATGACTGAAATTCTGCGGACATGAATTGTGGGCCATTGTCGGAAACAATAGTCTGCGGAAGACCTTCAATGCAAAAGATAGCCGATAACGATTGGATGGTGGCATAAGACGTCGTGGAAGACATCCTGACAACAATAGGAAAATTACTGAAGGAATCTACCACAACCAACCATCGAGCATTCCACAATGGACCAGCAAAATCGATGTGTAAGCGTTGCCAAGGGGTAGTGGCTTTCGGCTATGCAAAGAATTTCGGCGGTGGTGCGGATTGTTGTTCGGCACACGCCATGCAAGAAGAGCACATATGCGTAATCGCAGCATCGATTCCGAACCAAGTACAGTGCTGACGAGCGAGTTGTTTCGTTCGCACTATACCCCAATGTCCTTGCTGGAGAAGCCTAAAGACAGAGGACTGTAACGAACGTGGGACCACGACCCTGGACTGATCATTATCAGAACGCAACAGCAAAACACCACGTCGTACAAAAAGTCTCTCCTTGTGAGCAAAAAATCGGCGAACCAACGGATCCCCGATCCGTGACTTTGACAAGGGTCATTGCGTAGCAACAAAACGCAGAACGGTAGCAAGGACAGCGTCTGCAGCTGTGGCTGTAGCTACATGACGAAAAGCAATCGGAAACGATTCGACCACGTCATCGGTTTCCGAATCAATGAACATGTAAGCAAGTTCGGAGGAATCGAATGCTCTATCCTCAGCAACAGGCAAACGGGACAACGCATCGGCGTTTCCGTGCTTAACAGTGGACCGATAAAAGATATGATAGCGGTACTGCGAGAGGAAAATTGACCAGCGAATGAATTTCTGCGCTGTACGTGGAGGTACAGGCTTGTTCGGATGAAAAAGGGATGTCAAAGGTTTGTGGTCTGTGATGATGGTAAAGTGACGACCATACAAGAAGTCATGAAACTTAGTAACACCGAATACGAGAGCCAAAGCTTCTTTCTCGATCTGTGAATAACTTCTTTGCGCAGACGAGAGCAATTTGGACGCAAAGGCAATAGAGCGATCGTGCGAACCATCTTTGTGCGCAAGCACAGAACCGATCCCGAAATCCGATGCATCCACCATCAACAAAAGGGGTTTCTGTGGATCGAACGGCGTAAGGCAAGTATTGGAAAGCAACGCCGATTTCAACTGGCGAAAGGCGCGTTCGCATTCCGTCGTCCAGAAGAACGGAACACCTTTACGGCGTAAGCGATGAAGCGGAGCTGAAATGGTAGAGGCGTGGCGCACATAGCGACGATAATAACTTATTTTTCCCAGCACACACTGTAGCTGCTTAAAAGTCTACGGCGAAGGCAAGTCTTGTACGGCATGGAGGTGCTCTGGACTGGGATGTATGCCTTGGGAATTGATTACATGGCCCAGGTAGGGTAAGTCTCGAGCAAAAAACACACATTTGTCCTTCCGCAAGCGAAGACCATTTTGTCGCAAGACCTGAAATAGTGTTCTCAGATTGCTTGTCCTGAATAACTACTTAACATTTGCGGCACGCAACGGAGGGGTGCCCAACTGTTTGTACATGACTTGATTGATCAAGGAAACTGCAGCTCCGGTATCGAGCTGGAATGGTATCACGTTGCCATTAATGTCCAAGTCTACAAAAAGTTTATTGTCCTGCTGACGACAAGAGCGACTGTCTCGTGCAACGTGAACTGACATTGGTACAGAATCACTTGCGACGTGACGGGATTTCCGGCGACGTCGACGCACACGATTTGTGGGACGAACACAGTCCCTGTTAGAGAGAGTGGCACTGGGCGGAGTGGAATGAACTACATGAATGTCCATGGGCGAAGTGTTGCTAGCCTGAGTATCCTTGGTTAGATTCCAATTCCGGCGCGAAGCAAAGGGCCTGGAATGGTTTTGAGCTTCCAATCGGAGCTTTTTCTGGTAAACAGTTTGAACATGTCTTTTTTATTACAGAAAAAGCAAATAGCTTGGCGTGACGGGCAATTCTCACGCGAATGTCTAGTAGCACACCGCGGGCATGATTTTAGCACTGCATTTGCTTGCTGGCGCGGCACACATGGCGGAGAGCTTGGCGGCAGCTGTGCAGACGGGCGCGAGGGCTGTTTACAGTTCTGTGCAGCGCGCCCGGCGGGCCGGTTAATGTGACACACGGCCGGTGAAGTTTCAAATGATTCCTGAGCAAAGTCAAGTGTGTCCTGCCGATCCAATGCGTCTATCACTTGTTGAAGGGAGGGATTGACTAGTTTCAAAATCTGTTCTCGTGTACGAACATCAGAAACGTTCTGTAAAATTGCATCACGTACCATAGTATCAGAATAAGAGAGGCCACATTCACACTCAAAAGCACAATCCCTAGTAAGGCCTTGCAAGGTTGCAACCCACTCCAGATTAGTCTGACCGGCCATACGTTTTGTACGAAAGAAGGTTTACCTTTTTGCAATTACATTGACTGATTCTCTGAAATATGCATCTAATGCAGACAAATTTTCGTCGTAGGACAGGGTTGCTACGTCGCGTTGGGGAATTAATTTCACTATCACACGGTAGGTAGACACTCCGACAAAAGAAAGCAAAAAAGGCTGCCGCTCATTACCTTGAATTCTGTAGGCGGCGAGATGGAATCGAAATTGGCGTGAACACTCTGTCCAGCTTTCCAGTGCCGCATCAAAAGGACGAAAAGGTGGTGCAACTGCGTGTTGTGGCTGCAGTAGCGGTGGAGCGGCGGCTGCCGCATCGTTTTGCATTGCACGTTGACCCTGGATGAGCTGTCCTAGGGCATCCAGTAAGGCCTGCATCTGCTGATGCTGCAAGCGATAAAATTCGGACAGTACATCTGGAGATTGTGGCGAAGCCATGACACAAGTAAATCAATATATGTACGAACGCAGAATTCTCGTCGCCAAACTGTTGTGGACTGGCAAGACAGCCAATCCACAATGATGGGTAGCCAAAAGGCACGCGTTTAAGCTCATGCAGGCTGGCGTGAGGTCTGGAACAGGTAAGGGATATGAGACTAGCAAAAATAGTGCGTATCTGTTGGAATACTGAACTTTAATCCATAATTGGTGAACATCGGTCTGACGGTACATGCATCACAAGATAAATAGCAATTGATAATGGCGCCTTGCTAGGTCATAGCAAATGATGTAGCTGAAGCTAACTATCGTCTCGGCAAATGAGAGCATAATTTGTCAGTGAACCATCGCTAGCAAAGTCGGCTGTACAACTGAGGCGAGTGCTAGGAAGTCTCTCTAGACCTGCTGTGTGGCGGCGCTGGGTCTGCAATCACTGATAGTGGCGACACACGGGTCCGACATATACTAACGGACCGCGGTTGATTTAAGGGCTACCACCTAGCAAGTGTGGTGTCTGGTGGTGACACCGCAGCAGACCCCCACCATTCGATCCTTGGTGCTTCTCTTAGTAGCTCCCGCCATTTGGTCGAATAACGATACAGTACTTACCGAAATAGGAAACGGATTAATGAGGTATCTGCTACAGATCCAGATCCATGAACAACTAACTTACTGCTACAAACAGCAATAAAGGGTAAAATAGACGTTATGCAAAGATCAACATCTTAAAAGAAGGGTTATTTTGCTATAGTAGTTACGTAAAGGTGAAGAGATTAGCGTAGGATAATATAAATGGGGGCAATATCAGGCTAGACGAAAAGTTTATGATTCGGCTTAAAAAATTTGCAGTATCGTGCATCGTATCCTACTGTCCGTTATTGTGCTTCATACTAACAGTTTAACAGGCAGAGCAAAGACAGTAATCGTGATAAATCGTTCTACAGCACGCTGAAATTTCTCAAGCATCCTGAGGGACAGTCAGTAACAACCATCGACGAATCTTAACTATTTTACATTTAGATTCTATTGTTAAATAACTAGGTATACGCATGAATGAATTGAAATAATTCATACTTTATTTGTGGAGCTATTGCGTTTAATGAAGATTGGATGTGCCTAGTAGCGACGGCATGGAATTTTGATGTGAAAGACCTTCCAGCAGCTTTTCCGTGGCCATTGTGGTGATTCATGTGTTTTCCATCTCTTGGTAACGTCTGCAGCCTTTGTCGTTGCGAAGTACACTATTTACAATTGCAGTAGCTCTTTCCAGAACCCATTATGCTTTGTTCCTTTCAGAATAAACTACTTGCGCAATCTGAGTTGGATATTCATTGGACAACTAATACACTCGAGATTTTCCAACAAAGGGAATAGTAAGTACCGGAATTAGTGCGCTGCGCTGTTAGCTGTTCAGAGAGAATACTCTTGAATAACAAGAACAGTTAATACATAGACCGATAGTAGATAATGTTACCTTTGTGAACTGCGTTATCTGACTTTGGTTACTTACGTTGCGGCAACATAAGACGCGAGACAGTGTTTAGATTTTAGCTCATTCGTAATTTAACACGCTGCTTAGTACAATACTTTCCAAAACTGGTAAATACGGCTCTTCTTGACTGCCGGATTAAATTTACATTAGAATTTATCAAGGACAATACTGTTGTTGTGGACCAAACATACACTCCTTAGCAATGTTCAGTGTAGTACTGTCTTCAAATTAGAATTGAAAATAATTTCACCACAAAAAAGTATGGAACAGGACCATGAAAAATTGTGAACTGTCACAGCTGGGGCACTTAATAGAAAGTGAGTTATTACTTCACTAATAAAGTGTTTGTGTTCTTCTTGTGTTAATAATGTTAAATGATTTCTGTCTTTATTCGTACGCAAAATCCTCTACTTTCTCACCATATTCTACCGCTTGGTTCACAAATTTCTTCACTTGATCTAGTTCTACTGTTTACGATTTCAGGGTCTTAATATCTTTAATACGACTGCTATAATGAATAACGTGAACTTCAACACGTTTAATTTGTCTCTGAGATGGATCAGCGGATTATATAAAGGCCAACAGGTAGTCTAAACCTGAAAGAACAAGATGAATGTTATTAACAGCTTCACTTACCTCTCCAAACTGTTCAAAAACACCAGTGACTGGCTACCGAATTCCCGTAGCTACCACATCTGCTCACCTGGCTCCTTCCATTGGCTGCTCGTGGACGGCTAATTCATACTGAACTTGTTTGTTCCTGAGATCACCCACTCATTTTACAGCACCTCCGTTGGTTCCATGCTAGCGGCTGTAACATATCCCACAAACAGTAAGGCTCTTCCAATTATAATTAGAACAAAGTGGTTTTAACTATTGTCCAGCCCCAAGTGCTACCACACTCTGCTACCATTGATACGATAGGGAACACATACACGGGAAGTTGAAGATGCTAGGTTTAAAACCGAACATTCAACAAAGCCAAAAATTTATTAACAAGAAAAATCAGAAGATTGAACTTTCCTACAAATGCCAGTTTAAAATAGCCAAACGATTTCCGATAGCGAGAAATATTTCAGCCAGTAACGACGATAAGATAAATAAATATTTAAGCAGCACAGAAGATCAGAAGACATTTGGAAGTCAATATCAAGCATTTCTAAGTTTCTTATAAAACCAATCTTTAAAAAACACATCTACAGAAGAACGTGAATTACAAAACATACAAGAATTTCCATTACACATATTCCACCACCCTTTATATAATTTTAGCATGAACAGCGCTTTAAATATTTGCAGATTTTTAAAAAGCGGCAGCCGTAATAGAAATTATCCTTCACTAAAGCATTACCTTCTACCATTACTTAAGGGGACACAGATGCAACATAGATAACCAATAAGAAAAACGCCAGTTTAATGTTTAGTAAAGACATAAAGGTGAATCAGGAAGCATCTTTGAATTTAGTCTTGCAACAAAACCTTCAGCTTATTTTAAACACAATTAGAGTAAACTATTGAGTTTTGGTAACACGCTATTTCATTCTGGGCGTAATCACATACCAGACTAACCAGCTACTCAACAATGGGCAGAAGCCACAACGAAAGGAAAGACAACTATATGTCTCGGCAATTGCACACAGCTTAACGTAGCTTACTCACAGCAGTAACTAGAAAATCGCATAAATAGCCTTTACCAGAAATATAAATAACTGTTGAACGCCACAGACTGGCATACAGATTCAATCTCACTGATGCTTGGAGACTATTTATCCACTTGCAACGACAGTTGACAATAACGCTATCGTGATACTACACTCCCACACTAGTATTTCGGGAGTATGACAAAGAGAATCTTGAGCTACTATACCACTTCCAGCGATGCTCTTTGGAGTCGGTAAATAAAATGGTTGGAAGAATGGCTTGCAAACAGCTTACGGGAATACAGCCGGGTGACGTCTTCGATAATCGATAATGTTTCGACAGGAGCTCAACCCGTCATTTTCAAGGCAAAAATGCAGCGAGGCTGTGTTGTGCGAGGAAATTCAAAACCTTGGTATGCGAGGCGTTTGCAGAAAGACTACAAACGCACTGTAAACACTTGTCAACATATAACCAACAATGAAGAAGTTAGTGAATTTTAACGGATGAGCAAGTGACATTAACACTTCCTCCCAGCTGTTTATCCAGGGAGAGATCTGGATTCGAAATAGAATTTAACAAAAGTATCTCTTTTTATAAGGCCACTTGCTATTTTAGGCTCAATTGCCTCCTTGATACCACTATTAAAATAGCTCGAACTGTACCCCACAATCTCTGCGTTGTTTTATTCCATAGAATATCCGGCATATGCTCTGTTGTTGTAAGCATATGACTTTTATGGCTGATGTACAAGTACTCCACGATCCTGATTGTCTGACCAGTCTATGACGTGCCACACCTACAAGAGTTACAGTAGACACCCACCTTACGTAATCCAAGATCATTCTTTACAGAGCCTAAAACGGCCTTAATCTTAGATCGTGGCACAAAAACAAATTTCATGTCATGTTTCCGCAGAATAGGCCCAAGAGTGTTGAAAATGCTTCCTGTGTAAGGCAAGAAGACTTTGGTACCAGCTCGTTGTTTTCATTACTATCTCGTTTCCCTTCTAGTCTATTCGCAAACGATCAAGATTTTTTTTGTCCTTGCCCAGTGCGCTCTCTATGCGTTCCCGTGTTTGAAGGGTTTATAGATAACGAGAAATTCAAGTTTGGCAAGAAATAGCTTAAAATTCCTAAGAGTAACATTTGTTAAATTCTATGTATTCCTTATCATATATTACTATTATTCCTGTCCTCTACAAAATTAAATAAGTAATCACTGAGGAAGTTTGATTAAATGTGAGAGAGGGTCTGAAGGTACTAATATTGCCAGGAAAAATAAAGTGAATCAACAGCGGAAAAAGTACGTCTTTTTGTGATGCAAGCAATAAAATTAGCTGGACTAACGCTGTATGATAGCGAATCACAGATAGTGGGAAAACCGGAGCAAGAGAGAACTGAGGCGTCTGAGATTAGGTGCTACGGATGGATTTTTAATGTTAGGTGGACTGAAAAGATAAGGACTGAAGAGTTTCTACGAAGAATCGGCGAAGAAAGGAACATATGGAAAAACTGACAGGAAGCAGGGACAGGATAATAGGACGTATGCCAAGAAGTCATGGTTGTAAATGGAGCAATAGAGGGTAAAAACTCTCGGGTAGGACTGAGATTGGAGTATATCCACCAAATAACTGAGAACGCTGGCTCCAACTACTATTCTGTTATGAAGAGATTGGCGCAAGAGAGGAATTTGTGGCGGGTCGCATTAAGCTAGTCCGAAGACTGATGACTCAAAAAAATTCTTTTTGAAAACAGTTATTTTAATTAATGTTCAATGCTACTGCAAAACAAAGCATTGTGGCTTGACGTTAATAGATTTATGTGGAAACCTTCCATTCATTCAATAAAGAGACAGGTAAAATATCCCTGTCCTCTTGAGCTGAATTTGTAGGACATACGAATTGACTAAATTGATTTTTTTTAAACTTCCTGCACTATTAGAATGTCATCTCTTGAAAAAACTGTTGAGTAAACTCTGTTACGACGCACAGAACTTGAAACTTGCAAGTTTTCGAGAGGGGCAATAATACTGGATGGAGAAAGACGTGAGTTATTTCTCTGAATTTCTTCCTACACTCTTGCTGGACAAAGGAAGGACAGGAATTAGTATCTGCCTACATATGTATGTGATGGGCGACGGCATTAGGGGTTATTTCGTCGTCAGACCTCCTTTGTCTCTCCCTCTACACATTCACGCTCACTTTTAAACTCTCTCTTTGAAGCGGAAACCTGAAGTGCAATGCTGCACGGTTGGTGTTAATCGACGGTCGTCCCCCTCTCGCGACTGCGCCTCCGTTTTATACACGACACACCACACAGTGTTTTCGCGTCCCCTCACGTTTGATCCCTATAAGCATCACGTAACCATTATCAGACGCCAAATATAATGGCGTTTTTTAAGAGACCGAGAATGTGTAATAGCGAAGGAACTTCTGTACCATATAGGACTCTAAATGCTCTTTTGTGATGGACCAACCGCAAAGTTTAGCTCTTACTGACACCGGAGCTGAAAACGATTCCGCACGCTCTACATACTCAAACGTCCTGCTATGAGTCATGTATGTAGAGCGCATTGCCTTTGGTAGAAAACACTCTCACCGACATGCGGGAATAATTTTTTTGTGACCTTCACTGAAAAAACCGTTTTAATGCAAGTCTTTTCGTTTCTGCGTAAGCACTGTAACGTACATCCCTGAACCTCCATACATGCTTCCCACCATTACCAAAGTGACGAATACTTAATGCCTGATGGTGTGTCCTACCCAGCAATCACTTATTTTAGTCTAAATGAGTCATAAATATCGTTTCTTCCCAATTCGGTTTCACTGTTTTCATTAGTTATCCGACCCACTCACAAATTTTATTTTTCTCTGATTTGTTTACCGATCAAGTTTGACTTCCGTACATGACTACACTCTTGAAAAATGACTTCACAAAATACTTCCAAACATAATTTTATATTCGATTAAAACAATTTTTCATTTTCCTTAACGCTTGTCTTTTTATTGCTAGTCCCTTGCTTCAGCCATGGTCAGTTTATTTTACTATCCATATTGCAGGACCCATTTGTTTAATTTAAGTGTTTCATATTGTAGTCCAGTTACTCAGCCTCATCTAAATCTATACTACTACATTCCATCACTCTTCTTTTACACTGTGCAACACAATCAATGGGTCTCTTCTTTGAAACCACTTGATTGTCTCCCATGGCGACGCAGGCTGAAATGTGTCTACAAACTTCTTCTGTAATGGTGCGTATGCGTTGCTCCCTATGACCTCATACTCGGACTCAGCGACGTTTCAAATAGCAATTTGTCAACACATGTGAAAAAAATGCCTCAGCTGAGAAGTGGGTGTGAGGCGTAACGCGGTTTAGCTATGTCACATTAACATTAAATTTCACCGAATTTCTCCCCAACACCACCTGGACGTGCCACACTTCCTCTTACTCATATGTCAACAGTTTGTTGAAACCTCTGCTGCGGATGTCAGAGCCGCGCCCCAAATCACATGGTTTTCTTATGGATGGTCGATGGAGACGGTTCAGGCACACCGACGCTCAGAAGCTACGCGCAAAGGCCTCAAGGGGTGGCATAAAGGGTGTCGATGAAACCACCTCTTCCCACGCTTTTCGGGGTCGAAAACGACAGTTCGAAGTGCAATGACGTCGTAGGGCGCCAAGCTTCTACACCGTAATAGAGGAAGGCGTAGACGCCTTTGAGAAATCTGCAACTTATACATCGAGATGGAAGACAGTTTCGGTGTTCGGAAAAAGTGAACCTTTAATTTTGTTGCGCAGTGTAGTTTTGTAGATATTTATCATACGAGCTCTTTTGAAGATTCCATTCCTTTCAACTGATTTTCCAGGTCCTTTACCCTCTCTGACAGAATTACAATGCCATCGCCAAACTTCAAAATTTTACTTTCTTCTCCCTGTACGTTAATTTCCTATCTAAATTTCGACTTTGTTTACTTTACTGTTTGCGCAACATACAGAGCGAAGCTACTACGTCTCACCCATTTCTCGACTCCCTTTCTTGTACTCCTCCTCTTAAGCTTCTCAAAAAAACCTACGTTAAAAACTTCAGGACGCGTCATTTCCTGAAGGCGTGATATTCTTTTCTGGAGCAAGTTATTCGAGGGCAATCTTTGGAAGTTTTGATATGGGTGTTTTCTATCTTCGCAGCTTTCTTATCGTAAAATATTCGCTGCAGAACATTTTCTGACTGTTCACTGCTTCATTGTGCAACGCCTGATGTATGTAACTGCCTGTGATTGACGTAGAACTGTGGCTTTCTGCGGTGGGCAACCAAGACCAGTCGGTTTGCAGTAGGTATTCCTCGGCTATATCCGACTTTCTGGAAAAATCTGGGCAACTTTCTAAACTACTGAGACCCATATCTATTACGTAGCTGGTATGTGGAACTCTTATTACTTTTGTATTGGATCACTTACAACGTGTGAGGAAGACATTGATTGCTACTTCCTATCATATTTATGACGGTGGGTTACATTGTGCATCTTGTCGCATTGATATCTGGAGCCGTTCTTTTCAGTGGAGTTTGCTAGCCACGACGTAATTACAAGTTCGTAAGCGTTGTTAGTATTTATATTAAGCTAGGCTTCTTGCAAATAGATCATTTATATATACATAGTACATAGTAGATGCTGTGTACAAATGACTTATACACAAAAAATTGCTGCCAGATCTATTTCCTACTTATTACTCTTACTATTAGTAGTAGTAGTAGTAGTACTAATATTGCTGAGTTCCACACTACATTAGAAAATATTGTTTCCCTTATTTTATAAATAGTTTACAGTAGAATCCAGAAATCCAAAATCACATTAATAGCATGGGCTTTCCCTCTCAAAAGTCAGTTTACGTCAGTCGCCTTAGTTGACTGTTCATTGATTTTGAGTTTTTATGATGTGCAGTTTATTTAAAATGGTGACTCTCTATTCCCTTTCGGTTTTCATAAATCCATATATCATTGTCATCCACTGCTGTGATGCATATCTAGCTGCTGGAATGTTCTGCAGAATTTCTTCTCACTGATTAATTCCAGCACAGCTCTTTTATTGATTTGGCCCATACTGTGTAATTATGTCGCTTCGTCTATTACTGTGTCTTCTCGAGCTATGAAGTCTCTTTTCTGCTACTCTTCTTCAGTTTCATCTCAGCCTTGTCTGGCCATGACCGATGATCTGTGGTATTCTATTTAACAGGTCTTCTGAACACAATACTTCCAGCCTGAAAGGTTAGAACCCCTTCACCTTTTGAAGTGTATCTTATCTATCTTCTTCTGTTCACATGAATTTAAACTACAATGGTGATTTGCTTCATTCCCGCCTTCCTTATTCTTGAAAACGAACTAGTAGTTCTTTTATTCAAGATTTATTACATCATTGCTTTTCTGAAACTATTTAACTCTCCCTATACTACATCCCCATCTGTCTTATGATTTAGAGTATTTCATTCCGACACAATATTTTTCTTCCTTGAATATCAATAAAGAAAATTTTTTGTTGCTTTCGTTTTATTCAAGAAACTATGCTATACTCTTCATGATTACGCTCACTACTGACGTATTCGTTCTGTATTCTTATTGATTAGACTTAATACTGAGGCAGTGGAGCATCTGAAGATTACATTTCGAAATATTCAGCAACCAGCTGCACAGAAGAAATTTAATTTCTTAACCGGTTTACGGCACTTATATGTATGATATGACATGATTTCTGTACTTGTAATATGGCTTCTGTATACCATTTCTGTACAGGCACTACAACCGTATGACCACGGCATTTTGGTGTGTTCATCTTATTGCTGAACTCGCAAATAGTGCGATAGGTAAAATCTTTTTAAGAAGGGGAGTAAGTGCCCGAAACTAGTCAAGAAATTAATTTTCTTTTATGCACCGGGTTGCTGATTATTTCGATATATACAACTACAGTTTCTGAAGATAGATAAAATACTAAACTATCTGAAGATTATTCATTATCGTAACCGGTAATCGGAAATAAACTCTTTACTTGTTATTGCTACAAGTGTGAAATACTCTTTTGAAGCAAGAAGTGATCATAGTGTTGTACTGGACACAAGGTCTTTTTGCGTAAGATATGATATTCCGCCATACATTACCAAACACTATATCTAGGTCTTGGGGATGTTATGAAGGTGATAGTGCTTCCCTACTTTCCTTTATCCTTCCTTATTTAGCGCAGCGTCAGAGTACTTCTCCGGGATCATTATATCTGATTTCAGTAGGGTATATAACTTAAGATTCGATGCCTGTCAACAAACGATTGAGAGAAACGACCTGTTCTTAGGCTACAAACCTCTTTAGTTGCATAGTAATTTTCTTATTATTACAGCGTTCTGGTGCGTCATGTTTGACTTAGTAGTGGCTCGTATTAGTCGATCTCGGTGGTGGTGGTGGTGCCTCAGGAAATCTATAAAAATAGTTTTGCCGCTGTTCAATCATGTTATTATCATGCGAAACGCATTTATGAAAATTAATAATTGGAGGGAAAAAAAGTACATGGATCGTTATTTTAATACTTTTAATAATTTCCACTATCACTTCTGCCCACGAGTGCTCTGGCTGGTGCATCTTAAGATCTGAGATGGTATCTTTCAACAGTGGTAGAAAATGTACGTCCAGGCAGAACTGGCGCGGTGGATTAGAAGGTGCGGGTGTGGCACACATGACATTCTAACGTTGTTCATAGTTCGTTTCTCAACTCCGTCCGGATAAAAGCCGAACTACCATCTTACATACACTTCAGGAAAATAGCTCACAGATCATTGAAATATGAAAGAAATTCTTGACCCAATGGGGCTCTTTTCTAAAACGACGACACGGAGTTGATGTTTACCATTAATAAATTACAAGGCCTAGCAGTACTCGTACATGAAATATCGTGCCATTGTGTTACAGACTGCTTGGCTGTAGTCATCGTGGTACTCAGCGCCGTTCCAGAATTGAAGGGCGCGTGGAAGAAGGTGTTAAGCCACAAGAGCATATTATGAGTTACTGGATACTATTTGTTTGATTAAATTGTAAGAGAGGAACATTATTACAATAAAACAAAAGAAACTGTATAGCTCACAGTGCTTTACAGTGGTACATATGGAGGTCCTTCTTAGCTGCATGTCGTGCATTTGGAAACACAGCTATAGCCCTATCAGAATAATTCTTACTAAATTGAAGATTAGCACTTCCTTCCACCGATTTCTTTAATTTATAAAGATTTTTGATTATTTTATTTAAATGAAAGATTTGGAAAGTAACAGCATATCGTAGTGTGTAAGGTCGCCCAACCGTATGGTTCTCTCTAGCGTGCCTCGTCTTAAATCAAAATTAAGCTGCGTTCCAATTTGACAACCCAATAGTCATCGACGAGAGAATGTAAGACGATGCTGTCTTGTGCAGAGTTATCACTCGCTAATATTTTCTCTGGCAAGAGGAGTGGAATGTCTTCTCACATATGTAAAAGCAAAATGGATGGCACGGAAAAAAAAGTTTTTCCTGGCCAAAAAACACCACGGCTTATTGAACTTTCATGGAAATTCTTGATCTGTATTAATGATCAAGCGAAATGTAGTCCTTGTTTGATGCACAACTGAAATATCAATATTGCCGCGCGCGATTCGCCGAGCGGTCCAAGGCGCTGCAGTCATGGGCTGTGCGGTTGGTCCCGGCGGAGGTTCGAGTCCTCCCTCGGACATGGGTGTGTGTGTTTGTCCTTAAGATAAATTAGGTTAAGTACTGTGTAAGCTTAGGGACTGATGATCTTAGCATTTAAGTCCCATAAGATTTCACACACATTTGAACATTTTTTGAAATACCAATAATTACTTATATAAAGGTCGAATGGCTCTTGCCCTTCTATAAGCCTTTCAATTTAATAGCTCTTTAGCGACTTACGCTACACTATTTATTTATTTAAACAGCTCCTCAAATGATATATGGCTTACTTGAAAATAGTAGCAAATTTACGAAGTTCTTAAATAAATAAATCGAATATGATCTGCTAAAATCGTACATATCATCTTAACATCCGTAAGTAGTGATACTCCAGCAGAAGGAGGTTTTTACACATTGGTCCGAAGATGACCACAGTAGTGGTCGAAACCAACCACCGTAATAAATAAATTGTGATCAAGACTGGTTTTGATAGTAAATATTTGTAACACTTTGATCACTGTTCACTCTCATAATGTATTCAAAAGTGATATTAATATTGTGGCAGCTACGATACATCACTTAAAAGCACCAATAGTTACTAACATGTTCTGCAGTATGTTTCATCGCGCTAATTCAGTTCTGTAATGTAGTATTTTTTGCTTTTGTTTTTGTATGCTCTGATTTTCGCCAATGCATTATTGTTGTATAGCTATTTAATCAAGTTGCTGGTAATGCACCCAGTGCGACGTATCCTACATTTATTCTCCCCCGTAATATTCATTGCAACCTATGGGCCTAATTCACATTCGTATAACACTTTACAGGGTAGTGCGGCAAAAATTAATCCTTATAGAAAGCAAACATGGTTTGTAGTGAACCGACAGCGGCAGACAGGACGGCTGTGCAGGGCTGTTGTGAGGGAGCGCTAAGCGGCAGGAGGTGAGGTGAGGAGCGGGCGCGGCGGAGCCCTCCTCGCCTTCTCTGTCGGAGCGGCAGGTCGGACGTAATTGGCTGCAGCGAGGAGTCGGGAGTTGGGCCGCCGCGCGCACAAGTCGCGGATCTGGGAAAAGAATTTCCCGTAATTGAGCACGCCTCAGTTCAGACTTAGGTTGGTAGAAGTAAGGCAGGCATTCTTACCTTCACAACAGCCTTATCTTTACTTTTCAAGATTTGTGATTTTTATATAATTATCTCTTCCAGTAAAGTTCTACAATAGTTTTGATGGCAAAGTTTTGACGGTAATGTAGGAACGAAAGGAATAATAATTTTTCTTCCGATACGCCTTATAGGTAGGTCACAATTGGACCTACAATAACACAACTTTTCAAGAAGCAGTATCACCGCTGACACGTTCACTCTGTAGCCATAAAATGTTAATGCCAGTTCATCGATCATTGCAACATTAGGTAACAGAAATACCATACTCAGTGAATCGGGAAAGTAGCCCATATGGTCCCATTTGGAATAAAATGAACGCCAACGCAGCCATAAGCTGTAAACTAAAGGCTCTTAATCAGAATCTTATCCTTCCTTTCCTCTTACAAAACGGCATTTAACCTTTATTTTTGTCGATAAATGACGTGTATTTAACTTCACTTTTATCTTTTGAACTTTTCTTACTTTCAAGTGCTGAAATCTTTACACCAATATGAAAAGAGCTTGCCACTTGAAACCGTTCATTGTCTGCTTTACATAATATGGTCCAATCTTCATTTTATCATCTTCTCCTGGCTGTTAAGGCTTGCTGTAGGTAAGAATTCTCCAACTGTTTGTAATCTTATAAGCCCTCTACATAACGCCCAGAGAATCAAATCCTTGTACACTAAATTATTAAGTTTTTTACTGTAAGTGCTACGCATTTTCTCCATCGAACCCTGTTACTCAAAAAACCTTTTCGGATCACTGCCATTCAAGTAATCCATTCACTACCAACGTGTAGCCTCTACAGATATGTAACTGCCTTATTATTATGACGTTAGATTATTTGTTACCAAAAAACTCCATTTCAGCATGTACGTTACAACGTGAATTTTACGAAAATTCTTGGCATACGTAAAAAGCGGTCCGGCGCACAGTTTTAATCTGCCATGAAATTTGACTTCCTCGCATGACGATACGTTGTAGACCTGTACGGTACCTCATCATCCCCGCACGCCTCTATCTCTTCCTTTATAAAACGACAATTGGAAACATTACAATCTGCATATTCTTTAAATAATCGAGACAGTAAGGTTTCACCTCCAGTTGCCATTTCGCTGGACACAAAAATCACTTCGCATAAAGTTAGGCCTCGTTTGTTTTCTGCATTGACAGTAACAGGCCTGCCCTCTACAATTCGCTTCAGAGTAGCAGCATATAGTCTCCACAGGAAGTGGCGGACTGGTTGGGATATGTGTCAGATGGTGTTTCACCTCATGCTGCTGGAGCGCATAAAAAGGACGGACACAGCTTTCTCGTTAGAGTCGATGCCTGTAGTGTTGGTGGCAAGAACCACTTTTCGTCGAAAGTAGTACCTGAGTTGAACGTTTCTGAATACAGTGTCTGCGATGAAAACTTTGCTGAATATACAAAGACACATCCACATGCTTCTTCGAAAATTTCATTTGATTCTATGGTTGTTCCGTCAACTACTTATAAAGGTAGAAACAGGTGAAGATTTGTGACCTACAGCGAGTCTAAACATTCAGAAGCACATTGTGTAAGGCAGAGATTGAATTGCATCAAGGGGCGAAGCCTTTTCATATTTGTGTAATGATTTCAGGACTTGAGCCTAAGAAAGGTTCAAGAGATCAGAGTGAAGTTAAATATGTGTCTTTTCTCGATAAAAATAAAGTTTACATGATGTTTTGTAGGAGCAAAAGGATGATAACATTCTGAAAAGATGTCTTTGATTTACTGTTTGTGCACATGATACCACATTTGTTACTATCCTAATTTACGCCGACCGGGTGGCCGAGCGGTTCTAGGCGCTACAGTCTGGAACCGCTCGACCACTACGGTCGCAGGTTCGAATCGTGCCACGGGCATGGATGTGTGGGATGTCCTTAG
Organism: Schistocerca piceifrons; assembly: GCF_021461385.2. Taxonomy (NCBI): domain Eukaryota; kingdom Metazoa; phylum Arthropoda; class Insecta; order Orthoptera; family Acrididae; genus Schistocerca; species Schistocerca piceifrons. The sequence continues at coordinate 724,295,963 of NC_060139.1, forward strand.
GTTAGTTAGGTTTAAGTAGTTCTAAGTTCTAGGGGGCTGATGACCTCAGTCCCATAGTGCTCAGAGCCATTTGAGCCTAATTCACTAAGGGTGGCATTTATGTTACCTTCTGATGCAAGGATTGATGAACTAATAATAAAATAAACGTTTCAGTGACGATATTTGTTCATGAAGAATTATGGTATTTTCAGATTAATTCTGACCAGCTTACAAAGCAGCTTAGGAATGCGGATAAGGTTTGTGTGTTTATGCCGGATGATGTTCGGTGTTCTCACAGGTATTATTACTTGAGATAGGTAGATACAATCTTCTGTGGCATTGGCAGTAGTATCTCAGTGAATAACAACCTCACAAGTGACACCTCATACACAAAGCCACATGAAATTGCCTTCTGGTTAAGGAAGGTGGAATTAATAGGCCTGTTTCGCCTTGGGAGCAACTATTTAGGTGCATATTTTCTTGTCCTCTGACAACAGTTTGTCATTATAGCGTAATTTACTATATAACAAAGATTGTTGTAATTATATTCTTTCAGTTGCATATTTTATCACACAACTCAGTTGGAAAGTACGAAAAAGATCGTATGATGTTTTTCGGCCACCCGTCGCAAGTCTACCTCTTTGACGTCATACCGGCGCATTGTACGCTTTTTTGAAGAAGATGAGATGAAACGATTAACAACATAAATACCCAGACCCCGAGCGAGTAAAATCTCTGACCCGGCGGGAATCGATCCCGGGAACCTGTGATCTAGACGATGCGATCCTAACCACGAGATCACGAGCTCCGGATGTAACCCAGTTGCCATGGAGTTTACTTTCTTTCGGATGAAGAGCCTTGATTTACTGTCCATTGTGATATTTATGTTATGTATTTGTTACTATTCCATCTACTGGTCGCTGGCTTGTTGCGTCACATATTCTTTAGCTTAATTTATAGGAACCATCGAAGAGGATTAGATGTGATGTCTGTGACACGAATTCTTCTTTGTGCTATGAGAATTATGGTGCTGATGTTACCTGGTAATACTTTATAAGGAGAGAGTTGGAGACGTATATGTAACTTTGGGACTGGGGAGAGATTGGTATATCAAAAACGGATGTGGGCTGTCTAACTCAGAGATGGCTGACGGATAGGATGCGGATGTATAGGGATAGGTGGTATGGCTGTTATGCAAGTAAATGGACTTTGGATGCTTCCATTTGTGATAGGAAGTCTGTCCTCAGGATGGGTAGAAATTTGCAGCTGTTTTACGGTCTCACAAACGTGTCGATTACAGTTGTTGTGGAGATGTATGCAAAGTGTTTTAGGAAGGACGGGAGGAAAATAAGAAGTGTTGAAGAACCCTGCGAGTAGACGCACTGTTTCCTTGGGTGATGGACACGATGGGGTGTTGCCATTCAGGACGTGAGACAGGTGCTATAAATATTTGAGAACGTGTAGTTACGTTTTCGACTGATATAACACGTGACTGTGGACAGAAAGTGGAATACACATTTCATTAATATTTTTGGGCAGGTTTCACTGTTACGTACTATAATAATGTGTTCATAAAATCCGCTATTTGAGTTTCGGCCACTTTCAGATGTAACAGAGCTAAAATTTTGTGCTTCAGTACACGTCAAAATTTTATAAATAACGGAAACCTTAGTTGTTATCATCACGTGGACCGTCTCCAAAAGCTTCAATATTTTTGCAATCTTTCGTATAACAAACACGTGCAATAGCTTGGTGTTACTTACACAAAAGACGCCACATACGTTATATTTCCTTTCTGCGGGCCACATTCCTGTACATCATCTAATTCCAGCCTGTATATGCATTTACGAATGGTATTATTGAAAGTATCAGACTAAATGATAGGCAGATGAAACTGTTACTCAGGCTTTAACGAAACTGAAATAACAATATACAGGATGTAAATTTTAAGCTGAGAAACCAGAATAGCTCGCAAAATAAGCTTCACAAGAAAAAATGTGTAGAATCCAAAGTTGATTATTTTAGAGGAGGGCATCTGCTGGAGCTAAAACTAGTCCGCCACCCCAGCCCCCTTTGGGTGGGGCGGGAGGCAACTTTAAAATTTCAAATGGAAACCCCCATTTTTTATTTCGGAATCAGATTCTACATAAAATACTACGTACATTTGTCTTAAACATTTGTTTTGATTCTTGGTAGTTAGCACTGCAATTCAAGAAAATCAATGTTCTCATTTTTGCGTGGAAAATGGTTACGGATAAATAAAAAATACTAATTTAAATCGTAAATGATTTGCTAAAACTAAAACTCTCCCTCTGTCCCCATAGGGTGGGGTTTGAGAGAGAGAGGAATTAGAGTTTTACAAATGTTGACCCACTTATCTGAATCTGCGGAAAAAATTAGTACAGTATTTGGGTCAACATTCGTAAAACTGTTATTTCTCTCTCTCTAACCCCACCCTATGGGGACAGAGGGAGTGTTTTACTTTTAACGAATCAAAATTTACGAATTAAATAAGTATTTTTTTATCTATCCGTAACCATTTTCCACGCAAAAATAAGAACATGGATTTTCTTGATTTGCAGCGTCAACTACCAAGAATCGGAACAAATGTTTAAGACAAAATGTACGTAGTTTTTTATGTAGAGTCTGATTCTGCAGTAAAAATGTGGGTTCCCATTTGAAATTTTAAAGTTGCCACCCAACCCACCCCCAGGGGCTGGGATGGCAGACTAATTTTAGCACCAGCAGATGTCCCCCTAGAAAATAATCAACTTTTAGATTCTACACATTTTTTCGTGTGAAGCTTATTTTTCCAGTTATTCTGGTTTGTCAACTTAAAATTTACACCCTGTACAATGGTGTAGTAGTTCTCCTAGGTTTGTAAGGAACTGAGACCATCGTGAAGGCATACGTCAAGCGAAGCAATCAGGTGAGAGTTTTTTGCCCCGATACAAGATGGATCCGGAAAAGAGAGAACGAAGACCTGTATGAGCTGAAGAGTCAGACTGACATAATCGAGAAAACAAAGCCGAAAGTATTTCGATGGGGCCACGTGCAGTAACTATATGAGATGCTGGGAAGCTTTGGCAGCATAGACAAAGTAGTACGACATATGCAAAGCTAATCTAAAAAGTTGAAATAATTAATAAGCTAGCTGAACTCTTTAGAAACAAGAATTTTCCGCGCCAGATCACGAAAGATGTCATTGGATACTGGGAAGAGAGGAAAAGTGAAAAGAGACTTCTTTTCAGCAATCAGGAGTGTTTTGTGTAAAACGTAAAGCAAGCTCAAACGTGTAACTATGTTGACCAAACTCGAAGAAACCGTAGAACAAAGCACGAAGGGGTCACGGAGAGTAAAAATGTTATGTCCCAGGCACAAATTACGAGATGGAAAATCGGAATTAATTATAACTTAGAAGGTTTATTATGAAAAGTTGAAACCTAACTTGTGCGGCGGGTCCCGGCGGAGGTTCGAGTCCTCCCTTGGGCTGGGTGTGTGTGTTTGTCCTTAGGATAATTTAGGTTAAGTAGAGTGTAAGCTTAGGGACTGATGACCTTAGCAGTTAAGTCCCATAAGATTTCACACACATTTGAACATTTTTGAACAAAACCTAACTCAGTGGTATCAATCGTATCGAGGTCCGTAGTCAGAATTCATCTCCGGCACACAGCGTCGCGACTGAGAATACCTACTCCGTACTCCATGAGGCCCACCAGACGACTCCCCTATCGGGGCCGCGACGACGCGACTTACCCACGTGGGGCTGCATCCTGATTGGCTCCGTCGACTCCGGCGGTACGACTGCTGAATTCCTTGTGGCTCCCCCACTGTTAGCACTTCGAAGTATCCAGCTCTGCTGCCACTGGAGCGTTGCCACACTGTGCTCGAGGAGGCGGTGGCCGCGTCTTACGTACAGAGACCAGTATGAACGCATGGCACGACGAAAAAAATCTACGCAAGGTGCTCATCTAAAAACAAGGAAATAGTTCTCTGTATAAGGTGTAGAGAATAGTTTGTAATATATATATACACACTGGTAGGAAATTAATTACTCATAGTACTTCAGAAAATGGACATATTTGCTGCCAAAAGTAGAAAAAATAAACTGTACTAAAGTGCGCGTCATTTATGTTGGCGGCCGAGTTTAGGTTCGTTCTGCGCATCTGACGTCACAAAACACAGTCAGCCAATGAACAGAGAACGACGTTGCCAGATCTCGACTGCAGTGCATAGCATGGACGAGTGTCTTCATTATTAGAAACGTTCAGTCATAAATAAAGTAATAGAACAAAAGCAATGTCTTGATAGCAGACTTTGTTTTATAGAAAGTTTGGAAAAAGCGTTCTTTATACCTATTGCTTCATATTCTATTAATTAATTAAACCAAACAAGCAATAAGACTCCTAATTCAGGCGATAGGAAGGAAAGGTGTTTGTATCAATCTCACGAACCGCTTTTTCGCACTAAAGAAGAGCGGTAATTGTTTATTTCCTATTGTACTTTGACGAAGCGTGAGTAATTCATAGTTATACCAAAAGTGTTTGTCAGTATTTTGAGTAACGTGTTAGACTCCTCACTGAGTTCTGTAGGCAGACGATCTGTGTTAGCGTAATGGTTAAGGTGTTGGACTTCTACGTGAAAGGTTATGAGTTCAAACCTTGTGCGGAATTTAATATTTTAATCATTTAAAAACACTATCGAAGTGCCTTACTTCATGAATTATATTCATTTGAATGCAATTTTTTGAAATTTCTAGTGCTTCTTCTCTTCATTAACCCTTTCTCTGCTGCAGACACGTGCTCCCCGCATTCCGCGCTGTGCGCAATTTTTTCATCACTGCACCGCTCGCCTGTGCAGACACATGGTGTTCCCACTGCTTTGACACACTTATCATTCGATTTCACAAAAACTATTTGGCCCAAAAATTTGATTTTTACACGTCTTCTTGACTGATACCTTCCCCCTATAAATGACTTAATTTTGTTTCGATGTTCAACGCAGTTATTATGCAGCATTAACTGTAGTAAACCATTGCACGAAATTTTGAAGAGTTTGCAGAGGTAGAAGTCCATAGCGTATACTTTCCGTATGGTAGATTTTAGTTGCCACAATGTTGAGAATGAAATGTGGACAAGATACCTAAATTTCACATAAAATTTACTGTATAACAATATCTCATTTAATTTAAGTACCACATAAGTGTCGTATGTAATATTGAGAAATATTCCATCTTTCGCGACTGTAATAAAAGTTTTATTTACACCGAACGCGTTTGGCTTTATTTTAAAGCACTTCAATCAATGAAAGGTATGGCACATACACAATGGTACTCATGTTCTCTTTCTTGTTTTTGTTCCACAGTCGCAGTTTCACCTATGGTACTGAAATATATTCCTCTTCTGCAACTGTAATAAGCGACTTATTTAGACCAGACGCATTTCTCTCTTTTGAAGCATCTTCAGTGGACAGTATTTTGTCTCCTCCATTGTCAAGTCACCTTTCGCAGTTTTGTGCCGCAGTAACACAATATTCAACGTTTGTGTTGGCTGATCAGTGTTTTAGCAAATAAATTATGTTTGTGTGTGCCACACACAAAAATTATATTTGACATAGCTCAGAGCACTTCACTGATAGACGGTATATTCAAGTCCTAAAGTTTGTGTAAGTCCACAGTTTTGTTTAATGTATTTTGTCTACTTCCTGTTGATTCATTGAAGTGCTTTAAAATAAAGCCAAACGTGCTCAGTGTAAATAAAACTTTTGTTACAGTCGGGAAAGACGGAACATTTCTCAATATTACGTACGACACCTATGTGGTACTTAAATGAGATATTGTTACACAGTAAATTTTATATGAAATTTGGGTATCTTGTCCACATTTCATTCTCAACATTGTGGCAACTAAAATCGACCATACGGAAAGTATACGCTATGGACTTCTACCTCTGCAAACTCTTCAAAATTTCGTGCAATGGTTTACTACAGTTAATGCTGCATAATAACTGCGTTGAACATCGAAACAAAATTAAGTCATTTATGGGGGGAAGGTATCAGTCAAGAAGATAGGTAAAAATCTAATTTTTGAGCCAAATAGTTTTTGTGGAATCGAATGATAAGAGTGTCAAAGCAGTGGGAACAGCATGTGTCTGCACAGGCGAGCGGTGCAGTGACAAAATCGCGCACAGCGCGGAATGCAGGGAGCACGTCTTTGTAACAGCGAAAGGGTTAATGCGGCCGTGGTGGCTTTACTTCATGTACTGAGCGCTCCCCCCTAAACGTAAGCTTGCAAACTGGCTATACTATGGCGCTGCTTCTATTGGCGCGTGCGTCGTGTGCAACTGGCAACGCAGCACTCTCCCGCGTCTGGGCGGGCATGCGCGAGTCGCCAAGATAAAAGAATTCAGCTTTAGTGTGAAATGGGTGGAGTCTGCTGTAATGGAAAACGGTGAGTAGACATGTAGATTAAGTATGCATACACAAGCCACGAAAACAATGGCGTGTGGCTTGTTTGATATTTTAATTCTATATTTGTATGTAATGAGACTGATAGGCGACAGATTACACTACATGGTGAATCAGAATTCCACCGATAAAATTTCAAAGATTGTTCAGTGATATTTTCTGAATGTTTTGATATTAGAGTTGGGGCCTCAAGGTCTCCGGTGGCTCATCACAAATTAATTCAATTTCATTTGATTTCTCCACCCGACTTATTTTGTATCCGTATTGCATTGAAAACACCTGCACTACGATGAAAATGGCAATGGTAAGCATTGTGTCTTTTTTGGAAACAAGCTCCTATCATTGAGTCATGGAATTACTGTTATCAACAGTAATACCAAGTTTACTTTTCACCGTCACGTCTGCATTCAGATCCGTATGGTTCGGTCTCTGGTTTGTTATCCTGACAGCACATATTAGACACACTGTAATAAGTTTGCACATAACTGACTTTTTCACTGTTGAAAAGTTATGTTTACAAAGTTAATTAGGGCAACAAACCGAATGACGTATCATTATGTTGTTAATCCGTAACGAGCCACCATAGACAAGGGGTCCCTTATGGCAAAATACTCAAAAGATATATCTCAACAGAGAATGAAATTTTGTCACTGGAGTTCAGGTACACCATTTATAAACTCTTTGTGACCACTATGTAAACTGTCGGTGACGAAGTGATGGTATCACTACTACAACGACTGAATTTGGTTATTGGAGTTCAGATACAGCGTTTATACACTCTTCGTGATATCTTTGTGATGGCTTCACCGCTAATTGTTACCAGTCTACCAGTTCCATTTATATAATCATATATCCTGTAGAATTTGCAAATTAATGTCTATAACAGTAGGTGTTATCTTGTGGTAGGAGAATTATGAAAGGATGCTTGACATCCGAAACCGGTTGTTTACAAATTTTCTTGTGCAAGGAGTGCGGTGTACTATCTACTCCATGCGGTGGCGTGACGAAAATGTATTTCTGAGAATCAAATGGTTCACACGTGGCAATTTTCGTCTTGAAAACAGTTTTCAACTTAAATTAGAATTGAAAGTCTGTCCTATAGGGCTTACTTATGAGCTTACTTATGATTGGTAGTATCATACTCATAAAGTATGTAAGCAAGTTTCTATCGATAGACAGAGCGAGATAATTTTTTTTCTTTTTTTTTTTTTTTTTTTAATTCTTCCGACGCTACGAAAGAACTGTGTTACTGAATTTTGTTGGATCGTCGTAGCGACTCTGATAAAATGCTGCAGTACACATAAATTTGGCAGTACAGTGATTTCGGCGCCCCGTTTTGGTCACAGAGGAGGCCAGCATACGGGAGTTACTGGTTCCACATCACGTGATCCGGCTGCCGCCGCTGGTTACAGCTGTCGAGGCTTTTTGGAACTGGGTGGAGCAGAGACAGCTAGGGAGACCTGCGGCATCAGTGCTGCGTGTGCGCCGTTATTGCTTTCTCCCTAGCCCTAACCCGTGGCTTATTTTTTTTTTTTTTTTTTTTTTTTTTTTTTTTTTTTTTTTTTTTTTTTTTTACGGAACCGGACCACAAATAATGAGGTTGAACCAGCGTAATTTCATTGAGTTTTTCGGCATCCTTGCCACAGAAACGTAACCAGAGTACAAAAGGAATCACGAGGCAATCTGTCTTTTCTCAGATGTTTAATCTAAAACATGCTTCCCAGAGACTATTTCGATTGAAATTACTGTAGAAGAGTACGTCTAATGTAGCAAAAGATAAATGATAAATCCACGACGATACTTGTGTTACTGAACAAGCTAACTGAGTTATGAATGTACTGATATTCTGGTGTGGGAAAATGCGAGATTTGAAACAAAACCTCGGTCCACAAGTCAAAGGGATCAGTCGTGCGCCGTCGTTTTTAAGCCAAAATCTGTAACGAATAAATAATCAACATACGACCATACGAGAGAAAGTGTTAGCAAAATCAGACAAAATCATAAGTAACAAAATAACTGAAAATACGATAAATGATTTAAAAACATCCCACAGGATAATAACGTAGCCTAAATAAATAATTTCCACTCGAATTAAAAAAAAATACATATTTATCACTTGAAGATGCACACAACTGTGAGTGCTGGCCTTAAATACGTAACTAACTAAACAATGTAAAATGTGGTCATGCAGTGAGAAAAAGAGCATTGAAAGCCATACAACAGCATATTGCCTCTCGAAAATTAGTAGCAAATTCATAAAGTTTGATAGACTGGAAATCTCACTTAAAGTCGATACGAAAACTAAAGTTCGTTAATCTCAAGCACTTCCACGATACAAAATGTTCGAAGTTCCTCAAACAATAATAAAGGCAATAAATGCAGCAAAATGTTAGTTTACAGCTGCCTCAATTACCCAAACAGAATTAAAGTTCGTGCTTTCGCTCAAAAGCAACTACCGAAAACAGCATAACCAACTCTAGGTTCTGTCAAAATCCAACATCCATATCTCGCTCTCATAAAATTACTCTGTGCCGTGAAACTTCAAAGCGTTCAGCTCGGGACCTCAAGAAATTTTCTAAGTCTGACGGATGTTAATTTAAGGCATGCAGCACGCTGGCTGCTGTGTATCTCTCCAACATCATCCACGAAATACCACGCGCGCGCTTTTTCTAGCGCTTATTACCATTTCACGATTTTATGACTACTATATTCAAGTTAGATGTTTGCAATTCACCACGATTCACTTATAGAGATAATTAAATACACGAATACACACGATGCACTAGGACGTAGAGAAAAATTTTCCTGTTACTTTCCGATCCCTCATTGAAATGCATATTACATGCTTTATTGGCCAAAGTATGAATGAATTACACGAATGTCAGCGCACATTCAGCCCTACAACAAGTCCAGACTGAATTTCGAATTGTAGTTACTTCTTAAATCATAGAACCGATAGACCTATGATTATTCGTACATATGGAACATTAGGTGATGGTTTAGGATACTCATGATGATATCATGTGGGGAATTCGTAGTAATAGTCCAATTTGCACGTAAATTTATCGCTGTTTATAAACATAGCTAATTATAAAAGCAACGCGTTGTACCGATTACTGCCGTCGTCACCCTTCATATGACGTGTCAAATACAACGTGGTTCACCTGCTCCCACTCACAGATTTTGTGCATCCGGAACGACTGCAAATACCACGTGTAAGATTTTCGTACTCTCTCGATCGCCTGGCGAAAAGAATTACTTCTACAAAAAAAGTAAACAGGGTCTTTTTGTAGAGCATTTAATGTAGTTAATAAGTAAAAAATTACAACGGTGGCATTCAAACGCATTTTTCTCGGCTGACTTTAAAACCGTGGCCTCGAGAGAAAACGTACAGAATTTGACTACATTAAATTTCCTCATAAAGTTCCTATTCATTTTTTTGTGGGACTGATTGTTTGTGCATAACGAGTGAGAGAATATCAAAATCTCGCACTTTGTTTTTGAAGGCGCTGGGGAATGCTCAAGACGTATGGTTAGGGGTAGAATAACTCTGTGTACACTATCTGGTCAAAAATTTCCGGATACCCATATCTAATGCTGACCTGACTGCTAGACGCAACGATTCGCGGAACTGCCACTGTATAAGAACATTTTGTTGCCAACTGACAGGCAGTAAGAGCAGAAAGGCAATTATATCGTGAACTAGTGTTTGGCTGCCAGCCGAGTAACAAATCCATCAGAGATATTTCACTCCATGCTACGTTGCCCAAGTCGACTTTTGGTGGTGCGATTGTCAAGTGGATACGCAAAGAACAACTACGACTAATCCAGGAGCAGGCAGACCTCACATACTGACGGGTACGAGACATGTGCCATTGCGGAAGGTCGTTATAAAAAACCGCAAGAAACCTGCGGAAGGAATCACTCATGAGTTGCAAAGTGCTACCACCAGTCCACTTAGTACAGTGACTATGCATAGGGAGTTAAAAAGAATGGGATACAATTGTTGAGCAGCAATATATTCCTGTAATCAGTACGAAGCGAAGCTTCAGGTGATGTGAAAGGCGACGCTGCTGGACAGCGTATGTCTAAAAACAAGTGATTTTGAGTGATGAATCAAATAGTTCAAATGGCTCTGAGCACTATGGGACTTAACTTCTGAGGTCATCAGTCCCCTAGAACTTAGAACTACTTAAACCTAACTAACCTAAGGACATCACACACATCCATGCCCGAGGCAGGATTCGAACCTGCGACCGTAGCGGTCACGTGGTTCCAGACTGAAGCGCCTAGAACCGCACGGCCACAAAGGCCGGCAGTGATGAATCACGTTGTACCTTGTGGCAATGCGATAGAAACGTGTGGGTTTCGCGAATGCTTGGACAACGCAGCCTGATATCATGTGTATTGCAAACACTGAAGCACTGAGAAGGTGGTGTTATAGTATGAGGGACTCTTCCGTGGTTAGGGTGTGGTCCTCTCAGTGCGCTTAAGGTGATACTAACTGCGGAACGATACGAACACATTTTTCACCCTTATTTGGAAAGGTCCAACTTGACCATACAAATTTTTTTTCAATTTTACAAATTGCATTACCGGTTTTGGCAGCTGCTGTCTTCATATCTGTTACAAATAAAAAACAGTAGTGTAACCAAGATCAATCAGCCGAAATAAAATCCATAACAGGCCTAGTCATTCATAAGGAAAATAACAAATATTTGCGTATTAACAGCCATACATGCCAGCCAAACATATCATAAAATATTCTGCTGTGGATATCAACGTCAAAATCTATACATCTAGGTACTTAGTAAAGTGCTGGCGATGGCCTAGATGCGGTTGGTTTTCATACAAATACCTGAGGCGACCAGATAACAGTATAGCTAGGTACATGAGTAACCAGTATCGTAAATTAATAGTTAAAAACAGTATGCGTAGTCATTAGCTAAATTACTTCGCAGGGCCAAATGAGCGTCTGACAATAAAACGTGAACTGACGTACAGTACCCGGAATTAGATCCAGACTTAAAATCTACATAAAAGAAGTAAATAGTAATAATGCGGATCTCCTAGCTTGGCATAGTAAATAACAGACAACTGTGTAAAATCCAGAGTAAAAAGTATAAACATAACGTCACATCTATGAATTGTCAGGCGCTCATTTTGCCCACACTGTCACTCCCACTGAAAATGCGAGGTATGCAATCCATTCCGAATGTTCTAAATTTCACTCGAGCTCTAAGCTTCCATCATAAGTTCAACAATAGTGGTTTTTAAATAGAAAACCCGTTCACTTCTCCAACGTACTTAGCAATAACATATGAAGTCTCCTTACTCCTCGTTCAGTTCCATCGAAAACTGTCGCAACTAAGAGTGGAATAATGCATGTGTCTTCGGAAATTTTGTTATTAGTTCCACTAACTTCTTCACTTGTTCGATGCTTGAAAATTTAGTACAAAGTGCTTCTTGATGCAAAGAGTAATGGATCATGTAAACTGTACCATTAAAATGAAATTTTCACTCTACAGCGGAGTGTGAGCTGATATGAAACTTCCTGGCGGATTAAAACTGTGTGCCGGACCGAGACTCGAATTCGGGACCTTTGCCTTTCGCCTGCAAGTGCTCTACCAACTGAGCTACCCAAGCACGACTCACGGCGCCTCCTCACAGCCTTAATTCCGCCAGTACCACTAAATTTTTTCTCCGTGGTATTGTAATATTGTTTCATAGCAAATTTGAAGTACCCGTTGATTATATGACTGCGTAAGAGATACCGAAAATTATCATACGACTTTTCTGTTATTCATTTTCAGTTTTGAAGGCTTGTGACGATGGATCACAAGACTGCCTCTTTTTGTGAAAACATCCTCTGGACCTCTGAGCGTCTTTCACACCATAAACAAATACCGCAGGCTGAACAGCGCTACCACCACGATTCTGCTGAACTGAAGGGTTGCGCCTACCGAAAGATGCCACACACCAGTACTAAATGAAATGTCTTTCTGTGGCGGGTACTTCCAACAAGGACCGAACAAAGCCGAGGCAATCCGTGCGGGCCTTAAACCGGCACGTGTGCTGTTGGCACATCATGGCCAGCCCTCACTTACAGCATCATGATGTATATGTGTCTGTGCATGTTACGAGGAAAACAAATGCCGATCTCTTTCGTCATCTCCTACAGGCCCAGCACGTGGAGTGATGGCATGGGGCGTCATTGGGCACACAAAACGATGGCATACCCAGTACTTTGGGCATCAGGTGTAACATTTATGACATGTTAAGGTTAGCAGCTGCATTCGCCATGGTATACAGGCCTACTGCATTGGGTTATGGTATGCGGTGTCACTGGGTACATAAAACTACTGCACAGCCAATAATATGGACGTCAGGTGTAACATTTATGACGAATTAAGTTTAGTAGCCAGATTAGTCTAGGCATAGACGTTCAGTGCATGGAGTGAAGTTTTGGGGCGACATTGGGAACACTAAACGATCGCATAGCCAGTAATTTGGTCATGAGGTGTAAGATTTATGATGTATTAATGTTAATAGCTGCTTCAACATGGGATACAGGCCAAAGGCATGGAGTAATGGTTTGGGTTGTCACTGAGTACATAAAATGATCATATAGCCATTAATTTGGATATCAGGTGTAACATTTATGAGGAGTAACGGTTAGTAGCTACATTTGTCGCGGCATTAAGGACCAACGTGTCTACTGAAGGTATGTAGTGTCATTGGGTAAACAAAAAGATCGCATAGCCAGTAATTTGAATATCAGATGTAACATATATGACGAATTAACGTTAGTAGCTGTATTCGTCATGGGATATGGGCCCAGCGCATAGAGTGATGGTATGGGGTGCACTGGTAAACAAAACGGTCAGATAGCCAGTGCTTTGAACATGAGGTGTAGCATTTCTGATGTATTAAGGTTTGTGGCTGTAGCCTCGACGACAACTTGCCGTTTTCAACATGATAACTCAAAACTGCTTGTTGCCCTTGTTTTTCTCTACTACCTCTATACAGAGGGTTCGACTGTTGCCCTGACAACAAGCACCTTCACAAGATCTTACCATTTATAACATCTGGTCATGGGTTGGCAAGAGACTGGCACGCCACTGCTGGCCAACCACTGCGGTTAATGAGCTCTGGTATACAGTTAAAGCAGTAAGGAATAGACAAGTATCGGGCATCCAAACTCATTTCCATCGATCCCAGCCTGATTAGATCCGTTCCTGCAGACAGGGTTGGCAGTACTGTGTAGTCAGTTTCGGCACCGTGTATACCCCACATGACTGGAAAATTTAATCAAGTATTCTTTCTACTTCACTGCTTGCGCATAATAAATAAAACTTCGTCTTTAACTTATGTGTATGGTGCTGCAATTTTGCCTGCATTGCAGTATGCATTTCTACATATACCTATCATTAATTTGTTATTTTAAGTCGCATAATATCAATATACTTTCGATACTGGAGAAGTAATTGTTTGAATGCGGTAAAGGAAGTGCCCACAGTACGCATTATTGGTAACAACTTTTGTTAGCTTTATTGCTCAGTTTGCCATTTTAGTTCATTGCTTTGCTTTAGCTGTATTCCGTCATGAGCATCCCATAACATTCTACAAAATAATATCAAACACTAGCCCTTTTGATCAATAGCTCAAAATGATTTTCCCATCTTGAAATGTGATCGAATCACACTCGTAGAATTATGTTTTACGTGTTTTACGCGGTGCTGAGACCTTCAATTTCCATTCGATTTGCCTTGCTTCTTTTGCCCATAGATCTACATGCATGCTATGATGAACAGACGAGTGTAGCGGCATCCCAGGAATCAGAGAAATGGATCCTTCTGTAGTATGCAAGAAAAGGAAAGAGGCAAGAAAAGTTGTAGTTTAAACATCTAAGCTGGCTTTAGAAAGAGGTCATTACAGTATGTAATATTGGAGAATGACGGTTGTTGTTAGGGTATATTGACTAGAGTCCAAATAACTTTGGTGCACATGTTCTTTGGCCTGAAGAAGGAGCATTTTCTTCAAAACTTTCCGTTCAAGACCCATATCTCACATTACATACGTCCATCTGTTCCTCAGACTTCCACTTACTTTCAAGTGATTGTTGACTCGGTGTAACGTAACGAATAAAGAGAATATATTTGGTAGCCGTAAAAATTTCGACCATAATATTTCTTCCATTTCCATAATTTTGCTTTGATCCCTGCATCGTTTCTGGCGCGAAGTGTAGAGCGCACGTGTCATGAAGAGTAACAAATGAGAACATAATGTCCGTTGCAATATACACTCTAAACACCCCCCCCCTCCCCCCCCCCAAAAAAAAATCGACACACCACGAAGAAGCTATGCAAATTGGTCACAAACTGATGTTCAGACAGTTATCGACGGATATTGCCACATTGTAAACTTCGGAGACCAATGGTTGAATGTGTGACGCTGCAACGTGAAAGAAGCCGTTTGGAGTAATCGCCAAATCACTTGACATCAGAATAGCTGCGATGCCACTATTTGACGATATTGGCAAGAATGGGTGAGAGACGACAGAACGAGAGTACCGAGCAATCGTTAGAGAGACACTCAGATATCCGAAATCATCATTATCATTAATCAGATGTGCAACCAGATGTGCCATTGGTGCTTCCATAGCCACGAGGACCATTACTGGTGACACGGTAATAGCCGCTTCACAGAAAGGGGGCTGAGATCAGGGGCCTGTTGAAACGATTACCATTGACCTCTGCACACTGTCAAGACGCTCTGCAAAGGTGCAGGGCACATTCGGCCTGGAATCTCACGGGTTGGAGTAGAATTGTCTGCAGTGATCAATCCCGCTTCGAACGGAGCCCCGATGACCAACGAAGACTTGTCTGTAGAGGCCGCGCGCAGCTTTTGGATACCAATCTGAGCGTCGCCCGCCATACTGCCCAACAAGCAGGTGTGACGGTCTATGGTACCGGTTCATTTTACAGCAGGATCATTCTGCTTGTCATCCGGGGCACCCTTACAGCACAGCCATACGTCGACGACATCCTACGCCATGTTTCCTGTCCTTCATGGCAAGCCATACTGGTCTTACATTTCACCAAGATAATGCCCTCCCATACACGGCGAGAGAGTTTCTACAGCTTGTGTTTGTGCTTTCCAGACCCTACTATTGCCACAAAGTTCACTGGATATTCGCTGGATGTCTCCCCAATGGAGTACTTTTCGACCATTACGGACAGTATCTTCCAACTATCTCGTGATTTTGACGATCTAACCCGTCATTTGGACAGGATTTGGCTCGATGATACGAAGACATCCAGTAACTCTGTGAGTGAGTGTCAAGCCAAATAACTGATTGCATAGGAACCAGAGGTGGAGCAGCGCTTTATTTACTGCTTCAATTTGTAAAGTTCTTTCTTTTGAATAAACCATCCATGTTTTCTGAAACGGTAATCATTTGTTTGTCTGTACTTGTACATCACATCTACCAATTTGTGTTGTATTGGGATAATGCTTTGGTGGTGCGTCGTGTTTTTTCTTACATTGTATTTAAATGGCCCATAGATTATTGAGAAGCCATTCTTTGCAAGTTGTGCTCAATAGCTTTCATTCAATTAATGAATCGTTTTTCTTGAAAACTAGTAGAAGCTATTTTAGGTGAAAATATTATTCCAAACAATCATTCATAATATCTGTTGTTTTAAGTTTATATTTGTCAGATCCACTGTACGCCTATAAACGACATCATTTTATGTAAAAGGAAGTTCTAGTGTGATTCGTGAATGCTGTGAAACTAACTTTCGAATTTTCTTTCTTTTTTTTTTTTTAACGCACAATAGGGGAGTGCCAATTTTTCATAAAGCAGTATCATGTAAATAGTACGCACCTCGTTCTATTTACGTGCCATTCATAAAAGATATTTTATACCGCTCTAATAATCGATCGTCCGATGCTGTATGTTTTCATTTGTGCTTGCACGTTTGGAAGACTTACACTTTCATGCTATTCAGAATAGATATAGTGTGTCTGGATGAAGCCATCTATATCTGAACTGTTGACAATGAACTTACTGACCCCTCATAGAAGAAGTACATCGTTAAATGAATTTTCATTTTCGATAACATGTTTAAAACAAATTTTATTCGGTATTTTGGCGGCATCGTACTCCGAATTGTCGATATGGACAAAACACACGTAACACACTGATCGTTAAAAATGTATAAAAATACCTGGAGATAAGGTTGATAAACCAAATTTTATCGAAACCAGGAGAATCTTTGTATTAAGCTCAGTCATTTTGCTTTGCTCTAAATAGCAAATATACGAAAAGTCATATTTACTTCCATACTTTTGAAACATGGCAAAGTAGAAAGTGCTGTTGTTAAGTGTTAACGAGATTATGTTGAGTGTAATGTACACTAAATGTAAGCACGTGGAATTGAAGAAAGAAAACGGAATGAGCGGCACGATGCAAGCGCCGGACTGGAGTGGGGGTGTGGCCAACGGCCTCTGGTCAAGCCGGCCAGTCCCAAGGCCCGCTAATGGGTTTCCGATAGCGAGTCCTGCAACTGCGCTCGATAATGGAACAGCAGGAGGTAGATTTTAAAACTCTGTCGCGGCTGACGGGTGGCCACTTAAGTTTTAATTGCTCCTCTCACAGTGTGCGTTGTTAAAACTCGTACTAGTGATTCGAATCCGAATGAACGTTTCTCAACCCTCGAAATGTGCTTCTCACGCAGCTTTCCACTTTACATCTAATACGTTCAGTATAAAAACACCTAGTACAGCATACTTACATCACCGGTGCTTCGATTATTATCACTAGTACGGCGAACTATTGATACGAGGAAATAAATCTAATTACCTTAATTCTTAACTACACTCGCTATGTAGACTGAGTTTAGTAACTTGGCGGCCTAGTTTTTGATCCCAAAAATAAAAACCATTAGATACTTATTTCATAGTATGTTTCTCTAAACTCTTGTTAATGACGGATAAATGAAATGATTCTGTTTCTTAAAAATAAGTCTTTAATAAAAAGGGAAACATGATCATACCAACAACTAAGGCTCTTGCATTAACATCGGCCTCCAAAAGATTTTGGAATTAACTTAGAAAAGAACGGAAGTCTATTTAAACAACGTTCAGAAAAAAGCTTTGAAATCAAGTGGTGATTAATTAAGGAAACAAAAAAGAAAAAGAAATCAATGACCTTCAATGAAAAAGATAACAATAGGTCTGACTCAGCTAAGCACTTATTTTCGTCTGTCACAGTCAACATGTATCTTTTCGTCAATGGAATGCTTTTTGCACAAGATTTTTGACTTTTAGAACATACATTGGTAGTTTTTGTGTCTAAAATGCGTGGACATATGTGACATAGTGACCACCTTTGCCTTTTTTGGCTGATTCGGTTCCGCTTGGGCTTGCACTGCCGATCCGTCGATCCTGCTATCATTTTCAAAATTTTTGGAAAGAACTTTGTCCTTTCCAGTCTGCAAGTCTCTAGAACAACATCTGGAATTCATTTTCCTCTCTATAATATTTGCTTTGCTCAATGCCATAAAATCTCGATGCGCCATCTCACTACACAGAGGATTTTTTCCATAAAATTAGTCAGATGATCCAATTGTTTGCTATAGTTTGCTTCAATAATATTACCTTCTTTATGCCTACTCATTGTCCTCTATACCTATGTCTGTTTTATTATGAGATATCTCTGTTTCGTAAACTAGACTGCATCTTGAATAGAGTCTCGTACATCCAATGAGTCAGCGATCTCCACTACCCAACAAGAAATCCAAAATTTGACACGTCACTCCATTATGTCTGAAAATATTAAGAAAATTGTAATGACAAATAAGAAAAGTAATGTTTATAGCTTCGTGGGGTTAGCTTCGACCCCAGCTGGTACGTACCTACGGAAGTAATGGTTAATAGTCTCCATGCGCCTGCACAACACGAAAGTACAGGCGGTACTAAGATCACATAGAAACGGAGAGGCAGCGTTGCAACAGGAACGGAAATAAATTACACCACGAATATATTTAAGGGTTAAGGATGTCGTCCCTCAAACACAATACATTGAGCACAACGGCTGATACACTGAACTTCTGTTTCGAGAAGTAGAGTTCGAATTCATGTCTGGTCCTCCAGACTTCTGTGTTCCTCAATTTTCATTTCTAAATCACTTGCGGCAGCCACTAATATTAATCCCCAAATAATGTCACTATCGATTTCCTCCCCCATTTTCTTGATTTAAGATTAAAGTTTCATTTATCTTCAGAGTCGAAATCATTATAGACGAATCGCTTATTGCATTGTAGAATGACTGAAAAGGGAAACGTTTGAGGTCAGGATAGGTATAGATAAACCTACGAATACCTGAATAAGCCCGTATAAGCTACACGTAGTGCTCTAATCGTCATATGTTGGAGATAAAACTCGAACATTGAGAAAGTAGTCAATAAAATATTTCTGGGTTTGTGACCGCATTGTCTATATGTAAAACTACCGACATTTCGGTCCCTGTTGCAAGTGACTTTCTTCAGCGTGTTTTTCTTTACTGCTGAAGGAGAAACCTTTTTTTCTTATGTACCTAAAGATGTAGCTGTTATCTAATTCTGATAGGCGGTTAAGGATCAAAGAGAAGGATGTTAGAAGTTTGTTATTGGTTTTGTTATTATTTCTTTTCATGGTGGAAGCCCGACGTTTTGATTAGTGTTTGCATTACTGCTTATGACTGGTGGAAATCGGCAAGCCAGCTGTTGTGGCCGAGCGGTTCTAGGCGCTTCAGTCTGGAACCGCACGACCACTACGGTCGCAGGTTCGAGTCCTGCCTCGTGCATGGATGTGTGTGATGTCCTTAGGTTAGTTAGGATTAAGTAGTTGTAGGGGACTGATGACCTCAGATGTTAAGTCCTGTAGTGCTCAGAGCCATTTGAACCATTTTTTAAATCGGCGAATGGAAAACCGGGGGCAGTTATAATATGGCGTTGTTTTCCTTCTTTCTAGCGCCGACTGAGGCGCGCCAATACTTACAGTTAGGTACTTGCAGCCGCTGTGGTCTCTCGCGCTCTTGTGTGTGTTGCTTCATGTGAGCTGTCGCCCCGTAGTGTTGTTATTGCCGGCAGCCAAGACGGAAGTCAGTACCAGTCTTCTATGTTCATGTTGGCGGATCTGTTGGCTATTTCTGTTACCTCTCTGATCAGCGGAGAGAGCGCACGAAGAAGCCCCACTACTCGCCCTCTGACTTCCCAGATGTGAGGCAGCCAGATCAGATGGATGTGTAGCGTCACTCCGAGGTATTTTCCGGTCCGCAACTATGGGATGTGGTCCCCCTGATCGTGACTGGCAGCAGATCCGGAGACAGCCTCTTCCTCGAGAAGACGACTGCCTGACTTTTAGCAAAGTTGAACTACAGGCACTATTTGGTGGACCAGGCACCCAGGACATCACATCCGAGCTGGAAGCGGCTTCACATGTCGGCCGCATTCATGCTGCGGGTGAAGAACGCTGTATCGTAAGCACAGAGCGCACATCCCAGGAGTGTTCGGCTGGGTTCAGATCAGGCGAGATGGGGCCCAGCACATTGGAATTCGCCACTGCGTTCCTCGAACCACTCCGTCATGAATGACCCAGTGAATGTTCCCCAGAGCATGACGAAGCCGCCGCCAACTTGTCTCCGTCCCGCAGTACAGGCATCAAGGAGCTGTTCCGCTGGAAAATGACGGACCGCGTTATCCCATCGGTTTGATGAGGAAGGTATCGGGATTCAATAGACCATGCAACGCTTTACCACTGCGCCAGTGTCCAGTGCCATCAGTCGCAGCTGCTCATACTGTGGTGTTCACATTGGCCCATCTTTAGGACTGTTCGGCACACTGTATGTTCAGACACGCTTTCATCCTGCCCAGCATTAAAGTACGATGTTAGTTCAGCCACAGTTCGGAGCTTGTCCTGTTTTAACAGTCTGCCCATCCTACGACGTCCGACATCTGTAATGAGTGGTGCCCTCCCAATACCACGTCGTCTGGACGTTGTTCATCTTTGTCTCACCAAGTGTGTGTGTGTGTGTGTGTGTGTGTGTGTGTGTGTGTGTGTGTGTGTGTAGTGTGTGTGTGTGTGTGTGTGTGTGTCTGACGAGCAGTCATTCCTCGACAGGTGACGCTACTATCTCTTGGACGGATTTATATCGATAATAGGTCCTGGCTGATTAGCGGAAGTATTACAAGTTAAGAAAACTAATATTTAAATTGAAGACTGTTATGTCCTAGCCAGTAATGCCAACCGAGCCCGCTGCCAAAAGGTTGGCAGCATCAAAGTCCGGACGCCAGCGAGACAGCAAATCGCCGCAAGTCTGCGCGCGCCACCGCTGGCTTCTGGCTTCTTAAGCGCTGGAGTCGCGAGCGCTAGGACAGTTCTGTATTCGCCGCTCAGTTGTATACTCTCCACCGAATTGTGTACTTGCTAGTCAGTTGTGTGTTCATCGCAGCAGAATTGCTGTTTGTAGTCAGCCGACGCTGACCTATCCGCTCCGACTCGAACTAGACAGATTTCTGTAGACACGGAGCTCATTACTGTGTTTCTGTATCTTCATTAAATAAAGATAAGTACCGACTATTATTTAATCAGAGTGTTTGGGGTTTCATCTTTCTGTTTACTGTTCCAGCGGACCGGTCGGCCCGCTATTAAAAGTGTGGCGGTGACTTCGTAAGCCATTTCTACAGCCAAGTGTTTGTCGCTACGAACACCGCCACAAAAAAGACAGTTAGTTTGCTCTGGAAGGAGAGAGTAGCTCATGGTCCTCTTCCTGATAACTATCTGTTCGCCTGCAAAACATTATAAAACTTATTACTCCGTCCATAGACATTGTGGGATGGAAACCAGGAAATCTTAAAAGTTTATAATGTCACCGTCAGTTTTCTAGAATATCGTATTGTTTGGGATAAATGGCTGTTCAGACACTAGCACGCAAGTTTTCTGATTAATTCACCAGCATTTACGATTGAAAACAACAAAACTATGAAGATAGTGTCACAGATCACACCTACTGGATAGAGCGGTTGTTAATGACTGGCATTATACAATCATTAATTTATAAAGTAGATACTCCGCAACATGCTCCATGAACCTATTCCACCTGGAGTACCCCGAATGTCACTGCTTTTTCCGTAGGGTCACTTGTACTCTGACACGAAGTGAACAAGATCTTCTGCAAATAGATAAATATTACGGGGTCTTGTACCTTAATTGAGTTAATCCTACATTTTTATTCCACTTTGAGGCTAGCAGCTGAAACGCTCCATGAGTTCCCATGAAACGTGTTTGTCGTAAGTTCTTCATTGCATTACAACTTTGATCGGGACTGCTTATGCTTCGCATCAAGAATTCAGTGTTCTCGTCAAGTATTCGAGACGGAAAATCCACGTAGCCGCAGACAAGCCGAGAGAAGTGCTGTATATGATCTTTCTGAATAAGACTTATAATCGTTGAGGTCAGGAGCTTTAAAGCTTCATTGTAAGATGAATGAAACCTCAATACGTCAGCAAAAATATTTCTTGTTGTTGTAAAGTCTACCTGGAACGTCGAGAGAAATAACTTTCGATACGTCTCACTCGTCTTACTTTGTGTGACAGCAGTCAAATTTTTCTTCCTTTTGTCAGGGCTTCATGGCGTTTTCTTCAAAAATGGTTCAAATGGCTCTGAGCACTATGGGACTCAACTGCTGTGGTCGTAAGTCCCCTAGAACTTAGAACTACTTAAACCTAACTAACCTAAGGACATCACACAGGCAGGATTCGAACCTGCGACCGTAGCGGTCGTGCGGTTCCAGACTGTAGCGCCTTTAACCGCTCGGCCACTCCGGCCGGCGGCGTTTTCTTCGGCGCAACAATTTCATTGAAAGAACAAGGGGTGTCACGAACGAGTTCCCTGTGCCCATTCTGAACGTGACGTGGCGGCGGTTATCGTAAAATAATGAAAGTCTTCAACCGTATATTGTCTTCTAAAACAACCTCAGCAGTTGTTGTAAGTGAAGAATCAGATACCATATTTTAGCCTGTGTTTTTGAAGCATATCCCAATTTATTCAGATATCTTGTTTCCAGTATGTATCTCCCGTAAATTATAAGAAGTTGAGGGTTTACAAATTTTACGTTTGGACGAAAGTCACCTTCAGTCTTGCTCATTAGTTTGTTTAGTGAGTTTAAAAATCATCGTCGTTATCTTAGAGAAAAAATATTATTAAGCTGAGCGGAAGGGCTAGTTATTTTTCTCTTTTCACTCGGTATTCAATCATGGATTACCTTCACACAAAAAATGTAGTACAAATAATTTACTGTTATTAATTCTGAATCATGATGAAGACAATGTATTACAGCTCCTCCATACAAATCTCTCATTTCTTATATAGTTTCAGCACATCTTCCTGTAACTCAATTTTTCAGACACTATACACGAAATTGTGTTCAGCCTTGAGAAGTCCGCTTCAGTAACCCGTCACACTGGGCCTCACCTCCATGTTGGACCCTCTTACGAAACAGACGTGTCATTGACATACAGATTACGAAATTTTCCGCGTACTGTTAATGCACTTTCCAGTTAGTGCTCTCCTTACAACTAATTTTCAAACATGCTTTCCAGCATGTTTCTTAGTCTTATTATTTATGTCACTGCACATCTGATGTCCAAAATCTTTAAAATCAAAGGAAGGCTTGGGTTACTTCGCATTCCTCTCATATTTTTATAATATTTAATCTTGCAGTGGTATCTTTAACATCTGGCAATTTCTTGCCCTGTTGGTCCTTAATTATCTACACCTAAAAGCACACTGATATTTGAAAGAGGAAAGATGCAAGGTATTTCTATTTTCTTTTCTTAAAAACTGCTGTCTCGCTCAAGTAGCCGTAATGGAATCCCTTCCCCGCCTATATCGTTCAGCTTGAGAGCATGGCTTGTTCGTCTGAATGCGTCATAGGCGCCAAAGAAGCCCCTTTATTTATTCTCCCAAGTAGCAGTACCAACCTTCGAAGCCTTGCCTGTTCTGCATGTCTGGACTCGCAAAGAGGTCTCCCTGCCTAAATTTTGGCATATCACGAACCACACTGCTGCATTTGGTCTTCTCGTCAGAACAATTGGATCACGCAGCAACTTTTGGAAGCCTCATTGGCCACAATGGTGAGCGTCACTTTCCGCCTCCACAAAGTCGTGTCTCCATTTTGAACAAGAGAGAATGGCAGAATTTGGTCATGTGCTTGCCGTCGATGGGTAAGCAAGTATTCCTAGCGGACACAGTTTTAGACTGTCACTGCGTGTAGTAAGTCATGAATGCAGTAAACTTAAACTGTCTGTTCTTACCACAAATATTTTACCATTTTACGTATGAAATTCATTAAATGTTGAGCTGTGTCGGACTCAGAACCCGAGCTTTTGTTTCACGTGGAGGCACCTGATAACCATATTAAGTAAATTCATCTACTTTTCATGCATTTTTATTGTCTTTAGCTAGTCTTATATTCAATACAATATCTCGCAGTGAAGTATTTTTGAAACGTTACTTTCGCGAGACATGGTCTTGCCACTTTGTTACTCATCGTACGATAATGTGGCGAGGCACTTGATAACTACGTTAAATAAATTCATCCGCTTTTCATACATACATTTGTATCGCCTGCAGGGAGTTGTATACTGAATTCAATATTTCGCTAGTTAAGGAGAATATTTTAAGAATCGTCAATTTTCATGAGACATGATCTTGTCGCCTTGTTTCTGACCCTAGAACCAATTGGCGAGTGGTTGGCATTAGTATTGCCTAATAGAACAGTATTTAGTCGTGGCTCAGGAATCCTTCATTTGCACTGTAGTGAGCCACAGTTCGTTTGATCGATGCTCCAGTTATTTAAACATGCAGGAGGGATCCTTGTCTGCTATTTTTCCTTCAGTTTATCGAATTATTTCTCTGCTTATCTATCCTCAGTGGTTGTTGCACGTTAACTCATCTCCAGTTCTTTGTAACTACTAATGTTATTGTAGTAACGGTCAGACTCCACTCTATTCCGTACTGTTAGACTTGATTGCACCAGAGGTGGGTTTCTTCCTACACGTCGGTCAGGGGGTCTGAAGATGGCGTAACGTAGAGCTCAAACTGGTTTCTCAAATAAAATAAACACTGAAAATTTAGATGTCTACAAGTGTTTTGATTTGACATTTTGTATCGAACAGCCGTGGTCCTACAACCACCTGTACAGGGTGAAAGGTATTTAAACCGACAAACTCTGGGAGATTGTAAGAGACATCAAAACAAATATTTTCCCCTAATGTTATTTTTTCCTATGTGGAGTATTTAAACCGGTAGAGGAAGATTTCTCTGGCGGCAAATTATTTAAACCAACAAACACTTTTCGATTTTTTTATGACCAAGAGACAACACATTAACACAACCCAATTTCTATTACAGCAGTTTTTCAGAAACGCCTCCATTGACTTGTAAACAAAGGTTACACCGTCGGATCATGTTCTGTCCGACACGGAGTATCCTGACTTGTTCCTACTGCTGCTACCATCCGGGCAACTAGATCCTCTTCTGATTCAACAGGGAGTTGCGTAAGCACAAAAAAGTCCAGAGGGGACATATCTGGGGATCTAGCAGGCCACGGTACAGGACCACCTCTGCCAATCCACGTTTCTGGGAACCGTCGGTCCAGGAATTGACGCACACGACGACTGTAATGTGCCGGCATCCCGTCATATTGGAACCACATGCGTTGTCTTGTAGAGAGCGGGACGTCTTCCAGCAATTCTGGAAATGCTCTGGCGAGAAAATTGTAATAGTGCCTACCATTTAATGGCCTAAGTAGCAGATACGGCCGAAATAAACAGTCCCGAACAACACCGACCTACACGTTAACGAAGAACCGCACTTGATGAGCGCTAGTAACTGTGGCATGTGGTGGTGGTGGTGGTTAGTGTTTAACGTCCCGTCGACAACGAGGTCATTAGAGACGGAGCGCAAGCTCGGGTGAGGGAAGGATTGGGAAGGAAATCGGCCGTGCCCTTTCAAAGGAACCATCTCGGCATTCGCCTGAAACGATTTAGGGAAATCACGGAAAACCTAAATCAGGATGGCCGGAGACGGGATTGAACCGTCGTCCTCCCGAATGCGAGTCCAGTGTGCTAACCACTGCGCCACCTCGCTCGGTGTGGCATGTGGGTTATCCTCACTCCAAACGTGCGAACTGCGCATGTTGAAGACTCCATCACGCCCGAACGTTGCTTCATCGGTAAACAGCACAGAGGATGGAAATGTAGGATGCATTTCACATTGTTCCAGGTACCACTGCGAAAACTGTGCTCTGGGTGGATAATCAACTGGTTCCAGGTTGTGAACACGTTATAAGTGAAATGGACGTAACAACTGCTCTCGAAGGGCTGTTCTTATATTCGTCTTATTCGTCTGATTCGTCCCCATGTTACGTGCAATTGCACGAGTGCTGATTGAAGTGCTGCAAGACAGCTTCCTCAAATTGCAGCGTTCTTACCGTGCGACGACGTCCCTGTCCAGGTAATCTGTTAATTTACCCGGTCTCACGCAGACATTGTGACACAGCAGCAAAGGTCGTATGATGCGGGATACGGCGATTAGGATATTGTTGTTGATAAACCCGCTGTGCAGCTCGGCCGTTGTGGTGCGCTACGTAGTACGTAATACGGCCTCCACCAGTTTAAATAATTCTCATAGGAAAAAATGGCATTAGGGAGTTTGTCGGTTTAAATACTTTTCACCCTGTATGAAGATGGACTGACATAAGCTGAAATAAGTGTTCATGCAGATCGATGTTCAATTATGTAGGCTAATCAAGTCCTATTTGTAATAAATACTGAGATTTGCTGTAATAAACTACTGTTGGAAATTCCTTCTTTTAATGACAAGCAACTCCGTCAGAGCCGTAGATGAAAAGCATGAAATTGCAAAGAGCCTGTCGTGGTCTCTGTGGTGTCACCGCCAGACACCACACTTGCTAGGTGGTAGCTTTAAATCGGCCGCGGTCCATTAGTACATGTCGGACCCGCGTGTCGCCACTTTCAGTGATAGCAGACCGAGCGCCACCACACGGCAGGTCTCGAGATACGGACTAGCACTCGCCCCAGTTGTACGGACGACGTAGCTAGCGATGCACACTGACGAAGCCTCGCTCATTTGCAGAGCAGATAGTTAGAATAGCCTTCAGCTAAGTCAATGGCTACGACCTAGCAAGGCGCCATTAGCAGTATATTGCCTGAATCTATAGAGTCTCACTTGTATCGTCACTAGCGATGTACCAAGGATGGATTAAAGTTAAGTATTCCAGAAGCTACGTACTTTTCTTTATAGCATTCATTACGTATCCTGTTACAGACCTATCTCTTGCCTGCGTGAGCTAAACGCGTGCCTTTCGGCTTCCTCGCATTGTGTCTAGGCTGTCTTGCCTAGACACAACAGTCTCCTTAAGGGGAACAAACAAATTCATAAAAGCAGCATTTAGTTTTCGTACGGTCACCACGGATCTCGCGTTGTCGTTGTTGTGATGTTTGCGAAATTAAACCTAGAGGTCAGGGCCTCACATTTAGAGATCCATTCTGAGTAATTCATGCACGAAGGACTAGCTGAATCTCGTTATTTCAGATAAAAGAAGTATCGCGTCTTATAGCTGGATACGAAATAAAATTCCTCTTGTTGTGGTGAAAGAGGATGCATGCTTTTGGGAAGTTATAATTATGCATTTTTTCCTTGAGATCATTCTATGAAGGCAGTCTTCCTTACCCGTCTTCTGAATATCGACGTTTATGACGAATAGCTATTGTCAACAAATGCTAACCTTTTCCACTTGCTTTGTTGAAGTACGAATCCTGACAGAATCCTACTTTACCCACCCAGGCACCTTTTTCATCACAAATAAGAACCTTCAAATTTATCGCGTTTTGTAGCAAATAGCCTCATCTGCAGGACTAGTAATGGATTTGGAACACGAAGGGTGAGACAGAAATATAACCAGAAAGTCAGAAAGTAAATGAGAGCAAAAGAAGAGAACAAGAATGCAAAAAAAGGATAAAAGTACAATATATATTGCAAACAATCCTTGTAGGTCAAGCCTATAGAATGACAAGAACACAAATGTATAGTACATGCGACATCGTTCCAATAGAAATGAGGTATTGAAGCTTATTTATGTTCACTGCAATCGAGCAGTGGTTATTGCAAATGCTATCACTTGCTGGTGCCGAGGTTCTGTCTCTGAAGCGACGCCTGTCGTTTTGCCGCAGATACCGAGTGCCACACATCAGACACCATGACGGTAAAATTAGACGTAGTCGTGTTAGCGCCGACCTTCAATCGCATTAGGCGTCCGCGATATATTTATCAGATTCCGCGCAGAAATATAATTTCGGTGACAGAAGCGAGTGTTTCGAATTCTCTCCCCCGAACGCTAGCGATGAAGCAGGAAATTAGCCTTCCCAGTTCTCGCTCAACTTAACTCCTCTGTGAGTTCGCAACCAGGCTTCCACTTGCGCAGATCAAAGGACCTGATGCGCTACAGGCATGCGAACTCAATAAGTAAAACGCAGTAGTACTCGCGACATTCTCCAGTTCAGAGAAGTAGATTTACATTGTCCGTCGTAGTGAAACGTAGGCCAGAAATGTAAAATATCGAATACAAGCTGAAAATCTGTGGATTTAGGAAGTGAGAGTGTCGTGCATCTCTTCGTTTCTTTGCTTTGCTGCGGCTAGCAGTGTAGGAAATACGAGTTTCTGTGAGGTTACTGCAACCTTCGCAGTGCTAGTACACTTTAAAAGAACAAAATAAGAAACGACGCACAACGAAGGAATTATCCGAATGAAACGGATATCGCGAAATGTCATATACACGTACAAACAAATTATTACAATTAAAAAAAATTGGATTATTTATTCAAGATCTTCACAAGTTGAGCAACCCAGTTTTGCGTTGGTTCGCCTTTGGCCTTACACAAGCAGTTGTTCGGCTTGGCATTGATTAATAGGGTTGTTGTATGTCCCCCTAAGGGATATAGCGCCACGTTGTGCCCAATTGGCGAGTTAGATCGTCAAGATCCCGCGATGGTTGGAGGGCCCTGCCCATAATTCTCCAACCGTTCGCAGTTGGGGAGAGGTCCGGCGACCTTGCTGGCCAACGTAGGGTTTGACAAGAACGAAGATAAACGATGGAAACTCTCGTCGTGGGAAGGTGGTCATTATCTTACTGAAATGTAAGCAGAGGATGGCTTCCCATGAAGGGCAACAAAACGGCATGGGGAGTACAATATCGTCGACGTACTGTATGTTCTAAAAGTGCCGCAGATGACACCAAAGGGGTCTTTCTAAGAAAAGAAATGGCGTCCCAGACCATCATTCCTGGCTGTCGGGCCTTTTGGCGGGTGACGGTCAGGTTGGTATCCCACAGCTGTCCGAGAGTCTCCAGATAGGTCTTCAGCCTACAGTCACAAATGACTGAATTAGAGCTGTCTTCATCGATAAGTTCCGCTTTGAACTCCGATGACCAGCGAAGACGTGTCTAGAGATGCTCCGGACGGTGGTGGGAAACGGAACTGTCGCCAGCTATATGTCCAAACAGCCAGGAGTGCTGAACTTTTCATACCAGGACCCTATTGGTTGTCCCCCTGCCACCATTACAGTACAGCGGTACGTCGACGGTATTCTAGTCTGCACCATGCTTCGTTGCCCTTCAAAGCAAGCCATCCTGGGGCTGACACTTCAGTAGGATAATGCCCACCTGCACATGGCAAGAGTTTCTATTGCTTGTCATCATAATTGCCAAACCCTACCTTGGCCAGCGATGTCACCAGATGTCTCCCCAACTGAGAACGTTTCTAGCATGATGGACAGGGTTCTCAATCTATCTCGTTATTCTATTAAATAAGCCGACTGGCCAAAATTTGTCACCGTATTCCACAGGAGGACATTCAAAAACTCTATCAATCAATGCCAGAGGTGGACTAACGCGTTATCGACTTACGTAATTTGTAAATCTTTTTCTATTGAATAAACCATGCAATTTTTCTGGAACTGAAATCATTTATTTGTTTGTTCATGTACATAAAATCTCCCGATTTCCGCCCCATCTGGATAATTTATTCCTTGTACACTTTTTCGTTTTTGTCTTAGAGTGTATATACATCTACTATTCACTGTACGTGGAGTTAGGCCTTTCAAACAGCACAATACTTCTTAATTTCTGGAGGAACGATCTGTTACTTATCCAGTTAGAAGGGTTGTAAATCGTGTACACTCACCGCTATTTGACATATTTTACAAGACAGCAACAGATTACAATCAGCTAAATATCATCTTATTAAATAGCGTTTAGTTGGACTTGAAGTAAATAAGTTGATGTATAGAAATAGCAGTAAAACTGAAATTATGGCATCGAGCGTCACTTTCTTCTGTATAACAGATAAATAGATCTTTGTACCAACATCTGTTTCATTGATAGAGTGTACCGAACTTGAGATGTGACCAACGTTCAACAATATAGAAATTGAATGTAGTGCACCACTGTAGTTGAGTGATCATATCAGCATAGACAACTGCCATGCGGAAGATACATGCTTCATTCCCAGTTCTGCCAAGTATTTTTCCTTGGGGGCAGACTTCTATGGTGTTCACTCAGCCTAGTGACGGCATTTGATGAACTACATGAATGAGGAGTAGCACCTCTACGGTCTGGAAAGTATGCCGGGAGGTCGTTGAGCTGACCACATTTCCCTCCAACCGGATCGGCACGACGCCGGAAGGCAGTGTATGACACGGTGGCCGTTCGACATCCCTTGGCCCTTCTAGGCTTGGACGAGTAGCTCGTAAAAATTATTCGCTTACTGTCGTGTCTTACGTTTATTTTCTTCCGCACTTAATATGAAGGTGGAAAGGTCTCAAAGGCTGCGGGGATTATTAATGTGAGACACGTATAAAATATTCAGTTTTGATAGTCTCATCATCTTCTTATCTTCAAATTTTCACAACGGGTATCAACTGCAGCTGTTTTCAGACGTCTTAAAAATTTATCTTGCGAGATTATATTTCTGCTTTAACCGTTTAATATATGGCAGAAAGAACAAAGAACATTTAGATTAATGAAAACAGTGCTTGTATTCAGTTTCCTAACAAAGAAGTGATGTAGTTAATAAGATTACTAGTCACAGGAATAGCGACGGACTGAACAATGAATGTAAGGAAGCTGTGGGAGAACATGTGGACGAGTTCCATTACCTAGACAGCACAAATCTATCACACAAACAGAACTGTGCTGTCGAAGAACATTTAATGAACAAGGGGTTCATGTGATCGAGTCAACCACTGATGTTTAGCAAAGGCAAGAAGTTATGAAACTATACGTTTGGTGCTTGAAACTAAATTGAAGTGAGAGTTAATCGGCGAGAATTTGAGTAAACTACGATCAACACGAAATGTGCTGCAGATGTATATTGTAAACTAAAAAGTTAAATAAAGTACATAAAGATGAAATACTATAGTAGGTACACTATATGTTACTGAGACATTGTTAAAAGAATAGGTTATCAAGTGTCCATCACAGCGAATTTAATGGTGTACAGGACAGGGAAAGGCAAAAGATATTAAATACGAATTATATAATTTTTTGTGTTGGTATGCAGTTATGCAAAGTGATCACTCTTTCTAAACAGTGACTGAATAAATATGTAAAACTATTTTTGTCAGTGATGCACATTACAATGGCTATTAAAAATGAACTAGACTCTTACAAGTGATTGTAAAATTGTCTGTATTTTGGTAAGGTATTATGTGCTTACATGTATGGATACAGCAACTCAAGAAGGTATTTTTGTTACAGCGATCTCCAGAAAAATTGCTGCCAGATCAACTGGAAGCCATTTCGCGCGATGGAGTTCCGTAACAGCCAGTCCTCAACAGCAATGAGTCGGAAATTCCGGACTACATTTGACAATGCTGTACCTACCAGACAATCCATTTAAGGTAGGGTGCAGAAATTTAAGAAAACAGAATGTGTTGGTAACGGCGGACGGATCAGAGCAGATGTAACTGTCATTGGTGGGTACACTTTGGGCCGAGTGTAGCTCGAATTGGAATATAAACGGGACGTGTGCCGTGACTAGCGATTCACACGTAGGACATTTGTAAACACGACGGAAAAAACTTTTTGAGCTGCTGTTTCAGTACATATTATCATATAATAACTTTATCTTGATACAAACATTGTTACTGTCACTAGAAAGTGTCCATCATTTTAAATACCGCTCTACTTGCAGTGTCCTGTGAAATGTACGGACGCGGAGGAGACTTATATACACTCGTTTATATGAACATTTCACAGCATGGTGGAAACGCGATAAAACACAAATGACTTCAGAGCATTATACACAACCTGAACTTTAACACTACTATGTTAAACCCACACGTATTGCAATCACTAGCTATACAGACTATGACACACAATGAAAACATGCCTATACATTCTCTTACAGTACCTTCCACCTCGCTCTTTATAAGCGACCCAAAAAGCATCAATAATTGTGGCTGCTGGAGAGCAGAAAAGGAGAAATATTCTAAATATGTCTGATGGGTGACATTTCAGGCGGACATGGAGGTTGTAAAGACAGTGGAACACTACGCTCTTCAAATGGGCCTCAATTTGTTCAATAAAATGTGAGATGCAAAACTCCCTTCAGCAAGACTCTGCTTAAACGCGCCCAGCTTCCTTTATGCAGCACTTACAGTTCAGAGCTCCCTCAGTACGCAGAACTATTTCCACCCACTCTAACTATCGCCATTTGTTCCGAAATAGAAAAAACTCCAGTGTGGTCTTCATCGCAGATATGATATGAAAGCGGCCATGACTAAAGCACCAGTTATTGGGAAAAGACGCTGACCACAGTACATCCTGCTGTGTCAACGCTACGAAGCAAACATGTGCAGCATCTGCAGGATAGAAAAAATCAACTAAAGTCGCTCACCAGAACAAAGACGACGGGGTCTGGTTAGATTTCTATGCAAAAGAAATCGCTCCTATTCTAACAGCAATCTGTCGCTTGTTGCACTACAGGGAAAATATAATTTCCAGAGGAAACCAACAAAGATTACAAGGCCATACCTTCTCGAAAACATGCAGTAAGCAAAGTAACTTTTATACTAGGTGTGCAAACAGTTTTATTGCTCTTAATACATGAATTGTAGGCAGATTCATCTAATTATTGAACCGAAGCTATTTTAAGACCGTACCGTGAACAGCAAGATCAGATGGTGAAAGTTTTGAAGCTCTAAGCTTGCTACTATCAACTGCGTGTGTCAAAGCCCTTCGGTACCAAGTCGAAACCAAGTACATTATCGCCCAGATACTCTGATCTAGAAGAGCCTAAGCTCTCGTACTTTTGAATACGAACATCAATTACCCAAATTAATTTCAACGAGTGCGGTACAAATCAATCTAAACTGAATCCGCCACTATCTGTAAATGAAGTTGAATACAAAGAATGGTTAATGCAGAATGGCTTCCTCATCAAACAATAACACACAATGACTAAATTTTGCCTATTGAAACTACTCCCTGTTAGAAAAACGCATCTACTGTTTATGTGAAAATTTTGCAAATAAAAACTGTTCCTAATTTGATCTAAGAAAGTTTGTCTAAATCTTACAATTGTTTGTTACGTTGCTATGGATAACTCATCTCTGCTCTGTCCGTGTACAGCAGGAATAAGAAATACCAAACTTCATAATCCTGAAATAAATCGCTGCACGCCTATGTGACTTATCTTACTTTAGGCTGCTATTGCAAATGAGAATTTTGGTGTTTTTCCAACAGTGGAGCTACCCAATGGTTCAAAGCATAACAGTGCCGTAAAGTTAACTGTTTATTCAGAGAGTAAGGGTACGTTTCAGTGAAATGTTTGCAAATAAATAAAAGGTTACTTCGAAATTACTCGTATATTAAAGTCCTTTTAATGACACAGAAGTGACTCGTACTAACGTGAACTATGATTCTTATTCTTTTAACTCGCGCAAATAATATTTAAATTACCTAAAATTTACTCTCTGCTTTTCTAGTGAAATACTTTTAACTAAGGGTGGACGGTAAAGAACAATAATATTTTGAATACGTGGTTGATTATTTTCTCTCCAGGGTAACCGTGGTCTAGGGGTAGCGTCTTTGATTTATAAGCAAAACGTCTTCGGTGCCAGGTTCGATCCCCGCCACTCCCTAAATTTTGATAAATAATCAGCATTGGCGGCCGAAGACTTCCGGCATAAGAAGTCAGCCTCATTCTGCCAACGGCCTTGTCAAAGAGGGCGGAGGAGCGGATACAGGTTGAGGCCACTCTCTTGTCCTAGGGGTGGGAAATTGCCCCTAAAGGCGGAAGAATCAGCAATGATCAACGACATGAGGATGCAGAAGGCAATGGAAACCACTGCATTAAACACGTAACGTGTATCCACAGGACAAGTGACCTGTAATTGAAGAAGTGTCATGATGATCTCTCCATTGGCAAAAGATTCAGGAATAGTCCCCCATTCGGATCTCCGGGAGGGGACTGCCAAGGGGGAGGTTGCCATGAGAAAAAGATTGAATAATCTACGAAAGGATAACGTTCTACGAGTCGGGGCGTGGAATGTCAGAAGCTTGAACGTGGTAGGGAAACTATAAAATATGAAAAGGGAAATACAAAGGCTCAGTCTAGATATAGTAGGGGTCAGTGAAGTGAAGTGGAAGGACGACAAGGATTTCTGGTCAGATGAGTATCGGGTAATATCAACGGCAGCAGAAAATGGTATAACAGGTGTAGGATTCGTTATGAATAGGAAGGTAGGGCAGAGGGTGTGTTACTGTGAACAGTTCAGTGACCGGGTTGTTCTAATCAGAATCGACAGCAGACCAACACCGACAATGATAGTTCAGGTATACATGCCGACGTTGCATGCTGAAGATGAACAGATAGAGAAAGTGTACGAGGATATTGAAAGGGTAATGCAGTATGTAAAGTGGGACGAGAATCTAATAGTCATGGGCGACTGGAATGCAGTTGTAGGGGAAGGAGTAGAACGGCAAACGGCTCTGAGCACTATGGGACTCAACATCTGTGGTCATAAGTCCCCTAGAACTTAGAACTACTTACACCTAACTAACCTAAGGACATCACACACATCCATGCCCGAGGCAGGATTCGAACCTGCGACCGTAGCAGTCGCGCGGTTCCGGACTGAGCGCCTAGAACCGCTAGACCACCGCGGCCGGCTGAAGGAGTAGAAGAAAAGGTTACAGGAGAATATGGGCTTGGGACAAGGAATGAAAGAGGAGAAAGACTAATTGATTCTGTAACAAGTTTCAGGTAGTAATAGCGAATACCTTGTTCAAGAATCACAAGAGGAGGAGGCATTCTTGGAAAAGGCCGGGAGATACGGGAAGATTTCAATTAGATTACATCATGGTCAGACAGAGATTCCGAAATCAGATACTGGATTGTAAGGCGTACCCAGGAGCAGATATAGACTCAGATCACAATATAGTAGTGATGAAGAGTAGTCTGAAGTTCAAGACATTAGTCAGCAAGAATCAATACGCAAAGAAGTGGGGTAAGGAAGTACTAAGGAATGACGAGATACGTTTGAAGTTCTCTAACGGTATAGATACAGCAATAAGGAATAGCGCAGTAGGCAGTACAGTTGAAGAGGAATGGACATCTCTAAAAAGGGCCATCACAGAAGTTGGGAAGGAAAACATACGTACAAAAAAGGTAGCAGCGAAGAAACCATGGGTAACAGAAGAAATACTTCAGTTGATTGATGAAAGGAGGAAGTACAAACTTGTTCCGGGAAAATCAGGAATACAGTAATACAAGTCGCTGAGGAATGAAATAAATAGGAAGTGCCAAGACGAAATGGCTGCAGGAAAAATGTGAAGACATTGAAAAAGATATGTTTGTCGGAAGGACAGACTCAGCATACACGAAAGTCAAAACAACCTTTGGTGACATTAGAAGCAATGGTGGTAACATTAAGGGTGCAACGGGAATTCCACTGTTAAATGCAGAGGTGAGAGCAGATAGGTGGAAAGAATACATTGAAAGCCTCTATGAGAGTGAAGATTTGTCTGATGTGATAGAAGAAGAAACAGGAGTTGATTTAGAAGAGATAGGGGATCCAGTATTAGAATCGGAATTTAAAAGAGCTTTGGAGGACTTATGGTCAAATAAGGCAGAAGGGATAGATAACATTCCATCAGAATTTCTAAAATCATTGGGGGAAGTGGCAACAAAACGACTATTCACGTTGGTGTGTAGAATATATGAGTCTGGCGATATACCATCTGACTTTCGGAAAAGCATCATCCACACAATTCCGAAGACGGCAAGAGCTGACACTTACGAGAATTATCGCACAATCAGCTTAACAGCTCATGCATCGAAGCTGCTTACAAGAATAATATACAGAAGAATGGAAAAGAAAATTGAGAATGCGCTAGGTGACGATCAGGTTGGTTTTAGGAAAAGTAAAGGGACGAGAGAGGCAATTCTGACGTTACGGCTAATAATGGAAGCAAGGCTAAAGAAAAATCAAGACACTTTCATAGGATTTGTCGACCTGGAAAAAGCGTTCGACAATATAAAATGGTGCAAGCTGTTCGAGATTCTGAAAAAAGTAGGGGTAAGCAATAGGGAGAGACGGGTCATATACAATATATACAACAACCAAGAGGGAATAATAAGAGTGGACGATCAAGAACGAAGTGCTCGTATTAAGAAGGGTGTAAGACAAGGCTGTAGCCTTTCGCCCCTATTCTTCAATCTGTACATCGGGGAAGCAACGATGGAAATAAAAGAAAGGTTCAGGAGTGGAATTAAAATACAGGTGAAAGGATATCAATGATACGATTCGCTGATGACATTGCTATCCTGAGTGAAAGTGAAGAAGAATTAAATGATCTGCTGAACGGAATGAACAGTCTAATGAGTACACAGTATGGTCTGAGAGTAAATCGGAGAAGGACGAAGGTAATGAGAAGTTGTAGAAATGAGAACAGCGAGAAACTTAACATCAGGATTGATGGTCACGAAGTCAATGAAGTTACGGAATTCTGCTACCTAGGCAGTAAAATAACCAATGACGGACGGAGCAAGAAGGACATCAAAAGCAGACTCGCTATGGAAAAAAAGGCATTTCTGGCCAAGAGAAGTCTACTAATATCAAATACCAGCCTTAATTTGAGGAAGAAATTTCTGAGGACGTACGTCTGGAGTACAGCATTGTATGGTAGTGAAACATGGACTGTGGGAAAACCGGAACAGAAGAGGATCGAAGCATTTGAGATGTGGTGCTATAGACGAATGTTGAAAATTAGGTGGACTGATAAGGTAAGGAATGAGGAGGTTCTAGCAGAATCGGAGAGGAAAGGAATGTGTGGAAAACACTGATAAGGAGAAGGGACAGGATGGTAGGACATCTGCTAATACATGAGGGAATGACTTCCATGGTATTAGAGGGAGCTGTAGAGGGCAAAAACTGTAGAGGAAGACAGAGATTGGAATACGTCAAGCAAATAATTGAGGACGTAGGTTGCAAGTGCTACTCTGTGATGAAGAGGTTAGCACAGGAAAGGAATTCGTGGCGGGCCGCATCAAACCAGTCAGTAGACTGATGACCAAAAAAAAAATGTCTCCCTAGATGTCAAAATTTATTAAACATAATGTAATCTTTCGTCTACTATAATTACTCGGCTAGCGCTTGCAGAAAATAAAACCCAATGTGTATTACCTTTTTCCAAAAGTTTCATCCCTTCATAAAATCATTTCAAAATAATTCTGAATTACAAATAAAGCAGCATCTGAAATATAATTTCATTCTCTATACAGCGTCGTTCGCCATCAAGGCGCGTCTGTGGCCTACTCTCTCACTCGCTGCTGCTCTGTTAATAGACTGAGGTGACATAAGTCGTTGGATAGCGAAATGCACATATACAGATGGCGGTAGTATCGCATGCACAGAGATAAAGGTGCAGCACGTTGGCAGAGCTATCATTCGTACTTAGGTGCCTCTTCTGAAAAGGTTTACGGCGTGAATATGGCAGCGCGGCGGTAATTAACAGACTTTGAACGGAGAATGGTAGTTGGAGCAGCAGACATGGGACATTCCACCTCGGAAATCGTTAGGGAATTTAATACTCCGAGATCCAAAGTGTCAAGGGGTTTCGAAGACTATCAAATTTCAGGCATTATCACTCACCACGAATAATGCAGTGGCCGGCGGCCTTCACTTAACGACCGAGAGCAACGGCATTTGCGTGGAATTGTCGGTGCTAACAGAAAAGCAACAATGCGTGAAATAACCGCAGCAATCAATATGGGACGTACGAAGAACGATCCATCAGGGCATTACGGCCACATTTGGCGTTAATGGGCTATGGCAGCAGTCAACCGACACGGGTGCCTTTACTTACACCAGGAGATCTCCTACAGCATCTCTCCTGGGCTCGTGATTATGCTGGATGGAAGATAGACGACTGGAAAACTGTTGCCTGCTCAGATGAATCGCGACTTCATTTGGTAAGATCTGATGATAGGGTTCGAGGGTGGCGCAAAACCCACAAAGGCGCGGATCCTTGTTGTCAACTAGGCACTGTGAAAGCCGTTGGTTGGTCCGTTATTGTGTGGGCTGTGTTTTACGTGGATCATTGAATGGAAATGCAGGAGTTTGGCTATCTGGAGGCCATTTGCAGCAACTCGTGGACTTCATGTTCCTCAACAACGATGGAATTCTTGTGAATAACAAACCGCCAAGTCAGCGGACCACATTTACTCGCGATTGGTTTCAAGAACGTTCTGGACAATTCGAACGAATTATCTGGCCACCCAGCTCACGTGACATGAATCCCGTCGAACATTTATGGGACATAATAGATAAGTCAGTTAGTGCACGAAATCCTCCTCCGGCAACACTTTCACAACTACGGGCGGCTATAGACGCAGCATGGCCCAGTATTCCTGCAGCGGACTTCCAACAACTTGTTGAGTCCATGCCACGTCGAATTACTGCACTACGCCGAGCAATAGGAGGTCCGACACGGTATTACGAGGCACTCCATGACTTTCGTCACCTCAGTCTAATGCAGCCACTGATAGCCAAAGAATACGTATCGCCCATGTGGCCGGACCTCAAATGGCGCTCGTAGTGGGAAACATTTCAAGCAAATTGCCAGTTCTCATGATATATATACGTTTCAAAGTGACTGGAAAAATTCACGGGTCGTTCCCGTTTTTAGCAACGGTAGTGGGACAGATACTCTCAGCTATAGGAATATATTGCTGACATCAGTCTATTGTCGACTTTTGGAACACGTACTCTGCTCGTGGATTTTGACTATCGTCGAAACAGAGAAATTCCCTTTAGGAATCATTATACACCCTAACAGAAATAATTTCGTGAAATCAAGCTCGTTGTGTTAGTGTTCAAGACCCAGAAATCGCCCAAAATTTATGCCCCTTTTCTTGTCCTGCGGAAGCCGTTTGAAACAGCTCCGCACTCTCTCCTCATGAACAATATACGAGCGTAGTCCTTTAGGTGCATTGCGCAAAATTTGAGTGCTATGTTGAATTTCACCTATTGTGGACCAAGTGCCTGTTTATAAAACATTCATTACTGTCATCAAATGCTCTTGAAGAACTGGAAATTTTCCATAATAAAATCAGCCTTAAGTGTATTACACGAACAAATAGATTTTTGTAAAAATTTATTTTTCAGTTAACTATATTTATACCTCATAAGAAATTCCACCTAACTTTTTCACAAGACTACGATATTATATCAATGGTTAGTCGTATGAACGTTGTGATATGACATTACTTATTATTACACTGAGATGCCAAAGAAACTGTTACACCTGCCTAATATCGTGCAGAGCCCCCGCGAGCGCGCAGAAGTATCCCAACACGACTTGGTATGGCCTCGACCATGTCTGAAGTAGTGCTGGAGAGAACTGACACCACGAACCCTACAGGGCCGTCCACGAATCGGCAAGACTTCGTAAGGCGGTGGAGATGTCTTCTGAACAGCACATTGCAAGGCATCCCAGATATGCACAATAACGTTCGTGTCTGGGGAGTTTGGTAGCCAATGGAAGTGTTTAGCTTCAGAAGTATGTTCCTGCAGCCACTCTCTAGCAATTACGGACGTGTGGGGCGTCGCATTGTCCTGCTGGAATTTCCCAAATCCGTCGGAATGCACAATGCACATGAATGCATGCAGGTGATCAGAAAGGATGTTTACGTAAGTGTCACCTGTCAGAGTCGTATGTAGACGTATCGGGAGCAACAGATCACTCAAACTGCACACTCCCA
This sequence comes from Schistocerca piceifrons, assembly GCF_021461385.2. Classification (NCBI taxonomy): domain Eukaryota; kingdom Metazoa; phylum Arthropoda; class Insecta; order Orthoptera; family Acrididae; genus Schistocerca; species Schistocerca piceifrons. Next base: position 724,335,802 of record NC_060139.1, read on the forward strand.
ACACCATTACAGAGACTCCACCAGCCTGAACTGACCCTTGCTGACATGTAGGCTCCATGGATCCATGAGGTTTTCTCCATACCAGTACACATCCAGCCACTCGATAAAATTTGAAAAGAGGCTCTTCCGACCAGGCAACATGTTTTCAGTCATCAACAGTCCAATGTCGGTATTGTCGGGCCCAGGTGAGGTGTAAACCTCTGTGTCGTGCAGTCATCAAGGGTATATCAGTGGCCTTCGGCTCCGAATGCCCATATCAATGATGTTTCGTTCAATGGTTCGCATGCTGATACTTGTTGATGGCCCGTTATTGAAATTTGCAGAAGGATTACACTTTTATCACCTTGAACGATTATTTTCAATCTTCGTTTGACCCGTTCTTGCAGGATTTCTCTCCGGCCGCAGTAATGACGGAGATTTCATGTTTTACTGGGTTCCTGATATTCACGGTATACTCGTGAAACGGTCGTGCGGGAAAATCCCCACGTCACCGCTACCTCGGGTATGCTGTGTCGGATCGCTCGTGCGCCAACTATAACACCACGTTAAAACTCACTTAAATGTTGGCAATCGGCCATTGTAGCAGCAGTAACCGATCTAACAGCTGCGCCAGACACTTGTTGTCTTATATAGGCGTTGCCGACAGCAGCCCTGTATTTCGCCTTTCTACAAACCTGCGTATTTGAATACATGCCTATACCAGTCTCTTTGGATCTTCAGTGTTGAGCCTTGCGTGGCTCATGTTCCCACCATCGTGTATTTCACACCCTGTTTTTAACGTACTTCCACTTAACTACGTTAATTTAAATTACTGGTGTCACTGAGTTGATGTTTTGCCTGACCGTGAGCGGCGCTAGCACCGCATATCAATATATCCCCTCTCTTAATATCTTTGCTCGACTGCTATTACTTCCTGGTCGTTGTCCGCCGTAAGGCAGTTCGGGTCGCGAGTTCGGATCAGCCAGTCAGTTGGAACGCATCTGGAGGGCAGTCCGGACCTGCCAGTCGGGGAGTTGCAATGCGGCACTAGTGCAGTCGGGTTGGGGCAGCAGTGAGGTCTGCGTCGACATGGCTCGCCCGACCATTGGCGCCATGCATCACTTGAGCCCAGCCACAGTCTTGGTGGCTCGTCGGTCGGTTTTCCTACCGGACGACGCGTTTTGGCTCGTCAATCGTTCATGAGTCGGCTTTGTGTGTGTGCATCCCGATTTGTCTTCTTGCATGCTTAGTTACTGTTGGGTATCGTTCAGATCATCGTGCAGCGTTTATCAGGTTGTGTGTGTAGTTGGCGTTATTTCCACTGACGGCTATTTTAGATGTTGTCGACATTCTGAGGGTAGTCGGTCGGCTGATGCGGACAGGGAGGATATTCGCGTGCGGCGCAGTCGGCTGGGTCCGCTGGCAGACCCTGCGCAATGTCGGAGCGTGTGTGGAGCTGTCCGATCGCTTCAAGCTTCGTAGCTCGCTGACCCAGGACGTCAAAGTTGAGTGATTTGTTGAGTACCCAAGCCACGTCCTTTCATGTTGTGTGGTTCGTTTCGGTGGTTCGCTCTTGGGGAGGTTTTCCTGTGAGCAACACTGGGTGATGTATTGCTGAAATTTAGCCGCCATGCAGTAGAATTAACTACATTGGTTGACTACAATTCAAGTGCATCAGCGGAATTTTCTGGCTTGTGTCCGTTAGTGTTCCGGTTACCTGCCCTGGCCACTAACGTAATTGCAGGCAGTGTCCATTTCTCACCAGTTGTCGCTGTCCAACATGGTGTGCAGTTTTGACAGCTTAATACATATGCATATTTGATTGTAGATAATTACGACCGCAACATTTTACATTTTGGTGTTTGAGTTCTCATGTACCGATTGGTGACAAGCAACTCGTTTTGTGGGTCGGTCCGTGGCTGTCCCTTGGTTGGGTTAGCGACGGATCCCCTTAAGCAAAAACATTGCGGCCTTATGCCTTAAAAGATTATGGTAATATATTTTAAAATTTTGAAATTTAATAGTGGCCTTCAACCGTTTGTATTGCACCTTCTATACGTCTCTTCCATCCACATTTGCCTTGAGGCTTTTCGCCTGGATGTGATATATACAGGGTGGTACATTGATCGTGACCGGGCCAAATATCTCACTAAATAAGCGCCAAACGAAAAAACTACAAAGAACGAAACTTGTGTAGCTTGAAGGGGGAAAGCAGATGGCGCTATGGTTGGCCCGCTAGATGGCGCTGCCATAGGTCGAACGGATATCAGCTGCGTTTTTTTAAAGAGGAACCCCCATTTTTTATTACATATTCGTGTAGTACGTACAGAAATATGAATGTTTTAGTTGGACAACTTTTTTCGTTTTGTGATAGATGGCGCTGTAATAGTCACAAACATATGGCTCACAATTTTAGACGAACAGTTGGCAACAGGTAGGTTTTTTAAATCAAAATACAGAACGTAGGTACGTTTGAACATTTTATTTCGGTTGTTCCGATGTGATACCTGTACCTTTATGAACTTATTATTTCTGAGAACTTATGCTGTTACAGCGTGACTACCTGTAAATTCCACATTAATGCAATAAATGCTCAAAATGATGTCTGTCAACCTCAATTCATTTGGCAATATGTGTAACGCTATTCCTCTCGACAGCGAGTAGTTCGCCTTCCGTAATGTTCGAACATGCATTGACAATGCGCTGACGCATGTTGTCAGGCATTGTCGGTGGATCACGATAGCAAATATCCTTCAACTTCCCCCACAGAAAGAAATCCGTGGACGTCAGATCCGGTGAACGTGCGGGCCATGGTATGGTCCTCCGACGACCAATCCACTTGTCATGAAATATGCTATTCAATACCGCTTCAGCCGCACGCGAGCTATGTGCCGGACATCCATCATGTTGGAAGTACATCTCCATTCTGTCACGCAGTGAAACATCTTGTAGTATCATCGGTAAAACATTACGTAGGAAATCAGCATACATTGCACCATTTAGATGGCCATCGATAAAATGAGGGCAATTATCCTTCCTCCAGTAATGCCGCACCATACATTAACCCGCCAAGGTCGCTGATGTTCCACTTGTCGCAGCCATCGTGGATTTTCCGTTGCCCAGTAATACATATTCTGCCAGTTTACGTTACCACTGTTGGTGAATGACGCTTCGTCGATAAATAGAACGCGTGCAAAAAATCTGTCATCGGCCCGTAATTTCTCTCGTGCACAGTGGCATTACTGTACACGACGTTCAAAGTCGTCGCCATACAATTCCTGTCGAATAGAAATATGGTACGGGTGCAATCGATGTTGATGGAGCATTCTCAACACCGACGTTTTCGAGAATCCCGATTCTCGCGCAATTTGTCTGCTACTGATGTGCGGATTAGCCGCGACAGCAGCTAAAACACCTACTTGGGCATCATCATTTGTTGCAGGTCGTGGGTGACGTTTCACATGTGGCCGAACACTTCCTGCTTCCTTAAATAACGTAACTACCCGGCGAACGGTCCGGACACTTGGATAATGTCGTCCAGGATACCGAGCAGCATACATAGCACACGCCCGTTGGGCATTTTGATCACAATATCCATACATCAACACGATAACGACCTTTTCCGCAATTGGTAAACGGTCCATTTTGACACGGATAAGGTATCACAAAGCAAATACCGTCCGCACTGGCGGAATGTTACGTGATACCACGTACTTATACGTTTGTAACCATTACAGCGCCATCTATCACAAAGCGAAAATAGTGTCCCAACTAAAACATTCATAGTTCTTTACGTACTACACGAATATGTAATAAAAAATGGCGGTTCCTATTTAAAAAAAACGCAGTTGATATCCGTTTGACCTATGGAAGCGCCATGTAGCCGGCCAACCATAGCGCCATCTGGTTTCCACCTTCAAGCTAGACGAGTTTCGTTCTTTGTAATTTTTACGTTTGATGCTTATTTCTTGAGATATTTGGCCCGGGCACTATGTATATATATATATATATATATATATATATATATATATATATATATATATATATATAATTTTATTTGTAGTTTTAAATGCATGTCTTCATTCACTTGAAATTTATCTTGTTGCTTTTTAAGATTTCTTGTTTGGAGGCCTTCAACCGTGAAAGAATTGGGTTTTGAGACTCGTAGTTGCAAATGTTCGGCTTTGTGCCGCTTTGGCTTAAAGGTGTTATTAAATTACAATAAATAACAATTCTGAAGTGAAACTGACCGACACCATAATTGGCCCTTTCCACAATACTGCCCAGCTGTTCTGCCCAGCAGGTTTAGCCGGCGTAACAAGTGTAGGGGAAGGCGGGGCAAGATGGGGAAACTAACTTTAAACCCTTACAAAAGGGTAAAAAAGAAACAAATTCAAATAGGTTTGATTATCATTTGTTTACTTAACCACTGAAGTACAATAGCATGCAAAGAAACCTGCAAACTTGTTACATTTAGTTAGAAATAGCTCGATTTGAAACATAAACTACCAATTCCCCGTTTTGCCCCATATGCGAGGTAAGACGGGGAACTAGCATCAATTCATCTCTGAAGCTTAAATAAGGACTGGAATAACGATATCATGCGACGATAAGGTTTCCAAACATGGTTCTGCGAATTGTAGGACCAAGTATTACGTTTTGTTTAGGCCTCTTACTTTCACATAGTACACAAGTGTGGACAGCCTCGTCATCATCATTTTCTATCCCTGCACAAGTGTTGTGGGCCCAGCGTCCGCAGCTAATACACCGTATCCAGCCTCCTTCAGAGAAGTCATAGCAGTATAAACATTCTTCACTCCCTTCCTCGTTGTCATTCGACCTCAGTTTATTATCCCTTGAGCATGAAGGGGTGGTTAAGACGTCAGTAACGTTCGTCACTTTTTCTTTGTCATTATGTCCTTTTTGTTGGTATCCCAGGTTTGTTAAACGTCTTTGAGAAGAGTTTTCGTTTACATGCAGCAAGTTTGGGGACCCCTTTTCGTTTAATTTCTTCAGATAGTTCACTCCTATAAGGAGTTTCGGTTAAAACAACGGGTTTTCCACGCCTGTTAGATGGTTTCCTTTTGGTTTTTTTCTATCCACCATTGGAATAGCTAACATCATTTCAGGGCTGGTAACCTGAAAGTTAGACGAAACAGAGGCTTGATTGTCAGTTGTTAATTGTTCAGGTGTTTTACGTCTAGACAACATCTCTGGTATTTGGTCTTCTGTTTTTGTAACTTCAGATGTGTGAGCTTGATGAATGTCTGTAGTTGAACAGGGAAGGTAATCACTTTCCTGAAACACATTTCTGTTTACAGGCGAAATGCCTGTTTTCCGAAACCCGTTCACTGCTGTGGACATTGTAGCTGAATGAATGAAGGCTTTGCCGAATAAACTTCAACGTATAATTTACGTGTTCAAAACCCGCAGCGAGGTGAACACATGAGACGATAAGAACGTAATGGTTGGATAATAGTAGGAGCAAGACGGGGAAACTCCCCATATCGCCCCACCCCGTCTTGCCCCCTACCATGCTGTCAGGTTATGTTACGCCTACATGAACACTATTTAGTGAACATTGACTACTGACACAGCAGTTTACTGTTAATAAGACGTACTATTCAGTGCTATATATACAGTCTGGACAAATGTTGACGAAACACATGTTTTAGGACCTCGAAAAGTGTAAAACATTGCAAATCAGTATAATAATTGTACGTACCTTGCAAAGATCACAGGAACCTCCGCGAAACTAAGGTTCAGCAATGTCAGCATACTGAGACCTGTGTATTGATGATATTTACGTAGCTATTCACAGATGGCAGCACTCTAACTGTAGCTTATAGCCCTTCCCTTTCTTACCCCACCTCACCGTCTTGCCCCGCCTTCCCCGATATCATAAATATAATCATCGTACGACTTATCATATGTGTTGTAAATGTCTTTTAAACGAATGTAAATTTAGGATGAAGTAATGAACCACTGTAAATGTTAATTGTATGTATATGGTGAAATGTGTCTTCACAAGCAAAGCCATCTTTCTTACTGTTATGTTCTGCAGGTATTTGTTAATAGTTGTTTGTTTAACAGTTAGTTGATTGAAGAGATGTATTAAGACAAGTTACTAGTTTTACTCTTGTTTCGTTTTAATGTTTATGTAATTTATCATAAATGACTATAAATTGTTATACATAAACGATAGACATATTGTTACGCTATCGCTCTCTTGTAGCAGAATTCACTTAACGAAGTACACAGTGACACGAATTACTTTAAACTTGCTTGTTGATCACAACAGGTAACTAGGTTCTATGTACCTGTATGTTTAGTATATGTAGAGTATTTTAAATAGAAAGGTTTTCATACATGGGAAGATTTCACCAAAGATTCTGTGCATTCAATGTAATCATTTGTTTTACGATGAGACCGCACAAATTTTCTACTTAACCTTTCAAAATGATGTATAACAGAAAGGCGTAAGGTAGCTCTAATAAATAGAAAGTGTGACTTAGACTATTTGAAATTTTTACTTGTTATCGATTGGCCTCGGCTGGGGCTTCCACCGCAGAAACATGGAATTACTTCGAAATTCAATAGTTTGTTCTCAAAAACGTAGCTACGTTTTAATGAGGCTAGTCAACAACTCTAGCAAGTATTCAGTTCAGAAAAGCATACTCAGAGACCCTCGCAATTCCTGAATAAATTATCAGACTGTTAATTGTGCAATGTGTGTCTACACAATTCCATAACAAAACTTTAAAGTTCCTCTGCGCTCACACAGAATAATTGTAAGTCGCGATAGGAACTGGACTCGTGAAATTATCAAAGTTCCAAACTTGCACTACAAGGAAACATGACGCCCAGAAATCTAATTAAATGCAAATTTTCAGTCTGTCATCCTGAAGACCGAGCTCCTCATTTTTTTGTGTCGAAACACAGAGTCATCGATGGTCTTCTGAACATGATTGTCGACACCACTACCCAGCTTACTACGCTTTTCTCCCATTATTTCTGTTACACTGATGGCTGTTGGCTGCTATTATCGCCCCTTTCCTATTACAGCGCTCCGTCTCGCTCCGTCCTAGTGACATGATTTACATTACAGTGTATCAATAACGCTTTTGAACCAACTATCCTGCATTAAACAAAAAAGGGTATCACAAAAATGTTGCACTCAGAATCAGGAGGCTATCAAACACAACTAACTGCAGTGGATTGTCTCTCATCAAACATTATGTTGAAAAGAATATTCTGTCTCTACCAAAGTCATTGGAACATTTCTAACAACAAATAAAGCTGTGAGGATAAAAATAAAGAATTATAGTTTTACGTGCTATGGTATGTGCATTAAATGGTTGCAAGTCTGATTTGGTGAGAGCTGCATATGTACACCAGCGAACATGTCTCAGATTTTCCGATACAAGGTGTTGCAACCCTTGACGTCAACATGGTGCTTCTCGACCACAGATATTTTAAAGGAAAACACAGCAGTGGGACAGACTCTGCGGATAGTTTTGTGTTGAAGACATCCGGACGTAGAATTTGGTACGGCCATAGTATATAGTCATCTTTAAATATGCTCTTTTTTTAAAAAATTTTTTATTCCTACCTTCCCATTTTTTGTGTTTCCTTCTTTCTACAAATTAATTGTTTTATGAAGTTTATTTCCACAATCAATTTTTTGTGTGAAAGCCAGAAATTTTGAAAATTTTCTTAACTCCAGCGAGTCGCTATAAATGATCCAGTCACGTTACTGTGACCACCGCCTAAGTTCGCGTCAACGGGTAACAACCACTCGCAGACGGCAGGTAGCAGCACTAACAATGGAGGGTACTATAAAGCATGTCGTGGTGACGCTGAAAACGGTGCAGTCGTTGTAATGCCGAAACGGAGCGATGTATCTGACGATCAAGAGGGCATAATCATTGGCTTTCGGGCTAAGGTTGGAAGCATTTCTGGAACGGTTAAGTTTGTTAGCTGTTCGCTTGCCACTGTAGTTAAAGTATAAATGATGCGTAGTCTAATGGTACTGTCCAACACCGGCGCTGAGGCTACTGTGGTGTACCACACTACATAGATTAGGATTATATCAATACCATCAGGTGCTCACAGGCGTTGATATATATCAGCGGGGACAGGTGAAAATGTGTGCCGCGACTGGGACTCGAACCAGGGACCTTCTGTTTACTTCGCAGACGCTCTATCCATCTGAGCCACCAAGGGCACAGTGGATAGTGCGACTGCAGGGACTAACTCGCTCACGCCTCCCGTGAGACACATTCTCACCTTGTATGTCCACACACTACATTCTTAGTGTCCCACCGCAACACACTCATAACTCGTGGAAGACATTCTTTCCAAGACCCGTAAGAGTTCTGGGAATATGTGTGCATCCGCACAGAAGAAGAAGGTCATGGCCAGTATTGCCAGAACTATATACTTACATGGATGTGGTGTATGTTCTTTCGGACATGTCCGAAAGAACAGACACCCTATACATATAAACCAAATACGCATCTGTCCTTGGGGACCATGTCCACATCTACATACACTTTGTTTTTCTTCGGCGCAGTGGATCTACAAGCAGAGCACAAATATGAGTTTACCGTACTTCCTGGCCACAAATCTCTCAATTTAAACGCTATGGTGAATCTGTGGGATTATTTCGATCGGGATGTAGTTACGCTTCTTGCTTTACCGATACAGTTCCCATAATTTGGCATATTTGCGACGAAGTTTGAACCTTAGTCTTCCAAATCTTGAAATTCCTCTTTAAAAATTTGAGAAGCAAAGAGTGTCTTTTCTTCGTCGACCCTTTTCCTGCAGAAATGCATGCTTTTTTTAAGCTGCACATCTGTTTCGTCAGGTGAGCTATAATGTTGCTGTTCGGCCATAATTCTCGCATTTGCAGTTTTTAAACGGCACATAACCCGTTCGGATTTCGCACAATACCAGTTTGTGCGGTCATCACATTTTCCGTGCACCCAGTAGCGATGACCATACTTGAGGAGACACGGCATCACTTCTGTTGTTGTAGTTACTTCTGTTACTCACAGTGTGTATGGCTCAAACAGCTTAGGCCTATGAAATTATACAGACAGAAGGCTGCCGACGAGTGCATTGCCTAACCGACGGTGACAACATATCAGCTACAGGTGAAAGACGGGCGTAAATCAATATAACTGCTTGGTCGAAAGTCCCACGGCACCTGTGGCACCTCCCAAAGCTTCAGAAACACGGAGGTCGGAGGTCCACGTAGTCACAGTGAAGACCCATCGGCACGTGCTGGCTATTCCCCAGGGGGCTAGGCCCAGCTTAGCTGCCGCTGTGCCTGCTGTAGCGATAAGTACCTTAAGCACCGTAACTTCAAGGCCAGAGTATGTTCGGTACAACAGCACCCCTCCCAGATTTCCATACCCGAAAAACTTCGGTGCGATTTACACGGGGAGACCTCATGTCTTGCAGTTATTCTAAAGGAAAGAAAGACAAAGTTTTCTAAGCCAAGCTGTGAGCTCGCAGCTTAACTTCGTTTTCTTAATCCTTTCATGGTTAAAATTTATTTAGCATATATTTGAAAAATAAAAGATCAAAACCTCTTTTCCTTTGTGAAATATATTTATTTTATTTTATTTATTTATGCATTTATTTTACCTGGCAAGATTAGGGTCTTCAGGCCCTCTCTTACACCTAACCAGGCATACGCAGATTGAACGAATTTCAGTTTCTAGAGAACATTATGGACATATAACGTGTTATACAGTATTAATGTTAAAGAAAAAAAATAGAGATTATAACAGTAGTACAATGATAATTATAACAATCAAAAAAATAATTATAACAATCAAGAATAATAATAATAATAATAATAATAATAATAATAATAGTAACGACTATGTATATGAAGGTAAACATATTTTTCTTTTATGAATGTCAGTCCTATTGCTAGTTGGGAATTTTCTCGTTATGTTCTTGCAGCTTGTGAGTTATTCTCATCGAGCAGAGACGTAAGACGATAGAATGGGGTGAAAGAGATACAGAAGAGATAGATAGGTTAGAGGAAGAGAAATAGAATGGTAAAATTCGAAGCTATGATGGAGAGGAGAAAGAAAGAGATGAGAGGGGCACAACAATGGTGGCTATACCGTCCCTAATATGTAAGTCTTGAGTTCCCTCTTGAATGTTGAGTGGTTCTGGATAAGACTCGGATCACAGGGGAGCGCGTTCCATAGTCGTATGGCTGGGATGGAGAATGACACGGAGAAAGATTTTGTGTTATGTAAAGGTACAGCCAAGATGTTACACGTATCCGATCTGGTATTGCGGTTGTGGAATGATGATAGGTGCTTAATGTGAGAAGATAAGTATTGGGGGCGCCAGTGGCTAAGAAATCGATGAAGTAAGCACATCGTGTGGAGATCGCGTGCCTTATGTGGGCGTATCCAACCTAGCTGCGAGTATGAAGGACTGATATGATCATACAACCGTATATTGCACACGTATCTAACGCAAGCATTCATCACTAGCTCGAGGCATCTCGAATTTTCACTATTTGTGCCGTGTTGAAGTACATCACAGTAGTAAAGATTAGGCAAGACTAGTGTTTGGACAAATTTTTGTTTAACATGGGTTGCAAATATTTTTCTAAATTTTTGAATTGCATGTAGGGAGGAGAGCGATATCCGGCAAGCTGTGACTGTTTGTTCTTCACAGTTTAGGTGTTCATCCTAGATTATTCCAAGGTCTTTTACTGTTTTTTGGTGTGGTAGTTGGGTACCACTGAGGAGTATATGAGGGACTGTTTCGCGAAATTACCGGCTGATTAACTTTGGATGAGATATAAGTATGACCTGGGATTTCTTGGGGTTTAGTTTCAGATCTAGATTCTGTGCCCATCGAGAAACAGAGCAAAGATCTGCGTTCATACTCGCTACTGCGTCAGCAATGTTCTTGGGGCTTGCACTTATGTACAGTTGGATGTAGTTGGCATATAGATGGTAGTTGCAGGAGTGGATCACTGAAGAAATAGCATTAATATACAGTGAGAAGAGTAATGGACCAAGGACAGAGCCTTGGGGAACTCCAGAGCGCACATACGATTTCACTACCAAAAAAATTCTAAGCTGATCGATTTTGAAAATCGGTGAAGTGGAACACATGTCTCCCATGTACCTAACTAGATCCACGTTTTCTCGTGAACTTACTATTTTCAAATTTTTAATTTTAGAAGGATTTTATCAGTTTGGCAATTATAGAAAAAGTATAACAAATCTGTACCAAAATATATTATTTCTTCTGAGAATAAAAACCATGAAACATTCTTCACAATAAAGATTGTGAAGAATTTTAACAGTTGCTGCTGCAGCCATGTTTAAAATCTTGAAACCATGAAACATGTCATACAGGTCATCAACACAACTTTTAATGATGGTTTTGACATGTCATACACCAATGTTCTATAGATTCCTTAAAGTTTTCTGAGGCACATACGTCCCACTACATACAAATTACGTACAAACCAGCAACATTTCTGAGACGTGTAGTAATGTTTCAAAACAGTATTTATGATGTATAATTGCTAACATCAGACATTCTAATAGTGGAGAAGATGGTGATTTAACCTGATTTTTGTGGAACAGACACATTATAAACTCATGCTGCCCCATTTGATTCCTCAGAGTCTTCTATATACCCACCCCATAGTACGTGACATTTCTCTCCAAATCCCGAAAGCATCTCGCTATATGCTAGCACTTGATAGATATGAGGTACAGACGTTCCATTATTTTAGAGGGAATGGTTATCCCGTAAACGACGAAAGAGTTAAGTGCTCTATATTCTGCATTCCCTGCCGGAGATCTTTAACACTTTGAAGCCTACAATCAAGAAATAACCTTTGACAGTTTAAAAAGCTTGGAACGTCTGTAAAACCTACTTCGAACATTGTTCTCCTTACTGAAATTACGCTTGGAAATTTTCGTGTCTGCCCTATCCAAACAGACGCGTTGACACTGTGGAGTCCATTGTACGCCATATCCACTTACACTGGAGATTCGTAAGCCTTCGAATATTTTCATTACCATTCCTTACAGCTGATTTAACGTTTCATCCCATTTCATATCTCTTGGCTGATATTCAGACCTCGTGGAAAGTTGTCCTAAGTTTTTAAATCTGGGATTGTTCAATCTTTGTTTGTCCACTTTATCTTGCCTTTGTGGTGTCTGCGTCTCATGTTTCTCCCTACGTTGGCATACGCTGTAATACCACTGCTCGGATGCACCATTCCGTGTTTTCTCCGATTATGATAGTTAGTTAATCTCCCATTCTCCTACTTTCATTTTCATTTATCTTCGATTCCACATTCTGGTAAACTGTTAACAGTCTACGTTCAGTATCTCAATACACAAAAACATAGTACGACGTTTATCACAACAAGACATATTCGCCATTATGGAGCGCGCGATCTTTATTTATACAAAACTGTCCAATTTTAGTTTGCAGACCGCTTATCTTTATTCTCAGGTAACACTTTCTCGACCTGTACTTCATCTTAAGATCTCTTACACAAAAATTAAATTACAATTCTTTCAATTCTTATGCTTACATAGCTCTAAAATTTTTAAGAAAATTGTTAGAATACAAAAGTTGCGTGCTGTACCAATAATACGAAGCTATAAGTTCCATGTCATAGCTAAAACCACACCAGCCTGCTAAGGCTTTATATGAAAGTTTTTTAATTAACCTAATTGGTGCAATGCCATTAGCGAGGAAAAGTGATCTCTATTCGTATAAATTGGACTGAAAACATTGATGGGAAGTTTAATACCAATGAAAAATAATGAAAGAACTTTAAGACATTATTAAAAATGTATTTTCTTTTTAATATACGTAAAGTCACTTTTCTGATTAAGTAGCTTTTATAGCGCTTTCACGTAGTGGGAGTAAATTTCCAGTTCCTACGGCAAATGCAGATATAAAATTTTCGGAGCACCGTGTAGTACCATGCTTAGTTCACTTATTCTGCAAACAGCGTGCTTGCCATATTTTTACGAGCGCTCCACACGCTGTCCGATTATAGTGACTACAGTTCCCTGTATCGGGTTTCAAAACTCCGTCCACTCTTTCCCGTATGATACGTATCACAGTCTGCACAGTCTGCAGTATGCCCCGAAGCAATTTTATATGTTTTTCTTCCTCGTGGTATTGCATTGGAACTAATTCCATAAAGATTTTTGAAGTTTTACAATCATAAGTCTTGAACCAACTGCAATTTAGTTTTTGTCTGACAGATCTCAAGTTGGGCAACTGATCCATCGAAAGATAGCGCAGAGGATCGACTGACTGGTGGCAGGTTGTAACGGAAGCTTTTCATATGTGTGTTGTCTGTTCTTCCGGACATGTCTGAAAGAACAGACACCACACATAAAAATATATGCGCCTAATGGCAATTAATGAGCACTTAGTGCAGATGCACTCTTCGTCCAAACTCTTGTGGGAAACAGAGTGGGGCTGAGAGCAATGAGGGTCATGGACTGGGGACACTTGAGTCCATAGTTTGCTATAGGTTGAGAATTTGGGTTGGACAGAAAGAGCGCTTGGTTAGACCAAGCACTTAAGGCGATCGCTAGCATAAAGCGGGAAATCCGTGTTCGAGTCCCGCACCGGCACAAATTTTCACTTGTCGCTATTGAGTATATATGCCCAATAGCAGCTTAGATAGACATTTCAGTTTCATCATGTAACGGAACTTCTGAAAAATAATACCTGAATTTTCTCGAAGACAGCAGCCATGAAGCTTACCGATGATGGAGATATTAGTCTAATTACAGATCACACTTTCGATGCACCATCCATGAATAGAAAGGGATGAAACATCATGTAAAGCAGTCCTATCAGAATTAATAGTTGACTGTGTCAGACGGAAAGATTTGATGGACTTTTCCTTTCCATCGGTTTGCTTTAAGCTAGTCTTAGTTACATGTGATGCCTCGTAGTGTTCAATTATGAATAAAAATGAAATTTTGAGATAGATTTGTAATTCTGAGTGTAAAAATTGTCAAATCACTTTTTTATGCCTGAAATATACACAAACTACTATCGATACATCCGTGTTTCGTCTTAGTACGTCATTGTCGGGTTTGTAATACAGTAACGGTAGTAACAAAAAATGGTTCAAATGACTCTGAGCGCTATGGGACTTAACATCTCAGGTCATCAGTCCCCTAGAACTTAGAACTACTTAAACCGAACTAACCTAAGGACACCACACACATCCATGCCCGAGGCAGGATTCGAACCTGCGACCGTAACGGTCGTGCGGTTCCAGACTGAACGGTAGTAACATTTTTGTGGTTAAAACCCTAAAATATGAACTCGTTCTACCAGGGAGCCAATACTCCTCTGTTTTGCTTTTTCTTAGTAATTTGTGTGTAACAAAGATTTATGCGTACGCCTTCCCAACAAGGTGTAATTCAAAAGAAAAAAAAAGCTATTCGTATCTGGAAATAAAATAGTTATCCAGCCCCAAATAATTAAAAATCAAAGAAAATAAATAGATAGATAGCATACATAAATATCAGAGAACATTCAAAAACACGAAAATTTTAACGTTAGACTTATTACAGCTCGCGCAGAGGGATTTAAGCAGTTATTTTTTCCGTGGTTCGTAAGTGAACGGATCCGGAAGAAATACCAGTATTGTGATATAATGGGAAGTGCCATCTGCCATCCACTTCACAGTTTTTTACGTAGAACGCATGTGGATGTAGAGCACGAGTGTTAAAAAGCAGGTGAACAAAGCACACGAACCGAACTGGAATCGTTCGTTTACTACCTGTACTAATTTTGGAAAAGGTATAATACAAAATGAATACAAGAATACTGGATTCCGGACCCAAAAGCCGTGTAGAGATGGATCCATCGCTGTGTAATTGAAACATATGATTGACACTTCGAGCAAACAGGTTATTTCATCTACATTAAGGTGTAACAAATATTTGAGAAGTCGACGGCTTCTCAAATATTTCCGGGAACTAGATTTGCATTTTATAGAACAATTAGTTGCAAATTATGTGTGTACACGCATTATTGCTTCTATTGTGGCCGTACATTAGCATTCTTAATGCAGCAGCAATATGCACGAAAGTTAGTCATTTGTACCAGCTCGATGTTTATATTCGTATGAACTAAACTCGAACAGGGTAAAAAACTATAAAAGGGTTCGAAATTTCAGTGTGAGTAATTTACAATGCTTATGATGCATGTCATTATCCCTACGACAGCACGACGCAGTATATCATTGCCAACCCATGTTGTGGTTACTACAGATTTCCACACCCATAAACAAAGCGAACATTAAATGACGCCATTGAGCAACAGTCCGCACTATTGCTCCAGAAGCTATTTAGCTTGTTAAAAGCAGATAACAGTCTTCAGAGCTACTGATTATCAGCAGTCCATGTAAACACACAATCATACATTTACAGAAAGTTCATTTCAGCATTCTGTGAGAACGTACTGGGTAGAGTTTCTTAATTCTCTAGTGAGTTATTATTTTGATACTATACGGATTTTTATCGGGCTGCGTACAAACATATAGTCAGTTTTTAACTAAAATATGTATGGATTGTGCTTCTCGTATTCTAAACGCTAGGTAACGTCTCTCTCTCTCTCTCTCTCTCTCTCTCTCTCTCTCTCTCCCTCACACACACACACACACACACACACACACACGTATTTCTTTCAGACGGATAAATTCCATTTAACAATATCCCTGTCGAAGAAACCGCAATGCTCAAGATATTATCTTCTAACGCATCATCAAAACTGTCTTAAAGGTAAGTATGGAAAATACACTAACGTTTGCGAATATTAGTGTACCAAGAAGTGTACAGGTGACTGATATGTGATGCATATTACGGAGAATTAGATCATGACAACAAATAAATTATTTCAAACACCGAAGAACGTATTGTTAAAGGATTCAGCTAGGACTGAAGCTTCCTTTTCCCAAGTCGTGAAGTCGTGACATGGAATCGAAGATG
Organism: Schistocerca piceifrons; assembly: GCF_021461385.2. Taxonomy (NCBI): domain Eukaryota; kingdom Metazoa; phylum Arthropoda; class Insecta; order Orthoptera; family Acrididae; genus Schistocerca; species Schistocerca piceifrons. The sequence continues at coordinate 724,351,824 of NC_060139.1, forward strand.
AGTTCCTGGTGACTATCCCGCCAGTCACTTGCATGTGGGTTCGTTGTGTGTCGACTGTAGTTTCTGAAGGACCAAAATGAATCATCTGTCGATGAAAGTCATACATTATCTGTGACGTGTCAGACGAGCATGCTGCCAGGAACGCATTGGTACAGTGATACATGTCAGTCTTCGAAGAGATATTACAATTTCTTCACCGATTACGGTCCATATGAAATATTGTATGTCTACTGCGTTGTATATTTGGCGTCCTATGGCCTTGCTGACGCTGCGGTTACTGTTAAAAATACCCTTATTGAGTGAAGTTATCACAGGATGCTTCCAATTGGGCCCAAAGTTATTGCACTTACAAGTATTTTGCCACTATGCTTTTCAACGGTCCAGACAGTTATACAGGTTATTAGGGGTATAGGTACAGATTTAGTGACAATTGGTACCTTAAGATGCACCAAAGTCAGTGTGCTTCGTGTTTCTTCTCTATGTCTAACAATCTTTCCACAAACACATCAGATACAGCCGCATCTCCGCCGTGAAACACACTATCCCTGTCAATATAGACTGTCCGCATTGCGTCATCCCGTCAATACTGTTCAAAAATGGCTCTGAGCACTATGGGACTTAACTTCTGAGGTCATCTGTCCCCTACAACTTAGAACTACTTAAACCTAACTAACCTAAGGACAGCACACACACCCATACCCGAAGCAGGATTCGAACCTGCGACCGTAGCGGTCTCGCTGTTCCAGACTATAGCGCCTAGAACCGCTCGGCCACACCGTCCGGCAAAATAAACTGTAATGACTTCCTTGTGCCACGGGTACTAGGAGGAACTAGCCAACTTAAAAATGCTGTACTCGTAATAGCTGTAATTACAAGTTCGCAAATGAAGTAAATTCTGATGTAATATTGCTGAGCAAACTGTCCTCTGTCATCAGTGGAAATATCTGCACCTATACACCTAACACCCTGTATTAGGTCATAAGAGTTGCGCGTGACGTATGAAGTTGTCACGCTCACGTGCTCTTCGCTGTCTGTGGCATCTGCGGTCACACTGCGTGTTCTAGAACCCAGCTGTCGATGCGGACGACCCTCTGGTTACCCACACCCATCACTGTCGACGCTGCAGCATTATCTGTACGGTATGACATTCCTATTTCCTGGCCACTGATCATCTATCCCATTCGACCGCATTCAGAGGATGGTATTGGGTCCTTTGATGTCACTGAGCCATTTCCACTTCGGTTGAAGGCTCTTTATTGGCTGAGCTTGGCGCGCCATTGACCTTTCTGATCAAACAAGAGAGGGCGCTGCTGAACCTAACAAAAAGCCATATCTCTGAAACTGCAGTTACGTACTCGTACTGCATGTGCACTCTTCTACGTGTCCTAAAAGTTTCTACTCATTTACGTCATTATTCCTGTATGTTGCAACTTTCATACGCGTTATAGTGTATTACGGAGATAAAAATTTATTTCTCTATTGCTTATTTATCCTAGGGCCTTAAGGCGCTCTTTTTCATCGACCAGGAACAACACATGCCAGACGTATTACAAAGCCATTCACGGAAACAATAACTACAACAACAATAACAATAAAATAAAGACGAGAAGACTGAAATGACAGTTACAGTCGCTGTCAGGAGAGAGTAGAATTTAAATAAAAAACTCTGTCAACAAGGGGGAAGGAAACATTTTGGGGGAAGAGGGGACTGACGAGAGTGAGCTGTAAACTAATATATGGGAGAGATCGGTTATTGTGGTAGAAGATGGGTCATTAACTGTCTTTCGAAGATTGGAAGGAACTTAATTTCTCTCAACTTTTAGGAAGATTTTTCCAAACTTGGGTTTCTGACACAGAAATTGATTTAGAGAACGTGGCAGTGTTATGTGATGGTACAGATAGGATTTTATTTTGTTGGAAACGAGTATTTCTGCCGTGCTGTTCAGATAGTAGTGTAATAACTAAAGCTGAAAAAGAGGAAACGCAATGACAGAGAAGACGATAGAGCAACATAGTATATGATTACATTAGATTAGATTTACTTTCATTCCAATTGATTCGTAGTGATGAGGTCCTACAGGCTGTAGAACATGTCAGAATAACAATAATCCATGACAAATATTTGCAACTGAAACAAACAAGCTAATGCACCTTCCACAGGTCTCAAGAGGAATGATCGTCATTTTTTAAAATGAACACTATATGAGAGAATCATTTCACAAACACTAATGCACTGAATTTAAAATAAAGAAAAGTTTTTTATTTATGAGGTAATAAACATGTAACAGAACTACTGAAATACTTATCTACAATGAACACATTACTGCACTGAAATGGTGCAGAAGTTAGACTGTACTTACACACAGACGCACGCACGCTCACACACAAACAAACACACACACACAAACACACATACTTTTTTACGATGAACACATTACTGCACTGAATTAGTTCAGAAGTTATCGGGCAGAAGTATATATGGTTTTATAATCATCTTATCACAAATAACATACTGTCAAAGTCCCAGTTCGGATTTCTAAAGGATTCTGATATTGTGAAGGCTATCTACACTTACAGTGAGAATGTGCTTAATTCATTAGACAAAAGATTGCAGGCAACTGTTATATTTTGTGATCTGTCAGAGACATTTGACTGTGTAAATAGCAATATCTTTTTAAGTAAATTAGAATATTGTGGTCTAGCAGGAAATGCTGCAAAATGGTTCAAATCTTATATCTCTGGCAGGAAACAAAGGCTGTTATTAGGAAAGAGACATGTATTAACCTATCAGGCATCATCCAGCTGGGAATTAATTACACGTGGGGTCCCACAAGGTTCCATTTTAGGGCCTTTACTTTTTCTTGTGTATATCAATGACCTTTCATCAGTAACATTACCACATGTCAAGTTCGTTTTGTTTTCCGATGATACAAACATTGCAATAAATAGCAAATCAAGTGTAGTCTTAGAAATCTCGGCTAATAAAATATCTGTGGACATTAATTACTGGTTCCTAGCCAATTCTTTGTCATTAAACTTCGATAAAACACACTACATGCAGTTCAGAACTTGTAAGGGGTGTCCCACGAGTATATGCCTAACATACGATGACAGGCGGATGGAAGAAGTGGACAGTGTTAAATTCTTGGGATTACAGCTTGATAATAAATTCAACTGGGAGGAACACACCACAGAACTGCTGAAGCGTCTTAACTAATCTATATTTGCAATGCGAAAGTGTCAGACATAGGGGATACAAAAATGAAAAAGCTGGTTCTATGCTTACTTCCATTCCATAATGTCGATGGGATTATTTTTTGGGGTAATTCATCAAGCCAAGCTGAAGTTTTCCGGGCAAAAAAACGTGCAGTAAGAGTTAAATGTGGTGTGAACTCAAGAACATCTTGCAGAAGCCTGTTTAGGGAATTAGTGATTCTAACTACTGCTTCCCAATATATTTATTCCTTAATGAAAATTATCATTGAAATATACCACTTTTTCAAACCAACAGCTCAATTCATGGTATTATACTAGAAATAAGAATAATCATCACAAGGATTTAAAGTCACTTACTCTTGTACAAAAAGGTGTGCATTATTCAGTAACACACATTTTCAATAACCTATCAGCAGCCATAAAAGAAGTATATGACAAGTCTTTTTGTGGCACACAGTCATGATAACGGTTCGTAGGCAGCAGTGATATGGTCGAAACAGCGTACGTCTCAAATGTACCGCACATAAGCATCCATCGCCGGTTCTAGCGTGAATAAGCTTTTGTACTGAAGTTCTTGCAGAATAACATGAAAATAGTCAAGTATGGGGAGTATTAATGACTCTGCTGGAGTACAGTTGTATGTTCAGTCCGGTCTAAGTGATGGTCCAAAACTAACTCCAAGTTCTTTGCAGAAGATGAAAAGGTTATTTCTGTGCCGTTTAGCATTAAGTGCAGAAGAGATTCTCTGTCCTACGTAGTAATAGGTCTCTTGTGAGCGACTAAGATTGCTTGCGGTGTAGATGGTTAAATTTCAAACCTGTGTACTGCACCCACTCAAGTGGCGAGTATATCAACATTTACAAGCTAGAGGGCTGTGTTCCAGTTTGTTGGGCTTGCAGTTAGATGTACAGTAATTGAAGGTCGTCAGCGTACAGACGATTTTTGCCGTGAGACAGAAGAATTGACACTTCATTAACACATAATGAGAAAAGTGATGGGCTTAATACTGATCGTTGTGGGACACCTGATACTATGACCCTTCATGGCGACCCTTTAGTCCTCATCGTTACACACAGTTAGCGAGATTTCTCACAGATTGACTGACTTGGCTGCGTAATTGCCTGTGGGTGAGATGGTTATGAGCGGTCTGGTGCCGTTTGTATTTAAAACGTATGTAGACTCAAAATTAGATGTAGATTACACCAAAAAAGAAAAATGTTGCAAGACTACTAAAACAGATGTGGTGTGTGACGTAGACCAGGATAAAAGTTTCCTTGTCATGAGGGGAAAAAAGGAATTAAGTTCATTAATTCTACAGACTACAGCTACCTGATGGCACAGTGGTTAAGGCAATAAACTCACTCCAATATTTTACAGGCTTCGGTGCAGTATACCATGTCTCGACATTAACATGTTCTCTGCATACACATCTCGAGGAGTGCTAATTTTTTATTTCTAAAAAATTTATTTTTGAACGTATCCAGTGATGATTACTCTTTTTAGTTTCATTACATTTTTTTTCTCATGTACACTGCTCGACAAAAGAAGTGAAGCACCAACAAGTGGAGAAGGAGACGAAACTAAACTTCACGGGTTGCGAGCCAATGTGATCTTATTTCACTTACTACAAAATCAGATAAGTTTTACCAAGAACTTGGCAGTATGAACCCACTTATCGGTATGGTATTGCACATCTTCTAGCGTGGATGCATGAACTGATTCGGTTGGAGAGAGTGTCACAAAGCAGTTGTACCCTCTCTATAGGCATGTTGAACAACAACTGATGTAACTGATCCTAGACATCGTCCACAATGGCACTGGGACATGGTGATCCGACACATGTTCTTATCGGGGACTGGTTTGTGGATCTCGATGGCCATTTGTAACAGTGTCCTGGTCTCCTCACGTGTTTTGCAACACAAATGACTGTTTCTGTTCATGGGTGCACGCTCTAATTACTCTCAGTCTCACTGCAGCAACCGTGACCGAGGCTGGACAAACCAACCACAGACCGCTGGTACCTCGAATTTCCTACAAATTCTGTAAATTTACCAAAAGATTTTTTCGAGAACTAACGTTGCTGATCTTACAATAAAAATAACTTTAGTTGCTCATCTCGGTAATCCAGTGCAAGGGATATGCGTAGTCGCTTAGATTCTGGTAGCGTTCTTCTGTGCAGGATTACGTCCCAAAATTTTTCAACTGCGCTAGTGCAGCACTGAAAAATACGTCACAAGCGTTTTCTAGGGGGATTTATTGACAGATGCACAGCAATTTTCCAAAACTTCCACGATAATTATTGCCGGACGACGCGAGCTGAAGACCCTGCCACTAGAACGTTCATGGGTACCATGTCAAAAAATAGAATGTCGGACATAGAGACAACTTAATATCATCCAAGTGCCAAACGCCCAGAACAGCTAGCGTTAACCATCATGAAGTTTCGCCGATGTTCCTTGCGCAATATTTTACCAAGTATTCACATTAATGTGTGAAAGAATCTATTTCTCGACTGAACAAACCCCACGTATTTCAAATCGACTGCTTCAGTTTCAAAAAACATTAGGTAGTACGCCCTCTTCTCAGTTTAGACAAACGACGGGCTGATCGGCAATCATCACGTTAGTAAATGCAATACACGAGCAGTTAAAATGCGATACAAGAAGAGTTAAAACACAAGGCACAGGGCAGAGTTTACATGGTGGACAGAGGGACCACACACGATGACTTTGACCGAAATGGAGGGGAAAATTAAGATTATTATATATATATATATATATATATATATATATATATATATATATATATATATATATATACTCCTGGAAATTGAAATAAGAACACCGTGAATTCATTGTCCCTGGAAGGGGAAACTTTATTGACACATTCCTGGGGTCAGATACATCACATGATCACACTGACAGAACCACAGGCACATAGACACAGGCAACAGAGCATGCACAATGTCGGCACTAGTACAGTGTATATCCACCTTTCGCAGCAATGCAGGCTGCTATTCTCCCATGGAGACGATCGTAGAGATGCTGGATGTAGTCCTGTGGAACGGCTTGCCATGCCATTTCCACCTGGCGCCTCAGTTGGACCAGCGTTCGTGCTGGACGTGCGGACCGCGTGAGACGACGCTTCATCCAGTCCCAAACATGCTCAATGGGGGACAGATCCGGAGATCTTGCTGGCCAGGGTAGTTGACTTACACCTTCTAGAGCACGTTGGGTGGCACGGGATACATGCGGACGTGCATTGTCCTGTTGGAACAGCAAGTTACCTTGCCGGTCTAGGAATGGTAGAACGATGGGTTCGATGACGGTTTGGATGTACCGTGCACTATTCAGTGTCCCCTCGACGATCACCAGTGGTGTACGGCCAGTGTAGGAGATCGCTCCCCACACCATGATGCCGGGTGTTGGCCCTGTGTGCCTCGGTCGTATGCAGTCCTGATTGTGGCGCTCACCTGCACGGCGCCAAACACGCATACGACCATCATTGGCACCAAGGCAGAAGCGACTCTAATCGCTGAAGACGACACGTCTCCATTCGTCCCTCCATTCACGCCTGTCGCGACACCACTGGAGGCGGGCTGCACGATGTTGGGGCGTGAGCGGAAGACGGCCTAACGGTGTGCGGGACCGTAGCCCAGCTTCATGGAGACGGTTGCGAATGGTCCTCGCCGATATCCCAGGAGCAACAGTGTCCCTAATTTGCTGGGAAGTGGCGGTGCGGTCCCCTACGGCACTGCGTAGGATCCTACGGTCTTGGCGTGCATCCGTGCGTCGCTGCGGTCCGGTCCCAGGTCGACGGGCACGTGCACCTTCCGCCGACCACTGGCGACAACATCGATGTACTGTGGAGACCTCACGCCCCACGTGTTGAGCAATTCGGCGGTACGTCCACCCGGCCTCCCGCATGCCCACTATACGCCCTCGCTCAAAGTCCGTCAACTGCACATACGGTTCACGTCCACGCTGTCGCGGCATGCTACCAGTGTTAAAGACTGCTATGGAGCTCCGTATGCCACGGCAAACTGCCTGACACTGACGGCGGCGGTGCACAAATGCTGCGCAGCTAGCGCCATTCGACGGCCAACACCGCGGTTCCTGGAGTGCCCGCTGTGCCGTGCGTGTGATCATTGCTTGTACAGCCCTCTCGCAGTGTCCGGAGCAAGTATGGTGGGTCTGACACACCGGTGTCAATGTGTTCTTTTTTCCATTTCCAGGAGTGTATATATATATATATATATATATATATATATATATATATATATGTGTGTGTGTGTGTAATTCATAAGGGACCAAACTGCTGAGGTCATCGGTCCCTAGACTTACACACTACTTAAACTAACTTAACACTAAGGACAACACTCGTATCCATGCCCGAGGGAGGATTCGAACCTCCGGCGGGAGGGGCCGCACGATTGGTGACATGGCGCCTCCAACCGCACGGCCACTCCGCGCGGCATTAAATAATAAATTCGGCAAATCATTAAGAGCAACAGACCCCGTACGATGGAGTAAATGTTAGGAATGAGATGTCAACATTGGTTTACTATAGCCACCTTTATAACAGGATCTTTTTGACCCAATAGTTTTTCTCATATGTTCCTTGTTGTTCGAGTATAATTCTGCGAGACAGAAGGAGTAAAGTTTTCGCAGAGTCGCTGGCTCCTTACGGCATTCACTACATGTCAAACTAGTCTGAAACAGTACTCTGATAAACACTCTCCTTGGACTTCTTTGGGATTGTAGCCACGCGGAATGGCCGTGAGGTTTAGGGCATCATGTCAAGGACTGCACGGACCGTCCCGCCGGAGGTTCGAGTCCTCCCTCGGGCATGGATGTGTGTGTTGTTCTTAGTATAAGTTAGTTTAAGTAGTGTGTAAGTCTAGGAACCGGTGGAATAAGCCGTTTGGTCCCTTAGGAATTCACACGAATTTCAAAATGTTGGGATTGTAAGCCTGGCTTCCTACATTAATTTACACAATAGCAATTCAGCAAACTATATAATGTAGGAAACATGTTTGTCACGTTCACTTTCTCTACACCTCATTTCACGTGCTCATTTCGAGTCTCTCCATGGCATTAACCTCCCCCCCCCCCCGCCCCCCCTTCACTGATACGATAATGATTGACAAGCTCTAAAACTTCTATACCAATGATACAATCTGTTTATGCTGATTTTCCCTTCAGTGCGTGCAGTAAACTCTTCTTACGGATAAAAATATTCGTCCTGGCAACAGGTAGAATTGTGGGCACAATTTTATGCAACCTGCAAAAATCAGAAAAATCAAAGCCCATTTGCCGAAGACAGAGCAGCTGGAAAGCATACAGTTTCGGGGTGGAAACTCGTTAGGGGTTGTCTCTGGGTTGGTGGCAGCAGCAGGTTGAAGCTGCGAGATAGCGGTAACTTAGTGAGGAGAGCGCCACTCCGCCATTAAGTTTAATCTGCCTCTGGCAGCGCGGGCTCGTGCTGCTACTGCCGCCGCTGCTTTCGCCACTTTACGAGCAAGGGGCGGGCACGAAGCGCTGAGGGCCTCCGCCACCCCCACCAGCTCTCGTAACCACCGCAAGTAGGCCCTCTCACTAACCAACTCACTTAAAAGCTATTAGCCTCCGAGTACCTTGTCACCGAGGACAGATTTTAGGCAAGGTACATTCGTGGTCATTAAAATTGCAAGACCATGAAGGCAGCATGCAACAAACGTCCAGCTGGCATGGACTGCCAACAATGATCAGCATTAGTATTGTAGCAGTGATGCCACGACATTCTGCAATTAAGGAAATATCAAGGAACTGGTTTCTCACCCAGAAATCACTTATAAATTATGGTCGTTTATGAGAAGATCGTTTAAGGTCCATCTACAAGTATGTGTCAGGTCGTGCCCTGTCTAGACTGCAATATTTCATTCTGTGATATCCCTGATCGCTGTCATACGAATATTGAATCAGTGGATTCGGGGCCACCATATTCAACGCTATGCAGCATTTCCACGAATCGCGGTGGCTATCGCCAGAGAGTACAGACATATTGTTTGCTCGGGCCTCCAGGACATCACATACCTTAAGTGCGTAATTGAGCATGTTTGTAGTGTGATGTCGTTTGCACGACGGACTGTTAGAATGGTGATCATCCTGTGGTTTCCTTTCACTGGCAACAAAAAAAGGCGTCCGACAGTAGCCGCCCAACGACGAGACGAGTTCCCGTTTTGTGTACTTTATAAATACGGATAAATCCGTCTATAGAGGTTCCGAGGACCACAAACATTGTCAGTTAGCATTAGTCATTGTCATATGACATCATATGACCCCAACAACTGGTGCGATGGCTTTGAAGCCACTGGGAACGCAAACTAAATATCTCTTTCTTGCGTTGCCAGTAATTTTGAGACTATGTACCGTATTGGATTAGATTTCTGACCTGTTAAAACCATTGACGGTGCTTTACCTTCGAGATCTACATGATGTCTTTCAACAAGCTAACTCAACATAGCATACTTACCATTTCATCTGATGCACCTCAATACGAAAGGCGTTTGACGGTTGCCCTAGCCAGCATACCCTCCAGAACTCTGACCCTCTGAAAGCATCTGGTCATGGGTTGCTGAGAGGCATTTCTTACTCGCGAGTCCATATAACTGAAGAACTATGGTACAGAGGTAAAACGCGTGGAAAGTAGGTACTGGTACTTGTGATCCAAGCTCATTTTGACTTATGGCCAGTTGGGGTAGATCTGTTGCTGCTGACAGCTCTATGCACAAAATCTCTCACTCAGCATTCCCCCAAAATCACCTACAAATGTAATCGCTCTTCATCCTACTATATGTATGCAAGAAGATAAGTCAGTTTTCGTTCAGTTAATGAAAAACGGCTCCAGTTCATTTTGACAACTGTACTGAATACACTACCGGTTTCGGCCTTCATATGAGGCCGTTTTCAAGTGGCCCTGAAAATTAGCAACACAAATAAGACATTTGGTGCAATTTGCGATCTATAGACTGTTGCAAGAGGGAGGAAGGGAAGGGAAGGGAAGTATGGGGCACAACGAAAGGATTAGACGCAGAACCAATCTGCTAGTTACATGTTATAACTGAATGCAATGCCTTGTATGCATAGGTTCATACATAATAAAACCAGCTGTAGTTGTTGTTAGTGGATTTCTTCACTATTTTATACGAAAGGCAACTAACGTAAACCGCATGGTTTTGGAACAGATCAGAAAACAGCTAATGGGTGAAGATGTTATTAAAGAGTATAGACGTCTTAGACGAAGATGTCACCAATGAAGAAGTATTGAAAGTGATTTGGGGTATGATCCGCTGATGCAGCTAGAAAATGAGTCGACATCAGGAAGTGGTGCTGCATTATACGGTAGAGATGAGAGCAGTGGTTCCTTGTATTATCCATCACCACCAAGGAAGGAAAGAACCAAATTCACTGTTGTACTGGCACAAAAATGATTGATTAAAAGTTAGACAGCTTTGAAAAACTTCGAAAACACGCTGAACGGCATGGTAGAAACAGGAAGGTGCTACAAGATAGAATGAGTAACAAATTACGTGATCAGTTCATTGCAACACGAAGAACACGTGGAATACACGCAATTGAATGCTACAAATCTGGAAGTTGTCTTTTAAAGCACAAACAACTCCTTCACACTCAAATATTCCAACGTATGGCTGCAGCAGTTCAAGAGAAAAAAAGAAGACAAGATTTTGTCTCACGCAAAAGCCGGTGGTAAGAAAGTTGATGTGTTTGTTACAGAAGTACGGCTTTTTATGGATGTCTACACTCGTATACCAGAGTAGATAATTAATGCAGTTCAATGAATATCTGCTGAAGAACTACGCTCTGCTAGAACTCTTGCTGTTAACAGAGCAAAGGCGATTTATGGTGCCATGTTTTGACTTGCAGCACCAACCCATCCATAGTTTGAAAACTAAAAGAAAGCCAGCAGTCCGTGTGCCGACTCGCCGTGCTGTTCACCACAGCTATATGCGCCTACGGATGCACACGCAGAATGCAAGTAAGCCTGCAAGTCAAGATGCAGCTGTGCGCTCTGTTAGCGTTTTAGTCTTTGTAGCAAGATTTTACAGAAATTATTTATAAAAAAATCGCTTTTTGCTTTGTGTATAGCCTTATACCTGTATATCAACTTGATGATGAAGTGTCCATCATCTCGCTAATTGTCATACTTCCTGTGATATTCTCATCTAAGTAAGTCACTGAGCGAAACTGAAAAAAAATTGCAATGAAAAATATGTATCGATTTGATTTTGCGTTTGGTGCGTATTATACCGTGTGTTCCTGTGAATGAAAGTTAGCTACGATTTTGAATTTTCCTTTAGACTTGGGAAAAGGTCTCCATCTGGCCCTAATATCGAGAAAATGGAACTGATGTAGGTCGTACTCTTCCGACCAAATGTGCATCAGATTGATATATACATAACATGCCTCTTATCTCCTAAACCGTTTAAGATGTCGATACGAGATTTTGGCAAATGTTATCAATTAAACAGGAGAGTATTTTGCTGTATGGTTGACATATAGAACTTTCATATCAACGGCGGTATAGCAGAAGCTATAGTTTTCATCTTATTTTTACAATCCACTATTGTAATTCTTTTAGGACTCTTCGACAGCTATTGAAAAGAAGAACTTCTGTTATGGGAGTAAACGTGAAATTTCTTATCTTATGTACAGGAAACCGTTACAGTGAGGTTTTCTGTAAGGTGTTGACCACGGTGGCCGCCTATTGCTTGTTGAATAAACACTCTGTTTCAACATTCTGTCGCAATAGCTATTCCAAGAAGAGTTTGTACAATTTATGCTGTGTTTTGGCAGCAAAAAGCAAAATTAAATCTGTCAACAAGAGAAATGTAGCCTGCAAGATTTATTGTATGCTGCAAATCAAGGTTTATTGCAACATCATGCTGCAGATCGTATTTCACCCGATAAAACGAACCAAATAGGTGATGAAGGGACATAGTCGTAGGAGAACATATTGTAGCATTCAAACGTCACAAAGCATATTGTACCAAATTTAAATTGGTGATAAAAATAAATTTGGAACAAAGTATAAATGCACTTCTCCATGTGCTGAAGAAGTATAAAAAGTTATCTACGGTATGGTTATAAAATTACATCCAGTCAGCGGTGGCAATGGCAACAAGCTTGTTGAAGAAGAAGCAGAAAGAAGGAATAAGAAAAAGTCATGTTAAAACACCTAAATTTCTGCCAATATCTAAGACATATGGTGAAATTATCTGATTTGTAATTCCACCATTGGCAAAATTGTTAAAAACTGGGTCATTAGCGGGAGAAGCTGCTGCCATAACCCAAACAGTAAAGAACACACAAAACTACAGGAGAGACTACAGAAATCTAAAAGGAATAACAGGATGATGGAGGTAATTACTCATCTGCAAAGAACTATCTGTAAAACTGTACATGAAAGGACTTGGCCTATTTATTACACAAAAATCCGCTAATTATACTACCGGACAGACCACTTAGCAATTCTGATCTGCTTGAATTCGAAAATAAATGTAAAATCTTAAGATTTTGTGGTACGTTTACATGGAATACATTGCTAAAGACTATGTGGAAATGCAAGGCGTGTGGGATTGTAAATTTTGACATTGCAGAGGGATCTGGAATGCAGTTGGTTGTGTGTGTTAAAAATAATGGAATAATCCGTTATATTTTGATTTGTACAGTGATTTGGGTCTCCAGAATAATTGTGCTGTTGCTTCAGCAATAACTGTGTGTTCCCTACGCTATCAAGACTTTCATTCACACATATATGTTTATTTCCATCTAATATTTCCCCTGACAAATGCTTAAAAATAAGCACCATGCACATCATTGCATCATTTGAGGTTTAGATGCTATATCGTACACTCCGACTTCAAAAGAATGCTCATCAGTATTAAGTACAAATTAATTCCCTCCCCCCTCCCTCCCCCTCAATATAACTAAAGGGTAGAAGGCGTATTGCACTGATCAGTCTGGAAATTCAAAACAACATTCCCAATATCATTCACGTTAACAATAAATAGAAGATGGATAAAGTACTAAAAATAAACTTCATTTAAGAAGTGTCAAAGTTGTGAAGAAACCTCCAGACTTATACGATTTTGAAAATTCAGATGCAGTTATAAAATTATCTGTAAACGGTTTGAGATACATGCAGATATTAATACGAGGGTGAGTCAAATTAAAACCGTAAATATTTTTTTAAATGTTATTTATTGTGCACAAGTGGTACAAAGCTGTATCACGTTCCAACATAAACTCCCCCACGGTCAATGAAAGTCCTCCAGCGCTTACAAAGTGCATAAATTCCTTTACAAAAAAATTCTTTTAGTAGTCCGCGCAACCACTCAAGCACCGCAAGGCGTACCTCTTCATCAGAACGGAACTTCTTTCCTCCCATTGCGTCTTTGAGTGGTCCAAACATATGGTAATCACTTGGCGCAAGGTCCGGTGAGTATGGTGTATGAGGGAGACACTCAAAATGCAGGTCTGTGATTGTCGCAACTGCTGTACAGGCAGTGTGGGGCCTTGCATTGTCATGTTGCTAAAGGACACCTGCTGACAGCAATCCACGTCATTTTGATTTTATTACAGGGCGCAGATGATTTTTTAAGAGATCTGTGTATGATGCACTGGTGACAGTTGTCCCTCTAGGCATGTAATGACACCTTTTTCGTTCCAAAAGAGAGTCAGCATAACCTTCCCTGCTGATGTTTCTGTTCGAAACTTCTTTGGTTTTGGTGATGAGGAATGATGTCATTCCTTACTCGCTCTCTTCGTTTCCGGTTGGTGGAAGTGAACTCAGGTTTCGTCCCCAGTAACGATCCTTGCAAGGAAACCATCACCTTCTCGTTCAAAGCGCCGAAGAAGTTCTTCACAAGCATCAACACGTCGTTCACTCATTTCAGGAGTCAGATGCCGTGGCACCCATCTTGCAGACACTTTGTGAAACTGGAGAACATCATGCACAATGTGGTGTGCTGACCCATGACTAATCTGTAAACATGCTGCAATATCATTCAGTGTCAGTCGGTGGTTTTCCTTCACTATGGGTTAAACTGCTGCAGTGTTCTGTGGAGTCACAACTCATTGTGCCTGACCTGGTCGAGGAACATCTTCCACTGAAGTCACACGATCTGCGAACTTCCTACTCCATACATAGACTTCCTGCTGTGACAAACATGCATTACCATACTGAACCTTCATTCGTCGATGAATTTCAATAGGTTTCGCACCTTCACTACGCAAAAACCGAATAACAGAACGCTGTTCTTCCCTGGTGCAAGTCGCAAGTGGGGCGGCCTTCTTTATATTGATACTGCGATGGTATGTGTGCATCTGCACTATGCTGCCACCTACAGGCCATTTTGCACGCTGTTTGTAGCACGCTAACCAACTTACAGGATAACGGCGCGAAATTTCGATTTGTTAGTACAAATTTAAGGTTTTCATTTGACTCACCTTCGTATGCTTAAAACAGAGATAAAAATGACAAAACAGACAATAGACTTTAGCCAGAAAGGCTTACAAGGATCAGTACTGGGTTTCTCAAGGAGTCAAGTTTTGGCTAATAATATCGAGAACATTTATGATTCAGATCAACTGGTGGATATTTTACCTGTTAGCATGATCTATGTCTAGTGTAATATCGCAACAGCTTCATACCTTAATAACTGATTAATATATACTGTCTTCCCTGCAGTGGGACCAGAATACAAACTCGGTGATGTGCCGAGCAGCTGGATACACCTCGCATTGACTCTTCAGACATTAGACAATCTTGAGTTGAATTTTGATGACTGGGACAGGAATCTACTTGAGTTTTGATGACCGTAAACTGTGGTATGTTTTCAACTGAAAGTATAAAACCAGCCCACATACCAGTCTGCTCCGCAACAGAAAGGCAACACGGTAACACTTCGGAATTATGAGTTCCTCGGCTCATAGATATCAAACTGAATATAATAACTCTTGTTCATTCATTTGTCATATATTTATCTGCAACAAAATTTGCTTCGGTGACTTTCAATTATAACGATAAGTTAAGAATACTGATTGGCATCGAGTGTGAGCAGCAGTTTCTACACTTGGAAGGCACATTTATGAATAATGATAGAAGAGTTCCTGGTGAATCACCGTGACTTACATGTAATGTGTTCATCTTTCTGTTTCTAGAAATTCGACACAAACCTAACAGCATCAAAGTTGGACGCACAAGAAAGGTTGGACGAAACTTACATATCCATACCAAATTTGGACCGGAATGCACTACAAAACACAGGATGGTTCATTGACAGATCTATACACAATCACTTTGGCATGCGTATCATTTTCAGAACGTTGAAAGGGTTCTTTAAGAATAATAAGTGTCATTATTAATAGTAAACAGGAACTGATGTGGAAACTGATATGGGAAGGGCAGCAGAAATCCGTATCAGATGAGGACCGACTACCATTGTTACACATGCCAAATTACGGAGTTTAGCTGCCATTAAGTTTCTGTTCATGGGAACTCTATGAGTATCCACTTCCGAATGGCAACACGGCATAGCTGGATGATAAAGATGGCCATTGATCCAGAAAAAGGTTTTCCAAATTGTGTTCTACAGGAGCTGAATAAATGTTCTGTGAAAATTTTTTAACCACATGGTGTTTTTATGACATTTCTTGTTTTTCAAAATTTTATTAGGATTTCTGTGTTATTATTCATGATGTAAAATTGAAGAAATCACTGAGTAACGATAGTTTTTCTCATCTTTTTAAAATTTTGTTAATTATTTTAACCTCCAAGACAAACAAGGTGTTCCATCCAAGCACTATACATCCCAAAGTGTTCCATCAGAGAAAAACACATTGATTCATTGTTCTGGCGCTGTAGACAAAAAGGATAGGGATTGTGAATATAAAATTCCAGTGTGAATTCTTTTCGGGTTATCAGCCGAGTGGTGGGATAAATTCATCAGTAGAATACGCCGAGAAAGACTGCAGTCGCAGGATTCCAGTGTATTTGACAACTGGAACCTTAGCAATGCCATAACTTTCCCAACTTCCGTGTGTTACTCATATGATAATCTCCAACGTAACTGGAACAGTGACAGTATTGGCCCACAGTACGACATGTACACAAGATGTCACATTTCTTACTACGCATGTGATGATTTTGGATACATGCCAGACCTGCAGAAGTTTAAATAATTAGCGCCAGTTACCATAATCAATTGCACAAAGTAGAACGAGAACATTAAGAAATTGAATCATTAGACCATTTCCCCCTAGCTCTGTGTTATAAAGTAATCAACTTTCAGTGATTAGTACAAATGTACAGTACTGTTTCACATCCGATGTAATCCACAAGGGCACCTCCAAGTGTGAGCATTTTCATGGATTGGCGGGGTTTGTGTGATGGGTATCGACAGTTTATGTATAAAGACACTGTATTCATTGCATTCATCAAGACGGGACGAGTACTGACGACATTCTCCACAATCGTTTCTTCACCTGAACCATTCAGTACAATACAGAATGCTAAGACCCAATGAAAAGCTGCTTGGCTGACCTGCTTTCACAATAGAAAGTGTTGAGGCTATGAGGGAATCCACCTTGAAGACACGGTGACATCATTCCGAATCTACGAAGACAGCATAGTTTATACGAAAGACCTCGAAAAAGTTGTGTGGCTTCGAAACATTTTCACAATTGCATCGATGAGAAACCTTGAAGATCTCAACTGCCCAACTGTTCACTGAAGAACAGTATTGTGAACACATAAATCATTATATAAGTGCTTCAGAAAAGTGCAAACAGTTTTGAGTTGGGTTATCAATAAATTATACTGTCGTTTCAAAACTGTGTATTCTATTATTTACTGACAGCCTCCTACACCTCTTGCAGGGTTCACGTAAGTATTCATTACATACTGCCTTTGGTAGAAGTCGAGGACTCAAGCCGTAACTTAAGAAACACATCTTGATAAAGCAAGAATCACAATAGGTGTTAAATGGTTCTTTATTGAAATGATCTGCTTTGCAACTTGTAGCTGCATCCTCAGATAAACATGTGAGTAGAAGAACGGGAAATCAGTAAAATAAATACTATTGTCTTCACCTCAAATTAAAAAATGATATAGTAAATAACGACTAAGAGTATTAACATGGGTTCATAAAAAATGCCAACCAGGGTTAAATGAACGACCCAACTTTCTCAGTCAAATCAATGAAGGTCAGGTAATTAAACTGGCGGAGCAATCAAGATAGCTGCCCTAAATACAAAGGGATTCTACAATAAAACTGTCAAGACTACTGACAGGGTCTAAAATTCAACGTCTGAAAACGTGAAAGTGAAATGTAGGTAATTAATAAAATGAGAATTTAATTACATAAACTCAATATTGGCTGAACGGTATGAAGTGGAACAGACGTGTGGTGGCAGTATATGATAGTATGCAGCCAGCAAAACACATCAGCGATAAATCCCAATAAAATAGGAAACATGAGATAAAAATTGAGCATTACTAGCCAATAAAGATAAATTGGGGGGAAAAATAGGTATTAAGAAACAGACTAAACAAAAGACGCAGAAAAATAAGAGTGTCGGTATTAAGTAACTTAGCAGGATGTGTAGCTCGGTAGTTACGTAACCAGAACAAAAACTGGCGAGACGCAGTGGAACACTAACCACTCGGGGGCAACGAACAGACCGTCAAGGCCAGTGCACCACATACTGGGTAGCGAGCGACACCACACAAGTATGAGAGAACCAATAAATGATATCAATTAACAGTACAGAGGATGTTAGTTATCGTCGCTACAAAGCTGATTAATACAAAGATGGCAAAACACAATAAAACATGGAACATGAAAATATCTTGACAGAAAATAAAAGACCGGCGGCTTTATCTGAGAATAATGTTGGAAACATTTACTTAAAGACGGTGAGAAATGTAATGCAAATCTCAAGAAGAAGGGGGTGACGGAAAGTAAAACTGCGTTTGGATAACAGTAAGTGGAGGAGGGGGGGGGGGGCAGGGGAGGGAAACAGAAAGAAATAGCAAATAGGGTAAAAACATTTAACATAAACAATTTATTATTGTAGTAGTATAAATATAAACAAAGCTAAGAAACCCTCTTTAGAGAGTCGAAATTTGCAAGAATATTGCAATCTCCCAGTTCAGTTTGACCATTTCATATGTCTTAGGGAGATGATACTTTCAACAAATAGCCTCAGTTTCTTCCAAAATATATAAAGTAGACCTTATCATCAAATTGTAAGATGTTTAGATTATTCGTCAAGTTAATGATGGTACGCCTTTGTTGTCTATTAAAAGTTGATTCTGATCTGATTAAATTCAGATGTTCTCGAAATCTGATGTTCTTCCAGTTTGTCCACTGTACATCATGGAGTAGATGACTCATCAGATGCAATAGACACCTGTGGCGGAGTGTTTGTGGCTTGTGGTACATTCATTGCGTTTCTATCTGCCACTGTGTTACTGAGCATATGACAGGTAGGCTTTATAGTTTTAGCATCAAGGAGCTTATCTCCTGCGATGTTTTTACAAAGTAAGGAAACTGATGATATACAACTTCATCCACAGTCTTATGGGCCAGATTCACCAAGATTATGTCATCTCACTTAAGGCAATGAAAATGGGTGGCTCTAATGTGTTTTTAAAGTATTTGTTAATATTAGTCACAAAATTAGCATCATAACCGTCGCTGCATGCTATGTGTTGAATGAGTCCATATCCTCTTTCTAAAGTTTCATCAGACAAGGGGATGTCATACATCCTGTAAAGCTATGGTCTGAATATAGCCATTTATGTTATGAATAGCAAGATCAGTAGCAGTAGCTTATCCCTGTGGATACCGAATTGACAGCTTAGAACTGTTCCAGTCTTTAAATGACCCAAAAAAGTAAGTGATCAACCATCAATATGTTGCATAGTGAAACGGAGAAACTTAACAATCATCCTTTGTCTCTTCAAATAAAAGAGGTATGTCGTCCACATTTCTATTCCAGAATACGATTTTGTTGGCATGGGTTGGAAAATTTGTCATAACATCATATTAAAAGGTAGTCCGCCCCCGCTAGCTGAGTGGTCAGCGCGACAGACTGTCAATCCAAAGGGCCCGGGTTCGATTCCCGGCTGGGTCGGAGATTTTCTCGGCTCAGGGATTGGGTGTTGTGTTGTCCTAATCATCATCATTTCATCCCCATCGACGCGCAAGTCGCCGAAGTGGCGTCAAATCGAAAGACTTGCACCAGGCGAACGGTCTACCCGACGGGAGGCCCTTGTCACACGACACTTCACTTCATTAAAAGGTAGACAGAGAAATATTGTCAACGTCCTATGCTAGTGACGATCCACTTGCCAGTCTTTGATGTTGAATGTAAATGTCCCTCACCAAATCTAAAATTGTTGTGTTTCAACTGATTGGTGCTAGGACATCATTGATCTAGTCTGTGGACCTATTACTGTGGGTTCATAAATCATAAGCAATAATATCCCGTATGTGATCTAACGGAATGCTGGGATATGTATTCTGAATGCCCAGCGATATGAGTCCCTGTGTTTCGATCATATACTCTCTGTTTGAAACGTTATAGTTTGCAGGATGTTGGTAATGTTTATTTAACATATTAGGTCTTTTAGATGTCACATCCTACACCAACACATACGTAACTACAGGTCTGAAAGGTGTATTACTCTTACATAGCTTAATTATGGCCTATAACTTGGGAACTTTTGGATTCATCGGAACAAGTTTCTTTTTCTGAAATATATTGGGAAAAATTTTAGTACCACTGAACACCTTGTTTAAATTAACTACGTACTTGGTAACAGGGTTTCAATGGTTGTATATTTACTTACTACTCATAAATCAATGAAGTTTTAAATATTTTTGCTACATGCAATGGGTAATACTAAAAAATCTTGGATGCCTTAGTATCCATCGTCAGGACAGAGTTATTTAGCAAATTGTGAAGGTATTTCTACATTACTTGAATTTTCACAGCCACCATAATTTGAAGGAGAAATGTGAAGGAACATTGAAGCTCTCTTCTGTTCCGTGTCACTGATGCTGCTAAACTTTGTCGTTATCTGAAATGAGTTACATGCTTTTAATTCTGCATCTGCAAGCCTTATTACAGAAACTGTATTTCATACTTAATGTATGTATTAGTTTATTGATTGGCGGATGAATATAAATGATTGTGATTATAATCGAAATATTGTAAATTGCTGGATAACAGCCAAGGGAACTTATTTTAAATGCATCGATACCAACTACGAAATAGCATTAGACGTGCCGTTGTTAATCTTAGCGTATGGAGAGTCTCTGTCATGCTGCGAGCAGAGAAGAGGCGGAGCAGATTGAGTCTTGAAAGAGTGCGAGAGTGTTAGTTGGGTGCTCCTGCAGATGTGGTACACAGCTATGATCGCGCCAGTGTATGCGCACCTACTTTGTAAGCCCGCGAGTATTGAGAACACGGTCGGAGGGGACAGGCGGAGGAATCTGCAATTCTAATTATTCCTGTACCATAACTATCTGTGGCTGTGGAAACGACTTGTGGTTCGCAACCAGCAGCAACAGAAGCAGCTCAGCCTTGCGTCAGCTACGTTCTTCGACGTCTGCACAGCTACAACATCATAAACATGAAAACTAATTAACTATTTATGCCAGTTTAGCTTGTTTGCTAATGACCAGTTTCAGTCTGAATTTTTGCAGCCTCAGTAACTGTTTATTCTTCTATTTCAGAACAGAGGCTTAACTAATTTACGATTTTGAGTACCAAATTAACTTCACTTATTCAAAGTAATGCAAATTTTCACTGGCAAAACCAGTAAAGAGGATACAGCAAAAATGAAGAGTGCGCAATTTCACTTACTCTTTATTTAGCTTAGCGAGTGACTTTTCCTGGCTTGGTACGTATCTTGTTGCTCTTATATTAAAAGGAAATTAGTTGCTCATTCGCTTACACTACACTCAATTCAATCTTTCAGTAATAAAAGTTAAATTGCTTGCCTTTTTCGAAATTTTGCATTACGTTATGCTGAGGTTACTGGAAGTCTTTTTGGTGTGTAACACTATTTCAGTTAGAGTCAGTCATTTGTAACACCAACACGTTCATTAAACGTTTGCTTACAGAATTTAGTATTTCAGAATAAGTAACTGACAACTCAGTGCTTTCTGATTAATTTATTTCCTCGTGAAATACTGTGTTTTGGAAATACGTGACAACCTTATGTTGGCGCGCCAGTGATGATTTGCTTAATTTTCTTTGCCATTACCTTTCTTAAGATTCTGGCTATTCCTTTCCGCAGTAGGCTGACGGCCGTTTAATTGTCCCTTTTGGCCGGCCACGGTGGCTGAGCGCTTCTAGGCGCTTCAGTATGGAACCGCGTGACCGCTACGGTCGCAGGTTCGAATCCTGCTTCCGGCATGGATGTGTGTGATGTCCTTAGGTTAGATAGGTTTCAGTAGTTCAAGTTCTAGGCGACTGATGACCTTCGATGTTAAGTCCCAGAGAGCTCAGAGCCATTTGAACCATTTTGAATTATCCCTTTTCTTGCTAATCAGTATTTTTTGCATTATCATTATTGTTTGAATAAAAAGTATTGCGTGGGGCTCTTCCCTCCCCTGTGTGGTCCGTGAGCGATTGCACTACATTCCACCCATTCCAAAATTATTATCAGTATTTAGGTTAGGTTTAATATCCAATTGGGCGATTTGGAAGGGGCAGGTCACACGTGGCAACGCTGGTATCAGGACAGCACAATATGGTACTGTCCTAGACACGAATCTTGCATTGTGCAGATTCGTAGCGCATTACAGCTTTTCGCTACGAGGAAAGACGCTCACGAACGGAAACAGTAAGCGATGGAAATAAGCCGCTAAAGTTCTAAATACGCACTCATCAGTAAAACAGACATCGTGACGAACCTAAATGAAATTTGGTAATTTGATTGTATTTAATGGAGAACAGTCGACAGAACAAAGGGCAATGCTGACAGCAGAACACATTGTTGAATAACCCACGGCTAGCATAACAGACGATACCGCTTGAAATAGAGAAACTGACGAAAATGGAATTCCTGGCACTTACTGACACTATGGAATTCCGAATAAAAATGAAAACCGATTGCATTGATGGAGGATCGAGGAAACCATTGAGAATGAACCACAATTAGTGTCAAAATTGGTAATAGCTGGAGATATAAATGATTTGTTGAGAACGTTTATCAGTACGACGAATTACTGATTAGTCCCAATCAATTACTGCCAAAATTGTGGCTCCGTACGAATTAATGCTAAAATTAATGCTTAGTTCGAAACAATTAACAGTAAAATTGATGCACAATTAAGTAGTTCGGAACAAAGCTAAAAGAAAGCAATCAAGATTCTTCAGAATAATATTGAAGTTGTTAACACGAAAGCAAATGAAATCAAGGAATAAATAATTGTAATGAAAGCCCAAATCGGTAATCTTAAGCAGCACATGACAGAGGTACAGTCAAAAATAGGAAATATAAATAATTGTTTTGAGACGCAAGTAGAGACTATCGAACAGAATCTTGAACAGACTGTTCATTATGGAAAATAAATAATTGAAAACTTAGAATTATCGCGTAAAGACAATAGGGAAAAGGTTACATATTTGCAAATTTTTGTATTAGACGTAGATACTAGATTAAAGAAAGAGCTAACTACAAGTGATGAAAAAAAGAGGGAAGTGGAAACGTTAGCGATTACCACTTCCCAAGTAGTTACAGAAAGTAACCGAACTAGAAAAGAGATTAGACGAAAACCTACAGTATGTGTCATACCACGCATATCATACTGTAATCTTAGCGAAGGAGGAGCTTTCGATCCCCTCAAAAAGCAGGGTGGATTGCACCCTACCGACTTCATTAAAAATTGCTAAAGGGTATTGTCTGAATCGTGGCTGGATAAGAGAAAAATTAACGGTGTAATCGACGTGATAGCGAGCGAGGCTAAGCGATGGGACTTAAACCTCGATGTTGAGAACTTGAGGAGTAAAAAATTCTTGAAAGAATATTGATCAGAGCAGAAGCAGGAGAGCGTATGGCGCGATTTCGTAGAGTCAAAATCCTAAGTTGCGAACCCGCGCAGATTGGTGAAACAGTTTTGCGAAAATTGGTTCCCAAATTAGAATATTTGCGTGATCGATGGCCTAAATCGGAGATTTTCTTTGAGTTGTGCAAGAACCTCCCAGGTGATTGCAAGAGGTACATACGCAGCAGTTACAGAACAGTTACTGCAATCTTACAATAGGTCGAAGACGAAGATAAGTGGCAGAATAACCGCGAAAATTTTAAAAGTCGTGGTAGGAGCAACAACTGCTACAACAGCAACAACAATAACAATAACCATGAGATTAATGGTAACCACCATCATCGTCATAATAACTCACACCACTACCTCAATAACTGTCATAGTGGGAACAATAACAGTAGAAATGATAGAGGTCAGTGTCAAGTGAATATGGTACGTGGTTCTCAGCAGAATGACAGTAGTCTGGAGCAATTTCAGCAATTGCTACTGTCGGAAAGAAACGGTCCTGTCTTACTTAATCAGGGAAATCATTAGCCGCGTCGGTATCTGGCCCACCAGTCGTGGGAAGACTTTCGTGGCCCGGAAGGACGTCGCTATGACAGATCACAATGTATAAATCGGCGATGGGAGAATGTGCAAGAAGAAAGAATGAGTAACGGACCCACGGTGGCAATAACTGAAGTTGAAACGGCAGTCGCCAAAGTGATAACTGCCGTAATAACGATAGAGTAGCGGTCGTTAAGGAAGAGGCGGCCTCTGTTAAAGCAACAACGGTAGTGCAGGCTGTAATACAAAGTGATTCGCCTGCGGAATTAAAGAAGCCGACATCGGATAAAGCTTCCGTTATCGCGCAGGGCATCGCAGAACGCATGTATGACGAACTGAAGAATTATAGAGCATTGTATGGAATGTGTGCTAATGGGGAGAGAGACAATATTACACACGTCCCAAACCGCATGAAATTAGCGTTTATGAAGAAACGGAAAGCTCTGTACGGAAGAGGCAGGCTTGTGCAATTATAGCAGTAATTGAAGTAGCCAATCCCAACGACGCTGGTCCTAAAGAAAACCGAGGCGAAATTTCTGAAGAGGAGCAAGACGAGTTTGCGGACGATGACCGGGTACGACTAACTGAAAACCACGTAGATTACAACATCTCCGAGATTAAGAATGACGTCATACAGTCAGACGAGAATGCTGTGTGTTGCGTGAGTTGGGGAGAAGAACTAGAAATAGAAACAGAACACATTTCTCCGAGCAATTTGGAAGATGAAAGCCCTCTTTCGGAAGGAAATTTACCTGACTTAAGAGAGTTAGCGAATTGTTGGTAATAAAATGTTCTTTAGTTGGACAAATTGATAAAAAGGTTACAGTGTTGGGATCAAAACGGCTTCAATAACCGTAGAACGGGCAGATATAAATTAAGAATGTCCAAGAAAAGAATATGAAAAAACCACCAGATAAACCACTGTCGGTTCACAGCCGGACGGATTTTTCTAGAAGTACCTTGATGTGGATGAGGACTGTTTATTGGAAGACGATTCCTAAAGTGTACAGAAATTATACTCTATAGAAAGATGAAAGAAGATTGAGAGTGTCTGTAAACACATGATTCGTCACCAAAGCAAGGACGAATGCTTGAAAATAGTGAAGACCAAGTACGACGAAAACACGGACAACGGTTAAGAAAGTGTTACAGGATGTTCAAAAATATCCTGCACATACGCAAAGATGATGATAGCGACACTTGGCGGGTGTGTTGGCCCACCAAGCACATTACCGAAAGAGTAGACTATTAGTACTTAGCCCATTGTCACTGCGGACCAAAGAAATGTACAGAGAAAATGGCTGACATTATGAATTTTAACGTATTTTGAGGAGAATACCAGATAGGATAAAGACTTGCGATTAGTGTCAGAGGGTGAAAGTGACCAGCTGCACAAATCGTGGTCCTATACAGAGCATAACATCTGATGATGTATTAGAGTTAGCGTGCACAGACCTCTATGGCCACCTGCCAAAGACGTCAGGTAAATTCGCCTACATGTTAGTAGTGCTGGAAGCCTTTTCGAAGTCCATTAAGTTATATCCGTCAAGGAAGACAACAGCTAAAACGGTTTATAACAAACTTGCAAACGATTACTCTGTGTATATCGGCAAACCAATAGCGATTTTGTCCGATAATGGAGTACAGTTTACATCCGAATTAGGGAACGAAGTTATAGAAAACAGTGGGGTTATCTGGCCGGAAATTCAGCTGAACGACACCTGCGTGAACTGGGGCGACTTAGTCGAAAGTATTGTCACCACTATGAATAGTTTGACACACGAATCTACAAGATTCACTACGGAGGAAATCCTATTAGACCATAAGTGTAAGAATTTGAGGAAGACATAATTGATTTTCCTTCGCGAGTTACTAATGATATTGAGGCGAAGAAAGGACGTTTACGAGAAGCACTGAAGAAGAAAGCCGAGGAGTGAATACGACTCATAACAGGAAAGCGCGGTTTGTTAAATTTGCAGTTGGCGATCTCGTCTCGTTAAAGCGAACGAGAAATCGAACGAGCTTGATAATGAGATTTCAGAATTTAAGTACATTTATAACGGACCAGTTAAACTTGTCAGTATACTTCACGCTAACGCTCACTGTTTAGCTTTCCCCAATTATGGCAAACTGACAGTTGTACGTTGTATTGTTGACTTGAAATTGTATCAATCGAGAAGAAATTAATGTGGAAAAGAATTTCCGGTAAAAAATTAATTATTATTGTAGTTGTCAAAACGTATTCAAAATTTATTTGTTGGACCAGACGATCATCGACAGATTCGCAATAAAGTATAACGATAAACATAGCTTACAGAGTAAATGTTCTAAAAGTAACAGAAATGAAAAAAATAAAAAAAACCAAAGATATGACTAGTGTGTATAAACGTCACTCTTGTATGTGAACCATTTGTAATTTTGTAAATAATATATCGTAAAAAATTCTTTTATATCATGTATTACGCAAGTGAATGCCAATGCACTTTAACAATGTTAAGTTTCTGGCATTGTGTATGCGTGTGAATATGGACAGCGTTGAGTTGCGACTGTAGTAGAAATATAAGGACTTGAGATCACTTGGGACTGTTTTCAAACAATGCGAGGCAGGTGATCGTTCTGGAACGTCACGATAAAAACAAATAGACAGGTCAAGCGTCCCATTGGGGCACTCCCGAGAATGCCATGTCTGGACTTACAACGAAGCGGCTTCCTTTGTAAGTAAATAAGCGTGTAGAACGCGACGTTTTTCTTTTCACCACAACGAGCATAAAGTTTTGATGGATTTATTATTCTGTTTCTTATCGTTTGACGTAATCCTTTGTGTATATTTAACTATGTTACTTACGTTTCCTTGTACACTACTGACGCGAAATTTTCGAAACACAGGAAAACACAGGAAACATTTCAATTGTAATGATTTGTTTAAAATATGTTATGGTGCACTATGATGTTTTGAGTTAGACAACACAGTGTTGTTGTGCTAATTACGTCCCCACACATAATTACGATAAGTAATGGAAACAAAGATCAACAAAATTTATGTAGACAAAACTGAGTGCATTAAACTATCTGCATTTCCGTTTGTATTACTTCCGACATTTCCTGAGTCTGTTACCCTTACGGAAAAACTGCAAAGAAAATGGGGCACATGTGACACGGAAAATACAGATGAGATACCATCTTATCCATCCAAAATTTTTTGCTGTTTAATATCTGGTGCTAAATTGTAATATAGTGCTAATTCGGAATCTGTAAGCTTTATTACAGAAAGTATATGTAATACTTAATGGATGAAATAGTGTATTTATTTGTGTGTGTATATAACTGATAGTAACTGTAATGTAAATATTGTAAACTGTTGGGTAGCAGCCAGTAGCGGACACTGAAAAACCTCAAGGAGTGGGCATTAAAGATAACATGGAGCCACCTTTACTGTTACCGTAATAAAAAATAATCAAGTCACAAGCAAAGTTTAAGAAACGAGTCCCGTAACAATATTTTTACTGAGAAATTACAATGAATTACTATTATTAATACTTCACAATCAACTGATCACTCTGAGTCTTGGCTAATCTTCACATTTGCACTTGCTACAACTAGGACTTCTTTCTTATTCATTCTTCAGTCTTCATATTTCTGCTTCTGAACGTAAACGAGCTTCCTATTCGGCGAATAGTCCGTATTTATAATGCTACGTATCAAAGGTTCTCTTTACAAGAAAACAGCAGAATATTTGCGACTTTTCTCGAACAAATGCCAGACAGAATAGCATATCGAGATCACTAGAAAGGCGGCGACTTTAATCGTAGGTATGTGTTAGCTATCTATGCACCAGAGAGAAACATACGAAATACGATGACGCAGACACACGTGCTACGTAGAAAAGTACAACTACTCAATATCTCGATCCAGTCGAGTCGACTGACGAAAGAAAGGAAGGAACGAATAGCGAGCGGGCAGACTGGCGGGGCCAGCGCGGAGTGGCCGCGCGGTCTGAAGGCGTCACGGACTGCGCGGCCCCTCCCGCCGGATGTTCGAGTCCTCGTTCGGGCATGGGTGTGCGTGTTGTTCTTAGCGTAAGTTAGTGTGCAAGTCTAGGGATCGATGGCCTCAGGAGCTTGGTCCCTTAGTAAATCACACCCTTTTGAACACCGCAAGGGGGAAGGGGTGTGTTGGCAGTGCGCCTCAGTGGGGTACGGGCGCCCCCGAGTGGAAGGGGGGGGGGGGGCGCCCTCAATATGTATCCGTCACTGGTAATAGCCAAGGCAGCTCTTTTTAAACGTATCGGTAGTGACGACGAAATGGCTGCAACTGTGCCGTTGTTTATCTTTGCGTATGGAAAATCTCCGTCACGCTGCGAGCAGTGAGGAGGCAGTGCACTTGAGTGTTGAAAGAGTGTGGAAGAGTTTGGTGGGCGTTCCCGCCGCTCTTATCACGTCAGTGTAGGACACCTACATTGTTATTCCGCCAGTATTAAGAGTTGTTAGAGTATTTAAAAGCTCCAAATAAGTAAGTGATCAACCATCAGTATGTTGCATAGTTAAATGGATTAATTCATCTGTGATGCTGAAACAATCATATTTTGTCTCCTCATATGAAATAAGAATGTCGTCCACATTTCTACTGAACAATACGGTTTTGTTGGGATCGATTTGAAAATTTGTCACAATCATATTAAAAGTTAGACATAGAAATATTGGCAATCCCCTATGCTAATGGCGATCCCATTGCCAGTCCTTGATGTTGAAAGTTAACGTCCCTGACCAAACCTAAAATAGGTATATTTCAACGCAGTACCAAGTGGTGCGAGAACTTCATTGATCTAGTCTGTGGACCTATTACTGTGGGTTCATAAATTGTATGCAATAATATCCTGCATGTGATCTAAGGGAATGCTGCAATACATATTCTCAATGTCCAGCGATATGAATTCCTGGGTTTCGAGCATATACTCTCTGTTTGGAATGTTATAGTTTGCAGGATGTTGGTAATGTTTATTTAGGCGTATGGCAAGGGTCTGTTCCATCCCAAATTTAAATAGATGCAAAACCACCAAGATTGGCCATCTTTTACAGAAGCTCGAAATTTAGAGCGGACTTCAATACGAGATGCCTATAACAGTTTCCACAACGAAACTTTGGAAACCTGGCAGAAAATCCAAAGAGATTCTGGTCGTATGTGAAGTATGTTAGCGGCAAAAAACAATGAATGCCTTCTCTGCGCGATAGCAGTGGGGATACTGTCGAAGACAGTGCTGCCAAAGCAGAATTACTAAACACAGCCTTCCGATACGCCTTCATAAAAGAAGACGAAGTAAATATTCCAGAATTCGAATCGAGATCAGCTGCCAACATGAGTAACGTAGAAGTAAATATCCTCGGAGTAGTGAAGCAACTTAAATCTCTTAATAAAAGCAAATCTTCTGGTCCAGACTGTATACCAATTAGGTTCGTTTCGGAGAATGCTGATGCATTAAGCTCATTGCGTAACAATCACATACAACCGTTCGCTCGATGAAAGATCCGTACGCAAAGACTGGAAAGTTTCACTGTTCACACCAATATTCAAGAAAGGTAGTAGGAGTAATCCTCTAAATTACAGGCCCATATCGTTAACGTCGATATGCAGCAGGATTTTAGAACATATATTGTGTTCGAACATTATGAATTACCTCGAAGAAACCTGTCTATTGACACACAGTCAACATGGGTTTAGAAAACATAGTTCTTGTGAAACACCTAAAAGCCGTAAATTCAACTAAATACCTAGGTATTACAGTTACGAACAACTTAAATTGGAAGGAACACATACAAAATGTTGTGGGGAAGGCTAACCAAAGACTGAGTGAGTTTTATTGGCAGGACACTTAGAAAATGAAACATATCTACCAAGGAAACTGCCTACACGACGGTTTTCCTTCCTCTTTTAGAATACTGCTGCGCGGTGTGGGATCCTTACCAGATAGGACTGACAGCGTACACCGAAAAAGTTCAAAGAAGGGCATCACGTTTTGTATTATCGAGATATAGACGAGAGAGTCTCAAAAATGATACAGGATTTGGGCTGGAAATCATTAAAAGAATGACGTTTTTCGTTGCTACGGAATCTTCTCACGAAATTCCAATCACCAACTTTCTCCTCCGAATGGAAAAATATTATGTTGACACCGACCTACATAGGGAGGAACGATTACAACGATAAAATAAGGGAAATAAGAGTTCGTACGGAAAGACATTGGTGTCCAGTCTTTCCACGCGCTATACGAGATTGGAATAATAGAGAATTGTGAAGGTGGTTCGATGAACCCTCTACCAGGCACTTAAATGTGGTTTGAAGAGTGTCCATGTAGATGTAGATGTAGATGTAGATGTAGATGTCATATCCTTATACCAACAGGTCTGACAGGCGTATCATCCTCATACAGCTGATTTATGGCCCGTAACTTAGGGAGCGTTGGATTCATTGGGATGAGTGTCTTTCTCTGAAATTTATTAGGAAAATTTTAATATCACTGAGGAACTTTTTTAAATTAGCTACATACTTTGTAAGGGGGTTTCAATGATTACTACTCATAAATAAATGAAGTTTTAAATATTTCTGCTACATGTAATGGCTAATACTAGAAAGTCTGTTAGCCTCTTGAATATCTTAGTATCCGTCATTAGAACAGAGTTATCTAGCAAGTTTTGAAAGTATTTCTACATTACTTGAATTTTCATATGACAGCAATCGCACCAAATTCGAATCATATATTGGAGATATTCCAGCAGGATAGTGGCTTTCATAGGTTGCAAGCCTCAGGTGGGAGGTTGATAGGATTTGTCGTATCAATGTCCTCATGAACGATTTGCTGGAGAATGATACCTTATACGAGCAATCAACTGACGGTGATATTTGTGGGCTGCTGTTGGATAGGAAAGTAGAAATTCCACATTGACACATTGTCACTTAATGGGGAAGTTCCGCTGCATAGCCCATAATGCATGCAACATGAAGTACCAAGTACCCAAAGAACCAAGTACAGGTACCCATTGTCTTCCATAATTTGTCACTCACTTTCTTGTTGAGTATATAAATGATTTCGGTTTGAAGAGTTATGAGGTCAGTGTCGTTCCTGATACACTTGAAAAGTACATTCATTTTCGAATAAAATAGTACTAAGAATAATGTTCCACTTTCTACATACATTCCACGGATGCGTCTCTTCAAAAATTTGCTTATATGATGTATCAGGAGCATACGCATATCACCAGAGTTTCGTATTCCAATGATGCAAAATTTTAGCTTGTGACACAGAAGGAGGTGTTTCCTTACAATGACCTGGATTCGATGGAAAGACCCCACAAAACCACACTGCCCAATGTAACCACATTTTCCGGCAAACAGAGAGGCACTACCATAATGGATGCGGACTGTCAGGTTGCTGTGAATGATTGGCAGGAATTCAATGTCCCTGATTTATGATAATATGCAAGATTACACATGAACGCCAATGTACACTTTCTTGCAGACATCTTTGAGAAGTTCCATACTGTACGCCTGGGCACCACTTTCCGAACCCTTTCTTCTATTTCACCACTCCAGGGCTGTCATAGGACGCAATGTTAAGGAAGACGCATGTCAATATCGAGCTGGTGACCACTTTTAACATGTCACTTTTCTTCGAACACAGTGTTTTCAGAGGAGTTGCCTGTGCATACACAGGTACCTCAAGGTGAATAATTCACGAAGGAGCAAGAAGTAGTACACTCCATCTGGTAATCTAAGTTACAACCTTTACTTCGAAGTAAACAACCTGTACCGCTTTGCTTCCGATGGATATTCAAATTGGAAACCGCCAGAATGAAGAAAACGATCGTGTATGAGCTGAGGATTCTGATGAGGGATATGTGCTAGAGACGGACCTGGAATATTTTGCCCATTTGCATGACACGCACAGTGACTTGCCACTGTGTCCGGAGCACCTTGTTCCACACAAGGATTCTATCCTGAGCCTGATGATAGTGCTGGGAATCAAACAAAGATACATCTGCTCTACAGAAACTTCCAGAAATATCTCACGTGGGGGATCAAATTTATTCGAATCACCTGTGGGATCTCTTTCGGCGAGTCACATTGATATAAGCACCGAACATAGGACATCCATGACACATGGATTTGAAAAAGAACTTTGACAGGCCAAATGTCAAGTGGGTCACCTTCTTCAATCAGAGATTAGTTTCTGTGGAAATAGCTAAGGTTCCAGTGCAGTCTTATCTGTATAGGTATGTGTCTTCTGGATCTCCCAAACTCCACTTGTAACGGTTTCGCTATGCGTTGCTAAGCCAAACTTGGCTGATCCCGAAGTACTGTATAATGACAGAGGATGGTTTCATTTACTAGGAAAGGACTGCAGTCAGCATGAAATAATTATCAACAATTCTGAAACAATCGACAAATATGGATATGTGGCCAACAATCCTTATTGAATACCACCTCAAAACAAGAAGAATATCGACCTGATACGAGACTAATCGAATGCGTCGCAGGTTGTGGAGTTTGTGGGGCTTTTATTCCCTGATGCTGTGCAAGTTGTTCTCGTGCTGCTTTATGCACGAACAGGCAATAGCTCTGTATACCTGAGCCTGCTTGCTCTTTACGTGCTGTATGACTTCAGCGCCTTCATCCCTCCCCCTCCCCCCCGCTCCCCTTGCCACCATAATGCACTTTTCATTTGTCTAATTCGGTTTTAATTTTAGCTATTATCCACTTTTTTAGTTGAATCATTCACTGGTTCCTCAGTGTAGCTCTGCCCACTCGTTCGCGCAATAAGGTCTATCTACCATAGTTTACCTACGGCCCGTGCCTGCACATGTTTGTCGGCTCATGTTACTACCCTTCTTTGTACCTTATAAAAGTCTGCTGGATCCTCTGTCACTGTGTTTTCCTCTAAAAGTTTACTACAAAACCCTACAGTCTTGGGCAACCATCTCCAATTACGCGTTTTAACTGTTGACATTTGTGGGTGACATGCACATTCTACCAGACAAATGCCTTTCGACTCTAACATCCATTTTTGACAATATGTGACTGTACGCGTGAGTACGCTCTTCTAAAAAAATTTAAAAATTATTGTTTATTGAATTTGGTTCCTTCTCTGTTTGACACTTGCAACTGTTTAGTAATAATTTTTTCAACAGGTCTATTTTCTTCTGAGGGAGACAAATAAATACTTGTCGAAACCATGTTAAAGTGTTAATAAATCTTTAACTATGCAACTGTTTAGCTACCATTTTCCAACCCTATAAAGTTTCTACGTACCCCATTACTTTCCGGTTCAAGAAGGAAAAGGTAATTATATTTTTCAAAACCAGCATTATGCTCTCCGAAACATTTTTGATCAGTATGTGATATCGTATTTGCCTATCGCTTCAGAAAAGATTCACGTTATTACTTTTCTTGTTGTATTTATTGTAACATATTTTGCAGAAAGGTAACCGTGCCAGATTTAGTTTTCTGAACTCTGCCGACATTTAATTTACTGTATCATTGGCTGAGACTGAAATTATTAAATGTGTTCGTCAGCAGAGAGGTGAAAAACAGTTTACGATTTTCTTTTTCCTATTCCCGTACTACGAAGATGCTTATACGGAATCAAGGGGATCGTATCGCCAAACTCAGCAAAATGAACGTGCCTGGTTTGGCACTGCAGATGGATGGCTCTGCACTGTTTCGCCGTATTCTGTACTCCCTGCAGAGTTTGTAGTCTTACCTCTGGTCTATCGAAAAGCAGTATCTATGCAGCAATACATCACTGTGACCTCCAGCCGCATCTCTCCACTAGAAAGTTCCAGTGCTCCCGACTTCTGACTTCTAACCTGAATCGCTTTTCTTACTAGTGAAAAGTACTTGCGGTTTGCCATTCGTTCTTTACGGTGGCAATGAGAAACGTCTTCGTCCCTCTAATGGAAGACAATTTTGTGGATCATTAACATAATAATTACTTCCAATTACTTCTGGTTTTCATCAATAAAATTGTCCACTATTTTCCACAGATTAGATTTTGTAACTGAAATTCGATTATGATCATACCTTCTGTGAAACGGCACCTATCCATACGGGGACGTTCTTATAGTCACTGAAGCCCTGAGACGAGTATATGAAGTACCTCACCCATTCCCTCACACTGTTCCGACTCCATTTCCCCACTCCTAACTTCTGTCCCCCCATCACCCCCCCCCCCCCCACACACACACACACAGAGACACACATAAACACACACTCCACTACACTCTGGATGATCTCGTTCGACCTGAGTTAGAATCTGTGCCAATAATAAAGATGTTAAACCAACGAATCTGTCTGTTTGAACATCCTAATTTCCAACAGTACTAGAGAAATTTCGTGGGATCTTCACGGCTAACTTGAACGTAGCTGGAGCAACCTACAGACTTTACTTCATCGGTAACAGATCACGGAATAAAAAGAAATTATGATTCAGAATTTTGTCTAAAACACTCGTGTCTCCCTGTTTGAACACGCTAATCTCCAAAACTACTTCAAATTTCACAGATATATTGAGCGTTGTTTGGAGAAAAGACTGGCTTTATTTCATCAAAATCGTAACGCGGCAAAATATGTTGTAATTTAAAGTTTTGTCTAACATCCTCTACTGAGCTTAGTAGTTCGGATGTTCAGTCATCACGGCGTAGTTAACAAAGTATCAATGGTAGCACTATTCGTTTTTCAGTACAGCAAAAAATCAATAGATGGCGCTGTTAGTTTTATTAACTCACTGACAGATGTGTTTCCGGAAGTTTACGTCAGCTACCGTATTAAGCGCCGTAATCTTATCTTTACGTATACACGCTAACACTGAACTTATTTGGCTAGCAAATGTGTATTTACTGATTTCACTTTGTCTATTAGAAATTTAACGACATTGCTTTACTTGTTTCGACAGGTTTTATTTATATTCTTTACTAGGAAAAACGATTTTAATAAGTTCGTTTTTGAGTACCTATTCATTACATTTCAATTTTGTTTTTTATGAACAAATGGCTAGAAAACTGTCTGAAGACGGCAGAATGATTAAAACACTGAGGACTATGCAGTCTCAAGAATCCAAAGAATATCATGGGGCAAGAATTGCTGTGGCTCTAGAACATCAGCCTTTAACTCACTCTTTGGAAACTCCTTCCAACAACAAGGTGCGTCTTAAGTCTGATCAAGAGCTTCATGCATTTTCTCGTTCCTGAAAACCTTTCACTCACGCGGGCTTAAAATTACTTCTCTCCCTCGTTTTTATACTCCAAGAGCTGCATATTCCTAATAGTTTACCAATTCACTTTAAACGTGTACGCTATTCCTGGTAAGCTTACGCTATATCTTGACCATTAACAAAGCACAGACGCTGTGTGCTGCTGGCGTGGACATCAGTCTCAGCTGGTTTTACGCAGCCAGCTCTACATGGCTCACTGTCATGTTAGTGAAGCAAACAAATTCTTTATCCATGTCCCAATTATATTACTTGAAACATCGTGTGTAAAGATGCTTTACTAGACAAAAATAAATTCCATGCCTTTTTTAAATATTATACACAGCTATAATTAAAACCCGAGAAATGACTTGTTTCTCAGCCAGTGCACAATAAAAAATAAAAACATCAAAAGAACGGTCGGTTTCAGTTTACGTACTTTACTAAAGCGAAATATATTGCTAACAATTCTTCATGATTTATCATTATATGAAAATGTTATTCGTCACTGAATCAATTAACATAAAAAGTACTATACACTTCCACAGATACAGTTTAATTAAATATAAAACCTAATTGTTTCTTGTTCTAATCTGTATTTAAGTAGTGTGACATCATCTTATATTCGAAATAACAACGTTACAAATTAATTAATCTCTTCACAAAATAACCCCATAAAAAGTGGGATAAGGACTAATATTAATACAGGAATATTAGATATAGAAAATAGAAGTTCGCACAAGTAAATAAACAAGAGTAACCAAGTAAAATTTAAAGTAGTTATAAAATGTATGTTTTTAGTGACTTAGTTTTACTTAAATGTGTTTCTCCTCTCTCTTATGTGCAACCCGGTTTTCTTTTCGAAAAGTCTATAATCTGAATGCTGTCATTTTCTAAGGATATGTCAACACATTCATCTACATTCAACTAACCACTCTAAAGTGAATGGAATGCTATACTCTTTATTGAACTACATGGTGAAGTCTTTCCCCCTTGATTCACAGAAGGTGCGTGGGAACGACTGCTTCGGCGCCTTAGTGTGGGCTGTTGCTAACCTAATTATATCTGCACGATCTATACAGGACGGATACGTTGGTGGCTGAAGAATATTTGTAGTTTCTGCGTTAAAAGACGGCCCTGGAATTTTCCAAGAAGATTCTTGCGGAACTTCTTCCTTCGCATTCTGCCAGGTATTTTTTCTTTTTTTTGAAAATTTGTATAATACTCGCCCGTCAGTCAAACAGTACTGTAACGGTGCACACCATCTTTCTCAACTGACAATATCGGCAAACCTGATGACTACTCCTAATTCAAAATATAATGCATGTATTTTAAAAATATTTTTACGTTTGAAAAAGAACGCACAGCTTTCGGAAGAGTTACAGGTTCTATTACAGTAGGCGCCTGATCATGATTGCCCATACGTCGGGGTAACTCGATAGTAGCTCTGTTGTACCTACATCTCTGTTCCCTATACGTCTGTAACTTCTTCATTACGCAAAAGCAGATATTTGTTAGCGAATAAATTTTGTCAATCATCTGATAAGAACACTATGTTGTAAGTTTACTTTAGGGCTTCTTTATTGTTGCTATTCGTCTTTTAGAGGCTTTGCTTTCTCTGCTTCGTCTTTCTCATATGTTCAGAGCTTTATCAAACAGTTCGTCGAACGACCTTCGTTGATAGTACTGTTCCTAATAGGTCATATGCAGCTACAGCGTCCTTACTCTCAGATGTCAGGGTCTTAGGTTAAGGGCCGGGTTTAGGAATTTCGGGGCTCCCTGCAAAGCCTTATTTTCGGGTCCCTTAGCGCTTTTACAGAACGTAATTTTGTTCACTCACTGTGTGATTTTCTGTGTGTGTGTGTGTATGTATGTATGTGTGTGTGTGTGTGTGTGTGTGTGTGTGTGTGTGTGTGTGTGTGTGTGTCTGTGTGTGCGCGGTTGGTGTACAGCTCAAACAGTTTCGATGAAAATGAAGGATAGAGGTTCCTTTGAATCTGTGTACAAATGGGCCAGAAGTTTATTAAGTACTAGCTTACTGACGACTTCGCATGGACTTAGGACTTGTTGCTTAAAAAACATTAATATTCAAGTTGTAAGAATACCGGATAGTATAGCTTCCATAATATTTCCGTTTATTTATTTATTTGTTTATTTCTTCGTATGTAAACAGGATGGAGCCACCGCCTGGCTAGATTGCCAGTTGGCTTTACTACGTTTCATGTAAGAAGTTATTCATTACAATATGTGAAATAATATCGGAAATACCGCTAAAACGAGGATAATATGCATCATAAAAATATGAATTTGCACTTGGATTAAAGAATCTGTGCTTAAATCCAACACAAAATACAACTGGAAGAATAAAAATCTAACAATTTATTAAGAGTATCTAAAATTACAGTAATACTAAACCAATTCTGAATTGATTATAGTAGTGTATTTTATAATGAGTTACTAAATACTTTTTTCTAAAGGTTTCAGAAAAAGGTTCTTTACATCTGTCAAATAGTCCTCATGTTTGGAAGAGATGCCTCTGCGTAACATTATGTTACGAAGTCGAAAATCACTGTTGCAAGGTAGCTTGCAAAGTAAGCCTCGAAACGTAAGTCCGAAATCTTAGTAACTGACATAATGTCTTTCTTTAACCATGATCCACCATGGCCTTGGCCACAATATCTCACACTGAGGCGCTTTCGTTCTCTAGATTCAGTTAACTAATGTTCGAATCTTACTGCAGATGTGTCTTTGACTTGGATGAAGCAGCCAAATGATTCGCCTATATTTACCTATGAAAAATTTCCAGAATTATTTTTGATTTTTCAAGACCGATTGACTGATTTTAGTAATTTTCCACTTTTCCTTTTCATTTATCTTTTCTTTTATCTTCTCTTTGCCCTAGAGGGCCATAGGAGCTCCAGCCAAGTTACTCCGCTGCCATTATCGCTGAATAGTTACCTTAATTAATCGGTGACAACTTTCCGCACGTTCTCTTAACAGAAAAAAACGAATCGCTATGTGTCGTAGTTATCAACAGAGTTGATGACCTTGTAGTGGCCCTCGATGTTGCCTAGCATCAGCTGAAGACCAGACGATTGGCGAGCAAAACCTTGAGAATACCATGTAAAGCAGTAAGAGCACGGAGCAACGACTGCATTCAGAAAGTAAGGCATAGACAAACATATGAGTTCTGGTGATAATTTGCATCTTAAACACTGACTTAAAATCGACTGCAGTTTTCTCTGGGCACATGACATAAATTGTGTACAAAAATTGGAATAGGATATAAGTGTCACAAACTAAAATTTTCAGCGTTCAAATAAATATGTCTTAAATATTGGATGATTACATTAATTTTATGGAAAAAATATGTGTATGTCAAAACACCTCTACAAAACATGGAAACAGTTTTTCATGAATATGTATATAGGGAACAAAACTCATATGGAGAAAGAGGTAAGTGCCATTCTTTCGTTTTCTGGAAAACGCTGTAAGTGCCTTACTAAGTTTGTGAAAAGGATGTAAGTCAAGGGTTTATGTTAAAAAAATATGGTAAGTCCATTGTAGTTTTGAGAACGTTTAATAACATTACATATAATTTTACTCTTTCAGTACTAGGCTGATATAAAAAAAACGTATAAAATAAAATTTTTGATGGTTTTTTGAAGCAAATTTGTTTTTCTTCAGTTTATTCCCCTTCTTCTTTCATCGGTAAGTATAAGCCACCTGAAAATCAAAATTTGAATCAGATGTCTAAATTTATTTTTGGTGTCTCAGCTATATAAATAATATTTTGACTTTTTATTCACTTTCGAAATTCGTTCTGATACAGTTAATCTTTTTTGACTTTAAAGACACATATATCAAATGCAAAGTTATCTGCATTTAGTAATCGAAACAAACTTACAGTACTGTACTTCTTTCCTCTAAGCAGTCCTATTCCTCATCTTCTTCCTAGACCTCCATTTTTCAGGTCTCTTCATCTTTGTTCTCCACCAGGGCTCTGTAGAAGTCCTTGTCTTCTTCTTTCTCTGTATAATCTGTCATTCCCAAAAGATCATTCTTCTTTTCTTGTGAGATTTTGGATTTAAAGTGTATTTTTGGCAAGTCATGAATACCTGGTACATTGTGAAGATTAGCATTTTTCTTTAAAACATCAACTATTTTCCAAGTTACCATAACATCACCTTCCAGATCAAAAACTGATGCCACTTTCACTGTGCTAGTATTCCTGTGGGAAATGCTGAAGAGGGAAATTTTACTTATAGCCAGATCTTTTGTATTTAGGTCGTTTTTAGCAAGGCCTTTAAAATCTATGAAGTCATCGGTATTCGTAGATACTACAGTAAAAGATGTCAGTTTTTCACTCGCAACTAACGCTTCAAGATCTTTAGGTGTTATCGCTTTTGCAGCTTTGCGTTTATTCTCAATCACCCCAAAATCACGGTCACAGCTCATGTAGCTGTGTCCACTTACAAAATGTTTCACATCAACTGAAGGATAAATTCCTTTGTGGACTAAATAAATTATATACATTAACATCATCTGGTTTTTGTTTTGTGCTCCGCAATTATCGCACCATAATACAAGTCTTTTACGAGGAAAATGGCATCCAGTAGAAGTAACTGTGAACAAACAAGAAACTATTTCGTTAGCGCCATATCCTCTAATCCCTTGATGCCACGACGGCTGGGGTGGCCGAGCGGTTCTAGGCGCTACAGTCTGGAACCGCGTGACCGCTACGGTCGCAGGTTCGAATCCTGCCTCGAGCATGGATGTGTGTGATGTCCTTAGGTTAGTTATGTTTAAGAAGTCCTAAGTTCTAGGGTACTGGACCTCAGAAGTTAAGTCCCATAGTGCTCAGAGCCATTTGAGCCTTCATGCCACATACACATATATGCAGGGCCACTGTCTCCAACATGTATTCCTAGATTGTAGCAAGATAGCTGTCTACAATAAAACATAGTGCTATGAGAAAGCATTGGAACGAACATAACTTGCATAAGTTTGTATAAGTAGCTGTAGGAAGCCGTGAAGATGTAATATCCTGTTTCGTACACTTATGAGCCTTTTCCCATTTTCAGTGCTGGAACTCTTTCTGGGCTTTTACTTCTTGTTTTGCCTTTTCGCTGGTCGTAGACTGCAACGTGGCCTTCAAAAAGTCATACTTTTTACAGCTATCAACTGCAGGAGCTTTAAATTTTAGGTTTGGAAAATCTTGTTTTAACACTTTTGTGTAAGAACTGTTTGTAACATCAATGGCAGGATTTAGTTTTTTAAAAGCCACCTCTTTTCGGTGTTTATTTAGATCAGGTGACAAAAAGTCATTACTTGATACTTTTCGGCTGTGGTGACTTTTGTATCTGCGAATGAGTTTATATGATATCTTACAAGATTTCGATCATCTTCTGTAAATTTAAACTTCTGTGCCTTTGATGCAGATGTTTTCCCTCTTTTGTCCTCAAGAACCAAGCAACCTGATTTCTTTTTTATCTGTAAAACAATCAATTTTCTTTCAGATATAAAAAAATTTCTCTTTATGGATTTTTGCACATTTGTACATTTTTCACTGTAACATCAGGGATATTATAAGCAAAAGTACAAGTCCGCCTACTCTCTGATGCACTTTCGTACATCCCATGACATTTGCGACCAATAGGTAACATTTGAATATGATTCAACAGTTATGTTCCTTGGCTTTTTTCATAAACTTAATAAAACTCCAAAAACAATAGCTGTTTTTGTTCACTGCTTATGTTTTTACACTTGTACTTACAGGAGCAGCTTTCCTGTTCTGCTGGTGGTTTTTTGCAGGTATCTTTTTCCCACGACTGTTAATTTAGAACTGGCCCTTTATTCCCTTGCTTCACGTCTCCTACAAACAATCACCTTCTTCCTAAAAGGCTGTTCCATTTTCTGGTTGGTACACTAAGCACACAAGCGAAGAACACTCTAAGACATGCACGTGAAAAGACCGAATTCACTGCCGTATCAAGATACTGTCACCAACTAAACTAACTGTGTAGCTGAGGCACATACAACATGGCTGTGTCACTTACATCCCTTCCCATCTCAGCAGTGCTGGCGCTTGCACAGTGCTGCTATCTTCGAACTGCTCTTGAAACTAGTAGGAACTTCTCTGGCACTTGGAACCTTTCTCGATTCATTACGCTTGGCTTATACAATCCTTTTCACCATAGAAGTATTTTTTTGTTATTTTTGGCACATACGTGCCTTTACATTTCTTGTACTCAATTATCAGCAGCATATACGTGTAATGCATATGTTGATCTTCGACGCGGGAGACATATTGGGAGTAGCCAGACTGTATATCAAGGCTTGACTGATGTAGTTTGTGTTGAAGAAGCCTGTATGCTATGAATCGTATAATTGCAGGAAAAGGAATCTACAAACTGTACATTGTCCTCCGATGTTTCCGTGCTGAGCACACTTTTGCATGTGATCATACAGATAACGTCTGGCAAGTCCAGTATATCAGTGTGGTGTTTCGAGTAAACGTTTTCGTTGATATAGCGTAACAAATAACACATTGTATAAGAATGTGTAACGCGTTGTAGGTATATTTCATACCTTTTTTCGAAATTTCTGGTAAGGTCTTATTGGGGCGAAACTGCTGAGGTCATCGGTCCCTAAGCCTACACACTACTTAATCTAACTTAAACTAACCTACGCTATGGACAACACACACACACACCCATGCCCGAGGGAGGACACGAACCACCGACGGGAGGAGCCTCACGGACCGTGACAAGGCGCCCGAGACCGCGCGACTACCCCGTGCGGCATTTTCGTATTTTAAACTGTTCGTTCTTTGTAAGGAATCTAATTTCCTATTTATTTCTTAAAAACAATGGACATGAAGGAAGGAAATGCGATTTGAAATTGTTGTTTCGGCTGATGTACAATTAAAGAAGGTAGATCAGCCTTACAGTCTTTGTACCACTGCAGTTCAAGTTCTCAGTCGTAGAACAGTGCACTTATATGTACTTGGCTTCACGCCTCTCTGGTACGAGTTGCTGATATTTTGGCTCCTCTCGCTACAATATTTGGTAATCAAATGATGCTGTGCGCGATAGACCTGACAAAATAGTTATGATTTATTGATGCCGAGACTTATTTCGGTGATTAATAATTAATAGCAGTAAGAATCACATGTATAGTCAATCATCTCTTACACCTTATGTTCTTGGTCTCACGCATCAAGTACTGAGTCGACTATGAGTTCACTTAAGAGCCCACGATCGTTATATCACTGACATCTCGGCAGCAGTATCGCCTGCAATCGGTCGCACTCATCGACGTCGCCACAGACGTACTATTTACCAAGTCACTTGAACGGATATTTTGAACACCACTCTCTCTTGAAGTTCTGTTGTGAAAAACTTTTTGTTACGCTTAGCAGCATTGTTTTGAAGGGCTCTTCTCGCAAACTATAATCTACACACAAGGAAGTGTTCAGACCTAGCTACTTAGCTGCCTTTGATCAATGTATTATTAACCACTAAAGAATTTTCCCCATTATTCTGATTACTTTTCCATGCCTCATTTTTGCTTTGTTCCAAATGGTTCTTATGTTGTTGTTTGACAAATCTGTTCTTTTTTTCAATTTTTCAAGTTTCTTTTTAAATACGTGCAATCATAACACACTGGAGACCTATGGGGGATGCCATTTGTCCAGATTCCTGTCCGAACATGCAGACTTATGTTTACCCTATATTTTTAAATCGCTTAAGGCGACTCATTTTCATTTCTAATTTTTAATTTCTTACCTTTATTTCCTACTTTCTGACTTTATCCAGTTAGCCCCATCCCGGTGGCGCACGTGCTTCCAGAGGTGGAAGGAGTAGGCGTTCCGTAAGAGATGGAGACCGACTCAGTTGTGGCATGTAGCGTAAAGACGACATCGTCTGAGAGCGCCAGGAAAAGAAAGGTCAGATGAACAGTTCCATTGCTGTCAACTAGTTACCTCACCGAAGAAGACAAACCGTATCACCAGCTGGACTCTTCTGTCCTGAGTAACTATTAAAGATATATAGCAGGGCAACCGCTCTTTCGTCCACATCTTCAATAGGCTTAGTTTGTTGCTTATCCCCTCAGGGGTCGTTCCCGAAGTTTCTGCCTCTTTCACTTCTTTGTTAAAACCTCGTTGAAACAAAATTCCTACCTATTTTTATATTTGTGGTCTGATGTAATACCCCATCATAAAAAAATGTGCTATCAGGTGAAGCAAGTGCATTTATTTCACGTCAGATTCCTGCTTAGCTGTGTATTATAAGTGTTTTTGATCTGTCCAGTATTTGTAAATGTTTATCTACTTTTATGCTTTCATACCTCAATCGGTAAGAACGGAAACCTTATAGGTTCACTTTGCTGTCCGACTGTGTGTCTGCCTATTAAGAACCCGTTTTATTTCAATTATTAAGGTCTTTGATCCACTAGATGTGTAAGAAATTGAAGCTGGTATGTCAGTTAAATCAAACGGTGCGGCCATTTGTGTTTAATAATTGGATACTTGTAAACTCAGGTATCAATACCTTTAGATGAACTACCTGTGTGCATAACTAAGGTTGTATGAAGATCTCAGAGCGTGATTCCTACTCGCAGGGATTTTTTTTTTAACTAATGATCCATCTAAAGTGATTCTTACGACGGAGCTGTGTACTGGAAGTAGTTTTTCAGTTTCACCGCAGCCATTCATAATTACGAGACAGGCAGGCATTAGAGA
Organism: Schistocerca piceifrons; assembly: GCF_021461385.2. Classification (NCBI taxonomy): domain Eukaryota; kingdom Metazoa; phylum Arthropoda; class Insecta; order Orthoptera; family Acrididae; genus Schistocerca; species Schistocerca piceifrons. The sequence continues at coordinate 724,395,696 of NC_060139.1, forward strand.
CTGGAATTCGAATTTTCTTTTTCTTTTTTTCATGTATCATCTGAATGATGAAGGCAGATCATTTTTCTAAGACTAGTATGAACTTTATTCGACAAAAGTAATACTTTTCGTGTCTCCACCTCGAGTAAATTTGTTCTTGACACTGCGAGATGAAATGTCCCCTAATTTTGCTTTGTGAAATATTTGTAATTAGTCTCTGCGTATACAGCGATATAAAATCCAACTATGTGACCCAATATTTAACAGCAGTTTGACGTACGAAACCGTAAATACAACAAGAAAATTAATGTCGCTCCCTGTAACTATGAGCTACGATCACATTTGCGTGTATTTCATTTGACATGCATACATTTCGATAAAATAAAATTGAGGAGTCACAGGAATTACGGGAAATGAAATGACTGCATCATTTAAACATTACTCATGTATTCACAGATGCACACAAACCAACAAATTCTGAACCGCATGACACAAGGTGGCTGAAGTAACTCCTGTAATACAGTACTATAATAAAGTATTATGATTAAAGGTCCATGTCAGAGCTCAATAAACTGTGTAATGCGATCTCTGGGGAATGCAGAACAATGAACAGAGAGCAGAGATTGTAGGACAGTAACCATGTAGCACAAGCACTTGGACAATCATTTGCCACTGATAGAATGATATTAATAAATTATTACAACCTTGTCTGTTTAATACTACTTATATGGCTGACTGTGGAGAAGTTACACTGAGGCGGCAGAAGTCATGGGATACTTCCTAATACTGTGTCGGACCGCCTTTTGTCCGGCGTGGTCCAGCGGCTCGACGTGGCGTGGACTCAATAAGTCGTAGCAAGTCCCGTCAGAGTTACTGAGCCATGCTGCCTCTATAGCCGTCCATAATAGTGAAAGTGTTGCTGGAGCAACATGTTTTGCATGAACTGACCTCGCGATTACATCCCATAAATGTGCGATGGAATTCATTTCGGGCGATCTGGTTGGCCAAATTATTCTCTCGAACTGTCCAGAATGTACTTCAAACCAATCGCGAGCCAATGTGGCCAGTGACATGGCGCATTGTGATCCATAAAAATTCCATCATCGTTTGGGAGCATGAGGACCATGAACGGCTGCAAACGCTCTCCAAGTAGCCAAAAATAACCAGGACCCAGTCCGTTCCACGTAAATAGAGTCCACACTATTATGGAGACACTGCCAGCTTGCACAGTGGCTTGTTAACAACTTGAGTCAATGGCTTCGTGGTCTCTGTGCCGCACTCGAACTTTACGATTTCCAATTATAATCGGGACTCATCTGACCAGATCACGGTTATCTGATCGTCTATGGTCCTCCCGAAATAGTCACGAGCCTGGGAGAGGCGCTGCAGGCGATGTCGTGGTGTAAGCAAAGGCAGTCATTAACGCCAAATGTCGCCGCACGGTCCTGTTCATCGTACGTCTCACTTTGCTTTTTACGGTTATTTCACGCAGTGTTGCTTGTCTGTCAGCACTGACGATTCTATGAAAAAGCCGTTGCTCTCGGTCGTTAAGTGACAGCCGTTGGCCGGAGCCGTTTTCGTGGTAAGAGATAATGCCTGAAATTTAGTATTCTCGGCACACTTTTGACACTCTGGATCTGAAAGTAGTGAAATCTATAACGGTAGTTCGAGCTACCACTCCACGTTCAAAGTCTGTTAATTACTATCATGTGGCCATAATGAATTTGAAAACCTTTTCACATGAATTCCCCGAGTCCAAATGACGTCTCCACCAATACAGTGTCCTTTTATGCCTTCTGTACGCGATACTACTACCATCTATATATACATGCATATCGCTATCCCATGACTTTTTGACCACAGTGTACGTTCTGTTACCATGTCAGTACGAAAAGACAAAACCTTTGCTTCATGAGAACGTTTGCTCGAGATTATACAGTCCAGCCTATGAGTTAATAGAGAGTTCCTGGAGGTGAAGGAAGTGAGAACAGAGCTTAATGTCACGTCGAGAGATAGAGCATTAGGGACGGAGCGCAAGCTTCGATTGGGAAAGAATCTGGAAAGAAATCGTTCGTGCCGTTTTCAGAGCGATTACTCCGACATCCGCCTAAAGTGTTTTAGGGAAATCGTGGGACACCTAAATCTGAATGGCCGGAATGGGATTTCAACCGTCGTCCTCCTGAATGCGAGTCCAGTATGGCAACCACTGCGCGCCTCGCTTCGGTTCGATTGTGATCTTAGGTAGCATGATGCGGCAGTTGAAGACATCATCGCGGTTTATGGGTCATGCTTGAACAATACAAACTATGGGAAGTTCAGCACTACTGTGCTACGCTTGGCAATCCATTCATAGATAAGAACTCTGCTTTGAGTTGTCGTATCCCCGCTAGGATGCGATCGAAAATGAATCGTGAGCTTGCTCCTTTGCAGCCTCGTAAGAAGTGAGAGGGAATATGTCTTCTTCAGTTACTTAGGAAAGGCGAGTGGAGCGGAGAAAATTATTATCATATTGTAAATTATTCCGGATTTCCAACAGGTGTTTTTGGAAGAGTTCAACAATTTATTTTATATGCGAGGCTCATGACGATATCGGTTGGACCCTAGACGACTAGAAAATGGTGACCTGGTCAGATGAGTCCTGGTTTCAGTTGGTAAGTGTTGATTGTAGGTTTCGATTGTGGCGAAGACCTCACGAAGCCGTGGACCCAACTTGTCAACAAGGCACTGTGCAAGCTGGTGGTGGCTCCATAGCGGTGTGGGCTATGTCTACATGCAATGGACTGGTTCCTCTGGTCCAACTAAACCAATCATTGTCTGGAAATCGTTGAGTTCGGCTACCCTGAGACCATTTGCAGCCATTCATGTACTTCAAGTTGCCAAACAGCAATGGAATTTTAAAAAATTACAATTCCTAACAGACTCACATATACCAGCTAACTACTAGATAAAATGCAGACTGCTGTTGTTCATCTATATCCATCAAATAAAGACATCCAGTATTTGTGTTGCTCTTCGAAATAGGATACAGTCTTCATCGAAAACTGCTTATTGCCGCATGGGACGCAGAACTGTGACGTCGCTTCTCGACCTGACGATGGGTACCGTAGTACTGCTGATACTTGTGATGCTCTCCTATCTACAGCAAGCCAATGGGCATAAGCGTCACTTTTGAAGGCTGTCCTCTACTTTCCCTTTATTGCTTCTCTATTTATGGAGACTTCCAAGTACGTCAGACCCTGCTGGTATGTCAGTATTTTCATTGCCAGCCTGTCCGATGTTTCTTAGAGACCTGTTATCGCAGTGAAGTGCGATCTTTCACATTTAACATTAAGGATATTTGACAGTTACGACGCAAGACATTTGACTCTTAGGACAATTGTCTATAGATTGTACTACCAGGTTCCATGATACGTTTCCAACCATATTATACAAAATATCTCCAAATGAGGATGGCGTCTGTTCCTAAACATTTTGTGTGTGGAACTGTTCGGATTTCCGTGAAATACTTTCCGCTACATCGAACAACACAGTAGTAAACTCCATCATAGACACGTTACAAATGATCGTGCATTGTTTCTGAAAGTAGCACCATCAACGACGATGCATCAGATAGTCGCTTGTTATGAAACAAAAGTAGTTTACAAACAAGTGACCCACACAACAAAGGTCTTATGACGTACGCGTCATTCAAATTCGACCAGCTGTTCCTGATAGTAAAATTCTCAGTACAAAACCCACAAACGTCAAATAATTTTCACCCTAAACGTATGGTATATCATCATCATCATCTTGGACAGTTTCCAGCCACTGGCTGGGTCTGTCGGGAACACAAGCCTCTCCATCGTGTTCTGTCTTTCCACCATTCCCCCTCTTCCACCTTCGTCCAGTTCTCTCCTCTTCTCGTCACACATTCCTTCACTCCCTTCACCCATCTATCTCTTGGTCTTCCCCTGGGCCTCTTCCTCTCCAGTTGCAGATCAAACATCCTCTTTGGAATTCTTCCCTCATCCATTCTCTTCATGTGTCCATACCACTGCAGTCTTGATTTTTCTATCCTGTCCTGTACTGGTTCCTCCTTTAGTCTTTCCCTCACATACACATTTCGCAATCTGTCTCGTCTTGTTACACTCAACCTGCTCCTCTGGAACTTCATTTCACTAGCTTGTATTCTATTTTTGTCGCTTTTGTGCATTACCCATGTCTCACTTCCGTATGCCAATATGGGGACAAAGTAGGTTCGGTATATAATTCCCTCGGATTTCTGTGGCACCTCCTTGCTCCAAAAAAGCCCCCTAATGCATTTGAAGAACTGCCCTGCTTTTCTGCACGTTTCATTTATTTCCATTGCGTTTCCCCCCCTACTTTCAATCATGTTTTCCAGGTACTTGAAGTTCCCTACCACTTGTAGTTTTTCCCCTCCACAAGTTATATCTATATTTGGCCTATTCTTCTTCCTTGTTGTGACAATTATTTCACTTTCCTTTGCAGAGAAATGCATTCCATATTGTGCTGCCGTTGCCTCCCATACATCTAACTGCTCTTGCACCTCCTTCTCGCAATTTCCCCATAACATCAGGTCATCGGCAAAAAGCACTGCTTTCATTTTATGATCTCCATTTGCATCTGATACTTGCTGTAGGATTTCATCCATAACAATAATAAACAATAAAGGCGAAAGTGCACTTCCCTGTCGCAGCCCATTTTCCAGCTTGAATCATGTCTGGTATATCAAAGGTTCAAATGTGTGTGATTTGCTAAGGGACCAAACCGCTTACGTCATCGGTCCCTAGCCTTACACACTACTTAAATTAACTTATGCTAAGAGCAACACAAACACCCAAGCCCGAGGGAGGACTCGAACCTCCAACGGGAGTGGCCGTGCAGTCCGTGACATGACGCCTCAAACCAAGCAGCTACTCCTCGCGGCTCGTATATCATGAAGACTGATGCTCAGTTACCGCTGTGTTTTTATTTAAGGACTTTCAATTTGCCTGAAAATGATTAGTACAAGCTCTTTATCAGAACGAACGAGAGCGTTCTGCAGAAATTAACGACCATCTGCTCCATAAAACACGTATCAAAGCGGTGGGGATGAAAAAGCTGTGTTGCTCGCGACACTAGAATACCAATACTTTGATCACCCAGTATTTGCGAATGATTGCATTTTCGCTGTTCAGGCAGTAGAGCCACCGCACGGAACATGCGTTTTAATGTATTACTTCTACTGATTGTATTCGTGTCAAGTTTTGCGTAAACTGTGCCACTAAATGCACCAGAAAAATTACATCACTGTAAGACTCTTAGTTCAGGGTATATGACGTCATAAACAGTGAGATACGTGAAAAACTAACGCATCATGCAAGACGTTTCAGTGTATTACTTAGTTGCTATTAATTCTATTCATAACAGTTTTCCCAGACAATAGCCATACCTATCACTGAATGTGCCTAAAAACATATATCATAATACGACGCATAGTTCAGGACATATGCCGTCAAATACTGAGATGCGAGAAAAGCAGCCGCATCATGCATGACGCTCTAATCTCTTACTTCTTTTCTCTAATTATACACTCAAAACATTTCGTCAACAGTATGCACATATGCCGCTGAATGTACTTAGAAAAATGTGTCACTGTACCACACATAATTAAGGAGATATGGATTCATAAACACTGAAATGCGTGAATAAATGCGGTAACATACATGACCTTTAATATATTACTTCTTTACTACTAACTCTAGTCACAATACATTTTGTATGTATCATCCACATACACCACTGCCTGTACCTGCAGAATTATATCACTGTACAACGCATAGTTCTGGAAATACAACGTATTAAACATTGAGTTGCGTGAAAATGAAAGTGGAGAGCTACCTTCGTTAAACATGTACTAATACATGAGAAATATATTTGTTATATGTGAAATATACACTCCTGGAAATGGAAAAAAGAACACATTGACGCCGGTGTGTCAGACCCACCATACTTGCTCCGGACACTGCGAGAGGGCTGTACAAGCAACGATCACACGCACGGCACAGCGGACACACCAGGAACCGCGGTGTAGGCCGTCGAATGGCGCTAGCTGCGCAGCATTTGTGCACCGCCGCCGTCAGTGTCAGCCAGTTTGCCGTGGCATACGGAGCTCCATCGCAGTCTTTAACACTGGTAGCATGCCGCGACAGCGTGGACGTGAACCGTATGTGCAGTTGACGGACTTTGAGCGAGGGCGTATAGTGGGCATGCGGGAGGCCGGGTGGACGTACCGCCGAATTGCTCAACACGTGGGGCGTGAGGTCTCCACGGTACATCGATGTTGTCGCCAGTGGTCGGCGGAAGGTGCACGTGCCCGTCGACCTGGGACCGGACCGCAGCGACGCATGGATGCACGCCAAGACCGTAGGATCCTACGCAGTGCCGTAGGGGACCGCACCGCCACTTCCCAGCAAATTAGGGACACTGTTGCTCCTGGGGTATCGGCGAGGACCATTCGCAACCGTCTCCATGAAGCTGGGCTACGGTCCCGCACACCGTTAGGCCGTCTTCCGCTCACGCCCCAACATCGTGCAGCTCGCCTCCAGTGGTGTCGCGACAGGCGTGAATGGAGGGACGAATGGAGACGTGTCGTCTTCAGCGATGAGAGTCGCTTCTGCCTTGGTGCCAATGATGGTCGTATGCGTGTTTGGCGCCGTGCAGGTGAGCGCCACAATCAGGACTGCATACGACCGAGGCACACAGGGCCAACACCCGGCATCATGGTGTGGGGAGCGATCTCCTACACTGGCCGTACACCACTGGTGATCGTCGAGGGGACACTGAATAGTGCACGGTACATCCAAACCGTCATCGAACCCATCGTTCTACCATTCCTAGACCGGCAAGGGAACTTGCTGTTCCAACAGGACAATGCACGTCCGCATGTATCCCGTGCCACCCAACGTGCTCTAGAAGGTGTAAGTCAACTACCCTGGCCAGCAAGATCTCCGGATCTGTCCCCCACTGAGCATGTTTGGGACTGGATGAAGCATCGTCTCACGCGGTCTGCACGTCCAGCACGAACGCTGGTCCAACTGAGGCGCCAGGTGGAAATGGCATGGCAAGCCGTTCCACAGGACTACATCCAGCATCTCTACGATCGTCTCCATGGGAGAATAGCAGCCTGCATTGCTGCGAAAGGTGGATATACACTGTACTAGTGCCGACATTGTGCATGCTCTGTTGCCTGTGTCTATGTGCCTGTGGTTCTGTCAGTGTGATCATGTGATGTATCTGACCCCAGGAATGTGTCAATAAAGTTTCCCCTTCCTGGGACAATGAATTCACGGTGTTCTTATTTCAATTTCCAGGAGTGTATTTGGCACGTGCGTATGCGTGGAAAGCCATGGATAAGAAGCTCATCTAAACGCTTGGAATGGTTTTAGCCAAATTTGGTAAACATATTAGTTACAATCTGCAAAGAAATACTGTAGGGGTAAGTAACCTCCAGCCTCTGATTGGGGCGAGAGAGAAGGGAGGGAGAAGAACAGCCATCGAGGGGTAAGAAGAAGATACACACAGATAAGAGGAGGAGGAGATGGACAGAGATAGGGGAAGGGGGAAATGGATAGGGAGAGGGAAGAGCGGGAGATAGATGGAGAAAGGAAAGAGGAGGGAATGGACAAAGATGGTGAGAGGAGGAGATAAATGGACAGAAGAGGAGGAGGAAATGGTCAGAGAAAGGGAGGAAGACGAGATGAGCAGAGAGAAGCAGGTGGGCACAAAAAGGAAAGGGGAGGATATGCTTGGAAAGATACATCCGTACAATTTCATGAAGATGTGTTCGAGTGGCCAACATAATCCTTACCCACGACATTAGAGATCTTACACGATATTGGTCTCTTTCCAAATTGTTTGGTCCCAAAATTGTGTTCCACGTTCTTTTCAGATGTGAATCCATCGAGAGTCTCTCTTCAGACCAAATCGGGACTCATCTGTGAAAAGAACATTGGCGCACTGTTCGATCGTCCAGGTGGCAGGTTGACGATCCACTTTCGACGCTCCTTTCTTTGAAGACGCGTCAGAGGAACACATACATCAGGCCTCCGACAGTAAAAGTCCCTCTGCCGAATCCTTCTGTACACCGTCTGCCCCGATACAACACGTCGAGTGCATTCTGTGAGGTCAGATACCAGTTGTGGCGCAGTAATAAAGCGGTGCCGTCGTGATATTACAGCCAAATAACAGTCCTCCCTCTCTGATGTCACACTTGTTCGGCCCCGCCCTGGTCTTCAGGATACAGTTTCGGTCTCTACCAACTGTAGCCACATGTGTACACAATGACTGTGGATGTGGGGCTACCCGGCAAACACTACCTTGATGAATCACGGGTGCCCTGACGTCTTCGTAGGCATGGTTGCCCACTGACAGTACTGTCATCTTCCCTGCATCACATGACCACAGGGAAAACTGTTGACAGTTTGTATGATTATACCGTGAATTAGATCCAAGACAGGTAAACAGCGGTTTGTTGCTTTAATTTTGGACACCAGTGTGTTTTAGCATGCATACTGTATAGAACTGTACGAGCAGAATGTTTTGCATCACTGGCTTAGAGGAAGACAAAACTGATAAAAGTAATGCATAACGTTTTACGGTGACAATGCCATCACTAATTTTGGAGGAGCACAAGGAGTTGGTACAAACAACGTGATCGCGAAACTGGAAAATCAACTGGAAGAAAATCTAGGAGGAGTTTGATGCCCCACGCACATATTAAATAATGCTGCAAAGGTAACCGCTGATGTGATGACAGCCATACTACAACATAATGTACGTTTTTACATCTGTCTGTTACGGAAGACGGCTGACAGACTTTTTCAGTCTAGCTGCAACGATTTGCAAAAGTGTACAGCCGCTTCTGGAATTCGAACTGTACTTACTGTCTTACGCTTAGAATTAAAAACATCGTTATAGGACTACCACCATAGTTTCAACCTCTGAAGACTACCTTCACTGGGTGTCCCGTAGTCTGCGAATTTTTCATAAAAATATTCACGAGTCTTCTTAAATATATCATTATAGATGTAAGCTTCAACTATACGGAAGTTACGAATCAGGGAATACCATATACCACATTTCAATAGCTCAAGAACACCAAAAACAACAAATGACAAGTGAATTTATGACTGAAAACGTTATGCTTATGTGATGGGATGACAGGGCAGGCGGGAAATAATGCCAGAACAAGTTGCCGGTTTTATCTTCGACATGCTGTATCTTCATGACTGCTTTATTGGATGTCCATCATAATGTCCTTCCTTGCTAATTGTGATTTTCAAAGAAAAAAAGGTCCCCCAGAGATATTTACGGCTGCTATAAATAAACCACTCTTCTATGACAAATTAATAGTACAGATAGTCTGCAAAAAATCAGCAGGGTCCTCTAACTGGGGAGGTATCAAAAACGGTGTCCCATAGGGTTCAGTCCTGGGTCGCTTACTGTTCTCAATATATAACAACGAGTTGTCACTTTATATTCACGAAGATACAAAGCTAGTTCTTTTTACTGATGATGAAATGTAGTTATCACACCCAAAAAACTAGAACCAGCTGAGGAACTTGTAAATAATGAATTTCAGAAAATTATTAAATGGTTTCATGCAAATGGATTCTCACTAAATTTTGAGAAAACACATTATATACAGTTCTGTACAGGGAATGATATACCATCATTGACAAATACTGGCTTTGAACAGAAGTCTGTTGCTATGGTAGACTACGCAAAATTTCTGAATATGTAGACTGATGAGAAATTTAATTGGAAGAAAGAAACATATTGGTGATATGCTGATACGTTTGTATTGCTTCTTATAGTATTAATGTTATTGCAAATTTTGTTGATAAGCATATCAGTAAATTAGCCTACTATGCTTACTTTCTTTCACTGCTTGCATATGGTACCATACTTTTGGGTAATTCATCATAAAGGTATGAAGTATCCGTTGCACAAAAGTGTGTGATCAGAATAACAGCTGGAGCCCATCCAAGATCACTTTGCAGACATTTATTTAAGGATCTAGGGATATTCAAAATAGTTTGACAATATACTGTATGTATTCAGTTATGAAATTTGTTGTTAGTAACCCACCCCACTTGGAAAGTAACAGCAAAGCGCGAAGCTACAACACTAGAAGAAAGAATGATCTTCACTATTCTGGACCAAATCTGACTCTTGCACAGAATGCGTTGAATTATAGTCCCAAAAAAGTCTTTCGTCATTTACCAAATAGCATTAAAAGTCTGACAGAAGGCCAACAGCATTTTAAAACAAATTGAAAGAATTTCTGCATTACAACTCCTCCTACTCAATAGCGGAATTTTTAGACTTTACACACACACACACACACACACACACACACACACACGAACACACACACAAACACACGTTAAACTTACATATTCCAGATCATTACGAAATGTTGTATTCATGAACCGCGGAATAAGTATTAATGTAATGAAATGTGCTCAGTGCTGCCAGCTGGCCGCAGGTTAGACATTCGTAGTCTAAACTATCCTAACGTTGAAGCGAAATAGATCCCAGTCGTACATGTGGCATTTCGATGCCTGGTCTGCAGTGTGACAGTCAGGTTGTAAATTAATATCCTACTAGCTTATGACAAACGACGCAATCTGTATCAATAAATGAATAATGATATTAAAAAATAGAAACTTCGTAGCCGAGAGGCTATTGTTTTAAGAGAAATGCTGATTCTTTCATGTTTCCAAGGTAACCAACCGAGTGTACAGAAATACCGCAGAGCGCTGCTGACACCACGCCAGCCATCTGTCGGCCATTACGTAAAGGACAGTGCCAGACCTCTCGTTGGCTGCTGCCGTGCGAGGAGTCGCCACATGCGCTATCTGTTGTACGCTTGGAGAGTTATTTGGAACGAACCAAGTAAACAATGAAACAAAGCTTCTCTGTCGGGCACTGGTTCCAGAAAATCCATGCAGACGGCCGATTAATGCGATCAATCTGAAACGTCTGCAAAATGCGTAATGTAGGTAGAGAATTCTTTCTGTTCTCAATTACACCAGAAAATTAAATTTTGTAATGTTTCCAAATTTTCGGTCTTTTACAACACGACGGGCATCATATTCATTATTGTTCTTCATTTACAACGTGCCACCATATTTTAGTGCTGAAAATTGCTCATTAAGCTGCAATGATTTCATTATGTATTACGTAAATAGCGATTTGGGTGAAACACATTTTTACAGGAAATAAGAAATACGTTAATTCATTGTCCAAACGTTGAATAGTAGAGAAAGTTTATTGTCACAAGGTGACATCGTTCAAGAGACGAGAGAAGGCGATGTCTGTTTTACGTCAGTCCTTGCAAGTGGATTGTGTTGTAAGAAAAGAGATCACCATATACTCGGCGTTATGTACTTTATTTGATAATATAAAAGCATAAGGCAAAAATTTAAAGAAAATATCTTTCTTAGCATACCGGTATATTAAGAGACACATGGTGTAAATATTATGGTATCAAATTAACTACTATTTTGCGCACCAAACGAAAAAGATGTAATACCCTGTACTATGCAGGATTATATCGTCGGTTCTGATGACATTATACATAAGTTATAGCACGATAGTGAATTATTCAGTAGTAATTATTCCGAGAACTGCATAAAACCAGCATTCATCTCTTCCTCTCCATCTACGATTTTTACACCCCACACTTACTTCCAGTACTAAGTTGATTATCCTTTGATGTCTCAGAATACGTCCTATCAACCGAAACATTCTTTTAGTCAAGTTGTGGCACAAATTTCTTGTCTCCCCAATTCTATTCAGAACCTATTCATTACTTACTCGACCTATCTATCTAATCTTCAACATTCTTCTGTAGCAACACATTTCAAAAGCGCCTATTCTCTTTTTATCCAAACTGTTTTTATCATCGATGTTTCACTTCCATACGTGGCTACATTCCATACATATACTTTCAGAAAAATCTTCCAAAGATTAAAATCTATTTTGGAAGTTAACAAATTTTTCTTCTTCAGAAACGCTTTTCTTACCATTGCCAGTGTACATTTTATAGCTTCTGTATTTTTCGCCCATCTGTCGTTTTACTAGCCAACTAACAAGACTGCTCTACTACTTTAAGTTCTTCGTTCCCTAATCAAATTCTCTCAGCTTCACCAGATTTAATGCGACGACGCTCCTTTATCATTGCTTTCCTTTTATTGATGTACATCTTATATCCTCCTTTCAAGACACTGCCCATTCCGTTTAGCTGCTCTTCCAAGTCTATTACTGTCTCTGACAGAATTACAATCATGGGGAAATCTCGAAGTTTTTATTTCATCCCCTGAACTTTAATTCCTCCTCCAAATTTTTCTTTGATTTCCTTTAGTGCTTGCTCAGTGTAGAGAATGAATAACATCGCAGATAGGCTTCACCCGTGTCCTGCTCCCTTCTCTATCATTGTTTCCTTTTCCTGCCCCTCGACTCATAACTGACGTCTGGTTTCTGTACAAGCTGTAAATCGCCTTCCGCTCCCTGAATTTTACCCTTGATATCTTCAGAATTTCAAAGAGAGTATTCCAGTCAATATTGTTAAAAGCTTTCTCTATGTCTACAAATGCTACAAACGTAGGTTTGTTTTCCGTAACCTATCATCTAAGATAAGTCGTAAGGTCAATATTGTCTCGCATGATCCTTTTGTAGTCCAAACTGATCTTGAGGGACTGATGACCCAGTAGTCCCTTTAAACACATAATCATCATCATCATCATCATTAAACTGATCTTCCTCAATGTCGCCAAATACAAGTTTTTCTAAAGAACTCGTTATGGTATTTTGCAACCATGACTTATTGAACAAATAGTTCGGTAATACTCACGCCTGCCACTATCAGCTTTCTTTGGAATTGGAATTACTATATTCTTCTTGAAGTCTGAGAATATTTCGCCTGTCTCATACTTCTTGAACACCATATGGAAGAGTTTTTTCATGGCTGGCTCTCCCAAGGCTATCAATAGGTCTGACGGAATGTCGTCTATTCCTGACGCCTTGTTTCGCCTTGTTCTTCCAAATTCTCCTCGCAGTGTCATGTCACCTATCTCGTTTTCATCGACGCCCTCTTCCATTTCTATAATACTGCTTGCAAGTTCATCTCCCTCATACAGACCCTCTATATACTCTTTCCACCTTTCAGCTTTCTCTTCTTTCTTTAAGACTGCTTTTCCAACTGAGCTCTTGGTATCTGGTAGACGCTTATATTCCTTTTCTCACAAAACTTTCGATGTCTCTAGGTTAATTCTGCCACTCGACTCAAAATCACGATAATTTCTGGGAACATTACTGCAAATTGCGAGGTTAATTGAAGGCTCATGCCGGCCGCTGTGGCCGAGCCGTTCTAGGCGATTCAGTTTGGAACCACGCTGCTGCTACACTCAAAGGTTCGAATCCTGCCACGGTCATGGATGTGTGTGATGTCCTTAGGTTAGTTAGGTTTAAGCAGTTCTGTCTAGGGGACTGATGACTTCAGATGTTAAGTCCCATTGTGCTTAGAGCCATTTGAAGCATTTGAAGCGGCCAGCAAGTGGAATGATCGAAGTATGACCTCGGATCCCAGACAACAGGCATCATTTGTTCCAATGTGCACCACAATTTGCCGTTTGCTGCCGGCTGTTGCCTTAGTGGCCGCCGGAAGAGGCTCTTCAGTACGTTGAATGAGGCCCCACACTTAAAGACTGCGTGCAATTGGTGTTCCTTTCTGTGCCTGGCAACCTATTTCATAATGGGTACCATTAGTCACCTTATGTATGAACTGCTTATATTTAATAAGCGTCTACCCTCCCGCGTGTGTCACTTCTTCACAGAAGACACAGCAAGTTTCCGCACTGATGAAATGAGCCTCACTGGCTCGTTTCCAGTTTCAGTGGAAGACAGTATCTCTTGATAAATGAATTGTACATGTAAGCAACAGTCAAACGAAAATTTTTATCATTGCACTCTTGCATGCTAAGACACAATTCTTAAATTATTAATTAACTTTATGTAATATCTCAACTTTAAAATTAATGTTTAGCTCTAAAATTATAGTTTTGTCTCATATTTGTATATTCGTTTTTCAATAAGTTTCAGAGTGTGGTCATATCGCTCTGTGAGGCAGTTAAGAGACCAGCCCATAGGTTAGAAAGGACCCGTCTTATGTACAAAGACGGCGGGTTTTTACAAAGAGTAGCAGCAGTGAAAAAAAAAAGAAAAAACTCCTTTCCATTGCTGGAAGTAGTAACTTTCCTGATTTTGAGTGACTTCAGCGGCGCGGGGAGATCGAGTCAATAAATACCTGAGAGTGTACAACAATTTTCCTTTGACAGGACTTACATGAATATGTTAGTAACTTTAAGGAATTTGCACTATTTATTGTAATTTGTAGGCTATCAGTTCAGTTATTTAAATCGGACGCTTCATTGCAATCGATTACCGTTTCAAAGAATATGTTTTGGGTAAAAAATAATAAATTACTTAAGCTTCCTCACGAAGAGACAACAATAATAACATTTTCTCCTTTATAAGTTTATCAAACATACCCTGAGACGCTTTTCGACAGATCACGTAAATATTTTTACATGAAACATTTTAAGGTGCCACAAACCACGCATTCGCAGGAAGACTGCGGGCCGTTATTTGTAACTAAAGTTATTATAATTAAAGAATCAGAATAGATTTCGGTATATTGTATCCAGTTTGTAACTAGTATTCTAACCTTTTCTTTTGCGTATGTTTCATTACAGTACTTTTCAGTATAATTTTGCTCCCTTTAGGGTAGATCCCATAAAAACAAGCACATTTAAGGCACCACTACGTTGGCCCCTAACCTGGAGCCCGTCTCAGCTATATTATTTTCCATATTGTTAGATTTAGTACATTGAAATATTGTTGCCAAAATTTCAATATTTGTATGTATTGCAACATTTGATTTCTTTTTTTTCATGAACATTAAAATTGAACCACTTATTAAATCTGAGGGAATGACCATAAATGACCCGAGCAACTTACTTAAGATAACAAATAATTTTCTGGAAGAGGACCTGAAAGTTCGCGACCTAGACGTGGGGCGACGCATGACACAGGTGCATGTACTCCCAAGCTTCATGACATTAATATATGAGCATCTGGGAGCCATGTAAAAAGCTAACCTTTGTAATTATAGCCTAAAATTAAGTTATTTTTGCTGAATCTCTACAACTAGCTGAGCTGAATAAGTAAAGTCTTTACAGCTACAGAAGTGTTAAAGTTGCACAGTTAGATAATGTAACTGGAGAACTGTATGCTAAGCTATACAGTACTGTAGAGTTTTAAAGGTTTAAGAATTGCTTGAAGTTTTCAAAAGTAATTGAACATTGTGGTGTTTATTGGTTAGGCTATAGTGGATCGTGTTACTGTGTGATACTGTGTGTTTTCATATATAGAGAGTGATCGTGTGCTTGTGTCTTTAGTGGGGGGGCATTAGTACTGTTTTAGACATGGGTAGACTCAATGGGAAGGATGAAACATAAACAGATGCCACATCAGACGTCAAGATGATTTAACTTAATGAGGAACGTGACCCGGTAGTACAAAATTTGGAATCGCAAGTCACGAGAACTGAAAGTGTGCTGTTTGGATCTAACGCTGAGATGTTGGAACAGCACACAGGCGCCACATCAGCTGACGCCCAACACAAAACAGAGCCGGATGTGCTGTCGCTGCTGGTGCCTCCAAACGATTTTCGTTGTTGCTTACTAAACTTGACCTAAGGGATCGTGGCAGGGAGGAAAGGGAAAGAGCAGAGAAACTAGAAAAGGGAGAAAGGATAAAAGTAAAAGCGATAGAGAGAAAACAAAGGAACACAGAAAGAGCAAATTATTTTGCTGATAAAATCAATAAAATCTTAAATGATCTTGCTAAAGCTACTATTGCTCATCGTAAGAAACAAAAGGCTACCTTAAGTGATCAGGACTCGGGATTGGTTACTCAGAATAAATTTATACCAGAAAAGGTGGATGGCCTGTACTCGAAAGTGACTAAACTTCACACTGCACAGCAGTCACTGGAGAGTAAAATCACGACACTCTCTTTTAAAATAGATGAACTGTCTAATAGTATCGAGCGTAATGCAGAAATTTAAATAACGGCGTGGAACGAGAGTCAGGTTTCGAACACAAGAAAATCGCCGGAATTAAATGAATGCACCAGCGCATTTCAGCTTTGGAGAACGATGGTAAGGAAAATAGAGGAAGGTTACAAATGTGCAGGCTACCTTGAGTCAATGTTACAATTGAAAACTTATTTCTATTTACGTCTTTATTTCCATGCAATGAACCCAGTAGACGATGTCAATGAAAAAATTCAGTGCCCTCATCTAAGTGTTTCCGGTATAGAAAAAATGTATGAGGTCTTAATTTGTGTATTGAATGGAAGGCGTGATAGTTTTGAACACTTTTGGGAATTGTGTTTAAAAGAAAAACCTTCACAGGCTGATGATCCTTCGCTTCCTGGGAATAGAAGTAAACCAAAGTAGTATGAAAACAATGAAGCCAGCTCACTGCAGACTTTCGAAGCCCCAAAGAACTACTACAAAGCTATTTACATTAAAGTTTGTGAAATGGTGCAATCTTCAACTCTACTCAGACAGGCCATTGCAGTTGAACAAGAGTGCTTTCTTTTAGTAAACAGTGGTGAAACAAGACTGAAAAAATCAACTGAGTTTTTCAAAAATGACCTAGACATTGAGAGAATAAAAAACAACTGGTCTTATAAACCATGAGTGATGTAAGAAAGTACATTACACAAGAGCCTGCAGTTGGAGAAACGTTATGTGAAGTAGTGAAGTACATTAATCATCTCCAGTAATTCTAATCACGACAGCAACAGAAGACAGGTCATTTAGCGTCATCAGACGTCTTAAATCATAGTCTGATCAACAATGGGATAGAAGCGATTGAACAACTTGGCTGTTCTTCATGCCCACCGAGAGGTTTTGGATGAGTTTAATATCCGACCAGTCATCAACGGCTTCATATTAAGTAATCAAGTCAGACGGTAGACATTTGTACCTTTCTAAAGACACACTAGCATTAGAGCATGTAGAACAATATTTAAAATGTTTATAAAATAGAGAATTAAATACATACAAAAGTTAAATTTTAAGCTTCGAAATATTAGTAATAGTTTAGTACTGTATTAATATATTACTATAGTACTTTATTAGTTATTTTCAAACACTTAAATATTTTCAGTGTGTAAGACCCAATTAAAACCCGCTATTTACACACTTTTTGACTGAAAGTATGAGGCATACTGTGTTAACTTTATTAACTGTATTAAAGCATTAACTTTGAAACATTGCTTTTATTTAACGCACCCTGAGCCTTATTCAAATCAAGCTTAATTAGCTATTTCACTTATTAATCAAAGTGTTATTACTGTGCAACAGTAATACTTTATATTTTATTCTTTTAATGATAGTTTAGGATTTATTTAAATATAATTTCAGTCTTTTGAGAGCTATATTTTCATTGCTCTGTAGTGGTCTATACACATGATTATTACTGTAAATTAAAGTAGCTTTTTACGAAAATACTGTGCGTGTTTATGTTTTGTTTGTATTGTGTCGAATTATCGATAGTCCAGTTTTCGGGGTTCTAATTTTGATCATTCGACTCTAATATGCTTAAAAAACTTTAAAACTCACTATTTTTCATCTAATATTTAGAAAATTTTCAGGGTTAATACCCCTAGTATGCCCCCCCCCCCCAATATTTTTATAAGTCGGCGCCCCTGCAACTACAGCAACACGAAAATTGGTAACTGAACATATAACCCGTGTTGGGAGGCCAGTTGCACTACTGTCAGATAATGCTGTTTACTTTAAGACTAGTAAGTGGAAGCAATTTCTGAGGGAGGAGAATGTTAAACACATACTGGTCCCCCAAATTAATCCAAGCGTGAATGCCATGGAGAGGGTGTTTCGTGAGTTTCATAGGTTTGTGAGGACATATTCTGCTAACCAACACACCATGTGGATAGAATAGTTCCGCTTTTTAAGAATATATATATAACAATTTACCACAATAGTAACCGAGCGAGGTGGCGCAGTGGTTAGCACACTGGACTCGCATTCGGGAGGACGACGGTTCAATCCCGTCTCCAGCCATCCTGATTTAGGTTTTCCGTGATTTCCCTAAATCGTTTCAGGCAAATGCCGGGAAGGTTCCTTTGAAAGGGCACGGCCGATTTCCTTCCCAATCCTTCCCTAACCCGAGCTTGCGCTCCGTCTCTAATGACCTCGTTGTCGACGGGACGTTAAACACTAACCACCACCACCACAAGAGTCTACTGGCTATACTCCAGCTGAAATTATGATGATGGATGTAGACTCAAACAAATGGATGAAATCCTTGCTAGAAATACGGAGGCAAATCGCCAACGAAGAAAAGATACAACAACCGTGAGTATTGTTAAACAAACATGCTGAGTTAAGGCACAGACAATATAATAAACAGTTAAAAACTGTCCAAGGATTAACCAAAAGTTGCTGAACATAAAAATGCCTTACGAAGGATGCTACCGACTGACGCTTACAGAGACATTAAGAATGAGAGTAGTATCTCCTTAAAAAGATATACAAATTTTCGTACCTAGAGATGGGTAACAGACCTCACTTAAAGCTGAAGCCTAACCCTGTAAATACGTAAAATCTGTATGTATGATTTGTTGTACGACTGAATGTAAGCAAGTATGTCACATGAAAGAAAGTTTCTATTGGGAAAGTAATGACTTTATCATTAGTACGAGAGGACATACTACGGTCAAAATCTGACTAGAAAATAAGGAAATTGCATGGTCCTCAACGCACCTGCTGCTTCTTTCCGGTCTAAATGAATGGAATGAGTTCAGAGATTATTTAATTTTCATGACAAATTTGTCAAGAATCTATTGGAAGCCTAATTGTCTTATGTTTCGTGAAAACTACATCACTCGTGAACAAGAAACATGGGACTCATGACATCGTATCATGTCATGAACATCTAAAAACGAAACTACAGAATGATTCTGTATCGAATGTAATAGTGACTGAAAAGTCACATGAGCAAACGGTGTTACTTATCTGCATGAGTTGAGAACTGGCTGCTTATTCAAGCTCAGAGCATAACAAGATTGCCGTCAAGAAATATGTTTCGGCTGTACAGATTAATGTATAGTATTAATACTTAGGATGAACTATCTCCACGTATGATGTACGAACTGTCTGAGTAAAGGTGCGTTGTAAGTGTTGAAAGCAGGAACGCTAAAGAACCGTTAGAAATATGCGAACGTACCCAGAGAGTGAGAAGAAAACGTTGTGATATATTCCTGTTGACGTAAACTGAGCTTATCCACAGTGAACGGCAGAGAAATAACTCTGAACATTGATAAAGACAAGTTAGTGTAAATATTTCTCTAAATTAAAGCCAAACGACCGTTGCGGGTGAAATTTTCACTTAAACACATTAGCTGTCAAGTAAGAATTGTCAAACAGAGTACTTCGTTTACGGCCACAAGCCTCATGTTATAGCGAAACATCTCATGTTGAGACGACAGGTGTTCCAACATGAAAATGTGATCTCACTAATTTTCCTCGAGTCTGTGTAGAATTCTCACTACAGTGAGTATATGCAATACGTCCAAGTGGAAATGAGTGTGAATCAAACCACGAAATGCAGTTTTGCAAAAGACTGATTACAGCGAGAAGTCTACGATCTCAGTGTTTAAAAGTACTGGGCTACTGACGTTCAACACGAATCACACAGACACAATTTGTGACGTTACATTGTTGGTTGGAGAATGGATGACTGATGATAATACCCTCATCCCAGATGTTGTATTAACATCTGTGTGTGACGGAAAGCTGATGCTCGTTCGACTGTTGTTTCATGTTCGAATATGCGGGGTGAGCCGACGGGAAAAACACACCGACAATCACAACTGACAGACGTGACGGGGCGGGGTTTGCTCCTCACGCCAGCGCATTGCGGCAGTCCATCGGTCAACGACCTGCCAAAAGGGGCGTGTTAATGACCATCGCGGCATCACGCCAGCGACGTCACACGTCAAAGAGCCTACATCTACAGTGCTACAAGATTGTTCAAATGAACTGCATTAACCGGAATCGTAGACTGAAAATTAAGTCTCCCTACGAAGTGTTTTCAAAACTTCATGCTTCTAGAGGGAAAAGATTTTTTTAAATATGCAAATATGTTTTTATGAAATAATGTATACCATTTGATTGTGAAAGACAACTGCAAAATGCAAAAGAGAATTATATTCTATAATAGAATCATTGCAATTAAATGTTTATGTCTTCATATCTAAGTATACTAATATAAACATTCACTTGGTTTAAGACGCAGTATCATTTTCTCCCGAAAGCTCAAGCGAGAACTATTTGAACCATCCGGGCGTTGTTCTTACACCCTGACTTTTCCCGCGCATGTGGTTCAGATGGTGAAGTATAAGCCATGATTTTCTGAGAGGTTTTTTATTATTACCAAACTGTTCTCATTTGAAACAAAATGAGGGGCTTGTAGTAGATCACATGATCGTAAATGTTCAAATGTGTGCGAATTCCTAAGGGACCAAACTGCTGAAATCATCGGCCCCTAGATTTCCACACCACTTACACTAAGAACAACGCACACACCCATACCCGAGGGAGGACTGGAACCTCCGGCGGGAGTGGCCTCACAATCCGTGACATGGTGCCTCTAACCGCGCAGCTACTCCGCCATGATCGTAAAATAGTATGTGTTATCAAATAATATTTTTGAGACGATGTTTAGTGCAGATGGTAAAACGTGTGTTTAAACCCCAAGTACTGGCACGGGTGGAATCCCTTACACAAATAAAACTTAAAACTTTGGTCCATACATCTCAGGGAACATTGTACCGATAATTGGTATGACTTATGGTAGGGGCGTGTGTAAAGAAAAATGGAAATAAAATTAATTTAAGAATAATGTCAAAAAGATCGGTATAGAAATTGTAAAATAATAAACTATTTGTTCTGTGTAATCAGAATTAAAAGATTTTATTTTGTTAATCATTGTACAGCGACAAAGAATTCACTATTAGGTTTTCTCTTGTCTTGGAATGCTCATAACGGTCGGCGACTGAACACTGTGCATGGGGGCTTAATTAAAAGTATTGATGAATAAATGCAATAATTTTAGTAGCTGTGTGACCAGTTACGAAGTCTTGTAACCGGTTGGCCCTAACTAGTAAATCTGACTGCATAAAATAAAAATAAAGAAAGACAAGGAATTTCCATTAACACAATTGATTAATTAAGTCCCCTTCAACTATAAAAGTTACGAAACAACAAAGCATAAGTGTAACTGTTCTGTGTGTTGTAGTGTGACTCAACGTACATGTATCTGGCTTGGTTCTTTCTCAATACGACAAAATATTTTAAACACCATTCACAATGAACTAATTGAAAAACCAAAAATACTATAATCGCACATAGAAAGCAGAATTACAAGTCTAATAAATGAACACGAGTCAGATGCTTTGTTGACTGTACCTGTGAGCAAGAGGCATTGTCATTAAAGAAAGCTGTAATACCTTTTTTCCTCATTATATATTGACGAAAATTTTCCATTACACCAGCATCATAAATCAAAAGCCCATCTCCTTTCTCAAATACACTGTCACGATTGCAACTTCTTCCATCTATACATTACACCAACCGATCAGCATCTACTCTCTCGCCCAACAGAACAACAACTGCCCTCGACATCCTCTCAACTACTACTGCACCAGTGGAGGCGGCGGAATAATCATCTTTGGCCCAGTCTCTGGTGCTGTAACTCAGTGTAGCCACCTTTCAACTGTAAGACTGTAATAATTTAATAATTGTTAAAATATGTTACAGAAAGAGTTATTAGAGTCTCATTTCAGTAGACAGTCCTTTCCCATGCAGGAAGTAGTAATTTTTCTAATTTTAAGTGACTGCAGCAGCGCGGATCTATCACGCCAGTAAAAGTCATTGTTGGCCACCATTACCGGGCGTAATATTTCTTTTAATATTTTCACAGATCCTTTCAGAGAGTGTATAAATAATTTCTCTTTGACAGGCCTTATATGAATATATTAGTGACTTTAACGTATTTGCAGTATATATCGTTATTTGTGGATCAGTGATTCAAATAAGCTGCTTCATGGCGATTACCATTTCAGAGACAATATTTTGAGGTAAAAAATAATACATTATTTATGTTTTCTTACGAAGAGACAACAATATTTCGCCACGTGACACACACGAATAATAATATTTTCTCATGGTTAAGTTTACCAATGGTAGCCTGAGATGTTTGGCATTTCAATAGATCATGTAAACATTTCATGTGTAACATTTTAAGGGGCCTGAAGCCACGCCACACCGCCAGCCTTGTTTTAGGTACTGGGCACCTGGGTTCTGCTGCTGCTTGTACACTACTGTAAAAAGTATTGTTTATAAATGAAGAATATCCTGGAGGTGGTTTTCAGTAGACGGTTTCCTTTCCTTTAAATAACAGAGAGCCATTTCGAGCTGTACGTATTCTTCGCTACAGAATTCTTTTCATTTGTGTTTGAGGAAAGTAATATATGCACAAAACGGTTTTTTTATAACTTACAATTTTAAATGTGTCGCGTTGATGATGGTTTACTTTTCCGATATTTTCGTTGTTACTGTGATTAATTAACCTACTGCACAAAAATTGGAGCTTTTGCGGCGAAAAACGTGGTGGCTGGCGATTTTATGTTTGGTTCGTCTAAGGTGATCCACTGCTGAGTGCAAAATGTAGCTGAAATATCGGAACTGTGTAAAAACTGAAACGAAAGAAATACTTCACTTCAGAATAGACAAGATAGAAGTTAAAGTAGATGTAACTGATTCGGAAGCGCTGGCACCGAACGCACTGCCAGAGCGCGCCACGTACGAGTAGCCTGCAGCTGTGTTGTTCTTAGCTTCAGTCGTCGTTTCGCCGAAGTAGGCACACATTTCTCAAAAATAGCGATCACCATTTATTCTTGTGCGTGCTGCTTCAAAAAAATGATGGAGAAGAAGACAATGTACTCTAAGAGTTTCACAATGATAAACCTCAAATACATTCTATCTTCAAGACAAGGCTTGATGAATATTTCTTTACCAACACTTTTCAGTCATCAGTTAATAAACGACGACAAAAAGTTCTTGAGATTGAATATTTCCCAGTTTCCCTATGTCCTTGATTTGGTAAAGTAATATCTCAGGAAGGGTTCATAAAACAGATATTTGTATCTAATAACACCTGACGGAAAGCTAGCCATAACAGTAAGGTGGGAAATTCTTTGACAACTACTGAGGCATATTTTAAATTTTGTTTAGTTATAGAACCAAGAAAACGATTTACAACGGACTGGAATTTGTTACCCTATCAGTCTCTGCTTCATCAGTTATGTTTAATAGCATCATTGCTAGTTAAGTTCAGCTTTGACGGTGATCAAGATGTGTCAGTATTAATAGTTGGGGATGCTGAACACGCTGATTGAAAGTTCTGAAAAAGTTCGTTACGATTTTCCAGCTCGAAAGCTCTCTGCACTGATATCATTTTCTCTTCTTTGATCATTTCTGACCTCATTTTTTGATGACATTGCTATACTTCTAAATCATAAATCGACATCATACCTAATAGATCTAAAATTTTGTAATTTCATTCCTTACTAGTTGACGGAAGATAATCAACAATAGTCCTTATTCTTTGTCGAAGGAAACGCCACTGCAATGGTTTAATCATCATCCTCGTCTTTCACAATACTGAAATCCGAATGCTGAATGTTCTACACTTTTGTGAAGTAAAATGATATTAACAATGTAATTGCTAGTCAAATTAACTACAATTTCATAATTAAGTATGAAAAGTAAGGAAAAATTACTGTCTCTCTCTCTCGCGGTCCACTCTTCCAAGAAATGCCTATGGTCATTTCTTGCACTGACTTGAAGAACCACTTACTTTTGAATTTTCTGTCTTTTTGCTAAGTATCTTTAATGTTCCACTATTGGCTCTTTGAATCGTCAGGTGCAGTGAATAAGCGTTTATTATTGGCGAATGATTTCGTTGCATTCTGTGCAGATCATCTAATGTTTTCGAAATTAGGTAATGATAATACACGTAACTTTCCACCCTCATGTACATCTGGATCTCCTTTTCTGAAATGAAATTTTATTTTGCTTTTAGATTCATGGCAACAAAAAGAGTGATTTAGATGATTACATGATAGTACAAAGAGCAATGTCAGTTCCTGGAAAGAATGTGGTGCCTCTGTTTCTCCAGCCACTCTCATCTGATGATTTTTTGGATGAAATCTGTGTAATTCGAACCTAAATGAAATTTTTCATAGTGTGTTGGAGGTACTGATGGAGCGAATTATGAATTGTTTCCCCTGCCCATAATTGCTCCCTGTTCTATAATTACAAACTAATTTTTCTCCATTGTGTTGCTTGCTATCATCGATGTTGGCTACAAGGTCATGTTCACCCTCTTTGCATCCTGTGGAAAAACAGGCAACAATGAAATTTTCGACAAGAGTAATACAGGGCCACATTTAATGTGACGGTAAGTTTCCACTTCCTTTCAAACTGTCTTATTCTGGCATTATTTTGTCAGATGTCCATTAAGGGGAAGAGGCATTGTGACTGAATGGAAACATAATGGAACTTTGTTCTCGGCCAGTTACAAGTGTCTATTACAAGAAAGCAGTTCTTAATTAGTATGTCTGCCGAGCTTATAGACTATAGAGTGTCTGAGAGCACATTTGCGTTTTTATGCCATGTGTTTTGAATTTTTATATCAATTTCTGTAAAGTCTGTTACAACAGTGGATGTTTTACAGCAGCGAATTTAGTGACTGTAACTTGTCTGCACGGTCTATTCAGGGATCTTTTCCGGGGAGCAGCTACAAGCCACATCAATGACATAAAGCAAAGTGAATCACCACAATTATTAT
The DNA here is from genome assembly GCF_021461385.2 of Schistocerca piceifrons. NCBI lineage: Eukaryota > Metazoa > Arthropoda > Insecta > Orthoptera > Acrididae > Schistocerca > Schistocerca piceifrons. The sequence continues at coordinate 724,420,733 of NC_060139.1, forward strand.
ATAAATTACTGAAGATAGCTCTTTTCCCAACCTGTACAGTAAAATAGTCTTCATCAACAATTTTAGAAACCTCGCAGGCGCAGTATAAAGTTTCATGTAATTGTATTCATTGTTACTAAATCACATAAATAGAGTGAACACAGTAATATTCCTTTTGGGCAAATTTACTATTCTGCTTCCAAGGGCATTTTGCTTTCTTTTTCCATTATACTCAGGATTGGGTACATCAAAATACAAGGAAACTTGGACACCATTTCCACTAGCTTTGTCTTTTGCAAATGACAATTTTGTAACAGACATTGTGTATGATTTGGTAACAGCAGTGTATTGTAAGCTGCGATGTAAGAGGCGAATTATCTTCTGACAACTCAGTTCGGTTCGGTTGTGTAATACAATTTGATTAAAAAATTAGATAATAGTAGTGAGGAAAATGAAAGCTATACAGTTAAAAGTCCGACCAAGTAGAGTGCTGTTAATATAATACGTCATTACTAACTAGGGCGATACATCTATAGCATAATTAGTGATACAAGAAGAAATTAACTTAGAGAAAACTTACACAGAGTGAACTAGTGAACCTGGGACTCCTCTGCTATGTATCACAAACACACGTGGGGAAGCCTCGGCAGGTGCATAGTCCATCCCGATATAAGACTGTTTCATTACATAACAGTCATGTTTCCAACCACAGATTAATGCATTATACGAGTAGTTAGTTCAGATACCAGTTTGCGCTGTCTCTCCTCTCCTGACGTCAACTACAGACTGCTTGCGACAAGCTAATTAACAGATAAGAACTTTTATTTCTCGCAGACTTGCTGGTGTAAACGTGCGCTGCCACGCCGCGTTTGGAAATCTTACTATAACCGGAACTGAGACGAATCCGCAATAATATTCATATAAGTCAAATCTTCTATTTTAATGCGATTCTTCTATAGCAGATCCTTTTCACTAACCGGAAGCAGACTCGTGCACAAAGCAGACGTATGACGTTGACATACGTTCGTGGGAAAAGTTTACGACATTTTGAGACAAAGGGGAGTCATTACAGATGTGGAAAGGGTCCTTCCGGATGCCATGAAGGGTGCAGGGTGCACCCATCTGCAGGTGGTCGCTCATGTCGGCACCAACGATGTGTGTCGCTATGGATCGGAGGAAATCCTCTCTGGCTTCCGGCGGATATCTGATTTGGTGAAGACTGCCAGTCTCGCTAGCGGGATGAAAGCAGAGCTCACCATCTGCAGCATCGTCGACAGGACTGACTGCAGACCTTTGGTACAGAGCCGAGTGGAGGGTCTGAATCAGAGGCTGAGACGGTTCTGCGACCGTGTGGGCTGCAGATTCCTCGACTTGCGCCATAGGGTGGTGGGGTTTCGGGTTCCGCTGGATAGGTCAGGAGTCCACTACACGCAGCAAGCGGCTACACGGGTAGCAGGGGTTGTGTGGCGTGGACCGGGCGGTTTTTTAGGTTAGATGGCCTCGGGCAAGTACAGAAAGGGCAGCAGCCTCAAAGGGTGCGGGGCAAAGTCAGGACATGCGGGGACCAAGCAGCAATCGGTATTGTAATTGTAAACTGTCGAAGCTGCATTGGTATAGTACCGGAACTTCAAGCGCTGATAGAAAGCACCGAAGCTGAAATCGTTATCGGTTCAGAAAGCTGGCTGAAGCCAAAGATAAATTCTGCCGAAATTTTTACAAAGGCACAGACGGTGTTTAGAAAGGATAGATTGCATGCAACCGGTGGTGGCGTGTTTGTCGCTGTTAGTAATAGTTTATCCTGTAGTGAAGTAGAAGTGGATAGTTCCTGTGAATTATTATGGGTGAAGGTTCCACTCAACAACCGAGCTAGGTTAATAGTTGGCTCCTTTTACCGACCTCCCGACTCAGCAGCTTTAGTGGCAGAACAACTGAGAGAAAATTTGGAATACATTTCACATAAATTTTCTCAGCATGTTACACTCTTAGGTGGAGATTTCAATTTACCATATATAGACTGGGACACTCAAATGTTTAGGACCGGTGGTAGGGACAGAGCATCGAGTGACATTATACTGAGTGCACTATCCGAAAATTACCTCGAGCAATTAAACAGAGAACCGACTCGTGGAGATAACATCTTGGACCTGCTGATAACAAACAGACCCGAACTTTTCGACTCTGTAAGTGCAGAACAGGGAATCAGTGATCACAAGGCTGTTGCAGCATCCATGAATATGGAAGTTAATAGGAATATAAAAAAGGGAGGAAGGTTTATCTGTTTAGCAAGAGTAATAGGAGGCAGACTTCAGACTACCTAACAGATCAAAACGAAAATTTCTGTTCCGACACTGACAATGTTGAGTTTTTATGGAAGAAGTTCAAGGCAATCGTAAAATGCGTTTTAGACAGGTACGTGCCGAGAAAAACTGTGAGGGATGGGAAAAACCCACCGTGGTTCAACAACAAAGTTAGGAAACTACTGCGAAAGCAAAGAGAGCTTCACTCCAAGTGTAAACGCAGCCAAAACCTCTCAGACAAACAGAAGCTAAACGATGTCAAAGTTAGCGTAAGGAGGGCTATGCGTGAAGCGTTCAGTGAATTCGAAAGTAAAATTCTATGTACCGACTTGACAGAAAATCCTAGGAAGTTCTGGTCTTACGTTAAATCAGTAAGTGGCTCGAAACAGCATATCCAGACACTCCGGGATGATGATGGCATTGAAACAGAGGATGACACGCGTAAAGCTGAAATACTAAACACCTTTTTCCAAAGCTGTTTCATAGAGGAAGACCGCACTGCAGTTACTTATCTAAATCCTCGCACAAACGAAAAAATGGCTGACATCGAAATAAGTGTCCAAGGAATAGAAAAGCAACTGGAATCACTCAACAGAGGAAAGTCCACTGTATCTGACGGGATACCAATTCGATTCTACACAGATTACGCGAAAGAACTTGCCCCCCTTCAACAGCCGTGTACCGCAAGTCTCTAGAGGAACAGAAGGTTCCAAATGATTGGGAAAGAGCACAGGTAGTCCCAGTCTTCAAGAAGGGTCGTCGAGCAGATGCGCAAAACTATAGACCTATATCTCTGACGTCGATCTGTTGTAGAATTTTAGAACATGTTTTTTGCTCGAATATCATGTCGTTTCTGCAAACCCAGAATCTACTCTGTAGGAATCAACATAGATTCCTGAAGCAGCGATCGTGTGAGACCCAACTCGCGTTATTTGTTCATGGCCAGCCGGTGTGGCCGTGCGGTTCTAAGCGCTTCAGTTTGGAACCGCGTGACCGCTACGGTCGCAGGTTCGAATCCTGCTTCGGGCATGGATGTGTGTGATGTCCTTAGGTTAATTAGGTTTAACTAGTTCTAAGTTCTAGGGGACTGATGACCTCAGAAGTTAACTCCCATAGTGCTCAGAGCCATTTGAACCATTTTTGTTCATGAGACCCTGAAAATATTAGATGCAGCCTCCCAGGTAGATGCTATTTTCCTTCACTTCCGGAGGGCCTTCGATACAGTTCCGCACTGTCGCCTGATAAACAAACTAAGAGCCTACGGAATATCAGACCAGCTGTGTGGCTGGATTGAAGAGTTTTTATCAAACAGAACACGGCATGTTGTTATCAATGGAGAGACGTCTACAGACATTAAAGTAACCTCTGGCGTGCCACAGGGGAGTGTTATGGGACCATTGCTTTTCACAATATATATAAATGACGTAGTAGATAGTGTCGGAAGTTCCATGCGGCTTTTCGCGGATGATGCTGTAGTATACAGAGAAGTTGCAACATTAGAAAATTGTAGCGAAATGCAGGAAGATCTGCAGCGGATAGGCACTTGGTACAGGGAGTGGCAACTAACCCTTAACATAGACAAATGTAATGTATTGCGAATACATAGAAAGAAGGATCCTTTATTGTATGATTGTATGATAGCGGAACAAACACTGGTAGCAGTTACTTCTGTAAAATATCTGGGAGTATGCGTGCGGAACGATTTGAAGTGGAATCATCATATACAATTAATTGTTGGTAAGGCGGGTGCCAGGTTGAGATTCATTGGGAGAGTCCTTAGAAAATGTAATCCATCAACAAAGAAGGTGGCTTACAAAACACTCGTTCGACCTATACTTGAGTATTGCTCATCAGTGTCGGATCCGTACCAGATCGGGTTGACGGAGGAGATAGAGAAGATCCAAAGTAGGGCGGCGCGTTTCGTCACAGGGTTATTTGGTAACCGTGATAGCGTTGCGGAGATGTTTAGCAAGCTCAAGTGGCAGACTCTGCAAGAGAGGCGCTCTGCATCGCGGCGTAGCTTGCCCGCCAGGATTCGAGAGGGTGCGTTTCTGGATGAGGTATCCCGAGGAGATCACGAATGTAAAATTAGAGACATTAGAGCGCGTACGGAGGCTTCCAGACAGTCGTTCTTCCCGCGAACCATACGCGACTGGAACAGAAAAGGGAGGTAATGGCCGTGGCACGTAAAGTGCTCTCCGCCACACACCGCCAGGTGGCTTGCTTAGTATTGATGTAGAAGTAGATGTAGATTCAAAGATAACACTCTTTGATAATCGAAATAATTCATTTTTAAGCATCACTCTGATGTTAATTCTAACTTCCCAGCAAGACACCATAAATCTACAGAAAGTTCCAATTACATCGTATAAGTTCTTGAACAACACCTAAGTGCCTTAATAATTTTTTCGGTACATTGTGGGTAACAAATATGCACTGAGTTCATAAGCGTAGTAATACCGTTCCCTGATTTGACACTAGCCATAAAATCCCTACTAAGCTGGCAAAAAAAGCATTAACTGTTCATAAAACTCCATTACAGTTCTGTACTCGTTGAATACTGAAGTGAAAAATAATCAGTGTAAATCTTCACAGCATTAAGTGTCAGAGATATTGCTGTACTTCCGATTCCATTATATGGATAAGAACACTTACTGTCATTTAACTGACAGCTTATGCTTCTAATGAATTTCAATGAGCTATACGAACAGTCATTTAACGTTGCGTGACTAAAGCGGCAGGCGTGCTTCATAATTGTACACGCAGACCTTATGTTCCAAAACAATATAATAAGTACAATAATGATTGAAGCAGAAGAAATGAACTAAAATTTGTGCGGCCGGGACTCTAACCCGGGTCTTCCTGGTTGCTAGGCAGATGTGCTAAAAAAAGAAAAATACAATTATAAGAATAAAATAAGTGTTCTGTGGTACCTGCATTACCAGATAACAGAAACGGTTTACAAGATCAGACCGTTTAGTACAGCAAATTTTTACATAACTGTATATACTTGAAATTAAAATGAAAAAAAATAAGACAATTTAAAATAAAACTGTAGAGTGTACTTCAATATAGATCACAAAGCGTTAACTTAAAATAATGCTAAATTCTTAATTTCATCATGTTAATGAAAATTTAATTTGAATCTACATATTTCCAAACGTTAATTCCTGAAACTGAATTATAAATAATCTCTGAATCATAAGTGAATTATTTTTCATGTCTGTGAGTTTCAAAATACTTAAGTTATGAATTAACAATATAACAGTTTTATTACTTACTTGTCTTTTACGTATCACATAAATAAATAAATAACCAACGCATTTAACAGCGTCTTTTTATTTCTGATGCAATTGCTCTCCATATGGCGCTCGTCATACCGGTTTCACTGTATGCGGCCCATCTGTTTTACTGTATGCGACAATGGAATAGTTCGAGATGCACCGATAAGCTGTCATTAAATCGATGAAAGGAAGTACAGAACTGTCTTCTCTTCTTTCCGCCATGTTCGCACATCGAAATATTGTACGATACTAACCGCTGAAGAGACCAGCAAGTGGTACTTCGAGAGATATGTCGCTTACGATATGTTGTGAAATCGCACGGCTGTGAACCTTTCCTATCACCACCCTTTAGATTTCAGATTTATCTGTCCATGAATAACGCGGGTCGTATATCGCTTACGACGTATCGCTTGTTTTATATCGTCTCAGTATGAATGGTGCCTCATTGAATGTCACCATATGTCGTAATCACTACCAGCTATACTAATCACGGACGTCTTGCACAGTTATTTAATAAGCTGAAAACTTTATTGCCAGATACATACATTAAGTAACAATTCTCCTCAACCATCAGGACTCACGTCGACCCAGCTGTGTTGTCTAGTTAGAGGACAATAGGATGGTGGGGGCGGATCATCTTTAATACTGCCCGATCAGCTAAATTACGAATGCCAGAAGATGTCGTGCATCGGTAACGTTAGGAACCACTGGTTCAAATTTGGGCTGCAGACATATCGTCGAAAATGTAGGCGCGTTTCACGCACTGTAGTTCTCCGCGGTAATGTTGACTATGGGGAATACATACTGTAGAAGTGGACACAGTAGCGTGCTGTTGCCGAGTCCATCAAAACACGGAGAGATGCTTCCTCACCCCCATTCCGTTGCAGACTCGAGACGGTACCATTTATTCGTAGCTCTTACGAAGATAGTGCGGCAGTTACAACCACATGTATTTGACATGTACTGGCTCTCGTTATCTGGAAACAGTATTGAATAGATTTAGATCAGTAGTAGCTATGTCACTTGACTGATGTCACAAATTTCTCAGAACGTTTTAGTCTTTTATTGATACATACGCACCTACAGTACTTATTTGGAATTTCCATTTTTGTGATACCGGTACAGATAAATTAGTTCTAATTTAATGAATTACCCCGAAAAATGATATTTTGCTGTTGAGTCCTAGTACTTTCGGACTGATTAATTTATTTACGTCTCACTAAAATCTTTTCCATGATACAAGTATGAAGACATTTAAGGATATTATAAAGTTACAGAAAATGATTTTTCTGAAAGAAAATGTTCCGGATATATGAGACTGTGTTAGCTCAAGACAAAAACTGAATAATGCCAATGAAAGTTATGTAGGGGTGGATGATTACCCACTCCTACAAAACGTATGGAGTACCAGCCTAAAAGAAAGATATTTATTTTAAGGTATACTGATAATTTTTACTTTATGGACCGTCTGTGATCGCTCCAAGCTTGTTGATCAAGTGCCTATAAATTTTAATTGTATATTACAGCACTGAGGATGGTCACTAAGTGACCAAAAATCGATTTTGCGCATAAAAAAAAATACGGCCAATGCTGTTTCTTCTTCCAACTCCTGATATGTTATTTGTATCGAGTTTTAAAATTCCTGCAAGTCATGCCTATGTATACTGCATCACAACTTTGACATTCAAGTTTATATATTCCTGACTGTTGGAAATTGTCCCTCTTGGTAAATGGTAGGCTTAGGTGTGATTGGAGGGTTTGTAACGTATTTGGAATCCCTGTCACTTTAGGATGTTTGCAACTCTGTTTGTTAATTTATGTGTGTAAGTCATGGTGTACCATCTGGTTCTTTTCTGTGTTGTGTTGTCATTGTGTTTGTTAAGTGTGCTTGTAAGTTTCCAGCTTGTAATTTCCCTTGTATTCTGGAAATGTTGTGTTTGTTTTGTATTTGTGTTTTTATTTTTTGATTGAGCCTTTGTACTACATGTGTGTCATACTCATTGTTCCTAACTATTTGTGTGATTGTACTCATTTCTTTTCCATAGATTCTCTTGTTGAGTGGGATTATGTTTAATCTATGTAACATATGTCTTAATGCTGCAAATTTATGGTTGTGGGATGGTTAGACGTGGAATGTATTATTGAGTCTGTGGCTGTTGGTTTTCTAAAGATGTTAAATGTATGTTTGCCATTTTCTTTTTGTATTGTAATGTCAAGAAAATTTGATTTCCTTTTTTTTTTTTTCAAGTGCGAATTTTATGTTCTGATGAGCTTTGTTGATTTCTGAGAGGAGTTTGTCTATTTTTCACTTGGGTTGTCTACTGGACAAAAAAATGTCATCCATATATCTGTACCAGTATATGATTATGAATTTTTAATTAGTGGTTATCTTTCCAAATATCTGGTTTTGTAGATGACTGATGAAAATGTTAGCTAATGTTCCTGATTTTGGGGATCCCATGGGCAGTCCATCACTTTATAGATAATATTCATTCTCACACTGAAAGTAGTTTTGTTCAGTTGTTCATCTGAGCAAATCTGTTATTTCTTTTATTGATACTGTAGTGAGGTTTCATTCAGTTGTATTCGGACGGTCCATAAAGTAAAATTTATCAGTATACCGTAATATTACAAGCAACTGAGGTAGACAGGACTACAAAAATTGAAGATGTTAATACAGCTATGTCAAGCATTTCTGTCATCATGTACAACAGGTTCAAGAGAATACATCTGTGACTCCATAAGACGATTCAGCACATAAAAGTGAACAAAACATGCAAAAAGAATGATCCTCACTTCCCACGAATTCTAAATTCCGGTCCCTTGATGTCTCAGAATGTGTCCTATCAACCAATCCAATTTATTAATCAAATAAAGCCTCAAATTTCTTTTCTCTCCAGTTCTATTCACTACCTCGTCATTAAGTACATGATCTACCCTATTGCTAGCATTCTTCTGGAACGCAACGTTTTAAAAGCTACAATTCTCTTCTTGTGTGAACTGTTCATCATCCACTTTTGTACAAGGTCACACTTCAGACAATACCGCCAGAGGTTACTGTCTAGCATTGAAATCTATATTCGATATTAATACAGTACATAACCTTTCGCTCCCTGCATTCTACCCCTGCTATCCCCAGAATTTCAAAGTGTGTATTCAATCCGATATTGTCAAAAGCCTTCTCCAAATCTACAAAACCTTGTAATCTTGGTTTGTCTTTCCTTAACCTGTCTTCTAAGACAAGTCATAGGGGTCGGTATTGCCTCGAGTCTCCTACACTTCTCCGGAATCCAAACCGGTCTTACTCGAGGTCGGCTTCCACTTTTCGTTCTTTGCTAAGTAATTCTTGATTTATTATACAGATACATCTGTAATATTCACTCATGTCAACATATTGGTACTGGAATTTTTATATTCTTCTAGAAGTCTGATGATATTTTGCCTGTCTCATGTATCTTACATACATGATGGAATAATTTTGTTACGACTGGCTTTCTCAAGTATATCAGTAGTTCTGAGGTAATGTAGCCTACTTCGGGCCCTCATTTCGGCTTAGATCTTTCAGCGCTCTCGCAGAATCTTATCGCCTATTTTATATCCATCTACGGTCTCTTCTCTTTGTATAATATTGCCATCAAACAGATTTCCCTACTCTGTGCTCCTTATTTCTTAATTACGGGTTTTCAGTTTGAGTTCTTGATACTTATATGGCTTATTTTCTTTTCTCCAAACGTCTCTTTAACTTTCCAATATGTGGTATTTACCTTTTCCCTAGTTATGTATTCTTCTAGCTCCTTACAATTGTCCTCTATCCATTCCTGCTATGCGTTTTTATTTTCATGTCAATCGTTTGTACTCCCTTTCACCTGCTATATTCACTGCATTTTCATATTTTCCCTCTTTCATAATTTAAATTCAATATATCCTGTAATATCCAAGATTTCTGCTACACCTTGTCTTTCTAGCTGTTTAACCCTCTGCTGTCTTTACTAGTTCATCTCTCGAAGCTACCCATTCGTCTTTTACTGCGTCCTTTCACCCAATCGTCTAACTCTTCGTATGAAGCTCTCAACAACCTCTAGTTATTTCAACTATTTTAGATCTCATCTCTTTAATTGCCTACATTATAAAAATTTATTCCTTTTTAATCTTCAGTCCATAACCAATAAATTGTGGTCTGATTCCACACCTACATCTACGTCCATACCTACAACTCGAAATGTCTTACAGTTTAAAACTTGGCTAGGAGATCTCTTACTTACCATTATATAATCAATGTGAAATCTTCCGATGTCTCTTCCACGTATCTTTCTGGTATGACGATGACTAGATTATTCTCTGTGCGAATTCTACCAGCAGTTTCCTCTTTAAAATCCCCTCCACCAGACTATATTCATCTACTGTCTTTCCTTCTCTTCCTTTGCCTACTATCGAGTTCTGGTGCGTCTGCACAATTAAATTTTCCGCTCCCTGAGATATCTGAGAAAAATTTGTTTAGCTCCTCAGACGTTTTTTCAATCTCTTCAACATATGCGGAGCTAGCTGGCTGACAAACGTGTACTACTGGAATTTGTGATGGCTTCGTGTATATCTTGGCTAAGTAATGCGTTCTGTTATGTCGTTCATAGTAACCTAAGTGCTTTCCTATTTTCTTATTCATTATGAGACCTACCACTGCATTACCTGTGTCTGACCGGAAGTCTTGTTCATCCTGCCACTAAACTCCACTAATCTCCGCTACATCCATCTTTAAACTATCCATTTCCCTTTCTAAATTTTCTAACCTACGTGCTCGATCAAGTGATACAACATTACACGCTCCTACCAGTAGAATGCCAGTTTTGTTTTGTCATGACATCTCCTGAGTAGTCCCCGCCCTGAGTTCCGAAGGTTTACTGTTTTATCACTTAACCATACACAAGAGCTGCATGTCCTCGGAGAAAATAACGGCTGTGTTGCCCCTTACTTTCAGCCTTTCGCAGTTCCAGCACAGCTACAAAGCCAGATCAATCAGTCAGTCATCCGGGTTGTTGCCCCTCTTCAGGGACCACATGTCTGTCTGAAGCTCTCAGCTTCTACCCCTCCTGTACCTGCTGTGCGGCTATGTGTACCGCCAAGTCACGCAAGCCACCCATCCAAGGTCCATGGTTAATGCTGCAGAAGCATCAATACGTACAACAATATAAGCACGTGCTAACAAAGAAAAGACAGACAAGAAATTGATAAACAGTGATAAGAAAGTCAGCAGTAGTTGACACGAGTTACCTCATACAAGCTTGACAATGAAATTCGCACATGTTATTGCTGGTGAATCTGTAAAAAAATAACAGATTCAATTTATTCCATAATCAAAAGAACACTCAGACAAACTGAAAAGTAGGAACAAATGTAGACTACATTCATAAAAGGGAAAAGCAAATAAATAAGTAAGAAGTATGTTACATCTACTTGTCCTCAAAAAATGCCATAAAAGGGAAACATATTTATCCTAGAATTGTGTCACTATTATAGATTTGTTCCTGCTTAACATTATTTAGAAGTGATAACCCTACAAAAAGTATGGTATCACTGTTACATATGAATAGCATGTCCCTTATATGGACAGGCCAGGAACAACATTATTTTCCCGTAAGCCTTTTGACAGGTTTGGTGGGACTTCTTGTACTAACCTCTTCATTTCACTATGAGATGACTGTTAAAATAGTTATATCTTCTATATATTCGTCCCTCTGGTTATTTCTTCAGTTTTTGTCCTCTGCAGAGGTGTCCAGTACATTGGTAGTCTTTCGTATATATGTTAAAACTTATCCTGTCGTCCTATCCATTTTTCTAATTAGGAATCGCCGCATATTCCTCTCCTCGACAATTCGGCGGCGATGTTTCCCACATATTGTTTAACCACACAATTCTCAGTAATGGACGATTGTTCAGTGTTAGATGTCAGAGGCAGCCGATACGAGTCCTCGAAGTGAAATAAACGTGCAACGGCAGTTCCTGGGTAACAATCAGAGAATAGAAGGGTCGTCATCACCAGACACTGCGCCGGCCGTGGTGGCTGTGCGGTTCTAGGCGCTTCAGTCCGGAACCGCGTGACTGCTACGGTCGCAGGTTCGAATCCTGCCTCGGGCATGGATGTGTGTGATGTGCTTAGGTTAGTTAGGCTTAAGTAGTTCTAAGTTCTAGGGGACTGATGACCTAAGATGTAAAGTCCCATAGTGCTCAGAGCCATTTGAACCATTTTTGAACCAGACACTGCGCCGTGGTCGTGGCTCCAGTTACTGGCGTCTTCACACCGTCTCATCCAATGAATGTTAGTAATACTGTTGATGACGATCAATTAGTCGGGTGACAACGTTAAGTTCGGCTGCACCCTTAGTGCTATGCGAGAGGTGTAGCCTGTGTGCCGACTGCGTATTTCACGCTCTCAATTCGGTACATCAAGCGCAAAACAACGCAACACTTCTCAGTAAAAATACGCATTACATTAATTCACACGCGCTGATTCGCACACAATACGACAGTAATCCACACGACACAGATACACACTGAACAGCTCATAACATGTCGGAGGAAGGCCGCAGAAAACTGTCTACTGAAAGTTGTGGTGTATGATGGCAAGTTGAATTCTTGTTTCTTCTTTTCGTATGTTCAATGCTTCAAGTCATGCTGGGGTATCTGTTTCTGATAGATGATAAATTTTACGTGACAGTGTTAAGTGGATTTAAAACGACGAATGCGGTTTTAAATAGAAAAATAATGAAAAACCATAAAAAGAAACTAATTTTAATTTCCGCATGAGACGGTTGTTTTTGTTGTGGTCTTCAGTCCAGATACTGGTATGATGCAGCTCTTCATGCTATTCTATGCCGTGCAAGCTTTCTTTATCTCCGAGTAACTACTGCAACCTACATCCTTCTGAATCTGTTTACTGTATTCATGCCTTGGTCTCCCTCTACGATTTTTACCCTCCGCGCTTCCCTCCAGTACTAACTTGGTGACGCCTTGTTGCCTCAGAACGTGCCCTACCAACCGATCCATTCTTCTAGTCAAGTTGTGCCACAGATTTCTCTTCTCCCAAATTCTATTCAGTGCCTCCTGATTGTTACGTGATCTACCCATCTAATCTTCAGCATTATTCTGTAGCATCACATTTCAAAAGCTTCTATTCTATTCTTGTCTAAACTATCTATCGTCCGTGTTTCACTTCGACACACATAGCTACATTCCAAATAACTACTTCCAGAAAAAGATTCCTGACACTTAAATCTACACTCGACGTTAATAAAGTTTTCTTCTTAAGAAAAACTTTCCTTGTCATTGCCAGTCTACATTTTATATCCTCTCTGCTTCAACCACCATCAGTTACTTTGCTCCTCAAATAGCAAAACTCATCTACTACTTTAAGTGTCTCATTTCCTAATCTAATTCCTTCAGCCTCACCTGACTTCATTCGATTACATTCCATTATCCTCCTTTTGCTTTTGTTGATGTTCATGTTATATCCTCCTTTAAAGACACTGTTCATTCCGTTCAACTGCTCTTCCAAGTCCTTTCCCGTCTATGACAGAATTACAAAGTCGTCGGCAAACCTCAAACTTTTTATTTCTTCTCCATGGGTTTTAATACCTACTCCAGATTTTTCTTTTGTTTCCTTTACTGATTGCTTAACATACAGATTGAACAACATCGGCGACAGGCTACAACCTTGTCTCACTCCCTTCTTAACCACTGCTTCCCTTTCGTTCAGCTCGACTCTTACAACTGCCATCTGGTTTCTGTACAAATTGTAAATATCCTTTCGTTCCCTGTATTTGACCCCTCCCGCCTTCAAAATTTGAAAGAGAATATTTCAGACAACACTGTCAAAAGCTTTCTTGCAGTCTACAAATGCTAGAAACGTAGGTTTGCCTTTCCTTGGTCTGTCTTCTAAGATAAGTCGTAGGGTCAGTATTGCCTTACGTGCTCCAAAATTTCTACAGAATCCTAACTGATGTTCACCTAGGTCAGCTTCCACCAACTTCTCCATTCGTCTGTAAAGAATCCGTGTTGATATTTTTGTAGCCGTGACTTATTAAACTGATGGTTCTGTAAATTTCACACCTGTCAACACTTGCTTTCATTAGTATTGGAATTATTGTGTCAGGGCTGGCTCTCTCAAGGTTATCAGTAGTTCAAATGGAATGTTGTCTACTCCCGGGACCTTGTATAGACTTGGGTCTTTTAGTGCTCTGTCAAACTCTTCACGCAGTAGCATGTCTTCCATTTCATCTTCATCTACGTCATCTTCATGTCTATAATACTGCCCGTAAGTACATGACCCTTGTATAGAACCTCTATATACGCCTACCACATTTCTGCCTTCCCTTCTTTGCTTAGATCAGGTTTTCCATTCGAACTCTTGATATTCACACGAGTGGTTCTCTTTTCTCCAAAGGTCTCTTTACTTTTCCTGTAGGCAGTATCTATCTTACCCTTAGTGGTTAATGATTCTACATCCTTATATTTGTCCTCTAGCCATCCCTGCATAGCCATTTTGCACTTCTGTCGATCTCATTTTTGAGACTTTTGTGTTCCTTTTCGCTTGCTTCATTTACTGCTTTTTTTGTATATTTACTCCTTTCGTTAATGAAATTCAATATCTCTTCTTTTACCCAAGGATTTCTACTAGCCCTCTCTCCATATTCACCTATTACTTTTCCTTCTCTTCCTTTTCATAATGTCGAATTCCAGTCCTCAATCATTATTAAATTTTCGTCACCTTTTACTATCTGAATAATTTCTTTTATCACGCCGCATATTTCTTCAGTCTCTTCGTCATCTGCGGAGCTAGTTGGCATATGAACTAGAACTATTGTAGTAGGCGGGGCTTCGTGTCTAGCTTTGCTACAATAATGCGTTCACTATGCTGTTCGTAGTAGCTTACCCGCACTCCTATTTTGTTATTCATTATTAAACCTACTCCTGCATTAGCTCTATTTGATTTTGTATTTATAACCCTGTATTCACCTGACCAGAAGCCTTGTTCCTCTTGCCACCGAACTTCACTAATTTCCACTCTATCTAGCTTCAACCTATCCATTTCCCTTTTTAAATCTCGTAACATACCTGCCCGATTAAGGAATCTGACATGCCACGCTCGGAGCCGTAAAACGCCAGTTTTCTTTCTCCTGATAACGACGCCCTCCTGAGCAGTCCCTACTCGGAGATCCGAATGGTGGACTAATTTACCTTCGGAATATTTTACCCAAGAGGACGCAATCATCATTTACTCACGCAGTAGAGCTCCATGTTGCCCCTGCAACTAATGAAAAGGCTGCTGCTCCTCTTCAGGAACCACACATTTGTCTCGCCTCTCGACAAATACCCCTCCGTTGTGATTGCACCAACGGCGACGTTCGTGGTTCAAGGGACGCATGAGAGGGTAACATTCGTTAGTTGTGTACAATGTTTACGTTCCAGGTTACAAACGTATCTCAATATGACGACCATCTGGATGCACGATATCCTGGAACGGCACTACGGATACTATTTCAAAATTGTTCGCAACACTTTTCGAACTGTTAGCCACGGAATGTTCAGCGGTCGTGATACAGCTTGTGCACTACCTGATGATCGGACATTGCATGCAGCATTTTAGGTATGGGAACAGTAACTTTTCAACAATCTGTGGCGCAACTGGCCGTCGGTCTCTCCCACCAGCAAGTTCAAAATCACCACTTAATTCGAACTTCCGAATCATTTTCTTCAACCCCGAAGCAGAGCTGGATCATCCTTCCGAATCATTTTCTTCAACCCCGAAGCAGAGCTGGAGCATCCCCGTATTCCTTTAATGCATCGATTTCGCATAGAGCAGCAGCAGTGTTGTTGTTTTGATAAAACAGCTTTACGAGGAAATCCCTGCTCACCTAGTCCAGACTCATGTTGATTGTCTGCAACTGTAATGCACACTGGTGCTTGTGTTACAACTCTACATCGCCGTACCAAAACCCCAGTCTATGTTTAATTAAAACCAACGTGCACTTCAGTAACATTTCCTAGCTGCTGTGTAATGACTCTCTACACTCGTTTTCACCTTTTCCTCTTGGTGTCGTGTTTATCAACTTGCGACAAATTCTCGGAACAGAAAGCGATCCTATATACACACCTCTTTAAGATATCTCAACGTGCATACCTTTTTTTAAATGTAGCTTCGCACATTAAGCCTCCTTAGATATTCTTCTGCAAAATATTCTGCAAGTATCTGGCCTTTTAACAACTGTAACTGCAAATCAGTTTTCGGCACCTAAGTGTCACTGTGTTATGGCCTCGGCCTGCGTGAATGTAGAATTGTCCCTTCTCCCCAGTAACCATTTAACTCACATTGGAACGGTATTGCAATGTAATGTTGGTATATCATGTAATGGAAGTATAGCCCGAAAACTGAAATAAACATTTTGTACTGCACAGAAACATATAATTAGTACTTAAACAATGCCACTGGATTCACTTGTTACGTAACGCAACCGAAAGTCATTCACGGAGGAATGTCAAGATAACAGATAGTCCAGAACATGTTCTCGCACTGTTAGAATAAATTCTCGGCAGATGCAAGATTGCACCGTAATGAAGGACCTATTGTTTATCATTAGTCCAAAAACTGCATATCGACAGCAACGTTCAGTGTAGTTAAAGATTTTTGTTTGTAGTGTTATTACGAAATTCTTTTATTACGTTAATACAATCAATAATACAAATGAGACCATTTTTAAACGATAAATTAGTATAGCGTGTTTGTTGGCTATATCGCTTCGTGACAGCCACAGCAGTGCTGGAGCTTCTTCTGCTGGGCGAGAGATGGCAGCAGCTACTACTCCAGAAACTCGATATCTATTTCGTAGCGTAGGTTTTTTTTTTTCCTTTATTGTAATTTTCAGCACCTCATACAAGGCGGGCTGGCAGCAGCGTAATACGCCGCTCTTCAGCCGTATGGGGTACAATAATATGAGATAGGTGACACAGAAAATACAAAAAATGGCGGGCAAAGAAAGTAGTTACAAAAAAACAAAAAAACAAGAAGCCGTTCACGTTGGACGAAAAAACACTAACACTTGTTGACACGGCGCACAAAACACGGAGAGCTGCGACGGCACATGTGAACAGTGGAGTTGTAACTGCACGAAACACAAAACGAACCACACACACTAGACATTGACGGCGATGATCTCCGGCGCGCGAATGTTCACCATGCGTGTGCGAGTCCGGGGACCTGCCAAGAGAGGAGGAGGAGGAAGGGGAGTGGGAGAGGAGAGAGCGGAGATGCCACGGGCAGGGGAGAAAGGGGTGAGGGAGGAAGGGGGAGGGGAAGCCCGTGGGGGAAGAGTGGTGGAGGGAGGGGACGTAGCGTAGGTTGCACGTGTTTGTTTTAAACAGCAACATTTCTGTCACTAGGTTGTGACACCAGCCTCTTGGTATGTCTTGCAAGAAAAGAAGCTTGCACCATACTATTCTTTTCTGGGCAGATATTAGCAGACATATGTCTCTAAGTTAGGTGGCGCAGTGGTTAACACATTGGGCTCGCATTCGGGAGGACGACAGTTCAAACCCGCGTCCGGCCATCCTGATTTAAGTTTCCCCTGATTTCCCTAGGTGCTTCTTGTGCTGGCCGAGAGATGGCAGCAGCTACTATTCCAGAGACTCGAAATCTGTTTCGAAATTAGAATTATACTAATACCTTCAGCTGCTGACGGACGTTGATATACATCAGCGGGGACAGGTGAAAATGTGTGCCACGACCGGGACTCGAACCTGGGACCTCCTGCTTACATGACAGACGCTCTATCCATTGGACATGTCCCAAAGAACAGACACCATATCCATATAAGTCAAAAACGAAATCCATTTCGTAGCGCTGATTGCAAGCGTTTGCTTGTTTTAAACAGCAACATTTCTGTAACTAGTTTGTAGCACCAGTATCTTGGTAAGTCGTGCACGGAAATAAGCTTGCACCATAGCATTTTTTTCTAGTCAGATATTAGAAGACCTTTTGTCTGTAGGCGAGGTGGTGCAGTGGTTAGCAGTCGGGAGGACGATAGTTCAAACTCGCGTCCGGCCATCCTAATTTAGGTTTTCCGTGATTTCCCTAAATCGCTTCAGACAAATGCCGGGATGGTTCCTTTGAAAGGGAACGGCCGCCCTCCTTGCCTAATTCGATGTGATCGATGACGCTGCTGTTTGGTTCCCTGCCTCAAATCAATTAACCAACCTGTGTCTCTATTTATACTTTGAAATACAGTTTAGCAGAATTGTCTTTATTGTTCTTCGCCTTAGTAGGAGTGCGGCAACCACTTTTCTCGTGCCTGTGGTTCGTCTCGTAAGACAGTATTTGTGTCCGGGTGGAATTTGGTTGGTGGCTGTGCAAAAGCGTGCTTTGAATCAGTCTGTATTTTAGTAAAAAACAATTCCCATTACCATTTGCAATAATTAACTTCAGATGAGTAATGATATAATAAGAACGATTATTCTCATCACAGTAATAAAATAATGTTATCTCCAAAGTGGTCAACAATAAAATCTTTTTAAACTTTTATCCCAAGATTTAGGCATACGTTATATAGTTAAAAAATGTTACATTATCACACAAATGAATTTACACAAAAATAAAATAGCAATAAGCGGAATGGGTCACTAGAGTGATCTTCCGTCGACGACTATCACCACCTGCGCTGTGCGCTTGTGAATGGAGTCTGCGTTATAGCTGGCCATGCCCCACACTGACGCTTGTAGTGCTCTCTGCTGCTTGAGAGATGCTCTCGGCTTTCGAGGGTTTTCTTCCCCACGCTCTGTTTTCCTCCCAGCTCACCCTGTCTTGCAAAACTGCGTTCCGTGGCAACTCCTATTGATAAAACGAATGGATAACAGAATCTTTTTTATCTAGCGTCAAAACGAAATCACAATGTAGCCCAAATGCTGGCATCTTGGTTATACAGAAAGAAGAAACCATGAGACACTCAAATTGTATATATTGACATCTAAATTATTAGTATTACTTATTAAAGAACATGCAGACCGACAGCGCATGCAAGCACAACGTGCATTACCGCATTCTACATTCGTCCATCGTACATTTGAATATGAACTTGACACTGCATATTCGATGCATCCGAAAATAGTTATCGATGAAATGGGCAAAGAATGCCATTATTGTCATACATTAACATTCAAATAAGAGGCACGCGGCAATTCTTTCGCCTCAGGCGACGTCGTACTATAAGCGTTGAATTCATCAGCCAAACCACTGAAAGTGGTTATGGATGGTGTGACTCTGGCTTCAAAATTGTTTCTTAGCAAGGTTCGTACATTCGGTTCGTGTTTACATATGACATCTTTTGGCGCAACCAACATTGTTCAGAGCAAGGACAGTCGAAACTTTGAATCAACCTTCAAAATTCAAAGCCAAGTTCACCAACAAATTGGTAATGCACGATGCGAACCCAAAATTTCTGCAAATTTGCTTCATGGACAATGAACAAGAACGTGTGGACACAAGATGCCACTGCAACCACACCGAACATATTGAGGAATGGCACCTTTAAGACATTTTTCTTCAGTCACAATTATTTGCTTCGATTGTTCAAAACAGTGTCAAGCTGTTTACTCAGGGAAATTCAAGCTCTGATCATCAAAGCCGACAAAGAGCCAGCAGAAGAGTTTGCCGGTCAGATCAACGTACCCACTATAAATGAAGCCTCTGTTGCTGCATATAGCGATCAGTTTGAGCGTCGAGACATCAGATTCCAGCAAAGAGGCAACACATTTCAGACGACTGCGGACGCAAAATGGCTCTATAGTATCCACTGTTATTTTTGGGAAGCAGAGAATGGATATCAAATTAATATCAAATAGCGGAATCCACTGACGGGTAACAAAATTTCAAATGGAAGAGAATGTTTCTTATAGTGTTCTTTTCAACATCTCATCATTTATTCGAACTTTGTAAGTGACAAAACCAACAAAACTATCAGCGCAGTGGACTATTATCATACAGGATGACGATTAGGTGCAATCGAGACAATCACATTCTCAAATATCGGTAGCTGTTTTATTAGAATTTGGGTCATGTATGCGAAGATCGAGAGCGGGAGGTTGCTCCGCATGTGCTTTAATAAAGCGCAGCAGCGTTCGGAGGAATATATTCATTTAAGAAAGGTTATTGTCGGTAACACAGACAGAAATTTAAGTATCAACGATACCGGAAATGTGTTTATACTTCCATCCACATGTATTGGGAGTCCACGGCATACATAGGAATACCTACAAGATGCTACGACTTTCGTATGCGTTTGTAAACAACTGGATTCATCTAAATTGTCACATGCAATCCCAAATGGGAAGACATACAAACTTCGTTATTGCCAGGTCGTTCAGCAAAACATTGGCCCAACATTATCGCTCAAGGAAATATTACATCCATTGTTTAATTTAGTAACCAATTTTTACGTTTTCTTACCAACGTGTCGATGGTTGTATTCTACTGAGTGACAAAAATTACATTTATCACATGCACACAGTTTGATATCACTGATCGACAAAATAATTATGACCAGAAAAAGTTAAAAACGTTATTTCAGCTGAAATACCACATAGGTCAGCTGAAGAAGAATTTTTCCACATCTTTAGATTTCGTGCAGAATAACACGAGCGGCAGATGCGAAATCGTCAGCGCCAGCGTCGGGAGAGTGGTAGTGGTGGGGGCTAGGGTAGGCGCTGTAGGGGAAATTACGAGCGCTGGAGGAGAATTGCCGTTATTAACTGAAGCCTACTATCATAATTTTTGTAATATTAAGTGGAGCCCATCCATTCTCGCACTTGCATGGGGACCATCCAACAGGATTTACTGTCACCTTTGCATTGGTTAGTATCTACAAAGAATTCTACATCTACATCTACATTTATACTCCGCAAGCCACCCAACGGTGTGTGGCGGAGGGCACTTTACGTGCCACTGTCATTACCTCCGTTTCCAGTTCCAGTCGCGTATGGTTCGCGGGAAGAAGGACTGCCGGAAAGTCTCCGTGCGCGCTAGAATCTCTCTAATTTTACATTCGTGATTTCCTCGGGAGGTATAAGTAGGGGGAAGCAATATATTCGATACCTCATCCAGAAACGCACCCTCTCGAAACCTGGGCAGCAAGCTTCAGCGTGATGCAGAGCGCCTCTCTTGCAGAGTCTGCTACTTGAGTTTGCTAAACATCTCCGTAATTCTATCACGCTTACCAGACAAACGCGTCACGAAACGCGCAGCTCATCTTTGAATCTTCTCTATCTCCTCCGTCAACCCGACCTGGTACGGATCCCACACTGATGAGCAATACTCAAGTATAGGTCGAACAAGTGTTTTGTAAGCCACCTTCTTTGTTGATGGATTACATGTTCTAAGGACTCTCCCAATGAATCTCAACCTGGTACCCACCTTACCAACAATTAATTTTATATGATCATTCCACTTCAAATCGTTCCGCACGCACACCCCCAGATATTCTACAGAAGCAACTGCTACCAGTGTTTGTTCCGCTATCATATAATCATACAATAAAGGATCCTTCTTTCTATGTATGTATACATTACATTTGTCTATGTTAAGGGTCAATTGCCACTCCCTGCACCAAGTGCCTATCCGCTGCAGATCTTCCTGCAATTCGCTGCAATTTTCTAATGCTGCAACTTCTCTGTATACTACAATTCATCCGCGAAAAGCCGCATGGAACTTCCGACACTATCTACTAGGTCATTTATATATTTTGTGAAAAGCAATGGTCCCATAACACACCCCTGTGGCACGCCAGAGGTTACTTTAACGTCTGTAGACGTCTCTCCATTGAGAACACCATGCTGTGTTCTGTTTGCTAAAAACTCTTCAATCCAGCCACACAGCTGGTCTGATGTTCCGTAGGCTCTTACTTTGTTTATCAGGCGACAGTGCGGAACTGTGTCGAACGCCTTCTGGAAGTCAAGGAAAATGGCATCTACCTGGGAGCCTGTGTCTAATATTTTCTGGGTCTCTTGAACAAATAACGCGAGCTGGGTCTCACAAGATCGCTGTTTCCGGAATCCATGTTGATTCCTACAGAGTAAATTCTGGGTTTCCAGAAACGATATGATATTCGAGCAAAAAACGTGTTCTAAAATTCTACAACAGATCGACGTCAGAGATATAGACCTATAGTTTTGCGCATCTGCTCGACGACCCTTCTTGACGACTGTGCTCTTTCCCAATCATTTGGAACCTTCCGTTCCTCTAGAGACTTGCGGTACACGGCTGTTAGAAGGGGCGCAAGCTCTTTTGCGTACTCTGTGTAGAATCGAATTGGTATCCTGTCAGGTCCTGTGGACTTTCCTCTGTTGAGTGATTCCTCTTGCTTTTCTATTCCTTGGACACTTATTTCGATGTCAGCCATTACGCTGAAAATGCAACAAAAGCAGCGATTTATTTTCGCCTGGCTTGTTAACCGTTTGTAACTTCCAGAGAAGGGTCACGAGTGTCGAATTTTGACTAAAACCTACAATTCTCTAGTTGCTATTTTAAAATTTGCTTCTTTTGTCAAAACCGGAGTTCACACAATTTCATCTCACTAACATGTGCAGGCGCAATTGCGAGAAAATTCTGAAACAGTGGTTTATTAAGTTTATTAATTGAAGAATTGAGGAAAAGTGAGGTCAATAGCTTATGAAAAAGCCCATCCTCATCACAAAAATAAAGGTGTAATGCCTTCACTTCTGTTGTTCCAAAACCTACAGCATTTCTCGTTTCACCAGCTATCGATTAGCCATAAAAATTACATTCTTTCATCGAAAAACTCTTTAGTTAATGGAATAACACGGTACAGAATGAAGTTTTGCGTAATAACGATATGGTAAAATTCTCCCCTCTTTGTGTGCTATCATTTGCCAAAATCTCATTGCGATATCTCAAACCGTTTAAAGTAGAATATGAGGGATACTGTGAATATTTCGTTCTGGCTTTATCGCTGGCGATCTCAAATGAATGTGCTACATCAGATCAATTTCTCGACAGACAGACCTCCACCAAAATCTAAAGGAAACTTCACTATCTCAAGTAAATTTCGTACATATCAAGATATTATGTACTCAAATGCAAATGTAACAATATCTATGACCAAACGAAGTAATGGGCACGTGATCATGAAACCAACACATAAAGCTATAAGTAACAAAGAAATGAAACTTTCCACCAAATAGTGTCTGTTAAATCGTTTGAGAAATATTTTCATGGCGTGCGGCTCAGTTCTTGTCATCGCAGCGCAGGCGGGCAAACAGTATTGGCCTCTCCTTTCGAACAAACGAACTTCCTCAGCGCTTTGGACGAAAAATGGTCTCTGCGCATTGGCCACCACATCCTGTGCACACGTAACCACGAATTTGATCCATGGACGTTGCGGTGATTTGAACACGACAGTGCCGTGTATGGATAATGGAAAATGTACTAAGCGTTTTACAAAACATTTTGTTTGCGATACAATAACGAACAACGAAGGTTATCCATTGTCTCGTCGTAGAAACACACTCCATAGAGGTCACTCATTTACAATACAAGTGTCAAACAGTAGCAATTAGACTGAAATTGACAATCAGTATGTAGTGCCATATTCGCCTCTATTGTCAAAAAATTTTAAATCTCACATTATTGCACGGTTTTGCAGTTCTATTAATTCAATCAAATACATTTACAAATACGTACATTAGGACAGCGATCTGACAGTGTTTGCAGTCCAAAATGTAAACGAAAGCCATGGAATAATAAGCTACCAGATGGGCAGATACATCAACAGCAACGAATTTGTTTAACGTATTCTGAGTTACTCCGAGACCGATATGTCACGCATCTGGCCGTGCATCTTGAAAACGGTTAACGTGTTTGTTTCACACAAGACAATACTGTCCAAAGAGCAATCAGTTCAACAAAAAAGCACATCGACTGAATTCCTCGAAATATGCAAAGAAACAGATTTTCGATCAACTCGCGAGAATATTGATTTCTTCCGACGTGCCACGATATTTCACATGGAAAAACCATCAAAGAAATGGGAGTTACGCAAGGGAGATGACCCTGTTCCGGTATTTCGTGACATTTTTAAAACACATACATTAGGCGGCTTGTACACTGTTCACACAAATCGATGTGAGTGCTTTTTTGCGTAAATGTTTAAGGACGAATGTCTTTCGAATGTCTACAAACTGCCAACAGCCTTTAGCACGACACATATCACGGCGCGTGGCGCTACGGTTGCAGGCACATCATTTGCTTTTCACCGCATCAAATCCGCCAATTGTTCCCCATTTTGTTGACCACATGCATTCCGGCACAATCATCGAATCTGTGGGATAAACATAAAAGTCAGGTGAGCGATGATATACTACAGAATCTGGGAAACACATCGAATACACAGGTGAACTACCCACCGTATTTATTGAACGAGGCACTAATTTTGATCGAGGATTTTTGCGTTCTAATTTAAAATGCGCCAAGGACCAATTTCGGCATGGAATCGCTTAATCGGCCGGCATTTGATACTGACGTACAAGAAATAAAAATAAATTCGATACTATCGATTTGGCTACAGTTGTTGCAACTAATGAGCTACTGATGACTGACAAGCAAACGGCCATTTACGATCGAATTATGTTGACAATTGAAGCTCAGCAGGTACGAGTCTTTTTATTGGACGCGCCACGTGGCACAGGCAAAACATGCCTCATTTCCCTCATACTTGCAAGCGTACAATAGCAAAATAAAATCGCATTAGCTGTTCCATTGTCAGGCATTGCTGTTGCATTACTCGGTGGTGGAAGTACAGCACATTCAGCGCTGAAACTGCCACTGAACATTCATAAAAATAAAAATGCAGTGTACAACATCAAAAAAGACTCGCTGTAGCTAGTTTATTCAAAGAATGCCAAATTATTATATGTTCAGAACGCCCAATGGCTCATAAACATTCTCTTGAAGCATTAAATAGAACGCCGCGAGATTGAATGGCAATACGAGTGTTTTCGGTGGGGCCAAATTGTTGTTATCTGGCTATTTTCAGAACCTGTCATTCCACGTTATTCGTAATCGAATGAGATAAACACATGTTTGAAGTTATCCAGTTTGCGCTGAAATGTACAGGCTTTGCCAATGGCCATAAATATGCGTGTGCAACTGCAAAACTATGCATCAGGAGACACATTCTCCAAATTATTACTGGATACTGGTGATAGTAAAATTTTTTTGTATGAAGATACTCAATTACTCGAATCGCCAGACAATTTATGCAACATCGCTGCTGCTAAAATGAATTAATCGAAAGTGTATTCTCTGGGTTAATCGATCAGTACATCAACCACACATTGATCAGTGTACGAGAGATTTTGGCAACTAAAAACATCGATGTTGATCAAATCAATATCCAAATACAACAAATCATTGCCCGGCGAATTGTTGTAATTCAAATCGGTAGACATTGTGAGTGATGCAGTGATGTAAATGAATCTATCAGTTACCGCACTGATCTCTTCAATTCACTCGATTTACCTGGACTGCCACAACGTAGTCTGCGCTACAAAATTCGTTCACCAATCATTTTGTTTCGAAATTTAAATCCACCGGAAATGTGCAATGCCAC
The DNA here is from genome assembly GCF_021461385.2 of Schistocerca piceifrons. Classification (NCBI taxonomy): domain Eukaryota; kingdom Metazoa; phylum Arthropoda; class Insecta; order Orthoptera; family Acrididae; genus Schistocerca; species Schistocerca piceifrons. Next base: position 724,445,954 of record NC_060139.1, read on the forward strand.
ACGACTGGTGATCAAACGAATTATAGGAAGTCTCATAGAAGCAACAATATTGAATAGAAAATTCAGTGGAGAGAATATATTGCTGCCACAAATTCAAATGATACCTATAGTCCCACTAATTCTGTTCAAACGCTTACAATTTCCTTTTCATTTGGACTTTCAATTATCATAAACAAGGCTCAAGGCCAAAAATTGGTCATATGTTACTGAATCAGGAGTATCCATGTTTCTCACACAGACAACTTTACATTGCGTGTTCATGGATAGGCAGACCATCAGACCGGTACATTTATACGCCAGAAGAAGGAATAACCAAAAAAAATGTACGCCATTAGCATTAAGATAAATTCATTTCAATAATTATTACTTAGGTTAGATCTCATAGATCAACAACTTTCATTATTTAGATTCAAGAAATCCACTTTATTAATTTTGTCTCTTGTTATCTAATTACATTAAGATATTTGAGGTATTTCAATTACATTCAATAAAAGATTTTATTTCAAGACATACAGAGTGATTATATTTAAAATTAAACTTTCAAATCGCTGCAGAAATAACACTACTGGTCAGAATGGTGTCAAATTGCAACGGAATGTTATCGGAGAAGAGGGATAACGTAATAAAAGCATGAATCTCGTCGGTTTTTAATTATCCTGAAGCCAAAAACCGCACAAAAAGCATCAGTCAAAATCAAATCGGATTATTAATTTCCGTGTGACTGGCACAAAAAAATGTTCAAATTTGTGTGAAATTTTATGGGACTTAACTGGTAAGGTCATCAGTCCCTAAGCTTACACAGTACGTAACCTAAATTATCCTAAGGATAAACACACACACCCATGCCCGAGGGAGGACTCGAACCTCCGCCGGGACCAGCCGCACAGTCCATGAATGCAGCGCCCTAGACCGCTCGGCTAATCCCCTGCGGAGACTGGCACAAAACATGTTCAATATTCTGTCCACAGTTTTCTCCAACAAGTTGAAATCGAGAAGCTGCATGTTACACAACTGATCGAAGTGTTTCCAGGGTCACTTTCGGAATGTTTTGCGCAATGCGTGCCTTCAATGCAGCTAAGTTTACAATCGGAACACTGGAAACATCTTTCAGATAGCCCCCAGCCAGAAGTCACACGGATTAAGAACAGGTGATCGGGACGGCCAGGCTGTAGGGCAATGGCAGCTGATAATTCTAGCATTACCGAAATGGCGCTTTAGCAACTGCTTAACTGGAATTGCCACGTGCGGAGGTGCGCCATCTTGCATAGAAATGATCCCAGCCACGCATCCACGCTGTTGGAGAGCTGTAATGACGTGGTTGCGCAAAAGACACACTCATGGCGCTTTCCAGTGACGCTACAGGTAACAGGAGCGGAGGCACATGTCTCTTCGAAAAAATATGGCCCTATGATAAATGATGTCGTAAACCCGCACCACACAGTGACCTTTTCAGGATGAAATAGTACTGGACGATTTTCGTATGGATTTTCCGTTGCCCATATTCGACAATTCTGTGTATTGACATATGCTGTCAGGTGGAAGTCTGTCCACAAAATCTTCCATGGCCAATCATTGTCCACTTTCATGCGAGCTAGAAATTCTAAGGCAAAGCTCTCTCTGGCTAGCATGTCAACAGGAAGCAACTCGTGAACATGAGTAATTTTTAATGTATAGCAAAGCAGGATGCATATGGGTAATTTTTAATGTATAGCAAAGAAGGATATTGAGCCGTGGTAAAATTGCTGTTTTGAAGAGCGCGCCGCAGCGCATAGTGTGAAGCAGTCGCCCTCCGTTTTTGGCGGTGGCGCTACTGTGGCAATCGCAGCTTTGGTGTCTCCCTCTGGTGGGAAAGGGGAAGGGTTGCCTGTTCACGTGCCTTTGAGGGGCGCTATGAGCTCGCCAGGCTGTCTGTCTGGGTCAGTCTCTCGTCCCCAGCTTCCTAGTCTGTCTCTCGTCACCATTTGTTAGGCAGTTTGTGTCTGTCTGTTGTTCTGAGTGCTAGTATGTCGTTCGTTCGGATCAACCTTTAAAGCCGGCAAATGAGAGTTTTTCCACTCCGCCAGTATGAGAACTCAGCGAGCGGTCACCCGGTCGTAGCTTAGTTCCTGCATTTGAGTCCGCGCGTTAGGCCACCAGTCTGCTCGAGTTTTCTAAGCAAAAATTTTGTTCCAATACGATTTTTTTTAAACAGTCTGTGTGAACGAAATACAATTCCGTTCTGTGTGTATGAATGCCTCCATTGCACTTCTGATAACTATATTTGTAATTGACATCATGCAGTTTTGGGGGCAAGCTGGTGTGGTTAGGAGCAATTTGCCGTAAATCAGAGGTAATCTGGCCCATTTCCCACAGCTCTGCTGCAAAGACACATAACGATATTCTGAGCTGCCAGTAGCTAGGCCAGACCTTTCCTCTACCCCTCTCTCACCCCTTTCCTCAACCCGAATTTCCACAATGACAAACCGTTTTCCTTACTCCGCCCAGTGCTGAGGGCCAGTGTCAGGTGGTCCACACTTCCTCCACACCACGGCTCCTAAAACAGAAGTCACAATGACGTGACCAAGTTGTTTCCCATTCTCCACGCTGTCCCTTGTAATAGCATAGCTTAGGGACACCGCGGGCTGGTCCACTGGACTGACCAGCTCAACACCTACCACTCTTAGCCCAGGCGCCAGCGATCGCTGCTGCGTCTTCCCCCTTCTTGCCCTCCTGTCCTCACATCTACACAACGTTTGAGACCAGCCGGCTCGCATCCTCAACTAGAGCTGTACCCCTGGCAGAACTGCCAAAGTTGTGATCCTCCTCACTCCCACCTCCCCAGAAACATTGTCTTTCTGCAATTTTTTCCGTGCGTGATATGTAGTGCATTGATATGTTGTGCAATGTTTGACTTGGAATATTCACAAAAACAAAATTATTACTCTACTCCGAAGAAAATAACTGTTAGAAATTACCAACACTGTTCACTGAAAAGTAATGTACTAACTAGTGCGACACCTGACAATCGTGACTACACACTGCTTGCACAAGAATGTTAGGTGAGATCCATCCTGAAATAAAAAGTGACTTAATTCTCACTCACCAACCTGTTTCTGAGTCTGGAGTACTGGCTAACAATATAAAGAATAAGAAAGTAATATAACTGAGTTTTCGTCTCCACAATATAGTATTTCAAATACACTACTGGCCATTAAAATTTCTACACCAAGAAGGAATGCAGGTGATAAACGGGTATTCATTGGACAAATATACTAGAACTGACATGTCATTACATCTTCACACAATTTGGGTGCATAGATCCTGAGAAATCAGTACCCAGAACAACCACCTCTGGCCGTAATAACGGCCTTGATACGCCTGGGCATTGAGACAGACAGAGCTTGGATGGCGTGTACAGGTATAGTTGCCCATGCAGCTTCAACACGATACCACAGTTCATCAATAGTAGTAACTGGCGCATTGTGACGAGTCAGTTGCTCGACCACCAATGACCAGACTTTTCAGTTCGTGAGAGATTTGGAGAATGGACTGGCCAGGGCAGCAGTAGAACATTTTCTGTATCCAGAAAGGCCCGTTCAGGACCTGCAACATGAGGTCGTGCATTATCCTGCTGAAATATAGGGTTTCGCAGGGATCAAATGAAGAGTAGAGCCACGGGTCGTAATACATCTGAAATGTAACGTCCACTGTTCGAGGTGCCGTCAATGCGAACAGGAGATGACCGAGACATGTAGCCAATGGCACCCCATACCATCACGCCGGGTGATACGCCAGTATGGAGATGACGAATACACGCTCCCAATGTGCGTTCACCACGATGTCGCCTAACACGGATTCGACCATCATGATGCTGTAAACAGAACCTGGATACATCCAAAAAAATTACGTTTTGAGATTCGTGCACCCAGGTTCGTCGTTGAGTACACCATCGCAGGCGCTCTTGTCTGTGATGCAGTGTCAAGGGTAGCAGCAGCCATGATATCCATGCTGATAGTCCATGCTGCTGCAAACGTCGTCGAACTGTTCGTGCAGATGGTTGTTGTTTTGCAAACGTCCCCATCTGTTAACTCAGGGATTGAGACGTGGCTGCACGATCCGTTACAGCCATGCGGATAAGATGCCAGTCATCTCGACGGCTAGTGATACGAGGTCGTTGGGATCCAGCTCGGCGTTCCGTATTACCCTCCTGAACCCACCTATTCAATATTCTGCTAACAGGCATTGGATCTCGACCAACGCGAGCAGCAATGTCGCAATACGATAAACCGAAATCGCGATAGGCTACAATCCGATCTTTATCAAAGTCGGAAACGCGATGGTACCCATTTCTCCTCCTTACACGAGGCATCACAACAACGGTTCACCAGGCAACGCCGGTCAACTGCTGTTTGTGTATGAGAAATCTGTTGGAAACTTTCGTCATGTCAGCACGTTGTAGGTGCCGCCCCCGGCGCCAACCTTGTGTGAATGCTCTGAAAAGCTAATCATTTGCATATCACAGCATCTTCTACCTGTCGGTTAAATTTCGCGTCTGTGGCACGTCATCTTCGTGGTGTAGCAATTTTAATGGCCATTAGTGTAGTTTTTTCTCAGATTCACGAATAACATACTCTTTCTCTGAAAAACTCAACTGCTCGCTACTACGCCTCAAATAAAAATGCCGCAGTTCTGCGCAACTGACCAGCGAGTCAACCACAGATAAAACTAAACACGGAGTCAAGGATCTTGTTCACTACCTATGCAGTGCACTCGTACATCTCTGTCCAAGTACAGTAAACGTGAATTATTTACAATAACAGAAAACATTTGAGAATCTTACATTATAATAAAGAACAGATTTCATGAGTTCGTTTTAAATTACTAATAGTCTATAAGTCATTAACAGGCAATAAAACAAAAACTGCTTTATTTAAGCGTTGAGAGCATACTCCTTTCCTAGAATTGTGTTGTTATTATAATTTTACTTTAAATTTCCTTGCTTTGAGCGCAGAAAACGCATTGATAATGTCACTGAAGTCACATTTAGCAGCTCTATCGCATACTACTACAAGGTAGCTGAATTTGACAGTCTGATGCAGCTGTACTTAAGCGTTTTGTCGTCTCTAATTTCCTAAAACTGCATTGAAACTGCCATAAATATTCTCAAAGCTAATTAAATGTTTGGATAAGGAATCTCGTAACTTTGAAAGAAAATTCAAAACGTCCAAATGGGGAACTGTGTCATTCTCTTCACCACTTCCTTCTGCTGGAATTTTAAAGCAACTGTTTCGTTAACTAGCTCTGCAGTGTCGATATTTTTACTATATTTGGCACAAAAATAAGCTGCATATTTTTCCAAATAAGATACACAGATCTCATTTAACGGTTTCCAGACAGGAAATTAAAGTGAGATGAAATGGTGTGCAGTGATATGTTTTCCGTGCTGTTTAAATGATAAATTACACTGAAAAGCCGCGTTATATATCTTCTTCCTTCCTTTCTAAAATCGCGTCTGGCCAGTTCGTTTGTCTTTTGGCTATATTTTGGATGACTTTTTTTACTAAATTTTGATGTTATTTGGTAGCTGATTATTGAAAATACTGTGTTTACAAGTTCTGTAGAGCCTTGGTGCCACACTTGTAGTTATACAAATTTGCAGCATTCCTTGAAAGTTTATGTTGTAATTAACCTCTCGTGCATTTAGTTCAAATCAAAATAAAGTTCAGTATTATATATCTTATGATGTCGAGCTGAAGTACCTGTAAAAACAACACGTGATCTATCTCGCCATTCTTCCTCATCCGTTTGTATTCCAGTTCTCTCCCCCGCCTTTTGGATACCCCTTAACCACTCTTTTCGTGGTCTCTCTTTACTTTTTATTCCGGATGCTACGATGAAAAAACTCTTTGCCGTCGGTGTTCTTTCATTCTTTTGACTTGCTATATCGATCCTTCTTCAGTTCTGCCGGCACTACAACGAATAATGGATCTGCGTCCTTTGTCTTATGTCCCCATTTCTTACAGGTCAAGTCGAGCAATTCTATATACCTTTCTCAAGGGGTCCATATCTGCAGTTCTAAATCTCCTTATACACTGAAGAGCCAAAGAAACTGGTATAGGCATGCGTATCCAAATACAGAGATATGTAAATAGGAAGAATACGACGCTGCAGTCGGCAATGCCTATACAAGACAGCAAGTGTATGGTGCAGTTGTTAGATCGGTTACTGCTGCTACGATGGCATGGTATCAAGATTTAAGTGAGTTTGAACGTGGTGCTATAGTCGGCGCACGAGTGACGGGAGACACCATCTCCGAGGTAGGGCTGAAGTGGGGATTTTTCCGTACGACCATTTCACGTGTGTACGGTGAATATAATCAATTCAGTAAAACTTCAGTCTCCTGCGCAAAACGGGGCCAGCGCCGACTGAAGAGATCGTTGAAAGTGAGAGACATGCAGCCCTTCCACAAATTGCTGCAGGTTTAAATGCTGAGCCATCAACAAGTGTCAGCGTGCGAACCATTAGGACGAAACATTATCGATGTGAGCTTTCGCAACCGAAGCCTCACTCGTGTACTCTTGATGGCTGCACGACAAAAAGCTTTACACCTCGCCTGGACCCGTCAATACCGAGATTGGAACGTTGATGATTGGAAACATGTTGCCTGGTGGGACGAATCTCGTTTCAAATTGTATCGAGCGGATGGATGTGTACGTGTATGGAGACGACCTTATGAATCCATAGACTCTGCATGTCAGCAGGGGGCTGTTCAGGCTCCTAGAGGCTCTGTAATAGTGTGGGGCATGTGCAGCTGGAGTGATACTGAACCCCTGATACGTCAAGATACGATTCTGACAGGTGGCACGTACCTAAGCATCCTTTCTGATCACCTGATTACATTGATGTCCATTGTAATTTCCGACGGACTTGGGCAATTCCAGCAGGAGAAAGCGACACCCCATAGGTCCACAACTGATACAGAGTGGCTCCAGGAATAATCTTCTAAGTTTAACACTTACGCTGGCCACCAAACTCCCCAGACATGAACATTATTGAGCATATCTGGGATGTCTTGCAACGTGCTGTTCAGAGGAGATCTCCACCCCCGCGTACTCTCACGGATTTATGGACAGCCGCACAGGATTCATGGTGTCAGTCCCCTCCAGCACTATTTCAGACATTAGTCGAGTCCATGCCATCTCGGTTTCGGTACTTCTGTGTCCTCGTAGAGGCCCTCCACGATATTAGGCAGGTGTACCAGTTTCTTTGGCTCTTCAGTACACTTCTTCATTTCTTTCTACGAGTTCCCTATACTCTACTCACCCCCCCCCCCCCCTAAATTGTTATTGGTACCACGATGTATTTGTATCATCGCTTTTTGACCTTTCAACTCGTTTTTAAGACCAAAGTACAGGATTTAATTTTTTGATTCATTGTTAAAAATTTCTGTCGCATCTTCCGTCACGTGGTACAATACTACTAAGGTAATTAAATTCATCACATACTTAAACTGAATTTTATTATGATGAGAGTACTGATGGGCGATCTGTTTTAATTGTTAAAAACGATTCAAAAGCCAAGATCGCATTAAATATTTTTTATTCAAGACAACGAGTTTCAACAGTGTTTGCTCCCATCTTCAGGTCTTAAATATATTTTTGTAGTAAATGAACATGTTTTACTACAAGATGTTCAAGACCTGAAGATGTCTGCAAAGACTGTTGAAACAGGTTGTCCTGTATAAAAAAAATAAAAAAAAATTGTGTGATCTTCGCTTTTGAATGGCTTTTAACAACTTTCACATCTGATGCCTTCTCTCCTCTCCGCAACATAGATATTCCGTCTTCTTAAAATTAATTTTCAAGCACCAGTTTTTTATATTCTACCAACAACTTCCTAAGTATGTAAGATACATCCACTTCACAGTTTGCTGCAACGATCTGAACATCAGCGTACAAAAGTTTGTACACACAATGGTTCACTACTTCAGTCCCTAGACGCATGCACGTTCTACACCAGGGATCCAGTATCTTTTCCACACGCATATTAGTGAGTGTAAGAGACAGTCAGTGGCCTTGTTTCAGCCCTTTAATTATTCTGAAAGCCTCTCTAGTAATTTCTTATCCCATTTTAATTACACGTTCTGACACGTACGGCACGATAATTGCTACACATTTTCTTCCTTCCTTTTTTACGTATGGGGATTAGATGCGTGAAGTTCCAGTTGGCTACAATTTCCTCCCCATACCACAAACATTTATTTCATAACTTCCATCAGTATTCATAGAGTATATTCGGACCATACTTCACGAACTCTATTAATACACTTCCAGACCTTGGTGTTTTCCCATTTTTATTTGTGTAGCAGCCTTTTGTACTTCTTTCGTGGTTATTATTCTGTGCATGTTCACTATACTGGTTCTCTCTCTTCTTCAACTTTATTTACTTGCACTCTGACCTTTTTTTCTGTTAGCAGGCATTCAGAATGCTTCTCCCACTCAATCAGATTGACATTCGGTAGCTGTGCTCTCTTCTTCTGCCTCTTGTCTGAGACCTGCAACCATTTTCCATGTTGCTGCCACTTTTGTGCTCCCCATGCATCGATCAGCTTCCTCGCCTTTATTCTCCGTATTTTATTATTCCTTTTACAGGTGTCATTTCTTACTTCTTTGTTCATTCCAACATAGTGTAAAGTTGCCATCAATGGACCAGTTCTATCGATGGGCCTCTATTATATTTTTGTTTGGTCGATAGCAGCTGCCACCCAGGGGCGCTGAACCGGCTTACCATTTGAAAAACTACCACAACCTTAGTTTGAAAGTTGCAGGCATGAAAAAAACTGCATTATTTTATGTAGCGTCAGGTTAAAATAGGATTTTGTATGGTGAGAACATCGATTATTCCAGGTGCACTTATCGTATACCGCTGGTAAGTGAATCTTATCTACTTCTCATGCATGTATTTAGATATTATTATTTACCACTACTTCCTATATAATGGTGTGCGTAGCAGGTGTTAGTGTGTTGCCATTGAACCACTAGTTCCCCTGCAAGGACCAGTAGTCCATTCACGGAAACACCGAAAATTTACGTAAGGATATCATCTGCACATGTAGTATTACTGGTACGAAATACGTGCAAGAGGCCATTCCAATTCCTCTGACAGGTACATGAGTATAATGTAAAGTACAAATACTGAATATCGCAAACAATAGTTGCAATGATATATTTAACAAATGATGTTGAATTATTATAGCACGTCAAAATTATTCTACCAAACTGAGTTAAAAATTATAGTTAGTTATATTTTGTGCCACAAAGAATCATTTGTGAAATATCTGAAACATTTTATTGCTAATGTAGAGCCTTCGAATGATCATAGGTTTCTTCTCCTCCTTGATTATCATACAACCCGCACGAAATATACGGAAAGACTGCATCTAGCTTAGGAGGATGGAATGATATTGATTTCTCTCCCAAGGTATACCACGCACATACTGCAGTCTTTAGAGGTGTCCTTCTACAAACCTTTAAATAGTTACTGCATAGACAAAATGGAAATATGGTTACGAGCACATCCAGAACGTGTAGTGACACAGTTCCAAGTTTCAGCACTTTTTGAAAAACCATATGGGAGCAACAATTGTAGAAAGGTAATAAATGGATTTACTCATTTTTTAGTCTTCCCAGTGGACAGAGATGTCTTTAAGGGTCATCACTTTTCTGCCTGTAATGCAGTTCATTCTGATCCAGCGAATAAAGAATCACCGGTAATGAGACAGACCACAACCGCCAACAGCAAGACCACCAACAGTCGCAAAGGACATCGGGGAAAATACTACTTGACCCAGTATTATGGCTATTCCTTGGGAAGGGATTTGTCCTATCCCCAAAACTGTCACGTCACAGAAATACAGGTCAAGGAAAGGCACACAAAAAGCTTTAATACTGACCAATTCTCCATTCAAGGTTCAATTAGGACGCAGCGTTAATCCTCCCACTAAGGTAAAGAAAGAGCTGCTTACAGCGAGTCAAACGACACAAGTCAAAAGCACCAACACCAATGACTGGTTTTTTGAACTATGTCAAATTCGAGCATTGGTAGATCTGATAAAGCGAATGGCATGCAGGAAATGGATAAATGAAACCTGCTCTGGAATTAGGAAGAATACTAAACGATACTTGTGTTTTAACGGCAAGTAGACTGTATCACTGTGTTACGGAAAAGAGTTCGAACTGGCTCATAGTATGTCCACAATTGTACGCAATGGAAATTATTTTATAAAGTCTCCTAAATTTCAGTCAGTTTCATAATAATGTCAATTTATAAGTGTACTGCGCTTCAGTATTGGTTTAATTTAGCTCATTTTACATTTAGAAACACCATTCTTCGTTCATATTAAATCGAGAACTGGCAATGGGCAGCACTGGGTCCTGACCACCTCGTTTAAACCGTGTTTCATAATTTGATAGTACAAGGGAAATGATAAATATGCAATACTTGTAATGATTCGTAGTCCAATAGGAATTAAGCTGCTCAACTCAAGACAGTACGAGTTGTTCCAGTTTTGAAGGCTACAAAACTCCTTTATGATTACTTATCATTCAGATCCATCGCGCTACAGTCATGTTCCTTGAAGGTATTAGAATTGTAACGGACTAAAACTATAGGAGAACTTCGAGCAGAAGCAGAACCAGAATGGTAATCAGGCCACAGCCAGAGTCAGCCAGTTCTGGCCATTGAACTGCGTGACCAGAGGGAGTGACTACCCGTGTGGCACCAGATCATGCGTACCACCGCCAGGCCAAGCCTCCTTGAAATACTACTGCTTGAACTGCTGCCAGCTACAAAAGCCGAGCATTGCCGCTGTTGCAGATCGTTCAGTGTGACATACACAAGCAGCCACTGCTGAAAAGCCAGCAGGGAGCTGCAGCACTGAATGCCGACGAACTAGCCAGCAACATTGAACAGGTTGGACAATTATGTGATGCACAGTCTGAGACAGACGGTGCCATGCGGTTGATGCAGCCATATCTAGCTCAGCTGGGTCTCGAATCCCTACCCGTTGCCTGAGCATCTGGATACCAGGGCAACTCAGCAGTTTGCCATCATCTTGGGAGTACTATGCAAGGCGCCAGTCATCCACACCTCTGCCGAAGTGTCAGTGGAGGACTTCTGTGCTCTGGGTCATTGGAGTGTGACGCAACCGAGTGTATACACAACTGCCTCTGTCAGGGGGGCACTCATACTTCCACCACGGGATACGAGCTTCTCGCAGTGCGGCAGCAGGTCGCATGATCAGCAACCGAAGGCCATAGTACCAGTGATGGGGTATTCACCTGGCTCGTCATCGGCACTTGTGGTTTCCAAGTCCCATCATTGTAAATAAACAGCAAAAATAAAGTTATTGTGAACCACACTTACCACACCATCTTTTGCAACACCTGCATCCATCTTCCAAAGGAAACACTGCCCACACCTATCAATCATATCATTCTGTTATAAAAAGAATAATAAAACATATGATGGAACAGTGGCACGAACATATAAAGTTGTCACAGACTGGACAGATCGGTTTCCAATTAAGAAGTAGAACTTACGATGCTCCACATAACGTATTACAAATACCCAGCTTTATCTTGGCAGTTAGATGCTACAAGAAGTTTATGGGGGTATTGAGGAGGATGCAAGAGATCCACTCTATAACGTCAAAAGTACCCGAAACATTCTATGCAATGCGGAGTTTACCACTAGGTGTCACGAGAGGCAGACTGGCCAGTGTAAAAAGAGGCGGGGAGTGTTTCGTTGTCAGTAGAGAAGAAGTAAGAGTAAAACGAGTCGATTAGGAGAGCTCAGTGAATGCGTACGCGCACTAGTCGTTGGATGTTAACAGAGTAACTTCAACCCTTCTAAAGGTGCCATAGTCACCAGCTGATTATATCATTGCGAAGTGGAAATGCAGCCATAGCAAAACCAAGAGCAGAGAGACCACATATACTGATGGGCAGCGACCGCTCATTATTGTGGAGGGTGATTGTAAAAGAATCGCATGAAATCAGTAGAAGAAATCAGTCACTAGTTACAAAGTACTACAAGCAGCCTGGCTGGCACAGTGTGCGTCGCTTGCTGTAATCATGAATATACACCCATGTTCAGAAAAAAACACCTTGAAAGACTACAGATAGGACGTTCATATTTACAGGACATATACATTAGTATGTTCTGCAGAAACGATTGGCATTTCAGTCACCTCGGTTCACCATGTGTCCTGTTGCCTAGTAGGCACAGGGTCCACCACGGACCCTGATAACTTTTCCCATGCGTTCCGGCATCGACGTGTATATGGCGTGAGTGGTGTCCTGTGGTGTAGCCATGCATGCTGCATTCACCTGGTTCCGAAGTTCATCAGTGGTGGTTGGCATTGGGCCACAACGCTCCAAACTTCCTTTCACTATAACTCACACATTTACATTGGCGACAAGTCTGGTGATCTGGCCAGGGCAAGAAGCTGACATCCTCTGACACCAAGAAGGCACATGTTAGTGCAGCAACGTGTCGTTGTGCATTGCCTTGCCGTAAAATGGTGTCTGTGGTATTGTGCAGAAAGGGCATGGGTCACAGGATGTCATTCACATTGGTCACGTTCCTAATGTCTGGAAGATGGCTGGCCAGGGCAAGAAGCTGACATCCTCTGACACCAAGAAGGCACATGTTAGTGCAGCAACGTGTCGTTGTGCATTGCCTTGCCGTAAAATAGTGTCTGTGGTATTGTGCAGAAAGGGCATGGGTCACAGGATGTCATTCACATTGGTCACGTTCCTAATGTCTGGAAGATGGCTGGCCAGGGCAAGAAGCTGACATCCTCTGACACCAAGAAGGCACATGTTAGTGCAGCAACGTGTCGTTGTGCATTGCTTTGCTGTAAAATGGTGTCTGTGGTATTGTGCAGAAAGGGCATGGCTATGGGTCACAGGATGTCATTCACGTAGGTCACGTTTCTAATGTCTGGAAGATGGATGATAAGCTTCCCAGACTATGATGCATGTGAAATATATGTTTTTACCGCTCACTAAGATAACCTGGCGGCTTTCTAGCATCAGTGTGAGGGCGGAGGGGGAGCAGTTACAGTTCCACCCACACCAGACTCTTCTGCCAGCCACTCTGTCCGTATCGTCCCAGTTTCTAAGATGAGAATACATGAACTTTTAAGACCTTCCCACCATTTTCACAAAAGCTCTGTTTACAGAAGTCTCCATTAAATGGCTCCCTCCACCCACTGTCAGCCATCCAGCTGCCTTCTGTGACAAGACCGTTGCCTGGCCCAGGTAAAATGTTCTGCTAGCCGGCACCCTTCCGACCAACCCTAAGCAGAAGGAGGGGAGAGCCTCAGCCAGAACTCCCTTTGCGGGTTGAACCACTGAAAACTGTTTTTCAAAATCACTCTCATGGCCAAGTCACTGCACTCAGCATTTTTTAATCTTAATTCACGTCGCTCCCTGTTCTTGGTCACCTTTGCTATGGCCCCCGGCTACAAGTTCTCTGCAGGTTAAACATGCAGTTACAAGAACATTCTGCCCAGAATTTCCTCATGGAGAGAAAGTCATTAGAAACACATACCAAATGTAATACCAGTCAATCCCGGTATGATGACAGTGTTGTTAAAGTGAGAGATAGCCGTGTCACCTCTCAAATTAAAAATAATAGTGTAGATCGGTCGAGTAGCTCCTCATAAGGCACACATTTTTATAGCCAGTGTCAAGCAACACCTGATGTGGTGTAAGGTGTGACACCTTTGGGCAGTCGGTGACTGGTAAAGAGTGATTTGGAGTGATGAATCCTGTGCGAAGGCGATACAGAAGTTTGGATTTGGCGAATGACTGTGCTAACAGATGAGGGGGAGGTAGTTTACTGTTTGCTGGTGATCTTTGTGGTTAGTTTTTTTCCCCGTTATTGAGCTTAAGAAAACGATAAATACAGAAGGATATTGTCACACTTTACAGCGTTGTGTACTGCGTACTGTAGAGGCACAGTCTGCAGACGAAGGCTGTCTGTATCAACATGACAGTGTGCCCTGTCATAAACTAACACCTATGAGGCTATACTTTGTGTAATAACTTTACTGAAATTGGCCTGTTTACAGTCCCGACCTAAAGCAATGGAAAACTTTTGGGATTAGTTAAAACGTCGATTTCTCTCTAGACTTCAGTGTGCAACATCTCTACCTTCTTTGGTTTGAGCTCTTCAGGAAGCGTGGGCTGCCATTCCTCCACAGATATTCAGACGCTTCAGTGAAAGTTTCTACAGCAGAATTCATGCTGTTATAAAGGCGAAGGGTGGACATGCGCCATATTAATGTCTGTTAATAGATGGCCGGATGCCTTTGATCGGAGAGTGTATGTTCTCCCAGTGAAGACAGTGGTGAGATACCTTGGCCTATACATCGAATGTAAGCTGCGACGGACAGAACATCCACGTGAAGGAGTAGCAAAATGTGAGTGTGTGCTAAGTGCAGTGGTTGGCATGAGACGAGGTGTAAGCGACAATACCTACATTAACATGAATCGTGGTCTAGTACAGGCATATATGAACTATGGAAGCAAATACTGCGGATTTGCAACGGCCACCTTAATACAGAAAATTTATAAGATACAATGCAAAGCGGTTAAAACATGTCTTGGAACGATGAAATCGACCCTAGGCAAATGCATTACTTGTGGAAAGCAGTGAACTACCTCTATTCCTGCAGCCCAAATAAATAAGCATATAAAACTGTGTGCCGGACCGAGACTCGAACTCGGGACCTTTGCCTAGGCAAAGGTCCCGAGTTCGAGACTCGGTCCAGAACACAATTTTAATTTTCCAGGAAGTTTCATATCAGCGCACACTCCACTGCAGATTGAAAATCTCATTCTAGAAAGAAGCATATAATTTCTATTGAAGTATGTCCAGTATTCAGAGGATACCTTATTACAATCCTGCAACCATAAACTTTTTGTAATGTTTCACACTTTTTTTTTTAAGGGCTATGGCTCCGATATCAAGGTTGTATGCAGAATAGCACCAGAGACTCGATTATTCATCTCCGCATGGTGACTCCTCGTGTCTGTATTAAGCTACATCTGTACTGTCGATGAAACTTTCGTGACATTTGAGCTGTGAGATACGTTACTATTTCAAACTGTTTTATGCAGAAGTAGGATTTATGCACAAGGAAATTACGATAATGATGGCACATCTTACTGTGATCTAGGAACCTAGCAGGTACTGCCATACTGAACTGCAGGAAAACATTGTCATCTTTTCCAACTCTAGATCTGCTCTCACTCTTCTTAAATACTTTCATCGAGGACACAAAAATTATCCAATAGTCGACGAGATAATACAACACGTAAACCCACTAGAAAAGAATGGCTACAGAGCCTCATATACAGGATTAAATATAGTAACAACAGACTCACAAACGATATCGCTGGTTCCCTTGCTAAGGAAGTCATGCCTCAGGTATAGAAGATTGCAGACAATGAAAAGAAAACACTACGTGCAGATAACACCGACACCAGCAGTCAGTCCTTGATACCATGTATTTATGTATGTACGAAGTACTGCAGGAAATATAGCTCGGCTGAAGCTCAATCGCTACTGCTTTCTACAGCTCCCACACGGCTTAACAAATGAACCCTCCCCACAATAGAACAGCGACGAAGTGGAAGATACAACTTTTTGAAGGCATCAATCGGTGGAATCTTGCATAAAAGTTGATGAGAAATGTTTTGAGTATGAAATATCACTGATAAACATCTGACCCAATATTATTACCAATCGTAGACTTCGCAGTGTATAAAGAATCTAGTATTTTCCAACGGAAGGGGAAACAAGAATAAGAACTGTCTGCCGTAAAATAAGTAACTGTGTAATCGCAGTCTATTTCATGTTGTTTTAGAGTATGTCCTTCAATATCATCATTAGTGTTATTTTCACCAATACGATTTTGTTATCCACTTGTAT
The DNA here is from genome assembly GCF_021461385.2 of Schistocerca piceifrons. Classification (NCBI taxonomy): domain Eukaryota; kingdom Metazoa; phylum Arthropoda; class Insecta; order Orthoptera; family Acrididae; genus Schistocerca; species Schistocerca piceifrons. The sequence continues at coordinate 724,461,938 of NC_060139.1, forward strand.
TAGGTCTGGCTAATTTACGTGGACGTCTATTTGTCAAATGGTAATAAATCAACCTCATGTCTATGTCAGAATAATAATAGCAACCATACGCAGGACATGTTAAAAGTGTGTTCAGGAGACTAAGTACAGACTAAGAAAACAAAGCGACACGGGGAATTGCCACAAAGGGACGGAAGTCCCTGGATGTGATGTACATGAACAAGCAAACAAACGATTACACTCGCAGAAAAATCAGGAGATGTATTCAAGAGAAATTCAGCAAGTCAATAACCTCTGGATCCAACTCTGGCCCTTATGCAAGCAGTTATTCAGCTTGGAATTGGCTGATGTAGCTGCTAGATATCCTCCTGAGGGATACCGTGCCAAATTCTGTCCAATTGGTGCTTTAGGTTGTCAAAACCCGGAGCTGATTGGAGTGCCCTGCTCATGATGTTCCAAAAGTTCTCATTTGGGGCTAGATATGGCGACTTTTCCGGCCGAGGTGGGGTTCAGTAAGCATGCAGATAAGCAGTAGAAACTCTCGCCGTGTGTGTGTGTGTGTGTGTGTGTGTGTGTGTGTGTGTGTGTGTGTGTGTGTGTGTGTGTGTGTGGAGGGGGGGGGCATAATCTTCCTGAAATGTAAGCACAAGATGGTTTGCCATAGGGGGCAACAAACCTGCACGTATAATATCGTCGATGTACCGCTGTGCTACAGGGATGCCACGGATGACGACCAAAAGAGTCCTGTTATGAAAAGAAATGGCATTCCAGGCCATCATTCCCAGCTGTCAGGCCGTGTGCTGGACAACAATCATGTTGATACCCCATTTCTGTACAGGAAGTCTTCAGACACGTCTTTGCTGGTCATCGGGGCGCGGATCAAATCGGGATTCATCACTGAAAACAATTCTACTACACTCAATGAGGATCCACGTCTAAGACATGTCTGCAGACGCCCCGCACATCGGTGGGATACTAACCTCACTCTTACCGGCCTTACGGCCCGACAACCAGGAGTGATGGCCTCGGGTGAAATATTTTTTATTGTAGAACTTTGGTTGTCAACCGCGACACCCTTATACCACAGCAGTACGTCGAACATATTGTTTGCCCCGTTTCGTTGCCCTTCATGGCAAGCTTTCCTAGGCGTACATTTCAGCAAGACAATGCCTGCCCACACACGGCGAGAATTTCTACTGCTGGTTTTCGTGCTTGCCAAACCCTATCTCGTCCAGAGAGGTCGCCAAAGCTCTCCGCATTTGAAAACTTTTGGAGCAACGGACCATCTCGGGATTTTTACCATCTAATGCGCGAATTGGGCGGAATTCGGCACTATATCCCTCAGGGGCACATCCAACAAGTCTATGATCAATGGAAAGTCGAATAACTGCTTGCATAATGGCCAGAGGAGTATCAACGCGTTACTAACTTGTTCAATTTTTGCTTTCTTTTGAACAAATCATCCAATTTTTCTGAAACTGTAATTGTTTGTTTGCCTGTACTTGTATATCAAACCTACCGATTTCCATCCCTTACGGATGATTTATTCGTGGTGCGCCGCTTCTTTTCGCATGCAGCTTTCGCACATAGAAACATAATATAGCAAAGTTTAATTTGTTGCGGTAGCTTTCGGCATTAAGTGCTTCATTCAGAGAGGCACCGACTATCAGTAAGATAGTCTGATACTTTTAGTTTGCTAATGAGCCTGCACAGTTTCCCTCCGATTTTCATGAATAATGTTCTAGTAGAACAAAAATTCAGTAAATTCCCTATGAAGTTCAGTTTGCGGTTATGGCATCACAAAATAATTTTTCAATGTTCGAAGAACTTTCCATTTTGTCTTCGTTAAAAATATCATAGTGGAAACCAAACGCTGCATCGATACCAGTGCTATTAAACGCACAATTAAAAGAAGCTTATGGTACCAATGAGTGCCTCGGCGTTAATTACTGAGCTCGGGCCAGCGGTCGTTGCCCTGTGGTGTCAGTCCATGGGCGAATCCTCATCGTTTGGGCACAGAGCCAGTCTCCAGTGGCCCTATATTTCAAAAGAGCTTTCCGGCACCGCCTTTTATACCATTTTATACTACCCGTAACGTTCTTGCTTTCAGCAGGCAGCACAGAAGTGAGAGCTTGATACCGATTTATTCTTGCCGATAGCAGCCACTCTTGCCACTACGAGAATAGCCACGCAATTTACTGAAGGGTTACATACATCTGGCTAAAGTGCTGCAATTTTATCAACGACATTAGACAACTGATAGCCCTGTGTGAATAAAGGTGATGTATTTTGATAGCAGCTTTCGAATTTTTTGCTGTATTGTTGCAAAAATGTTGACTGAAATTAAACGAAAGCATAAAATTATAGATTTTGAAAATACTTAAGAAATATGCGAACTTAATTTGTTGCGACCTTTGATAGTCACAATAATTTTTTTCAAAATATGTGGTCGAGGCGGCATGTTGAGAGGCTGAGCAAAGTTTCAGTTTCTGTTGAAAGTTGGCTTCATCATGGTGACGTATTTGCTATCCAACCAGTGCCACTTTTTCCTTATATACTGGGGTTCTCCCACGCCTATCAAGGGTGTTGCAGAAGAGCAAGGCGTGCTGAAGACTAAGGCTACCGAAATTTTTATGGGAAAACTCGTAAGTTTGTTTACATAAAACAAACGGTATTAACACTCTACATCTTTATCATTCATATCTACATGTCTGCAGCCCTCTTTCTATAGAGGGCACCGTATTGCAGCTACTAACACGGCAATGTGCTATGTAACTACGTCGGTGTGTGAGAAACAACATGCTGTATTGGAGTTTCGAATTCGAAGAGTTCGTTCACACATGGAGCACCTTCTCATTCACCACGTCAGTACCAGACAACACACGAACGCTGCGACATCTGCATTGATCCTACGCCTTGGATTCACTGTTATCGATCATCCTCCACAGGGTCCGGACTTGGCCCTATCCGATTGTCATCTGTTTTCAAAATACGAATAACACACGCGAGGACTTCATATTGATAGCGATGAAGCAGTGCCTGCAGAGGTGGTTCCGTCAACAAAGTCAGACATTCTACAGTGTCGATATTAACAAACAGATCTCTCGTTGGGAAAAAAGTGTCCATCGCTGGGGTGACTGTGTTGGGAAATAAGTGTGCAGACGTGAAGAAAAAACATCCAAAATGTTGGTAACGTTTGTTTTATTTAAAAGCTTTTACTGTTTTCTCAAAAAATAATTCTGAGTCATTACCTGTCAACCTACTCTCGTCTTGTCGGGAAATCGCCAAGTTACTACGAGCTTCCCCATTCGACCTGCGTAAATCTGAGATGGAGAAGTTTTGCCCTGAAATTGTGAAAAGGGTGACTAACACAAAACCCTTAAAATGATACATGACGGTGGAAGGACAACAAGCCATGGCAGAGCTAGAAAATAACTGCTTGTTATAGGGACGAATAAGGGTAATTCCGTTATTTTAATGAGCTCGACCGAGTGTAACAATAGAATACAGGGCCTAACCAACGAAGTCAAGCTTATAGGACATCATATGGCGAAGAGATTTACAATGACGAAGACTTCATTAAAGGAATACATTAAACACTTCGGTACGGCCAGTAGATTCAGGATCCAATGACACAAAGGATATATAGGAAGCCAAAGATAAAGAATAAATCTTACTGTCTAAGACTCATAGTCAACGGGCTTGATCGTCTGGTATAGTGTGGCACCGCATTTCTCTTTGTGTGTGACGAAGTGCGTGTTGCCTGTAGAATTCACTGGACAACGATAGACATGGTCTTTTATTATATTCTTTGAACCGCACACCCTTCGCTCTCTCTTTCCCACTCTCTGTACCTATGATTGAAGTGGATTCGCTATTATCAACAGTTAACTAAGCAATCGAAGTAGATATACATTCAACATTAACGAGAGTAGTTTTCCATGTTTTTAAATGTACCCCGCTACCCCAACTAATACATCCGTTATATGTCAAAGAATTTATGAAGTTACCCGTTATGTGCGTGAATTCTTCGATGTAGTGTTACCAGCATAGTGAAGCCCTGAGTCACTACCTGAATGACTGTTCTGTTTCATCACACTGAAGTTAATTTTGTGCTGGTATCGAAATCATGGTGTGTTGTACGTGGATCTGTAAACGTTTTATGATTCTGCTGCATTTCAACTTACCAAATGGGAAGTTAAATTGTATATTGATTTAATCTGCAGCCATCTTTCTCGCTCTGAAGATGGTCACCACGATCCAAAACAGAAAATAAAGAATAAATTTTACAGCTGATGGCAAACAGGCTATTCTTCTAATATAGGTAGAGGCAGTGTTTCATATTGTTCTGAGATTTATTGCATTATGTAAACCACACTTTTTATTTGAATTTATTGAAATTGCTTAAATTATGTCACTATGGCATTAATTTGGCAGTAAATGAAAACTTAAAGTTGTTGTTGGCGGTAGATGCCTCCCATCTATAATACCTGCAGTGTATTTCATTCCACATATGCTCACTAGTGTCAGTCCATAACCTCCGTAAGAAACCGGAACTGTCCAACCTCATCCGACAAGACGGTAGACCTAGTCACAACTCCCTCTGTGCATCTCCCTCAACTTAGTGTAACAGGCAATTATTCATACAACCAGGTATATTTCATCATCATTTCTCTTAGTTTAACTTGCCGAAGCCCATATTCTACTCATAGACCCTATTTGTGGCAACTGCAGATACCCTACGCCTACTCCTCCCTCTTCCTCTGATTCACAATCACCTCTGTAACCCATTCACCTCAATGAGCATTGCCTGGAGTTCTCACATCATCATCCCTATACGCTATGAAACAATGCACATCATCATCAATTTTTGAAACACTGTTCGATTTGGTTTAAAATAAATAATTTATGTTACCAATTTTGTATAGTTTATGGCTGGAAAGTAGCGTCCTAAGGCGCGAGAATATTAAACCACGATAGAGAAAAAGAATGTTGGTAACGTCGTCCATGAAAAAGCGATCGAGGTCTATAATTCGATTTTCTTCTTTCCTTCACGAATTTTTTTCTCACATTTTATTGTGGGGTATCGTATGGGCTTTGTAGAAATCAGTTTTGGTTCTTCTCTTAAGCAAGGAAAGACCGTGATTACATGACCCGTGTTGAGTTCAATACTTTGTCTTAAAATGCAGGTTACAGCCTGATAGATTTGCTTGTTTTAGGGACTTGATAAGTGTCTTAAAACAATTCGGCAAGTGCCCTCGCAGATATTTAAATGCTATTTGCACCGCTGTAATTACTTCCAACAAGAATATTCACTTCTACATTAAGCTGTCACCTCAGTTTTTCATAGTTTTTATTACAATTTCTGTTGCGTATAACAAGCTGTATTTTAAACTTGCTACTGCTCCCTGCAACTTGTACTATTTGTGAAATATTCTTTATGAAAACCCACAAACATTGTTAATTTTTTTACAAAGATTCGGTATTCAATACGTATTTAGATACATAACCAGCTAACGTTGCTTCGAAGTAAGTGTCTGTTACGGACATACTCTGGTAAGTAAAGAAACTTTAGGTCCTATATGATAGCACCATTAAAACCAAGTTTCCGACATCTACTTCATGCTGAATAAACAGAAATGTTAGTTATGATTCAGTCATTTCATAGAACTGAAAACAGCCTCGTGGTAGAGTGAATTTTATCTTTACGAACATTTCTGCACAAATTTCTCTAGGACTACATCAGCAAAAATGTCTAGTTGCTGCAAGTATGATGACACCGATGAATCAATTTTTAAACTGGCAACCAAATATTCTACAAATTAGCGTTCTGAACAAACAATAATGGGCGTGTTGAAGTAGGAAACGTAGCATGCGTTCTGACCAAACTAGAAAATCTCATAAGCCATTTTCGACTTAAGGATAATAAAACTCTTCTTTACAATCTGCTTGCTTGCCTACTTCGTTTTACGTTCTAATTTACTCGTTTGTTTACTGCAATTAAACATGTTAATGATATGTATATTATATTTTAAACATTGGTCGTTCTCAGTTACTTTTTCCTTCAGTCTTGATTAGCAGCCCTTGCACGCCTTCGTATATGCCCCTCCGAAGCGTCCTCCCTGCTGGCAACAGTGCTCTTTGGACTGCTCTCTTCACTGTCCTCACTCAGTTTCCGTTTCGTACATAACGTCCGTTGTAGTGTAACGACGAAAGTTTTGTATAAATGACTTTCTTTTGACATGTGACCATGTGCAGACTTGTCACCTACGTCAGTTACAACACACTTCAAAATTATTTAAATTCTTTTTAAAATTGTCTCTGAATGGTTCTTGAACGAAACTGTAAAACATCATTTGAGTCGTATGCGCAGAACTACGTCACTCAGGCCAATTGGTTTGCGCAAACTTTTTCCAATTTAGATGTCGTTTGTTTCTTCTCAGAAATTATATTAATGCAAGTGATCTGCTTTAATAAATATTAGAACCACCTTGAATAAACTTTCAAGAATCAAACTCGCGATGAACGCTGTCAAAAATTAATAATCTTGTCAAATAAATTACTTAACATAATTCTTCATAAATAAATTCTCGGAACACGTATTTAAACTTTTGCAGCATCCACTAGTTTATTATCTTCCTACATATAGACGTGAACCTGAGCCTTGACAAGACAGAACTGAACATTTACAACATGATTAAACTTTCTATGACGTCATTGTTGTAGAAACATTACAAATTCTTAATTTTCATTTTTTAGAAGCACGACGCAACAACTCGGTTTCAGGATCTTGTGTTGCTCTTTGGCTGTCGACCCGCGACGTATAGTGGCCAGCAATTTTCTCTCTGGTCCCGGCAGCGAAGATGCTGTCTCCGTTCATTGCACCGCCCTCTCCGTACATGAAACATAAAAGATAAATACAAAACTTTAAACAATTCACAAACATTACAAATATTACAAAAATACATAACCAAAACACTAAATTAAACTTATATTCACCTGCAAACTGGGCTGACACTGGTGGATGGGTGACGCTTCAATTTCACGTCCCACTACACCATTACGTTTAAATCTGCATTGAAATAAGTTGTTACATAATTCTGTTTCCACAAAGATGAATTGTAAGAAAGTCCATACAAAAAGACGTATAGTCTCTTTATGTAGCTAACTTGTATTAGTTACAAAGTTTTCGATGTCACCTTAGCTTTATCTGCTGAAACTGTAGTAATTTCTTTGGTAGGATCGTAGATCTAGCAGAGGCGAGTATAACAGCGTTTCGTTTCCAAACAATCCGATTGCTAATTTCTATTTAGTTACAATATTTATATCTTAGGTCTTTGTCTGTTTCAATGATGAGAACGATTGCCGTTTTATTCTGAAGTTCATTACTTGATACCAAGAAACGAAAAACGCCACGTCGGATAAGGAGGAAACATTTTTGCACCTCCACGATGCCTCCATAAAATAAGCACAAAGGAAACGTAACTTTCATTCTGTCTGAGTCGTTCAGGTGCGTCGAGTGGTCATTAATTTGATAATAAATGTGTTTCACCCACCAAGAGAAACTAAATATGTGATTAGAGACCAGAAAAGGATCAGTGTAAGCAAACTTCTTTGTGCGCTTAGCCCATCTAGGCAATCGAACATTAAATGACATTGCAGATTCATTACAATTAGTAAATGGCTCTCGATTATACTTAGTAATATAAATAGCTGTTTTCCTATTCTTACATGATTGAACATCAAATACACCTACAATAAGTCTAAAGAGCCATTTCAATTTTGTCCTCATATCAGAAAGCAAATACATATTTGACGTATTAAAATACGCATGAATGTATTTTTTCTCACCTGAAGCAAACTTCTCGACACAAACACAATATTGTACAACGTCAACGTCTGTTAGTAAAGATTGTCCAAAAACTACTTTACCACTTTTTTTATAATTTTTTTTCTTTTCCTATAAAATTGTAATTATGTTATAGGACACTAAGTATTTAAATTCTGATGAAGTGTTGAAACCTGGTCAAAAAGACTTAAAATTATGACCGAGGGTTATTTACTTCAACTTTAAATATGCGACTTCCTTACTGGGAGTGTTAAAACAACACGAAGGGAAGAGCTGAGTTGTTCGCACAAACGGATCCCGTCAGACGATGTACAACAAAAATGAAAATTCAGCGCAGCGCAAGAAATTTTTATAGGAAGGGTACTTGAACAGTATGCCGAGGGTACGAAAAAAGCCTGCGACGTGGCAGCTGTTTCTCATAATCCGCATGACAGCTTCGGAGTTACTGCGAGTGCCTGTGCAAGACGTTAGGTCGGCGTCGTCCCCATTTTGCACACAAACAGCTTATATCCGTACCATATGTCACCTATCTAACCGATTTGCCAACAGGACTGCCGAAGACACATGGAATTCTGTCGCTCGGTTCTGACTCCACACCAGGACAAAAGGTTCTTTCTTCAAAGAATTTTCTTTATAAATCATGGAAAGCTAAATATAAGAAATATGCATTTTTAAGCCGTTGAAAATTCGCGCTGGCTGACGTAAGCTGAACATCAGAGGTAGTGGATGTGAACGTTTGGTGGGGAATCATCGCGAATACGTGACTGGTCTTTACTTTGTCGAAGACACATTAACGGTTCAAAGATAGGCTCAATTTCTTACTGTGTACACAAGTTGTCCTACACGAAATTTATGTTGAGCTCGCTACTGGCTTGTGGTTAGGATAACGCTCATACGTCTCTCGACTTGTCACCAGATAGCACGCGAGAACGTTATAAGTTGGTCTGCATATTTTTCTCATTTGATGCCACTGGACTTGTACCTCTGGAGTAAACTAAAATTTTAAGTCTATAGGCTACTCAAGTTGAGACGACCAAAGAGTACATAAAATATCTTATTATTGTAGCGTGTGCAATGATATTCAAGGAATCTCTTCAGCCTGTCCAAAGGTTCTGGCACCATCGCCTGGAAACTTGTACTGCAGAAAACGGTGGGCGTTTCGGAAACTTGGAAACGTGAATGGATTTTTAAGGAAGTGTTTAAGATCACATTCATTTGTGATTTTCTTTGTTGTGCTTTTGTTGGTGTCATTTTGCAACGTAAGTGTGTATCTTGACATAAAGCTTATGGTGCGAAGATATTATTTAATAATCCTTACACTTCAATTCCTTCTTCTCCACTGAGGAGACAAAAGTCATGGGATAGCGATAAGCACATATACAGATGGCTGTAGTATCACGTACACAGGGTATGAAAGCCCAGTGCATTGGCCGAGCTGTCATTTGTACTCACGTGATTCATGTGAAAATGGTTTCGATGTGATTACGACTACACGAGGGGAATTAACAGATTATGAGCGTGGAATTGTAGTCCAAGCTAGAGTCATGGGACATTCCATTTCGGAACTCTATAGAGAATTCGATGTTTCGAGATGCAAAATGTCTTCACTTAACGACCGAGAGCAGCGACGTTTGCGTAGAATTGTCAGTACTACCATACAAGTGATACTGCGTGTAATAACCATAGCTGGCCGAAGTGGCGTGCGGTTCTAGGCGCTACAGTCTGGAACCGCGTGACCGCTACGGTCGCAGGTTCGAATCCTGCCTCGGGCATGGATGTGTGTGATGTCCTTAGGTTAGTTAGCTTCAAGTAGTTCTAAGTTCTAGGGGACTGATGACCACAGCAGTTAAGTCCCATAGTGCTCAGAGCCATTTGAACCATTTGAACCTAGACTACAGGAAAACCGTGGCCTGGTAAAATGAGTCCTGGTTTCAACTGGAAGGAAGTTACGGTAGGGCTCGAGTGTGGCGCAGTCCACATGGAGCCATGGATCCATGTTGTCAGTAATGGACCGTACAAGCTGGTGGTGGCTCCGTAACAATGTCAGCTATGTTTACGTGGAATGGACTGGGTCTTCTGGTCCAAATGAATTGATCATTGACCAGAAATGATATTGTGCGGCTACTTGTTCCCAAATAACGATGAATTTTTCATGGATGACAATGCGCCATGTAACCGGGTCACAGTTGTTCGCCATTGATTTGAAGAACATTGTGGATAATTCAAGCGAATGATTTGGCCACCCACATCGCCCGACCCCGAATCTCATTGAACTGTAATGCAACATAATCTAGAGTTCTGTTCTTGCACAAAGGCCTGCATCGGCAATTCTGTCGCACATTATAGACGACTATAGGGGCAGCATGGGTTAAAATTTCAGCTGGGGACTTCCAACGATTTGTGGAGTCCATGCCACGTCGAGATGCTGCACTTCGCCGGGGAAAAGGAGGTCCCAGACAATATTAGGAAGTATCCAAGACTTTTGCCACATGAATGTACAAATCCGTTCAACTTTTGAAGTGGAACTTTTTCTCCGGCGGAAACACTAGCAGAAACAGAAGCAGTAGTTAGCTAGTGAATCATCCATAAATACGATGTCCATAGCCTTCAAAGCAGTGTGTCGGTCCAACCACATGTACCCAAGTGTGATTAGTGTTAGTTTTTAGCTAGACTCGTTTCACATTGAAAACAATTTCTAGTTCCTAAATATTGTAATTTCTCTAAAACTAGTAACCGGATTTAAGGAGTGAAACACCGTGGAATTCATCGTTCTGAGAATTATGAGACCAGTAGCATAAATCGCAATAGTTCTGTTTCAAACGGAGATGCTGATATCGATATTCCTGGAATCAGTAACGCTATGAAAACAGGCTGTACTTCGTTTAGTGAGGAGTTTTTCACAATTAATTTGGATGGAAACGAAATTACGATGCTCCCGGTTACTTCTTGCTCCGATTCACTACTGTTTTTAAAATATAGAGTCCTAGCAGCTATTTATCTGTTTCTAGGACCATCTACGCTACCAATATGAACGCTTTTGCCGGCCGAAGTGGCCGTGCGGTTAAAGGCGCTGCAGTCTGGAACCGCAAGACCGCTACGGTCGCAGGTTCGAATCCTGTCTCGGGCATGGATGTTTGTGATGTCCTTAGGTTAGTTGGGTTTAACTAGTTCTAAGTTCTAGGGGACTAATGACCTCAGCCGTTGAGTCCCATAGTGCTCAGAGCCATTTGAACCATTTGAACGCTTTTATTAGCTATGCTTGTCAGCTCTTTATGACTTCCTAGCTCTTTATGTCTTCTTGGCTTTTATATTTTGTAATAATTTAATTCATGAAGACTATTACTATTTCACTTTCAGCTATTGTTATAATCTTTTTTTCACTTGTCGTTAATGTCATCTTTGTTTTGTTTATCTAACTAGTGTGCTAATCAATGTAGATATTTCAATTGATAGTTTATATGAACTCAGGTTGTATTCGTTAGTGGAATATTAAAGGCAAAATTTATCATTGATCAATTTTATTAACGTAACTACATTTCCATAGTTATTTTTATTACATATTGCATCTTCTGAAATTCAATGAACAGCGAAGGTGAAAAAATACTTCCATATTTTATCTCCTTCTTGTAAGATCTTAACAAATGCATAACCTTACTTTCACTACGCATTTCTATAAGTAGCTGCTGAAATGTTTCCGTTCGGTGCCTACATCAACCCGTGCCTACATGTTGGTGCTAATATAGCGGCATCGTAGTCGTGCTGGGTTTCATAAACGCTGCAAACGGTAAATTTTTGACCGCCTCGTAAACTTTTGTCCATTCGTCGATCATCTGTTTCTGTGTTTCATCACTTTCATTTTCATATTTATGATGTCTTATGCCAGTCTACATGGCGGGATACTTTCTCTAACGGCACAAGTATTGGAGGACAATTTATATTTGTGAACGTTTCCTTTCATCCCTAAGCTTAGTGTGAGAAATACATTCTGGAAACTTTTCTAACGTGGGATTAACCATTAGTCAGTAATGTCACCTGTTTTCTTTGAACATTACTTTCTATGTTTTGGCATTAGATCTTGCGTTGTTGTACGATAAATCTTACATTAATACGACTGATCTCTTCAAATGTTCAAATGTGTGTGAATTCCTATGGTACTAAACTGCTGAGGTCATCGGTCGCTAGACTTACACACTAGTTAAACTAACTTACGCTAAGGACAAAACACACACACACACAAACACACACACACACACACACACACACACACACACACACACACACACACACACTCATGCCCGAGGGAGGACTCAGACCTCCTGCAGAGTGGCCGCGCGATTCGTACATGGCGCCTCAAACCGTGCGGCTTCTCCGCGCGGCGACTTGTCTCTCTTTGGTTTTATGTTGATACTGCAAACACTAAAATGTGTCTCCACTTAGATTAGTGCAAAGTGTTAAAAATTAGTATAGAATATTTTGCTAGATGGTAGCACTCATCGAAACAAAGAAGACAAGTCGAGGAATAATGGAGCCGCAAACACATACTTCCTGCCATCTTAACACTTGTCTACAAGAAGGTCTAAAAAGCGTTTCGTTAAGAATATGAGTGCACTTCATGCACTGCTGCAGCGTCAAGAGGACCAGCAGATGTCTTTCTGTGTCACAGAACAATTAGCAAACTAAAAAAGTTCCAAGAGTGAATGAATCCTTGCGCCAGATGGCAGAGTATTATATTGCCATTGACGGACACTACATTAAGTGCCTAGTACGAGAATGAACTATCGCTGAGCCCCGATTACGAAGAAGTGCTCAGTTTTCATGTAGAATGAATTTTTATAGCTGTGAAGAGTACCACCTTTCAGAATATTCGAACCTTTTTTGAACATCCTGTGTTCATGTTAGTCCCCATAGGAAATTTTCCAGGGGTATTTTATGAGTGTTTTGATGTAAGCCCCTCATTGTCTCCGGTGGTTTGTTACAGAGTGGTTGCATTTCGTCTGATAACAATGAATTGGTAGTAGTGGTCCCTTTACATGGCCACTTCGGTCTCTAGGCATTTCACGAATGAACTACCGGGAGCGAGTGAATAGCCTAGGTTATGAGAAAATGGTTGATATTCACATGGACCTAGAATCTAGGATTGTACCAGGCCCTGAAGTCAACATCTATTTTCTGGGATTTTTGAGTGTGTAAGATAGGTAATAGTTCCTCGACTTTTTTAACAATGCTTGTACCAATTCTCCAGGTATTACGTACTGTAGTGCATCTCACAGAACATACTGAACACGTGTTTGGTCTGAAGGCTGTTGCAGTACTCTGTGTTTCGCGCTCTATGTTTACATGATTCCATATTCCAGGCATTGGAATTGTTGTGAAGATGCTTTTACTGCAACAGAGATAGTTGGGATAACAGCGGAATAACTCACAATTATATTAATACTTTGTATCGACCTGCCGGAACCATGGGGCCTTAAGATAAAAAAATCTGGAGATATTTCTGAACATCCTCAGAAAGTTTGTCGGCAGAATTGAGATTCACACAGTACGTAATCTCCTATGAGCCAATTTTTAACTAATAATTCCACTGCAGATTTTAACAACTGATTATCATCATCTGTTGCACGATTTGAGCACAGAATTTTCATTCCTTTATCCATTAGTCGATCATAGACGTTTTTTTCTCCATATTCTTTCAGTCCTTCCATAAAGATGGTGGACAGTTCATAATCTATCGAATTTTTCTATGTTCTTCCCACCTATTTGTCGCTTGCTCCAGTGTAGGGATGATCTGCATTCTACAAATCAACGTTTTGCCTAACTCTCATTATAATATCTTTTCGTCAGTGTTATGCACAGCATTCGTTCTTCCTTTCCAGTTTCGTCAAATGTCACTTCTTCGCAATTCGTCGTTCACCAATCACTACTGCTGGTGTCATCAGGGATAGTGTGCATTTTGCAAGGAAGGATACATCCGAATGTGATTAATTGCTAGATACCCACTACCGTATCCAGTTTCGCCGTATACCCCGTGCTGTATGATACAACGCACGGACCAGGTCGATGTCTTGGTGCCTTTGTCCAGAGATGGACAGATTGACTCGGACTGTGGAGGCGGCGATACGGGCAGCCGGCGCTGCGACTGACAGTGACGAAGTGCTTTGCCCGGCAGACCGCGGCGGTGGAGCGCATAATGAAGGCAGCCTCAGCCACCTCTCCAACATCAGTCACTGCAGCAGCTGCGAGCCTACTCGTGTAGTAAATCTCCTTAACGATGCAAGCGATGGGTACTGCCAATGGAGCGGACCTTCGGCATTAAGTTTCGAAGTCAAGGTTTCGCATTACCGAAATGCGCTTGAAAACATCAGCGGTTTGACAAATTCACAGAAGCTGATACAGCGTAAAGGTGGAAGTATGTTGAAAATTTTTTTAGCTTATAGCTTTCGTAACTGGGCCACACCCGATAATTTTATTCTTAAACATAGAATTCTGATATTACACAATACTAAATTAATGGCGTGTCCCATTTATGAAATGAAGTTGGTTAAATACACTGCCCGAAAAACATGCAGCACACTCAAGAACAAGGTCTTGTTTTGTCATGTGCGGTGACACGTAGTTCATCATTGTAGGAACGCAAATACAGATCAAAAGCAACACACATCACAGTACAACGTGCAAAAACAGTTGCATCAATAAACAATATAAACCTCCCCCCCCCCCCTTCCCCACTACTCTGGCGACAACGCAGGCATTTATTATCGCGTGCAGACCTTCATACGAGTGGCAATGACTTCCTGCGGTAGGTAGTTCCAAACATCTTGCGCCTTTTGTTGCATTTCGGCAGTGGTTCTTGTAGGCCCTAGACAACGAGTAGGTAGGTGCTTTGTTATCTCTTGGATGTGTTCAGTTGGCGACAGATCTCATGATCTCGCACGTCAGGACAACTGTAGACCACGAAGAGCTCGTCGCGTCACAGGACTCTTGTGTGGTCGTGCACTGTTCTGTTCAAAAGACACATCACGTTCCTATCGAAGACATGGTAGCAGCACGGGGGAACAGACTATGCAATGTATCGGGCACTAGTTACTTTACCCTCTAGAAATTCCAAATGTGACCACAAGCTGTAACTGATGGCCTCCCAATCCTTGAAGGTGAGGATAGGACCTGTGAGCCCTGGGCCAATGCACTCTGGAATACGTAACTCACCAGGTCTACGCCATACATGTGTACATCCAACAGTCGCATAAAAACAGAATCTACTCTCATCACTGGAGACAACGGAGTTCCATTCAACTCATCCACGACACTAGCGTAGCCATGTTTGTCAGTTTCGTGGCGTCAGTGTTATCCTGGCCAGAAGCGCATGTGATTTTTATTCCTGCTGCAACCAGACGGTTCCCAGTGTTCCTTGATGACACAGCAGCTCTAAATTTCATCCCTGACAGATATTCTGACGACCACCGTTGCTCGCACAATCCGGCAACCGTGGCGTGCGTCTGTACCATGCAAACGTCTAGAACCTGGTCTAGAGGTATAAAAATGACCTCTGTTGAAAGCAGCGACACTCCATCGATGCCCTGTGCCCACCACGTACGTCAGTCCGTCGATATGTCTATCCAGCATCCCGTAGGCCCACAATGCGACCCGGACAAATTGCCGAAGCTGTTCAGCAAGAGTACGTACTCTCCAGTAGAGCACAGTTGTACTCCAGAATGAATGTTGCAAACGCTGTTCACTTCTAAACTCAGTTCTGATACTGTCTGCAGAGTCTAAACTTTAGGTACACAGAGAGGCCTCGTGAGCGCCATCTGATCGCCGATGACCGTGACAAATCAATCGCCAACACTACAACCCCTCAGCGTGCACGTATTATATCCTGGTGTCACTGAACCCACTCCTTGAGTGTGTCGCATTTCTTTCTCGGCAGCGTATTACAAATTCAAATATTATAATGTCTGTGGCGTGAAGGAAAATTGGTGAATTAACTGGCGTCCAGCTATTTTACCGATTCTGCTCGCCTGCAGAGGATTTGGAAGACTGACCTATTCGTTATTATTAGGTGTTTCATCATTGTCACTGTTACCATCATCGTCATCTGCCACTTGACATCCGCTACTAGACAAATAACTTTTCCTTACGTTTCTGGCAATAGGATTTTCGGATATACGCATCTACACGCTAGCCTATGTTTTCTGGAAGCATATAAACAAGTTCAATTGGGTTGACGTTTCTGTGTCCTGATAGCTCAAGGAACGCAGCGAAAAACTTTGGGGGTGCATTCACCTGAATACAGGTCTTCCGCTCCACTCTGTTGTCTGATCGCATTGTTTTTCTGTCTCTCTCAGTAACGCCGAACATGATTTTCTCAGTTTCGAGCTAAACAACCATGGCTTTTCGTATTAAAATCACGTATCTCCAGTTACCGTAAGCTACACTACAGGCACACAGATAGTAAACTTTTATTTTCACACATCAGTAAATTAATTTTCAAACCAGTACTCTGTTCGTCGAATATTTTGCTTTCCAAAAGCATGCAGGTCGCTTTACTCTACTTACGACTATATGGGAATGTCTCATCTGACTGCTCTTTAAGTTCTCAACATCGAGAACCGTGATGGGGTGTGATGGAAGCTGTTACATATACCTGTCTATTAGGTTTCGAGCTCATTGCATAGCAAGTTACTGTTACTACGTTCGCAGAAATATACCATTATGGATGACAAAAAAAAAATCCCCTGTAGAAGACTGTGGGACAAAGTGAGACTTTAGATAATGAATTACATGGAATATTTCTTTTTTCTGTGTGATGGAACGCAAAATAAGTGTATTTTTTATTGTCTGTACCCCAATAGCACTGTATCCCTGATGCGTATATTCAGAATATCGGAGGAAGCTTCGTTTTTCGAAAGTAGAACGAAGTGAAACACGTGGAAAAATTTGGGATTAATATGTCTAAACTATAACAATTCTTAGTGTAAAAATACCACGTAACGTTTTTATACGGTAAGTTTTAGTGGCAGTTGTTCTACTTGGATATCCTGCGTGTCATTGTTCAATTTGGAAATCAGTAAATTACTAAGATTTTCAATACGTTATCCTAACAAAACCTTGGTTTCATTGCAGACTGCTTTGAGATTATAACGTAATTTTCTTTGGCACTTAAAACTGAAATAGAGCTACAAATAAACGCGAATTTCCGCGAATCTCTGTTTGCAATAATCTCCACATCACTTAGATGTATCTTCTCACGACCTACAAAGGAAATTAAGAAAGTAAAGTTTACTAAATGCTCCAAATTGCTGAGTAATTTGCGATGAAAATAGTGAATGCTGTATTATTTAGCGATCACTCTAATTCATCTATGTAGTGCTCCAAGCGGACCCTAAGCTCTTTCCGTTTATTTTGACCTTTTACACCCTTAGTTCGTAGTCAGGTCCCGTTCACGCGCGTCATATTTACGACCCTACTTGCCAGTTGGATGAATTACGTACTACACAAGGTAACTGGCTCAACAAAGCGCTGGCCTGTGTGACGAAGCGGTTCTGGGCACTACAGTCTGGAACCGCGCAACCGTTACGGTCGCAGGTTCGAATCCTGCCCCGGGCATGGATGTGTGTGATGTCCTTAGATTAGGTTTAAGTATTTCTAAGTTCTAGGGGCTGATGACCTCAGATGTTGAGTCCCATAGTGCTCAGAGACATTAACCATTTCAACAAGGTACTCGATAAGAAATCTAGTATAAAGTACAGGATTTTACTGGTTACTCGATAGGCACACAGGAACTAGGAAAAATAACGTCGTGATGAGTGCAGATGTTTCATAAATTTAACTTGGACATGGTCTAGTCTCCTTTTAATAAATGGTATATTGATTTATATTCTATGGAAATTTTAGTGACTGGATGCGGAAACGAATTATGATCAGTAATCTCTAAATCTACTGGTTACTAGATATATTTATCGACATTAATAAGGAAATCTTTACAGGGTAAAACTCTACACAAGAGTTCTAGGAACAATGGAAGATGTTGTTTTATAATGATCCCGTAATGAACAATTTGGAAATGTTAGGAAACACGAAAGGTAAAATAATCAAACACAGTCGTCTGCGTGGGGCATGCTAACTTTCCTGCAAGTAATTTACGGGTGCTCACCTTCTGCGATGGTTACATCTCAGATTTCACGTTTAGCCATCCATAGAAGCTACATTACGTTGCTATTACACTGAGGTGACAAAAGTCATGGAACAGCGACATGCACGTATTATAGACATGGTGGTAGTATCGCGCACACAAGGTACAAAAGGGCAGTGCATTGGCAGGCCAGTCGTTTGTACTAATATGATTCATGTGAAAAGTTTCCGACGTGATTATGGCTGTACGACGGGAATTAACAGACTTTGAAAGCGGGATGTTAGGTGGAGCTAGACGTGTGGAACATACCATTTTGGAAATCGTTAGGGGATTTCATATTCTGAGATACACAGTGTCAAGAGTGTTCCGACGATACCAGATTTCAGGCATTACTTCTCACCACTGACAACGCAGTGGCTGAGAGCAGTGGCATGTGCATAGAGTTCTCAGTGCTAACAGACAAGCAACACTGTGTGAAATAGCCGCAGAAGTCAAAGTGAGACGTATCACAAACGTATGCGTTGTGACAGTGCGGCGAAATTTGGCGTTAATGGGCTATAGCATAGATTGTAACGACAATTATCCGTATAATAATTTTTTTCTTTATGAATTTAGATAAATTAATAATAGCAATGTGTTAAATTTCTTTTTCGATTCTTTTCGTGTCATGTTAAAGAAACTGTGAGTAACTTTTGAAACGAATATTATTTATGTTAGATTTCAAATAATGTGGTAATCAAAGGAAAGTGTATTTAATGTTAAAACTATTGTAAGATGTGAAAATTGTAATTTATACACTTGGTCCATACGTAGGTAATGCATTAGGATATGTGTAGTAGAAAACCTGTGGTGAATACCCTATTACACATTACGGCCCTTTTCAACTGTCGTCCGTCTCTGTCAGTCAACAGACGAGGTCGGCCTGCACGCTTTTGCGCTGTACGTGTCGCTTCACGTTTCCACTTCATTATCACATCGGAAAGAATGGACCTAGGGACGTTTAGGAGTGTGGAAATCTCGAGTACAGACGTATGACACATGTGACACCCAGTCACCTGACCACGTTCGACGTCCGTTAGTTCCCATTCTAATGAGTATTGACGTCGCTGATATGGAGTAATTGGCAGTAGGTGGCAGCACAATGCACCTAATATGAAAAAACGTATGTTTTTGGGGGTTTCCGACAGCTTTTTGTCAGGTAGTGAAGATTTCATGTTTCCAAACAATGACAGAATTTTTGTGGTTGTCAGTGTACCATGTCGCACAGCCATAATTTCTAGCGATTGGTCTGAAGAACTTTCTGGACAATTCGAGAGAATCATTTGGTCATCACAGAACATTTATGGGACAAAATCGAGAGCTCACTTCTTACAAAAAATCCTACACCGGCAACACTTCCGCAATTTTGTTCGGCTATAGAGAAAGCAAGGGTCAGTATTTCTGCAGGATACTTCCAACGACTTCTGGAGCCATGACACGTTGAGTTGCTATACTATTCCGGGAAAAACGAGATCCGTTCAAGTTTTGAAGTATTCAAAATTAAACCTCGACCAATAATCAGAATATGAACTTCAAATCAACGTACATGATGTGCACAATTAATTACAATGGGCTTCAGCTCTATAACGACCAAGTTAATCAAAGAACCTTCAGATGCTTTATTCAGTAATGAAATCCAATATTATGATTCCCTCGTCACACGTGTCACAACCTGCATTTCATTTCCGTAGTCAGACAGTAAAATTTCTAACATTATTAAGAGAACTAAATTTTTTTAAACAGGACAGATGAAGCGAGGGCATACTAGAACTGGAGGATGAAAATAGGAACAACAGCGGGTGCAGGTGAAAATCATTCATACATTCATGCCTGCGGGGTCTCAACCACTCTAACCTAGCTGGCTAAATACTCTCTAAGACCTCGAGTGCTCTGGACAGTGCAAGGGGCTATGCCTAGGCGCATGAGTGAAGTCGACCACCAGTATATGCAAGAGCACAAAAATATAAAAATCACTAACAAGCAGAAATTTCTCATGGATCTACATTACCATATTACATACTCTGGAATACGTTAAGAGGCTGTTTGCGTTAATTGCAGTTGTATCTGTATTTGCAACACGGATTGGATTACATTTCGTAAATTCAGAATCCGTGAAATAAATAAGACCTACACTTGTGTGTGTGTGTGTGTGTGTGTGTGTGTGTGTGTGTGTGTGTGTGTGTATGTGTGTGTGTGTGTGTGGTACTCATTGGGCACAGAAGATATAACGTTTAAACGTAGTCATGGGTTGATTATCTTGAACTGAGAGGCATTTGGTTAGTTAATGCCCACGATTCAATCTAGCTTTCACAAAGAAAACTGCACAAAAAAATGGAAAAAATCCCACAGACAGAATGCAGTACACAAATGGAAAGAACACGGAAACACATTGCAAGTAGAATTACCCGTTTTATACAACTATTATAATCACAAGATTGCAAGTTTAACGGTCATTCTCTCTAGAGAAAGTAAGACCCACTACTGTATTACCCAAAAAAATTCAGAATCAACAACAGTCGTGAAACCGTAGCATTATCCCCACAAACAATTATCCAGATTAAATGAATGCTCAAACCGAATTATTCTAAGGTATGCTTTGTTCATGATAGTAGACCAGTGTTCGCAGAATCGCGTCCGTAACTTACCAGGATCCGCCGTAAAATATGCCTGACTTCTTTTTAGAAGGCGCGATCACCCCGCCCTAGTGATATGGGAAAGAACGATTTCCACCTGTATCTCGCGAAACGGGACCGTCACCATCTGTTACACTTTGGTTTTAGCTCAAGCTGTGTAAAGATCAGTCGCGCGCACACACATCCACAGATAGTGTAAAATTGGGAAGGAAAGGGGACCGTTTAAGGGACAATAAATAATGAAGTGGTGATAGGAAGGGCGTCCAGCTGTCCCTGCACACCTGAAATTAACCATGCCAAATCCTTTAGTAACGATAATGACATTTAGCCGATGGGGGACAATACAAAGAAAAGAGGATTGTACCTCTACCCCCAAAAAGGAAGCACTATTTTTTTTGAGTCACTTGAATGAATCATGAAGAATTTAAGAAAATTTTTCCTTAAAAAGTATCTACGGAGAAAGGCTGGTATAGATGGAAGACCGAGCAACTGCCCTAACAATGGCAGGTGTTGTATGCAGTATAGTATAGTGTGATAATAAGCTATGACTTTGTGGGTCCCAATCAACGTTCAATGAACGTATTGACGCAATGTGACACAAAAATTCTGACGCAGAGGACACTATGAAGCCATGGTAATTTATTTCTAGCGACTATGTCTTCGCTTCTACTACGTTGTTCACTGCAGAAGTATTCATCAGTCAACACAAAACTTAGGTGAGTGGGAGACTTATATATCAGCTGTTATTTATTTCACTACCAGTTGTTACAAGTCCGTGAACCCAAATTAGTAGGAAACACCGAAATAGGCCATCCATTGACAATCTTTTCCCAGCATTAATCACTTAGTCTCGACATGAACTGTGGATAAATATATAAAATCAAAAAACGCTTACCAGAAATGGATAATGCAGTAGAAACTTCACAGAAAAAGAAGATGGAGAGGAAGAAGAAAAGATATTCAAGCCAGGATGAACACCAGGGGATCATGGGAAACACTGTGCATTGGAATCACGAACAGAAACATTCAACTAAAAAGACCTAGTAGCCAAAGTAAAGAGTCGCCGCTACTATGAACTACACCAGAGGTCCCAAACCTTTTGGGTCATACTGAAACAGGTGGCAGTGGGTCCACAACCGATTATATTGAGATATTGTGTAACGCACATACACAGCATAAATAGCAAAACAATTACGTAACTCATAGGTCAGTAATTATTCAAAGTGACTACCTCCAGCCTCAGCGTACGATTTGCAACCCGGGTGTTTGTTGTACCATGGAACATGCTCCGGGTGCTAAACAGTGTTCACCCCTCAGCTCATATCACATGTTCATGTGACGATCGCATGCATCCCACCGTCGGATTAACCTGTGCCGCAAGCGCCCCATTATCCAATGTGTCAATTATCCATTCCATCAGACAGATTGCGGTGTGTCCATGGTGTTTACACTGTGTGCAGTGCATGACCCATAGTCAAAGATGGAAGTTACTCGCCACTAAATTTGCCGGACATGTATTTAATGTATGGTACGGCAGGATTTAGTGCACAGACAGCCGATCAGGGTTCTCGCCAAAGACATGTCCGAACGGTAGACAGAGGAGATGGTGTTGGTTCGTGTGAATGTCCACTCAGCGATTCGCACCCATTATCATTCCCATAAAACAATTCGAAGGTTAGAGTGTAAAGAGTACTGATGGGACAGGATTTACACTCACATCATAAAAACTGTGTGTGCAAGCACAGGGACCAGCGGATTTTGAGCCCGATGTTCACTTCTGTCAGTGGAATGGAAATTTGGAAATTCGTGGTAAGGTCTTATGGGACCAAACTGCTGTGGTCATCCCATGTCCAAGGAAGGATTCGAACCTCCGACGGAGGAAACCATGCGGACCTTGACAAGATGCCCTAGACGGCGCTTCTACCCCGCGGTCACCTAACAGAACCTTATTTGGTGCCTCTCCGTTTCACTTGTCCACATTACCTGTTGTTCCTGTTAGATGAGATGCCATAGTTCTCGGAAACTGTACCCTTTGTTGTCTGCGAAAGGAACACGACAGCGGACCAGCCGACTTCGATATTAACGTCCGCGCGCACCTGAACAACACGTCCCTCGTCGTTCGATTGAAAGAGGAGGTCCTGTCCAATGGCATGCACAATCACCGGATCCCACACCTCTGCGCTTTTTTCTCTGGGGTTACGTCAAGACATTGGTGCATGAAACTGCCTTAGAATCGGTTGAAGAGCTGTTTGTTAGGATCCAAGCTGACTGCCTCGTGGTACAATAAACAACCGCGATATTTGAGAGAGTGCTGCCCAACGTCATGCTCCGTTGGCATACATGCATTGAGACTAGCGGTCGTCACTTCTAACACTTACTAGCCTATGAGCTAGGTTATTGTTTTGCGGTGTACGCTATGTATCTCTACAACACAATAAATATACATTCACGACCATTGGTTTGCTTTCTCAATATAATCGGTTGTGGATCCACTATCAACTGTTTCAGTTTGACCCAACTGATTTGAGACACCCAGTATGATTACTGTGATACAGTTCAATGTTATTTGTACCATGCGAGTCTAAATTTTATGGTATACGTTACTGTCAGTCACAGATTGTGACTGCCTACGTCTGTCTGGCCATCCAGCAATGTTGTTCTCATCAGTAGATCAAAAAATAATGTAGGTGAATGCTCTGTTGCATTTTATAACTGCTCCGACTTCAAGTGAAAAATTTTCAGTTTATTCTTGATATCAACTTAATGAACACTCAACGATTTCCATCAAACCACTGGTGCTTAATCAAGAACCTTGGTACTAACATAAAGGTTTTGAAACATAGTTAGCCTTCTTGAAAGGCAGGAGAGTGAAGAACAAAAATCATCACAGTTTCAGTCTCCTTGGACCTAAATTATATGATCAGATACTTTATGTACTCATTTAGCATCCGAGAACCATACATTTAAATGATTCAAACATTTTGCCACATTGTTTTTGTCGTGATGTTCTGCTAACAGCACTCTCTACGTCGAAAGATGATGTACGCTGATGATGGATTAACTGTTGGAGAAACGAATTATAATTTAGGAAAGGAACTTAATTTTTTTTTAGAGGCAAAACTTCCGATAAAAGTGTAATGAAAGGTATTTGCCACTGGTAGAACTTACGTCGACATCTGTGACGATTAGTGTAACGTACCGATTGGTAGTCGAAACTGTGCTTGAAAGTGAAAGGTTCAAGAGGGAAGTATATTCTCTAGATTTGTAGTGATATGTGTAACGTGCAATGGCGGCTGGAGCTGAAGGCAGTCGGCAACGTAGAACGGCAGTTATTCCCAGATCTCTTAACAAATGTTCTGTTATTCTCTCCCTTCTTCTCAATATTTTCCACAAATTTCTTTCTTCGTCGGTTCTACGGAGAACCTCCTCATTTATTACCTACTCAGTCCACCTAATTTCAACATTATTTTGCATTAGTGCAGCTTAAACGTTCTGAGTAGTTTTTTTCCGCAGTCAGTGTTTCATTTCCCCATAAACTTGTGTTCCAGTTTTCTTTCTCAGCTTGAAGGATTTGTTTGATTTATTTTAGGTTGCAACCTTGCTGCTCGAGTTGGTCAGGTCGAACTACTGTAATACGGTTATGGATTCGATTGGTCCAGGAGGGCCATATTCATGTCATGCGTGCTCTCAAGTACTAGCAGCCGATCTATATTGTTCGCTCGACGGCGCAAACTCGTAGTCATGTCATGTACAGGGTGATTCAAAGAGATGGACACACATTAATTTGGCTATATTTCCTGCACTACATACTGTACTTTAAGTCAGCCATATGTATCTGAAAGAGAATGTTGTAAAATTTCGAATACTACCGCTAGAGCGCTCCAGAACCACATTCTCTGCAGGGTGTACCGCGTCATTTTTATGCGGGATGGTACCACAAAACTTTTTGCGTTCGTGAATTCAATCAGAAACTGGTCTGCAACTGCAGTGTAGCTGCATTTTTGTATAAGTTGAACATTGAACCTACAGTGAGGTACAGCATTAATCGTTGGAGTAAAGAATTTGATGAAACTGGCGATCTGTCTAAAGCCAAAAACGCAGGCCGACCGCGTGTATCGGAGGAGCACGTGATGCGATTTCGAGAGAGCTTCGAACTAGCCCAATGAAATCACCACGTAGAACAAGTAGGGAACTTGGACTGCTGCAAACAATTGTCTGGCGTGTATTTAGGCTCCGGTTAGTGTACAAACACACCATCTGCAACTGGTATGGGCCCTTCGCGCAAACTATAAGGTAAATGGGGCAGTCAACGTGCGCAAAGGTCGGACATGGGTCTATACAGTCCCCACGTAACAACGGAAAATGGGTGGAGTAATAATAATGTTTCTTGGGCCCTATCGTTGACAAACGTTTATGGACCTCTCTTTTTTGACGACAATGCGACTAGTGGAATAACTGGAGTTGAGAATGCTGCAAAACTGGCTTGTTCCTCAAACGAATGAAGATTGCACAGATTACATTTTCCAGCAGGTCGGAGCTCCACCCCATTGGCATCTGAATATCCTACTTTTCCTGAGTGGATCTCTACCTCAAGAGGAAGGCATGTTGAGCATCTGTAAACTTCTATGTATCTGTAATCAAATGTACTCTACAGAATTAGAATACAGCACATAGGTCAGGAAATTCAGCCAACTGGAGTAGCGCCCATCTTTTAGAATGACCCTGTGCTTTGAGTCAGGAAACGGACTTGTTTTCAACTATCCACATAGATAGTATTGCTTCGTGTGGAGTTCATAGAATTGTCAGCACGGTGACTATTCTTGAATTTTCCCTTGACGGGGTAGCAGAAAGGCACACCGATAAAGGTGCGCCCAGTGATATCTTCAGACTCGGAATGGCACCACGTCGTTACTTCAGACGAGTTATGGTTCAGCGTGTGTTACCATAGGGGACTTATTCGCAGCTCTGTCGACGACGCACATCTCCAAATTTACTCCGCCAGCGTCATACGGATCCACCACTGGTGTGATTGTATGTGTGCCGTTGTGTGCAGATCTCAGGTTTACATAACAGTAATTTGGACTGTTGCCGCTACATTTGTGACGTGTAAAGCCCGATGACTATTCTCTGTCCTCGAGATCTCCGTGATGTTATCTTTCAGTAGACCAGCATGTTCCTCGTGCTAGCCGGGTCAAACTACATACAGAGGGAGTCTCGCTATTGTCCCGAATAACAAGCTCTCCAGATCTGTCAAGCTATGAAAATATTTGATCGTAGGTTCCGTACAACTGTTGCGCCACCTGTCGCCACCAACTTCGATTAATGACCATAGAGTTGAAGCAGTATGGAATGAGTTACTCACATGCGTCATCAAAGCTAGGTTCGACTCGATGCTCATATGGGTTGGAGACATTGTTGCCGGCATAGGTTGCACTAAATTTTGACCGCTATATAACTCGAAACACGAGACTGAATCTTGTGTTCTTCCTGTTATTCTGTATACGCACAGTACGCAAAATTTAGTTACTTGGTAGCCTTTCTGTTGCTGGATTATTAATGGATAGCAGCACACGTTAACAATATATTGCACAACATCATTATAAATGCGGGCTGTTATGTCTTATTATTCTCTTAGAGTTCACCGCCAGTATGAGAACCCGATGGATGTCTTCTGTAACACTACATCAGGGCTCGTGGTCACCTTTTTACTTACTTGAAACTGTTATTACAGCTCATTTGTACCAGAAATTCCAGTTGGAAGAATAGATTTAAAAATACTGGAGAAGAGCTGGAAATACTCTGTAGTTGGGCAAGACAAAGATGGAAGTGAAGAAGAGTTGTACCAAGGCGGAAACATCTGTGACCAAAATCCCACGTGTTTATTGAACCCGGTTCTTGGCATGTCTGTGTTCCATTTCAACAGCGTATGGCATTCAACATTTACGTTCTTGGCATGTTTTTCTTCCCCTGACCAGACGCATGGATAGATATCCCGATGCCAAGATGACATTATGTTCATACAGAAGTACTTTGTCACTGAGTCCTCACTGTCTCTCATCAAATACGCATACGACGTGAGACATCCGCATCCATTTTATAACTCGAATATATCTTAATCAGTTACACTGCATATGCCCTAGAGCCCAAAGCACTATCTTCATCTGCTCAGTTTGCGAGACATTTCTCATTTTTTTCTTACGGGCAACTCACCATTAGTAACACTGCAGCACCAACGGAACAACGGATTTGTAGTTCAAATGGTTCAAATGGCTCTGAGCACTATGGGACTTAACTTCTGAGGTCATCAGTCCCCTAGAACTTAGAACTACTTAAACCTAACTAACCTAAGGACATCACACACATCCATGCCCGAGGCAGGATTCGAACCTGCGACCGTAGTGGTCGCGCGGTTCCAGACTGAAGCGCCTAGAACCGCTCGGCCACCCCGGCCGGCCAGATTTGTAGTCATTAGATTTGTGGTAAATGTGCATTACTACATATGAAGATGTGGGATGTTGCGTTACTGAGCAACAATAACCTACTTTTGATGTTCGATGAAGCTGTATATGCTGCGATGATCAACACTGCCATAGGCAGTTCGGCTCAAGACGAGTAGACATGTCTAAACAATGTAGAAATTGGACAGAAAAATATAGGCATGTTTATTGCGAGAGAAAACTTTGATAACAGAAGAAGTATTTCAATTTATCGACGAAAGATTCAATGCGAATGTTAAAATGTTCGGGGAAAAGCAGGAACCCAGGCATTTAACTCAGGAAGCAAATCAACTGGAGGAGCAGGAGAACTAAAACGCAATGGCTGCAGGAAGAATGTGAGGAAATCGCAAAAGAATTAGTCGTCAGAAGAAAAGATTCAGCATAGAGAAAATTTGTTCGTTTTTGGTGAAATTAAAAGCAATGGTGTTGACGTTATGAATTCAAACTTAACACTGTTGACCGCAAAAGCAAGGGTGCACATGTTGATAGAGAATATTGAAGGTTGAAGGTCTGTACGAGAGAGAGGAACTGCCTGCTGACGTTACAGAAGAAAGTATGATAGTCGTTTCGGAATACATACGGCGTCCTATATTTCAATCCAAGTTTGACTGTGCTATGGAGTGATTTCCCTAAATCGCTTCAAGCAAACGCCAGGATCGTTCCTTTGAAAGGGCATGGCCGCCTTCCTTACCCATCCTTCCCTAATCCAATGAGACTGATCACCTCGCTGTTTCGTGCCCTCCCCCAAATCAACAAACGAACCAGCCTAAACTGGCGTTCAATAAAGTAGAATAATTAGATGACATTTGTTTGGAATTTCCAACTTCATTGGGTGGAGTCGCAGCCAAACGACTTTTCAAGCCGATGTGTAGAATCTAAGAAACTTGAGTTACGTCATCAGAACTTTGGAAAAATATCATCCAGACAGTCCCAATTATAGCAAAGGTAGACAAATGCCAGAATCAGCTACATAGTTCATGTCTCCATGTTACAGGAATAAAAACACGATAGAATGTAAAGGAAATTGAGGATCGGTTCAATGATGAGTTTGGCTTTAAGAAAGTCCACAGTCGTGCTGATGTCAAATCCTGACAAGTGCTGACAGTTGTTTCTGTTTGTTACATGAAGCTTGACAATACGCTCTCAGAAACAAATAACATTTAACGGTGTTTTGTAAACGAGAAACCCATTGCTTAACCGTTCGTCATGTGTACGGCTTTTTCCATCTACACTCCTGGAAATGGAAAAAAGAACACATTGACACCGGTGTGTCCGACCCACCATACTTGCTCCGGACACTGCGAGAGGGCTGTACAAGCAATGATCACACGCACGGCACAGCGGACACACCAGGAACCACGGTGTTAGAAGTCGAATGGCGCTAGCTGCGCAGCATTTGTGCACCGCCGCCGTCAGTGTCAGGCAGTTTGCCGTGGCATACGGAGCTCCATCGCAGTCTTTAACACAGGTAGCATGCCGCGACAGCGTGGACGTGAACCGTATGTGCAGTTGACGGACTTTGAGCGAGGGCGTATAGTGGGCATGCAGGAGGCCGGGTGGACGTACCGCCGAATTGCTCAACACGTGGGGCGTGAGGTCTCCACAGTACATCAATGTTGTCGCCAGTGGTTGGCGGAAGGTGCACGTGCCCGTCGACCTGGGACCGGACCGCAGCGACGCACGGTTGCACGCCAAGACCGTAGGATCCTACGCAGTGCCGTAGGGGACCGCACCGCCACTTCCCAGCAAATTAGGGACACTGTTGCTCCTGGGATATCGGCGAGGACTATTCGCAACCGTCTCCATGAAGCTGGGCTACGGTCCCGCACACCGTTAGGCCGTCTTCCGCTCACGCCCCAACATCGTGCAGCCCGCCTCCAGTGGTGTCGCGACAGGCGTGAATGGAGGGACGAATGGAGACATGACGTCTTCAGCGATGAGAGTCGCTTCTGCCTTGGTGCCAATGATGGTCGTATGCGTGTTTGGCGCCGTGCAGGTGAGCGCCACAATCAGGACTGCATACGACCAAGGCACACAGGGCCAACACCCGGCATCATGGTGTGGGGAGCGATCTCCTACACTGGCCGTACACCACTGGTGATCGTCGAGGGGACACTGAATAGTGCACGGTACATCCAAACCGTCATCGAACCCATCGTTCTACCATTCCTAGACCGGCAAGGGAACTTGTTGTTCCAACAGGACAATGCACGTCCGCATGTATCCCGTGCCACCCAACGTGCTCTAGAAGGTGTAAGTCAACTACCCTGGCCAGCAAGATCTCCGGATCTGTCCCCCATTGAGCATGTTTGGGACTGGATGAAGCGTCGTCTCACGCGGTCTGCATGTCCAGCACGAACGCTGGTCCAACTGAGGCGCCAGGTGGAAATGGCATGGCAAGCCGTTCCACAGGACTACATCCAGCATCTCTACGATCGTCTCCATGGGAGAATAGCAGCCTGCATTGCTGCGAAAGGTGGATATACACTGTACTAGTGCCGACATTGTGCATGCTCTGTTGCCTGTGTCTGTGTGCCTGTGGTTCTGTCAGTGTGATCATGTGATGTATCTGACCCCAGGAATGTGTCAATAAAGTTTCCCCTTCCTGCGACAATGAATTCACGTGTTCTTATTTCAATTTCCAGGAGTGTACATTGTGTTGTCACTCTGAAATGCTTATTATTTGCATATCCGAACATTAGAATGCCATTTTGGTGCTTCTTGCAGGCCGACGTCATGCTGCTGCAATTTTAATGGCTAGTATTTACACCGCTGGCCAGCGGTATAAAATACGAACAACTGTTGGGGCTCTTTTGACTAATTTTGCGTCCTGAAACCGCTACTGGTGAATGTACGGTACACTGAATCTCCTCCCTACATCTGTTCAAGCTAGTCTTCTTAACTTGCCTGTATATTTGTACTCAAAGCACCTTCCATATCTTATTCTTAACCGTACACATTATGATAGAAGTAACATAATGACAGTGACTGAAGGTTCACATCCACTTCTCATTTTGTTAGCTATTCGGAAACTGTGGCAATTAGGCGTAGTTTCAAATACCTTCATTTTAAGAAACATTTATTGCACTAGAATTACTGCACTTTTTTTTACAGACACACGGTCTCAGTTATTGAACTGATTATTGATAGTAAGACTTGCAAATAATTTGTTAGAACTTATCAGTTTTACACATCGTAGTATACTCATCACTAGAATCAGAGCAAGATGTTGGATAGAACATACGGCTTGTCTCCCATGTATTTCTCCTTCAATAGTAAAATCGTAAGTCGGTTGTGCAAGGTCTGGTTTTAGCAATGCCGCAACAGAGAATTTTTTGAAATAACGCCTATTAAACGAACTGAGACGTTATGATAGACATCTTTGTCATCATCATATACACACTGTGTGTATGGTACCATCCCATCCACTGAAAATGCTTCTTCAAGCAACAGTGACAGGCTCAGTAATGCGACGCTAGTTTTGATGCTTGTTGGAGCAAACGTTTCCCTCATCCTATGCAACTTTTTATCGGTATAGTTAATGTTATTGCAGTGTATTTTGCCAAAGACATAAATTAACACTATTTGTAATCAAGCATGTTACAAGGAATAGTATAGGTAAAGGAGAATCAGTTTGATTAAAATAAGAATAAGAGGTTGTTTAAGAATCGAACAGGAATTAGTCTTTTGTTTGTTCATATGACATTATATCCACAAGAATCGGTGAAACGTTTTGTGAGTCAATGATTGCAAGATCTGTGAACACTGCAGTACAACTTAGAGACGAATATCGTTATCGCCAAAGCACATAGACAGTAATGGTTCAAAAATGGTTCAAATGGCTCTGAGCACTATGGGACTTAACATCTGTGGTCATCAGTCTCCTAGAACTTAGAAGTACTTAAACCTAACTAACTTAAGGACATCACACACATCTATGGCCGAGGCAGGATTCGAACCTGCGACCGTAGCGGTCACGCGGTTCCAGACTGAAGCGCCTAGAACCGCAAGGCCACATCGGCCGGCAGACTGTAATCTGTCAGGTTATATTGTGAAGGATAACCTTTATTTACTATGAAAAATGTAGTAAGTTCGTTTTTCCGTAATTAGTTGAATGCCTTGAAGGTAGGCAACTGAGTAAGTAAAGGTTGCGAAACTTTTTGCAGGTAATAACCTGAGGTGACAAAAGTCATGTCTGTCTCTTATTATCGCGTCAACCTCCTTTCGGTCGGCATAGGGCAGCAACTCGTCCTAACATGGGCTCACCAAGTTGTTGGAAGGCCCTGCAGAAAAAGGGAGCCATTCTCGCTCTATAGTCATCTTAACTACGAGTATTTTGCAGGTGTAGGATGTTGTTCACGAACGGACATATTAATTATGTCCCGTAAATGTTCGATGGGATTCATGTCTGGCGATCTGGGTGGCCAAATCATTTGCTCGAATTGTCCAAAATGTTCTTCAAACCAGTCACTAACAATTGTGGCCCTCTGACATGTTTGGGAAAATGAAGTCCATGAATGGTTGCAGATGGTCTCGAGATAGCCGAACTTATAAATTTCCAACCAATGATGGGCTCAGTTGGACCAGATGATCCAGTCCATTCCATGTAAACACAGCCCACACCGTTATGGACCTTCCACCAGTTTGCTCACTGCCTTGCTGACAGCTTGGGTTCATGGCTTCGTGGCGCCTGCGACACACTCATAGCCTACGATCAGTTCTGACCAAGTGAAATCGAAACGCATTTGATCAGGCCACAGTTTTCCAGTCCTGTACGCTCCAACTGATAATGGTCATGCACCGAGGATAGGCGCTGTAGGCATTGTCGTGCTGTTACCAAAGACACTAGCATAGGTCGTCTGCTGCCATAGCATTTTACGGCCAGATTTCGCCACACTGTCCTAACGAATACGTTCGTCGTACGTCCCACATTTATTTCTGCTGTTATTTCAGGCAGTGTTGCTTGTCCGTTAGCACTGACAACTCTACGCAAACGCCACTGCCCTCGATCGTTAAGTGAAGACCGTGCCACTGCGTTGTACATGGTGAGAGGTAATGCCTGAAATTGGTATTCTCGGCACACTCTTGACACTGTGGATCTCGTAAAACTCATTTCCCTAACGATTTCCGGTATTGAATGTCCCATGCGTCTCGCTCCTACTACCATTAGGAGTTCAAAGCCTGTTAATTCCCGTAGTGCGGCCTTAATGAAGACGGAAACTTTTTCACATGAATCGCCTGAGTACAAATGGCAATTCCGCCAATGCACTGCCCTTTTATATCTTATGTGCGTGGTACTAACGCCATTTGTATGTGTGCATATCGCTATCCCATGACAGTGTACTACAACTATTATTACACGGGAGTCAATGTCGTCTCTGTCTCGGATACGATTAGGGATACAAGTAAAGTATCGTGTACAGACACAGAGATGGTCGTGGTGGTGGTTAGTGTTTAACGTCCCGTCGACAACGAGGTCATTAGAGACGGAGCGCAAGCTCGGGTTAGGGAAGGATTGGGAAGGAAATCGGCCGTGCCCTTTCAAAGGAACCATCCCGGCATTTGCCTGAAACGATTTAGGGAAATCACGGAAAACCTAAATCAGGATAGCTGGAGACGGGATTGAACCGTCGTACTCCCGAATGTGAGTCCAGTGTGCTAACCACTGCGCCAACTCGCTCGGTCAGACACAGAGAGAAAAATTGTTTACAGATAACTGTTAATGTGCAAATGCTAAAGAATAGTAATTTGATTTTATCCGTGAAAATGGTTGGTGAAAGTCTGGTACCGTGAAATAAAGGGGTTTGTTTTAAAAAACTTTTTCTGCTGACAGTCTCTTCTTTCCTGTTATTTATGTCCTGCGAGCCCCCTTTCGGAAAATTATTCCCTCTTTCAAGGTCATTTGTAGCACATTACGAAATTTATTTGTGATGTGTTCGATATATGAGGTGCTGCATTTTGCTGTTTCCTTTACTTTAATATATACCCCGTGTAATTTTATAATTATTGATCGGTTGCTGTTAATGACGAATTTGGAAAAGAAACTATTCCTTACTGTCTGCTTGTATTTCACTTATGCAGTAACCTACACATGGTAACCATCACACATTACACGTTGAAACCAGAAAAAGCACGAAAGAAATCAGCCACAAAGGTATTTTTACATTTAGTCAACAGAGATTATCCCATAGATCGTCAAGAATATGACATATTATTCATTCAAACAAAGGGTACTTTTCTTAACGATCTGCATCTTATGAGCGTATACAGAATATTCTTAGAAAAGTACTTATTTCTATTTATTATAAGTTTTCTGTTGTTTGAGGACACTGTGAAACCATTTGAAGAATTTCATTCGATGACTTCTTGGCAGCATGTCATTTAATATTTACTCTTTATAGTTTTTTTTATGTGTGTCAGAGTAGTGCTTTCAAACTTAGCTCTTCATTTCTAAATGGCTGTGCTGTACTGTGTATGTCTATGGCTATTGTTGGTATCGTGTGTTTGTTATGTGTGTAGGCTAGAAAGTGAAAATACGGAAAAGTACTACAGCGATCAAATGAAAGTCATAAAACGGAGCTGTTGGAGGAACTGGAGATACATTAACATTACAAAAAATGAAAAACTTAAAAGTCAATCAGCGTTTTTCTTCAGCGTTATCGATACTATCGTTAAATAAAAAAACATAGTGATTAATAGGAAAAAGTGTATATAAACGAATAAAAATCCACATTATTAAGAAAAATACCGCCTCTATGAATAAACAGAATATCATACTACATGAACAGTCAATAGTGTTACCTCTGTTGACTATATATAAAAATATCTGTGCCACTCTTTCTTTTGTTTTTGCACGTTTGCTGCTTTTAACGCAACGTGTACAGTGCACAGAAAATACATGGAAGTGCCAAAGAAACTGGTATAGGCCGAGGTCGCGATGAAGTGGGTATTTTCCCGTACGACCATTTCATGAGTGTACCTTGAATATAAGGAATCCGGTAAAACATCAAATCTCGGGCATCGCTGCGGCCGGAAAAAGATCCTGCAAGAACCGGAAATACGACGACTGAAGAGAATCATTGAACATGTCAGAAGTGCAACCCTTCCGCATATTTTTGCAGATTTCAATGCTGGGCCATCAACAAGAGTCAGCATGCGAACCATTCACGAAATATTATCGATATGCCCTTTCGGAGCGGAAGACCAAGTCGTTACCCCTGATGATTGCACGACACAAAGCTTTACGTCTCGCCTGGGCTGGTCACACCGACATTGATCTGTTGATGAGTGCGAACATATTGCCTGGTCGGACGAGCCTCGTTTCAAATTTTGTCGAGCGATTGGACGTGCACGGGTGTGAAGAGAACCTCATGAATTCATGCATGTAAGCAAGCTCGTGGAGGCTCTGTAATGGTGTGGGACGTGTGCAGCTGGAGTGACATGGGGCCCCTGATAAGTCTAGATACGACTGTGACAGGTGACACGTACATAAGCATCCTGTCCGATCACCTGTGTGCATTCATGTCCATTATGATTCCGACGGATTTGGGCAATGCGACTCTCCATAACTGCTAGATAATTTCTCCAGGAACACTCCTCTGAATTTAAACACTTCCGCTGGCCACCAAACTCCCCAGACATGAACCTTATTAAGCATATCTGGGATACCTTGCAACGTGGTGTTCAGAAGAGACCTCTACCTCCTCGTATTCTTGCGGATTTTTGGACAGTCTTGGATGATTCATGGCGTCAGTTACCTCCATCACTACTTCAGACATTAGTCAAGTCCATGTCACGTCGTGTTGCGGCACTTCTCGGTGCTCTCAGGGTCCCTGCACGATTTTAGGCAGTTGTACCAGTTTCTTTGCTCTGTAGTGTAGTATGCGACCTTTAACAAGTGAGGGTTTCTGCATAAATGGAATATAAGAAAAACGTAAGCAGAATTTTTCCCAAATTTACCGTTATCTCTAAACAAAGATCCTATTTATATATTACAATAAAGGCAACAGAACGCTGCAGTATCACACACATCGAAAACATCGCGAATAAATTGCATAATACATGAAGAACCCACTTCAAAATGGGAATCATTTCTCAAAAATGTGTAGTTCAACAGATAAATGAAGGGATAAGCGTGAGTGGTAGCAGAAAAAGTTATTTTATAAACAGTCCCAAGGAATTAATGGTATTAACTTTGATTCTGAAATAATTTTCAGTGGCTGAGCTGTAATTTTTGGCCTTGTGTACGAAATACCGCCATATTGGTCTTATCCTCTGTGTTGTTAATAATATAGAAAGATACCGTGTTTATGAAATGACAAGAACCCGCACTTGTAAGCATACCTGTAAAGGCAAATCCAATTTTACTCATTTCTTTTTGTCTGTTTCACTTTCGGGGGAAGGAGAACTGATGTATTTCTTAATGTAACTGCAATTTAAATCCGATTATGAACAGGAAATATTCAAGGTTTTCACCAAATCACAGTCATGCAGCATAATTTGGTAAGTGGGACAAAATATTATTAATGTAATCATGTTGCACATGGGATACATCACAAATAACAGGATCAAACATAAGAACTATACCTATCGCAGGATTTGAAGTTATTTCTATTCTTCAATTATTACCGGGGATAAAACTGGACGTTTGCTATCTTATTAATAACTGTTCGTTGCTAGAGATACGGCGCCGAGCAGCTTTACAACTCACTGTAACTTGCACAAGTTACTGTGACTTCATCTGAACGATGAGCAGTGCACTACATGGCGATTGTTCTCAAGAAACGATTTCATTTCGAATACCAAGTTCAGATTTCTGAAGCGTAGCTATAAACATATTACACGCAGGCAACGTCGAATCTCGAGTTGTTTTCTCTGGAAACTAGGTTCAAGGAACATGTTGCTCTAGAAAGAAAAGACGCAGCAGAAAAATCAAGTCTGACTGCACATTTATTGTCAACTAAACATAGACTGCCAATGTTAACGTCAAATGTAAGGTTGCTACATAGAGGCGAGAAGGGTGGACTCCTCGATCTTCTTGAGGAGATGGAGATCTTTTGCCACCAAAGGAATGCTAAGTGTAACCTGATCAACGATCAGGTCATAATGAAAACTGTCTACTTCAAAGCAGTAACAAATTCGACCCAGGTGGTCTCAAAGGTCAGTCGCAACCTCACGCCATTATGTAGCAGCCACTTGCATAAGATCTAAACGAGTACCACTTTCATAACACTATATTTACATAACTTATGGCATTAGAATAACACACA
The DNA here is from genome assembly GCF_021461385.2 of Schistocerca piceifrons. Lineage (NCBI taxonomy): Eukaryota > Metazoa > Arthropoda > Insecta > Orthoptera > Acrididae > Schistocerca > Schistocerca piceifrons. The sequence goes on from NC_060139.1 coordinate 724,498,333, forward strand.
CACTCGTGAGGGTAACTATTAGCAACAATTAATAAGTAAAACTGTCATTTTTCAAAATAAGTGTTCAAAAGACCACGCTTTATCATATTGTCCTTATTTCTCTGCCACTAAGTGCGACATATTGAAATGATGCTTACAAGCGCTACTAGCGCCAAGAAAGTGCATTTTGTAAATAAAGTTCACATTATATCTTTTGTCAAGTAACAACTAATTAAGCTAAGACAGGTCCCAACACGGCAAAATATGCAATACTTCCTATAACGTACTTTATGTAGCCATATCAGTTTTATAATTAATTTTAGCCCATGAGGCGTAAACTGTCACTGTTACGTGCTATAGTAATTTTAGACATCTAGCACATTACAGACATGAAGAAAAGTAAGAATTGTAATTTTTACATAGTTTTACTCATAATAATTTCATGTTACTACTTAGTTACTGTACAACATAAATATTACAAATATGTCGTCAAAACTGTAACTTCAGGCGCAGCTTATAGAGGGCGCCACACGCTAAACCGATGTGTACTGTGAAACCAACATATAATTTTACGACAGTAATGGTTGAACTGTGTAAGCATTCACTTGAGCACGAACAACTGCTACAATTCCGCACTGGTATGTAATGTTAACAGTTAAAGACAACTGTGTGATGGACTTATAACTTTTGTAAATCACATTGTAATATATACTCTTGTATTGGTTTCAGCATTGATAATGACCTGACACAGGTCGAAATCTGATCTGCGTTGTGACTATAACTGTCAGATTAAAGCAACTTAATTCCACGACTGATTGCTGCTCTATCGAACCCATAGCGAGAACTGTTACATATTCCGATTCATAGATACGTGATACGCTCCTTTAACTCCGACACATGAGTTGCAAATTCCGCACTGGTGTGGCATATTGGTGTTTAACGTGTGCCCTTACTTCTGGAAGACTTCTCCCATTCTCCGTTTCACATTTTTCTGGCTGAACTTCCAACTCTTTTTAGGAAGTTAGTAGCTGGAATTCCACAACTAATTCGTCTGTGGTGAGTGTAGTTGAAATTTAACAGTCAACTTCAGCATATTTCAATAATTCCGGTCGGAAACGTGCCAAATACATTTCGTTATCTGGGGTAGTAACGCCTGTTTCCTACTCCCATCAGAACGTAAGCATATGGGGACATTGTTGCGTACCGTTTCCGCGTTATACGGCATTGCGTCAGTTCTGAAACACGACATTGTATTCTATCTGATAGTCCTTCAGCACCTGTAACACTGTTTTTAACTTTCTTGTTGTCTCTTGTGTCTACAACTGAATTTCCTCTTTGCTCTGTTCCGCTGTGACACATATCCTACTTTATTTCGTCTTCATTTCCTCATCATTCTGATAACTCTTCTGTATTCTGTTTGTACTTAACTGATGGCTTTGCTGTTTATTCCCTGAACCACCAATCAACCAACCAGATCATTTGGTCTTAATCCATAGGTATCCAGTTTGGCCCTAAAATGATACAAATTCTTTGACCTATGAGCTACAGGAGTTAACAGGTTCCTAATTTCCATATTAATAGAGGTAGGTGCTGAAATGGCTGTTTCATTAAACCTTATTTATTTATCGTCGTAGGGGAGACGACATTTGGTCAGTACCATTCGAAAACATGCTGCGGTTTCATTCAGTTCAGCCACTGGCCACAGATACCAGTGATAAAAATTAATTTTTTTAAGGAGGGAAATGTTGATCTCCCTTTTAATTTTTCCGCTAGTAAGAAAGAGCAAGATGATAAACGTATAGGATTGGTTTTCGCTTCCAAATTCTGCTTATGGGCAATGGACATTTAGTATTACAGTTTTCAAACGTAAAATTACGCCACAATAAAACAAGAAGAAAGGATTTAAAAGATAAATATTGACGGGCGGAAGGGTTCTGCTGTAGTAAATTTTCATTTGAATCAGGATTAGTCCTTTTTGTTTTATGTAGCATCCTTGAATCAATAAGAGCAACAGCGGTGTGCCTGATTCATTTTACGGTCGCTATGTAGTGGCAAGTTGTTTTCCACCTTCAATGGCCACTAATGGCGCAGTATCAGCTGAACATTATAAAATTGTTTGTTCACAGTATTGGAACGGCATTACCGATAAAAGCGAGCAAATTCATCTCGTACATCAGAACGCATCCAGTTTAAATTATTAGTGCTGACACGAACATTTCAATAAACTGCACATCACATTAACGAGAGCACCGCCTGTGATTGCACAGAGATTAGCTTAATAACATTACCGAAGGGAGTAAAGAGTGTAATTTTTAAACAGCATCAGGCTAAGCCGATTTAAATCTTCTCATTCATTTACGTGATCCTACTTTACGACATTTGTAGCACAGTTAATTGGAGCCCGCTTGCTCTGTCTGTGTACCGAAGGGTAAGTTAACAGGGACAATAGTACTGAATGAATAAAATTCAGTAAGCCATCCAATAGGTACAGTAAACATTATAATAATAAATACAGCTCAGTGTGAACTTTGCATAAAGTATTAGCAGATAAATTTTTGTAGACAATAGCAATCTTATGTGATAAGGTTCTTTTCTACTTTATTTCCTTTTCTTACTCAATTCTGTTTTTTGCAATTCAACATTTTTTTAAGGTAATCAAGCAATACTTTTATTGTAAAAATTTGTGGACACACAAATGATGGATTTTTCTACTAGCTGGTTAATTACTATGGCACTATGAATTTCATCTGAAAGCTTTGTTACCTAATTTCACTGAGGTGGGTGTTTAAAGTAAGTTATTATTTGTGAGAAAAACTAATGAAGTTGCTTGTCCAGACTGTTGCTGAATGTGGCAAGAATTAATTCATTTTTGTGTAACTTCCCACAAATACCACATGAAATTTTACAGCACATTTTAAGTAGCAAATTCATTACAAATACTACGTTACGGAGGAAACACATTATAAAAAAAAATATGACTCCAGTGGTGCAGTAACCGACAATACGCGTAACATTTTTATACTCTGATTTAATCGGCAATCATTCAACTAACAACCAGTGTAAAAATTGTTGTTGTTGTGGTCTTCAGTCCTGTGACTGGTTTGATGCAGCTCTCCATGCTACTCTATCCCGTGCAAGCTTCTTCATCTCCCAGTACCTACTGCAACCTACATCCTTCTGAATCTGTTTACTGTATTCATGCCTTGGTCTCCCTCTACGATTTTTACCCTCCACGGTGCCCTCCAATGCTAAATTTGTGATCCCTTGATGCCTCAAAACATGTCCTACCAACCGATCCCTTCTTCTAGTCGAGTTGTGCCACAAACTTCTCTTCCCCCCAATCCTACTCAATACCTCCTCATTAGTTGCGTGATCTACCCACGTTATCTTCAACATTCTTCTGTAGCACCACATTTCGAAAGCTTCTATTCTCTTCTTGTCCAAACTAGTAATCGTCCATGTTTCACTTCCATACATGGCTACACACCATACAAATACTTTCAGAAACGACTTCTTGACACTTAAATCTATACTCGATGTTAACAAATTTCTCTACTTGAGAAACGCTTTCCTTGTCATTGCCAGTCTACATTTTATATCCTCTCTACTTCGACCATCATCAGTTATTTTACTCCCTAAATAACAAAACTCCTTTACTACTTTAAGTGTCTCATTTCCTAATCTAATTCCCTCAGCATCACCCGACTTAATTTGAATACATTCCATTATCCTCGTTTTGCTTTTGTTGATGTTCATCTTATATCCTCCTTTCACGACACTGTCCATTCCGTTCAACTGCTCTTCCAAGTCCTTTGCTGTCTCTGACAGAATTACAATGTCATCGGCGAACCTCAAAGTTTTTATTTCTTCTCCATGAATTTTAATACCTACTCCGAATTTTTCTTTTGTTTCCTTTACCGCTTGCTCAATATACAGATTGAATAACATCGGGGAGAGGCTACAACCCTGTCTCACTCCTTTCCCAACCACTGCTTCCCTTTCATGTCCCTCGACTCTTATAACTGCCATTTGGTTTCTGTACAAATTGTAAATAGCCTTTCGTTCCCTGTATTTTACCCCTGCCACCTCCAGAATTTGAAAGAGAGTATTCCAGTCAACATTGTCAAAAGCTTTCTCTAAGTCTACAAATGCTAGAAACGTAGGTTTGCCTTTTCTTAATCTTTCTTCTAAGATAAGTCGTAAGGTTAGTATTGCCTCACGTGTTCCAACATTTCTACGGAATCCAAACTGATCTTCCCCGAGGCCCGCTTCTACCAGTTTTTCCATTCGTCTGTAAAGAATTGGTGTTAGTATTTTGCAGCTGTGACTTATTAAACTGATAGTTCGGTAATTTTCACATCTGTCAACACCTGCTTTCTTTGGGATTGGAATTATTATATTCTTCTTGAAGTCTGAGGGTATTTCGCCTGTCTCACACATCGTGCTCACCAGATGGTAGAGTTTTGCATGACTGGCTCTCCCGAGGCCATCAGTAGTTCTAATGGAATGTTGTCTACTCCCGGGGCCTTGTTTCGCCTCAGGTCTTTCAGTGCTCTGTCAAACTCTTCACGCAGTATCTTATCTCCCATTTCGTCTTCATCTACATCCTCTTCCATTTCCATAATATTGTCCTCAAGTACATCGTCCTTGTATAAACCCTCTATATACTCCTTCCACCTTTCTGCCTTCCCTTCTTTGCTTAGAACCGGGTTGCCATCTGAGCTCTTGATATTCATAAAAGTGGTTCTCTTCTCTCCAAAGGCCTCTTTAATTTTTCTGTAGGCAGTATCTATCTTACCCCTAGTGAGACAAGCCTCTACATCCTTACCTTTGTCCTCTAACCATCGCTATATACCAAATTAAATTTAGTTGGCAGTAATTTACAAAGACAGCGTCTTTTTCAGTATTAATGCGATTAATTTTACTTTCCGTTGACAAATATAACTAAAATATCTTCAAGCTGAGACGCTCGTAATTTATATTCGACTTGGGTTTTCCTTTGTCATGTTTCTTTATCTCGTAGTTCCAACCAATACATGCTTTTGGTATACCTCTCTCTTCTCACCAGTACTTCTCTCTTTAACTCAGGCCCCCCCTGTCTCCCCCGTCTCTGTCTTTCCCTCCCTCTCTATTCACCCCATCTCCCTCTCTCTCTCTCTCTCTGTGTGTATGTGTGTGTGTGTGTGTGTGTGTGTCTCTCTCTCTCTCTCACACACACACACACACACACACACACACACACGCACGCGCGCGCGCGCGCGCGTGTGTGTGTGTGTGTGTGTGTGTGTGTGTGTGTGTGAGAGAGAGAGAGAGAGAGAGAGAGAGAGACACACGCGCGCGCGCACAAGGACGTGTGGGCCTGCATATGTTGTTGTTGTGGTCTTCAGTCCAGAGACTGGTTTGATGCAGCTCTCCATGCTACTCTATCCTGTGCAAGCTTCTTTATCTCCCAGTACCTATTGCAACCTACATCCTCCTGAATCTGTTTAGTGTATTCATCTCTTGGTCTCCCTCTACGATTTTTACCCCCCATGCTGCCCTCCAACACTAAAGTGGTGATCCCTTGATGCCTCAGAATATGTCCTACCACCCGATCCCTTCTTCTAGTCAAGTTGTGACACAAATTTCTCTTCTCCCCAATTCTATTCAATACCACCACATTAGTTATGTGTTCTACCCATCTAATCTGCAGCATTCTCCTGCAGCACAGGATTTCAAAAGCTTTTATTCTCTTCTTGTCCAAACTATTTATCGTCCACGTTTCACTTCCATACATACTCAATACAAATACTTTCGGAAACGACTTCCTGACACTTAAATCTAAATTCGATGTTAACAAATTTCTCTTCTTCAGAAACGCTTTCCTTGCCATTGTCAGTCTACATATTATATCCTCTCTACTTTGGCCATCATCAGTTATTTTGCTCCCCATATAGCAGAACTCGTTTACTACTTTAAGCGTCTCATTTCCTAATCTAATACCCTCAGCATCACCTGATTTAATTCGACTACATTCCCATTATCCTCGTTTTGCTTTTGTTGATGTTCATCTTATATCCTCCTTTCAAGACACGGTCCATTCCGTTCAACTACTCTTCCAGGTCCTTTGCTGTCTCTGACAGAATTACAATATCATCGGCGAATCTCACGGTTTTTATTTCTTCTCCATGGATTTTAATTCCTACTTCGAAGTTTTCTTTTGCTTCCTTTACAGTTTGTTCAATATACAGATTGAGTAACATCGGGGATGGGCTACAACCCTGTCTCACTCCCTCCCCAACCACAGCTTCCCTTTCATACCCATCGACTCTTACAACTGCCATCTGGTTTCTGTACAAATTGTAACAGCCTATCGCTCCCTGTATTTTACCCCTGCCACCTACAGAATTTGAAAGAGAATATTCCAGTCAAAAGCTTTCTCTAAGCCTACAAATGCTAGAAACGTAGGTTTGCCTTTCCTTAATCTTTCTTCTAAGATAAGTCGTAGGGTAAGTATTGCCTCATGAGTTCCAACACTTCTACGAAATCCAAATTGATCTTCCCCGAGGTCGGCTTCTACAGTTTTTCCATTCGTCTGTAAAGAATTCGTGTTAGTATTTTGGGGCAGTGGATTATAAAACTGATAGTTCGGTAATCGTCACATCTGTCAACACCTGCTTTCTTTGGGATTGGAATTATTATGTTCATCTTGAAGTCGGAAGGTATTTCGCCTGTCTCATACATCTTGCCCACCAGATGGTAGAGTTTTGTCAGGGCTGGCTCACCCAAGGCTAGCAGTAGTTCCAATGCAATGTTGTCTACTCCCGGTGCCTTGTTTCGAATTTTGTCTTTCAGTGCTCTGTCAAACTCTTCACGCAGTATCATATCTTCTGTTCCATCTTCATCTACATCCTCTTCCATTTCCATAATATTGTCCTCAAGAACATCGCCCTTGTATAGACCCTCTATATACTCCTTCCAACTTTCTGCTTTCCCTTCTTTGCTTAGAACTGGGTTTCCGTCTGATCTATCGATATTCATACAAGTTGTTCTCTTTTCTCCAAAGGTCCCTTTAATTTTCCTATACGCAGTATTTACCTTACCCCCAGTGAAATACGCCTCTACGTCCTTATATTTGTCCTCTATCCATCCCTGCTTAGCCATTTTGTACTTCCTGTCGATCTCATTTTTGAGACGATTGTATTCTTTTTTGCCTGCTTCATTTACTACTTTTTTATATTTTCTCCTTTCATCAATTAAATTAGGTATTTCTTCTGTTATCCAAGGATTTCTATTAGCCTTCGTCTTTTAACCTATTTGAACCTCTGCTGCTTTCACTATTTCATCTCTTGTCAATCGTTCCCTAATGCTCTCTCTATAAATCTCTGCAACCTCTGGTTCTGTCAGTTTATGCAGGCTCCATCTCCTTAAACTCCCACACTTTTTGCGTTTTTTTAAGTTCTAGTCTACAGTTCATAACCAATAGAATGTGATCAGAGTCCACATCTGCCCCTGGAAATGTCTTACAATTTAAAACCTGGTTCCTAAGTCCCTGTCTTACCATTATATAATCTATCTGATATCTTCTAGTATCTCCAGGGTTCTTCCATGTGTTCAACCTTCTTTCTTGATTCTTGAACCAAGTGTTAGCTATGATTAAGTTATGTTCTGTGCAAAATTCTGCCAGGCGGCCTCCTCTTTCATTCCTTATCCCCATTCCATATTAATCTACTACGTTTCCCTCTCTTCCTTTTCCTACTGTCGAATTCCAGTCACCATGAGTATTAAATATTCGTCTCCCTTCACTACCTGAATAATTTATTTTATCTCGTCATACATTTCATCAATCTCTTCGTAATCTGAGTCGGCGTATGAACTTGCAGTACTGTGGTAGGCGTTGGCTCCGTATCTATCTTGGCCACAATAATGTGTTCACTATGCTGTTTGTAGTAGCTTCCCGCACTCCTGTTTTTTTTATTCATTATTAAACCTAGTCCTGCATTACCCCTATTTGATTTTGTATTTATAACCCTGTATTCACCTGACCTGAAGGCATGTTCCTCCTGCCACCGAACTTCACAAATTCCCTCTGTATTTAACTTTAACCTATCCATTTCCCTTTCTAAATTTTCTAACCTACCTGCCCGATTAAAGGATCTGATAATCCACACTCAGATCCGTATGACGCCAGTTTTCTTTCTTCTGATAACGACGTCCTCCTGAGTAGTCCCCGCCCGGAGATCCGAATGGTGGACTATTTTACCTCCGGAATATTTTACCCAAGAGGACGCCATCATCATTTGATCATATAGCAAAGCTGCATGCCCTCGGGAAAAATTACGGCTGTAATATCCCCTTGCTTTCGGCCGTTCGCACTAGCAGCACAGCAAGGCCGTTTTGGTTAGTGTTACAAGGCCAGAGCAGTCAATCATCCAGACTGTTACCCCTGAAACTACTGAAAAGGCTGCTTCCCCTCTTTAGGAACCACACGTTTGTCTAGCCTCTCAACATATATCCCTCTGTTGTGGTAGCACCTACTGTATGGCTACCTGTATCACTGAGGTACGCAAGCCTCTTCACCAACGCCAAGGTCCATGGTTCATGGGGGGGGTTGTGGTTGCACCTACGGTACGGCTAACTCTATCGCAGAGGCACGCAAGCCTCCCCATCAGCGGCAAGGTCTATGGTACATGAGAGGGTGGGGATGGGGGAGGGGGGGGATGCCTGCATGTAGAGGCACCGAAAACGTCTTATTGAGTTCAAGCACCCATATCAGTTTAAAAATGTTTCAAAGCATCATTTAATTTATTTCTTTGACATTTTGTTACACACGCTAATTAAAGTAGGGACAAGAAATATACTACTTAACCGTAGAATACTGAACGTTTACTATTGACCTTACCATCTGACAATTTTATTTTGTCAGTCTATTAGGCTTTAACTATAGGAATTACTGCACTCAGTCTCTGAGCAAACACGTAGCAGAGAAACACATTATTTTGTACATTTTTTGCAGGCTGTTTCCAACACCATTAACGTATATTTTGAAATGCATTACACATGACTGTAATAATAAACTTTTGATACAACCGTTTTCGGTATTTGTCACTTCTCGGTAAACAATATACAGAGTTACACAAGACCACAAGAAATTAATAATTTGAGTGTAGGTGGTATATAAAGGAATACTTACGAAATGTTTAACGTAATTCTCACATGATTTGATTTACCGATATCAGAAACTAAATAATAAATGTCAAGTCTTCAGTTACACACATACAGGAAGGGAAGAAGTGTCGTACTACATAAAATGATGTGATCCATTACAACAGCGGATACAGTCATGTAAATCACTCATGCTAAAAAGTAAGGACCAAAGACGATTCTTAGAAGAAACGGAAAAAGCAGAGACATAATCAGGGTGTTTCACTTACTCAATATCCACAGCTGTTCCACATTTCAGAACATTGTCTGACACAATAATATCAGATGATATGAAAATCATAGCATACGTAGATGTGATGATATTGGGAGAAAATAAACGGAAATTTTAAGAACAGCTAAATACCTGGCTAAGAGTAATTGAAGATGCTGGCGTGGAAGTAAGCTTGACAAAACGTAAAATAATAGAAATTAGCATAAAAAGTGACAAAATGAAGATAATAAGTTGAAATGAAAAAATTATTAAGGAAGTGATACCTTCAATTTTCAACAATGTAAATTAATCAAGAAAGGAAACATCAGAGATGAGATTTCGGAGGGTATAGAAAATTGTTCGAATTTTTATTATTCTGTATGAAACATATTTAGAAACTGGAAAATACCGTCAAAACAAAGACCATTATATACAAATTACAGTATCTGTCAATTTTGAGCAATGGCTGAGAACTTTGGACTTGGAGAAACAAAAATCCAAGCAAATACAAGAAATAGAAACTCACTTTCTGGGTGAAACGAGAAGAGACAAAATTCGAACAAGCAACATGTCAAGCCCCTAAACGAAACTTGGGAGAGTAATAGACTTAAATTCAGAATGAGATTTTCACTCTGCAGCGGAGTGTGCGCTGATATGAAACATCCTGGCAGATTGAAACTGTGTGCCCGACCGAGGTTCGAGTCTCGGTCGGGCATACAGTTTTAATCTTCGAGGAAGTTTCAGACTTAAATTGTTTGGCCACAAGCAAAGAATGGGACCAGAAAGACTTGCAACGGGAACCGAAGAGTAGACAGAGTCAGGATGAAGACCAATTGCTGCACTTACATCTACTTAAAAGAATAAGGAAGCATGTCATGTCATTTCATATGACCATGAGCATACAGACTTACTGGAAGTGATGAAGCAATACAGTGAAACACAATCAGGTATTTTTAAAACACATGGAAACAATATATGTACTATATAGACAAAAGCTTCAAAATTATCTTTAGAACTCTATCAAGGGGGTAAGCTATGCAAATTAGTGAAACACATGATAACACAAAGAAAACGTAGCAAGTCCTAAAAAAAGAGTGTGAAAGCAGTACATCAAATTTTCGTCTAGGTAACGGATGCGAAAATCAACGTTAATATCTAGAATTGGCAACCTACTCATACAACAAAAGTTTATCAAGACAAAGGCTGACGTTCTGCTCCAAGATTAGATATATTAACCTAAGGCACCGTAAAACATAATAAGTGCTTAGCATAACACTACCAAACCGTGCATGAGACCTGAGGCCTGATAGCACAGGCACAATGTGCACCACCAATAATAATCACTATGCCATGTACTAAGTACAATACAGTTACAATCGGAAGTATAAGTACAGTGGCACATCGTTTCTCATAAATGGTGGTTGACCGAATATTCGAAGTTAACTCTGTGTTGAATAGCCAGTACTACAAAAACAAGAAAGAGGAGATCAAAAGCATACAACGTTACAAGAGTTATGGAAAGAATACAGTAAAATAACATAAGGGTATTTTTTAAAACCCATGAAAACACTGATGTGTGGGCCAGATCTATGATAATGTTTTATGAAATAAGTCATGAAGATAGGAAAGGTATATCATTGAAACAATAATGATACAAACAAGCGGCTGGCAGATCTTAAAATATCTATGTGAAAGCGCACATCATCTCTTTCTCCAAGTGATGAGTAGCAATTCACATGTGTAAGTTAACATTAAGAGCAGGAACTGGCAGTGTGTTCATACACAACATACCACGAGTCAAAGCACTGCTCAAAATCTGGGCCGACTATATTACGCAATGAAAGTTTAAAACAACGCAACAAAGTCACGCATGGGACTTGAGACTTATTGCCTAGGGCATAATAGGCTTAACCAGTAATGATTGCATGCTGTGTAGAACGTACAACACAATTACCATGACAACTATAAACACGAATACGAAGTCAGATCATTTCTCAGGAAAGCTGGTGACAGAATATTCACACGATTTAATTAACCACAGTAGTAAAATATTGTAAGTCGAAGTACTGTAATAAATATGTTTGAGAACACTGCGTACAGAGTAACGGTTTCAGGTGGTCTCGCTGATCAGTTTCTATTTGAGCTAGGGACATGGGGTAAAGGTTTTTGGTTTAGCGTGGACCGTCGGCTATTTGTATAGCCATTCGCACATGTGTCTTAGTGCAACTATTTTGCAGTGTATTAAAAATGTTTTGAACGACGCCCCGAAGCTGGCGCCCATATAAATTGTGTGCACCGATTAATTCCTTTTCCAAAAGAAGGTAACTGGGCTGAAATTAATGTTCAGCTAACGGCACTATTTGTATGTGCACTGTGCGGTTCTTATGTGGAAAAGACACGTTTTTCTGGGAGGTTTTTGATGTGTGCCACTTACATATTATGCACTTGTATGAATCGGTTCACTTTGCACTAAGGCAGAAAAAACGATAAATTTAAAGACAATTCTTTGTCCGATAGTCATTATCTGTGGTGGAGGTAAGCTGGTTCAAAATGGAGCACATAAAATTCGTTCACACATGAAATGAACGCACGCATGTACTTTAAAGTGATTCAAGTAAATAAAAAATAGGTTCTTATGGTAAAAACTTAAAACTCGCTTTCAAAAATCTAGCTTCAGTCGGATTTTACGTGCAAAAAGCACGTTTTATGTGACTTTTGTACGCGCCACTACTGTGTTTCGAGGTAAAAAAAAAAAAAAAAACATTTTCTGGGAGGTTTCTGAAGCGTGCGTGCCACTTCCGTGCTTTAAACATGTACGATGTACAAAGGCAAATAAATGGATAAAGTTAAAATCAAGTTTTTTATACAATAATCTTTATCTGTTGTCGAAATACGAAGGCTTAAACACCGAAGTAAATCTTGATGTTGTTGTAGTCTTCAGTCCAAAGACTGGTTTCATGCAGCTCTCCAAGCTACTCTATCGTGTGCAAGTTTCGTTGTCTCTGAGTAACTACTGCAACTTACATGCTTCTCAGTCTGCTTAGTGTATTTACATATTGGTCTCCCTCTACGATTCTTACCCACTACGCTTCCTTGCAATACTGATTTGATGATTCCTTGATGCTTCAGAATTTGTCCTACCAACCGATCCCTTCTTCGAGTCAAGATGTGCCACAAATTCCTCTTCTCCCCAATTCAAATCAGTGCTTAGTCAGTGGTTACGTGAAGTACCTATCTAATTTTCACTATTCTTCTGTAGCATAGAATTTCAAAGGCTTTTCTTCTCTTCTTGTCTAAACTGTTTATCATCCATGTTTCACTTCCATACATGGCTACACTCCATACAAATACTTTCAGAAAAGTCTTCCTGACACTTAAATCTATACTTGATGTTAACAAATTTCTCTTCTTCAGAAGCGCTTTCACTTGCCATCGCCAGTCTCTACTTCGACGATCAACTGTTACTTCCTCCCAAAATACCAAAACTCATCTCTTACGTTAAGTGTCTCATTTCCTAATCTAATTTCCTCAGCATCACCTAATTTAACTCGATTACATTTCATTATGCTCGTTTTGCTTTTGTTGATATCTAACTTATATCCTCCTTTCAAGACACTGACCATTCCGTTCAGCTGCTCTTGTAAGTCCATTGCTGACTCTGACAGAATTACAATGTCATTGGCAAACCTCAAAGTTTTTATTTCTTCTCCCTGAACTTTAATTCCTACTCCAAATTTCTCTTTGGTTTCCTTTACTGCTTATTCAGTGTGTGTATGGAATAACACCGGGGATAGGCTACAACCCTGTCACACTCCCTTTCCAACCACTGCCTCCCATTCATGCCCCTCGACTGTTATCACTGCCGCCTAGCTTTTGTACAAGTCGTAAATACCCTCTTGCTCTCTGTATTTTCACCCCTGCTCCGTTTAGAATTTGAAAGCGAGTATTCCAGTCAACATTGTCAAAACGTTTATCTAAGTCTACAAATGCTATTAACGTAGGTCTAGCTTCCCTTAACTTGTGTTTTATGAGAAGTCGTAGGTTCAGTATTCCCTCGCGTGTTCCTACATTTCTCCGGAATACAAACTAATCTTCCCCAAGGTCAGATTCTGCCAGTTTTTCCATTCATCTCTAAAGAATTCGAAGTAAATATAGCATGCAAAAATTCAATTTTACATGAACTGAATGTGCAAAATCTGTCTAAACGGATTAAAATAGATAAAAAACCTTCTTACGATAAAATTGAAAACTTTCTTGCAAAAACATAGCTTCATTCGGATTTTACGTGCAGAAAGCCCGTTTTCTGTGAGATTTTCTAAGCGGGGCACTTCTGTATTGGAAACTTGTCCGAAGGGTTCTGATTTTCTAAGAGAAGCACAATGAAAAATCCTCCTATCGCAGCACAAAAAAGGGGAACATGTCCTGGGCATAGCTGGACATGTAAAAGAAGGGAACTATCTTTTCCACTTACCTGTGAGCTTCAAAGACATTTAAATGAATACATTTTGACATATTCACGTTTTTTTTACGAGTTAAACCTATTTCTACTGAGCAGTGAGCTGTATTAGCTATGTGATGTTGATACAGCTGCATCTTGCAATTTGTAGGCTGATCCTTTGCCCAAAATCCAGAAATTAGCCGGCCGTAGTAAAATCATATGTAATATCACATGGCTGAAGACCTTACATGTAATAGTCAAAAAAGGTTTCAGGGGTGGATAAAAATTTCAGGGGGATGGATTTGTTCCTGGGGAGATGACATCATATATCATGTGAATTTACTTGACACGACGCATTACGTTACATGGCATGGGTACTGATACTAACTAGTAAAAAGTGCGAATATTTCAGTATGCTTTGATTTACATTTCTTTGAAGCTTCCAGATAAATCGAAAAGATAGTTCCCTTATTTTACACCCCTAGCTCTCCTCAGGACATAATCGCATTTTCTGTGCTATAATAGAATTATTTTACATTCTGGGTCGTATATATGTAATGGTGTCGAAGCTTCCAGAAAACATAATATGATTTACATTGCAATCTGTGAATTAAAAGTGGTTCATAATGATTTCGCGCAACTATGTTCTGTAATGCATTTAATTCAACATTAATAATGTCATTTTGCAATGGTAATCCGCTTAATCTGTCTAACACTGAATGAAAGGAAGCACGTTTGTACATGACAGAGTGGCAGTAAGTTGTATGGATATGGCAGTAGGATTTGAGAAAAGTGGTCTTGTCCCTCTTTGTTACAAATTCTTAAATCTAGGAAATTAATCCCTCCATTCCCTTGGTTTTCCATAATCAATCTGATACGTGGATGTATATAGTTAAAAAACTGATGCAACTTCTACACGTCATTTGAAGGAAACACAGTATTAAAATACAACCATGAATACGTTAGGAAAACCTTAGAATATTAATTTATATTATTCCACTTTGCCATCACGTGAAAACATCCGATGTGTATCCACTTCTCTTTCTCCACCTTGCTATGAGCTTCTGATCCTAGGAGCAGCTTTCTCAAACAGAGGTTGTGGGCATAGGTTGTGTCGATGGTTGTTTTTTATTTAGTTTTTGCTATGTCGTCGTTTTCACACTTTCTAAAAACTGAGATGTGCCAACTGCCCTCTCTGCTAAAATATAACTTTAGTGGGTTTCATTCTTTCAAAGACTTGGATATCTACATTTTGAAAGGTTTCCATGGTGCTTTCATCTTACTATAAGGTCTTAATTTTTTACTTATTATTCTTTAGTGTAAACTTGGGTCATTGTATTGCCCAATACGACCCTTAACGTGCTCCATGTTGTTTTAAATTCGTTACTCATTTCTTTTATGGTGCCTTGCTTGTTAGTTGGCACTGAGTTCACGATACTACGACGGAAATAAATCGCAACACCAACAAAGAATTGCGCAATATAAACGAATGTTGGCAGCCGTGTATCTATATATGAAAGATGATGTCTGTTCACATTCTTGGTGCTAGTCAAGAATGCCTTTAAGGTGACAAAGACGCCATTACGAACACCTCAGTGAGCTTGAGCGAGGTCATATAGTGGGGCTACGAGAAGCTCGATGTTCCTTCTGCGATACTGCTGAAAGACTTGGCAGGAACGTAGCCACTGTACACGACTGCCAGCAGCTGTGATCACTAAACTATAGTGTCTCCGGTCGGCCACGTGGCATTATCGAGAGGGAAGACAATTCTGTTCGTTATATGTATCCTCACATCGTACTGCATCTGCAGAAACAATCTGAGCAGCAGTTGGAACAACAGTGTCACAACGAACTGCTACAGATCGGTTACTTCAATGACAGCTCCGAACCAGACGCCTTCTAGCGTGCGTTCCACTGACCCCAAACAACCCCTACTTGCGTTTTCAGTGGCGTTAAGCGAATGTTCACTGGAGGGCAGGGTGGAGGTCTGTTGAGTTTTCTGATGAAAACTGACCCTACCTCGGTGCCAGTGATGGCCGTATGTTTGTTAGATGGAGGCTAGCTGAGGACTTGCACCCACCTTGTCTGTGTACAAGACACACTGGCCCTTCATCTGAAATTATGATCTACGGTGCGGTTCCATATGATAGCAGGAGCACTTTCGTGACTATCCCACGCACCCAGACTACAAATGTGTGCTTAAGTTCGGTAATTCGACCTGTTGCGCTGCTGAGGCGCAGCGCCGTATAACGATCCTGCCTTGGAGGCGGTTAAGTGGGAGATGTGTCTCAGAGCTGGATAGTGACAGATGGTGACGCGAGAATGGACGCGCACATAGTTTATGTATCAGCCGATAGAGGACAATAATCGATAGAGGGACTGTGATTTTAGTTTCGATTGTGCCCACTAGAGTGCACTAAATAGAATGTTTTTCATAAACTGTTCTAGTATTTTCATAAAGTGTTATTATGTCTTTTTGTGTATATAAAATGTTATAAATGTTTTTAGCAGCATGAATGATGCGTGAGTGTGGTTTAAGGTTAATATGAAGATAATTGTTTAACATGTAGTAGGATTTAGTGTGGGAACATTTCGAAGAAGTATGGATATGGACAAAGGGGATTTTTGTAGAATAGATTTGTAAAGTAAGTTTATGGTAAAGGGAAAGTTAATTCAGGTATAAATAACAATAGTAAATAACTTTATGCACAAAAAAATTGCAAAATATTAGATAATTACGTCGGTAAAAAGTGCAGTCGTTAGGTTTACTAATTTGCGATTGGTTATTGATGAAAAGCGCGGACTGACGCGGGAGAATGTTGTTGTGCTATTGGCTGTTGAGTAAACTGACCAATGGTAAAGCAATATTCTTCGCGCGCCTTTCACTGCTGATAGAGAAGACTTAGGGTATGCTAGAGGGCAGTGGAAACCTAGCCATGAAACAGTTCGGACGCGTGTAGTAGTAGTTCCGATGGAAACGATAAGTAGCCCGATCTAGCAGTGTTTCATACATCAAAAGTGTTGTAAAGTAACGGCACAATTATTCCGATGGGTGTGTAGAAATTTCGGAATTTTTAAGTAAATTTTTTGGCCAGAAAAGGCATATATTCCGCGTGGCATATTTAGCAGGTCGGTGGCTAAAAACTGTGACTGCATTAGGTACCGACAGACTTAACATTTGGCGAGCATTATCAATCACAAACAATCAGTATTTTTGTAGCTATTACGTTTTCGGGAAATGCAAGACCATAAACTTGCTAACGTGAGTGAAACGGACTGTGAGTAACTGTGTTAAGACTAGCACGGGCTTGGCAGTGATACTTGTTCACCTAAGTTTCAAAATATATTAATGAAGCACAAAATGTCCAACCTTTCATTTCGTGTGAAAACTTTCTCCTGAAACGTAGATTAGTGACTTTAATTGCAGCCTGGTTCACGTCGAAGTACAGTAGGTTTCACCCGGCTTCCATAATGATAATATGCTGAGACAATGTTGACAGGTAAGTGCAGGTTCGTCGTAAAGGGACGGAAAGAACCGCGTCGCTGTATTGCTATTCATGAACACCGTTCCAGATGTTGTTTCTAACAAGATAACGCTCACCCACACACCGCTGTTGTAACCCAACATACTATACAGAGTGTTGCCTTGGCCTACTCGATCACCAGATGTGTCTCCATTAGAGCACACATGGGACATCAGCGGACGACAACTCTAGCGTTGTCCATAAACAGCATTAACTGTCCCTTTCTCGACCGACCAAGTGCAACAGGCATGGAACTCTAACCTACAAACTGACATCCGGCATCCGTTAAACATAGTGCATGCGCGGTTGGTTGCTTGCATTCAACGTTCTGGCAGTTACACCAGTTATTGATGTACCACCATTACACATTTGCATTAGCTTATCTTGCACTTACATTAACCTGTAATCTTGCAATGTTAATCACTCAAATGTGTTCCAGCAATTTCGTTACTCTACTCTAATTTTTTTTGGTGGTGCGATTTTTTTTCTGTCACTGTAGTACAAAGTGCTTCAGATTTCCTTCTGAGCATCTACTTACTCAGGTTTCCTTTCTTGTTGAAATATGTTGTTAACATTCATTTGGTTAATGTCTGTGTTTGTTTCATTTTGACAAACGTTTCCGTGGATGACCCCAAATACAGGTTAAGATAGTCGACCTTCCTATGTTTCCCCACTGCCCTCGAATCTCTGTCCAGGAATCTGTTCTCATGAGAACTTTGTTAAACACACACTAATGCTAACCATTAATTAACTGTATATCATTCTAAATACATAATTGCGGTTACACACTCCGATCAAATGATCAGAATTAACAATAATAAGTCGTTCTATACTTATGTCTATTTGCATTTAATTCAGGCAAAGTCTGTCGATGGACGACGAACTCCAGTAATACGATCCGTTGGACGCCACGGGAGATCGTAGTCGCTACCGAGTTCTGTAGTAGCTACATTGCATCCACTCGTCATATTCGTCTACGACCTCCCCCCCCCCCCCCCACCACCACCACCACCACCACTATGTTACAGAGGCGTCGTGTTTCGGTCTTCTCTCAAATGGTATGAATACCGAACGGCCTTTCCAGTCGCTGAGAGCTTAAAAATTGTGTATTATATCTGAATTTTCCTCTTTCGTGTTTTTTTTTCCTTCTCCTGTCACTTCAAGTCCTTGTACAACCGTACGTCGTGAATATCGCTTGAGGCGTGAGTAATTTAACTGAGGGAATACTCTATGGCCTCCTCAAATTGACATGCAGTGTGATGCAACAATTAGCCGCGGTGTTTAGAGCAGTAGCTGTCTGTGCTAATAGCCTTGCGAAAGATAATAATCATTTTGACTTTCCAAATAGTGATGAGTGCTACAGTGCACATTTTGCCGGTTAAACTGCATGGAATGCACGCAGTCCGCTCACGAATTTAGAAAATTTCATAGCGCTAAACGCAGCTGTATTTAGGGTATGTTTGGGACACGGTGTGCATGCAGTGCTCTTTGAAAACAACGGAGCCGCGCGTGTATCGTTCTGTGGTCGCAGAGACAACGCACACCTGGCGTGGGCTTGCATCCGCTACGTGACGCGAATTCAGCTTCTGAACCCAGTGGGAATGTGCGTTAGGCTGCCGCTGGAAGCAGCTCTCACGTCCGAGCGGCTTGTCTCGTGTTCACTGCCTTACACAAATGTTACCGCCGCGTATTTACATACGTATTAAATTCTGTATTCCACAGGCTGGAGCTTGCAACAGCGAAGTAACGGAATGTCTGTACGCAGCAATATTCCAGTAAAACACTACAGTTAGAATAAATGATTCACTGATTTCTCCAATTCTACTGTATTCTTCGTACTAGCAGGCTTTAAGTAAAACAAGTTAGGGTTTCAACGTCCAGCAGTCATCGTGGACACGAGGTCGTAAGGTAGGAAGGAGACTCGAGGTATAACGTTCCTTTTAAGGAGCAGGCCCTTAGAGGAGGAGCACAGGCTCGGAGTAGAGAAGGAAATCTGTCGTGCACTTTCAGACACTTTCAAACGAATCGCCCCGGCATTCAGCGACTTAGGAAAATCACAGGAAACCTGAGTGAAGATGGCTGAATCACGGATTGACCCGCCGTTTTACCGCGTACGAGTTAACTGGCCTACCACTGCACGACATCTCCCAGTGAAACGATGGGAGATAGAGTATTATGTCAGTAGGCCGTTACGTCTGCCACATGATATGAAGAGAGTACACGCAAATTTGTGCCAATGTATGACAAGCACTTGAGTAAAAGGCGGAAATGTGGAAAAGTAGACGAAGTATGGGCCTGATGCGTATACTTCGCTTCTGCATCATTATAGACTGGAAGAGCCACAGAAACTGGTAAACCTGCCTAATATCGTGTAGGGCCCCCGCGAACACGCAGAAGTATCGCAACACGATGTGGCATGGACTCGACTAATGTCCCAAGTAGTACTATAGGGAAATGACACCATGAATCGTCCAGGGTTTCCCATAAATCAGTAAGAATACGAGGGGTGGAAATCTCTTCTGAACATCACGTTGCAAGCCATTCCAGATATGCTCAATCATGTTCATGTCTGGGGAATTTGGTAGCAAGCGGAGGTGTTTAAAGTCAGAAGAGTGTCCCTAGAGCTACTCTGCAGCAGTTCTGGACGTATGGGGAGTCGCGCTGAACTGCTGGAATTGCTCAGTTCCGTCGGAATGCGCAATGGACATGAATGGATGCAGATGATTAGACAGGATGCTTACGTACGTGTCACCTGTCAGAGTGGCATTTAGACGTATCAGGGGTCCCATATCACTTCAACTGCGCATGCTCCCCCAGTTTGAACAGTCCCCTGCTGACATGCAAGGTTCATGGATTCATGAGGTTGTCTCCATACCCCCCAGGTTTGAAACGAGACTCGCCCCACCAGGCAACATGTTTCTAGTCACCAAAAGTGAAATGTCGGTGTTGACGCACCCAGTCGAGGCGTAGACCTTTGTGTCGTGGAGTCATCAAGGGTACACGAGTGGACCTTCGGCTCCGAAAGCCCATATCGATCAAGTTTCGTTGAATGGTTAGCACACTAACACTTGTTGATGGCTCAGCATTGATATCTGCCGCAGTTTGCGGAAGGGTTGCACTTCTGTCACGGTGAACGATTCTCTTCCGTCGTCGTTGGTCCCGTTCCTAAAGTACCTACTTACGACTGCAGCGTTGTTGGAGATTTGTTGTTTTGCCGGATTCCTGATATTCATGGTACACTCGTGAAATGGTCGTACGGGAAAATCCCCATTGCATCGCTACCTCGGAGATGCTGTGACCCTTTGCTCTTGCGCCGACTATAACACCATGTTCAAACTCACTTAAATATTCATAACCTGCCATTGTAGCAGCAGTAACCGATCTAACAACTGCACCATGTACTTGTTCTCTTATATAGACATTGCCTACCGCAGCGCCGTACTCGGCCTGTTTACACGTCTCTGTATTTGAATACGCGTGCCTATACGCTTCTTTGGCGCTTCAATGTAAAAGAATATCGTGGTATGGCGAAATGTTCTTTACTTTATGGATGGCCCACGTAGTTCGTGTTTTTGCTGCAAGACTTGAAAATGGTCCTGCGACTGAAAACAGCACATCTTTCATATCTGAATTTCACATCGTATCTGAGTGTAGGCTAATTTGGAACTGCATTTCTGTGTAAATCCGTGTGCTGGATCGGCAATCTATCCCGTAACTCTTGTCATTCTCAGGTAAATGCCATTATTTTCTGAGCACTGGACGCAAAACCTATGTTCACGCCTTTAATTAGATCTTTATCACTCCATACTTTTCAAATTGAGGTTTGATCTCTGAAATATATTGCGGAACTAAACCGCGAGATTGCGTCATAAATTGCATCTGAATATCTCAGTCTGTAGAGCACTTTACCTCGAAGACAGATGTTCAGACTTCGAGCTCTGCTCTTGCAGAAATTTTTATTCTGCCACCAAGCTGAAAATCAGCACGTATTCCGCAGCGGAGTGAGCATTACTTTTGAAAACAATTACCCAGGGTCGGCTTAGTAATTTCTCCGCAAGACACTTTCTTTCAGCAGTGCTAATTCAACAGGAAAAACTTGAGTTCTGAGAACTTCGTAAAGTAGGAGAAGATGTTCTGGAGAAAGTAAAGCTGTGAGAACGGGTGGTTAATGTTGCCTGGATAGCTCAGTCGGTAGAGACATTTCCCCACGAAAGGCGGAGGTTCCTAAGTCGAATTCCTGCAACGCACAAGTCTTTAGTCAGCCATGAAGTTTCACAGCAGATTTGTTTATAAAGTCTAATGTAAAATACAGCATTTAGTTTAGCAGGATATCATGCTTCAAACAGTTGACCAGCTTTCCATCAAATGTACCTTCATAAAGGACTGAAAACGTAGTGCAATGTTGTGCATATTCTCCTCTGAGAAATGGAAGATACGGTCTAGTATGTACCAAAAAGTACACAGAAATGTGATTTTTCAGGGAGTCGTATTTCGGGTTCTTTGGTTCACAGACAAAAGGGGTCAAGTGTTTTGTATAGCCCTTGGCCTAGGACCAATTGTATATCATAAGAACGGTCGTACTGTACGTATTCTCCAAGCATAGGGTCAAAATTTAAACATTACACACTTCCTCCAGCCCAGAACGTATCGAGAAAATCAGTTGGCTTTTTGCATTAGGTGTAGTCTAAGGTGGATTTTAGGTGGCTTATAAAAGCACTGTTTGTTCAAGGATGGTCCCTCAGAAAACACCGCAAAACCATGATGTTTGTATACGAAAAGTACCAGTTGGGAGGATGGCAACTTTTATAATTGCTACTAATGGCAGATCACCGTAATTTTTAAACCTTTTTCGATAGCGTTATCAGTTAGAGATTCAGAGATTCACACTTACCATACTTATTCAGTAAACTGTAAAAGCCGTTTTTTGCTGTTTTTGCACCACCGGTCACAATTATGTAAATAACTACCCACACCAACTGGCTCAAATTTTGACTACACCACTTTCCCGTTTTCGGTCATCTGTATCCGTTATGAAGTTACACACGAAAACCATAATTTTTGGGTATCGGAAGTACCAAGTCTGAGGATATCCACGTCTACAATTTCTATTTATGGCATGTTGTTGAAATATTTATCGTATATTCTTCAGATGATATTCTGGAGGAAAATCTAAACTTTTTTTGACATCATTATCCGTTGCCGAGATCCGTACGTCAAAGTTACCGTACGTGTGCACGTTGCATCCGGTTTGATGCATAAATGTAGTTTTAAATGACGTAGCGAACACGGTCTAGGGTCTCCGCAAGGATTCTGAGGTCCACATTTTTGTCACTAATAAAACTTTACAACGCCCTGTAATGGGCACTTCAGCCTGTTCGAATATATCTAAAGTGGCAATGCAGTGATAAATTGGCCAAAAAGGGTCTTGACATACCTCAAAATAACTTAAATTGACTACCATAAATTATTCAAAACTGAAAATACTGCCAATTCAGCAAAATATTTCTAATAACCCAATTTTTAGTTTTTTAATATGAAATTCTTAGGCCGTGCGTTTTTGATGAACTGCGATGGATGAGGAAAGTATCGAGACACAATGTATGCGTTAAACTTATATTATGCTACTTATTTGTTGTCTGTATGTGTCAAAGTATATAAATGTGTCAAAGTATATGAATAATTTGTCAGAATGTTATTGACGTGTCAGGTCGTGTTCTGTAAGCAACACATACTGCTGTGACAGGGGAAAGAATGGAACCAGCGAAGAAAATGGGCATTTTTTTCCTCTTTAAAAGACTCTGACAGAAAAGTGGGGAACCAGCGGTTTGAATCCATATTCCACCTTCTTCATCAAAACTTTGGACATGCGAATAGATTCGCGATATTTTGTGCTGAAAGAGAGTAGCAGCGCTACGTTGACTTTGGAAGAAAGAGGAGACAGCGCCAATGGGAGAGAAAGAGGGAGGACACAGTGATGGAGGGAGAGAAGAAATGGCAATGAAAGAGAAAGGGAGATGGATGAAAACAATTGCAGTGGAAACCGGAGAGAGAATAGTTAGTGATGGTCCCTGGGGGATAGTGGCAGTAAGAGAGAAGGGAAGATAGATGGAGATAGAAGCAGTGAGAGCAAACGAGAGAGGAGACCATGGAAATGAGTAATAGAGATTAGCGGAGGCCGTCCATACACAGGGTTGGTGGGTCCGGACCCTCCCAGACCGGCGAACTTTACCACGTAGCTATTTGGAGTTAGCATTTTGGACCAAAATTTCAAACACATGGGTATAGGGGAAAATAAGTTGAACCCCTCAGTATTTTTGAGCTGCCAAGGTAAGGTGGAGACAATGGTAGTGGGAAAAAAGACAAAATGAGTCAGCGTAAGTGAGAAAGGAGAAAATGGCAGTGGTATACATTGTAAATCAATGGGAGGAAAATCAGACAATGAGAGCTTGGTAGGTGGTGACAGTTAGGATATGCTAATTATGAAGGTTTAACTACTTAAATGAGTTTGGAATGTTCTGTGTTAAAAGAGAGCGAATATGTTAAACATGCAAATATTTTTGGTGAGAAAGGCGAAATGAGGATTCAGGCAGCTGGTTCCCCACCTTTCTGTCAGAAGTGTTTTTTTTTTTTTTAAGTAGAATTGATTAGCCTTTTTTATACTCCGCCACGAGCATTTTTCCGCAGCTTCGAATAGTAATCATTTAATACAAGTCCTTCAAGTTTGTTTGAGTTTGTAATTTCGGTAGAGTTAGGGCACAAAATGTTTATAGATGTAAACCATTTCAGCTGGAAAAATGCATGAAGTACATATTACGTAATACTGAGATTATCTCCAAGGATATAACGTAACTAGCCTACTCGTACGAATTCTTATGAGCAGTAACCATTTTCTTCCTCTGAAGCAAGTTAGTCGCACTTTTCAACCAACTGTAAGCCACTAGTGGTTAGTATCCTTCCTTGTCTACTTCTGTGCGCTGCCGTAGATATTTCTCGCTGTACATACTCGAGGTTCTGGACCAGCGTATCTTTCTGATACAATGTACTGTCACTCAAACGTTTCAATATTAACACCTGTTAAAGAAGTGAGTTTACAAACTAGTCCAGCATGTTACCTCAGCTTATAAAGAATACACAGTTTTTAACTTCACCATAGTGAATTATTATTTCAAAAAAGTTAGTTTTTTCTATTTTGCATGGTGCTCTTTAGTGGTGATTGAAAAATTTTGATATGAGGAAATTAACTAGAGTGCGGATAATTTAAAGAAGCAGCCACGTTAAAATTACCACAATTGACAGATAAATTTACCACTAAGACAGAGAAAATTAATGTTCAAATATGTGTGAAATCTTATGGGACTCAACTGCTAAGGTCATCAGTCCCTAAGCTTACACGCTACTTAACCTAAATTATCTAAGGACAAACACACACACCCATGCCCGAGGGAGGACCCGAACCTCCGCTGGGACCAGCCGCACAGTCCGTGACTGCAGCGCCCTAGACCGCTGGGCTAATCCCGCGCTGCAGAGAAAATTAATAATTCAAGATCTCGTCTAACCTGCTTTGATACCATGGAGTAGACTGACTGCGCACGTTGGCCGTATGCCGATCATTAATATCATGCGTTATGCACAGATGTGCTGCCCGATTCACAGATCGGCTTAACAGATCTCAGGGATACTCGAGTGGCTGCTACAAATTCGATCATCGATGATGTTCGACAGCGGCCAGCAAACGATAAATAGGCAATATTGCCGTTCTTCTAGCTGAAATATAGAAAAACTGACAGGCAAACTTAATATTGTTGAAATGAAACTTGGGTTAACAGCAACAATTATTCATATATTGACAATACTTTCACATAGGTAAGTACTTTTCACACCTTGAAAATGTCTTTCAAGTACTACTGCCTGTTACAAAATCATTCGAGAGAGCTATCATTAAGAGAGTGCGATCGACAAGAGCGCAGAAATCAATAGAGACGGGGGCCTCAGGTGATTGCGACATATCGATAGCGAGCGAGCCTGACGGCGCTCGTGTTTATATACAAGTAGTCGACTGAAAGCTGCTTTACTGTAATTTTTCCTTAGCCTCTTCGTGTTCTGGAAGCCTCTTGCGTCGAAAAATGTTCGAGAGACTTCGCTGTTCTCCTTTCCGGCGCGGCTGTTCACACAAATTTTGATTGTTGACGCCGCTTCCGCTGCGTCTGAAGCATTATTTGTCAGTAAAAGAATACAGTTGTTCTCTTTCGCTAATTTTAACATCTGTGCGCTCTCTCACATTTAAGAATTAATTATAATTTTACATTATAAAAAATTTGAAGACAATACACGGAATTAATACAAAAATACAGCGTTTCTTACATAGGTTTACATTTTATTTACATATAAGAAGAAACATTTCAGTAGCCTCAGATATGAACAATAACCGTATTTAAAAACATTTGTTGGCTTTGTTCCGTTTCAAGTTAAGCTTGACCGTGGTTTTATTTATTTTGGGCGTTTAAATAAACGACTTCTATGGTTGACTGCTGAAGTCATTACAGTGCGATCGGATCGTGCAAAGAAACAGAGAAGTGCCTTAAATCGTCAGCGTTTCTCGTTTTCAGTATTTGATTAGCTGACCGTGCCACACAGGGCTGTCGTTCGGCCTCTCCATCAATCACCGAATAATTTAGTGTTGCCAGTACATCAATTAATGCCTTTTGGCCCATTTCGGCTGTCGTATTAATCACTTGGCGTGACAGCTGAAAATAGCTCCTGGCATTTTGCTGACAGGTATTACGAAAGGTGACAGAGGATATGCAAAGTAACACAAGCGAAGTGTATTGTAGCTCTCAAAACGCCATCGAAGTGTCGCTCTAGATTTCTCTTGTCGACGTTCGGATACGTGTCACAACAGGCTGAAAATAAATACCCGTCAGTTGGATCTATAACTTCAACAATTATTTGTTGCACGACTGAATAAAATTTTAATCAGTTGAAACTCGCTGGTATTTTGTTTATTTAATGACATATGTTAGACTTGACGCTTACGAAACGAAACACACTCATCGAAAGTGTTCAGCAGGATGTTAAATGATATGCTATTACTGTGTTACGTTATAGTATTGAACCTTAAAGATGCATGGTTTTGTTAGTCATAAAATATTTTTGTTTGAAATGCACACCGTGATGGTGAGAATCCAGAGGTCTTACCAGATGTTTCCCCTCTCTATAGATCATATCAACACGGGTGGGTAGCATCTTTTATGCTATAAGAGGAAATATTGGAGTGATCTGTCGCTGCGGTGGAGGGTGTTGTCCTGGCAGATTATAACAGCCTGCCAGCCTGAAACTCGTATCCAGTGCTGGACTCAGCCCACGTGTTTTGGTCGTTGGGTAACAGCATATTTCTACACTCTAGAAAAACGTGAAATCAATATGGTAATGCTTCTTTCCGTAACGCATGTACCGTTACATTGCCGTTCGGTGAAACAGAGGTAAACTATCTTAGGCTGTCTACATGAAGATCTACAGTCTTCAAACCACTGTGAAGCGCATGGCCGAGAATAATTCCCACCTATCAAGTTTCTCACCATTCCATTCGCGTAAGGAGTACGGACTCAACCCATGTCTAAATGCCTTCCGTCACCGGAAAATTGTCGCGTTTTTCACACATTTACCTGATACATGCTCACGAGCCAGAGAACCCTTTAAACATACGTGGTGATCCTTTTTGTATACGTTCAGTATGCCCTGACAGTTCTATTTGGTAGGAGTCCCACATACTCAACCTTTTCTGTAGATTTTTCTAACTGTCCACTATCCTCTTAACGAGCCGATTCTTGCAGCTTGATTATCTTCAGCTAAGCCTAAAATGGTTATACCCTGGTAGTACTAGCATGGTGAAAAGCAATGCCTCGGAATTTTTTATATAAAAACTCTTAAAAACTTTCCAAGTAAGACAAACGTTATTAACATTTCACACCTTTATTTAATTTTGAACATAGTCGCTCTGGTGAAAAGCACATTTCTCCAGACGAGTGAAAAGTTGGTTGATACAGCCACTGTAGAATGTTGCCAACAGAGTCACAAACTTACCTCTGCTTGCACCGCTTCATCACTATCAGAGTGTCGTTCTCGAAGGAGTTCTCTAAGTTTGGAAGCAAATGAACATCGGATGCAGCCAAGTCGAAACTGTTTTGAGAGTGATCGATGACAGTCAACACAAGGCATCGGTGTGTGGTCTAGTGTTGTCAGGGTGAAGGAGAGGTTGCTTCATGTGTGAATGAATTCTTCGAATTTGAAACGCAAATACAGCACGCCGTTTTCTCACACATCGGTATATTTTTATGTTACGCACCGTCCTGTTACACGTTACAATTTGGAGCTCTCTACCGGCTGAGGGTTGCAAATATGTAATATGAAGAATCAAGATGTAGGATGTCAGTTAAGTTTGTATTGTTCTTTAAAAGTTTTCACATGTACTATTCGGTGGCATTCCTTCTCAGTATGCCCTCGTGTGCTGACTCAACATTTGCAGAAGATAACTTGTTACTATTACACCTAATATTGTCTACCAGCACATTAATATATCACATGAACAGCGCACCTCCCTAGTTGACGCCTGAAGTTACTTCTACTGCTCTAGGCGAGATTTCATCCAAAATAACATGCTACTGCCTCCCTACCAAGAAATCATCAGTCCAGGGGCAACATTTGTTCGATACCATACCCCCCACGAGCGTGCTTTTGTTACTGAATGTTGGCACAGTACAGAGCGAAATGCTTTTCAGAAATCAAGACATACTGCATCTGCCTCGATATGGATTTTAGATTATTATGTGTGAAAAGCGCGAGTTGGATTTCACATAACCCTTGTTTTCAGAATCCATGCGGGCTGGCGAGGAGCAAGATATTCTGCTCGAGATACTTCATTCTGTCTGAGCTCAGAATACGTTCTACATAACATGCTACGGCCTCCCTACCAAGAAATCATCAGCCCAGAGGCAACATTTGTTTGATACCACACTTCAGCGTACTTTTGTTACTGAATGTTGGCGCAGTACAGAGTGAAATGCTTTTCAGAAATCGAGACATACTGCATCCGCCTCGATATGGATTTTAGATTGTTATGTGTGAAAAGCGCGAGTTGGATTTCACATAATCGTTGGTTTCAGAATCCATGCTGGCTGGCGAGGAGCAAGATATTCTGCTCGAGATACTACATTCTGTCTGAGCTCAGAATACGTTCTACAATACAACAAAAGCTGTATGTCAATGAGACTGGACCGTAGCTCTGTGGATCACTTGTGCTACCCGCCTAGTGGACTATTGCTGTTTGCTCCTTCTGCCAATTTTTGTTCAAGGGATTTACGGTAGACTACGGTTGAAATGCAAGCTATAGTAGCTGCAAATTCTATATAGAATACTGGAGCTTAATTTTAGCGACTGCCATTAAAATATACATCAGTCTTTGTATTCGAGTGAGAATTCAATAGGACGGTAACTGCCTTAATAAAGAAATATTTGAAAATAGACTTCACAATTACTGCTTTTGCTTTTATGTCTTTAATTTCCGTTTCTCTGTCATCCATGAGTATATGTTTTTCTTAAAATCTCCACATAAGAATGGAATTTCTTTGGGTTTTGTGAAAGTTCTTTCACTGTCATTCTGTTAAAGTAGACGTCGAAAGTATGATCACTGCCCTTTTGACTGCCAAACGCATTTCATCCAGATCTCTCTTTCTGTATTTCTATTTTTTGTCCTACACGTTTTGTGCAGTAGCTGCTGTTTCCTTGCAGAGACTGCGTACCGTGGGAGCTCTTCCCCTCATGTGCTGCTCTGTCCTCTGCTAGGTCAACTTATCTTCTAACGTTGAGACATAGTTCCTCTATAAGTTCATTCCCAGAGCTAGTTTCTCTCTGAGACAATGAATGGTTCAAATGGCTCTAAGCACTATGGGACTTAACTTCTGAGGTCATCAGTCCCCTAGAACTTAGAACTACTTAAACCTAACTAACCTAAGGACATCACACACACCCATGCCCGAGGCAGAATTCGAACCTGCGACCGTAGCGCCTAGAACCGCTCGGCCACTCCGGCCGGCGACAATGAATCAATAGCCTCTTTATCTACTTCACTGTAAATGTAAAACTTTCAGCTTGTTTAATTTGCCATTTATACTTTGGTATAACTGTCACAGCTGCCTCATTATCATTGATACCAGTTTCAATGCAGACATCCTCAGAGAGAAGAAACGTATTTGTTGCACTTAGATGCGACATATTTGTGTTATAAGTGGGTTTTCGAACTATCCATTTTAAGTAGCTTCTTAGAGAATCCATTTAGTATTGTTTCGTAGCACGTCGTAACGCACAACACTTAAAAAAATGTAACTGTCCCAATGGGCTATGGTCCAGGATTAATTTTCAAACCGAAGTTCACTGTACACATCTATGACGAAATGTAGCCACAGTCAAGTAGCACAACTTTTTCACCCGAAACGTAATCCTGAAAGTAAACGAATATAAATTATTGCACATAAATATGCATTGATGTTCGATTACGTTATTGACCATAAATCACTGGAGAGAGTAGTAGCCACAAACTGCCTAGGAGTAGCAGCCCGGAGCGATCTAAAGAGGAATGGCCACAAAACACAAATAGAAGAAAAAGCGGATGCGAGGCTAAGATTCGTTTAAACTAAGATTCGTTTAAACAATCTTCAGAAAATTATTCATGGAAGAAATTGCTTACAAAATACTTGTGAAATCGATTCTTAAGCATTGCAAACCAATCATGCACCCTCACTAGGCTGGATTAATAGAAGATATATACATGATGAAACAAAGTGCGACACGTTTCATCACTGGCTGCACAGTAAACTCGGATGGGAGAGGCGTCATACGTGAATGGAGCTCGGAGAAATTACTTCCGTAACGTATCTATGAGTATGCGTACGGAGCGATTTACAATGAGGTGAGAAATGTTATGGGATACCTCCTAATACCTTGTCGGACCTCCTTCTGCCCAGAAAAGTGCAGCACTCGACGTGGCATTGGTCTCCATAAGTCATTGTAGGTCCCCTGCAGAAATATTAAGCCATGCCGCCCCTATAGCCATCCAGAATTGCAAAACTATTACCGGTGCATGATTTTGTGGACGACCTCTCAGTTATGTCCCATAAACGTTCCATGGGCATCACGTCGGGCGATCTGGGTGGCCAAATCATTCTCTCGAATTGTCCAGAATGTTCTGACATGGCGTATACCCATAAAAACTCCATAGTTGCTTGGGAACATGAAATCCATGAATGGTCGAAAATGGTCTCGAAGTAGCCAAATATAGCCACCTCCAGACAATGATCGGTTCAGTCCGACCAGAAGACTCAGGGCATTACATGTAAATATAGTCCACATCGGTGGGGTCTGCGCCACACTCCTACCCTACCACTAGCTCTTACGAACCGGGACTGATAGGACCAGGCTACGATTTTCCAGTTGTCTAGTATCCACTAGGTATGGTCACGAGCCCATTAACGAAAACTTTCACCGCACTGTCCTGACGGATACGTTCGTCGTACGTCCACATTTACTTCTGTGGTTATTTCACGCAGTGGATACACCGGTTCCCGTAAGATCACCGAAGTTAAGCGCTGTCGGGCGTGGCCGGCACTTGGATGGGTCACCATCCGGCCGCCATATGCTGTTGCCATTTTTCGGGATGCACTCAGCCTCGTAATGCAAATTGAGAAAACCATCATAACGACCAAGAGAGCGGTGTGCTGACCACACACCCCTCCTATCCGCATCCTCAACTGAAGATGACACGGCGGTCGGATGGTACCGATGGACCACTTGTGGCCTGACGGTGGAGTGCTTTTACTTCACGCAGTGTTTCTTGTCTCTTACTGTAGTGGACTGACAAGACAGCCAGTCCACAGTGACGGGTAACCGAAAGGCACGCGCTTAAACTCACGCAGGCTGGCGTGACGTCTGAAACAGGATACGTAATGAATGCTATAAAGAAAAGTACGTAGCTTCTGGAATACTTAACTTTAATCCACAATTGGTGAACATTGGTCTTGTTACTGTACATGCTTCATTAGATACATAGCAAAGGATAAATGGCGCCTTGCTAGGTCGTAGCAATTGACTTAGCTGAAGGCTATGCTAACTATCGTCTCGGCAATTGAGAGCGTAATTCTCAGTGAACCATGGCTAGCAACGTCGGCTGTACAACTGGGGCGAGTGCTAGTAAGTCTCTCTAGACCTGCCTTGTGGAGGCGCTCGGACTGCAATCATTGATATTGGCGACACGCAGGTCCGTCGTATACTAATGGACCGCGGCCGATTTAAAAGCTACCACCTAGCAAGCGTGGCGTCTGGCGGTGACACCACACTTACCACTGGTAACTCTACGCAAATCCGCTGCTCTCGGTCGTTAAGTGAAGGCTGTCAGCCACTGCGTTGGCTGTGGTGAGAGGTAATGCTTGAAATTTAGAATTCTCGGCACACTCTTGACGTCGTGGATCTCGGATTATTGAATTCCAAGCGATTTCCGAAATGGAATGTCCCATGCGTCTATCTCTAACTACCATTCCGCGGTCAAAGTCTGTTAATTCCCGTCGTGCAGCCGTAATCAGGGCGGAAAACTTTTCACACGAATCACCTGATTACAAATGACAGCTCCACCGATGCACTGCCCTTTAATACCTCGGGTAGCGATACTACCGCCATCTGTATATATGCATATCGCTATCCTCTGCCTTTTGTCACCTCCGTGTACACTGGGTTCACCTCACAAAACTGATGGCAAGAAAGTCGAATGTCAGACTATGATTGATTGGAAGATTAATCAGGAAACTTAGCCCATCTACAACGGAGGTAACTTACAGGCCCTCGTTCGACCAATATTTGAAAATTGCTTATCAGTTTCGGATCCGTACTAAAAAGGATTGATAGAGGAACTAGGGAAGGTCTAAAGAAGAGCACCGCGATTCGTTACAGGTTCCTTTAGTATGCACAAAATCGCTACAAAGATGGCTAAGCAGCTCCAGAGACAGACGCTGCTAGTGAACAAGCGTTCTGTATCACGGTGTGGTTTACTGTTAAATTTCCGGATACGTAGCGGTACGTTCCTAGAAGAGTTAACAAAAAAAATGGTCTAAATGGCTTTGAGCACTATGGGACTTAACATCTGAGGTCATCAGTCCCCTAGAACTTAGAACTACTTAAACCTAACTAACCTAAGGACATCACACACGTCCATGCTCGAGGCAGGATTCGAACCTGCGACCGTAGCGATCGTGTGGTCCAGACTGAAGCGCCTATAACCGCTCGGCCACACCGACCGGCGAAGAGTTAACAAATATATTACTTCCTCATACGTATATGTCGTGGAAAGATCATGAAGAGAGTCTCGATCCTATACTGAGGCTTACTGGCAATCGTTTTTTCCGCGAATTATTCACGACTGGTACAGAAAAGTAGAACGTGACACTGTGTCACGTGCCACGCACCGCAAGGTGACTTTTGATGTAGAATTAGCTGTAGGAGGGACGAACTGATATACTGATATCTGCCACAGACTGCAGAATGGATTACATAGTACGCATAAAGATGTAGATACAGAAAATGCAGTCACAAATATTCATCATTATTTTGGAAGTTAGACTTTCAGAGGATTAAAACTGAGCCAAAATTCTTCCCTAAAACCTGTGAGCTGTATATGGATAGGTACGTAGAGTATACTACACATAGTGGATCGTGTATTTAGGAAGTATAGATCAGATTATTTGAAGAGTTGTTTTGGCACACAGTGTATTGAGAAAGTTCTTCGGAGCGCGCAGCATTTACGTTTCCGGATTTGTAAATGCATGGCTGTACCAGTTAAACCAAAGAATAAGAACTGTGCACTTTCCGCGTGATACTTACGAATATAAACCTTACCTTCCACCGAATAACGTCGGATTATTATCCACCTTGATACAGCTAGAGAAATTATTTTTCAACCAAAAATATTTACATGTGTTTCTCCTTTTTATATTGATAATGAAAATGGATATCGATTCTACCTTAGTTTTTAAAAGAGGCGGAATACTTATTGCTTTCGTTTGTTTCATCAGAAAAAGTGATTTGGCTGTTTCCCCTAGGTTTCCATACGCAGACGTACACACGATGCATTTCGATTTAAACTAAACGGTGTCTGAAGTAATAAATCGTTCCATAATATTAGGTTCGTTGATGGCTGTTAGAAAACAAAACCCAGTAATCTAAAAGAAACTTCAAAAGAAAATTATGTGAGTTGCCTTAGTATGAAGGTTTAAGATTCTTGCGTGTTCAAAACAGATACTGCCACACTCGAAGCAATGTAATGTGCCACAACTTCTGTTCATCAGCTGAGCAAAAGCATATGAAAAATTGTGAAAGGTTAAATCCATAATTTAGTTGGGCCTACACGCTTGTACCCAATACTAAAGCTTTTTTCAGTGGTAGCCGATTGTTGTGATTATGCTATATAAGCCCTTTGCAAGTGATAGCATGAAACGTGAAAAGGTGCGCTGAGACCAAAACTGCCTTACCAACATAAAAAAGTAAATAATGAAACACGTATGTGTTCATTGGCAGCGATGGCGAGGCATGACAGAATCTCTGACCAGAGAGTTATTTATCGTTGCTAGTCTGCGCTTGACCACGCGAGAGTTCAGTTGCGAGTTGGACTCAGTCGGAAGTGGTGTGTGAGGAGTCGGCGGGCGTCGACATGGGTCTCTGGTCAAGGTTCGGGACGAGGAATATTGTTAAATAAGCAGCATTGCGCACATCTGATAATGTAATGTATGTTAATTGTAATTAATTTGTTCAAGAAATGCCCCAATAATAATTCTGTTTTCAAAGCAATCATTTTTTTTTTTTAAAAAAAAAAGATTCATTCCAATTGAAACAATATTTCCTATGCTTTTCCTCCCAGAATCCATTTATCACATTAATTATTGCACAGGGCCTAAGGTCAGCACAGCTGCCCTTATAAAATTTATCAGGTTCACCTTAACGTTAATTTTGTGGGGACTTAACATTTTTGCACATTTTTATTATCATTGAGTTTTATTACTGTGGGAAGCTAACATTTGGCACTATTTGCAATTCTATTCAATTCTTTTCATTTTCAAATTTTTGCGGGGAGGTTACACTTGGCGACATCCGGACCAGGATCGCTTTTCTTTGAGAATCTTTTGAGAAGTAGCCAGATATCTGCTTTTATTTACTAGAATATAATTAGCATTTGGTGCAACGCTTTTACTAATTTTGTGACTTTCTTTCCTCAGATCATCGGCAATTCGTTGCTCTCTGTTGTATTTGTGTTTGTTGCTTTTTGCATTCTGCTTATTTCATTTGTGAATAATTGTGACCATTGTAGAAATGCCGCGAAAGACTGTGAATAGTGCATCGCGAAGTACAATGAGTGAAATAACCGAATTAAACAACTTGACCGATAGTAATTGTGACACGCAAGGTAATGATGACAATCCTGCGCTTACTGAGAATCAATGCGTTCCAATCACTAATGATGATTGTTATCTTAATGATGAACAAACGAACTCAATTGTGGCATCTGTTAATTTAACGACAATTGATGACGCGGGGCGTTCTGTTGCAATGAGCGCTGCCCAGCTCAACACAACCGGTTTGGAAAATTCCAGTAACGTACAGACAAATTTTTCTAATGAAAGTGGACAGTGTACTGAAAGTACGACGGATTCTTTTAATTCCGATTTAGTGACCAACAGTGTACATCCAATTAGCAAACATCTTCAAGAATCACAGAATGTCCAAATGGATACACAAAACGTGACAATTGCAGACACACCATCACACAGTACAGAGAATAGAGATATTCATTTTAGATTTGATCAAATTATGGCAATACTGCTAGGTCAGAAAGGAGAAATCAGACAACAGAATGAAAAACAAGACAAACTTAATGAAAAATTAGACAACAATTCCAGACAGTTAAATGAAAAATTAGACAACAATTCCAGACAGTTAAATGAAAAATTAGACAACAGTTCCAGACAGCTTAGTGAACAGATCAAACAGCTTAATGAAAAACATGACAGCCTTAATGAAAAATTAGACAACAATTCCAGACAGCTTAGCGAGCAGATTACAGCCGTTGCCGCGCAGTGTCATGATACTAAGGAACAATTACGCGAGGAAATTGAGGCTTGTGCTAGGAAAAGTAACGAAGAAATTAGGTCTGTTGCTCAAGAATCAAGGGACATGCAAACAGCTGCAACAGAATCACTCAGAGACGAAATTAGTACAGTCGGTAAACAATGCTCTGAAAAAGCTGCACAATTACGCGACGAGTTTAAACTAATGACAGCAGAACTTTCGCGCACAATAGATGCAAAGATAGACGCGAAATTCGACCAACAGACTACTCAGATTGATGAACGTATTAATCACCATATGAAAAACAGTGATACGCGTTTCCGCAAATTTATACAGGATCTAAATAAAGTAAAACGACAAGTAATGGAAACAATCACAGCACAGAGACAAGAAGACAAACGTAAATTGTTCGCGAAACAAAAACATACGTAGACAACAATATTGCTACAGTGTCCGACGAAATTAATACCATCAAACAGTTGAACATAGAATTACGTGATGAAATTTATGATCTTAAATCAAAAACAGATACACACACAGCAGATATTCAGACAGTGACAGACAGATTCGAACAATTAGAACTAACACAGGATTCCGATGTCGTGAAAGCTGACGTTAAAAAATTGAACGAAACCACATGTAAAATACAAAAACAGATTAATGCTTCTGACAATAAGAACGATGATCAGGTAAAAATACTGACTGAAAAATATGATGAATTGGCCAGTCGTATTGACGTTATAGAAAGTAATGATGACAGCAAATCAGACGATAATGCACCGGTTTCATTTAATCAAACATCTGAATTCCAAAATCTACAACAGACAATCAATGAGATCGATTCATCTAATAATACATTACGTAGAAAGGTGTCAAGTTTACAGCAAGAGGTAACAGAGATAAAAAATGTTTCAGGGTTTAACAAAAATGGCTCTGAGCACTATGGGACTCAACTGCTGAGGTCATTAGTCCCCTAGAACTTAGAACTAGTTAAACCTAACTAACCTAAGGACATCACAAACATCCATGCCCGAGGCAGGATTCGAACCTGCGACCGTAGCGGTCTTGCGGTTCCAGACTGCAGCGCCTTTAACCGCACGGCCACTTCGGCCGGCGTCAGGGTTTAACACATCACAGCAGACGCCACTTAGTGAACATTTGTCAGACTCACGCAGCGCGTATAACTTGGGTAATCTACAGAGAGTACGGGACTTAGATTCAGAACAGACACAGACAAATAGATTCTCTTACAATACAGAACCTGCTCCGTTATACAGAGATGATAATTTTGATTACAAACATTTTCTATCAGTGAGAAAATTTAAAGTGTTTAAAAATGACAGAACACAGATTCACCCACTGGATTGGATACAACAATTTAGTTTTGCTTTTCCACCGACTTGGCCCGTAACCCACAAACTTGAACTTATTTGCAGTTTTTTGGAAGGCGAACCGGCAACTCGTATGAGACCGATCGCGAGACAATGCTATTCAGTAGAAGAGTTTCAGAATGCTTTTCTGTCAGCGTATTGGTCGAAGACGATACAGCGCGGAATTAAAGATCAACGAAGTAGTTTACCAAATTATGAGAACTCAAATTTTCCCAGTGTGACGCAATTTTTTGAGCACATGGTGCAACAAAACCAGTACCTAAGTGAACCGTACAGTGAATCTGCACTCATACAATTATGCATTTCTAAATTACCACGATCATTAAGAGTGTCACTTCTAACAGGTCAGCAGAAGGAAAAAGTTTCAGCATTCAGAGATCTGTTGCAGCTTTTAGAAGTGCAGCAATCAGATTATTCCTTCGTAAACAAAAACTTTTCATATAATAACCAAGGTCAACAAACATACAGCAATTATGATCAGGCACGTAATTTCAACAGGAAAGGTAACAGACGCTTTAGGAATGACAACCACCAGAACATTAATAACAGACAAAATTCTAATTATCAATATCGTCAAAATTTTCAGCAACAGGAACCACAATTTGGTAACAATAGAAGTTTTCCACCGCAACAGCATGAAAGTCAACCGGTTAGCATACGTAACCAACAATGTAATGCACAAGGTCAACCAAGCTTTAATGTTTCGCCGCGTGCACGTATAGTCCAGGGTACAACAAATGGTAACGCACTGCAGCAAAGAAACAACTACGTACAGAAAACGCAGTATTTCAATTCCTATCGTAATGAACCGTATAGAAATGACTATCACGACAGACGTAAAAACGATGAGCACAATTATCAACATACGTTTAATAACAGTCGGTCTTACCAGCAACAAAATGATCACCAACAACATATTGTCGTGAATGAACCAGACAGTAGGTATCATCCAGAGCGTAATACGTCTGGAAGAAATAACAGAATGATTCAAATAGTCGAAATGCCACAACATCCTCCAGAAAATAATAACACGTCAGATAGAATCTGACTAGATACTGTACAGGTCGCATCTTCCAATAACACAAGCACTACTTTTGACACGCAGAATGTTGTTCACGAAAATGTTATTACTTTTGACGACATCAGAGACACTCTTTTACAGGAAAGACCAGTTGTTCAGAAAACTATTTCACACCCTGTCATCTAAATTAAAATTGGTTCATCGAAATTTTCAGCAGTAATAGATTCTGGATCACCTATGTCAGTAATAAATGAAGAAACTTTCAACGAGTGTAACAAAGAGAATACCCATCCTACATTACCATTAGGCAAAACGAAAGTAAAAGGAGCAGTATCGAATAAAGGAGTAGACGTTAAATTACAGACACATTTATCATTTTGTATTGCAGGTCACACATTTCACTCAAATTTTTGGATTGTTCCATTATTGACAACAGACGTTATTTTAGGTACTAATTTTCTGGTACAACACGACCCAGTTATTGATTTTCAAAATTCCTATTTAATGCTAAAGGATGAAAATGTACAATTGGCTTTAGAATTTCAGCACTCTTTATCTGCGGAAGAACAAACAATTAATTGTACAAAGGTCATTTCCGTATCACGTGGCATAGACTGTAATTCCACATTGTTCACGGATACGTACGTACATAACTACAATACTCCAGACGAAGCTGACTACGACGTAATGCAGATGATTTTTGATAAAGTTAATCAAAGCAGTGCAAATACAGACGACGAACGCAAGCAACTACACAAAATTCTTTTACAGCAAGCTCCAGTTTTTGACAACATTCCTGGTACTATGTCCGGTTTTATGTATGAATTTCAAGTTAAACAGCACGATACATTTAAAGCCATGCATTATCCCATTCCGTATATTCATAGAGAACAGGTTAAGAAAGAGTTGCAGGATATGCTTGACCAAGGAATTATTGAACCAGCAGTTAGTCCGTACATAAACCCGCTACATATTGATAAGAAAAAGGATGGCTCACTTCGCCTCGTGCTTGATTCACGTCACATCAATGACATAATTATTAATGAAACAGATCGACCACAGACATTAGAGGAACTTCTACAGAAATTTCGCGGTACTAGTATTTATTCTACATTAGATCTAAAATCGGGATTTTGGCAAATTCAGCTCCATCCGAACTGCAGAAAGTACACAGCGTTTCTCTGTTTTGGGGACTGTTATCAATTTCGTAAATTACCGTTCGGCTTAACAATTGCTTCTGCTGCTTTTATTCGCGGTTTGAACACAATACTTCCGACAGAACTTAAAGACAGAATCACGACGTACGTAGATGACATTCTTTTTGCAGAAGCTAACTGGACTGAACACAATCTGTTTCTAGAACAACTGTTGCAAACTTTTCATGCTCAAGGACTCACAGGTAATCTCAGTAAATCGCACTTTGGCAAAATTTCTATAAAATTTCATGGACATGTAATTTCAGCAGAAAGCATTGCGCATGATCCGGAAAAACTTCAAGGTCTACGTGACATTACTGTTCCTACAACGACAAGCAACTACGCAGTTTTTTGGGCTTAATTAACTTTTTCCGTAAATTTATTCATCACTCTGCTTTAGACACACCTAGATTATGCCAATTGACAGGTAAAAACACTATTTGGTCCTGGGATAAGCAAGCACATTCTGAATTTATGAACCTGAAACATGCTTTGTTGAATGCACCACTTTTATCGCACCCAGATCTTAGCAGAAATATTTCCATTGCCACCG
Source organism: Schistocerca piceifrons (assembly GCF_021461385.2). Lineage (NCBI taxonomy): Eukaryota > Metazoa > Arthropoda > Insecta > Orthoptera > Acrididae > Schistocerca > Schistocerca piceifrons. The sequence continues at coordinate 724,537,985 of NC_060139.1, forward strand.
ACAGTTCTAACACCGCTTTAGGCGTACATATTTTTCAGGAAGTTGAAGAAGATGGCTGTACAATAATTAAAAACATCGCATTTGCAAGCCGCATTCTGTCACCTGCTGAACGAAATTATTCCGTTACAGAACTTGAAACATTATGTGTTGTTTGGGCTTTTACGAGATTTCGACATTTTCTTTATGGAAGACATACCACTGTCTACACAGACCACAGAGCGATACAATTTTTACTTTCAGCTAAATTTACTCACGACAGGTTAAGTAGATGGAAACTTTATTTACAAGAATTTAATTTTACAATAGTTCACATTCCCGGCACACAAAATATTATAGCAGACGCACTGTCTCGTTCTCTCAGCAAGAATCAGCAAGAAATCGCAACCAACTTCTGCAAAGCAAATTTCAGCGTCATGTACATTCAGCAAGTTGCATTTGAAAATTTCATTTCGTCGTCATTACAGAACATAGCACAAGAACAGAATAAAGACAACGTGTGGAAAGAGATTAAACACCTTTGGCAAGATAAGAATAATGTTACGATTAGAAACCATTACACTGTACGCAATGACATTCTGTTTCGCCGCTCTCATCCTGACAGCAACAATTGGTTATTATGCATTCCTGAGAAGCTTGTTAACAAATTAATCTGGTATACTCATTTAAGTTACGCACATTACGAGGCCAGAAAATGTTTTCTTATACTGAGACAGAACTGTTATTTTACCAACATGGAGAAACGTATACGACGAGTTTTAGCGTCATGTAAAATCTGCCAGAAAGCTAAGTCAGACACAACTTCACATATTCCTACATTATATCGCATTGTACCTGTTAAATTAAGACATATGGCCGCTGTAGACATTTTTGGTCCGATTCCCAGAACTAATAGAGGTTTTTGCTACATCTTTGTCGCTGTTGAACTCACTTCAAAATTTGTTACTTTCACTCCGTTACGCAAAGCTACTGCTAAAACCGTTTCGAAAGCATTTGTAAAGCATTTTCTATTTCATGTAGGGCATGTGTTGAAAGTAATTTCCGACAATGGATCACAATTTCGTTCTGCTATATGGACATGCATATTATGAGCTAGAAACATTTCTCCGATCTATATATCCAAGTACCATGCTTCTTCGAACCTTTGCGAACGATTAATGAAAGAAATTGGTAAACTGTGTAGAATATACTGCCACAAAAGACATATTGATTGGGACACACACATATTCTCATTCCAAGATGTAATTAATTCCATTCCAAATGAATCCACTATGCTATCTCCGTCTGTTATACTGAAAAATGTTGAACCACCTAACAAAATTAAAGAATTAGTAAACTTTCCTACATCTCGTCGATCACGACACCACGAAATAATCGACATTGCGCTGAACAACATCAAACGTGCCGCAGAGCGCCGGAGAAGACAGCAAAAACAGGTTTGTACACGCCGTGACTTTCGCATTGGACAGAAAATATTAGTACGTACACACTATTTATCCAACAAAGGAAAAGGTAGGTGCAGTAAATTTGAACTTCTATACGCAGGTCCATATCGGATTCGCAGCATTCCTCACCCCAATGTTGTACACGTTGAAACTTTGAGAACGAGAAAAAGTAAAGGCAATCACCATGTCTCCAACATTAAACCCTTTATTGAATGAAGATACTTTATGATTTGACATGCTGTAATGCCATTTGCTAATTTTTATGATCACTTTTGCAATTATATTCACATGACTACATACTGAAGACTGTCGTATTTTTTCTTGGCAAGTGCCCGGCAAGGTAAGGTTAGCAGGTCGCTCTTCTTGTCGTTACATATCAGACTGTGCACATTTTTTTCCAGAGAAACTTACGTATCGTATGAATAATTATGCAATGTTATCTAGTGACATATTAATTTTATTAAATTCTCTCTCCATTAAAGTCTTTAATTCTCGCCTCTACTAGCTACACAACATACAAGCTGAACACAAAGGTCACATTTCTTGTCATCATTTTTTTTATGTATGTACGATTGTTTTCATATTTTGTTTGTATGCACTATGAATTAGTTAAGATATAGCAAACACCAGTTGACTTTGACATTTCTGCCCTATGATATCTCACCATCGTGACTGTTTCACATTTTATGCTGCTGCATTGTGATATTCTGTGTACATTTTTGCATTTGAACACTGTCTATTTTTTTGACATATTACGTTTTCTGTCATGTTATGCTGTATGCTCATTTATGTTACTATAAACCAGTCATTATTTAGTGAGTATATGATGTAAATGCAAGACATTAATCTTTGTTTATACACTGGGTACATTTTTGCCTCTGAACACTATGTTATGCTGTATGCTTAATTATATCACTATAAACCAGATTTTATCTAATGGGTATATGATTTAAATGCAAGACATTAATCTTTGTTAATCATTTTCAGAAAGAAATAACGTGTAAAGGAAATAAATTAAACAGAAATGGGAATTTCACCTACAGAATAGACGAAAGAAGATACAAAAGCCTTATGAGGAAGAATAAATGGATCAGGATTAACAAGCATTAACAAGAATATACTATACACATCGTAGAATAGCAGTGTTAACTAATTTTTTCTTTCAGAATACAAGGCGATTGATGCAGGCTGTCAGACAGAACTACACATCTTAGTTTTAGTGATGGGATATGCTAGAGATAAGGAATAGTTATGTAATTAGTAATGAAATGTTTTTTTGCAGATGATAATGAATGCTGATGAATAATGATGAAGAATATGCTAGTATGAATAATGAAGTTTTTCTTTACAGGTGATGATAAAAATGGAGTTATGATAATATGGATAATGAAGTGATGGATAATGAAGTTTTTTCTTTACAGATGAGGATAATGTTGAAGTTATGTATTTATGCTATGTAGTTATTTAAGTATTTGTTGCAGTTCGTTTTGACAGTATGTGTTATATTGCATAGTAGGATGAATGAAGGTTTTGGAAGGGACAGCTATGGAACACATTTTTGTACACATTTCACTGTGTGTTAATTCGAGGTCACTACTTTTCAGCATAAAATGCGTTTCTTCCTTTAGATTAATAATCCATTTTTTTGTATATTTTTTGCAAGAGAAATTATTTATGAAATTAGTGTGCTATAAGCAGTAGTTCATTAAGTCTATGTCATTTATGAATGTGATCACATATACTCCACTTGTTTCGTAACCTTGCTACAACTGACTCATGACGAATGACGTTACACATCTTCATTTGCAGTCAAATGCAAATATTATTATCCCCCAGCAATCAGTTATCGATCTCAACGCAATGCATTTCTAGCAAATAAAAAAAAAAATATATAATAATACTTTGTAATTAGGCTATGAATGCCAATGTTCTGTGTAAATGACTTCTGATGATTTGTAATTAGGCAATGAATGCCAATGTTCTCTGTAAATGGCTTCTGATGATTTGTAATTATGCAATGAATGCCAATGTTCTCTGTAAATGACTTCTGATGATTTGTAATTATGCAATGAATGCCAGTGTTCTCTGTAAATGACTTATGATGAATTGTAATTATGCAATGAATGCCAATGTTCTCTGTAAATGACTTCTGATGATTTGTAATTAGAAAACGAGTACCAGTGTTCTCTGTAAAGCACAACATGATTATTATGACTTCTGATGACTTATATTTAGGAAATGAGTGCCAGTGTTCTATGTTGTAATTAGGAAATGAGTACCAATGTTCTCTGTAAAACACCACATGAATATAAAGACTTCTGATGATTTATAATTAGGAAATGAGTACCAATGTTCTCTGTAAAGCACCACATGAACATTATGACTTCTGATGACTTACAATTAGGAAATGAGTGCCAGTGTTCTATGTTGTAATTAGGAAATGAGTACCAATGTTCTCTGTAAAACACCACGTGAATATAATGACTTCTGATGATTTATAATTAGGAAATGAGTACCAATGTTCTCTGTAAAACACCACATGAATATAATGACTTCTGATGATTTATAATTAGGCAATGAGTGCCCATGTTCTGTGTAAAACGCCAATTTATGAACATTATTCTGTAATACTACATATATGGTACAGAAATGTTCAATAACTGGGCAATGAATGCCGCAAACTACTAATGTAATTCTCAGTGAAGACTAGTATGTGACTTAGTGTCCTTCACCTTCTGGCCTAACTACCCTGAATTACTGCAATATCCGTTTATCCTGTATATCCTCTTGATCATGGAGCACTATATTTGGTTTTTGCACTAATTCTACGTTGGTGTGCCTTGTAAGAGCGTGGTGTTGACACGACATGCTGTCCACCACCTTGAGCGATGAAGATGTTATTATGGTCCCACTGTTTGGTGTACCTAATGTACTGCTAAAATGATACCATGGAATATTACTACGACATTTCTGTGCCTTGGCTACGCTGATACATACTTCTGGGAAAAGAACTTCAGATTGTTCCACTTGGTGTTGTGCTACAGTAGAAAGATATGGACTTTCAGTGCAGCTGCGTGCAACCTAAAGTGCTACAACCATGATGCAATCCTTCCGTTTCCTATCCTAATTCTTGTAATATAGTGAAAATCATTTTTTTGCTATATGATTTGTATTCATGACCAATACATTTTTTTTTGGTTTGCTGATATGTTCTGAACTACAGTACATGTGCACTAATGTCATTTGTCAAGAGATTTGTACTCATTATGTCTATTTGTTGTGAAAACTTTGAAGAATTTTTCAGTGCATGTGCACTTATGTCATGTGTTAATATGTTTTGTACTGAACTTCGGTGCCTGTGCACTTTTATCATTTTTCAGTATGATTTGTACTCGTTGTCGATACATTTGTGATTTCCTGATATGTTCACTACCTCAGTGAGTGTGCACTTTTGTCATTTATCGATATGATTTGTATATACATTTTTTTGTGATTTGCTCTGTACTCATTGTATATATTTTTGTCATTGTCTGATATGTTTTGTACTCGGTGCATGTGCACCATATTTACTTCATGTTCTATATCTGTATATTCTCTGTTTGTAAAGTTAATTAGTTTGAAAAATTTGTTGCTCATGGCAAGTCCAAATGACTCACCATCGCTGCCAAATTTTTGCCCCCCCCCTCCCCCCCCCCCCCCCAGTGGAGGGTTATGAAACAAGTATGTGTTCCTTGGCAGCGATGGCGAGGCATGACAGAATCTCTGACCAGAGAGTTATTTATCGTTGCTAGTATGCGCTTGCCCGCGCGAGAGTTCAGTTGCGAGTTGGACTCAGTCGGAAGTGGCATGTGAGGAGTCGGCGGGCGTCGACATGGCTCTCTGGTCAAGGTTCGGGACGAGGAATATTGTTAAATAAGGTAATGAAGCAGCATTGCGCACATCTGATAATGTAATGTATGTTAATTGTAATTAATTTTTTCAAGAAATGCCCCAATAATAATTCTGTTTTCAAGGCAATCGTTTTTTTTTTTAAAAAAAAAGAATCATTCCAATTGAAACAATATTTCCTATGCTTTTCCTCCCAGAATCAATTTATCACATTAATTATCAGCGCAGCTGCCCTTATAAAATTTATCAGGTTCACCTTAACGTTAATTTTGTGGGGACTTAACATTTTTGCACATTTTATTATCATTGAGTTTTATTACTGTGGGAAGCTAACATTTGGCACTATTTGCAATTCTATTCAATTCTTTTCATTTTCGAATTTTTTCGGGGAGGTTACAATAACAGTTACTTAGGGCGCCACTGAAACCATAGTTTTCACTTGTCACTAATTAACAGCAAGTGTGAAATCAGAAGTGAACGAAAAAGTATAAAATACATTTATATCGAAGTGTTTAAAACAAACTTCTGTCGCAATCGTCTTAGTTGACTGTCACCTTCGTTTTAAAACAAGAACTTCTCAGTCTGAAGTATGAGGACGCAGTGACTAAACTCACGAACAATATCTGGAAAAATGTTGCTCCGTTAGTAGAAGTCCGTCAGAGTTGATTTTGATGAAATGTTTCGTCATACATAACTCTGACATGTCGTGAAAGGAAGAGATTTCATAGTGTATGCACGTTCGACCTGCATCCGTATTATCTAAATGCCTGTCAGCGAAGCAGCTGTTGACAATTCCCGCGGCCATCGATCATCCCACTGTACTGGCACGTCTGACGATGTGTGTTTAAACCTACCTGCGTTGTTGTTACAACGGCGGAAACTGGAGGGGTCTGGTTACCAATGAGGAATTGCTTTCTGATTATCGACGACAACATCTCCACGCATAGTGACAGCCGCCAGATGATATACCTACGGTTCTCACATATTGTGTTTGATCAGCTGCTCCCTCCCTCCTCCCCTCTCCCCAAAATCCCACCTAAAACTATCTATCTAGGTAAAACTGAATGTTGTCGTTACTTCTTTGGTACCCACACAAGCCCCAAAAGGGGTGTTTTTCCGAGGAACCACGTTTTACTGTCATGGCGTTTCTCATGATCTGAAAAGTATTCATGGGTAAATATATCAGCAGAAATGTAGCAGTGTCATTGGAAGTATACAGATGTTGAAGTGAAGATACAGTTGCTTCGATACAAGAAATGTAAATGTTATGTATTCTAACGACTATGCGTAAATGACAATGCATGTTTAGTTCTGCACACTCTCCTCAAAGATTTAGCCTTACTTGCAGTATCCAGTAGTTCATTAGTTCACAGGGCTCGCTCTTATTAAAACTAATACAACCTCCACAGAGCTCAATATATTTTTTGTGTCGAGATAACACTACCTTCGCTTACTCGAAGGAGGAACTAGCTACCTACTCTTCGTAATAAACTTTTTTCATTAGTCTCTTGACTGGTTTTATGGCGCCCGCCACGCTCCTGTAAACTCCTCCCCCCCCCCCCCCCCCACCATCCATGCCATCCTCACAGTACTCAGTTGAGCTGTCTCTTGCATAGACTCCACCTTCTTCCCCCCCCCCCCCCCTTCCCACCCTCTCCTCCGACCACTAGTGGCATGGAAGTTAATCCAAAAGGGTATCCACACGTGTTTTATCAACCTCTTCCTTATTGTAGTTCCTGTTTCACATATAATCTTTTACTATCCGTTTCTGGGGAAAATCTAATATTTTATCCTATCAGTCAATCTGCTTTTCTGCACGAGATTCTAACACCAGATATCAAATGATTCGATTTTCTTATCTTTCGATTTCTCCACCGCACACGACTCACATCCGTACCATATCATGCTCTGGATGCACATTCTCAGATGCTATTTTTCCAAGTGCGGTTTCCGTTTGATTTCTGTAGACTTCTTTCGGCGGGGAGTGTTCTGTTCGTGCTTGTGCGCTTCGTATGTAATCCGTGCTTCGCCCGTCAGACGTAATTTACTTCTAAAGGAACAAAAATACCTCACTTTACCCACTACGAAGTTGCAAATTTTAATTTTTAAACCTTACATCATGATGGAAGGTGAGAATAAAGTCGTTGTGGTGGAAATTGAAATCTGGTTGTAATGATGATTTTCCTTGTTGCATTATCGATTTCAGAGCTACCAGACCCATCTTCATACGTCCCTCTTCACGATAAGAAACTTTATAGAAAATTACATGCACCGCTATAATGTAATATGGTTCAGCAATCGACAATGCGATAAGGAAATTGAAGACAATCGCCGCGACAAGAGACCAGTTTATTTATAATTTGAACCCAAAATTTTGCGACTATCGCTAACCTCATTTTCATTATTCCCCAATACTTTTGTCATTCTTTGATTTACTCCCGAACCATATTTCAAGCAGAGTGAACGCTTCTGCCATTCAGCAGTTCCTGTACTTCTTTCCTACATCTTGCACCACGTTCGTTGTCTAACGTTTTTTGTAGGTTCACGGACTCCTTTGAAAGAATTTTGATCTTTCTTAAGTCCAGTTCCCTTTTTCCAAGCACGAAGTTGACACCTGCCTTCCTGGCATCTTAATTTTTCCTCTCGCAAAAGTGGTTGTCCTGAAACAAGCCGATGTTTTTGTGGTGAGAAACGTGGATACGTGAGCTGTTAGGCTAATTGTACGGTAGTTCTCTCAATTATTTGATATTTCTGCATTCTAGACTATGTGGTATGAGGTATTTTCGAATGTGCCTTGCTACGTTCCAGTTTTACAGATTCTACGTATCACCTTAAATAACCGTTTTGTGTTCAACAGTCTCCCCTCAATGACTATTTGTTTATGTTAAGCAATGTTTACTCACGTCATGTGTGGTGCAACCACCAGACACCGCACTTGCTAGGTGGTAGCCTTTAAATCGGCCGTGGTCCATTAGTATACGTCGGACCCGCGTGTCGCCACTATCAGTGATTGCAGACCGAGCGCCGCCACACGGCAGGACTAGAGAAACTAACTAGCACTCGCCCCAGTTGTACAGCAGACGTTGCTAGCCATGGTTCACTGACAATTACGTTCTCATTTGCCGAGACTATAGTTAGCATAGCCTTCAGCTACGTCAATTGCTACGACCTAGCAAGGCGCCATTTATCTTTTGCTGGTTATCTTATAAAGCCTGTACCGTCAGACCTATGTTCTCCAATTATGGAATAAAGTTAAGTATTACATCAACTACGTACTTTATTTGCTATATTAATTACATTGTAATGTTCCAGACCCCACGCCAGCCTGCGTGAGTTAAACGCGTGCCTTTCGGTTACCCGTCACTGTGGATTCGCTGCCTTGCCAGTCCACAACATCATGTTACTTTGTTTGATCGCAAGTAACCCAGAACTCTGTCAAAATCTCATTTTGTTACTGAATCTTCTATATGGTCCCAGCCGACGTCCACCTCATGTTCTATTATGTCGGAAGTAAGTTCCTCTCTCTAGTAGAGGCCTTCGGGGATTTGTTTCCAACTATTCTCTCTCTTCTCATAATTGATCGGTGGAATTAATTTCTCACTATTAATGTTAAAACTCATAGCTTTTCGTTTAAAATACACATATCTTTGCATTCAACGAAATAGTCTTCCTTCAGACTATCTCCTAATACAGAATGCAATATGCAGCTATTTACAGCCGTATTGACTGTTAATCGACCAAGACTGGTTTGAAAATAAGAGAGGTATTTTCAGAGACCGCAACAAGTCACAAAACTTGTTGACCACTTAAGTTATTTAATAAAGCAATATGTTTCGAGACATAAGTCTAGTATTCAAGCTACATTGGCAATACAACATTTAGCGGAAGTACACATAAATTTTAAAGTTGATTTGCGAGGCCCCGGCATGTGCTGTGGTCATGCCTGTAGATGTGGAACAGCTATTACGATGTCGTGTTTTAAGTTGTTGTTGTTGTGGTCTTCAGTCCTGAGACTGGTTTGCTGCAGCTCTCCATGCTACTCCATCCTATGCGAGAGTTTCCATCTCCAAGTAAATACTGCAACCTACAACTTTCTGGATCTGCCTAGCGTATTCATCTCTTGGTCTCCCTCTACGGATTTTACCCTCCACGCTTCTCTCCAATACTAAATTGGGGTCTCCGGATGCCTCAGAATGTGTCCTACCAAGCGATCTCTTCTTCTAGTCAGGTTGTGCCACAAATTCCTCTCCTCCCCAGTTCTATTCAGTACCTCCTCTTTAGTTACGTGATCTATCCACCTAAACTTCAGCATTCTTCTGGACCACAACATTCCGAAAGTTTCTATTTTCTTCTTGTCTAAACTATTTATCGTCTATGTTTCACTTCCACACATAGCTACACTCCATACAAATATTTTCAGAAGAGACTTCCTGACATTTAAATCTATACCAGATGTTAATAAATTTCTCTTCTTCGGAAACGCTTTCCATGCGATAGCCAGTCTATATTTTATATCCTCTCCACTTAGACCATTGTCAGTTACTTTGTTCCCAAATAGAAAATCTCATTTACTACTTTAAGTGTCTCATTTCCTAATTTAATTACCTAGCATCAACTGGCTTAATTCGACTACATTTCGTCATCCTCATTTAGCTTTTATTGATGTTCATCTTATATCCACCTTCCAAGACACCGTCCATTCCGTTCAACTGCTCTTCCAGGTCATTTGCAGTCTCTGACAGAATTAAAATGTTGTCGGCAAACCTCAAAGTTTTTATTTCTTCCCCACGGATTTTAATTCCTGCTCCAAATTTTTCTTTTATTTCATTAACTGCTTGCTCAGTATACAGGTCGAATAACATCGGGGACAGGCTACAGTCCTGTTTCACTCCCTTCTCAACCACCGTGCGAGCTAACATCCCAAAGACGTTCGAGCTCACATGCGGTTCCCCTTCGTGAAAATGTCTTGTGTCGAACTCGTCTAGGGGCTGAACCCCCCGTGTCGCATTACATGCCCTAACTTAGACACTTGTGACTGTTTGATGAAATTGTCTGGCTGATGGAAAGTTTGCGAAATTGTATGAAACATACAAAGTTAATATAACATATAATAACAGTGATAATAATATCAGGAACTAAATTAACGACCTATAAATGATGTAGGCCACACGGTTGCCATTTGGTTACAATAATGTTTATTCAGAAAGCAAACTAATAGCGAAAGTGGTTGTGTTTAAAGTTACTGTTGCACTCGAGCGCATATCCATTTGACACAGTTCGATCATTCACAAACTCATCACGAAATACAAGTCCAATACTCCAACTCGTTATCTACGCCAAAAGTTCACACCATGCGCGCGGTTGCTCACCGCTGAGGCAATGTCTCGCGATACCACACAACGAGAAATTCTCTAAGTAGTTTCACTTTCTAGCTGGCTAAAGACCGACTGTCCGCTTTCGCATCTCAATCCTAACCGCACCCTTTGCTGTCTAGACCAGAACTGCCCGTCTCCGGCCGCGTCTCCCGCTTGCCGAACATCGTCGCTCAACTGATTACTGCAGTTTCCTTCCCTCAAGCCGTCCGTCTGATGGGCTGCAGCTTATTCTACATTTTAATCAAAGCTTGACCACTTTCACGTTCAAAATAAAGTAACAATAATATTCATTAGATAATAAACCCTGGGCGGAGTGGCCGGCGGTTCTAGGCGCTACAGTCTGGAACCGAGCGACCGCTACGGTCGCAGGTTCGAATCCTGCCTCGGGCATGGATGTGTGTGGCGTCCTTAGGTTAGTTAGGTTTAATTAGTTCTAAGATCTAGGTGACTGATGACCTCAGAAGCTAAGTCGCATAGTGCTCAGAACCGAGCCCATAATAAACGTTAAATTCTTTTACATAAAACCAATACAATTTTCTTCTTAACTCTGGATGTCACGGCCAGTGGACTTATGGGAAAGTGCTTTCTGATGAATAAATGAAAAAAAAGTAACTATTAAGCACTAAGCTTTACACAAATATTCTGTTACTTAATGATTCAATAAGTTGTCATGTAGTCACCGTTCAATGTGTTTTGTGCGGAGGAAATGATCTGATGCTTAACTGAAAATAATGATAATTTAAATTTACTATATATTTTAAACAAATAAAGTTACCGAGTTGATATTTACAACATTTGTCGTTTTAATGATGCGCTTTTACATGAAATGTCGTTCGTTAATATCGATCAAAGCGTTAAGATTTTAGCATTCACGTCTTTGTTCTTTTTAATTTCACTTTAAGAGTAAATCCTGAACTCTTATAGATGTGATCAATATTCAAATTTTTTTGGGATCACCACGAAAATATAAGAAAGATGGAAGGTTAAAATTACTGTGGCTTCGTTCCACGAATTACTACAGTCTTAAATAGTTTCCATAAATGTTTCCATTTATGGTCCATCTTAAGGTCCGCCATATTTACTGCTACGCCTCTCTGATCACGGCCAATAAATTGCGGTTGATGAAGTCAACAACCGGCCATGCCGTTCCTCCTGTAGGATTGCTCAGGCTGGGAGAAGTGACCCTCACGCGTCTTCGTTTTGGACATTGTCCTCTCACACATAGTTTTCTATTACGGCGTGAGGATCCCCCGTTTTGTGATGCTTGTGGTGTGCACATCTCTGTCCGGCACATTTTAACAGACTGCACTTCATACCGTGATGCAAGCGCAGAAGCGCAAGTTGATGGGGATCTGCCTTGTGTTTTAGCTAATGATGAGACGTGTGTGTCTAGGGTTTTAAAGTTTTGTGATGTGTCTGCATTCTGGCCTAAACTTTTAGGCTGGAGGTTTTAGTTTATTGGAAAGTGGCTGGCTCCTACCTTCTTTCCTTGCGGTCAGCCGGCCACTTCCATCTGCTATATTGTTTTAGCTCCTTCTACTACTTTCTCCTTGTGTTGTCCATGTCTTAACAGCTGACGGCATGCTTCGTCCCACGTTTCGGTGTGGGTAGGCACATATTTTTCCAAGCTTGTTACCTGTGTTTTACGTTCTGTTTTATCTTACTGTTCTGAGTATTTTCTTGACACTCGTCTCAATCTGTTACTGAGCTGGCGCCGAAGGCCTTGCTGTCACGCGCCCATACAATCCTCTCCATCATCATCATCCCTGGTCACAAACAGCTGCTATGGGGTTTCCGTATGACGTAGGTTCTCGCCTGTCACACTCCCTCATCACAGCGCTTAGACCTGATCAGCGTGGCCTCATTCAGTGCTACAGACGGCCGTGGACTTTCTCCATCTCGTGGTGAATCTCTGCGCTCTTTGTGGCACACGGACCTGTACGATAGGATTCGTTTCACAATTCCCTTGAAGGCTGTCTCTTTCGGACATATACTTAAATGAAAGCGAAATGCTCGTTAACTCACAACTGCTCCCCTTCCATGCCTCTCGACTCTTATAACTGCCATCAGTACAAATTGTAAATAGGCTTTCGCTCCCTGTATTTTACCCCTGCCACCTTCAGAATTTGAAAGAGAGTATTCCAGTTAACATTGTCAAAAGCTTTCTCTAAGTCTACAAATGCTAGAAATATAGGTTAGCCTTTCCTTAATCTAAGATAAGTCGCATTGCCTCATTGTAACAGCAGTTCTACGGAATCCAAACTGATCTTCCCCCAAGATCAGCTTCTACCAGTTGCTCCATTTGTTTGGAAAGAGTTCGTTTTAGTATTTTGCATCCGTGACTTATTAAACTGATAGTTCTGTAATTTTCACACTTGTCAACGCCTGCTTTCATTGCGGTTGGAATTACTACATTCTTCTTGAAATCTAAGGATATTTCACCTGTCCCATACATCCTGCTCACCAGATGGTAGACGTTTGTCATGGCTGACTCTCCAAAGTCTATCAGTAGTTCTAATGGAATGTTGTCTACACCCGAGGGCTTTGTTTCGACATAGATCTTTCAGCGCTCTGTCAAATTCTTCATGCAGTATCATGCCTCCAATTTCATCTGCATATACGTCCTCTTCCATTTCCATAATATTTCCCTCAAGTAAATCGCACAATATACTCCCCCCTTCCACCTGAGCTCTTGATATTCTTTCCTCCAAAAGTCTCTTTAATTTTACTGTATCTATCTTATCCATAGTAATATACAACTCTATATCCTTATATTTGTTCTCTAGCCATACCTGCTTAGTCAGTTTTCTATCATGTTTTTGAGACGTTTGTATCCCTTTCGCCTGCTGCATTTAATACATTTTCAAAATTTTCTCCTTTCATCAACCGAATTCAATATTTCTCCCGTTACCCAAGGATTTCTACCAGCCATCGTTTTTCAGCTCCTTGATCCTCTGCTGCCTTCACTATCTCATCTCTCAAAGCTACCCATTCTTCTTCTACTGTATTTCTTTCTTTTGTTCTTGTTCCCTAATGCTCTCTCTGAAACTCTCTACAACCTTTGGTTCTTTCAGTTTACCCAGGTCCCATTTCCTTAAATTCCTACCTTTTTGCAGTTTCTTTAGTTTTAATGTACAGTTCATAATCAATAAATTTTGGTCAGAGTTCACATCTTCCCTTGGAAGTGTCATACAGCTTTAAAGCTAGTTCCTAAATCTCTGTCTTACCATTATATAATCTATCTGAAACCTTCCAGTGTCTTCAGGCCTCTTCCACGTACAAAACTTGAATTCATAATTCTTAAACCAAGCGTTAGGTATGATTAAGTTATTCTCTGTGCAAAATTCTACCAGGTGGCTTCCTCTTTCATTCGTTACCTCCATTCCATATTTACCTACTACTTTTCCGTCTGTTCCTTTGCCTACTATCGAATTCCAGTCCCCCACGGCTATTAAATTTTCGTCTCTCTTATCTGAATAATTTCTTTTATTGTATCACATTTTTCAATCTCTTCATCATCTGTGGAGCTAGCTGGCATTTAAACATGTACTACTTTGGTAGGCGTGGGCTTAGTGTCTATCTTGGCAACAATAATGCTTTCACTATGATGTTCGTAGTAGCTTATCAGCGCTCCTAGTTTTTTATTCATTGTTAAACCTACTCCTGCATTACCCTTATTTGATTTTGTATTTATAACCCTGTATTCACCTGACCAGAAGTGTAGCTCCTCCTGCCCCCGAACTTTACTAATTTCCACTACATGTAACTTTAGCCTATCCATTTCCCTTATTAATTTTTCTAACGTACATGCTGAATTAAGCGATATGACATTCCACGCTCCGATTCGTAGAACCCCAATTGTCTTCCTCCTGATAACGACGTTCTCCTGAGTAGTCCCCTCCCGGGGATCCGAATGGGGGACTCTTTTATTTTCGTAGTATTTTACCCGAGAGGACGCCACCATCATTAAACCATACAGTAAATCTGCATGCCCTCGGGAAAAATTAAAGCCGTTGCTTCCCCTTGCTTTCAGCCGTTCGCAGTACTATCATAGGAAGGCCAGTTAGTTAATGTTACAAGGCTGTATCAGCCAGTCATTCAGACTGTGGCCCCTGAAACTGCTGAAAAGGCTGCTGCTCCTTTTCAGGAACCACACGTTGCTCTGGCCTCTCAACAGATACCCCTCCGTTGTTGGTGCACCTAATCTACGACTATCTACATCGCTGAGGCACGCAAGCCTCCCCACCAACGACAGGGTCCATGGTTCATGGGGGCCTGTTTTAAAAATCTTTTGCAAATTTTTGTACGGTTTCAAAACTGTGAACAGTGATTAGTAAGTTTCAAGGAGCCATAGCAATGAAGGTGACAGAACACGCCGCAAGAAAACAGCCATGTCTTGTGAACAAACATGACGCCAGTACATGCCACATCTCGACAAAACAACAGTAATATCATTGCGTATGGCCACTGTGGTCTATAGGTACTGTTTGTACCTCTAAACCTGTTACTTCCTTAAATAATTTAAGTAGTCAATAAATTTTGCGACTCGTAGTGGTCTCTAAAAACTGTTTTCAACATGGGGCCCCATTTGACTAATTATGTAAGTAGGCAACGTTTCAGAATTCCAGACGTCACACGTTTACATCGCAGCGCCCGTAGTATAAGCGGCAAGCGGCAAGAGAGCTTTTCTCTGAACTCTTACTTCAGATCACTATGCAAATAATTTAGTGACGTTCCGTATTAATAACTACATATGGCTATACCAGGTGGGTTCAACAAGGGAGAAAGTACCCTGCTTCGATTCATCCGACGATTTAATTAACTTCACCGTCCGTTTGTTGTCCCAAACTCGTGGTCTAGTGGCTAGCGTTGCAACCTCTGGATCACGGGGTCCCGGGTTCGATTCACGAACGTGTTGAGGATATTCTCCGCACTGGGAGTATGTGTCTGTGTTGTCCTCATCATTTCATCATCGTTCATGAAAGTGGTGAGATTGGACAGTGTAACATGTGGGAATTTGTACGGGCGTTAATAACCGGGCAGTTGAGCACCCTACAAACAAACAATCATCATCGTCCCATTGTTCTGATTTAGTTTTGTTGCCAGACAAAATCTGTGAACCGAAACTTTACGTACACATTGATAACAGAGTTTCTTTACAGTGTGCTCCACGATTTTATGTTTTTCTGCAAGCGGGTTTTGAGTTAAAAAATACGGCAGCTTCTATGTCTGTGGTTTTTTAGCCTTCTGCCCGAAGAGTGGTCTGATTCATCTCTCCTCACGTGTATACTCTCTGCAGATCTCTTCATCTCAGCATAGCTATTAGCATCACGTACCTCAGTTTTTCATTGATTTTCTTCTACAGTGTTGTCTCCCCATTTTCCTCCCCATTGTCAAATAAACTGTTAGTTCACGGCTCAGGATGCTTCATTTCACTGTACTATCACAGAATCAAGTTGTGTGGTAAGCTTTTTCCTCCAACATTTGGTTCATAATCTCTTCATCAGTTACACCTACTCGGCAAGTTGTGTCATCAGCTCTTTCCTCCACCATTTGATGCAGTATCTCTGCATCAGTTATTTCTAAACAAGCGTCAGTGGTTGCCGATAATATTCCATTCATTTACTGTGAAGGGGCAAAATGTACTTTCCTAAGGGCTCTGTACTCTACATATCCTGCCTCATCTTATTCTCAAGATGCCTACGGAGAATCTCTGACCTACATCTACATGCACATTCCGCAAGCCACCGTACGGTTCTTGGCGAAGGGTACCCTGTAGTATTACTAGTCGTTCCCCATGCCGCTCCACCCACAAATAGAACGAGAGAAAAAAACCGTCTAGATGTCTCCCTACGAGACGTCCTTATACGAAATCATTCTGCAGTCACCTTCAAATACCGGTTCTCTAAATGTTATCAGTAGAGTTCCTCCAAAGGAACGTCGCCTTCCCTACAGAGATTCCCATTTGAATTTCCGAACGTGTTGTTCGAACTTAGCGGTAACAGATCTATCAGCCCGCTTCTAACTGATTCGATGTCTTCTTTTAACCTGACCTGACGCGGATCCCAAACACAGATAGTACTCAAGAACGGGACGCACTAGTGGCTTATATGCGGTCTCCATTACAGATTAACCACAAGTTCCTAAATTTCTCCCAGTAAACCGAAGTCGACCATTCGCCTTCCCTATTACAATCCTTACGTGCTCATTCCGTTTCACATTGCTCTGCAAAGTTGCTAGTAGAGATTTAATCGTCGTGACTGCGTTAAGCAGCTTGCTACCAATAGTGTATTCGAATATTACCGACTTGTTTTTCCTACTCGTCTGCATTAACTTACATTTTTGTACGTTTAGAGCTAGCTGCTATTCATTACATCAACTAGAAATTTAGTCTAAGTCATCTTGTATAGTCATCTTGTATCCTCCTACACGCATTCAACGGCGACATCTTCCCGTATACCACAGCATCATCAGCAAACAGCCTCAGATTGCTGCCTACACTCTACGACAGATCAGTTTTATACATAGAAAATAACAGCAATCACATCACACTTCCCTGTGGAACTCCTGACGGTACCCTTGTCTCTGATGGTGACAGTACTCGCAGCCGGCCGCTGTGGTCTAGCGAATCTAGGCGCTAAGTCCGGAACCGCGCGTCTGCTACGGTCGCAGGTCCGAATCCTGCCTCGAGCATGGATGTGTGATGTCCTTAGGTTAGTTAGGTTTAAGTAGTGTAAGTTCTAGGGGACTGATGACCACAGCAGTTAAGTCCCATAGTGCTCATAGCCATTTGAACCATTGACAGTACTCACATGGTATCAACACGCAGTCGGAGATAGCAGATGGCAGGAGCAATCGTTGTATTTAGAAAATGTCGTCAAAAATACTACGTTAAATACCGAATCTTAATATTTTCTTTAAATACTGAAATATGTATCTCACACAAATTCGTTGTGATCATTTAATAGTTAAAATGGGACTTTTCGTTCGGGGAAATTTTGATTCTAATTCTTGAGTGATGTCCAATGACTTTCTTCATGAATTGTGTGCAACAATTTCAAAATTTCGTCAACGTTCACGATACTATATTTTTCCTTGTCAGGATGATGTCACATGGCTAAATTATTACTTTTGTATATCTATCTCTTCAGTGGTTATTGTTGTTGTTGTTGTTGTGGTCTTCAGTCCTCAGACTGGTTTGATGCAGCTCTCCATGCTACTCTATCCTGTGCAAGCTTCTTCATCTCCCAGTACTTACTGCAACCTACAGCCTTCTGAATCTGCCTAGTGGTCTCCCTCTGCGTTTTTTTCCCTCCACGCTGCCCTCCAATGCTAAATTTGTGATCCCTTGATGCCTTATAACATGTCCTACCAACCGGTCCCTTCTTCTTGTCAAGTTGTGCCACAAAGTCCTCTTCTCCTCAATTCTATTCAATACCACCTCATTAGTTATGTGATCTACCCATATAATCTTCAGCTTCTTCAGTAGCATCACATTTCGAAACCTTCTAGTCTCTTCTTGTCCTAACTATCTATCGTCCACGTTTCACTTCTATACATGGATACACTCCATACAAATACTTTCAGAAACGACTTCCTGACACTTAAATCTATACTCGATGTTAACAAATTTCTCTTCTTCAGAAACACTTTCCTTGCCATTGCCAGTCTACATTTTATGTCCTCTCTACTTCGACCGTCATCAGTTATTTTGCTCCCCAAATAGCAAAATTCATTTACTACGTTAAGTGTCTCATTTCCTAATCTAATTCCCTCAGCATCACCCGACTTAATTCGACACATTGCATTATCCTCCTTTTGCTTTTGTTGATGTTCATCTTATATCCTCCTTTCAAGACACTGTCCACTACGTTGAACTGCTCTTCCAAGTCGTTTACTGTCTCTGACAGAATTACAATGTCATCTGCGAACCTCAAAGTTTTTATTTCTTCTCCATGGATTTTAGTACCTACTCCGAATTTTTCTTTTGTTTCCTTTACTGCTTGCTCAATATACAGATTGAATAATATCGGGGGTAGGCTACAACCCTGTCTCACTCCGTTCCCAACCGCTGCTTCCCTTTCACGCCCCTCGACTCTTATAACTGCCATCTGGTTTCTGTACAAATTGTAAATAGCCTTTCGCTCCCTGTATTTTACCCCTGCCACCTTTAGAATTTGAAAGAGAGTATTCCAGTCAACATTGTCAAAAGCTTTCTTTAAGTCTACAAATACTAGAAATGTAGGTTTGCCTTTCCTTAATCTTTGTTCTAAGGTAAGTCTTAGAGTCAGTATTGTCTCACGAGTTCCAATATTTCTATGGAATCCAAAGTGATCTTTCACGAGGTCGGCTTCTAGCAGTTTTTCCATTCGTCTGTAAAGAATTCGTGTTAGTATTTTGTAACTGTGACTTATTAAACTGATAGTTCGATAATTTTCACATCTGTCATCACCTGCTTTCTTTGGGATTGCAATTATTATATTCTTCTTTAAGTATCAGGGTATTTCTCCTGTCTCATACATCTTGTTCACCAGATGGTAGAGTTTTGTCAGGACTGGCTCTCCTAAGGCCGTCAGTAGTTCTAATGGAATGTTGTCCACTCCTGGGGCCTTGTACCAACGTAAATACCTGTTTGTTCTATGTATTCTTCTTGCAGTCTTGATACAGGATTTTATAAACTCTATCTGTGCAGTGATACAGGGTGGGTACAGCGACACTGGCAGAGTGACAGCTTTCGGTCCATGGTGAGTAGTCTCGATCCAAGTGCACATAAGCATACGTGTGGAAGAAAATCCCAGTCACAATAGCACCCAGCGGACACGTCACATGTTCCCCACAAAGCGCATTTAAAGGATTTTTCACAGTTTAACCGTCTGCACCAATTTCTTTACAGTTACTAAGGTCCATCCAGATATGGGTGAGGCCACAAACTTGGAGAATGAATAAAACTAATCATTAGCTTTGCTCATGGAGGAGCGCTCATTAAAATCAGGGAACAATCCAACTCACAATCAGCTCGTCTTCATGTTAATGACCTTCTAATCTATATTGAGATCACCATACATCTACTTCAGACACACTGAAATACCAGGTTAAAGCAGTATATGTGGGAATCGCTTTCTTGTCATAAGGTTTACAATAATTTTTCTGCTTGAGATTCAGGCCCTCCTGGAAAGGATTCACTTGTGACAAATGCAACTTTTAACACCTCCGATTTATTTCGACCGACCTGATCTGATCGAATAGCAGCCCAATAATTATTATTAATGTGACCGTCTACCTAATGGGGCTGGCAATCGGAATTGACTGCTACGGAAGCTGTTACTTTCCAGTTCGTCCTTCTCAAATGCTGTAATAATGAAATGTCTGGTAACAAGAAAAACACCAACACAGTTTCACTAATTATGAACCTATATTCGTCTCAAAAACACAAAAAGGAGGAGACAGCCACTGCCTTCGTCATACATATCTAAATACGGCTAATCTCAGTACAGGCTTTTCTTAATTTTTCATTATCGTCACACGCTAATCCATCACTGCAATCCAACACTGCAATCCAACACTGCAATCCAACACTGCAATCCAACACTGCAATCCAAAAGTGATGCCGGCGCGGTAGACGCGAAACCAAAATATCGGCACTAGAAATATCACTGATCACTCTCGTAATTATACTTCTTCACTTTCCCGATATTATTCTAGCACAAAGGGGTTAAACCACGACGATGGCAACTCCCTTTGTCGTTAAAGCCTTGCATTTCAACAACTGGCCTCCGCACACCTCTACCCGCAACATGGCAACTGACTCAACTCACACTCGCTCTCGCAACACGGCACAATCGATTGTTCGCCCTATCGACCTGTGCCGAGTGCAAATTCATAGTAAGGGCCTACGGACCCCTTACAAACTTCAGTATCCGTCTAGTATTAGTCTGACTCACAAGTAAAGTCAACGGCGTTACAAATTTCAATATCTCCCCTGACCTCTTAAATCACGGTAGCATTTTCTCTGTTACTTTGTCTGATCCTCCTGCTTCCGAAGCGAAAATTCTCAACACAAACCTTGCCCTCCGGAAGAAATGAGATCGCATGCCTTCCTGCGTTGTACCGTCGCTCCGTACGTTTGTGAGCGAGACTCATGCTTTTAGGCGCTCTCCTCCTCCTTTCTGTAAAGTGCACGGTCTCGGCGCTGACAGGAGGCAGGTCATTTATGCTCCAAAAGTCGGAGAGAGAGATCCTCGGTTTGAAAGAGAACATGGGAGCGGCCGGTGCCTCTTTGTGGGTCTTTTCAATGCCAGTGTGAAATGCGTATGTTCACCATGGTTCGATGCATCTCATCTCGTATGGTCATCCTTGATAGTACTCGATTAGGGTCTCCGCTAAGGATGGATTGGAGTAGTATGGGGTGGTTGTCGTGAGCCGATTTCCTGTCTCAAAGTAAAAGGTCAGAAAGCCTCCCTAAGTAATTCCTGTGGCACATTGTCGGTAACAATGACTCTACATGAATATCTCGAATATGGTCTCCAATGCTCAAACACCTGCGTGTCTCCTGGTCCCCTGCATTGGGATCAGCCAAAAAAAGCGTGTAGACGCATCTACTCTCACCAAGATGTAGCGGTTGCCTTCACGTGAACAGGGGAAGGAACCCACGTAATCCACATATATCCTTTCGGTAGGGTGATTAGTTACCTCCGGTGCCAGCAACCCTTGCCATGGCCAGATCTCGATGTACACACCTTACTCGCCCCAACCACACGACACATTTCTTAATCCATACCCTTCCACGAGAAACTATCTTCTACTGTCAACACGCCTAAATGTTCTCCTACAGGTGTTTCATAATAATACTTGAAAACACCGGGTATTAACTCCCTCGACAACGGTATTTCGTGTCCACGCTTCCCGCTTGAAGAACGACACACCAGGTCCCCTCTTAGGAAATATGGTTTCATTCCCTCACCTCAGCGAATCAGCTGCTTAATTTCCCTAAGCTGTGGATCGGTGAACTGCCACACACCCCACCACTACACCACATCACAGAAAAGCATTAGGCGCTCTGAGAACATAGCACTGACTAATTCCTCTGGTCCTTCATGTTCAACGTTGTCTTCGACGAGAAACTTCTCATACCAGAACATTCGACTCAACCCGTCAGCAACTGTGTCCTACGAACCACAGATATGCTTTACAGTGAACTTAAACGCTGGTAGCCGCACCGCCCATCGCGATAGGCGCGTCCCGTACCCTGCGAGCGCTTCAGCACGTAACTTGGGGCCTGGTTATCGGTTTCGACCTAAAAAGGGGCCACTGGTTGAGGTATGTGCAGAATTTATCGGTAGTAAACAATAGAGCTAACGTCTCCAGCTAATAACAGAACTTTTCGCTTCGAGGCTGGTCGCGGGCTCGAAGTGTAGGCGATGAGGAACCTCCTGCCTAGGTGTTCCTGCAAAAGCACGACGGCCACCCCGGTTTCGGACGCATCAGTTTGAACGATAAACTCCTGATTAAAGTCCAGCATCGCTAGCATGGGTATATCCGCTATCGACGCCCTATAAGTCCTTCAAATGCCGCCTGGTGGGAGGGTCCCCATTCGAATCTCCTGCCTGTCTTCCTGAACCTATTAACTGGTGCGTCAAGATAGGCAAATTAAGGAAGAATTTATGACATACCGTCATATATACCGGGCCACGTTTTTGACAATTCTAGGTGGGCAACACGAATGGATGACGTACGTACGACGTTAGTTAATGCGAACACGTTTCTCCTAAACGAGGTGCCCCAGGAAGAAAATTTAGGGCTGAGCGAGTTTACTTTCGATGCCTTAACTGGACCCCAGGTGTCTGAGGCGACTGATGGATTAAATTTCAGTCAAAAATTTCACTAAAATCATAAGGTCGTCCAAGTAATGGTATGGTCAATGAAATTTAAGGGCTGTAGTACTCTATTCAGTAACCAGGAAATCACAGTAGCTTCTATCGACTAGCCAAACGTAACCCGGTTGTTTTCATAGAGGTGTCAGTAGGTAATGAGCACGGTTACCAGCTTGCACACTTCAGTCAGAGGAATCTGGCTATATGCCTAATTATGGTCGAGGGTGGTCGACACTCTTCTCTTTTGGAACCACGCAAAACAGAAGTGGAGGTCGGGCAAAGGAATAGATCGCAGCACCAGCTTCTTGTTAAGCTCCCTATTTCCCCCAACTGGTCACTCCTCCTTGCCCCTCCCGCACTAGGAATTCGGGAGAGGTGTAAGGCTACTTGGACAGCTTAACCGCGTCCCCGTCCACTATCTTATCATTTTCAGCCGTAAGTTGTCTCATCCGGTTGGTGATAATCGGTATTGGAGCCCCTCACTGGGATCTTACCTGTTAACTCGATTTCATATTGCTGTCCCCGCATCTGGCCCAGGCAATGAACAAAACAACACGAAATTCTTCACATAGCTCCTTAACCTTACGGGCTAGATCCGGCTCCGGATGCTGGGGTCTCCTCCACTCGCAACTTCTGAAGCCCTTTCTCTCCCCTCCTCCTGAAAAAAGGAGAAGAGGTGGCGCCCATTAACGAACCCAAAATAAAACTTACCTTGCCTCCTACCCAATGAATGAAATCGGATCAGCACACTAGGGCCACGCTCCCACCAACCTCGACACTAACTTGCAAGTAAAATTCTGTATAGTAGTCTTCGAACGAACGCTGTCCGATAACACGATTTTCCCCCAATTAGCCACCTTAGTTCGTTCTTCGGGGCAATCAAGATAAGGTAACTCTCAGACAAGCTTTTCATCTGTATATCAAGTCACTCTTTTTTTTTTTTTTTTTTTTTTTTTTTTTTTTTTTTTTTTTGTCATCAGTCTACTGACTGGTTTGATGCGGCCCACCACGAATTCCTTTCCTGTCCTAACCTCTTCATCTCAGAGTAGCACTTGCAACCTACGTCCTCAATTCTTTGCTTGACGTATTCCAATCTCTGTCTTCCTCTACAGTTTTTGCCCTCTACAGCTCCCTCTAGTACCATGGAAGTCATTCCCTCATGTCTTAGCAGATGTCCTATCATCCTGTCCCTTCTCCTTATCAGTGTTTTCCGCATATTCCTTTCCTCTCCGATTCTGCGTAGAACCTCCTCATTGCTTACCTTATCAGTCCACCTAATTTTCAACATTCGTCTATAGCACCACATCTGAAATGCTTCGATTCTCTTCTGTTCCGGTTTTCCCACAGTCCATGTTTCACTACCATACAATGCTGTACTCCAGACGTATATCCTCAGAAATTTCTTCCTCAAATTACGGCCGGTATTTGATATTAGTAGACTTCTCTTGGCCAGAAATGCCTTTTTTGCCATAGCGAGTCTGCTTTTGATGTCCTCCTTGCTCCGTCCGTCATTGGTTATTTTACTTCCTAGGTAGCAGAATTCCTTAACTTCATGGACTTCGTGACCATAAATCCTGATGTTAAGTTTCTCGCTGTTCTCATTTCTCCTACTTCTCATTACCTTCGTCTTTCTCCGATTTACTCTCAAACCATACTGTGTACTCACTAGACTTCATTCCGTTCAGCAAATCATTTAATTCTTCTTCACTTTCACTCAGGATAGCAATGTCATCAGCGAATCGTATCATTGATATCCTTTCACTTTGTATTTTAATTCCACTCCTGAACATTTCTTTTATTTCCATCATTGCTTCCTCGATGTACAGATTGAAGAGTAGGGTCGAAAGTCTACAGCCTTGTCTTACACCCTTCTTAATACGAGCACTTCGTTCTTGATCGTCCACTCTTATTATTCCCTCTTGGTTGTTGTACATATTGTATATCTCCCGTCTCTCCCTATAGCTTACCCCTACTTTTTTCAGAATCTCGAACAGCTTGCACCATTTTATATTGTCGAACGCTTTTTCCAGGTCGACAAATCCTATGAAAGTGTCTTGATTTTTCTTTAGTCTTGCTTCCATTATTAGCCGTAACGTCAGAATTGCCTCTCTCGTCCCTTTACTTTTCCTAAAACCAAACTGATCGTCACCTAGCGCATTCTCAATTTCCTTTTCCATTCTTCTGTATATTATTCTTCTAAGCAGCTTCGATGCATGAGCTGTTAAGCTGACTATGCGATAATTCTCGCACTTGTCAGCTCTTGCCGTCTTCGGAGTTGTGTGGATGATGCTTTTCCGAAAGTCAGATGGTATATCGCCAGACTCATATATTCTACACACCAACGTGAATAGTCGTTTTGTTGCCACTTCCCCCAATGATTTTAGAATTTGTGATTGAATGTTATCCATCCCTTCTGCCTTATTTGACCGTAAGTCCTCCAAAGCTCTTTTAAATTCCGATTCTAATACTGGATCCCCTTTCTCTTCTAAATCGATTCCTGTTTCTTCTGCTATCACATCAGACAAATCTTCACCCTCATAGAGGCTTTCAATGTATTCTTTCCACCTATCTGCTCTCTCCTCTGCATTTAACAGTGGAATTTCCGTTGCACTCTTAATGTTACCACCGTTGCTTTTAATGTCACCAAAAGTTGTTTTGACTTTCCTGTATGCTGAGTCTGTCCTTCCGACAAACATATCTTTTTCGATGTCTTCACATTTTTCCTGCAGCCATTTCGTCTTAGCTTCCCTGCACTTCCTATTTATTTCATTCCTGAGCGACTTGTATTTCTGTATTTCTGATTTTCCCGGAACATATTTGTACTTCCTCCTTTCATCAATCAACTGAAGTATTTCTTCTGTTACCCATGGTTTCTTCGCAGCTACCTTCTTTGTACCTATGTTTTCCCTCCCAACTTCTGTGATGGCCCTTTTTAGAGATGTCCATTCCTCTTCAACTGTACTGCCTACTGCGCTATTCCTTATTGCTGTATCTATAGCGTTAGAGAACTTCAAACGTATCTCGTCATTCCTTAGTACTTCCGTATCCCACTTCTTTGCGTATTGATTCTTCCTGACTAATGTCTTGAACTTCAGCCTACTCTTCATCACTACTATATTGTGATCTGAGTCTATATCTGCTCCTGGGTACGCCTTACAATCCAGTATCTGATTTCGGAATCTCTGTCTGACCATGATGTAATCAAATTGAAATCTTCCCGTATCTCCCGGCCTTTTCCAAGTATACCTCCTCCTCTTGTGATTCTCGAACAGGGTATTCGCTATTACTAGCTGAAACTTGTTACAGAACTCAATTAGTCTTTCTCCTCTTTCATTCCTTGTCCCAAGCCCATATTCTCCTGTAACCTTTTCTTCTACTCCTTCCCCTACAACTGCATTCCAGTCGCCCATGACTATTAGTTTTTCATCCCCCTTTATATACTGCATTACCCTTTCAATATCCTCATACACTTTCTCTATCAGTTCATCTTCAGCTTGCGACGTCGGCAAGTATACCTGAACTATCGTTGTCGGTGTTGGTCTGCTGTCGATTCTGATTAGAACAACCCGGTCACTGAACTGTTCACAGTAACACACCCTCTGCCCTATTCATAACGAATCCTACACATGTTGTACCATTTTCTGCTGCTGTTGATATTACCCGATACTCATCTGACCAGAAATCCTTGTCTTCCTTCCACTTCACTTCACTGACCCCTACTATATCTAGATTGAGCCTTTGCATTTCCCTTTTCAGATTTTCTAGTTTCCCTACCACGTTCAAGCTTCTGACATTCCTCGCCCCGACTCGTAGAACGTTATCCTTTCGTTGATTATTCAATCTTTTTCTCATGGTAACCTCCCCCTTGGCTGTCCCCTCCCGGAGATCCGAATGGGGGACTATTCCATAATCTTTTGCCAATGGAGAGATTATCATGACACTTCTTCAATTACAGGCCACATGTCCTGTGGATACACGTTACGTGTCTTTAATGCAGTGGTTTCCATTGCCTTCTGCATCCTCATGTCGTTGATCATTGCTGATTCTTCCGCCTTTAGGGGCAATTTTTCCACCCCTAGGACAAGAGAGTGCCCTTAACCTCTATCCGCTCCTCCGCCCTCTTTGACAAGGCCATTGGCAGAATGAGGCTGACTTCTTACGCCGGAAGTCTTCGGCCACCAATGCTGATTATTTATCAAAATTTAGGCAGTGGCGGGGATCGAACCCGGGACCGAAGACGTTTTGATTATGAATCAAAGATGCTACCCCCTTTTTTTATTGAACAAACTAAAAGTACATATATATTCCCTATGCAAGAGTTCTTCAAGGTACCATTGAAACATATACAAATGACTGTTAGTTAAACAAAAAAAATATTAAAAAGAAAAACATTAAATATAACAAAATATAACATATTCTATCTTCTTCCTTTTTTTAAGTTTGTTTTTTGTTTTTGGTCGATGCAGGAGAACGTGGATAAGGGTGTTGCATCATGTGACAGGTAGGCATGGTACACCCCAACTTTGAGGGGGTCTAGGAAGACGCTGCGGAGAAAACCGGCAAAAGTTTGTCGGTAAGATGGTTTTCGGGTGAGGGTGCTATGCGCGGTCACAACTTTGTGCCAGAAGTCAAGGACTGTTTGCGGACCATTCTGAAAGAGGTATTCTAAAGCCGATCCTCGAAACCATATTAGGGTATGGTGCTTAGCAAGAGGATAGTGAAATGTCTGGGGCAACAACAGGAAATCCGGGGTTACCGTCGTTGGCGGGGCACGGAGGTAAAAGCCCACGATTCGCTGGATGAGGAGCCATACGTTTTGTTTCAGGGGGCACGTAAGACGGTGCTCGTCGGTGTCTTCGAATTGATAGTCAGGGCAGAGTGGGGAGGTGGCCAGTCCTGTGCGATAAAGTCGACTATTAGTCGGGAATTTTCCATAGACTAAAACATACCAGAGTGCAGACACAGACGACGGTAAAAAGGGTGCATGAACACACCCCCAAACCGTGCGCCAGTTAATGTCAGGATGCTGTAGCACCATGGGGTCGCAAGGGTTGGACAGCATAAACAAACGATAATAATCTTTTGTACAGGGGGGAACTGGTGACTGGAAGATCGGCCCGAACGTAGCTGAGTCCAATGAAACAATTGGCGACGTGGTACAATAATGGAGAAATAGGAGCCACATTGATCGGCGGATCGAGAGAAGCTGGTCGGAGGATATCTAAGAGACTGCGTGTTAAGGACGGGACCGGCCCCTGCCAATGCCGCAACGGAGTGTGGACAAAGAGTGCAGAAGATCGTGCCCGCATGTTGACGAGTCCGAGGCCACCTTTTGCTGGAGGCAGTGTTAGAGTGTTGTAGCGGACTTTGAAAAGTGCCCCTGCTGACACGAAATATCCAAAGGCTGATTGGATGCGGCGGCCAAGGAGTAACGGCATTGGGAGGATCTGGGCGACGTGTACCAGTTCAGGGGCGACATACATGTTGACATAGGACACATGTTGGAGTTGTTTTAAGTTACGGTGCACTTGACGGCGGACATGGTGCCGAATCGACTGCAAAAGCCGCCGGTAAGCCAGGGCCACTGTGTGGTGTGTGGAGCTCGTAAATTCGATACCCAAGTAACGAAGGGTGGGACTGACTGGGAGTGGGGTCGGCACCATAGCCGGGAGGCCGCGCCCAATGTGCACCATAGTTGATTTACGGACATTAAGAATGCTACCAGAAAGACGTCCATACTGGTGGATCCATTAGATGGCGTCATTGAGTTCCGTGGAGGAGCAGGTGAGAAAGAGGAAATCGTCCGCATAAGCCCTACAGTGAAAGGTGTAGTCGCGCAAAGTGAGGCCCTGCAGTATAGAGGTAAGTCCAGTGATGAGGGGCTCAAGTGCAATGGCATACAGTAAAGTAGACATAGGGCATCCTTGACGCACAGAACGGCGTATAGGAATCGGTCCTACAAGCCTCCCATTGACTTGTATCATCGAGACCGTGGGAAGTAGTAACCGGCGAATGGCATCGACAAAAAGCAATCGGAACGCCATACGTGTCGCCACCATGAGGAGGAATGGGTGTCGAACGCGATCAAAGGCACTCGTGAAATCGACGGATACCAGTGCTGCACAAAGGCGAGAAACCGACGCCAGTGCAATGAGGTCACGGCATTCTGCTATGGCTGTTTGTAAGGTGGCCCCACAACCACGTGCAGTCTGCTCAGGTGAAAGGACCGTAGGTAAGACGGTGCGTATGCGCGCTGCTAAGAGGCATGGATAGATTTTATAGTCTGCATTCAGTAGAGTAAGGGGGCGATATGCAGAGACATGAGACCCTCCCTTCGGTTTAGGTACAGGTAGAAGAATGCCAGTGACGAATTCAGGTGGAATTGGGAAGGACGGAGTAAAGACTTCCTGAATCATTTCCGTCCAGCGAGGAAGCATTAACGTGGTGAACGCCCGGTAAAACTCCACTGGGAGACCATCTGGTCCGGGTGATTTGTTCTTGGCCCCTTTCTTGATTGCATCTACCACCTCTTCTGCGGTGATTGCAGACATCATGGACGTTGACTCCGCTACGGTGAGGGTCCGATCAGGGGAAGGACGGAGATCATCAGGAATGGGCGTCGCCATCGGTTCGTCATCATAAAATTGGCGATAGTGTTCAGCAAAGGCAGACACCACTGCCGCCTGTGTGGTGTGGTGAACATCATCGGAGGTCGTGATGTTGGGGACGAAAAGTCGACGTCGACGACTATGGTCGGATGCGGCATGGATTGTGGATGGGGTTTCGTCGTGGATGAGGTCTTGTCGTCGGGAACGCACCACGACACCATGCAGTCGTCCACGTTGAAGAGAGACGAGACGAGCTTTAGTACGCTGTCGTTCCTTATGGGTGTCAGGTGATGGATGGAGCGCATCGAGCTCACGGAGGACGGCGTAGTGAAAATTTGTGGTGTCTCTATGCCATGCTGCTGCTTCCTTGCCACAGTGTATGAAGGCCTTTCTGATCGCAGGTTTGGCACATTTGAGCCGCCAATGGAATGTGGATGTGTACTGCGGAAGGCGTCCTTCGCAAGACGCCCATGTAGTGGCAATACATTGTCGGCAGTGTGGATCATTAAGGAGGGAGGTATTAAGCTTCCAGTAAGCTCTGCCGCGCCACACCGACTGAGGTGGCAGAGCCAGGGAGCAAATGACGGCGCAGTGGTCCGAAAATGCAAGGGGCCATCGTTCAGCTTGGGCGACTTCATTGCCAAGGTGGGCAGAGACATAAAACCGGTCCAGTCTGCTCGCAGAATGTGCTGTATAATGGGTAAAACCGGGGGTATTGCCATGAATTTTCTGCCAAACGTCCACTAGATGAAAATCTTCGATTAAGGTGAGCAGCGCCGGGCATGGCGAATAACCAGGCACTTGGTCCTACGGATGGAGGACACAGTTGAAATCGCCTCCCATGATAAGGCGATCATAGCGTTCAGAAAACAGGGGCGCCACGTCATGTCCGAAGAAAGTGGACCGCTGCCGACGGTTCGTGGAGCCAGACGGAGCGTAGATATTGATGACGCGCTTGTCGAAGATGGTAACAGCTATGCCTCTTCCACAGGGAAGGATTGTCGTGTCCTTGAGTGGGATTCCTTCGCGTATGTATAAAGCCACTCCACGCCCTGATTGATCACATGTGGAAGTGTATGAGTCGTAGCCGTAGACTGGTGGTAGGGTGGTAACGCGTACTTCCTGAAGAAGGGCGACGTCGACGTCAGAGGCCCGAAGCATGCCACATAGGTGTTGCAGCTTGGGTGCAGTGCCGATCATGTTGATGTTCAGTGTGGCAAACCGGTACGTTTGTTTCAGTTGTGGTGGACGCGCATCTACCATCACCAAGGGGAGGGCACCGACAGGAAGTCCCGTCCCATCAGCTGCAATGCCTCGCTTTTGATGTTAACAGGCAGCCGTGTCCGGCGGAGGCAACTCATCCGGAGGAGGGGGCGTATCTTCCTCAACGTCGTCGGCCCATGTTCCTGTGCCGTGGGTCTGTCCAATGTCCATGGGAATGGCGTCGTGGTGAGAGAGATCTGGGGTTGTCGGCGGGGAGACAGGCGTCTCAACCTGCGCACCGATCGTTACATTGTGCGTGGCGACCTCCATGGTGGTCCCGTCCTGCGAAACGTCTTGTTCATCTTGAAGGTTGTCCGCCGATCTCTGCGTGGAAATGTCGGCTGGTTGGGTGTCGTCTTCGTCGTCGCGGGTGTCGACGCTTTGAGAGCCCGTGGGTGAACGGCGACGGCGTTTGCTCCTACGTGGCGAGCGTTGTTTGCGCACATGTTCCTCAGTGTCGGACGACGGCAAGGAGGAGCGTCGACCTGGTTCCAAGGCGTCGGTGGGTACAATGAAATTGTCAGACAGGTGTTGTGAAGAAGCACTGTTCTCCTCAGCGTCCGGTGCGGGAGCCTGTTCGGCGGCAAGGTTGTCAGGTGGGACGTCCGCACCGTCCATAGGTGACTGCGACGGTGGGACGTGCCGATCGGAAGGACCGGGCGACGGACTGGACGAAACTGTAGACGTGGCAAGAGCCGCTGCGTAAGTGACCGGTAGGGCGGTCATCGTGGGTGTGACGGACGCTTCCGACAACGGGAGCTGCGCGACACGTCGTTGAATGCATTCAGACCGTAGGTGACCTTCTTTCCCGCAACCGGAACAGGTCCGAGGTTGGCCGTCGTACATTATAATGGCACGGCAGCTTCCGATACGTAGATAGGAAGGCACGTGTTTCTGCAACTCGATGCGGACCTGTCTAACACCGTTTAAAACGGGATAGGTTTGAAATTGTACCCATCGTTCGGCAACATGTTCCAGAACGTTGCCATAGGGACGGAGCGCCTCGATGACGACGTCTGCAGGTAGTTCGAACGGCAGTTGGAAGATCCTTATCGTCCGTGTGCCGAGACCTGCGTGATCGACGGTAACGGGTCCGACGTTGCCGTCGGAATGACAGAAGCGCAGTCCACGTTTTGCCTCTTGAAGCACCTTGTCGCACGCCGCATCGTTGATCATTTTGACGTAGACGGTACTGCTAACTATGGACAAGTGGATACCAATTAGATCCGTTGGAGGTATCTTAACTTCATCGCGTATAAATCGTTCTACCTCCAGGGCCTTGGGTCGGGCGAAATCGGAACAAAAGTTGAAACGTAATGTCTTCTGCCGATAGTTGTGCGCCATGGTGGTCTAGAAGGGAAAACGGCACTTACAGCGGCCGAAGTAAACACAAACACACCGTGCGCGCCTCGCCCGCAGCGCTCTGGCGCGTGACCGCCTCGCTGCACTGCCGGCGGCAGACTGCTAGACCACGGGCGCATGTCTCATTAACTACATGAATTCCTGAGTCTAATAAGACACACTGAGACCCTCATTAAAACTAATACAAATAATCAGCACATTGTACCCGTATGTGGCACGATTCGCCTACAGAATCCTATTCTTGTACCTGCGTCGCTCACCTAGCGTAGTATATTCCCTCCGTAGCGAGACCAAGTACAGTATGTCACTAGATGTCCCTTTTGTTGGCATCTTAAATAGCAGGTCTCAACACTGCTTGCTTTACCCTCCGGTTTTACCCTGCTCCGCCACTCTCGGTCTTCCTTATCGAAATAGGACCATGTTCTGTCTCCTGCCTAACTGCCTCTCAAACCTCATCAAACTGTTTAGTTGTTCAAAGGTCTTTGGTCCACTGTGAAATGTAAACCGTTATCTGGAACTCGGATGCCTGCCCTCAACAGTATAATCAACAACATTCCGCTCGGTGCAGTCGAAAAGCAGACTATGCACAGCATCACACAGTCTGATTACGTAATGCCCTGACTGTTCGTCTTCCCCTTGGACGGAAAAATAGCTTCTGGCATCTAATTCATGCCATGCTCGACGTGACAAATTATTCTCTGCAGTCTCCTGCCTTAAGTCCCCGAACTCCTGTTGATCACGATCGGCGTGTCGCATCAGATGTTCGAAACTACCACAAATCATGGGAATCAACAACTGCTTACTTGTCAAATCCAGCCCCTCGCCACGGTCTTGGAGTACCAAAAGATAACTCTATGTACGTTCAGTCTCTTCTACTGAACTGGTAGACAACTCTACTGCTCTTCGTAACAACATTACCAAGAGGGTTTGGTATTGAGCGAATATCACTCCGAATCCCCCTACTTTTCTATATACCCCAAACCCCCTTTTTTACTACCAATTTTATTGGACCTCTCTTACCACCCCAGAACCACACACTGTTACGAAAGTGTAGCGAGAACAGGAACCCGATTGGTGCAGGTGGTGCTGGGTTGAGAAGGATGTGCACAAATTCACAAAAACTTTTATTAATTTACGGAAAATCAGCATCGTGCTGTACCATAAAGATAAGAACCCACTTTACTAAATTCATATTAAACAAGTCAATTCAATAACCACACTTATTTCTTCCTCACAGGGGTTCCTCCCATAGTGCATTCCACGCCACGTTTTCAATACAGTTTAGTTGTCTGATTACAATACACCCACAGAGTAGCAAGACTACAAAATACAATCAAAAATAAAACAACAGGCGTTAAACAGCCACATCAGAAATCACACTTACATACTTTACTGCATAGTAAATGAGTCCATGGGATAACTGTTTAAGTCTTCCGCCACCGGCGACTATGGTTGATTACGTCTAACATCAAGATTGCGGTATAAGTTCGTTGTCAGATTACATTACGCCCATACATCGGCCAAGTCATCATACACGATGAGGAAAGCAAGCAACAGGTGCTAGTCAGCTCAAACACAACTCAGGTAATTACCACGTATTTATGAGGTAAGAGAAATTACCCTTCAAATCAAACGTTCCCAGGAACAGAACTAAATTCAGAACAATCAGAAAACAATATTTAATAATATAAAAATATACGGAAACCCCTTTGAGTGCATCAGACGCCAAGACTTGTCCGAGTTACAAGTAATTGCCGTCAGCACGTGGGGCGCTTAAAAAACTGACAAAACCTGACTATAGCAACCATTTTAGCTACTCTGTAAAGTTTATCGACAGACTACTCATATAAGAACACTGTCCGAGCATACAATGGGTTCACACTCTGCTAACTTCACATGCTGGTGGGCAGTGGTCGAATACTGAGGCCGGCCACGATGCCTCGGGTTGGGTTGTTGGGGGGGAAGAGACCAAACAGCGAGGTCATCGGTCTCATTGGATTAGGGAAGAAAGTCGGCCGTGCCCTTTCAAAGGAACCATCCCGACATTTGCCTGGAGCGATTTAGGGAAATCACGGAAAACCTAAATCAGGATGGCCGGACGTGGGATTGACCCGGCGTCCTCCCGAATGCAAGTCCAGTGTGTAACTACTGCGCCACCTCGCTCGGTGCAAAATAAATTGATACACATAAAACACTCAAAAGAAAACAAATGAGGGAAGGCTCCAGAACATAGTGGGGAAAACAAACACTATCCAATACCTCGACGATTAAAGGAAAGTGTAACACATTCGAACATAAATCACCATAGCGTCGGAAACTCTGCCATTTCCAAAACGCCGTCATCATTTACTGGCGAAAACACGGGGTTCGGAATCGTTTCACCCGACTACATCAAGAGCGGTGTCTGAGGACTCATACGAACAATTGGGTCTTCGACCAAGAGAAAATGGAAAAGTCCGGACAGAGAAGTAGTTCAACCAAGACAGCAGCTTCAGCTAATCAATAAGAAAGCCAGTTGTCGGCGAATCCAGCGTCAGTATTCTCATCCGCAATAGACAAACCTGCGTGGCAATGTGTCAGGATGATGACAAGTATCGCATAGACCAGTTGGACGGAGACCTGTGCAATAGAGGCATTTTTTGGTCGGGGTCAGTAGTAGTAGTCGAATGATTAGCTGAAGTCGATGTTAAGACGTTACTCTGATAAGTCCCATCCCTCCAACGTGGTGGGGCCTTGCTACCACTTCAGAACGGATACCAAAAGTATACGACTGGATAACTACTGGAATTTGCTCTCCATCATTGCGGGGAGCGCGAATATTTGTGCAACTTGATACATTTTGCCGAAAATGTAGGAAACTAAGATCCGTACTTTGATAATACTCATAAGGGAACGGCGTTAACGTTCAAGTACAGCCCCTTGAATTCGATACACCACCTCTCGCCAGTCGAGTGTAGCTACTTTCATCGGGCAGCGATTCACGGTTTGTGGAGACCAACTACCGTTGCCCATGGAATGACAGCTTGATGTAAACCCCGCAGTGGTAACAGGGTACATTTTTGTTCTTTGATGCAGCACCCAGTGAGAATGGAAGGCATTCAATATCTCCTTGAGCAAGGATATGTCATCGATATTGCCGGCCGAAGTGGCCGTGCGGTTAAAGGCGCTGCAGTCTGGAACCGCAAGTCCGCTACGGTCGCAGGTTCGAATCCTGCCTCGGGCATGGATGTTTGTGATGTACTTAGGTTAGTTAGGTTTAACTAGTTCTAAGTTCTAGGGGACTAATGACCTCAGCAGTTGAGTCCCATAGTGCTCAGAGCCATTTGAATCATCGATATTATTTTGCAACACCATAACATGATCCGCATATGCTCGCACAGAGAAGGTTTCTCCCAATATCTTCAAGCTACACAATTGAGCAGCAATACGGGAGAGGTTCTACGGAGAATACAAAAAGCGGCATGAAGAGGGGGCTACCCCACGGTAAGCCCGAACGGTTTGTAATCCGGGCTAAGTTGTCCATTCGCACGACAGATGCTTGAATGCCAGTAGAAAGATTGGATAGTATCTGACAAGCGGTGTGATTGAGACCAGTCACCTAGCATACCTGCAGAGAGAGACAGCGACTGAGCCGTCAAACGCCTTACTAAAATCAATAAAAAGTAAGGCTCCAGAAGCAGAATTACCTGCAGCCACCGAGACGACTTCCGAATATGCGACTGCAGAAGTCAGGGTCCAAGCACACACAGTCTTAGTGAACTGCAGTGTTTCAAGAAATACCGACAAACAGATATTAACAGCCCGCATGACAGGATTGTAACCGAAATAAATGACTACTATCGAGCGGAATTTATCAGTGTCTAGATGACCGATTGTCTTCGGAAGGAGTACGGTTTTACCAAACTTCAATGGGGCAGCAATCAATCCCCTCCCCCTTACTAACTCATTTGCCAGTGACGTAATGTTATTACATAAAAGCCTAATATGTACGTAAAATTCCTTAGTAATACAATCGAATTTCGGCGACTTTTTACAGTGATGAACGAAGAATAAGGTGATATTTCGAGTAAAGTCACTTACAAATTCACCGTTTTATGCAAGAATAATCATGCAATCCAGGAGAGGAGTAAATGCATCAGGGAAAACCGTAGCAGTAGCACGGACGTTATAAAGGTCGGTGAAGTAACTATAGATCGCCCTGGAAATGGCAATTGGGATTGTTAGTGAGGAACCATTGGCGTGACTGAGAGACGTGATACATGCTCTTATTCGACGCGCCCACAACTGGATAAGATGATATAAAGAAGGGAGTTGATCCTGTAGGAATTAGTGGGGCTTTGATCACACCTTCAGTCCTTTCATTTGTTGTCTGACTGAAGAAGCTTCACCGTAACATGGTGAATATCTATAATCCGTAAGCAGGCTTCTATAGCACCCTCATAAAGTTGTCGTAAGACGGAGTAATGAAATTCCTGGGTCTGCCGGAAATCCTTCGCGCTCTCACCGCTGTAATGCATTAACGCTTCACGGAGCAGCGGTTTTGCATGTCCTGACCACCATTCTATAAGAAAAGGATAACGATCCTGTAAAAGCAAGTGATGAGTGCAAACTTCACAAACGATAATCTCGAAGAAAGGGTCCTTTAAGAGAAATGTATTCAGCGTGTAGAGGAGACGATACAGTTGTACTGGTTGCAGCAAATGGCTTAAGGCTACAGTTACAGCATACTGATCAGAGAAACAAGTGGGTATCACGTCAGTCACCAACAGCAACAAGAATCAGAAAGATGAAAACATATCTGACGACAGTAGGATAGTGACAGGTCCAAGCATCGCATTTTTGCTGAAATCCCATCAAATCGTCTTGTACCTTACTGATATTAAAATTATGGTTCTGGTCCCATAGGCGCAAAGCACATTTAAAATCTCCCATTAACAGAAGTTTCTGCTGAGTTTTATGAAAAATAATCTATATCTTTTGGAAAAACGCGCTCGATCTGTGGAATGACCAGACCTTGAAGGGGCACAAAGAAGAATGAAAGTAAGGTCACAAAATGTGCAGCCTGTACCTCAACCATTACCAAGAACTTCGAAATCTGTCAGTGACATTCCCTCTCTATGGAATAACGCAATACGAATAGATAGTTCAGGAGCCACATCAAAGAACGTAGAGAAGGTGGACCTGTTCCGAACCTCTGTACTATATTGACGGCTGATCAAATAACACTTCTTGCAAAAATGCCATATCCGCACTTGTATCGTAAATAAATTTTCACAGTGTCACAACTCTAAGATCGGAACTAATTCTGTTCACATTTAATGTAAGAAAATTATAATCCTGCATTCAGTTACTGCCGAAACAAATTAGATGATTGCGTGCAAGTGACCTTTAAGGCCAATGGATGAATCTGCATGTAAAGTGGTGGGTCCGTCTCCTCCTATCCTGCGTATGTTTTTTCTCTTTTCTTCATGTCGCATGCTCCACTTTGTTGCAGATTTGAGGGAAGGCGACTGCCACATGCGGTAACGTGGTGTGTGTGTGTGTGGGGGGGGGGGGGGAGGGCGTAGGAAGGGGGGAGGAAGTATAGCTGAAATTTCAGTATCGGGCTCAAAGGAGACAGTTGGCACACTCCACTCCTTCACAGGTTAGCAATGCACCTCCTGAGAATCGACGGAGACGTAAGTTGACGGTATGACTTTCAACCTCACCATGGGTTCCAATGACACACTTGTGCTGACCTGGATCAGGTCAACAGCAGCCTGTGGCATGCTTTCACCATCCGTGTGTGCAGAAGAAGGGTGCGAATAGATTAAAGACTAGGGATTCCTGGCAAGTCTAGAAAAGGTCCATCCTCATGCGATCACGAAGAGGCGTTTTCGGCAGATACATCGGAGGAGATGTTGCATGCTTTTGGATCTTCAACAGCAGCTGACATGCTATCTTGCGGTCTCAACTGGGTGAAGGAAGAACCGTCCTCCAACAGAATCTTTTTATTGAGGCTAGGGAGCGAATTATCTGACTCCTCGCCATCTTGTGCCCATCTACACTGACCGCAGGCCGCTGTGGCCGAGCGGTTCTAGGCGCCTCAATCCGGAACCGCGCTGCTGCTACGGTCGCAGGTTCGAATCCTTCCTCGGGCATGGATGTGTGCGATGTCCTTAGGTTAGTTAAGTTTAAGTAGTTCTAAGTCTAGGGGACTGATGACCTCAGATGGTAAGTCGCATAGTGCTTAGAGCCATTTGAATCATCTACACTGACCAGGAAAGCGAGATGCTCAGACGTTTCAGGGTTTTGCCGAAATTTGTGTCTTACGAACCGTACTTAACGGAATCCATTTTTATTCGTAGTATTACAGTGACAGAAGTTAACTGGAAAATGAATCATGCTTCATCATAAATTACAACCATTCAAAATGTTTTATGAAACTTCGCTTAAACAGTATCTATTTAAAAGCTGAATCTGTCTTTATCTTTTTCATTACAAGTAGCTCAATTTGAGCTGAGAATGGTAAGTTGAGTTAATTATAAGCAAACTGCATTTGAGTGGAAGACCGTAAACACCTTCCTATTTACCGACGACCAGACAATATTGACAGTATGAGAAGATCGTATGCACATACAAGTTTACTTGCTCTACAGAGTTTGAAGTGTACAACCGTACACTGCGAATTTGACTATGAATGTTAATTAAGATAAGAAAAGAGTGATAATTTTCAATTTGCAAAGCATCTGAGTAGTCAACATCAAATATTCAGCTCTGAGAACGGTTATGGGGAGCCCATAAGGTAAAATTTGAAGCAAAATATGCTTTAGACAAGTATGTGACGAGAGAGAATGTGTGGAAAAGACCCACTGTGCTTCCATAGCCACGTTAGAAATTTGCTGCGAAAGTAAAGAAAGGCTCATTTCCGATTTAAACGAAATCAAGGCTTAGTAGATTAACAAAAACTTAATCAGGACAAAATGAGCTTGAGGAGTGCGACACGAGAAGCATTCCATAAACTAAAAAACGGTCTGATGGAAAATCCTAAGAAGTTTGGATGTTTTATGTACTTCATATGTTAAATCACTCATAGCACTGGCACACAAACAGAAAATGACGGAGAGAAGGAGGAAATACTGAATTAGGTCTTCCGGAATTGTTTCACCTCGGTAGACTGTAAAAGGGTTCCTTCTTTCATTCATCGCACTAATGCCGAAACAGTAATTATTCTGACAGAAGTTCGTAGATAGAACAATAATTGCTCGACAGTGGAAACGTAACTTAACTGGAAGAGATAGCTGTGCGGTTCTACAGAGATTATGCGAAAATCTTGCTCCCTTTCAAGCAGTAGTTTATGGGAGGTCGCTGGAGCAGCCAAGGTTGCAACTGGAGAGAGGCATACCTCATTCCCATTTTGAAGAGGGGTAGTCGGACGGGAGCGCGTAATTATAGGTCTCTATCGCTGACAACAATCTGTTGTAGAATTATGGAACACATTTTATGTTCACGCATTATGATGCTTTTTGGGTGTAAAAATTTTCTGTACAAAAATCAACATGGATTCTGCGAACAGACTGGATTCCCAACTCAACTCCCAGTGTTCGTTCATGAGATCCAGAGCGCCGTAAACGAAACTCTCTCAGGCTTATGCGTGATCCTTGAAACTTGGAAGGCATGCAATATATTTCTGCATTGTTGCTTAGTGGAAAAAACACGAGCTTACTGAGTATCGAATAAGATTTGTGAGTTGTTACAGAACGTTCTTTCAGACAGAATCCAACATGTTGTTCCTAACCGAACCAAATCGACAAATGTAAACGTAATTTAGGGAGTATCCTCGGGTAGCGTTTTATAGCTGCTTTTATCTGAAATTTATACTAACGTTCGGCCGGTTATCTTTGAATGCTTCGCAAAACTATTCGCAACTGTCCTGTTGCTTATAGGAAGATTGCAGTAGACCGGAGTGAAATGCCGCAAGATCTGAAAAAGATTGACGGCCAGTTGATCCTGAACGGAAATAAATGGAAAGTATTGGACGTTCACGGGCGAGAAGATGCACTACTGTTCGGTTACGCTCCACTACCTTTCGGCTACGCTATTGGCGACAAGACACTGGTAACTATAACTGCAGTGAAATACCTAACATTAACCATCCTGGGCGGCCTATAACTGCCACAAAATACCTACGATTAACCATCCGGTGTGGCGTATAGCAGGGGCGGGGGAGAACGAAGTGATACCAGAAGTACCGCAAAATGGGTTTAATGGACAAGAAACATCGAAATAAGTTCCACGCTATATTGTCGGGATACAACTGGGAATATCAAAGATTGATAATGAAAAAACTCTAACAGGGAAATTATGTATTTTAAAGATGGCAACGCCATCAGTTGATGTTTTGATCACTCTGTGACAGATAGAGCATGTGGTGCAGAATTTCTTTGAATTTTCCTGTCGACTTTTTATTGTTTTTATTTTTAATTTCTTTATTTAGTCGTTGTTTGTAGCTCTTAGTTACTTCTGGAAAACGACTTTTAGATCGGAAGACATCGTTTTAAACGTTATTTCAGTGACAATGTAATAACAAACAAACCAAATTCATCAATTAGACATTACAAAAAAGCAATTAGAATATAAAAAAATTATTAGGAAAAAAGATATAAGAACACAATTCGTGCAATATATTTAGATTTGTTGTGTTGAATAAGAATTTGGTTTTATCCAGATAACTTTTGT
Organism: Schistocerca piceifrons; assembly: GCF_021461385.2. Lineage (NCBI taxonomy): Eukaryota > Metazoa > Arthropoda > Insecta > Orthoptera > Acrididae > Schistocerca > Schistocerca piceifrons. Next base: position 724,578,511 of record NC_060139.1, read on the forward strand.
TTCTTATTCTCCTGGATCTGAAACAGATTTTGACACGTTCCCAATCACCCCAAAAACCAATGAACAGAGAAAATTATAAGATTAAGACTGTTGTTTCTATTTATTCATGTCCGCAGTGTGTTCACTTCTGTAGCTGTGAGGTCAGCGTGGGTGGATGCCAACCAAACGTGCCCAGGTCCCATTTCCGGCCAGTTTCAGAGATTTTCTCCGCTTTGGTACGGCGTGTTGTGTTGTCCTCGTCTTTGCTTCATCATCACACGCAAGTCGTCTACATGGTGTCAGCTAAAAAGGCTTGCACCCTGTGGTGCTGATGCGCCACACATAAGAGGGCGACAGAACTCGGCTGGGTAAATAGCACACGAGCTAGATCGCAAACCTAATCATAAAGTTAAAGTTACCCACAAGAGCTATGGTTCCATATAATTTTGAATTTAGTATTTCTTTTTAAAATTAACAGTTGATTCCCTTAAATTTCAGAACTTTCTAGTCGCCCCATCTTGCGTTACCAACTGGTCACACAAAGGAAAATACCCTGCAGAGTATGGATTTAAATGAAGGGGTAAAATATTAACTCAAGGAGATTATAAAAACAAGTTACGGTTTTCAATCTTCTTGGATAAAACATTGTAGATAAGTTATAGATCACGTATTACGGGCAAAGAGACGTAGGTACGATCAGTTTGCTCTTAATATGTAATTTACAATTTCTACTCTTATGACAGCCTGTTGTTTGTTTTAAATTTTTTCTGATGGTGATACATATACGAGAAGCGTAAATCATAACATTGTAAAAACAAATGGTGTCATGCTAACAGGAATCTAAAGCTGTGATGAGAGTGTGGTCAGTCATTAAGAATAAGGTAGTGATTTTCTCTAGAATTTGTAACACAATACGTGGAACTACAAAATATAGAATGAAACGCAACGTGAAATTCTCACATGTAATATGACAATAGATTATTCACTTCTGTTTTATGGGAGTGAAACTTGGGAAATAAGTCATAAAGATGAATTTACAGACTGAAGATAGTAGAAAATTGCGGTTAAGGCAGCTCCAAGAGAGACGAATGACACATTATGAAATTGAAATTAAAATGGTATTTTATTTTTATTAAAAAGTTGAGATGCCTATCTTTACCTTATCATCATGTTTATCTTTCCATTAACATCTTTGGAGTCAGCAATGTACTAGGAAATGGGCTTATAACCCGAAACCTAGCTTGTGAATAACACTGGTAAAATTTGTGGAGCAAGGCATAAAACAGTGTTTGTTTAGTTTAAATGCTATTTATTGTAACAACACCACAGCCATCACAAATTGTTCGATGGATAACTTTTTGCCACAATGACTGCCATTCTATAAAATAAAATCATCCTTTATTTTGTTCCATTAGAGATCATTCAGATACAATTTCTTATATGCAGCCTATCAGAATAGCTGTATTTTATTCATAACGGAATAATTTATCAAGTGACGCGTTGTTATACATTTAATGTGATGATTTCATGCCCACTCAAGTGTTGCACTTAAGAAAACATTTTATAGTGCCTTCAAGGTTTGAGCTGTGCAATGATGGAAACAAAATAAAAAGGTATTTTACCTCAATCAGTGACCCCAAAACATCTTACCGTTCAGGCCACCGCAAAAAATTTAAAAGAGTTAAACACATTCAGGTTAACACGATAATTCTTTGAGTAAAAGAATAAATGTGTCAAAAACGCAACATAAATCTGCAAAGTGACATACTAAAATTAATGTGTTGTGCACAATCAGAGTGTATAATGTTTGGCCGAAAAATGAACATGGGTGGTTGAAACAGACCAGGGAGCCAAGTCCATTAAGCTGATGTACACAAGAGTTCTACGAGTACAAATAGGCAATGGATACAGCAGTTCCCCTCAGAGCACCGAAGGTTTCGCTGTCGGTCGTGGCCGGCACTTGGATGGGTGACCATGAGGGCCGCCATGCGCTGTAGCCATTTTCCGAGGTGCACTCAGCCTCGTGATTCCAATTGAGGAGCTACTCGACCGAATAGTAGCGGCTCCGGTCAAAGGAAACCATCGTAACGACCGGGAGAGCGGTGTGCTGACCACATACCGCTCCTATCCGCATACTTATCTGAGGATGACACGGCGGTCGGATGGTCCCGATGGGCCACTTGTGGCCTGAAGACGGAGTGCACAAGAAAAAAAAAGATTTCAGCATACCAAAAGTTCTGTTCCTGCAACAGTATGTTGTTCCACTGTACTTTACAGTCACATCAAAATGAAGTACCTGCTAATGGAGCGAACAGTTTTGTTTATTTAAAAACACAAGTGCTGTTTCTGTAATATTAGAAAAAACTTTTAAGCTAACTCATCAATGTAATCATGGCAATTTTTACTGGGGGGGGGGGGGGGGGGAATTGGAATAGAAAAACCACAAACAGCACATTGCAGCTCTATCGTAAGGTAAACGAGGCTCTATATATCTGCACGGCGCTGCGCTAAAGAGCGGATGCTTCTACGTACTCGTCAATTCACGTGGTGTGCGCGCCGCGTAATATTCCCTGGTGGGGGCGGTCCTCATTAGTGTGACAGCACGTGCGATGAACGGCCGCTCTCGCCACCTGCGTCTGGTACACATTGCGTGACGCGTGTTTGGCATGCCTTGGCCGGGGCCGCCACTGCTCTGTACCGCCATACAACGTACGGGTCCCAAGAAGTGAGGAGCTCTCCCAGTTTCCGCAACTTTAACCATAGGTAGCACCTTTACTGCATCGTATGTAAGCGCGAGTGAGAGTCATGTAAATCATTAATGGGCACCAGTGAAGTTTCACGCTGTTATTCTAGATGTGACCTCATAAAGATATAAATTCACACCCAGGTCTCTGAAACGAGCAACAAACTCCATGTGAAATAATGACTAATTCACTGGTTGAACTACCCCAGTGCGACATTTATACAAGTTTGTGAAGATGCTTGCCACTTAACTGGTAGGAGGTGATTCAAATTTCATTCCGCTGGGAGGTGATGTTTCTCGTCAACATCAGTATGAGGTTTGACCCCAGTGGGTACGAATAGCCACACTTGTATTCGTTCAAATATGAAAGCAAAATACTGTATAATCTTGAGGACTTTATTGCCACACCTGAAATACGAGGGCTTGCTGAAAAGCAATGCCTCCAAAATTTTAATGCGAAAAGTCGTAAAGTTTTTTCATTAAAACAAACGTTATTATCGTCCTATATCTTTATTCATCAAGTCTGTATATTTGCAGCCTTCTGCCGCTAGAGGGCTACGAACTGCAGCGTCTAACACGGCAGTGTATGACGCAACTGCACTGGTGTCCAAAAGTAAAAGCAACGAACGGAAATTTTGCAAGGTTGTGTTTATTTTGCCAAGAAACAGTATAAACCGGTGGTAGTAAAGTGGTAATAATGTAAAGAGTACAGAATGTGAAAAACTGCAAGATTCATAACAGAAAACACAAAGTTCTTCGTTTTTTCCAACTTAACGGATTTGCACACACGTGCCAACAACTGGTTAATCTGCTCAGTACTGTGTGTGACCACCTATGGAAGCAATACAGTCCTGACAATGATGGCATTTACTGTGAATTATGTCATCAATTTCATGTTGAGGGAAAACGCCCATTCTTCGTGGAGAGTTGCTCGCAAGTCTTGGACAGTGGTTGGTGGATGCTGACGGGATGTAACCTGCCTCCCTAGTGCACCTCAGACACGCTATATGGGGTTCAAATCGGAAGAGCGACCAGGCCGCACCATGCCTGCAATATCTTCTGTTTCCAAGAACGCTTTTGCTGGATGAAGTCGATCATAAGAATAAGAAATTCTGGGCCCGCACCACCTCTCAACAACCGCGCGTGAGGTCCCAAGATCTCGTCCCGATTCACCTGTACAATTTCAAGAAGAGGTGTTCAATTGATCATCATAATCCCTCCCCACACCATTAGGGATCTTTCTCCGTAGCGTTCTCTTTCCATAATGTTTGAGTCTCGAAATAGAGTTCCACGTTCCCTCCAGACTCATCTGTGAAAAGCAATTGACCCACTTTTCGACCGCCTAAGTGGCATGTTGATGACTCGCCTCTAGACGTCACTCTGTTAACATGAGCTGAAGGTACACGTACAGCACAACAATAAAGGCCACTCTGCCGAAGCCTTCTACAAACCTTTTGTCTCGATAGAACACGTCCAGTGGGTGCAACGAGGTCAGATGCCAGTTGCCGAGCAGTACTAAGACGGTACCATCGTGCCCTTATATCTTTCTGATATCACACGTGGTCGGTCTTGCCCTGGTCTTTGGAGTACTGCTTCCGTCTCTATAAGTTGATGTCACATCCGAGGAGCAACAGAACCATTCACATTAAGCCATCAGACCACGTCAGTTTGCGGCTGTCCGGCTTCAATTCTTCTTATGGCCCTGCGCAACAGAGTCTGGTTGGCGTCTCCTTTGTTCCATACAGCACCGTCGGTTACTGTGTACACAGCGACTGTGGATGTAGGTCTACCCCGAAAACACTACCCAGTTTGGTAGGTGCCCTGACGTCATCGTTGATGTTGTCCGTTGGCCAGAACGCCGTTTTCCATGCAGAACACGATCGTACGGAATCTGTCGACAGTTTGTCTAATTAGAAACTAGACGGGGGAATAGCGGTTCATTGCTTTAAGTTTGGACATCAGTGTATATCGGTGCGTGAGAAAAGCGTCGAGCTGAGGAGGGAGGGAGGGTACGGTGGACACGAGGGGGGGGGGGAGGGGGAGGGAGGTAAAAAATCTCTGGGGCTCAAGCCTCATGGAGAGCCCAAGTCTTTCAAGTCGGATTCACCAGCGTGCTCAGTTGTCAAAAATCAGAATTTTATAGTGTAATAATTAAACACTAACTAGAAAAGCTGTAAACAAAGTCTGCAAAATAATAAATGCCCATTCCACAACTGCTGATAAAAATAATAAGAAAGGACACAGAGAAGATGCGGATGAATTTTTTGGAGCTTTAACATCAGACGACAACAAACATAAATAAAAATCACGCAGTTGGGGATAATAGAGAAATGCCCAGCACAAAGAAAAGCAAACGAACATGGGAAGAGACTGCTGAAATTCTGGAGAAACAATGATATAATTTCAAAGTGAACAAGGTCACATAAGCTTAAAACTTTCAATCATTCAGGCTGAAAAAAAAAATAGGAGAATGGCAACTGGATTATGTCTGCATGGATAAAAATTACCACAGAGAAATCTACAATATGGAAGTTCTTATAGGGAAAAATTTTGGATCAGATCATTAACCAATAAAACAAAATTAAATTCAGCACGTTGACGACATAAAAAAATTCCACCCGAGAAATAAGAGAATCTACGACGCTCATACACTGAGAAGTAACAAGGAATACAAAGAACAAATAACGAATATAAAAATAACAGATGAGGTACAGCAAATAGTTCCTCATTTGAAACAAACATCTTAACAGGTAGCCCCAATGAATCCATGAAGAAAACACCAGTGGTGGAACAATGTGTGTGATAAAACAGTGGTAAAGACACACCGATCCTGGCTAAGATATCAGTACCATAAAACACTTTGAAGTGACAGTAAAAAGAAAGGTAACCCATAAAATCATAAGAAGGTAATGAGAAGGGTTAAACGTCTATGCCAAAAAGATTCGCTTCCAACGATAGTAACAAACATCGAGGAAACAAACTCAAGGGACTAGTTCAAAATATTTAGCAGACATCTACAAAGATATGATCTACCAACATTAATGTTAAAGGATGAAAACAATAACATGGTCCATAGCAGTAGAAAAACTACATAAACTTTAGCAGAAACTTTAAAAATTACCAAATTGCGAAAATCCTTAAGAACTACCACAGACTAAACAGAGATGCCCCTATTACAACACCAGCAAAAAGTATAAACCCACTAGCAACCCATGAAGTCTACAAAACTTTGAAAGAGCTCAAAAACTACAAAGCAGCTGGAGAAAATCAAACATTTGCAGAACTTTGGTAATACGCAGTAGGACCAGTGAAGATATCATTAAATCAATTCACAGTGAAAACCTGGAACAACGAAGAGCTACCAGAACATTAGACTACAGCTATAATCCATCCATTACACAAAAAATGAGGCAAATCAAATCCAGAGAACTATAGAAGACTTTCTCTTTTGTATACTACATGTAAACTCATGTCAACAATTTTATACAATCGTTATAAAGTTCAAATGGACCTGGATATAGGAAAATATCAAGGAGGTTCTAGACCCATCTGAAGCTGCACAGATCAGACAATCACTTTGAAACTGGTAAAAGATTACTACAATAGAAGGCAAAAAAACAAGTCTTACACTTTGTAGACTCCAAAAAAGCTTATGATTGTATCCACAGATCTTCAATGACGAAGATACTTAGTACTTTCAGTCTCCATCCCAAATTAATAAAAATAATTAACTTAACTCTAACAAGTCCCAAACCTAGAGTAAAATATTGGTATTTGTTAGAGTTAAGTATATCCAGATATGAAGTATCTGCGTCATTTACGATTGAGATGGGGTTAAGACAAGAAGGTGGTTTATCGCCATTGCTTTCCAACTGTGTACTCGAGTAAATGATGAAGGAATTGTTCAAGGAAAATCCTAAGAAAGTTATAACTCAACCAGATTAAATAAATTTAAATTGCTTGAGATTTGCAGATAACTTAGCGTTACAAGATAATAACATTCAGAAAGCTAAAAATCAAGTAACAAGCCTACAAAAATAATACAAAAGTAGAACCTCTGATATCACTCGCAAAGACTGAGAGAATGGTGGAGGATCCACTAGTAATCAATCACAAAACAGTACATGACAGGAAAGTGCAAATAATGAAACAGTTTAAATATCTAAGAGAGATTTTATCTTACAGCTTGGACGAGAAACCTGCACTGCAAGTAAGAACTGACGAATTGATAAAGGCTCAAAAATTAACAGGGTCTACATCGAATAAAAATGTCTATCAATCAAACCTAAATTAAAATATTACAAGATGGTGATTCAACCAGAGTTGACATATGGAAGTGAAACTCTTTTCAAAATCACCCAGAAAAACAGAATCGATAAAATCCAGAAAGTACAGAGAAGAACAGCTAGAACACGTGTAAATAAGAAATATCAAAAGGATGGACAATATTGGAAGTAGTGTACAGCCAAATGAAGTAGCGTACAGCGAAGTGAGCCCATTCCAGATACTACACGGAAAATGGATATCTTTTCTTTGTCATATTATGAGAGCTCCAGATACCAAATTATCAACAAAAACTATAAACAAACTTTGAAACATGAAGCAATAATAGGATGGATAAAGGAAATCAGGGAGAATATGAAAAAGATAGGGTTAACTCTGAGAGATTTGCAAAACAAAACAGATAATTTAAAGAAAATGGAAAACATAAAAATTACATTCAAACAAAAAAATAAACGACAGCAAAAGATGAGGACGAAAACAAATGATCAGAACGAATGAAAAGATACTGGGAAATTCGGAAAGAAAATCTACTGAAGAAGATGGCCAGAAAATAATTGCTGAAATGGTCCAATGAGGCCGTAAAAGCAGAAGAAGAGTAAAACAAAGAAAAGAACATTAACCCAGCACCAGAGCAACCAGTGCAGCTCTGGTTTTCTACTTCAGTTCTTCACTTTTATGATTCTTGCAGGCCAACTGCATACCATTCTATTTCTTACTTAACCTTGAATGTATAATTTGTTTCTTCAGACATAGTGCGCTAGGATCACCTTGTGATGGTGTCTAAACTGCGCTTTCTTCAAATGTACCACAGCATTTGAAGCTAAAGCATTCCATCACAAGCTGTTTTCATACAAAATGCACAGAAAATGTTTTGAATTCAAGAGTAAACACCAAGTAAAATATACCTATGTGTATGTAGTTGTCCTGGAATATTTCTAAAAGTGAAGAAATGAAATGAAAAGTAAAAGCTAATTGGCCATACTAGTGCTCGGAAGTGGAGAGGTAACGTTCTTCTTTTGTTCCTCCGTAGAATAGCCAACTTACGTCTGAACCCCCATGTTACTTGATGTGACGTTATTTCTTGGTCAAAGGAGCATGGCTTTCAGAGGTTCATCTCACAAAATTGGAGATAAAAAAAAGGAAATTTCCTCGAAATAATAAAAACTCTTAATTCACGACGGTCAAGTGCTTGAAAATACATTAGAAAGGTCATAGAAGGACAAGAAGCTAGAATCGTTTAAAAGTGCTTTATCTATGAAGTTATACTCAGAATGAATTTATTCCTCGTTTTGTCCATCGCGCCACGAGTGCCATCTCTTAACAGAGAGATAATGTGAAGTATTACTCACTTATTCTTGATCCATCTCCTAATTCAATTATGTTGAATAGACAACACCATTGAAACAACTCATATGTCCTGGCTTTGGACGATGGAAGGGACATATAATTAAAAGGGAAGTAAATGCCTCGAACGGTGTAGAGGAAACCAGGGAGACTAATTTATCCGTACCTTCTGTAACTTTCCTTCCAGTAGAACACAGACGTCAGACGATGGAGAAGAATTTGTTGACACACCGTTGGGTGGCTTGCGGAGTATAAATGTAGATGTAGATGTATCACAAAATGTGATGCAAACGGAACATGCAGCTGTACGATCGCAAAACCTATACACCTCTAAGCTTACGGAGGGAAGGCTCCTAAAGTACTGGCCATTCCAACCATTTTTGCCTAATAAGGAAAGCATAAATCCTGTGATACTCATAAAATTATTCTGCAATGTCGTTCCACGCTGATAGTCAGAGCAAAATAAGCTATGTATCTGGATATATCAATAGTGGAGGCTCATTATGGGCACTGGAGGCAATGGTAAATTGTACAGCATATGAAGCGTTCGAAAAATCCATTTTGACCAGATACTGGTCTAAAGGTATTCAAAAAAGTGTCCGCAAGGAAGCGCCAAATCCAGAGCCATTCTCATTCCGTAGTGGAACACTGAGAAGATATATCCAGAACTATTAGAACGAAGCTAAATACTGGATGCTCCAATGTCGAAAGTTGACGTAATACGAATTCCGAAAGGAAAGTTGCCTGTTGACGTACAGGAAAAATTGCTGCTTGGGCCAGAAGAAAACCCTAAAACATTCCCGTCTACACTCGATTCTGTCGACCTAGATCAGGGAGAAGTACAGACTCGAAATAATAGTTACAAGTCTCACCTAAATATGAAAAAAGGACAAGTAAATTGAAATGATAAGATTGCACACTATGAGAATTTGTACTGGCCCTTGCACGGAGATAACAGTGAAGGGAAAAATAGGCACACAGTTTTAAAACAAATGGCAGTATCAATTCGTTCCATGGAAACAATTTCGGGCATTCAGATAAATGTGATCGAAGATATCACGTGATTTATCCACATGATAACAATAAACAAAAAAAGCAATAATGAAGGTATAAATACACCCATTCAACCCGTAAATGAAACATGGAGACACCAGCCACCAATAATTACGGATGTGACGCCAGATGAAGTACATTCAAATGCTCAGGAACCGTTAAACTAGAGGCTGCTGAGTTTTGGTTCAAAATTACAGCTGACATTCGAGACCAGGGCCACAGTAGTCAAATAGATTACTTCCGCTTCGAAAATAGAATGGATATTAAAGTGATCTAGGGCAAGATGTGAATAAGTGTGGTAGAAAATACCAGAAAGTACCTTTATCTGCAGTACAAGTAACCACAGCTACTATAGCCATAGAGACAACTCTCAACTAAGGTGCTTCTGTGAATGTTCCCTTTTGGTCTCTGTTTAATCAGTTGGCGTCTCAAATAATGTTGCCCCTGTTTCCTGTTCAAACCTGTCGGAGTTGTGGGCACTCGTTTGAAGACTGTAACGATTCTGACCCACTTATGTATTAATTGTAGGAGTGGAACGATAAACTGCTCATTCTTCATAGTGAAAGATTTGTAGGCAACCTGTATCCTCGGCTTGGAGTTTCTCCACAAGACACAAGTGCTGACTTCTCGACAGCCACTCTTAAGAACTGAGGAGCTACAATGGCAATTCCTATTATACAGGAAGAGGGAAACCATGGCAGATAATGTAAGAATAAGCCAATGAACATTGTTATGCAAAGAAGTAGTAAAATACTGTCCCTAACACTTTCCTTTGTAAATCCAATGGAGTGCTCCAAAATCATTAAACAGAAGGTAAGTGAGCCCGAACATTTAAATGAATCTGAAAGGAACCAGCTGACATCTTGTGGCACTATTGGGAAGTAGTCGAGGAAAAGCCAGGAACTACCTTTGGCTATAAATAAAAGATTGAGGCGCTCCCACATGAAGTGTTCTGCCAGTGTTTTTATAATGGGGCCTGGTCCCAGAATAAAGCTGTCAAAGAGGAAATGAAACAGCTGCTGGAGGCGTGTACAGGTACAGCTGCCCATGCAGCTTCAACACGATACCACAGTTCATCAAGAGTAGTGACTGGCGTATTGTGACGAGCAAGTTGCTCGGCCACCATTGACCAGACGTTTTAATTTGGTGAGGGATCTGGATAATGTGCTGACCAGGGCAGCAGTCAAACATTTTCTGTATTCAGAAAGGCCCGTACAGGACCTGCAACATGCGGTAGTGCATTATCCTGCTGAAATGTAGGGTTTCGCAGGGATAGAATGATGGGTAGAGCCACGGGTCGTAACAAATCTGAAATGTAACGTCCACTGTTCAATGCGAACAAGAGGTGACCGAGACGGGTAACCAATGGCACCCCTTACCATCACGCCGTGTGATACGCCAGTATAGCAATGACGAATACACGCTTCAAATGTGCGATCTCCGCGATGTCGTCAAACACGGATGCGACCATCGTGATGCTGTAAACAGAACCTGGCTTCATCCGAAAAAATGACGTTTTGCCATTCGTGCACCCAGGTTCGCCGTTGAGCACACCATCGCAGGCGCTCCTGTCTGTGATACAGCGTCAAGGGTAATCTCAGTCATGGTGTCTGAGCTGATAGTCCATGCTGCTGCAAACATAGTCGAACTGTTCTTGCAGATGGTTGTTGTCTTGCAAACGTCGCCATCTGTTGACTCAGGGATCGAGACGTGGCTGCACGATCCGTTACACCCATGTGGATAAGATGCCTGTTATCTCGACTGATAGTGATACGAGGCCGTTGGGATCCAGCACAGCATTCCGTATTACCCTCCTGAACCCACCGATTCCATATTCTGCTAACAATCATTGGATCTCGATCAACGAGAGCAGCAATGTCGCGATACGATAAACCGCAATCGCGATAGGCTACAGTCCGTCCTTTATCAAAGTCGGAAACGTGATGGTACGCATTTCTCCACCTTACATGAAGCATCACAACGTTTCACCAGGCAACGCCGGTAAGTTGCTGTTTGTGTATGAGAAATTGGTTGGAAACCTTCCTCATGTCAGCACGTTGTAGGTGTCGCCACCGGCGTCAACCTTTTGTGAATTCTCTGAAAAGCTAATAATTTGCATATTCCAGCATCTTCTTCCTGTCGGTTAAATTTCGCGTCTGTAGCACGTCATCTTCGTGGTGTAGCAATTTTAATGGCCAGTAGTGTAGGAACACAGTTTTCAAACTCCAGAAAATAGGCATAAGAATAACAACCAAAAATAGTAGTCGAGCTCATTGCAAAAATCTGTTCAAAACACTGGGGATTTTAACTGCACCATGTGAATACATTTACCAGTCAGTTGTACACCCAACATAGCATTTCCTACCAAAGAATAAAACTGGACAGTAAATTACCAAAAGAGATTAAAGAAATTGCAAAAATACATTTATTTAAAAAGACAGCTAGGAAGTACCTGTTATGCAATACATTTTATACATTGAAGGATTACTTAGATAAAGCAGAGTAGGGGTTTGGTAAAAAAATGTTAAACAAATAAATAACAATAATGATCATAAAACATCCAACATTCCACATAACATCTTCACACTATGTTTTTTCTCCTTCTTTTTTCTTTTTCTATAAATACTTACCCTAAAGCTATGGATAGCACAACACTAACACCTCTTCCTCTTTCTAAGGTCAACATTTCACTCATTACAGAGGGAATGATGACAGTTTTTCAGGATAGCAAATGGGATGTTGTGGTACAGAAAATGGCCCAGAGATCACCAGTGTGTGTGTGTGTGTGTGTGTGTGTGTGTGTGTGTTTGTATCTGTAGTGAGTGAAGAGTTACAAAACAATGTGTGTATAGTGTGTGCAATGACTGATAGTGAGATATGAGTGCACAGTGTGGCATTACATTATTAAATTAAAAAAAAGAAACAAGTATTGTGTACCAGGAATCAATCCAATGATTGTCTCTAATTTGAAGTCTGTAAATATTTGTAAATTGGTTTAAACTTGTAAATACTTTGACATGTCCTATATCCTTGTGATAGGGAGAGTACGGATGAATAAATGTACTACTAATACTACACCATGACTTTGGAGTAGGTGACCTATGGTCCTTTAGCATCGCTGTGACTTGGGAACATTCAGCAGGTTGCCTACAGACACCTTGGCAACACAGAAACTCGTCGTTGAACACCCTTAGAATGTCATTCAATGTCCCAATTGACTCTACACCACGTATGTCTTTATTGTCTGTGGTGTGGTGTCAGCGGAAGACGACTTACAGTAGCTCGAGATCTCAATCCAGTTTCCAGTAATATCTTCTCGGCGGTTTGTGGTGACATATTTTTTCTAACCTCTACCCCGGTTATCAGCTATTTTTACCTGTCTATTAGAACCAGCTGAACAATCCTAAACTTTTCTCTTGGTGTAGTGCAACTGGAACGACCCATGCCTACTGTTGTGACGTAACAAGACTGTTACGCCACACTGAAGTAGCCGAAAGAAGGGCACGTGTACACACACGCCGACGGGCGTGAATTCTGGAACAGGATAACTATTGAATGGTAGCAAGAAAAGTACGTAGCTGCTTTATACTTAACTTTATTAGTTGATGACTACAGCGTTCTTCATGAGACATTTGTACTATAACTCTCTAACTATGTAAGGCTAATGGCGCCTTGCTAGGTCGTAGCCATGGACTTAGCAGAAGGCTATTCTAACTGTCTCTCGGCAAATGAGAGGAAGGCTTCGTCTGTATTGTCGCTAGCAATGTCGTCGTACAACTGGGGCGAGTGCTTGTTCGTATATCGAGACCTGTCTTGTGGTGGCGCTAGGTCTGCGATCACACAGTGGCGACACGCGGGTCCGACATGTACTAAATGGACCGCGGCCGATTTAAGCTACCACCTAGCAAGTGTGGTGTCTGGCGGTGACACCACACCTACTGTAATCACCACGCATTTATGCTGAGTTCATACCGTAATCATACGTTCAGCAACACTGATCTAAAGCCCACTGTCTGCGTGAGCTGTTTACATGCCCCTCATCAAAATGATCCGATCTTTCCCGCCGGCCGCGGTGGCCGAGCGGCTCTAGGCTTTTCAGTCCGGTCTGCTACGGTCGCAGTTTCGAATCCTGTCTCGGGAATGGATGTGTGTGATGTCCTTAGGTTGAAAAATGGTTCAAATGGCTCTGAGCACTATGGGACTCAACTTCTGAGGTCATTAGTCCCCTAGAACTTAGAACTACTTAAACCTAACTAACCTAAGGACAACACACACATCCATGCCCGAGGCAGGATTCGAACCTGCGACCGTAGCAGTCGCGCGGTTCCGGACTGAGCGCCTAGAACCGCTAGACCACCGCGGCCGTCTGTCCTTAGGTTGCTAAGGTTTAATTAGTTCAAAGTTCTAGGCGACTGATGACCTCACAAGTTAAGTCGCATAGTGCTCAGAACCATTTGAACCATTTGAAAATATTGCGTAATGCCATTTGCTAAGTGTTTTCAAAGAGGTATACGTAAGATAAAGAAGGAACCGATGCGCTGCAGCAGAATTCCTGTTAGATGAGAGAGATGTGACTGTCACATTGTTTTAAGGCGGAAATAAGACAAAGTCTGTGGTGTGTCTTGGTAAAGAGAGGATACGAGCATTTTTATCGCTCCTCCTATTGTATCAGTTTTGTTAGCAATATTGGATTTTGGGTTAATATAAATAGCCTGGAGTGAATTACAGTCCCTGTATAGTTTTTTAACAAGCAGTTCATCTCACCGCATCGAAATTTGAGTTTCTTTAATTAGGCGACACAGTCAACGTTTAGCAACTTCTACGGCAGCTGTATTCGAGACGACCATCGCAGCTGTAACAGGATTTTCTCTTTTGATGCTAGGTATTTGTCAGGATGAGCATTACTGCAAAGGGCATTTGATTCTAAAGCATTATGTCAGGTTGAAAAACACTAAATAATTTACTTTTTATCTCTTAACAACATGTGGGCAGGGTGGGTTCTTCCTTGGCTCGGGTATGAGGTAAAATGAACCAGCATTTTTATATAAGATAACTTTTATTGGAAGTTTTTACAATGGTTTCCTTACTCAATTGTTCTGGCTGTGAGAGCGGCAGCTGTGTCGTTTGCAAAGCCTTCTGCTGCGGCAGCGGCGGCGTCTTATTACGCCTGGCGGTGTGTATCTCGTGTCGCCGTCTCGCCCAGTTGACTGGAGACTTGCAGCGCGAGGTGACCCGTTTAATTATTGAGAACGAAGTCGTGAATCGGATGGCGATACCTTGGATGTGGCGTCCCAGTGTTTCTCTCTCTATGCGGCCGCGTGTGACAGTGTTGTGCGTTGGCCAGCGGAGCGGTGCGGCGGGGAAGGCCAGTGTCCTGGACTCGAACAAGAGACTCCAACTTGCCAGTCTTCGGCTGTCAGATCTTGATCCCAGCTCACTGGTGACTGCTAACGTGAGGTCGTCTCCTTCCCGTCCTCACGAGTCACCTGAGTACGTAAAAATCAGCCTTCAAATACCTTCTAACTTCAGTCTTCTGGCGGTGAGGCTGCTGCTTGCTATTCCATTACAGCGGCGGACTTGGTGGTTCTGTGTACGATGTAGTCTCTTCCTGCATGACGGTCTTCAGCACCGAAACAACTGAAAACTACTGCCGGGCCCACTGCGTCTCGCGTATTTATTCACTTCAGTTAACTGGAGGTGGATGACTTGACGGTCATTGCCTCTTCTGTCACTTTGAAAAGCTTCTCGAAGAATCTTCTTAACGTCGGTCATTGGCGAAGGCCTTTGAATGTAGGCGAGGGCCAATTGACAAACACGTGAGGCAGTCGGACGATGCCCTGGCGGCTGAATTGACAGCTTCCGCTTATGTGGACAGGGCGATGGCTTCTCCTCAACGTGCTGACTTCCAAGAGCTGGCCGTTGCCACTGCTGCTCTGTACGCCATTTGCCAGTGTGTAATTCTTCTAAACTAAACTAAGTTTTTCATTTATTTTCGAATTTCTACTTCACATTTTCACTAATTTATTTACCTATCTTAAGTACCACTCAACACAGCAGAGAGAAGAGGTAAAATTTCCCATTGACAAGCAAATAAACATATACTCATAAACTTCCTAAGAATTTTACTTCAGATATGTTTGATGGTATCTGTGTGGCAGCCAGACATAAAATCTTATGATTAACTGCCATTTATTACTTCACAGTTAAAAGTCAGAAAATATTTCGGCTTCAAAAGCTCCAATTCATTAGCTAGCCAGTAAAAAGAAAAAAAAAAAGAAACAGATTATAATGTAGTTGATAATCAGCAAGAGCAAATATGGTGTTGCAGCCTCTGCTGGAACAAATGCAACAACGTTCGACAAACCTAGTGACCATCGTGACTCACATTATTCTTCATATGGGAATGGCTTATTTTTGCACGGAAAGTACTAAAAATGCTTGCATAAGAATGGTATTTATCGGCATGCGCCTCACTGTCGTGGATGAAGACACTCGAGATATTCACGCTATAGCAGATTCCATTCAGCTCAGTGTATTTCTGCTGTTGAGAGAAAGGTTTGAAATATATTTATTATATTGAAACTGGAATCGATAGATCGCCCTTATCTTTCCTAAAGGTATGTAGTAGCTTCGATTAGAAAAAGAGTATAAATTCCTCGAGCTTTCTACAAACCTACTTTCGTATTTTCCAGAAAATTCTAATGTTACTGCGTCGTAATTTGATACACTATATAAGTCCGTTGAAATATATGTTTTATATTCTAATAATGTTTTCACCAACAAAAGATCCAGACAGTACAGCTGACATTATTAGTGTGAAACGGATAACCCATACACCTGGGCACTGAACTCTTGTCACTTTTTCTGTCGTTAGACGATTAATCTGCTCAATCTTCTTGAATTTTCTCCTCTTCTTCTCAGACACTAGTTATTTCCAATTGCTATTCTTCCCCGTAAGACTTTCTTGAATTTGTGGAACACATGGTAAACTTGTGGAACATCATAAGTGCTTCAAAAGTTTTCGGGTAAGTTATCTGACAAAATATTTGGTTTGTTGCGACATGTCGCTTCCACTGTTATATTTGAAAGGGGCTAACAGGTAAAAACTTTAAGAGAATAAATTGCTCGAATAAGAGAGAAGTATCACTAGAGCTCATTCCTCCCAGGAGTGAAACGAATACAGAATAAGTTTTTATGTATCTCCAAATCTGATACAGTTCAAACAATGTATTACTGCAAAATGGTAAACGTGTAGGATCGTATGCGGCCGCTTACTATTTTTATAATCGATGTTTTTGGAAAGTTTGCAACTGTACCGTCAATGATTTAAATAATGACAACGGCATCAGTTACGTATTTTTAATGCTTAGCACGACACGTTTCGAGAATTTATTCTCATTGCCAAGTGCATTTGTTTACGTAACTACTTTTCTGATATTGGCTTGCGTGATTTTTCTGCCTGTCTAGCACTGTATATTGTCTCCTCCACTACGCACAATATTATAAACACGCTACTCACACTGGTGATCTTTGAAATCAAAACATCCAGCTGAGATATTACGAGAGTATGGTTTGACAAAGAGTTTGGATACACTCAGAAACGCAGTTTTCATAGTTTAAATCACGTTATTTTATGTTATCGAAGTGACACACATACGCATACACCAGTCGCCAGGACCCAAATCTTAGGTAATGCAACACTGAGAGTGGAACTGGCAACGAAATCGAGTAAGACACCTACAAAATTTGAATGTTTTTATAAGGGAGGTATCGGCAGATATACGATCAAAGAGTTATTGATGTAAATTCAAATGAACTTCTCAGTTTTTCTTCAATATTCGCTAAGTTTGTTATTCAAGAGCGTCCTCATCGCCATCACCAAAGCATTTGATAGCATACCGTAAATAAAAATCGTCTTTCTTAATGTACAAATCAAGGTTCTTTCTTTTTAGGTTAAATGCAACACATATTGAAGTTAAAATCTTCTGAGTTGTTTGGCCACGTCATATTTCTTCACACAATCGACGTTTTCACCTCTCTGCTGAGACTTCTTTAGGAACTTGTGGTATCCATATTCCTTGCCTGTAGCACATATCAATTCGTGTTTTATAATGCTTGGGTTCTTTTTTTAACGAGAGTTTAGTTAAATTCATTTGTATTAAGTAAAGAATCTAACACACAGAAATGTTAAATACTGAAACAGCAACAGAAAAAAGTAAATTTTACCTTAGTTTCTGTGGAGTAAAATAACAGTGATAATCTAGTCAAGCAGCGAGTGAGCCAGGATGGGAATGAGCGGTTGTTGTTTGTAAGCGTGTAACTATATTGCTGACCACTGCCTATATCGATATCGTGCCCCGTCTGCTAACGTGTTGTGTCTTTTGAAAGTAGAAATACGGCTATAAAGCAGCGTGAAGAGGTATGAGTGGGCTTTTTGGCGGATAGTTCGCCATAAACATCAAAATAGCTTCCAAACGGTCGCGTTCATGATAAAGGACGTCATATTGAGAAATCGGATGCAGGTGCTCCGTCTGTAATAAATTATATGAACAAATGTATAAATGTTATTGACTTTCGAATACATGTGTCGTGGAGATTAATAACTGCCCACCACAGGACGATTTTTGAGAGACCAAAGCACTCGTGGACTTGGTGTTTTAGTGTGAAGGATTAGTGCAGGAGAAAGTGCACATCAATTAACAATGTTGCACGAGAGGCTGAATATTCGCATCGTCATCAGGGAGTCTACATTCATAAGAATCACGTCGGCTAGGTGCTCTCTCGCGAAGAGCAACTGTCTGTTACGCAACTGCTGTGAATGACGTAAATCAGGAAGATAAACATTGTTATCTTCCAAAACTGTATCGACAATTAAGGTTCGGATACCCTTAGACCGTGAACAGTGCAGCCCACATACTCAGTATGTTTTTCTGGACTCAATAGTCGCATCGTTTTACGAGAGCTTCATGTGATTAAATTCCAAGTGTGCCGTTTACCCATATTTGTAAAATGTAAAATTACGATTGCCCATTGTGTTGACTCAACAGGAACACGTGGCTGAGCATTCTGTGACATATCGGATATCGTAAGAATTACGAACACTAGTCAACAGCAATCGTAGTATGTGTTCGCTTATGACCTCTCATATTTCCATGTGGCAGCTTACATTTTGCGGCAAAACCAACATAATACATGCTTGTGAAGAGCTACTTTGAACTTCGTAACAAAGACTGAAGGAACCTGAAAATCAGTGCACATCAGGGAATCCTCCCGGCAACAAAGCGCTCTTTTGTTAAGTAAACTTCCCCCTTCTTGCCCGCGCCTCGTGGGTTGGATAATAGAGGCAGAGTGCGCTCACGTGTTACTCTGTCTTCTTTGTCGCATGAAGTATGTTTTACTCCAGAGAAATTTTCATTATGCACAACAAAGTCGCTTCTTCTCTCGCTCCTAAGCAAGTCGACTGTGACGGAATGACGCTAGCAAATTAATGTGAGGAGGGTGGTATATTTTGCGATGAAGCAGCTTGATACGTTACGCTCACTGAGTACACGCTGTCTCCTCCGATCCATCCTCGCTTTGAACGAGGAGCAGCAAGCAGAGCGATAAAACTCCCTGGGGCCGTGGTCTTTGCGACACTCGCCACTGGGGACGAGAGGGCTGGGCAGTTCCCTAGGGAAACGCCACGGCTGAAGACGGCAGATAGGGCCTGTATAGCGGCCTGTATAGTGTCCCTGCTGATCGTTATCCCGTAACTGCGCCTGCCCTGATAAGGGCTGAAATGTCATCGTATGCCGCCATCTTCCCTACATCTTCTAGACAGCGCTGAAGAGTTTTCCAACATCATGTCACAGTGTGAGGTAGTTTTACGGCACAGTTCCTTCCGCACTCATACAGAATATTGACAACTCTAAAGAACATTTACGAGTCTATACATCGTTCTCTAGTTCCAGATCACGCCTAACTGTTTAAACGCTGTGTTTTTCATCATAAGTCGATCCTGCGCTTGTGTGTGAATTACTAAGGGACCAAACTGCTGACGTCATCGGTCCCTAGACTTACACATTAACCGCCCGGTGTGGCCGTGCGGTTCTAGGCGCTTCAGTCTGGAACCGCGTGAACGCTATGTACGCAGGTTAGAATCCTCCCTCGGGCATGGATGTGTGTGATGTCTTTAGGTTAGTTAGGTTGAAGTAGTTCTAAGTTCTAGGGGACATGACCACAGCATTTAAGTCCCGTAGTGCTCAGAGCCATTTGAACCATTTGAAATTACACATTACTTAAACTTACTTAAACTAACTTATGCTGAGAACAACACACACAACCATGCCTGAGAGAGGACTCGAACCTCCGGCGGGAGGGGCCGCGCAATCCCTGACATGGCGCTTTAAACCGCGCGGCCACTCCGCACCTGTATCAGATGACCAATAACTGTGTAATGACCCCAACGTAAATATAAGGGTAGACCTAGCAGCCGGCCTCTGTGAAGCTGAGGATGTCATGACACCAACTCCCTGCATGATTTTATTATTTTTCGAGCTCCGCTAAACCATTTCAAGTGCTGATTTCATCCACATCTACATCTACGTAGGTACTCCGCAAGCCACCGTACGGTGCGTGCCAGAGGGTATCCTAAACCACTATTTGTCATTTCCCCTTCTATTCTACTCGAAAATAGAGCGAGAAAGAAACCACTGTCCGTACGCCTGCGTCTGAGCCCTAATTTCTCGTATCTTAGTTCGTGGTCGCGCGATGTGTGTTGGCGGCAGTAGAATCGTTCGGCAGTCAGCTTCAAAAGTCGATTGTCTAAATTTTCTTTGTAGTATTTCTCGAAGGGGACATCGCCTTCCCTCCAGGCATCCAGGCACTCCTATTTGAGTTCCCGAAGCATCTCCGTGACAGTTAGGTGTTGTTCGAAACTACCGATAACAAAATCTAGCAGCCCGCCTCTGAATTGCTTCGATGCAGCTCTTCAGAAGTTCCTGTCAAAGGTGGAACCATGTTTCCTATGTTTTAGACAGCTATCATAGTGTAGTTCTTAAGATCTTTTACATATGAAACAGGAGTGTTTACGTCTGGGAGAGTTCGAGAAAATACAACACTTTTCCGCCCTATTCTGGAGTACTGCTGTGCGGTGTGGGATCCACATTAGATGGGACTGACGGATAACATCGAAAAAGCTCAAGGAAGGGCAGCTCGTTTTGTATTATAGCGAAGTAGGGGAGATGGTGTCACAGACGTGATACTTGAATTGGAGTGCCAATCATTAAAACAAAGGTGATTTACGTTGCGACGGGATCTTCTCATGAAATTTCAATCACCAGTTTTGCGAAAACATTCATTTGGCAGCCACCTATATAGGAAGAAATGGTCCTCACGATAAAATAAGAGAAATCAGGCCTCGCCCAGAAAAATTTAAGTGCTTGTTTTCTCCGCGCGCCGTTCGAGAGTAGAACGGTAGAGAGACAGCTCGAAGGCGGTTCATTGAACCCTCTGCCAGGCACTTCACTGTGAATAGCAGAGTTCAAAAATAGTTCAAATGGCTCTGAGCACTATGGGACTTAACATCTTAGGTCATCAGTCTCCTAAAACATAGAACCACTTAAACCCAACTAACCTAAGGACATAACACACATGCATCCATGCCCGAGGCAGGATTCGAACCTTGACCGTAACAGTCGCGCGGTTTCGGACAGAAGCCCCTAGAACCGCTCGGGCACCGCGGCCAGCCAATAGCAGAATAATCACGCCGTTGTAGATGTACGTACTGGAAGGTGTGTATGTTTATGTGTAAGCATCAGTCAGGATAGTGAAGTGCGGCGCTGACATAATGAGATACAAAAGAAAATTATAATGGCGATGAAAGGAGCACTAACGCCTCGAAAGTAGATATGCAGCACAAACTTTCATATCACTAACTATTCGGCTAATAAGCATCTTGCATATCTCACTAGGGAATAGAATAAATAACTTAACAGATTCGTGAAAGCACCTTTATGCTTGTAGCTATCAGCAATGTAGTGGTGGTATTTCCTCGAGTACGTATTCATCGATTCACAGTGAATGTTATATCTAAAGTGATGTATAACAACCATTCCACAGAGCTCCCACATTGATCGTACAAAATATGAACTCCGATTCGTACAACCATACAAGCTGACGTCCTAACTTGCATTCTAACACGTAAAGACAATTCTGAAAGAAACAGCAGATTAGTAGAAAATTTTACAGCGATCGTAGAGAACGTCCATTCCGTTGCCACACATTGTATTCTATGCTTGTACACGAAGCTGAACTCAGGAAACGTCAGTTTAGCAATACGAACAACAAAAATAGCAGAAAATTTTATTTAGTACCAAATTGAACTTATCCTGATCGTTCTCCGTTGCTGTGACTGCCGTAAGCAAACGTGTGTAGCATATGGAAATACAGCTCAAGATAGACAAGAAAAAATGCCAGGCACAGAGCCGCCTATAGTGACCAGTCTGAATCTTGAAGGCTGAATGTCTGAATACAGTTACACAGCATGTCCGTAGCACACGTATTAACTCACTCTCTAAACACAAATCTCTCAACAGACCGACAGAACGGTGAAGCGTAGACTCCGCACTCTGGAGACGGAAACAGAACATTCACTGGAGGCGTTGCCCAAATCGGAACTTCCGCAGTGCAGCCAACGTGGCCAATATGGCCGTATTTCATAACATGTGAGATGAGGTGGCGTCTGTCAACTCCGAGAGTGGCTCAAATGGTTCAAATGGCTCTGAGCACTACGGGACTTAACTTCAGAGGTCATCAGTCCCCTAGAACTCAGAACTACTTAAACCTAACTAACCTAAGGACATCACACACATCCATGTCCGAGGCAGGATTCAAACCTCCGACCATAGCGGTCGCTCGGCTCCAGACTGTAGCCCCAAGAATCACTCGGCCACACCGGCCGGCCTCCGAGAGTGGCTCTCACCTCATCCGTATTGGTGCCGCTGGTGATGCTGCTATAATGTGCAACACATTTACGGTGGTCGACCTGGGTGTGACATTGCTGACGACGACACCGCACTAATCAACCACAAACAGTAGCACATAATTCAGCTGAATAGAATCACTTAAAATTGTCTTACTGCTAATGTTAAGCGTCGTACAAATAATTCATCATAATAGTTCTCCAGCAGGCAAAACTAAGCTCTTAAAAATTGCGCAGTCCAAAGTAGCTCAAAAACCAAACGCATCTCAATGCTCGAGGCACTTTACACGGGAGGTAATGGCTAATCACCTTCGAACACGGAAGCAAATGGAATCTCTGCTGCCATGGCACGTGCGTGGCTAAGGACCAACGGCTTACCAAAGATAAGCTTTCCGATGCACATATCTGAATTGATATGTACTGAAGCTGGCTGGCTTAATACCTGATAAATAGTTGTAAAATAAATGTTATAGATCTAAGAAAACATATATTAGCTGGTGGGAAAATGAAAGAGTCTACAACAGGCCCTTTCTATGTTTCTGAGAAATGTTTTGCTTTGTGGTGGGTTTGTAGGACAATGAAGTAGAACAGTACTGTTATATGAAAGTACCTAATAGTGATATAAAATAACTACAGGAGAAAATATACGTATTAGAAGGGAGGAACTAGTGCCACACTGGCATGATCTGTCGATAATCGCTATTTTGTGTCTCTCAGTCATAATTCACGCTATTACCAGTTTCTGGCAAGTAAAGTGTATCTTGTGCACAGCGTGTGCCGTTTGAGTGTAGTCTCCTGCTGTGATATTATTTACAGTCACCACCAACTTTGACAGTTACTAAGAAATTGAAAGAATTCTATGTATTTTACACGCATGGTAAATTATTAAAATACGGAGATAGTGTGCCAATATGCTGCTTATGTAATAAAATTAAAGTACACTACATGTTATCCCCTAACGGGGCTTGAGGATCCAACTCAAACTGGAGACCTAAAGTTTGTCGAAAACGGTTATTGTCAATAAAGTAATATTCTCATTTCATACTGGGGGCTTGTGGAAGTGGTAAAGGCTGCTGGCCTCACTCGTGGGATGCAAGCAGAGTTCGCAATTTGCTGCATTGTTCCCACAGTTGTCCAAATTAGTGATCCGGGTTCTTGGGTTTGGAGCCGAGTAGAAGGTCTCAGCCAAAGGCTGAAGATTTCTAGACCCGCGTTAGAGTGCGGCGATTTGTAGGACTCCCCTAGATAAGTCAGGTGTACAGTACACAAAGGAAGCAACTACTCGGGTAGCAGAGTACTCGTGGAGTGCAAGTGAGGGTATTTTACGCTAGACGATAGTTCCAGGTGCTCTGGTGAACACTTACCAGTCGATACACAGCAAGGGAAGTCAGACAGCGTTCAGAGTGAAGATAATTCGGCTGTCAAAATTTTATCAGTAAACTATCGAAGTATTCGTAACAAAGTTCCCGATATTACTGCCCTCCAGGAATGTTATCGGGTCCAAATTATTCTCGGGACCTAGGGCTGGCTGCAACCCGAAGTAAAAAGTTCTGAGACATTTAGCGAGTTATGGAAGCTATATCGGAGAGACAGACTGCTCGTTGCAGTTGACATTAATAATCCCGCCATTGAGGTCGAAGTTGAGTGTGACAGTGCAGTTGGTCGCGTAGAAGAGATCTAAGTGAAACCAAGTCAATTGTGTTTTTACCTACCACCTGAGACTGCTGTGACAGTTCTTGAGTTATTCAGAGACTGTCTATTTGGTCCCATAGGTACCTACCACAAATTTCCATATTTTTCCTACAACGCCATTAACCTGTAAAGTCGCACCGCTTTGCGGAACATCGCTTCTGCTCCGCAGGTGCAATGGACGAAGCGAGCTGAACTTCAACTGGCATGCAGGTTGCAGGTTAGCTCCGAGAGCGCGCACAAGAGCAGTAGAGGCCGCCACAAATACAGACGTTCTGGTGCATCGGCCGCGCCGAATTCCTCAACCAATCCGAGCCCACACAGCTAGACCAACAGCTGTGTAGTAGTCATCCACCACAATGTATTGCGAATACATAGAAAGAAGGATCCATTATCGTATGATTATAACGTATAGGTTAGAAAATTTGAAAAGGGAAATGAAAAGGTTAAAGTTAGATATAGTGGGAATTAGTGAAGTTCGGTGGCAAGAGGAACAAGACTTTTGGTCTGGAGAATTCAGGGTTATAAATACAAAATCAAATAGGGGTAATGCCGAATTAGGTTCAATAATGAATAAAAAAAGAAAAGTGCGGTTGAGTTACTGCAAAGAGCATAGTGAACGCATTATTGTGGCCTAGATAGACACGAAGCCCATGCCTACTACAGTAGTAAAAGTTTGTATGCCTACTAGCTCTGCAGATGTTGAAGAAATTGATGAAATGTATGATGAGATAAAAGAAATTATTCAGGTACTGAAGGGAGACGGAAATGGGTGACTGGAATTCGAGAGCAGGAAAAGGAAGAGAAGGAAACATAGTAGGCGAATATGGATTGGGGGTAAGAAATGAAAGAGGAAGCCGTCTGGTAGAATTTTTCACAGAGCATAACTTAATCATAGCTAACACTTGGTTCCAGAAACATAAAAGAAGGTTGTATACAAGGAATAATCCTGGAGATACTAGAAGGTATAGGATAGATTATATAATGGTAAGACAAAGATTTAGGAACCAGGTTTTAAATTGTAAGGTATTTCCAGGGGCAGATGTGGACTATAACCACAATCTATTGGTTACGAACTGTAGATTAAAACTGCAAAAGGGTGGGAATTTAAGGAGATGGGACCTGGATAAACTGAAAGAACCAGAAGTAGTACAGAGTTTCAGGGAGAGCATAAGGGAACAATTCACCAGAATGGGGGAAAGAATACAGTAGAAGAAGAATGGGTAGCTCTGAGGGATGAAGTTGTGAAGGCAGCAGAGGATCAAGTAGGTAAAAAGATGAGGGCTAGTAGAAATCCTTGGTTGGTTGGTTGGTTTAAAGATTAAAGGGACCAAACTGCAAAGATAATCGGTCAGAAATCCTTGGGTAACGGAAAAATATTGAATTTAATTGATGAAAGGAGAAGATATAAAAATGCAGTAAATGAAGCAGGCAAAAAGGAATACAAACGTCTCAAAAATGAGATCGACAGGAAGTGCAAAATGGCTAAGCAGGGATGGCTAGAGGACAAATGCAAGCATGTAGAGGCTTATTTCACGAGGGGTAAGATAGATACTGGCAACAGGAAAATTAAAGAGACCTTTGGAGAAAAGAGAGCCACTTCAATGAATGTCAAGAGCTCAGATGGAAACCCAGTTCTAAGCAAAGAAGGGAAAGCAGAAAGGTGGATGGAGTATATAGAGGGTCTATACAAGGGCGATGTACTTGAGGACAATATTATGGAAATGGAAGAGGATGTAGATGAAGATGAAATGGGAGATATGATACTGAGTGAAGAGTTTAACAGAGCACTGAAGGATCTGTGTCGAAACACGGCCCTGGGAGTAGACAACATCCCATAAGAACTACTGACAGCCTTGGCAGAGCCAGTCCTGACAAAACTCTACCATCTGGTGAGCAAGATGTATGAGACAGGCGAAATACCCTCAGACTTCAAGAAGAATATAATAATTCCTATCCCAAAAAAAGCAGGTGTTGGAAGATGTGAAAATTACCGAACTATCAGTTTAGTAAGTCACAGCTGCAAAATACTAACGCGAATTCTTTACAGACGAATGGAAGAACTGGTAGAAGCCGACCTCGGGGAAGGTCAGATTTGATTCCGTAGAAATGTTGGAACACGTGAGGCAATACTGACCTTACGACTTATCTTAGAAGAAAGATTAAGGAAAGGCAAACCTACGCTTCTAGCATTTGTAGACTTAGAGAAAGCTTTTGACATTGTTAACTGGAATACTCTCTTTCAAATTCTAAAGGTGGCAGGGGTAAAATACAGGGAGCGAAAGGCTATTTATAATTTGTTCAGAAACCAGATGGCAGTTATAAGAGTCGAGGGTCATGAAAGGGAAGCAGTGGTTGGGAAGTGAGTGAGACATGGTTGTAGCCTCTCCCCGATGTTATTCAATCTGTATATTGAGCAACCAGTAAAGAAAACAAAAGAAAAATTTTGAGTACGTATGAAAATCCACGGAGAAGAAATAAAAACTTTGAGGTTCGCCGGTGACATTGTAATTCTGTCAGAGACAGCAAAGGACTTGCAAGAGCAGTTGAACGGAATGGACAGTGTCTTGAAAGGAGGATATAAGATGAATATCAACAAGAGCAAAACGAGGGTAATGGAATGTAGCCTAACTAAGTCGGGTGATGCTGTGGGAATTAGATTAGAAAATGAGACACTTAAAGTAGTAAAGGTGTTTTGCCATTTGGGGAGCAAAATATTTGATGATGGTCGAAGGTATAAAAGGGCATAAAATGTAGACTGGCAATGGCAAGGAAAGCGTTTTTGAAGAAGAGAAATTTGTTAACATCGAGCAAGGGTTTAAGTGTCAGAAAGTTGTTTCTGAAAATATTTGTTTGAAGTGTAGCCGTGTATGAAAGTGAAACATGGACGATAAATATTTTGGACAAGAAGAGAATAGAAACTTTCGAAATGTCGTGCTACAGAAGAATGCTGAAGATTAGATGTGTAGATAACATAACTGATGAGGAGGTATTGAATAGCTTTGGGGAGAAGAGAAGTTTGTGGCACAACTTGACGAGAAGAAGGGATCGGTTGGTAAGACATTTTCTGAGGCATCAAGGGATCACCATTGGAGGGCGGCGTGGAGGGTAAAAATCGTAGAGGGAGACCAAGAGATGAATACACTAAGCAGATGCAGAAGGACATAGGTTGCAGTAAGTACTGGGAGATGAAGAAGCTTGCAGAGGATAGAGTAGAATGGAGAGCTGCATCAGACCAGTCTCAGGAGTGAAGACCACAACAACAACAACAACAACAACAACATGATTATATGATAGCAGAATAAACACTTGTAGCAGTTACTTCTGTAAAATATCTGGGAGTAGGCGTACGGAAGGATTTGATGTGGAATGATCATATAAAATTAATTGTTGATAAGGCGAGTGCCAGGTTGAGATTCATTGGGAGGGTCCTTAGAAAAATTAGTCCATCAACAAAGGAGGTGACTTTCAAAACACTCATTCGACGTATGCTTGAGCATTGCTCATCAGTGTGGGATCCGTACCAGGTCGGGTTGACGGAGGAGATAGAAAAGATCCAAAAAGCGGCGCGTTTCGTCACAGGGTTATTTGGTTAGCGTGATTGCGTTACGGAAATGTTTAGGAAACTCAAGTGGCAGACTCTGCAAGAGAGGCGCTCTGCTCCGCCGTGTAGCTCGCTCGCCAGGTTTCGAGAGCGTGCGTTTCTGGATGAGGTATCGAATACGTTGCTTCCCCCTACTTATACCTCCCGAGGAGATCACGAATGTAAAGTTAGAGAGATTCGAGCGCGCACGGAGGCTCTCCGGCAGTCGTTCTTCCCGCGAACCATACGCGGCTGGAACAGGAGAGGGAGGTAATGACAGTGGCACGTTAACTGCCTTTCGCCACACACCGTTGGGTGGCTTGCGGAGTATAAATGTAGATGTAGATGTAGGTGTTCTGCAAAGTGTAATTCTATGGCCGTTAATTTTTCATCAAACTTCGTTTTGTTTTATATTTTCTAAGTGTGTTTCTGGCAGTGCTCTAATGTCTATAGAGTAATCCACCATAACCTACTAATCTGGACACGTTTGGTTCTACCCCTGTTTAGCTGCAGGGTGCGAAAATCAGACACAACGTATTAGTTGAGATCTCAATAACAGCGCTGCTGTTCGTTTCCTAATGATACCTCTGCAGCTTTCGACCGCGAGATAAGCAATATCTATTGTGGTCGCCATTGGAGTACACTTTTAGCCGTTATGATTCCGCTGACCGTTTGTCGGGACGTCCCTTCTTGGAAACTAACTACGCTACACAGCCCCATTCTCCTGGTGAATCTCATTCTGGCATTTGCCTTTCCTGCGATTCACTTTATGTGGTCGTTCCACGTCAGATAGCTCCGCACACATACTCCTAAATATTTTATGGAAGTAACTGTTTCCAGTGATTGTTCTGCAGTCATACAAAGATGGGTCTTTCTGTTTAACTACATGCAACACGTTAGATTTATTTATATTGGGGTTTAATTGTCAGTCCTTGCACCAAGAGTCGATCCTTCGTGAGTGTTACTGCAGTTCACTATAATTTTCCAGCATTTACACTTCTCTGTATAAAACAGTATCACCAGCAAAAAGCCTTGTGTAAATTCCTGAATCGTCTACTTTGTCATTTACGCAAATTGTGAAAAGCAAACACTCCCGTAGGATACGGCCGAAGTTACGTTTACGTATGAATCCTTCTCCATTGAGAATGGTATGCTGTATTCTGTGTTACAGAAACTCTTCAGACCAGTTACATATTTTTTTTATTACGGGATCGTACTGAACGCCTTACGGATGTCCAGGAACACGACATTTACCTGGGCGCTGGACTGTTGGTAGCTCTTTTCGTCCATATCCAGTTTTGGATTTTCCGTCTTTTGAGCCGTATTACCACTTTGCTTTTCTGTCTGTACCAGTTTCGCAAGCGGTTTTGTACTCTGCTGCCCTTACGATAACCTATGTTATCAAAGTTCAGTTCGCGTGTGTGTCTGTGTGTGTGTGTGTGTGTGTGTGTGTGTGTGTTTTACTTGACGTGACTATTATCCAGTGATGAAAGACTCGGATAATATGAAATGAAGTCAATAAAAGGGAATTAAGTTGGCTTTGGCCCTACATGAAATTTCCTTTAAATGTGTTGACAGCAGAAATAAATAAAGGTGGCTGAAATTTGAGTTATCCGCTACGTTACTCAGGAGACAATCACTTTATGGAGTGTGCAGATCTGATCATGAAAGGAAAGAACACTTGTACTTGTGAGTGTAATAGAGGATTGATACATTTTTCACACTGAACATAAAGACGTTCCATCTAAATACACGCAAGAAAATTGCACCGCGAAATTGGTAGCATTGCAGAGCTAGCAAAGGCACTACATTTCGCGCATGGCGTCAAGTGCGGTAAGAAGTATTAAAATACTGGCAGTTGTAGGGTAATGCGCTCTTAGCTCAGTGGCACAGCAGGCGGTCTGGTACGCAACTGGCTGACGATAATGTATTGTTCGTATCTGGGGAAGCGCACTTACTCGTCATCACCGATTTCATCCACATTTGTGGCATATTCAGGGCATGGCCGAAATAAAGGTGAAAGAAGCTGGAGCTACGGGCGGTCAAGCGTTTGGAAAAAATAACATTCATGGCGCGGGTCGCGTGAGGCACGTGCCCTTTATGTTAATGTAAATCACTGGCAGCGCTTGACGCAGCGGGAAGCGTAGAGAACGGTACTCTGACGGTCGTGGTTCCGAGGTCGTCTGTGGACACAATTGTTTTTATTTACAGTTTATACTCTACTTACACTGAAAATAAACCGAAATAATGCTCAATATATTGTATTTACTAATATTTTCATAAAAGTCACGAAAAGAAAAAGCAAAGTAAAATTTGGTAGCTGTGTATTCAACATTACTTCATGTAAATCTAGAAAAATTACAACAACCTTATACAAACTTTTTTTTTTGTCTAGTATATGTGGTGTCACCGCCAGACACCACACTTGCTAGGTGGTAGCCTTTAAATCGGCCGCGGTCCGTTAGTATACGTCGGATCCGCGTGTCGCCACTATCAGTGATTGCAGACCGAGCGCCGCCACACGGCCGGTCTAGTCTAGAGAGATTACCTAGCACTCGCCCCAGTTGTACAGCCGACTTTGCTAGCGATGGTTCACTGTCTACATACGCTCTCATTTGCAGAGACGACACTTTAGCATAGCGTTCAGCTACGTCATTTGCTACGACCTAGCAAGGCGCCATATTCAGTTACTATGAATGTCTTCTGAACAGATAATATTGTGACTCATGTACCGTCAAGAGCGACCTTTATCATTAATGGATTAAAGTTAAGTATCAAACTAATTACGTCCGCTTTCTGAATTCTAATTCCTTGTCATGTTCCAGACCTCACGTCAGTATAGTTCTTCCCTCCTCACGCCAGCCTGCGTGAGCTAAGACGAGTGCATTTCGGCCTCCACTAGTAACACGGTGTTCGCTCTTCTGTCAACACAACAGCATAATGGAGCATTATATGTAAACAAACAAATATCTTCTGTTAAGTGACTCACGGGGAGGACAAACAAATCCACGACGACATTTATCAAGATAAAGGAGTCTCCCAAAATGTACTCACTAGTGTTACCCAGTATGTCTTTTCCTTTTTTATCGTCAAATCAAGAATTTGTTCATAGAGCTCAAAAAACAGGTCTTACCGAGAGAGAAAAATATATGCCATCCCGAGAAGACTGCATCTAAACATTTCATTGCCAGTATTTCGTGAAACGGTTGTTATAGGTGGTTTGCTGGAACAGTGTGCTGTGTTAAAGAACGTTTTATCAATGTGAACCAAGTTTGTTTTTCTATAGTCATTTTAAAACCACCATGTACCTTTAAAAATGCAGCGCTTATACCATGTGCAAGATGTCAGACAACTATTGCATCCCCTGTTTTTCCGATAAATGTCACTTCAGCTCCTGTAAATCGTCAACTGCAAAATAATAAAAGTACATAAATTTTGTAACGAAATCCTCGTGCACGCCTTACAATCTGTTCCTGGAAGTTTATTTACAGTTCTAAATTTTCGTTGACCTTTCCTTTTTACGCCTTTTTATTAATACATACAATACACTGAGCACTATTTCCATTTATCTGCAGGGTAAGTAGCATGAAAATTGAAAACTAAAATAAAAAATATTTTCACATGGGAAATTACCCTCATTCTGCACTCCTTTCGCTGCTCCACCTGAAGCCAGGAAACTACGTCATCGTAAATGGCTCATGCCGCACTCGCCCCGTGCCAAAAATGTTGTTTTTCCTTAACGCTCGGCAAGCTGGAGCTCCAACTTTTATCACTTTTATTTCTAGCCAAGCCCTGCATATGACACAAATGTGGATGAAATCGGTGATGCCGAATAGGTGCGGTTCCCTTGTTGGCGCAGTTTCTTTTGCGTTACTCCATTAATTTGTTTAATCAGTAGAGATCTTGAAATTAATAGAAGTAACAGTTCACAGGTCTTATTAATATATTTTCACCCCTGAAAAGGACACAGCATGTGGCTTCTTTACCTCTTAATATCCAATGCAAAGGCTTTCAGCTTCATTGTCTGTCGGTAGTCTACGAAGAAAGGAGTCTCTAAGGTGGGCAATAAATCTTTTCTAACACCTCCATCCGCGCAGCTTGGGTGACGTTACGAAAGTCATCAAGAAACCTTGGTGCAGGGTCAGTCCAGTTTTCTCGCAAGGTCTGTTTCATTCTGCCCATACGTTTTCAGTACGTTTTAGGTCTGTTGCAGAAGTTGGCCAATCGATAAGAGAAATTTCATTCCGTTCCGCAAAGAATTCCTGCACCGACAGGTGTATAGGAGACTGGTACTGCTGGAATCAGATTACTGCCTCATGATATGATAGTCACGCCATAATAATAACATGGGTGTACTGGGCAGCACCATCTATCTTGTGAAACATTCCAAGTCCGCGAGAACACATCCAGCCCGATATTGTCACAGACACATGGAAACTGCGAGATGACTCGTGGATGTACCTGGTGTCGAAAAGGGTACCTTACGGGCTGTGAGTCACACTGGACCATCATTTCCCGCAGACAGTGCCTATTCGTCGGAAAATACCACGTACCACCAGTCACTACTGACACTGTTCTCCGCAAACGCTAGTCCACAGTCGATGCCCGTCACGCAGCCTCTCCTTGATTGCCCCAACTTTTTGAGTGTTCCGGCCTCCCGAAGTCGGCGCCGAATCGCGTACAGTGATCCGGGAAACGCAATACTATGTTTCAACTCTTTATTCACATGAAATGCTGAGTGCTATTGACAAGGGATTTCAGATCGATTCCGTATTCCTGGATTTCCGGAAGGCTTTTGACACTGCACCACACAAGCGGCTCGTAGTGAAATTGCATGCTTATGGAATATAGTCTCAGTTATGTGACTGGATTTGCGATTTCCTGTAAGTGAGGTCACAGTTCGTAGTAATGGACGGAAAGTCTTCGAGTAAAACAGAAGTGATTTCAAGCGTTCTCCAAAGCAGTGTTATTGGCCCTTTGCTGTTCCTTATCTATACAAACGATTTTGGAGACAATCTGAGCAGCCGTCTTCTGTTGTCTGCAGATGACGCTGTCGTCTATCAACTAATAAAGTCATCAAAAGTACAAAACAAACTGCAAAACGATATAGAAAAAATGTCTGAATGGTGTCAAAGATGGCAGTTGACCCTAAATAACGAAAAGTGTGAGGTCATCCACATGAATGCTAAAAGGAACTCGTTAAACTTCGGTTACACGATAAATCGGTCCAATCTAAAAGCCATAAATTCAACTAAAAACCTAAGTATTACAATTAAGAACAACTTAAATTGGAAAAAAATTGTTCAAATGGCTCTGAGCACTATGCGACTTAACTTCTGAGGTCATCAGTCGCCTAGAACGTAGAACTAATTAAACCTAACTAACCTAAGGACATCACACACATCCATACCCGAGGCAGGATTCGAACCTGCGACCGTAGCGGTCGCTCGGTTCCAGACTGCAGCGCCTAGAACCGCACGGCCACTCTGGCCGGCTTAAATTGGAAAGACACATAGAAAATGTTGTCGGGAAGGCTAACCAAAGG
The DNA here is from genome assembly GCF_021461385.2 of Schistocerca piceifrons. Taxonomy (NCBI): domain Eukaryota; kingdom Metazoa; phylum Arthropoda; class Insecta; order Orthoptera; family Acrididae; genus Schistocerca; species Schistocerca piceifrons. The sequence goes on from NC_060139.1 coordinate 724,611,692, forward strand.
CTGTGTTTTATTGGCAGGACACTTAGAAAATGTAACAGACCTATTGAAGAGACTGCTTACGCTGAGCTTGTCCGTCCTCTTTTAGAATACTGCTGCGTGGTGTGAGTTCCTTACCAGGTAGGACTGACGGAGTACATCTAAAAAGTTCAAAGAAAGGCAGCATGTTTTCTATTATTGCGAAATATTGGAGAGAGTCTCACAGAAATGATACAGGATTTGAGCTGTAAATCATTAAAAGAAAGGCGTTTTCCGTTGCGACGGGATCTTCTCACGAAATTGCATTCGCCAACTTTCTCCTCCGAATGCGAAAATATGTTGTTGACACAAACCTACATAGGGCGGAACGATCACCACGATAAAATAAAGGAAATCAGAGCACGTACGGAAAGATATAGGTGTTCATTCTTTCCGCGCGCTATACCGGATTGGAATAATAGAGAATTGTGAAGGTGGTACGACGAACGCTCTGCCAGGCATTTAAATGTGATTTGCAGAGTATCCATGTAGATGTAGAACTGTACCACGATTAAAAAAGGATTTTGCCGTCACGTGTTGACAAGTTTATTATCTTGAACAGATATTGTTACACGCCAGATGCTACTAGCCACACAGCTCCGTGACTCCTGTATCTCGACAAAATTTTATCTATCATTGCACAGTCCGTTCAGGAGCACCATACCGTGCCTCAGCCTCCGACGCCGTAAAATTCTCTTTTTTCATTGGAGCAAGAACGCGTTCACCAAAGAATTTTTTGCGTCGCCCTTATTTCTAAGTTCATGGCACCCAAAACAAAAAATTGACATGGGACATAGATATACGGATAACAAAATAAAAATAAAAATAACAAAAAACATTTATTTAGCGTTTCCAAGTGAGTTTTCTCACAGCATTCCGGAGCACCGTCAAATACGTGGTGGAAAGTCACCTTGCACTCATGCAACCTTGATTCTAACATGGTATTTCATCGATGAGATCAACAACGCAGCCTTGATCCAAACAGTCCCACTCTTCAGTTGTGATTCTGTGTTAGACGCGCAGAGTACGCCTTCGTTTCGACGTCCAGAAAAAACTCTTTCATACCTGTACCACATGTGTTCAATTGAACTCATGCGTCAGGGACCAGACGGGACATGTCATTTTGGTGATCCTAGCATCCTGAAGAAACGTGTTGACGAAAATAGCAAGATGATCACACGAGCTATTATCCATCAAGATGTTAACAAATTTTTGGCGACACCGTCCCATTACTGGTTTCAGAATACTGTCCCACTGCCTTAGAGCAGTCACATTTCCCACAACAACCTCAAGAGGTGTACAGTGCTGCAAGTAATGCCGCCGTAGGACAACACTTCACCGCCAGCCTGTTGCACAGATAGGACACGGCGTTGGAGGCGACAGATATTATCGAGTTGTTTTCAAACACGTTGTCTGCGATTATCAGGGTGCAAACAGATCCGAGTTTCGTCCGTAAAAAATACACAACACCAATCCTGAGCCTTCCATCCCGCATGATTTCTCGCCCATCTGTAATCTTGATGTATGACGTGGCGCTCGCCACAGTCGTCGGGGATGGAGATTCGCATCATTCATCGTATCCTAACACGCTGATGTACGACGTGGCATCCTATAGCCTCCTCGAATATGGAATTCAGTTCTGGAGCACTTACGTGCGGTTCCTTCGCTTCAGAAGTTGAAGACATCCATCATCATGTGCACCTTTCAACATGGATGGAGTATGCCGTGCGAATCCTCAACATTACCTGTCAACTGGAACCGATCCCATGTCCGCGCCACAACACTTAGGCTCTTACGCACAGTTCAAGTACACTACTGGCCATTAAAATTGCTACACCACGAAGATGACCGATTGGAAGAAGATGCTGCGATACGCAAATGATTTGCTTTTCAGAGCATTCATACAAGGGTGGCTCTGGTGGCGACACCTAAAATGTGCTGACATGAGGAAAGTTTCCAAAAGATTTCTCATACACAAACAGCAGTTGACCGGCGTTTCCTGGTGAAAAATTGTTGTGATGCCTCGTGCAAGAAGGAGAAATGCGTACCGTCACGTTTCCGACTTTGATAAAAGTCGGATTGTAGCCTATCGCGATTGCGGTTTATCGTATCGCGACATTGCTGCTCGCGTTGGTCGAGATCCAATGACTTTAGCAGAATATAGAATCTGTGGGTTCAGAGGGGTAGCACGGAATGCCGTGCTGGATCCCAACAGCCTCGTATCACAAGCAGTCGAGATGACAGGCATCTTATCCGCATGGCTGTACCGAATCGTGCAGCCACGTCTCGATCCCTGAGTTAACAGATGGGGACGTTTGCAAGACAACAGTACGACGACGTTTGCAGCAGCATGGACTATCAGCTCGGAGACCGTGACGGCGGTTACCTTTGACGCTGCATCACAGACAGGAGCGCCTGCGATGGTGTACTCAACGACGAACCTGGGTGCGCTAATGGCAAAACGTCATTTTTCCGGATGAATCCAGGTTCTGTTTACAGTATCGTGATGGTCCCATCCGTGTTTGGCGACATCGCGGTGAACGCACATTGAAAGCGAGTGTTCGTCATCGGCATACTGGCGTATCAAATGGTTCAAATGGCTCTGATCACTATGCGACTTAACTTCTGAGGTCATTAGTCGCCTAGAACTTAGAACTAATTAAACCTAACTAATCTAAGGACATCACACACATCCATGCCCGAGGCAGGATTCGAACCAGCGACCGTAGCGGTAGCTCGGCTCCAGACTGTAGCGCCTAGAACCGCACGGCCACTCCGGCCGGCTACTGGCGTATCACCCGGCGTGATGGTATGGGGTGCCATTGGTTACACGTCTCGGTCACCTCTTCTTCATATTGACGGCACTTTGAACAGTGGACGTTATATTTCAGATGCGTTACGACGCGTGGCTCTACCCTTCATTCGATCCCTGCGAAACCCTACATTTCAGCAGAATATTGAACGACAGCATGTTGCAGGTCCTGTACGGGCCTTTCGGGATACAGAAAATGTTCGACTGCTGCCCCGGCTAGCACATTCTCCAGATATCCCATCAATTGAAAAAGTCTGTTTAATGGTGGCCGAGCAAATGGCTCGTCACAATACGCCAGTCACTACTCTTGAGGAACTGTGGTATCGTGTTGAAGCTGCATGGGCAGCTGTACCTGTACACGCCATCCAAGCTCTGACTCAATGCCCAGGCGTATCAAGGCCGTTATTACGCCCAAAGGTGGTTGTTCTGGGTACTGATTTCTCAGGATCTATACACACAAATTGCGTGAAAATGTAATCACATGTCAGTTCTAGTATAATATATTTGTCCAATGAATACCCGTTTGTCATCCACATTTCTTCTTGGTGTAGCAATTTTAATTGCCAGTAGTGTAACTTCTCTAGTTTGAACGCCTTCTGAGACTAATGAGACGATGCGGATACGATCACTGGTCGCGACTGCTCTTCATAGCATGGTGGAGGTTCAGTCAACCTATTCACGGACGTGCCTAACGGGATCCAACTGCTGCTTTACTTTCAACTAAAGTCAGTCCTAGGGCAGCGTTCTTCTTGCAGGCAGCGAACAATGTCACTACGTGTATGTTTACAAAGAACGTCAGTGTTGAAACTTCCTGGCAGATTAAAACTGTGTGACGGACCGAGACTCGAACTCGGAACCTTTGCCTTGCGCGGACAAGTGCTATGCCATCTGAGCTGCCCAAGCACGACTCAAGCCCCTCCTCCCAGCTTTACTTCTGCCAGTATCTCGTCTCCTACCTTCCAGACATCACAGAAGCTCTCCTGCGAACCTTGCAGAACTAGCACTACTGGAAGAAAATGGATCTGAGCACTATGCGATTTAACTTCTGAGGTCATCAGTCGCCTAGACTGCAGCGCCTAGAACCGCACGGCCACTCCGGCCGGCACTACTGGAAGAAAGGACTGGAGAGCTTCTGTGAAGTTTGGAAGGTAAGGGACGAGACACTGGTAGAAGTAAAGCTGTGAGGACGGGGCGTGAGTCGTGCTTGGGTAACTCAGATGCTATAGCACTTTCCCGCGAAAGGCAAAGGCTCCGAGTTCGAGTCTCGTCCGGCATACAGTTTTAACCCGCAGGAAGTTTTATATCAGTACACACTCCGCTGCAGAGTGAAAATCTCATTCCGGGAACGTCAGTGTTGTCCAAAAAAAGTTTGTTTGAATTCGTAAGGGACCAAACTGCTGAGGTTGTCGGTCCCTAGACTTAATCTAACTTATGCTAAGAACAACACACACAACCACGTCCGAGGGAGGACTCAAATGTCCGGCAGGAGGGGCCGCGCAGTCTATGACATTGCCCCTCTAACCGCGCGGCCACTACGCGCGGCAACGTCAGTGTTGACTTTCCAAAGCGTACACACCTGCAAGACATATTGATGACGTATGTATTCAGTCGATACACAATATATCTATAGACAATGCCAGCAAATCTATTTGCGGAAAATATTTTTTGTCTTATTGGATCATATCAGGAATACTTAAAAGTCAGCTTCCTGCTATTTGTTTCGTTGTCTGAAAAATATGGTGTGTTGAATTGATTCTCGTCACTGCTATACAGGACTTTAACGCTGGCTCCCTTTTCCGCCTGCCTGTTTTTGTGCTGTCAGTTGTACAATGGAAATTCATTAGATACTGCATTAATAATGTTAAGTTTATGCACGTGCTATGTTTTAAGTATCATCAAAAGAAATATAGCAGGGTTATATTTTTCCATCACGTAAAAGTTCTGGGGGTTGATTGCGAGGAGGATACGAAACAAAAAAGGTCTATGAACATATGCATGGTTTCCATGCCAGACAGCATTTACTCAATTATACTTTTTCACACAGACTGTAGTGTAATAAGGTTAGGTTAGGTTAGTGTTGTTTAACGTCCCGTCGACAACGAGGTCATTAGAGACGGAGCGCAAGCTCGGGTTAGGGAAGGATGGGGAAGGAAATCGGCCGTGCACTTTTAAAGGAACCATCCCGGCATTTGCCTGAAACGATTTAGGGAAATCACGGAAAACCTAAATCAGGAGGGCTGGAGACGGGATTGAACCGTCGTCCTCCCGAATGCGAGTCCAGTGTGCTAACCACTGTAATAAGCGATGTACCGTGCAATCACTGTTACGGTATGCGTTGAAAACAGTCTTCATGTGCCTCATCACATTCGTGTACGCATTGTAGCACTCTGTCTCACACGTTCACATCAGCCAGGCTGCACACGGGCAGTGTTAAAGGCAGCATGAATACGTTGCTCCAGTGTTGCTGCACGTCTGGAATGGGCTCTGCTACACGATACTTTCGAGATGGCCTGTAGTCAGCTACTGATAACCACTTCTTAACAAGTACGTAGTAGGCGTTTCTGATATTTTGGCAGGTGTTTGTAAGAACAGAGCTTCGGGAGGTGTATAGTATGTTGCTTTACGAAACTATGAGTACCAGAAGAAAATTTCCCAACTCCATTTTCCTAATAGGATTATGTAAATGACGACAGATAGCCATTATTATCTTCAAAGCACTTCCAAGATGTTACTTCAAGGAATTGTGCCCAAAGTGTTCTTTGTGTTCGGAAAAGCACTTCGCTTAAGAGCTCGCGATCGGCTTCCCATAGCGACACGGCTGCAGGCAGGCAGCTTTGCCCGCAGGGCGGCTTAGACGAGGTGCCTGCAGCCGGAGGCTAATGCCACCTAACATGCAAACTAGGCGCAGGTGGCGCCTCTGAACCCGTTTCCATTCGCAAATCCCCTACACACCGCTCCTCTCACATCCCAGCGGGCAACATTTTCTCGGAAAGAGGACCGCAGGCGCAAAGCGCGGTCAAAGGAAACGTTTTGGTGTTGGGAAGGGTAACGTCAATTTGGAGCAAGACGGTAACATTTACTTAACGGTTTCGGACGCGTCACATACAAAATTAGGACTTTATTTATTTGTCTGTAACTAACCTTTGTGCCACACGTTAAGAAACAGCGGAAATGCAGAGTACGCAAGCTGAGAGATTTACATTTAAATTAACTGACGGCAGCGTGAAACATGTACGTTTCTAATAACATAACTGACAATAGTCTGCAACACATCTATTAGAACAGGAATGGCATGCGAACGTGTATTTTATATCGTCGCTTAAGCGCTTTGCCCTATGCTGAACTTTTCTGACAGCGAGAATGTAAATTGTTAATAGCTTTAAACCACAACAAAACTGCATAAATTTACGTAACACAAACATTGAATCTGATGCAACATTATTGATTTGAAATTGGACCTGGTAATCAAATAAAACTGGATCAAGTTGAAAATAATATTGCCTGTGCTTAATGAATTCTATCCCTGAAATAATTACATTTCTTAACTTTATCTGCGCAATGATAACACTCTTCTCACTGCTCTCTGTTGGTATTTTAAATAGTATAGTTAGCAGACAGCTATTGTGCAAGGCTGTTGCTTGGCATACATTTTAATGAAACAGAAAATCACTGAGACAATAACATCTAGAGAAAAATAAGTAATTAAAAACGACGTGGATCTGGGAACTGGTATTGACTTGTGGTAAGTAACAATATGGCACTAACTTTGAATTTCATATTTTGACTCTTCGAAAATTAATAATGCTCACAGTTAACACACACAATAAACTGATTCTACACTAACAAAATCATTGGATGTGGGTGCTGTACATTGTCTCAATCATCACTTATAAATACGCACATTGCATTAGTAACAACACAACTTTCTTAATTATTTACAGCGTGGTATCTGGCAAATAAAAAATCATTACTGCCCTAGCGAGTAAGTATGAATCCAACACATATCAGATACAACATGTCTTCACACTCGAGAGTCCTCCATACATCTCTCCATCTAAAGTTACTCTCTACATCGTTTTTGACTCTGTTTTTCTAACGCTTTACCCATAATACCTAGAACCAGCGATCGCTGTTGAGCAGTGACACTACAACGCAATCGATATTACAGTTGACCATCTCTGGTTCAATTCAAAATTTTCTTAGAAAATTTAACACTGTGTGTATACCTTTCAGAGCAAAGAGCGAGGTCGAAATATTCTGTTTTCATATTAAGTCTACCGAAAATTATTGTACGTTTGTAGAAGGCAGATTGTCTTTCTCTTACAGTCAAATAAGTTGCGCCCAGTTCGGTAACATAGTTCTAAATATATATTGAACTGACAGAAGTCATGGGATAGCGGTATGAATATATACGGATGGTGGAAATAGCACGTACGCAAAGTATAAAAGGACGGCACATTAGCGGAGCTGTCATTCGTGCCCAGGTAATTTGTGTGAAGAGCTTTCCAAGGTGATTATGGCCGCACGACGGGAGTTAACAGGCTTTCAACACGGAATATTAGTTGGAAATAGATACATGGGACATTCTATTTCGGAAATCGTTAGACACATCAATATTCCGCAATCCAACAGTGTCAAGACTGAGCCTAAAATATCAAATTTCAGGCATTATCTCTTGCAGTGGCCATCGGCGTTCACTTAACATTCGAGAGCAGCGTCGTTGTGTCAGTGCTAAAAGACAAACAACAGTGTTTGACGTAACAGCAGATATCAGTGTGGGACGTACGACGAACGCATCCGTTAGGTCAGTGCGGCGAAATTTGACGTTAATGGGCTAGGGCAGCAGTCGATTGAAGATAACAGCACGACGTAGCCTGCAGAGTCTCTCTTGGGCTGGTGATCATATTGGTTGAACAGTAGACGACTGGGAAAGCGTGGCCTGGCCAGATGAGTCCCGATTTCAGTTGACAAAAGCTGATCGTAGGTTTCGAGTGTGGCGCAGACCCCACGAAGTCATGAACCCAAGTTGTCAATAAAGCACTGTGCAAGCTGGTGGTGGGTCCATGATGGTGTGGGCTGTGTTTACATTGAATAGACTGGGTCCTCTAGTGAAACTGAACCAGTGATTGACTGGTAATACTTATATTCGGCTACTTGGAGACAATCTGTAGTCATTCATCGACTGCATGTACCCAAACAACGACGGAATTTTTGTGGATGACAGTACGCCATAACACCGGGCCACAATTGTTTGCGGTTGTTTTGAAGAACATTCTGGACAATTCTATCGAATTATTTGGCCACCTATCGAACATTTATGGAACCTAAACGAAAAATATTTTCGTCCTCAAAATTTTTCGCACTGAAGGATGTTTGTAGAGGCATCATGGCTCAGTATTTCTGCAGGGGCTGTTGAGAACTTGACACGTCGAGAGGCCGCACTACTTCGAGAAAAAGAAGGTCCCGCACCATATCAGGACGTATCCCGTGACTTTTGTCACCTCAGTACACCGGCTACGCAACAAGTCAAACTTGTATGGCATCTCATCTTTGATGTATATTAGATTGCTATGGCAATCAACAAACTTTATCACAGGAAATTTTAAATAACCTTTTATACTAGCACTCAAAATGAAACCATCTTACTTTCTTCTTTGCACTTACTTTGGAAACGTCTAGTTTCAACAGCTTTCACAAAATGCGTCAATTACGCCTACCTCTCTAAATTAGACTCGGCATATGTGTGTTACGTGCGTATTTTCAAGTGATAAGTAGGACTTCAAGCGGGATCATGAATATAAGTGTATGACAGAAAAGTCAGAAACCATTAAGAGAGGATAACACTAGAGTGAAGAACAACTTGCGGTACTTTCATTCTTTGAAAATTTTTTTTGTTGACCATGCACTCTACGAGTACTTGCCGGTGAGTTACCATCAGAGTGGCAGGTAACATAAGAACATTGAACACATAAACAAAAAGTAAAATTCCAATGTTTAAGGATGTCGACATTTAGCTTTGTTTTCAGAGGTCTTACTCTGTGTGTGCTTCTTAGTGTTGGTAGCTTTATACGTTACAAATAGTCCCAAGTTAATTTGTCCAAAAGATATCTTTGTGTTCCTAGTACCTAATAACATTAGGTGTGGACTACTCTTTGTCTTTACGCCGTAAGATGGCTAAGTTCCCTCTCCTCTTTATTACACTCCTGAAAATGGAAAAAAGAACACATTGACACCGGTGTGTCAGACCCACCATACTTGCTCCGGACACTGCGAGAGGGCTGTACAAGCAATGATCACACGCACGGCACAGCGGACACACCAGGAACCGCGGTGTCGGCCGTCGAATGGCGCTAGCTGCGCAGCATTTGTGCACCGCCGCCGTCAGTGTCAGCCAGTTTGCCGTGGCATACGGAGCTCCATCGCAGTCTTTAACACTGGTAGCATGCCGCGACAGCGTGGACGTGAACCGTATGTGCAGTTGACGGACTTTGAGCGAGGGCGTATAGTGGGCATACGGGAGGCCGGGTGGACGTACCGCCGAATTGCTCAACACGTGGGGCGTGAGGTCTCCACAGTACATCGATGTTGTCGCCAGTGGTTGGCGGAAGGTGCACGTGCCCGTCGACCTGGGACCGGACCGCAGCGACGCACGGATGCACGCCAAGACCGTAGGATCCTACGCAGTGCCGTAGGGGACCGCACCGCCACTTCCCAGCAAATTAGGGACACTGTTGCTCCTGGGGTATCGGCGAGGACCATTCGCAACCGTCTCCATGAAGCTGGGCTACGGTCCCGCACACCGTTAGGCCGTCTTCCGCTCACGCCCCAACATCGCGCAGCCCGCCTCCAGTGGTGTCGCGACAGGCGTGAATGGAGGGACGAATGGAGACGTGTCGTCTTCAGCGATGAGAGTCGCTTCTGCCTTGGTGCCAATGATGGTCGTAGGCGTGTTTGGCGCCGTGCAGGTGAGCGCCACAATCAGGACTGCATACGACCGAGGCACACAGGGCCAACACCCGGCATCATGGTGTGGGGAGCGATCTCCTACACTGGCCGTACACCACTGGTGATCGTCGAGGGGACACTGAATAGTGCACGGTACATCCAAACCGTCATCGAACACATCGTTCTACCATTCCTAGACCGGCAAGGGAACTTGCTGTTCCAACAGCACAATGCACGTCCGCATGTATCCCGTGCCACCCAACGTGCTCTAGAAGGTGTAAGTCAACTACCCTGGCCAGCAAGATCTCCGGATCTGTCCCCCATTGAGCATGTTTGGGACTGGATGAAGCGTCGTCTCACGCGGTCTGCACGTCCAGCACGAACGCTGGTCCAACTGAGGCGCCAGGTGGAAATGGCATGGCAAGCCGTTCCACAGGACTACATCCAGCATCTGTACGATCGTCTCCATGGGAGAATAGCAGCCTGCATTGCTGCGAAAGGTGGATATACACTGTACTAGTCCCGACATTGTGCATGCTCTGTTGCCTGTGTCTATGTGCCTGTGGTTCTGTCAGTGTGATCATGTGATGTATCTGACCCCAGGAATGTGTCAATAAAGTTTCCCCTTCCTGGGACAATGAATTCACGGTGTTCTTATTTCAATTTCCAGGAGTGTACAATTTTAGGCTGGCCGTTCTAAAATATTGTGTTTTTGGTATCAGTACGTCATACAAAGTTGCCGCATCTTTGTTCTTTTTATTTGTAGACAGCACTGGAAAATGACGTGTAAGACCGAAATTGGCCACTCGTTCAAGATATAGTATTCTGAATACTTGCAAACAACAGCCGAGTTAAAAACCTTCAAAAGGTCTTTTAACAGCTGTACAGCTGCGATATCCCACATGAAAAAAACAAAAATAGTAGTAAAACTGACTGAATGCCTATTTTCTACAAACATTTAATTTGAACCACAGTTGAATCTTTAAATAATGGGAAAAATAAAAAAGAGTTGGTTAGAATAGGACAAGGTCTTCTCTCTAAAAATGGGATAATATTAACTTAAAAATTATTTTGTGCATATCACATAATTCTGTTTGGCGCTTCACTGTCAAGAGCAAAACGCTGAAAAATTGGAACAAACGTTAACTTGAAAGCAAAGCAGGTTTCTCGACTGGGAGAAATAGGATATTACCGACCAGGTGTCATTCAAGTCTGGGAAAACAGCACCCTCATTACCACACTATCGTGCAATAGTCAGAATCGGCCACACATACTTAAACTTTTGCTCCTGAATGTTTAAGATTTGCAGTGGCTAAAAAAAGTACATTTCCTTTGTGTAACTGATATTATGTAAATCACTGACACTAATAGTAGAAATACACAATTTTATGACATTTACTCACTCACAAATCGCTTTAAGTAGATTGGCTGCAACACACATGAACCCAATGGCTTGAGAACACCTCAGATAGATGCAAATCCGTCTAATTCCTCATTGCAACGTTTATAAATTGTTGATACTCAAAAGACTAAACAATATTCACCATTAATAAAATAAGCTTCTCACCAACTACTATGGCAGAATACTGTATTCTCGGAATTAGAGGCCTTATTACTCTCTATTGTTCACAGCTCGTGATCTCGCGGTAGCGTTCTCGCTTCCCGAGCACGGGATCACGGGTTCGATTCCCGGCGGGGTCATGGATTTTCACCTGCATCGAGATGACTGGATGTTGTTGTGTCGTCTTCATCATCATCATTCATCCCCATTACGGTCGGAGGAAGGCAATGGGAAACCACCTCCACAAGGACCTTGCCTAGTACGGCGGTTGGGGTCTCCCGCATCGTTCCCTTACGCTCTGTCAATGAGTATGGGACTTCATCATCATCATTCTCCATATGACCTCAATTCACTACGTACCAGGTCCAATATTGTGTAAAACTATCCTCACTATTCGGTTTTCTCATAGGCTGTCTGAAGCGTTCTCCAACCACTTCACACGCTAATGGACACTTAGCACACTATCTGAGTATATAAATAAATACTCCATAAAACCAGTCAAGTCATAACATTGTTAGATACGGGCTGTCGTTTGTAATTTTACCATTTAAATTACTATCTAAAATACTTAATTATGAATATACAAAATAACGCAAATTTACCAAGATTGGTAGACGGAGTAAAGTTTGTGAGTGTACAGTGTTGAAAGCGAAAGTATCTTGTAGAGGGCGCTTTTACCAGAAGAATAGTCCTTAAATAACGTAAAATGGGTGTACTTGGTTTCTGAAGCCAATAATTCTTACGCACAAGGACGTGACTTTACACATCGATCTTACTCTAACGTACACCATTTCTGCAGCCTCAGCCACAGTCTCCATTCTATTAGTATCCAGCCGACCGATCGTTGAGGGCTAGTATCTCCATCCACCAGTGACTTCGTCACCTCGCTCTACATGTGGATCTGTGAAACTCTAATGGCATGCGACTTCCCTTTGACGGAGTCCCATTGCACCACGCCCACTCTCTCTGGTGAGGCTGTACTTACATGTAACGACACAAACAGATGATTGTACACAGCGGATCAATCAGTAAAAGCAGGATAAACATATGTGTATTCAGAACTAACAATACGCCGTGGATCCCGTGCTTCGGAGACTCAGTAATGCGGTCAACGTAGACAGCAAGATACGAGGGCAGTTCAATAAGTAATGCAACACATTTTTTTTCTGAAACAGGGGTTGTTTTATTCAGCATTGAAATACACCAGGTTATTCCCCAATCTTTTAGCTACACAACACTATTTTTCAACGTAATCTCCATTCAATGCTACGGCCTTACGCCACCTTGAAATGAGGGCCTGTATGCTTGCACGGTACCATTCCACTGGTCGATGTCGGAGCCAACGTCGTACTGCATCAATAACTTCATCATCCGCGTAGTGCCTCCCACGGATTGCGTCCTTCATTGGGCCAAACATATGGAAATCCGACGGTGCGAGATCGGGGCTGTAGGGTGCATGAGGAAGAACAGTCCACTGAAGTTTTGTGAGCTCCTCTCGGGTGCGAAGACTTGTGTGAGGTCTTGCGTTGTCATGAAGAAGGAGAAGTTCGTTCAGATTTTTGTGCCTACGAACACGCTGAAGTCGTTTCTTCAATTTCTGAAGAGTAGCACAATACACTTCAGAGTTGATCGTTTGACCATGGGGAAGGACATCGAACAGAATAACCCCTTCAGCGTCCCAGAAGACTGTAACCATGACTTTACCGGCTGAGGGTATGGCTTTAAACTTTTTCTTGGTAGGGGAGTGGGTGTGGCGCCACTCCATTGATTGCCGTTTTGTTTCGGGTTCGAAGTGATGAACCCATGTTTCATCGCCTGTAACAATCTTTGACAAGAAATTGTCACCCTCAGCCACATGACGAGCAAGCAATTCCGCACAGATGGTTCTCCTTTGCTCCTTATGGTGTTCGGTTAGACAACGAGGGACCCAGCGGGAACAAACCTTTGAATATCCCAACTGGTGAACAATTGTGACAGCACTACCAACAGAGATGTCAAGTTGAGCACTGAGTTGTTTGATGGTGATCCGTCGATCATCTCGAACGAGTGTGTTCGCACGCTCCGCCATTGCAGGAGTCACAGCTGTGCACGGCCGGCCCGCACGCGGGAGATCAGACAGTCTTGCTTGACCTTGCGGCGATGATGACACACGCTTTGCCCAACGACTCACCGTGCTTTTGTCCACTGCCAGATCACCGTAGACATTCTGCAAGCGCCTATAAATATCTGAGATGCCCTGGTTTTCCGCCAAAAGAAACTCGATCACTGCCCGTTGTTTGCAACGCACATCCGTTACAGACGCCATTTTAACAGCTCCGTACAGCGCTGCCACCTGTCGGAAGTCAATGAAACTATACGAGACGAAGCGGGAATGTTTGAAAATATTCCACAAGAAATTTCCGGTTTTTTCAACCAAAATTGGCCGAGAAAAAAAATGTGTTGCATTACTTATTGAACTGCCCTCGTACATTCAACAGACAGTGACGGGATATTGTAGCCTAAGCCCTTGAAACTGCATTAGTCCACAGGCCTGAAGTAAGTTTATCTCAATATATTCTGAGCGGTAACTGAGTTGGATTTCGGGCCGAAACTCAGGATTATTGTACCCACATGAACCGAAAATCTGAAATTATTGGAGCCTGCCAGAGTGGCCGAGTGGTTCTAGGTTCTACAGTCTGGAACCACGCGACCGCTACTGTAGCAGGTTCGAATCCTGCCTCAGGCATGGATGTGTGTGATGTTTAAGTAGTTCTAAGTTCAAGGGACTGATGACCTCAGAAGTTTAGTTCCATAGTGCTCAGCCCCATGTGATCCACTTTTAAAAAAAATTATTGTAGGTCACAAAATCACATTGATGTTCGTTAGAACAATAAGCCGCATGGAAGAATTGATCATAGAAGAAGTTTGCGACAAAAAAAATTCTTCTTGATGGCACTAGATAGACAACACTAAAAGATAACATGAAGATAACGAATACATTAGAGGATTTGTATTAGCAAAGAGATTGGCCCTTTGGAGAAAAGGGCCCAGATTATTCTAGACGTCGTGATTTTGTAGAAAAGCGTACCAAAATTTTCCATTAAGACTGAAGGAAGATGAAGTACGCGACAGCACTGTAGCCGTGGGTGAAAGGGAAGCTCTCACTACACCAAGTTCATTTGGCATATGTAGTGGCATTGCCAAAAAAGGGATGAAAGGAGAGGGTTTGGTGTCCCGTCGACATCTAGGTCATTAGATTCCAAGCATAAACTCAAATTTGTCCTAGCATTGGGGAAGAAATCGGTCGTGCCCTTTCAAAGGGACTATCCCGCCATTTGTCTGGAGCGACATAGGGAAATCACGGCGAACCTAAATCAGGATGGACAGACGCGTGTTTGCAACATCGTCCTACCGAACGCCAATGCAGTGTGATACCCACTGTTGGAATTGCGGATAAGACACTACTGAAGCATGTGCTGGCCTTCATACTGGGAAAGTTGATCGGTCTATGGCAAATTAGTTTGTCGTCCCGTGGTGTCTCTCCCTGTGCAGGGTATGCTGCTACGATGGCGATGCTTGTGTGGAATCAATGGCTCGAAAGGCTCGTACGCAGCAATTTATGCCTGTTGAGACAATGTAAAACGTCGGCAGTAGAACACCACCTCTTGCTAACCAAACCTCCAGATCTCAGACACTCAGATCGGTACCAAACGTTGTATGTCGATAGAGTTATCAACCAAAACTCCGATTTAGTTCGTACAATGTGCTGTCCTCGAGCAGAACGGGCGCAAACGCCAACTAAAGGAACACGACAACTACATCAAGAGTACAACTGTGAGTAACTAACACATTTTGCTTCCGTGGAGAAGTTGGTAGATAGATCCACATCCCAAGGGTCCTGGGTACAAATTACAATGATTACGATTTTTTTACTGCATAATAAATCAAAAAGTTATTTGGGACAAGGAGTTTGTGACATGTCAAAGGGCTGTTTGGAGATCATGGCTATGTTCTCTTGGAAGTCTGCTTTCACTTCGTTTCATTTAATGGTAGTAAACCCATAGAGTATATTTTAATTTCACAGAATATGCAGTCAGAACAGATGAATAAGGAAACAATTGCATCACACGTGTGAAAGTAAAAGTAATGATAATAATAATTAATAATAAACAAGATAATAAGATCAATAATAATCTATAATCACAACATGATCATCTTTTCTCAGACAGAGCGAGGTGACGCAGTGGTTAACACACTGGACTCGCTTTCGGTAGGGCGACGGTTCAAACCCGCGTCCGGCCATGCTGATTTAGGTTTTCCGCGATTCCCCTAAATCGCTTCAGGCAAATTTCGGGATGATTCCTTTGAAAGGGCACGGCCAGTTTCATTCCCCATCCTTCTCTCATCCGATGGGAGCGATGACCCCGCCGTTTGGTCCCCTCCGATTTCAACCATCCAACCAGTAATAAGTACATAACGTTCAACTAAAGAAGCGAAACCAGACTGCCAAAAGAACATTGCTGCAAACTCCGAAAAGTTCCTTTACATGTCAATAAAATGTTCTCCCATATGACAGTTTCATCCATGAACAGTTAAAAAATTCTTCATTAGCGGGGTTTGAACGCGGAATCTTTGGTACGACGACCGAAGGATCTACCTTCTCACTCACACGAGACCTATAATACAATTACGCATACGTAACCTTTTTCTGTGCTGCGTAGCTCTCGTGATACTTTTAATTACCGTTCACATATGTTCTACTGGACTACAGCACACTGCACAAATTAAATCGGTGTTTTCGTTGATACTCTACCGACATGCAACGTTTGTTACCGATGTGAGTGTCTGAAATCTGTAGGTCTGGGTGTTAGTTGATTGCTAGCACGCATTCAATTACGTTTACCTTAAACGGCACACAAGCGATTAAGATTTCATTTACCAGGTGAAGTCCTCCGGTGCGTTGTCGGGTGGTACTGTGTAATACTTCTGCGTGACTCCCTCCTTAATGAGTCTTTCAAATTAGACCGTATTTGTGCTGCAAGATAAAGCCGTGGCCTGGATTTCACATAATAGGCCAGTGCCAAGGTTTGTGGCTTGAAGCACTATACAACACCAAAAGCGTTCTAAACTGATATTTATTGAGAAATGTATCAGCCGGCTCCTGTGGCCGAGCGGTTCTATGCACTTCAGTCCGAAACCGCGCTGCTGCTACGGTCGCAGGTTCGAATCCTGCCTCGGGCATGGATGTGTGTGATGTCCTTAGGTTAGTTAGGTTTAAGTAGTTCGAAGGCTAGGGGACTGATGAGCTCAGATGTTTAAGTCTCATAGTGCTTAAAGCAATTTGAACCTTTTTTGAGAGATGTATCGGATAAATTTAACAGGGAGAGTTATGAATTTGATTTACGAAAATCCATATGCCAAATTTTACAGAGACAATGGCTGGGCATATCTTTCGTCTCCATACTGAAACAGGATGAAGTCGTAACAGTTTTTGCTGCTACCTAGTGTGCAAGCCCGCCATTTCTAAGCAGTTTTAATAGAATTTCGCAATATTCATACCATGTTAACCGGAATTGGAAGCCCGACGATGCTAAACATGGAAACCACTTCATAACAGTCCCTGTAACGCATGTGACAAAGATGTTATCCTAATAAACATCCTGTAAAATTATTGTTGGTTGCGACCCCAAGTTCTAGGTACTCTAATACGGAAACTGAATATGTGCGGTCATTAACCAAAAACAGCATTTTATATCAATAAATAAAAGTGTACAGTAAATTGCCCAAGGAGATTGACATCAATGCTTCCATATGTAAAAAAAGCGTAACACTTCGGTTTACCCCCTCACCGAATTTCTTTTATTTACTTTTACGCAGTCAGGCCCAACGGACCGCGCTATACTAAAAGTTTCCCATCCCCTTCTTCTTCTGTCAGTCACTTCCATTCGCCATCCGTCCACATCTACATCTGACTGTTGCATGTATTCATGGGGGCCATCACTCCATCCGTTTCTTGGCCTTCTCGTTGGTCTCCTACCTGTGTGTATGAAATACAGGAGTTTCCATGGCTATCTGTCGTCTGCCTTCCGAGCCACTGTAGTCGCTTGCTTCTTATGATTACTGTATTTGATTTCTATATCTGCGTCTCGGTACAGTTTTTTTCTCGTGCTTGCGTCTGATTCTTCATTCACCCCTGTTTGTGTCCAGCACCTGACCTCAGACTTTTTGCAAACCTTTTCTCTCAAATAGGAGTATTTAATGAAAGTCCTGGTTTCTGACACTCCTCGTCTCACAACCATACAGTGCCGTTTGTTGGATCAGGGTCTCATGTAGTGACGTGTTCGGCGGTATAGAGACACATTTGGAGCAAAACAGCAGTATTAGGCTGCAGAATGATCGGTTTCCTACCTGGATCCTGGCGTTGATCTCCACCCCGCATAACGAGTTCTCCGTGAAAAGCGCTCTCAGGTATTTAAATTCGCAGACTCTACTGTAGGACCGGCCTCCCATCCACAGAAATTTCCACTAACTTGACCTTGTAGGCGAATCATAATGAGGTAATCCGTCTGGGATTCGTCTATGAGTAGCTCAAATTTACTGGTGGCCGTTTTCGGTGCCATGTTTATTTGTTTCAGTACCTCTTCAGAGCTGATTAGTAAGCAAATATCATCTGCGTAGACTGAACACACCAGGTTCTTCCCTTCGGCTTGTATCCCCTCAAAGTTCTTTTTAAAACCTTCATGCATGATCTTCTCAAGACAAAAGTGAACAAGGTAGGAGCTAGACCATCTCCTTGTCAGGGACACGTTGAAGCGTCCCCCTGGAAAAATTAATGGATGACTATGCTGATAAACCTCTTACGTTATTTGCTTTTCAAACAGCTGAGCAAAACTGAACGTACTCAGACATTACTCTTTTTACTTATTCTGATCAACACTAAACTGACACACAATATTTTTAGCGCAACACAATGTGACTTTCAAAAATCCCTACAAAATAATGGCCCTGACTAACAATAATCTATACCTTTCATGAATCACTTACCTCACAAAAATCTTCGTTACTCACACTACTGCACTACAGCGTGCGCCAGTACTGCCAGCTGAATGAAAGATTCTAACTAATGAAGGCACTAACTACTGACAGGCATAGTTAGCAAATGAAAGATTTTGATAGAGAACAAACAATGTATTTACCTTAATAGTGTTCAAAAGTCATTATATATATGTCAGTTCATGACATCCAGTCTTACAAATATACTGTCTCTGATTAACATACGTCCAGATCATCCACTCTCAAAACTCCGCCACTTCTCTCCCCACATCCACCACTGCTGGCAGCTCACCTCCAACCACGGGAGAGCAAATGCGACCTCCCACTCTTTTCTCCACCATGATGAATCTCGAGCTGTGACGTCACCTGGCAGCTACTACAGTTTGTTTACAACGGTGTCGCTCAGTATTTCAACCGAAGGCGTGCATGTGAGTTCGTGTTACATGTTACTTTGTATGTAATTCTTGTCCTGCCGAGTGTTCAGTTGGAAAGAATTGTTTCATGAGTCTTGTAGCTTCGTTCTTGGAATTACGTCTACAAATACGTCGTATTGTGCAGTTTCTGAATGTAGTAATAGTGGACGTAAGACTGAAGGCGTAATTTATCATCATTTTCCAAAAAATGTTGAACTATAGCGTAAATGGATTGCTCGTTGTAAACGAGAGGACAAAATTAATGTTAATAATGCAAGAGTTTGTTCTGAATATTTTTGTGAAAGCGATTACAAACGAGACTTGCAGAATGAATTGTTAGGTCTACCTACATGGAAACTGCTACAGGATAATGCTGTTCCGTCTCTAAAAATACCAAACTGGCACGGAAATATATTCGAAGTTCCAGGTCCCAGCACCGTGAATGTTACCGGTAGTGTTCTAACAGAGAGAGAACGTCGCTGTGACTCTAGAACAGCAAAAAAAAAAAAAAAAAAAAAAAAAAAAAAAAAAAAAAAAAAAAAAAAAAAAGAGCTCTCTTAACATTGAAAACTTTATCTCCAAAGAAAAGTAAGCTGGACAAATCCAGCAACACAGACGTGTTTACTGATCCGCTAATTTCACTTAAAGACCATGAAATTCAAGCACTGGAGAAAGAAATGGTTAGTTTGAAGATTAAAAATGTTTGACTGGAACAAAGAATTAAGTCCATGAAAGAAGTTATAAAGCAAGCTACATCTATAAAACGTAATGTGTCTCACATTAAGAAGCACAAATGTGTGTGCTCGGAGGTGAGAAGTACACTTTCTCAGTGTTTCACTCCAGGACAAATTCGTTGCCTGTTAAAGAAGAGGAAGCAAGCAAAGTGGTGCTCATAGGACATTGCAAATGCTCTCACATTGAGAGCTTTGTCTCCTAAAGCATATGCCTATCTGAGGAGGAAGAATTATCCTTTTCCCTGTAGGTCAACACTCCAGACATGGACGAAAGAGTTCAAGTGCCGACCAGGTATTTTGAAACCAGTTTTGGAGTTAATTAAAGGTAGGTCAGAAATGTTCACACCATTAGAGGCGATTGGTGTCCTAAGCTTCGACGAGATGAGCATTGACGGTCGTGTGACTTACAATTCGTCCGACGATGTAGTACTCGGACCACACAACAATGTCCAAGTCGTCATGGTTCGCAGCTTGTTTTCAAAGTGGAAGCAGCCAGTGTATTATGACTTTGATGTTGCGATGTCTAGTGATTTGTTGCAGAATGTCATAAAAGAAGTTGAAATAATAGGATTCCGTATCGTAGCTGTTACGTGTGACATGGGACCAAAAAATATGAATGTGTGGAAGCAACTTGGTGTGTCTACATCCAAGACATTCTTTGCCAACCCTGTTGATCATAACAGAAAAGTCTGGGTTATTTTTGATGTTCCACATTTGCTTAAATTATTAAGAAATCATTTTCTTGATGACGGAATCACTTTGCCTGATGATACTGTGATTACAAAAATGGTTATAGAAGATCTTCTTCGACATCAGAAAGGTGATCTTTCGATCAATCACCACATATCGGAGGTTCATCTTAACGTTAGTGGACGTGATCGTCAGAATGTCCGAAGGGCTGCACAGATATTTTCACGTCGCACTGCCCAAGCTGTGAGGTATGTTCTGCATAAAGATAGCGAAGGAAGCTTCATTGAGCTCGTGAACGATGTTTTCGATGTGCTGAATTCGAGATATCCTCAAGATGAAAAAGCTCCCCTTAGAAGTCGTTACGGGTTTAATATCAGAAGTCAGGAAAACTCTCTAAAAAGACTTCTTGAAATGTGTTCTAATATGCGAATAGGAAAAAGAAACAGTCTTCAACCGTTTCAGAAGGGATTCATTATATCAATAAATTCATTTTTTGGACTTTACAATGACATGAAAGATTCCGGAGCTACTTATATATTGACAGCCAGACTCAATCAAGATTGTCTGGAAAATTTCTTTTCCAGAATCCGTGGCCTTGGTGTCTTCTACAACAATCCCACACTTTTCGAGGTGAAAAACAGAATTCGTTTATTGATACTGACTGGAAGTGCAAGTGAAATACCTTTGTCTTACAGTGCTTCGATTTCAGAGGGCAGAAATGAGAATTCTGCTTCTGAAAAGTACCCGACACCAGCTGATGAAACTGAGGAAAAATCTTTCTCTCGAGTGATTTATGTATCAGAGTAACTGGTACATCATTTGACGTCGCTACAGATGACGAAAACTTGCTCTTAGATTTCGAGCTCAGTAATTCAGTGCCTACCAGTGAAGACGTGAATGATGATGCTTTAAAATATCTAGCAGGATATATAGCATTCAAGTGCAAAAACATTGAAGTTCTTTGGGAAATACAGCAGGGCAGTGTGTTGTTGATACAGAATTAAGTCTGAAGCAAGACTGGATTACTATTATTTCAAAACGGGGCCTCACTTCTCCCTCTACTGACTGGTTTGCTAAAATACGCGAGTTAGAAATTATATTTGCTGCTTTTCATGGATAAAATGTTTCTCATTGTAATAGTGATGGCAACCTTAGCAGATCATATAAGTTCGAAATTTCCCGAACGTAATAGCAGAATAGTTCAATTATATGTCAGAACAAGAACTTTTATATGGATTAGACATTTAATCAAAAGCGCCAAAATTGATGCAATGAAACGGAATTCGGCAAGGGAGAATCGGCTCTGGTCAGCGTCGCCTTCAGCATCTTCGACGTAGCTTCTGCATCAGCTTTGTAAGATTTCGAAGATTACTATCTTTTTAGTTACAAAAACATGTGTAAAATAGGCAGAACCCAATTGTAAAACATTTACCGTAGTCAGATGCCTAAAACACGAGCATGAATGCGGATGCGAACATCGGCCACTAGTTTTGCGTGGTGATATATCATCATTACTACTAATATTTAACGCTTTTCTTTCGGAAACCTTGTATATAATATTAACATGAAGTGTGTTCAACCCTGTGAGCGCGAAACTTTAGGTCATATGAGAAGAGACGTGAAAACAATTATTTTGCAATCTCTCATATTCTACAAACGGAGACTGCTGCCGTCTGGCTGCCGGGTGACGTAACAAGTCGCTGACCAATGAGAGCGCACTAAGCCAATCTGGCATACCTTTTTTATTCTATATTCCTTGCCTCCAACTGCGCAACGCTACGCGCTGTTAACAGCCAACTGCCCAACACTACAATAGCAAATTCCAACAATGCAAACCAGCCACAGACTGGACACAGCAGAGTCAGTGATTTTCGTATAGAGCGCTACATGGTGTTACCAACATGAAAACCTAAACAGCATACTTACAACGTCACAATTACAAACATTTGTTATTCGGTTTTCTGTTTTCACTTTATTGCGTGTCTTACACGCGGAAACCTTTATCAGGCTAACAAGTGTCTGGGACATCTGCAACTCTCTCAGAAAACTAAACAGGTTCCTGTGGTATATACAACCATATGGCTTCTTTAAATCAACAAACGAAATAAAGAATTCGATACCCTGTTCTCTCAATTTCACAGTGAGCTGTAGGAGAGAGAAGATGCGATCTACAGTTGATCACCCTAGGCAAAACCTTCCCCGTTATTCACCAACTATTCTTTTGGTCAAAGATTGAATTCTATGTATGAGACAGCGGGCAGGATGTTGTAGCATACATTAGGAAGGGTCGATTCCTCGGCAGTTGTCACGGTTCAGTTTGTCACCCTTGAGACAGATTGGACAAATGAGAGCCCGTTTCCATTCTATTGGTAGTTCTTCTTAGGCCGCAAATTTATTGCTTCCTACCTGGGTCATCTCGGTCTGTATTCCATCTACACTTGGGCTTTTATTCTTCATAAGTTACTGATATGCATTTTGTTTTCATTCAATGTGGGTGGGGCAATATGGGTCAGCTGTAGTTGGAAACTGGAAATCGAAGCGTATTTCGCGTTCTTCATAGTCGAGAAGAAGAATTACTCCTTCCATCTCTCGGCGATTTCATTATCGTTGGTCAGTATTTTAGCATCTGAGTCTTTGACAAACTTCTATGGGCCTAGTACCCCTTGCTAAAATAATTCATCTTTTGGAACATTTTCCTGATCTTGTTTCCTGTAAAGTCTGCTTCTGCTCCAAAGATGGCGTTATAAATACTTCCTCTTTATTCCTCTCGGAGTTGCTTGGGAAGGAAATCGTGCACCAGATCTGTTTTCCTCAACCACTTTCTCCTGGCTTCCTGTCTCCGTTCCTGGGCATCAGCACATTTCTTTCAGAGCCATATCTTCTTGCCATTTGTTCAGGGTCTTCATTTTTGTCCCGTTTACTGAATGCTTCGTAACCATAATTAAGTTGCAGCTGATATTTTGTATATATTGCTTCATCTTTCAGTCTTTCAACACGAAATGTGACAGCCTTTTATGGCTTATTCCTGCTTCTCTCCACACTGTACTTGTAATTGGCCTCTGATTGGAAAGTGGTCAACTTCCACGCACCGCACCCCGCGCCATCGTAGTGTTTGACACTAATTTTTTAGCTATTGTATCCCCGGAAATGTGGTCTGCCTGGTTTATTGTAATCCCATCTAGTGAAAATCACATTCCCTTTTGTATGTCCTTAAGCTGGAAGTTTGTGCAGGAGATGAAGAGGCTTGTTGATGTGGTGAAGCTAATGAGACGCACACCATATCGTTGCTTAGCGTATGTAGGCTGTGTCTCCCTACTGTGTCTTGGAAAACTTGTCCATTCCTAATTTTCGGATTCATATCATCTATGGGGATTCTCAGGTGTCCATTTGGGATGGTATCCATCAGTGTTTCAAGCCGTGCATAGAACTAATCTTTCACTTCAATCGTACTTTCTTCCTTGGGAACAAGACAGTTATTGAAAGTCGGCTTGTTATGTTTTACATTCTCCGTTAAGACGGAGATTCTTGGGCTGACAGACCCAGACACTGAAATATTAACAGCCAAGATTTTAATCACATGAAAATCAATACATAGATTATGTTATTCTGCATTTAAAGTATAAAATTATAGCACAAAATTTTCCTGTGTTAAAACCAACATTACTGTATCACTACACATTGATTAATAACTCAAAAGATAAGTCAATTATTCTCATTTAAACATACAGAAAGATCTAAGGTACGTTAAAGTTTGTTTCTGTCATATTTACATAAAGGATTATTTAATATTTTTGCACTACCAACTCCTTTTTAAGGGAACATAGTGTACTTTACGTTTTTCTATATGCCCATCAGGATCCGAAGAAAAAACAACAATAATGACAACTTACAATTATTACAATATTCGTTCACACATCACGATCAACATTACGAAGGTTTATTCCTTTTTTTATTCTGACCTTCTCCAGTCACTTACGCACAGCCTCAACATACGTTATTTAAGTGCAAAGTTTCTGTGGAATACACAAGGAATAAAGATATCATGTTGGTCAAAAAGGAGACTGTATGTACCATCTAGGAACAGCTCTGACGTTAGAATTGTAATGTATTACAAAGAATACTGCAAAATATAGAAGTAAGTAATCCAGAAGTCGAAGCAGTTTTATTATGAGAAAAAGATTATTACATTAGGTAACAAAATAAAAACTGTAGGAGATATTGTGAAGACACAGACAGGTAGGGTCCAGGAGGAAGAGGAACAGATAGCTCTAAAAATAAATATGACTTTGGTAACTAGTAAACGTAGTGTTGCAAACCTCTTAAACAAGTACTTCATTTCTGTTACTGACAGCTTGTGGTTATCAGGTTCGGTGAACAGTGCAATGGAGTATCTGAGACCAGGCTTTAAAAATAGCCTCAGTAAAATGGAAATGACACTCACGTCTCCCAAAGAAGTAGCATCCATCATAAAATCCTTAAAATCTATGTATTCCAGTGGGTATGATAACATATCAACAAAGTTAACTAAAGAGTGCTCATGCGGGTTGAGTTCTATCTTAAGTTATTTTTGTAATCAATCTCTTACCGGCGGAACATTTCCAGACTGGCTAAAACATGCTGAAGTTAAGCCTCTTTACAAGAAGGGGCATAAAGAAACACAATCAAACTAATGACCAATTTCACTTTTGCCAGCTTTCTCAAAAATATTTGAATAGGTTTTGTTCAAGCATCTCCTTAAGTATCTGACTTCAAATAATGTATTACCCAAGTCACAGTTTGGATTTGTGAAGGGTTCTGATATAGCGAAAGCTATTTACACTTACAGTGAGAATGTGCTTAATGCATTAGATCATTAGATAATAAATTAGAAGGTACTGGCGTTCTCTGTGACCTGTCAAAAGCCTTTAACCGTGTGAACCACAACATTCTCTTAAGTTCAAATGGTTCAAATGGCTCTGAGCACTATGGGGCTTAACATCTGCGGTCATCAGTCCCCTAGAACTTAGAACTACTCAAACCTAACTAACCTAAGGACATCACACACATCCATGCCCGAGGCAGGTTTCGAACCTGCAACCATAGCAGTCGTGCAGTTCTGGACTGAGCGCCTAGAACCACATGGCCACTGCGGCCAGCTGCCATTCTCTTAAGTAAATTAGAATATTATGGTGACACCGGTAATGCTGCAAAATGGTTTGATTCTTGTCTATCTAGCAAGAAACAAAGGATGTCGTTGCGAAATACCTGTGCAGTAAGCAGGCAGTCTTCATTTGACTGGGAATTAACTACATGTGGTGTGCCTCAAGGTTCGAGTTTGGGTCCATTGATTTTTCTTGTGTACATCAATGACCTCTCATCTGTTACACTGCCAGATGCTAAGTTTGTTTTGTTAGCAGATGATACAAACTTTGCAATGAGTAGAAAGTCAAGTACAGATTTAGAAATAGCAGCTAATCAAATTTTCACTGACATTAATAAGTTGTTTAAAGCTAATTCACTGTCATTAAACTTTGAGAAGACCCACTATATGCAGTTCAAAACCTGTAAGAGATTTCCTTCCAGCATGAGTATGACTTATGAAGACATACAGATCGCAGAGGTTGACAGTGTTAAATTTCTGGGATTACAACTCGATAATAAATACATTTGGGAAGGGTATACCACAGAATTGCTTAAGCACCTAAACAAGTCTACTTGCCTTGAGAATGATGTCAGATGTAGGACATATAAATATAAAAAGAACTTGCATACTTTGCTTAATTACATTCTATTATGTCATATGGGATCATACTCGGGGCAACTCATCAAACCGAGCAAAAGTTTTTAGGGTGCAAAAGCGTGTGATAAGAATCATTTGTGCTGTAAATACAAGAACATCTTGTAGAAACCTGTTCAAGGAACTTTGTATTCTAACCACTGCTTCTCAGTATATTTCTTCCTTAATGAAGTTTGTTACAAGTAATACGTCTCCATTTCCAACCAATAGCTCAATACATTGTATCAATACTAGGAAAAAGAACAATATACCTAAAGACCTAAACTCACTTACCTTGATCCTAAAAGGGGTCCAATATTCAAGAACACACATTTTGAATAAATTGCTAGCAACCATTAAAAACTTGGTTTCAGATAAAGCACGATTTAAACAGAATTTCAAAGACCTTTCGATAGGCAGCTCCTTCTACTCCATAGATGAATATCTGAACAGAGACTGTTAAGCCAGCTTAGGTAAAAATATCTTTAAGATTTCAGTTTTGACAATGCTTTGTTACAACAGTCAAGATTAGGTATTTTGTGTGCGATAAACTTATTAACAGTGCATAACAGTGTTTCATTCTGACAATGTGTTAATTCTGCAAGTATTAGCTGTTCCAGTTTACTGTATTGTATTACTATCTCCTGACAAATAATCAGAGTAGTAAGTACTATATTCAAATGTTTTATGTTTTCATGTTATACTTTCTGACATGTTCCACACCCACGAGAATTATCTAATTTTTTGGGCCTATCGAATCAAAACTGAATTTGATCTAATATAATCTATGAAGAATCTGAACTTTCCGTTTCGAAATCTTAATTTTCGCCGTCTTAGAACCTGCTCTCTGTTGGCGACAACTACAAACACCCCACCGGGATTTAGGTATTACATTATTCGTAGAGTGCACTTCCATCGACTAACAAAAGGATATGTAGATACTCGGTGACAAAGGTGTTCCATACAAGATAGAGGTCAGTTAATTTCTCATTCTTCCCCCTTAAATAATTTCAAGTTTGAATTTTATTTATAATGTTTCAGGAATCAATCCCTGCCTCGTTCTCATTTGAGATGAAATACTGAGTAGAAAAGAAAACAAAAAAAGAAAGAAATGCTTTGCGTCTACTTACAAAACTTATTATACAACGTTAGGACAAAGTATGCTTTGAAAACGCGCTGACGCGTATCATGAGATCAGCTGATCCGATGTAGTGAGATGTTAACATTATTTACTCCTTCGCAAAACAGACGGCTATCTTCTGAACACAGTGCTGACACCAACGGAACAAATTACATCTGAAAGTACATACTTTGGCGTACACACTACAGTTAAAACATCTTCTTCTGCAGTACTTAAAGTGTGGCCTAGGTCAGGAGTGCACTGTATGTGGAAACCGTTTTTCCTCAGCGAAGAGTGGAGGATAAATTCTGTGAAGGTTGCAAAGTAGGAGTGAGGTACTAGAAAAAATGTGGCTGGCAGGGCGGGTCGTGAGTCGTACCTTCGTATCTCAATCGATAAGAGCGTTTAGCGCGAGGATTCAAGGTAATTTAGTGCATAAAGGAAAATGATGGTCTAATAGTCGTGGAAGACTGGAATGCGGTTGTAGGAGAAGGGCTATGGTAGTGTATGAGCTTGGTAGAAGAAATGAGGGAGGAGACAGACTAATAGTGAATACGCTGTTTAAGGATCACACGAGGAGGACGTACACCTGGAAAAGGCCGAGAGATAAGAAATACTGCAGTGTTCCAAATGCTTCCATAACGGCCTGCTCGCGCCACCAGTTTCTGCTGCCAGCAAAAGGTAAATAAAGGTCCGATGATGGTCTTACCAGAGTCCTAAACCGCTCGTCAACAACATACATGCGATCAGGACTGTTTCATTGAAGTGATTTCAACATGATCTGTTGATGACGACCAGTTTGGCATAAGGAAAGGTGAAAGAACCAGAGAGGTACTTCTGACTTTTCAGGTGATAATGGAAGCAAGACTGAAGAAAAATCACGACACGTTCATTGGATTTGTCTACCCGGAAAAACTACTGGGCAATGTAAAATGGTGCAAGATCTTGGAATATATATTTGGGAAGTAGGGGAAATAGAGAAAGACGATTCACATACAGCTTATATAAGAACCAAAAAACCAAGAAGGAACAATGAGAGTGGAAAACGAAAAATGAAGTGAGCTATTAAAAACAGTGTAAGACAGGGATGTAGTCTCACCCCTACTGTTCGGTCTGTATATCGAAAACGTAATGCTGGAAATAAAAGAAGTGTTCAAGAGTATGAACAGAATTCAAGGTGAAACGATATCAACGATGAGATTTGCTGAAGGTGTGTTGAATAGAAAGAACTGTCCACTGAGTTCAGAATGTCGACTGAGAGTAAAACGAAGAAATAGGGAAACTAATGAGTAGTGGCAGAAATAAGAACAGCGAGAAACTTTAACATCAGAATTAGGTATCACGACTTAGACAAAGTTAAGTAATACCGCTACTAGGCAGCAAAATAATCTATGGTGAAGTGAGCAAGGCGAAAAGAAAGCATGCTAGCACTGGAAAAAGGGTAATTTCTGACCAAGAAAAGACTGCTACTATTGGGCATAGGCCACACTTTTAGCAAGAGATTTCTGATAACGTACGTTTGGTTAAATATGGCTCTGAATACCATGGAACTTAACTT
Source organism: Schistocerca piceifrons (assembly GCF_021461385.2). Taxonomy (NCBI): domain Eukaryota; kingdom Metazoa; phylum Arthropoda; class Insecta; order Orthoptera; family Acrididae; genus Schistocerca; species Schistocerca piceifrons. The sequence goes on from NC_060139.1 coordinate 724,640,327, forward strand.
CTGAGGTCATCAGTCCCCAAGAACTACTTAAACCTAAATAACCTAAGGAAATCACACACATCCATGCCCGAGGCAGGATTCGAACCTGCGACCGTAACGGTCGCACGGTTCCAGACTGTAGCGGCTAGAACCGCTCGGCCACCCCGCCGGCCGTACGTTTGGAGCAGAGCATTGTACGGTAGAGAAACACACAGACTATGGGAGAACCGGAACAGACGAGACTCGATGCATTTGAGATGTGGTGCGACAGACGACTGTTTCAAATTCAGTGGACTGGTAAGGTAAGAAACGAGGAGGTTCTCCGCAAAATCGGCGAGGAAAGGAATGTAAGGAAAACACTGACAAGTGGGACAGGATGATAGTACCTGTTACGGCATCGGGGAATAACATCTACCTCAGTAGTACGAGAGGCAACTGCAGAGGGTACTAACTGTAGAGGAAGATAAAGATTACAGAACATCCGTCAAATAACTGAGGACATAGGCTGCAAGTGCTACTCTGGGATGAAGACGTTGGTACAGGAGACGAATTCGTGAGTGACCGCATCAAACCAGTCAAAAGACTGACGACTCAAAATGAAACGGCAAATAATTTTTATCTGCAAAGAAGTTTCAGTACACTGTATGGTTTTTCGATTTCTGTGGCAGACGAGATATAGTGACAAAAACCGTGAAGGTAACGCGCTAACAATGGCGTGTTTCCCGAAAGAGCGACGTCCGCTAAATATTTATAATTTAACTTTCAATTTATTTATGTTAGCTTTACCTGAATACTTTCACACAGTTCTGGTTCTTTTTCAGTTTCGTATGGATTAGGTGAGGGTGTGAAAAAGCGGATTTACTTTTCTCAGTCGATGCGGAGCACTACTGTGCCAATCGAGGCGATGCTTTAGCCGACGGCCAGCGACCACGAAAAGATCGGATCAGAATCATCATGAGCCCCATTGTACTTCATTATAACAATTAATGATAATAGAAGTTGAAAGCATTTTAATTGTATCGTGTAATAAATGCAATGTCAATGTTCGGAGTGGTTTTGTAACTGACTATCGACTTGAATCGCCCATTAATACTGGCTGATCGAAACATTGTTAACTATTAGCACAGTCAAAAAACAGACGAAGAATGCACTCCCCCTTCCCCTCCGTCCTTCATACAGTATAAAACAACAAGATCATAGGACAGAAAACAATATAACCAATGTTTCTATTTCAAGAGCATTTTATTTATTTTGAACCCTTAACATGAAACGGTTGATAACCTTCATCCGAACGAAAGTTTTGAAAAATACATTAATTACGTTTCGAAATATTACTTCAGACCTTTAATAAATCAATGAATTAATGGAACCAGGATGAAGCGAATATAAATCCTTGAGATATCAGATACCGGCATGTGTAATTTTATGTACTCGGTGTTAAAAAAAATACGCTGTGTGGCAGAAAAAAATATTTTTAATTAGTCTCTAAAAGTGGAATGGCATTACTGTCAACATTGGAAGTTTATCACATATTTCAGGTACGCCATTTTCTAAGGTGGAACGGTGCACAAATTCCCAACATGCTGTCACTGTGAAGGCTTTCTACAAAAACGGTAACAATGTTTTTGCTTCCCCGTCGGCATATACGACCAGGTTATGGATCAAAAACTTTGAATCAACAGGAAGTGCACTTAAACTGAAATCGCCGAGAAGGTCCATAATTTGTCTCTCACAGGAACGAACAGAGGCGATGCAAAATGTAGCAGCCAAGAGTCCAGAGCGTTCCGCGAGATAAATTGTGGCTCTAATGGCAATGTCCAGCCGTCGTGTGCACAGAATTTTACGGAATGTTTTAAATTTACGACCGTACAAGGCACAGGTTGTGCAGCAGTAACTGAAAGTGATTTTGAAAAGTGAATGACGCTCTCTGTTGAACTGCTGACTAAAATTGGGGACAATGACGTCTTCTTAAATTTTCTATGGGTGAGTGAAGAGGCACATTTTCATATCAATAGTTATGTCAACAAACAAAACTGCAGTCTTGCTTGCAACCTCCATCAACGCGCCTTACGTAGTCAGAATGCCACAGTGTGGTGCGCAGTCTCTTCAGTGGTCATAATCGACCCTTTATTTTTTGAAGATGAACGTGGACGAGCAATAAGTCACGTCTCAACGGCGTGCTGTCATGGTTGATACATTCCTCGCACCTGAACTTGAACAATTTCCTGCAAATAAGTATTGGTTTCAGCAAGATGGTGCTACGCCCCATTGTGGTCAAATTTCAAAGGCAGCATGCGCAGACTTCGATAATGACAGCATTTCAAGAAATGGGGACATGTTATGGTCTCCAACATCTCCCGATTTGTCGGCCTGCGATTATTGCCTTCTAATGGTTCCGGAAACACGAGGTGTATGCTAGACGTCTGCATATAATTGCAGAACTGAAGGACAGCATTCGAGCAGAAATAAAAAAAAAAAAAAATCCTGTACAGGCGCTTGAACGTGCCATGAACGAGTTACACTGCAGATTGTCTCCCAACGTAACGATGGTGGCCAAACCATGTACCGTGCGTGAAAATGCAATGCTCTGGGGCTTCGTTGTTTGCATTTTAAAATGTCTTACAATCTTATGCTCGGCTTCTTTCGCTGTATCCAAATCGACCCGTTTATCTGCCACACCTTGTACTTCATATTGTCAGAGCTCCTAGTACGGACCAAAACAAGGCAAAATATGCAGTAAACTTGCGCTCTAACATGCTTACTATAAGAGGTAGAAGCACTTGTCGAGTAGGTGTTTCACAATAACGAAGATGCACAAGTGCTCATAGCTCTTAACGTGAGCACTTTACAGCCCATGTTCACTGTGAATTTTTGTCTAGCTTTGATCCACACTAGCACTTCTCATAACATGGAATATTTTTTTACCCCCACTGTACACTGCCAGAAAAACACTGAAGCACCCAAAGTGGAGGAGGAAACGAAATGAAACTTTACAAGTTTGCGGTGTTGTGCCATATGAGGATGAGCATTGTCCTCTTGCAAGAGAGGTAACACAGGTGCATTCAGGATGTGCGTGACATTCCGTTGTACCGTCACAGTTCCCTCTAAAACACTAGAAGAATAGGAAGTCTCCCCAGGCTGTCGCCATACTAGCCAACTGTGGTCATTCAGGGCAGTGCAAAACAGCGATTCATCGCTGAACCCAGTGCGACGCAATTCATCGGCAGTCATTTCTTTCCAAATATGGCACCACTCCAAACGCAACGTGTGCATGGGACCGTGTTGTTTTAGTCCGACCAACGGTGCAGGATAACAGAGAATGGTGTGGCGAGTGCAATACTTGCTCTTGGTTGGCATGAGCAGATCTGAAAGGCTTGCGATGTGCTTGGTGTACAATATGACGATTCTCCCTTGCGGTGATCTCAAGGGCTCCACTGGAACCTTTACGACGAGCATGCCTGCCCTAACGTGGCCATGCTGTCCAACAATGGCCACTGTCGCATCTGAATGCTCCGCATATAAGGATATTGCACGATTCTTCCTGCTGTCAAGTGCTGATAATGCTGTCTTACACGAGAATACGGCACCTATGTGTTCTTTACAGTGATCACTCAAGATATGACGCTGTTCATGAACCCTTATATACCTCACCAGATCTGATAAGAACACCAAATACGAACAACACTAATGCAATATGGTGTTCCTTTGTACCTGTCAGACAGTTGCAGCAGTAATCATTTACATACCGGCTGATGATGTTTACGTGTACGAAATTGCGTTGACATCCGCCGTTTCTATACAAAACAGTAGTACATTTCAAATGTAAATGTCCTCACTAATCTTAATCAGAAATTGCCATACCTGTGCTGTTTCCAGAGAAACGCCATTAAAATTATGTTAAAATTGTCACCTGTTACTTAATAACCACAAACGTCTGTAAAATTCAAATTATTAATCTTCCCATAGTCTCCTGTTTTCTATATTTAATTGCCCGCTAAATTGCAAAAATGGCGAGAAAATTTATTAAAACGAAAGAAAACAACAGTACTAAGATTTATTTTACATCACTGATGTGAAAAAGAAATACAGGGTCACTATGAACGATTAATTACTGTTCAAACTTATAAATTTTTCAAAGTATTACATATATGGACGCGACTGTTGTATGAAATGAACCGTAAATTCATTGATATTGCATTGTGCACACTTGTTGGCACTACCAGTGCAGCGCCTTGACAAAATGGAGGGAAACCAAGGAAAGTTTTTTGGTGTGTTGGCATATCTGAGATGTTTATCTGTTGCAATAGGAATTCAGAAGCAATTGTGAAAAAGAACAGCCACGTAAACAGAGTGCTGTGCGTTGGTATCTAAATATTAGCGGAAATGGTGGCCTCTGTAAACAGAAAAGTGACGGTCGACCAAGTACGTCAGATACAGCCTTCCACATGGTGAGTGAAAGTATCGTGTATAGTCAAAATGTATACAAATGAGCCTCACAAGCAAAGACCTAGGAATGCCACAGTAAGTTGTGTGGAAGATTTTGCGAGTGTGGCTGCATTTCATACTGTATTGTTTGCACCTGGTGCAACAATTAAAAAAGATTATGACCAGCAGCTTCAGTGTTGGGTCATATTGCAGGAAGCATTTGAGGATGAACATTTCAAGTCCAGGCTTATACTCAGCAATGAAGCATCCTCCCATTTTTCTGGTAATATTAATTGCAATAATGTGAGAGTGTGGGTCACGGCGCAAAATCCCAGTTAAATTGTGGTGCGTGAACGAGATGTAGTAGAGATCATTGTATTCTGTGACGTGTCACTGACTTAAGTTTTATCTGGAGTTTGTCTTACGTGAGAAGACCTGTTACCTTGGTAAGTTTCGGCTGTGGTTGTTTTCGCAGCTGACTGCTGATTCCGGGGATTTCAGGTCCCCCTCATTGGAGCAGCGATGTTCGAGTCCATGCAGAATACCGTGGCCGGCAGACGCGCAGACGGCAAAGCATGCGTGGGGAAATTCCAAGTGCTGCAGGGGAAGTGCCGTTCTAAACTGAAGTCTCACCCACATTTTTTTGCAAACATTAAGTGGGTCCTCTCCATGCCCACACTTCCATGGTTATCACTCAAAAAGATCTTCCAGCTCTGCTTTGGTTAGTATCGAAAACGAATTCCGTCGAAAGATGCAGCGATTTATTTTCGCCTAGTTTGTTACACAATTTGCAGCTTTCAGAGAAGTGTCACAAATGGCGAATTCTGAATAATACTTACACATTTCTCTGGCTGATATGTTAATATTTGCTTCTTTTGCCAAAATACAGCGAAGTTTACACCCTGTCACTAACATGTTGTGCAGACACAGTTGCGAGGGAACTCTAAACAGTGGTTTATTAAGAGAGGAACTGAAGGAAATTAAGGTCAGTATCTTATGAAAAAGCACATCCGCGGTAATAGATAAACGTGTAATGTCTTCACTTATATTGTTCCAAAATCTATAGCATTTCTCATTTCATCAGCTATCGATGGCCCTTAAAAGTTACATTCTTTAATCGAAAAGGTCTGTAGTTGGTAGAATAACACGGTGGACAATAAAGTTTTGCACAATAACCATACGACAGAATATTGTCCTCTTTGTGTGGTACCATTTGCAAAAATCTCATTTTGATATCTCAAACCGTTTATGAAATACGAGGAATTGTGAATATTTCACTCTGGCCTTATCACTGGCGCGGCGGAATCGCAAATGAGTGTGCTACATCAAATGAATTTCCTCGAGTCTGGTGACAGAGACCTCCACCCATATCTAAAGGGATATTCAATACGTTAACTAAATTCCACACACAGAAATATTTTATGTAATGTGCACCAACTGCTAAATCATAGAGACCCCTATTTTTCATTGGCAACTTTTCGCACAGTGTCTTACTTTCAAGTAAATATCACAACAACTATGACTATTAACGATGCGTTTGGGCGCTGATGACCACGCTGTTTAGCGCCCGAAAACCTCAAACCACACACACACACTATTAACGAAATTATGGGCACTTCATAATTAACCTGAAATACAATGCTACAAGTAAAGCAGTAAAGATTTTTTTTTTTTTTTTTTGCCGAATAGTTTCTGTAAAATCGTTTGGGATAAGATGGCATGGTGTGTTATAGATTCAGTCATCACCGAACGGCCGAAAAGGGGGCCAGCACCGTCGTTCTCCCTTCCGAACAAACGAATGAACTCACCCAACGCGTTGAACGAAAATTTGTCATTGCAAGTTGCCACCTGATCCTGTGCGGACGACGATCTTGGGCATCGCTGGATTGGGCACAGTGATTATGATAATGTGGCTCTGTCCCTTTGCCGGTCGTTGTGGCCGAGCGGTTCTAGGCGCCACAGTCTGGAACCGCGCGACCGCTACGGTCGCAGGTTCGAATCCTGCCTCGGGCATGGATGTGTGTACTGTCCTTAGGTTAATTAGGTTTAAGTAGTTCTAAGTTCTAGGGGACTGATGAACTCAGAAGTTAAGTCCAATAGTGCTCAGAGCCATTTGAACCATTTGAACTCTGTCCCTTGGCCGCCCACATCAACTGACCTAACCATCGCGAACTTTCCTTTTCGGGTACGTGTTTAGGTACGCTCACTGCCAAAACACTGGAACAGCTCAGAGAACGCTTTATTGCAGCTGTGATGACCATTGACAGGATGTTGCTACGTAAGGAATGGAACGAACTTTACCATCGCTTGAACGTATTTTGTGTGGCCGGAGGGGCACTCATAGAACATTTATAGGGTACAAAATGCTAACATGGTGTGTTTACGGCTCTTTTCTTACAGCTTACATCATAACTTTGAAAACATTGAGGTTTCAAAACGAATGAATTATTCATCGCAGCCTCATACACTTATATTTCAGGAGTTTCCTCTCATTCTTAGCCGGCCGGAGTGGCCGTGCGGTTCTGGGTGCTACAGTCTGGAGCCGAGCGACCGCTACGGTCTCAGGTTCGAATCCTGCCTCGGGCATGGATGTGTGTGATGTCCTTAGGTTAATTAGGTTTAATTAGGTCTAAGTTCTAGGCGACTGATGACCTCAGAAGTTAAGTCGCATAGTGCTCAGAGTCATTTCTCATTCTTACGAATTCGTATAATTGATATACGGCGAACACCAAGCAAGGAATGAGAATGATCCTTTCCTCATCCAACTGAGACCTTGCATGGCGAATGTGCAAAGATAAATCTCGCGACACAACCCTCCGAAAACCAATGTCAGTATAATGTCTTATCATTCCTTTACACTAGAAATCCGAAACTATTAAATCGTTGGTATTTGCCTACGTTATCTCCCTCTGTCCATTTTGTCTTTAATTTTTATCCACGTATTAAGCACTCTTAAACAACATGCTTTTATAGTACTTTGTTCATATGTTTATCTGTATGAGTTTCACAAGAGAAATTTTACAAAACAGTATAACTTTTTGTCTACAATGTTAACACTTTTACTCTTTTCAGTTGCATTCGTTTCGACGGACTGTTGTATGGGCACAAAGACCTCGATGTCACGCACCCAGTTATATCTGTCATCATCATCATCAACTTTGTCTCTTTATTAAGAGAAAAAATTGAAATGTTGGTTTTTAAATTAAACAGATTAAAAAGTTAGTTTAAGAAATCGTCACCATTTCTATTACACAGTCTAAGTTAGTATGTCTCTTTCGTCTGAAGAAGAGAAGTATTTCAGTTTCAGAACTACGATTTTCCTGGTTCTATTAATATGCAGCTCTCCATATAGGGACCTTGCTCTTGCTCAGCTCTCCCAGTCACTGCAGGAGAAATCCAGATTTATAGTGGGAGGCCATTAGTCTCGGTCAGTAATTAGCGGAGAACCTGGCGCAGGTAGAGGCGTGACGCACATCTGCCTAATGGAGCTGACTCTCCGAGTACCTCGCTTGTCTCTCGCAAATCCCACAGGTTATCTCACGCAGCAGGCGCCACCTGCAGAACCGTCGCTGACTTGATCGAGTGCAGCGTAAATTCTCTGATATTCGTGCAGTTCCACTGCATTTTAGGAGATATATTCGGCTGAGAGGGACTTATATAAACTGCAGGAATAGCTCAGATTGCCACTCTGCTATTGATTAAAGTCATCTTCCTACGAGAAATTTTATCTGTTGAATCACGTTCCGATAGTTATTTTCAGACAATATGTGTAACTACTTCTAGGCATCCTGTAAGTGCCTCAGCACTGATTTCCACATAAGTCTTTGTGAAGAGAAAAATGTTTCTTGTTTTGTCACCAACAGAGCTGATCCTTCCTCCGCCATGTAAGAATGATCTGTAGTTATCGAGATCGGTGACGCGGGGGTTCAGACAACGGATACATTGTCAAGAGAACGGCGTTCAAATCAGCCATTCCAATTTAGATATGGCTCTAAGCACTATGGAACTTAACATCTGAGGTCATCAGTCCCCTAGACTTAGAACTACTTAAACTTAACTAACCTAAGGACATCACACACATCCATGCCCGAGGCAAGATTCGAACGTGCGACCGTAGCAGCAGCGCGGTTCCGGACTGAAGCTCCTAGAACCGCTCGGCCACAGCGACCGGCTTCAGATTTAGGCTTGAAGGCTTTCCCCTCAGTCTTTTAAATCGAATCCCTAGATGCATGCTTTGGGCGATCACGGCTGATTTCCGGTTACGTCCTCATCCAGTCTGAATTCATGGTCCATCTTAAATGACTTTGCCATCAGTGGAACGTTAAATCCTAATGAGCTTTCATTCTTCCATAAGGGACTGCTACTGTAGCTCTTCTCAGAAACGATTAATCCGAAGAGATTAGTATCAGTGTCGTTTAAACGTAAAAAAAACCGAAGGATGCAAACGCCTGTTGCTATAGTCATCCACTAACTTGAAGATGTAGTATCATTTCTAGTGAAATGTTTCCTACCGCTACAGTTACAATGTGCAACTACATCCGAGTCCATACACTGCCAGTTTTTTATATAATCCGGGTAGTAATCAGTCACAAACTCCAAAATGGTAATTAAAATATAACTGAAAAAATAACAATCCTCTACTCATTGTCACTCTCTAAATTTCAAACCAAAATTTAAGTTTATCATTTTACTTGCTGGCTAAGCAAGCATTGCGTGGGTGTTTATTTGACCTGTTTTCTGTCACAAATGAAAACTAAAAATGAACTGTAATTTTAATACAATACTGAAAAAATTTCACTTCCATATATTATTGAAAACACCTGTGAAATTATGAAAGGGTTTCTGTACGCTGGATGCAATTGATTCACATGTCTACAATTCGATTTTGTAAACGTCCCTATAGTAGGTAACGCCAGTTCATAGCTCTATAGATTGCTGTTTTCGCCTGCAGCGTTTGAGCTTAGCAATTGAAAGCTGTCAAAAGCGGTACCAGGTATCAGGGATTTTCTTAAGTTGATTCAACTGTAGGTATGTCTTAGTACTGTACAATCCGTGTATCAAAACGTCATCCACGATGCGGCATTTTTTCCCGAATCTCAGTGTTTTTGACATCACATTTCTTGAACTGCGTGTCGTACAATTATATATATTTGAGTGCTTACATCAGTGGTATATGTGGATACTGCCTGCGGAACACGCTGCGAATAAAGTTAGTAGCAAAGAAATAGGAAATTTAAATGTAATGCTTGATGTGGCAGTTTTTCACCCATCTCATTGTTTATGAGGTCGTAGCTGTTGAACTATTATAGATAGGTGGTTCTTACCCCCGCAACGATTGTTGCCTTACAGTAAGGGACATGTGCACCAAGCTTAATTGACATCGGTCCATTGGGTTAGAAGAAGAAACACATAAGCATTACACACACATACAAACATATATTTTTTATAAAAGTTTTGGATTATTCATTTCCACTTTTAGCAGTATTCTGAAGCTACTACTCTGTATGAATAACTTACGACACTTTCGCCAAGACACAGCTGTCATCGAACTCTATTATGTCATTCTGCAGTATCAGCTTTCCAGGAGTATTTTCTCTGTAACGTAGTTTTTAACACACTGCTATTCCATACATATGGTACTAATTTCAGGAAACCGCAATTGATACAATGGGGAACCGAATATACAGGAGACACACCCCGCGCACAGAAGAAAACGTTCTTTATGGTCACAGTTCCGCAAATATTTTATTTCCGTGTTAGGGCTCATTTCCTACAATCATTTGTAGTGTGATGAAGATGATTTACGGTGGAGGGTGCTACATCATTCGTAGGGAGCTTATCATGGGAAACACAGAGGAACATAACCTTGTAGCATTCTACAGGTTACTCTTTCTTGCGACAATTCAAAATACATGGACTGGATAAAAAATAGTGGCAACACTGTCATAATGCAAACGAGCCTTTATCGAGAAACGTTGACCGTATTAGATGCCCCCAATATCATCACCCCATATCTCCCGTCACCTTCCGCCATACAAATGGAAGTCATCGTACACCGCCAGTGCATCAATCTCGGTCGACGGCCCCCAATGGCTGCCGTACGGCGCGGAGGTGTTGTAGAGCGTGCCACTAAGAGGTTCCTTCATTTTGGCGGACAGGTCGTAATCGCGCTGACTTATATCGGGACAACATGTTGGATGTTCCAGTGTGTCCCACTCCCAAGTAAACAGGAGCGCCTGCACTGAGTTCGCCGTATGCCGTCGTGCATTGACATGAAGGATGATGGGATGCAGTGCCAGAAGGTGTCGCTCTTTCTTCTCAGGCGGAACGAGTGTAAGGTGAAAAGAAATTGCAATAGTCGACTGCAGTGATCGTCTGTACTTCAGCTGACCTTCTGGTAAAAAATGAAATTATCGTATGGCATTACTGGCCGGGAGGCCCCATCCGCTGAAGTTCGGCAGCAGAGTGCGAGTCTTATTTCAGTCGACACCACATTGGTCGACTCGCAAACCGGTGATGAGGATGAAATTATTATGAGGACAACACAATACCCAGTCCACGAGCGGAGAAAATCTCCAACCTCATCGGGAATGGAACCCAGGCTCTCTGCATGCGAGGCAAACACGTTACCATCCGGCTAAGCAGAAGGACTGACCTTCTGCTGTCAGCTGCAGACCACGCGCACGCCATTTGACGCACATCCTTCTTCTTACGGCAGTGTTGCCTCCACTTTTTATGCAGCCAGTGTAGGTGTGTCACGACTTGTGCAGCACGTGCTTAACTGAAAGAACCAGAAGTCGCTTTCTTACTAATCACTTCAATACATAATCTTCTTAGAACGTACCAAGGACGCTTTTTCTTTGTCCACGTACAAGGTTCAGTTTCTTTCTAGTGTGACCTCTTCCTGCCTTCCTAGTAGTCTACATAACTATGACAGCCCCACTTGCAGGTTGCTTGGGGGCAACAGAAATCAATTTTCTTATATATCTGGTGATCAAAAAGTCATTATAAATTTGAAAACTGAATAAGTAATGGAATAATGTAGATAGAGAGGTACAAATTGACCCATGCTTGGAATGACATGGGGTTTTATTAGAACCAAAAAACTACAAAAGTTCAAAAAATGTCCGACAGATGGCGCTTCATCTGATCAGAATAGCAATAATTAGTATAACAAAGTAAGACAAAGCAAAGATGATGTTCTTTACAGGAAATGCTCAATATGTCCACTATCATTCCTCAACAATAGCTGTAGTCGAGGAATAATGTCGTGAACAGCACTGTAAAGCATGTCCGGAGTTATGGTGAGGTATTGGCGTCGGATGTTGTCTTTCAGCATCCCTAGAGATGTCGGTCGATCACGATACACTTGCGAGTTTAGATAACCCCAAAGCCAATAATCGCACCGACTGAGGTCTGGGGACCTGGGAGGCCAAGCATGACGAAAGTGGCGGCTGAGCACATGATCATCACCAAACGACGCGCAAGAGGTCTTTCGCGCGGCTAGCAATATGGGGTGGTTCTAATAAAACCCCATGTCATTCAAAGCATGTTTGTCAATTTTTACCTCTCTACCTACATTATTCCGTGGTTTATTAAGTTTTCAAATTTATACTGACTTTTTGATCATCCGGTATATTGACAGAATCTAAAATACTGTCGTAAAATAGTTACTAAGAGGTATAACCTTACGCTAAACATTTAACATGATAAGCCAAGCATCAAAATTAAGAACTGTGTGTATGTCTCAGGGCATCGTAGACTCACAGCGTGCTAATTACCCACACCACAGTCATCCAGTATAAGAGACTGCGAGCATTGAGTGACTTCCAGCAAACTTTACACATAATTTCTTAGCTTTTCGGAACTTCTTCTCGCTGACACTCCTCACAAAACAATGAAAGTAAAAAACCCGACGATTACTACAATTTCACTGTTCTTACGATAACACTTTACCACCAGGCATACCATTTTAATTTATTACTTCTGTACTACCTAATCTGTTCATTAGACATAATGCAGACAGTATCCACATACAGGCTGGTTATAATTAACCTTTCGCTAGTCGAGCCATTGTAGACGGAAAACTAGCTACCGCATCGGTACCTAGATTTATAACAATGATCACACTGTACGCTGCAGGACTTGCGTTTTTAGTAATTTCATGACTTTCCGTTCGACGCCGGTACTGGTACTGCGACGTAGAGATGAATCGCGAGCATCAGTGTGCTTCACAGTTGCAGAAAGTCAACAGGGGTCTGCACGAGGTGTGCAAGGCTTTATTCGTAATGCTGTTTTGTCAAAACAACAGCAACAGTGCAGCTGCCCTTCCCCGGCACCGAGAGGCCGACGGCCAACTGCGCCAGAAATTGTTGAAGAAGTCCCTGTTGCCGTGGGTGAGAATGCTGGACGCTATGTGCGATCTTCAAGCAAATGCACGAGCTGTGTCACGACAGCTGAACATTCCATGGTTCGCAGTTGTTTCGGGCAGCAGTAGAGCAATCTTTACTGCAGTTCTACGGTGACGGTCGTCACACTGAGCAATGTTTATAACCTGGAATATATGTACGGTACGAAGTTAACAAACTCTAAAATCTCAAGGGGAAATTATGTTTCTATCAGTGGTTCATTCGTTACTTCTCCTCGTATGTCCTTACAAGTGCTCCCACAATGTTTCATTGTGTTACGATCAATAGTTTGACATCATAAACATTGAGATGCGTGACACGCTTGTTTTTCTTAAAATGGAGGGAAAAATACCCAAGCTATACTCATCCAATATTTGATAAATATAGTATTTAGAAACTTTCAACTAATCTTAAACACAACTTCAAACCTCTGCTAAATGTTTCCTTAATTTAGGTGTGGAGATTTCGGAATTAATAAAACTAACATAAGATGTACTTTGCGTTTTCAGCCATCTAGGTTTTACACGCTTAACATCAAATATTTAGCATATTAAGTAATTTATAAATTAGATTCCTGGAGCTATTTTATGGACGGGACTACGATTCTTTCAACAATCGTGGTTTCTCTGATAATATCATCAATTTAGTATTGAAGAGCAGAGTGGAGGGTAAAAATCGTAGAGGCGGACCAAGAGATGAACACACTAAACAGACTCAGAAGGATGTAGGTCGCAGTACGTACTGGGAGATGAAGAAGTTTGCACAGGATAGAGTAGAATGGAGAGCTGCATCAAACCAGTATCTGGACTGAAGACCACAACAACAACATAATCGCTCTTTTTCACTGCTTCTTGATATACTGTGTGACGTGCCAATCTAAACACTTCCAGCGCGAGACATACCACTCTTACAACTTTGTGTGCTACCTTATCCATTCACGGCATCGCCAAATACAAATTATGGTTGTGTTTCCCAAAGAGCGTGCAAAAAATTAATAGGACAAAGAGGACGCTCCACTGAGCAATTTGAAGTAGGAGACATGGGGTCGGAAAAGCCAGCTTAAGGAGATAACAGGAATAATATCACATTACTGTTTACTTTTTATTTGTAGTAGTTAACTGCAAATACCATAATTGACACAATGAAAGTATCATGTGTACTGTATCTCATAAAATGTGCTGAAACTGACGGCGATCAACCTCAATGCAAGCATGACCTGACGCGTCCTGACAAATATCCCTGGTGTGTTTCGAATCACAGGGAGCTATATTCTGGCAACTAATTCCATCTCCGTGTCCACTCGGGTCTCATACACAAGCGTCTTTAGATATTTGCTTAGCAAATTTGCAAGGAGATTCAGCTCAGGTGGCCTCGCAGGGCATGAAAGAGGACCTTCCTTTTCAATGCAGCAAACAGGAAATACTGTACTGGTACTGCTGCATCGTATTGTACTGTACGTCTCTGAATATCACTCAGTAATGAGCGGGTCTGTCGTTGATTCATAGCATGTGCTCCCAGAATGAGATTTTAACTCTGCAGTGGAGTGTGCGCTGATATGAAACTTCCCGGCAGATTAAAACTATGTGCCCAGCCGAGACTCGAACTCGGGACCTTTGCCTTTCGCGGGCAAGTGCTCTACCATCTGAGCTACCGAAGCACGACTCACGACCGGTCCTCACAGCTTTACTTCTGCCAGTATCTCGTCTCCTACCTTCCAAACTTTACAGAAGCTCTCCTGCGAAGGTAGGAGACAAGATACTGGCAGAAGTAAAGCTGTGAGGACCGGGCGTGAGTCGTGCTTCAGTAGGTCAGATGGTAGAGCACTTGCCCGCGAAAGGCAAAGGTCCCGAGTTCGAGTCTCGGCCGGGCACACAGTTTTAATCTGCCAGGAAGTTTCATAGCAAGTGCTGTCATGGCACAATGTAAATACGATACGACAGATTCACCTTGTGGACAAGTAAAGTAAACAAAACTGCACAATGACTTCCCGGTAATAAGGCTCGTCTTCCTTGTTTCTCTGCAGGAAGTAAAGAATATACATGTAAATAAACAGCATAGTACTTGCAAACTGGCAGGTATGTCAGTTGTAAATACGCTGGAAAGCAGTAATCTAGATAAAACACTAAAGAAGTTTGCTTCAAATCTTCTCAAGTTGACATGTCCGACCCCAGGTTCAATGGAGCATTCTCTATGTCCTGTTACATTTTTGCTCGCCCTTACGGAAACGCCCTGTTGAGGAGAGCTTAACAACAGTAGAGCATAAAAAATGCCCTTCCACAGAATCGAGAGCGTATTTTCTTTGACACACAGCTGCTTGATGTGGAGATACTAACGCACCTTAAATTATTGAAGGCGGAAGAGATACACAAGCACAACTGCGATTTCTAGAAGATTGAGAAAATTGCCTATGACATTCTAAAACTGAGTTCTCTCGGAGCTTTAAATCTCATATGACCATGGGAAACCCTTTGCCGATGCAGGCAGCACATTTCTAAATCTATTAGTTGTCTTTCGTTTTCTTTGAACATATGCCACATCAATTTGATACTGGTGTGTTCTGTCACTCAGAACCACTTTGAGCGAGTCATACATCTTAGACGTTACTCCGTATAGAAATACTTTCGTTGTTAGTTGTCAATGTGGTTGACTGACCATCGCAATTCAGTAGTCTGGAAAGGTTGGATGTAAGTGTCTGCCTATAACTCCTACTTGTGAACATCTGCTGGGAAAAAAGTGATCTGCGTTTCACATTGCTGGTATTTCCCGATTTTGTACTCACCCTTAGAGAGTATCTTGTTTTCTCAAAAGTCATTAACTTTGAGTAAAGAACATTCGGTAGCGTTATTATAGGTGTGGTGGATTATAATTCTATAGATCTTCCTTTTACCTTTGTTATTAAGTGACTTGTGTAGATTTGCAGTCAAGAGATATCAATCCGGCTGAGTTTCTCGGTAGATATGATCCGGGAAAGGACAAAATTTGTCAACGAATTCCGTGTAAATTCTAATAGATCTACCAACAGGGTCTGGAGCAATATTTTGTTTTTGAGTACAAGGGATACTTATTTCAGTGTCAGCCTATTTCTAGTTTGTGTATCTGTCTAATCGTGGTGCCAAGTCTTATAAGAAGCAAACCGACCACGTGTAAATGTTAATGTGATTATGCAAGGTATTAAACTTTTTTTAGTAAACAGTTGTAGAGTGGTTTGGTTTCCCAGTGAATGCATTTTACAACGTACTATTCTCTAATTAAGTATCCTGTTTGTTGTCATCGACACCGACTCCATACTGATACACGAGACACCGTTTGGGACGTTTGTATCAGCTCATCGCCTTTACATACAACCCGAACTTCCTATCATTTCCTGAAAGATATTTCTTGAAGGTCTGAAAACGAGTATCTGTTATAACCCTTGCGAAATACACGAAGTTACTACTGAATCTGTTACTTTCTGTTCCCTTTTGAAGTGGCATGTATCAGTCACGTCTATACCAACGTTCTTCGAAACTTACCATTTAAGCATGGCATACTGCTAATCTATTACGTGACCATCACTTTGCTCTTTCAGGAAACGTTAAATTTTATCACTGAGACAGCCGGCGCAGCGATGACGTAATTTTCTTGTTTAGGAAGTGTGGGGTTGACTGGGCCTCAAATGTATATCCGACTATTCTGTATTAGTTTTCCCACTGCATCCGTAAACCTCTCTCGTCCAATGTTGGGATATTTTCTTCAAGAAGGCCGATTTAGTCCCTGATTCCTCACCATTCTTTGTCAGTTATGAAATGTAGTCTCCTGGAAAGATAAAATCTATTGAAAATGGTCCAAATGGCTCTGAGCACTATGGGACTTAACATATATGGTCATCAATCCCCTAGAACTTAGAACTACTTAAACCTAACTAACCTAAGGACATCACAATACACCCAGTCATCACGATGTAAAATCTATTCTCACTTGAAACACTATCGGAAAATCGCATCATTTTACCAGTATTAAAGACAAGTTTCAGCTTTGCACAATTGGTTCCGGTAGAAACGAAGGTGTGTCATTCTTTAAGAGCTTGTATTGAAGAATGAGGTCTGTATGATCTTTCTTTTAATGAAAATCGGTTAAGTATTTGCAACTTTGCACTTATTTTCAGATAGTTAAAATATTTAAGTATTTTTCAGTACACATTTAGCCGTGAGGGAGTGTCTGTAAAGTGACTTTATTTCATTTTCAAAATTTGCGCAAACTCCAGTGCGTAAATTTGCTCTCGTGGGCCGGGTGCTTGGCGAGCTAAGCTTCAGAATCTCCGAGGGCCAGCGGGCCGCGTCCACAGCCGCCTAGGCCCGCTGTCTGCGGCAGAGTCACGTTCCGCCTTCATCCTCTTCCAAGACTTGAGACATCACGGCAAACGAAAAAAAAAAAATTCTAAATAAAGTACAAGAGTGGAACAAACATGTGGTTCTCAAAGTTCTATGGCGACCCAATCCCTATATATTTTCCTTGATATTTATCTTTAAATATCGAACAACCTCGTGAAATAGGATTACTCTTTTCCCTGATACCCATAACACGTTTCCCTAATACCCATAACACCTTTACTGTTGTGCCGATTCACTGTATTAAGCTATTAACACCTTTTTTTTTTTTTTTAACAGAAGGCACAGTAAACCATACCGCAAGTTACTGAAGAACTGATGTTTACTAAAGAAAATGCTCATTACATTTTTATTTATTTATATTATTAATAAAATAGGCATATTAATGCAGAGAGATGTTACAAAAAAGTCACATTGCTGCTTCTTGACTTCTTCCTGATCAGTTTGTTTAGAGGTTCTGAACTATTTATGAATATTAGCTGTTTCCAGAATGAGTTTGAAGCTAGGAGACGAGGTACTGGCAGGACTGAAGCTGTAGGAACGGGCCGTGACTCGTGCTTGGGTAGCTCAGTTGGCAGAGCACTTGCCCGCGAAAGGCAAAGGTCCTGAGTTCGAGCCTCGGTCTGGCACTGTTTTAATCTGCCAGAAAGTTTAATATTACCTGCTGTCGGTATATATACCTTTAATATCCATTGTTCGTTTCATGTAACATGTGATAATCGTTTGTAATATCTTGAAACAGTGGTTTCCTCACAGACATTCTCAGCTTGGCCTAAGGCTCAATCGCCATGGCAGCGAGTGCACATTGACTTTGCAGGACCATTTTGGAACACTCGTAGCCTCATAGTGGTAGACTCTTCTATGAAGTTCCCATTTGTGGTACTTATGGCTTCTACCACATCACGTAGCATCATTGAAGCGTTATTCTCTATGTTTTGAATCGAAAGTATAGCAAAAATACTTGTCGGCCATCCGACAACAGCTCACTTACCGTGACTCTGAACATTTTTGTGAACGCAATGGAATTCGTTATGTAACAAGTGCTCCATTTGACCTCAGCCAGCCGGCCGGTGTGGCCGTGCTGTTCTAATACCTTCAGTCTGGAACTGCGTGACCGCTACGGTCGCAGGTTCGAATCCTGCCTCGGGCATGGATGTGTGTGATGTCCTTAGGTTAGTTAGGTTTAAGTAGTTCCAACTTCTAGGCGACTGATGACCACAGATGTTAAGCCCCATAGTGCTCAGAGCCATTTTTTTTACGCTCAGACAACGGACAACCGGAACGCTTCGTACGTACTTTGTAGCAACAGATGGCCATGCTTCGTACCGCCACACGCGGGAACAGGCACTGCAACTCGTCCTCGCCTCCTATCACTCCCAGCCACGAGATGGATCATCACCGGCGGAACTTCAGCATGGCCCTCGCCATTGGACGCCGCTACACTTGCTTCAGTCACAGAAGCATCGGGCGCTACCAATGGTACGCAAGTATCGCTTTGTGCCGCGCGATCATGTTCTTTTCAGGGTTTATGGCAACCTTGGGTATTGGGACCGCGGCGTAACGCAGGAACGCATTGGCTCATATATGTACTTAATTGCAGGTCCCGATGGTTTTCAGCGCCGCCACCAGAACCAAATTCGAGCATGTCGTTTGCCCGTGATTCTGCTGCTTTTCTTCATCCAGATTCAGGGCTTCGCGGCACCTCGTGGCATTCGCAACCGTCCGTTTGGTCCACCAGGGCACCCCAGGAAGAGCGGATGGACGGTGCGCCCTCGTCCCTTCCGTCCCCGCTCGCCGACCCCATGGTCCCGGACCCGCCGTCGCCGTCACCGTCGCCGTCATCGCCCCAGCACGCGCCCTGGCAGCAGTTTTCCGGAGGATGTTTCCGTTGTGTTTTAAGCCTCCCTCCCCGTTGTCGTTCGCAGCCTCACTAGACGACAACGATGCGGCATTGTTGGGGGAGACGTGGGGGGGGCCAGCTGCACAGAGATTACGAGAGATCGACAGAGATACCGAGCGGGGTGGCGCAGAGGTTAGACACTGGACTCGCATTCGGGAGGACGACGGTTCAATCCCGCGTCCGGCCATCCTGGTTTAGGTTTTCCGTGATTTCCCTAAATCGCTCCAGGCAAATGCCGGGATGGTTCCTTTCAAAGGGCACAACCGACTTCCTTCCCCGTCCTTCCCTAATCCGATGAGACCGATGACCTCGCTGTCTGGTCCCCTTCCCCTAAACAACCAAGACCGACAGACGCCAACGACAATATTCGCTGGAGACGAGCCGCCAACGCCCTCTATGTCGCCAGTATTTAGGATAGGCGTCGCGGATCGGAGGGCCAGTTGTCAGTTAGTTGGAGCCTGTTACATCAGAGTCCGTACACGGCGGAGTTCCGGAGTGTCACCGAGACTGAGCCGCAGACGTAGCCTCTAACACAGAGATAGGCAGCACGTAGCAACCTTATAGTGAACATAGCGGACTTCTACTTCAACAGCATATACGCTACGTGGACAATACACCATAGAACTTACACCACGGTACATGGAAACTTAAGTAGCTCTTTGTTTATGAATAAAGAACCCAGTTATTAATTGCCTATAGTTTGTGTTATAGAACGAGGATACCGGCCACCAACCAACAACCTCTCTTAGCTTCCCATGGTACAGCTCTACAGGGACAACGAGACGATATAAAAGCCGCTAAAGAGAATACAACAGTGTTGATTCATTTCTTTTCAGTATGTGTCTAATAATAAAATGCCAATTTCGGCTGATGTCCATTGATTAGCAATCGGAGAAGGAAACGCTGAATGATTTTTTTAGGGCACTCCTGACGTTCCAGGAAAGAAATCATAATTGAGAGATGGCCACAGCCGACAAATTAATGTAAAGCAAAAGGTTTATGTTTGGTAATAAGAACATGCAACTACCACTCCTTCCGGTAACATAGTTGGACAGATTTTAAGGACTGTCCCAGCTCACGAACTCCAACTGTCAACTTAAAGAATGAACAATATCGCGGCTCCATTACACAAAAGCATCGGAACCACAAAATTTGTACACATTTATATTTGAGAAGCAAAGGTGTGGTATAACACAAAAGAAGTAACTCAGCGATCATGTCCAGAGTATCACCCGAAGCTGTCCAAATGGCTCTGAGCGCTCTGAGCGTCTGAGGTCATCAGTCCCCTAGAACTTAGAACTACTTAAACCTAAGTAACCTAAGGACACCACACACATCCATGCCCGAGGCAGCATTCGAACCTGCGACCGTAGCGGTCGCTCCGTTCCAGACTGAAGCTCCTAGAAGCTGTCCAGACTCTGTTGTTCTCTCCCATGTGGCGTCAACTGGATGTGGTATGGAGGAGCGTGGGGGTTAACACACCCTCTCCCAACCGTTGTCAGATTTCCAGCTCCTATTTCTCAATCAATCAACTTCTCAATTGGTCTCACTTGGATTTTATCCATACTGGATGAGAGGTCGTGGTTGCGAATGTCAATGTTAAAAAGTATATCGGCTCAACCACTTGTTTATAGTGTAAAACACTAAGATTGACGCGTTTCGGAAGTCAAGCTTCCATCATCAGAATAATAAAAAGTAAAAGAACCTGTTAAAACTCGCTAAAATGGAACATGCACAAGGCACAATAAAATTGATAATAAAATTAAAACATCGTGGCTACTTCCCTTGTTGCAGCCGTGTCTTGCAAGGTGCATCTCCACGTAGTCGTCCAAATATAAAAACTCTAAAATGGTGTTGCCTATGGTGTTCAACATCTAATCACACCGATCTCTCCTCTCTCATCGTAAACCTCCCGTGCGTCTTCGTTGATACCACACAGCACGTAGCCAAACACGACACTGAAACGCGAGTGAGCTCACGCGCAAGTAAACAAGGAAGTCAGAGAGATGTCTATACAAACAGATAACGTATACGTGTTCCAAGGACCTCATGAAATGATGGTATCCTGCCAATTGCTAAAAATATAGTTACTAAAAGAAACCAGTGAAATGTTTGAAAAAGTTATTTGTATCACCAGTTAGCTGTTCATTCAGTGTGTTCTGATTATCCACGCTATGTATCGTAATTTCCAGGAGTTCTAGTAGATCCAGCTTTTTGCCTTTGTCCTGTCTATGTAAAATAACGAGATCCTGATCTATTCCCAACATGGGGTGTCCCGTTTCCCAAATATGCGTGGCTACAGCTAACTTTTCGAAATTATTAAGCCGGAAAGCATCGCTATGTTCTTTGTAACGTATTTTAAATGATCTATAAGTTTGGCCTACATAGCTTGCCCTGCACGTGTTACACTGAGTTTTATAGACCCCAGCTCTCTCATATTTATCGCTTTCATGCTGTAAATTATTTCTTATTTTAAACTGCACCGTATTATTGATCTGAAAAGCGGTATCAACTTTAAAAGGTTTGAAAATGTTAGCCACTTTTTGCGAAATATCACCGAAGTATGGTATTGTGACTCTCGTAATATTATTTGCGGTATTCTTCCTTGCATTCGCGCGCTGTTTCTGTCGTATTAATTTACTGACAACGTTTTGGTGATATTCGTTAGCTCTGGCTAGTTGTTTCACGATGTTCAGCTCAGTTATTCTGTCTTCTTCATCCATAGGGACTCTAAAGGCTCTATCTATCAAAGATCTAAAAGCAGAAAGTTTCTGGCTATTAGGATGGCAGGAATTATTTTGTATCAACACATCAGTTGTGGTTGGTTTCCTAAATATTTTAGAAACATGCCTACCATTTTGTTTCCTAATATTTAGGTCGAGAAATTGCAGTTCACCATTTTTCTCTTCTTACACAGTGAATTCAATTTTACCGTGTAACCCGTTAAATTTATTTACTATTTCTGCAACTTCTTTTTCTTGTCCATCAATAAGAAGCAGCGTATCATCTACATATCGTTTGTAATATACAACTTTATCCACGGGATGTTGCGGGTTAACGAGGAGTCTTTTTCCCAAATGATGTCTGCTATGGTTCCAGATATACTGGAACCCATAGCCAGTCCATCTTTTTGCTTATAAAATTTATTGTTAAAAGAAAAATAATTATATTTCAGAACGAATTCGAACAGTTCGATGAATTCGACTATTTCTTACTGAGACAGTGTTTTGTACTTAAGCAAATTTTCTTTGATGACCTTAACAGCCTCATTTACCGGCACATTCGCATAAAGGTTTTTAATATCTAGAGATACTAGGCGGGCCGTGTCAGCGATAGGCTTATCATTAATTTCATTTATCAAAGCTGAATTATTGGTGATTGAAAACTTATCCTCAAACACGAAAGATTCTTTTAAAATTTCATCGAGCATTTTCGTAATTTTGCATAAAGGACTGTTTCTAGAATTCAAAATTACTCTAGCAGGACAATTTTCTTTATGTACCTTAAACTGGGATCTAAGTCGTGGAGCTTTCGGATTCATGATGGAGCAGCGTGTTTTTTCTTTTCCTGTGAAGAGCAAGAAAGTCCTCTTCAATAGCTTTTTTCACTCGGCTTGTACCTTTTTTGTTACATCCATGCCGATTTCTGTAACATCGTTTTCCGAAAAGAACTGCAATGTTTTATTAATGCACCGCTAACAATAACGATAGAATTTGATTTCTCCGCTTTGGTAACGACTGAGTTATTTGAATCAAGCTTTTCGTTAATGGAAGTAACAGTTTTGTAATCTTTACTATGACTGTAAGCTTTATTCGAAATTTGATTTTGTTCAGCTTTAATTGCTTTTGCTAATTTATGCCTCACATGCCCTTTTCCATTTGTATTTAGTTTAGCAACATCTGCTGCTGTTTTTGTTGACACAACCAAATCTCTTATTACTTTTTTATTAGTGTTTTAAACTATAAACAAGTGGTTGAGCCGAGATATTTTTTAACATTGATCTCACTTGGCTGAATGCTACGTGCATCAGTCTTCCCACCATGGAAAAATCCCTGGCTACAGCGACAGTTGAACTCAGGGCCTCCAAAGAGCAGTCAGACCTGCTGCTGCCTTCTTTCCCCCACAGCTTCACCATACTCTCTCCATTTTAAGCCGTCATCGGGTCAAAATGTTGTCGCATGTGTCGAAATTTCCTCATAGAATTACTTCCACAACAACGTCAGCAATGATTACGGCATGTCTTCTAGAAAATAGGTGTGTCGTTGGAAGCAAATAGTTAGGATGGAAGAATTTAAAACCTCATCTTTAGGTTACTTCCGTGGCCAGAAAGGAGAAAATAGGTTATCTTGAAGAAAAATTAAGAATTTCTCGAAATTTCACTTCAAAAGGTGACAGCAGGCTTGCAGGCTTAGCAAAAAAAATCTAAATTCGAAAAATTTGTCGACATAAAATGAGACTGCCCTATTTAGATTCCGAGGTAAAAGATTGGATGTATCCCGACTTACAGATGCATTGTGTTGGACAAAGTAAGAGGCAGCTATTTCTGAAAATGTTTGTACTATTCTTTCCCCTCAAGTGATCTTAGCCCTTGGCTGTCTCTAACAGAATTACAATGCCATCCCAATCTTAAAGTTGCAGCCCTTGTGAAACAGTTTTGTCATGGTTGCCTGTCCCAAAGGCCTCATAATTCATAGAGAATCTCGTCTACTCAGGTTCCCTTGTCTCGATTTAGGCCTTTCACTTTAGTTATATAAAAACTAAGTTGTAGAAAAATTTAATTCAGTTTGAGTTAATTCAGAGCATACATTCTATGTCCAAATTTTTTTCGCAGATAATCGATTTGAGTATTTTTACAACTTTATAGAAACAAAATAATTATAGATTGGTTTGTAAGTTAATAAAGTGAAGATGTGCTCTCTCTGTTTTAATTCGTAGCTAACAACATATTTTTGGATCACCACATAGGTCTGTGTAGCTTTACACACACACACACACACACACACACATATATATATATATATATATATATATATATATATATATATATATATATATATATATGGGATCGAATATGATTCACAAGAGATCTCTAATTCTTCGAGTGTGAGGCAAAACGTAGGCGATTCTATGCGCTTCTGTATGGTCAAACATTCATCTCTCTTAAAGATTTTTTTCTATCAAAAAGCAACTGCAGCATATCGGCGAACGGCTGGCTGGTAGTTTCCGCTCCAGTTTCCCTCGAGGGTGGTTCGCTCCATAGCCATTACTTGTAGTATTAGGGGAACGCTAGTGCTTTCGAGATATAAGCAGTACCCTGCGTGAAGAACGTTCTGCAGAATACGCGCACCAATGCTTGTGACGCACGGGCGTATTGGATCGCATTTCGCACGGTCAAGAGACGCAGTTATATCAGATTGCGGCTTGATACTGATATGAACTGCGGTTTGATCAGTAAATACTAACATATTTGGCGATAGTTATAGCCTGTTCTTTCTTTTAATGACCCCTAGAACAGTCTCCTATGAGTGCTACTCAGTAACGTCCTGTAATACCAAGAGAACATTGTTAGAAACTGAGTTTTCTAAGAACAACAGATATTTAATTTCGAAAATTGAAAAGATCCAGAAAGTTACTGTATTAATTTTACTGCTTCCGCTTCATGCTTCCTAGCAGCACTGCTGTAAAAATTCACAGAACCTTTTGACAGAAATAAAAGTTGATAATTGAAGTCGCTCACTCGCGGCGCTTAAGTACACTCTAGTCTCCACTTATAAAGAAATTAGATTTCAAGAGGCTTTCAGACATCGCCTGAGAAGAATTTTTTCGTGAAAAGAGATTCCCCCAGATTTCTTGGACGAAGGAAAAAGGAAATGCAATATCAGTCGGCAAGCCCAGGAAAATATAGGTGTGTTACATCACCTCGTAACTATTCTCCTGGACAGATGCGTCCCTCATGTTAGCGATGTGATGGTTTGCGTTATGGTTTTCTTCAACTAATGGCTAAACGCACTTAGTTTTATGTCAACTGTTCTGTTTGCATTCCTGATAAGCAATTTCTAGTAAGCATCAATTCATTAGCTCACCAGAGATAAAAAGTTGTCTCAGTGTATTATCTGGAATTTGGAAGTTAAACATCAGTTTTTTGTATCTGTATCTGAATAAAATCAGCTTTCTTCGTGTTGGGTAGTCAATTAAACCTTTTTTTAATATGTAAGGTGACAACGAGCACAAAGAGATACATAAACAAGCGCATGATTATATTTATGATTTTCACGTAAACCGCGATTTAAATGTATGTATCATGTACCTGAATTTATTCTTGGGATAACACTGAACAACAAATTTGAAGTGAAAGTGTGTAAATTGCATGACTTTGAGCTAGTTTTGTTTATTTCAGTATAAAATGATACAAAATCATCTTGATATATATTTAGCTCTAATTTTTTAATAAAAGTAATCTAAATTTTTGTACAAATAACTCACTAACTAGATATGCATTCATGTTCCAAGATTCAGCACAAAAAATTTTAACTGAATGATTACTTGAATTATGTTACGTGCTATGCACTGCTAAATTTCAGTGCCATTCTGGAAGTAGAAAAGTAAAATGTTAAGGAAAAAATGAAGATAGTATTACATGAATGAAAATACTTTGTAAGTCTACATTTTACCAGCGTCCGCGTTGTTACCTTGCGCCATGAAGGTCTCTCAACAAGGGAAGAGTCCAGGCGTCTCGGAGTGAACCAAAGAGATGTTGTTCGGACAGAGAGACAGGAACTGTAGATGACATGCCTCTCTCAGGCCGCCCAAGGCTACTACTGCAGTGGATGACCGCTACCTACGGATTATGGCTCGGAGGAACCCTGACAGCAACGCCACCATGTTGAATACTGCTTTTCGTGCAGCCACAGGACGTCGTGCTACGACTCAAACTGAGCTCAATAGGCTGCATGTTGCGCAACTTCACTCCTATCGCCCACGGAGAGGTCCACCTTTGCAACCACGACACCATGCAGTGCGGTACATATGGGCCCAATAACATGCCGAATGGACCGCTCAGGAATGGCATCACGTTCTCTTCACCGATAAGTGTCGCATATGTCTTCAACCGGACAATCGTCTGAGACGTGTTTGGAGCAACCCTGTTAGGCTGAACGTCTTAGACACACTGTCCAGCGAGTCCACTAAGGTGGAGCTTTCCTGCTGTTTTGAGGTGGCATTTTGTGGGACGTACGCCACTGGTGGTCATGGAAGGTGTAGTAACGGCTGTACGATGCGTGAATGCCATCCTACGACCGATAGCACGACCACATCGGCAGCATATTGGCGAGGCATTCGGCTTCATGGATGACAACTCGCACCCCCATCGTGCACATCTTGTAAACTACTACCTTCAGGATAACGACATCGCCCGACTAGAATGGCCAGCATGTTCTTCAGACATGAACCCTATCGAACATACCTGGGATAGATTGAAGAGGGCTGTTTACGGACGACGTGACCCACCAACCACTCTGAGGGATCTACGCCGAATCGCCGTTGAGGAGTGGGACATTTGGACCAACAGTGCCTTGTTGAACTTGTGGATAGTATGCCACGACGAATACAGGCATGCGTCAATGCAAGAGGACGTGCTACTGGGTATTAGAGGTATCGATGTGTATAGCATACTGGACCACCACCTATGAAGATCTCGCCGTATGTTTGTACAACATGTAATGTCTGGTTTTCATGAGCAATAAAAAGGCCGAAAATGATGTTTATGTTGATCTCTATTCCAATTTTCTGTACAGTTTCCGGAACTCTCGGAATCGAGGTGATGCAAAACTTTTTCTGTTGTGTGTAGTTTTGTTCTGTCATTTATCAACCACCACAACATTTAGTAATCGCATTTGATTAAAATTACTGTTTAATACTTCAGTATTTAAGCAGATTAAATGCAATAAACAGTTGTTAGGTACTGTTGGGGGTTCAGTTTCCATATCGTCGTGTACATTGTTCTTTATTTATCGTGACGACGTCTTGTACACGTATCACTGCCCAAAGACTTGTTTTTTCTTTGGTGATATCATTTTGTTTGTTATCGTTCGTTGTATTTGTGCGGGGCGGACGTGGTATGACGTTTGTGGAAGTTCATCGTTGATCCAGTAACTGAGTTATTGTTTTACTTTTTATTACAGCGGGCAGCTATCCCTCTGACCGAACGCTACCCATTACACCAAACTAGCTGTGTAGGTAACAGCTGCGCGGAGTGCACTAGTCAAATGCCCTCCCTAACCCAAACCTCACGTCCTCAGCTTATTTCTTGTTTTTCCCTTCATTTCCCCTACTTAAATTGTCAATATTACTGAGGCCTTCAGGTACTGGAGCAGCACACCAGTGTGGACGTAATGGGGAAATTCTGTCTGTACCTCAGGTGTCGGTCCTCAATAGATCTGATGTAGTTAAATTTTCCCTGAGACATTTGAGTCTCAACTGTATGTATAGTATTCCGTGCAGGTGTGTTACCTAGACTGCTACGGTGGTCAAAGGGCTAGTGCACCTACCTAGTAAGCCAGGAGACCTGGGTTCATGTCCTGGCCATAGATCGAATTTTGATTAATTTCTTCAACTGTTATCATCGTAAATAGAGATGAGACTCATATGTCTCAAGGAAAATTTAATTACATCAAATTAGGAAGGAACTGCAGGTACCGCCATTAACTGAAAAAGTAATCCCACAGGAGCCGGACTTCAAAGAGTATGCATTGCGTATGTCACCTCAGAGATTCCCTCCACAAGTGATGGAAAACAGTCCTACTGGGAGAAGGAATGAGGGAAGGCTGAGGAAGGACGGGAGACCGGAACAGGCCAAGAGGCCTAATGCAGGAGTGGGAGAAGAAGGTCACTAGTTTTCAACACCATTAAAAAAATTCACGTCTTATAAAAGTATGTCTGGAGATAATTTAATTCAAATTTTGAACTTTAACCAGTCGAGTAACCAAGCCATGGTGGTAATATTTTTTTTTAATATGGCGCAATTGTATTTGATTTTCAATATCTCATGAGTGCATCAAAACAACTTATGTTACTGGAAACTGGTTCAAATGGTTCAAATGGCTGTGAGCACTACGCGACTTAACTTCTTAGGTCATCAGTCGCCTAGACCTTAGAACTAATTGAACCTAACTAACCTAAGGACAGCATACACATCCATGCCCGAGGCAGGATTCGAACCTGCGACCGTAGCGGTCGCTTGGTTCCACACTGTAGCGCCTAGAAGCGCACAGCCACTCCGGCCGGCTACTGGAAACTGTTAAGTTAGAGTGAACGTCTAATAGGGGAAGTTTATGCCATTAACATTGTCATAGCTACACCAAACTTTTCATGATGATTTTTGTGGTCTCACTGCCAGTAACGTTTTATCTATACAGTATAATTAAATCAGATGCTGGCGAAACGCTAGCTAAATCCCGTGATTATTCTTAATCTGAATTTTAATACTTTTTCAGTACGTGAATATAGTGATAGCTATACTTTTTCTTGCATCCCAAATTATTAGTAGACTGTTAGAATCTTAAACCGCTGTTTGTTAGACTTACTGTAAGGTGATAGTTTACTAGAAATCTTCTATGCTAATAATTTTATGACGGTCTTTACATGGCTACGTTACCATATTCAAGTGTTAGTAATATAAAGAAACTATTGTTTCTATGAACATTCTTTAATGAGAGAAAGACAGGACAGTATACTTCGCGGAAAAGGTTTCCGGAAACGAAACACCGCAGCAATAATTGGAGATATGAGTTTGTGCAGAGGACAGGAGTAGTGGTTTCTAGCCGATGAAACTTTATTTCAGTTGTTTCTCTCTCAGACAATAGCGAGATTACTTTCTCAGAAGAGCCTCTGAAATACAGGGCTTCTGCGGCATCCACGAGAGCGTTTGACCAGGCCGCAGTGGGGGCGATCTACAGATGCCATCAGCGTGTGTCCCGACTTCTCGGAAGCGCACAGGCAATAGCGGCGTGTCCTAGACACGGCCAACACCACGGCACGGCCGTCTGTCGCAGGACGGCTTTCCGGAGAACTGCGACCCACGGCTTACGGCGGAACAGCGGATTCTGCTCCTGCCCCGCCGAACAAGGGGTCTGTACTTTCGCGTTCACATAGACTATTGCGAATATCATGTGCTGGCTGTTTGACAATATGCTTCTTCAGTGTATAAAAGGGAAGATTTTGTAGTTGTTTTGTAGATACTGCAGTTCAGCAAGTAAGTAAATTACACAATTGATCTTCAACATTAGATGACATCCTTTTTCTGATCACACTGTCCTGTTCAGTGCGCTTTAACTCAGGTGACTGACATGGCCAGCTGATTTCATTCTATCGTTTATCTATTCAAATACTCTCCGCAAATTTAGAAACGTGACTGGCAGCTTTGTCCTGCTGCAGAACAAATTCAATACCATTAAGTCACCTGCCACTTGGAACGCTTTTGTTGATCAGTATCCCGTGATATCCTTCCTTCTTTAATGTTCCATTAAGTCTGCCTATATAACCGACCTGTCATCTGCAAGACACCCCCACATGATGACCGGCTCTCCAACATGTTCACCGTGCGCGTCACAGATCGTACTTTCTCCACGAAGGCGACGAACAAACATTTCACAGTAGCGTCCAAATACGTCAAACATAGATTCGTCAACGAATAACCTCATTGAACATGGTTGCACAACATTTTTATGTCTCTGTATTCACTGAAATCTTTTAACCTTATTTATTTCTGCCTAATAAAGATTTTTTGGTCGCTAAGCACTCCTTTAAATCTTTTTCACGAAGACGGCGGTGCACTGTTTAGATAAAGACTGGAGCTGCTCGCATACTTTTTACTTCCTCGCTAATTTCAGAATCAGTACGAGTGCTCTCACTTTTACTGTGTGCACATACGAACTGAACTTCGCTGCATGATGTTATTTGGAGTGTACCAGATTGCGAAACACTTACACTTCGTTTTTAATCGCAGCAATGTACTCGTATACATAATTGTATATTTGGCTACGCCAACTTTTATTGCTATTGTCCTACTAAACAGCCATCCTGCTGCACAGCTACAATTACAGAACGTTTTTCATTTCCAGTCTTCTGCTTCAAATGGCTCTGAGAACTATGGGACTTAACATCTTAGGTCATCAGTCCTCTAGAACTTAGAACTACTTAAACCTAACCAACCTAAGGACATCACACACATCCATGGCCGAGGCAGGATTCGAACCTACGTTCGTAGCGGTCGCGCGGTTCCAGACTGAAGCCCTTAGAACCGCTCGGCCACAAAGGCTGGCAGTCTTCTGCTTTCGTCTCACTATGAGGTAATAACGGTATACAAGCACACTGCTAGATGCACACAGTGTACTCTGAACAGAAGGAAACAATTTCCTACACAGTCAGCGGAACGAATGAGTCCTATTCGAGCGGAACCGTCTTAGGCACAGGCACGTCAGTGTTATCGATATTGATCAGCGCCCCTCTGTGCAATAAACCATCAAAAATACAACAGAGGCACTTAGTTTTTACGTACTTATGCTTGTTTAACAACTAAATTCCTGTTTTAACCACAAATCCATTACTGTGATAAGTGATCGAAAACTTTTGACCAGTAAGATCAATGTGTAAAAATTGTTACAGTAACAGTGAAGCGTTTCACATCTTTAGGTCGTATTTTCTGGATCTAAAACACAAATACTTTTTAAAGGAAACAAGACATGAATCATGTTTCCACAACGTGAATCCACACCTGCAGACATATACAAAATTAAATAAAACATAGGAGGAATATCTTAAAGCACATCATAGACAGCAGAATCTGTAACTTTGTCAATATTACCACTGATCAACCTGGATTTGTGAGTCTGTGGGACCACTGATGTTATCCAAGCAACTCGGCTGCCTGTTGAGAAATACTGTGAGAAGTGTAAACACCTTCTCTTCGGTTTCGTGGACCCGTAAAAGATCTCTGACCGACTAACACATGGGACCCGATTCGGCTGCTCAATCTTGAAAGTCGAATATACTCTACTATTGTGGCAGGCATGGTTGAATTACAGACCACACGAGCCGGGTACCTCCTTCCTGGTGGAATAACTGGAACTGATCGGCTGTCGGACCACTTCTGTCTAATAGGCCCCGCTCATGCATGGTTGCTTGAATCTTTGGGTGGGTTTAGTGACATCTCTGAACAGTCAAAGGGGCTGTGCCTGTGATACAATAACCTCAGTCAACGTCTATCTTCAGCAGTCCTGGATACTAGGGTGGAGCAAAACTATTTTTGATGTGTCTATAAAAGTTGCTACTAATTAATTTATTGAAAATTAAAGAGTTGGCAGTGATATCAAAGTATAAAACGTAATGGCATATTTACGGACATAAAAGTTAACTGTACCTATAATATCAAGCTTTCCTTCAATAACGACACAAAGAATTCAAATAGATTACTTCACAGCAAACTTTACAAGTACTTGCTAAAAGAAATTGTGACTGGTTTTCTGGAATAAAGATTGTGAAAGCTGCAGAAAGAATTGCAACCGTTAAAGATAAGTGGAGAGACACTGGTTCAAGTCTTGGCTGTGGTGCAAATTTTTATTCATTTCTTCAGCTTCTGTCACCTTTCTGATTTCTTCGTTTCTTTCTCTGTCTCCTTTTGGGCAATCTTTCGCTGATCTGAGGAACTTCGTTTGTGATACTTCAAGTTGTGTTTGGTCTTTCGAAGTTATTGCCCCACTTCCATGTAAAAATCTTTAATGCTTAGTGGTTCGCAGCTTTCAAATACTTATCAAGGGGAATCTTCTATGCATTACGAGTTACACTAGAAACTTTTATTTTCCATAACTGGTTATCGGGTCTCTAACCAATCATCAGTAGCATCTGTACAGAATTACAAACAACTGTGTGTACATCGATCTCTACCAAATGACATATATATATAGTATCAGTAATATATATCTGTTTACCTTACGTGTCTTCATGAGAGTGATATGCGTTTCAGTTAACATGATAGGATCTGAGATCTGTCCTATGACGTAATACACAGGTTGTGATATATATTGCCGTCGTTAAATCTTGGACAGTGACAATTCTTGATAACGTTTGACATAAGTGTCATATAGTAAAGATGAAACTGATATGGCAAAGAGTTTGTTATTTCTACTATCATATTTACATATATCTGTGACACGCGTGTATATATGTAAATTACAAATTCTGACAGTTGGTATATGGAAGCAGAATGTAAAATAGATATACCGCAAAATATTCCAAAATATCAAGTTAAATTAGAAAATTTTACGTGCAGGACATATACTCCTAAACCAAAATTATATGGTTGAAACACCGTTGAAATTTTGTATGTAGATCTTATTCTGTAACTCTGTTTCTTCATTAAGTATGTTGTCCGTTCGTTTTGTCACACGAGAGTATATTTCAATTTCTTCCAGAAAATTTAATAACCTGCCTTTTTCTGCTTTAAAGATTGCTGATGTTTTCGTTACTGTCATAAGCAAATGCACTCCCAGTTACGTGTATGGTGAGGATTGTAAGCACAAATAGACACAAATTTATGTGCCTCTAGCGAGTTGGATGCATCTACAATAGGAAGTATCCGACAGTGTGGGGTGCATCTATAATAGGGGGTATCCCATAGTGAGAATTTATGCATCCTAAACTTTAATGACACGTTGTGTCATATTGCGCGACATGACAAATACCATGTTGGACGACATCATGTATCGTTTTAATTTACTTGGCGAGATACATTAAACTACATGACGTGGGTACTAACACTGACAAGCAAAAATGCGCGAAATGTCAATATGTTTTGATTTAAAAGTCTCTGAAGCTACCAAATAAGTCGAAAAAGTAATTTTGTTCTTTTGGAGTCCTAACTCACCGCAGTACAAAATCACCTTTTTTTATGCTACGGTAGGAGCAGTTTTCATTCTGGTGTAGTCAGTAAGAGACCTGTGGCCTCGTACACATTAAATATGTATTGCCGATCAGCTGGTGGATGGGTTCTTTATCCACTCTTGTGTTTAGGTTTTCCAGCAAGACGACATGGTAATTGTTGTTTATTTTATTCAATGCTTGTATAAGTCTTCGTAGTACAGATCTGTATCTACCTTCTTTTCTTTCGCTGGTGCTTAGTTTCCTACAACTGTTAAATGCCCTTTGTCAGTGTGATAATCCTATCCTTTAGTAGTAACTACCGCCATAAGTTATCTTCCAACTTTCTGTTTATCAATACTGCCACTCCAGTACATGCTCTTGGCTCAGATGTTACTCCACTGTATAATGTGAGGTAATCCTGTCAGTATTTGGTACCTTCCAACTTCATTCCGTTTCTCTTTTAACGATATTACAATCTTTAAATAGTTATTAAGCTCGGTCTAACGTGACCCTAGACCCTATACATTCAATGTGGCAACACAGAGTAAGTCTGTTATTCTGTAATTTGTGACCTTTACCTTGTCTGGTCGTCGTCCATGATTTCCGGTTTTGAGGGTGGTGAGCAGGAAAATTTTGTCATGGTTAGTTTACCAGCCTTACGATATAACCACCAACTTGGAGGAACAGGATTTACTTGATGCATTTACTCCCGTAGCAACCTTGGCTTCACCACGCCTGATGAGGCCTTCCTCACTATTAGGGAATGAAAATGAAAGATAACCTCGGGCCTTGGAGGTTTGGTTTATTTGGTAGGAGAGACCAAACAGTGAGTTCATCAGTCTCATCGGATTATGGAAGTATGGAAAAGGAAGTCGGCCGTGCCCTGTCAACGGAACCATCCCAGCATTTGCCTCAAGCTATTTAGGGAAACCATGGAAAACCTAAATCAGGATGGCAGGACGTGGGATTGAACCATCATTCTCACGAATGCGAGTCCAGAGTGGTAACCACTGCGCCACCTCGCTTGGTCCCTTGGGCTTCGCATCCCGATACTGTCGGGTCGAAGAAAAAAAAGAAAACCAGAGTTGGCCAAGAGGCACTCAGAAAAGAAAACAGAAGCAGTCTAACACAACTAAGTGGAAACAAAAGCTGCCCGGCTAGCCGTGTGGTCTAACACGCTGCTTCCCGAGCGGAAAGGTGTGCCAGTCCCAGGCACAAATCCGGCTGGCAGATTAGTGTTGAGGTGCAGTGTGCTAGCTAGCCTGTGGATGGTTTTTAAGGCGGTTTTCCATCTACCTTGGCGAATGTGGGCTGGTTCCCCTTATTCCGCCCCAGTTACACTACGTCGTTGATTGCTGCGCAAACACTGTCTCCACATATGCATACACCATAATTGCTCTACCACGTAAATATATGGGGTTACACACGTCTGGTATGGGACGTTCCCCAAGGAAGGGGGAGTCCACTGGGTGCCGAGCCGCACAGTTCGATGTGGGGTGGCAATGAGGTGAGTGGACTGCTGTAGACTGTTGTGGGGTTGTGAACCACTGAAGGCTACGGCCGGAACGAAACCTCTATGTCGTTTCTAGGTCCCTGGTTCAATACATACAATACACACCCAAGTGGGAACAATATCAGACAGGTAAGGTCCCATGTGGTTGCCGACAACATACTTCCAAGAGGGAAGGCTCCTAAAAATGGTTCAAATTGCTCTGAACTCTAAGCGACTTAACTTCTGAGGTCATCAGTCGCGTAGAACTTAGAACTAATTAAACGTAACTAACCTAAGGACATCACACACATCCATGCCCGAGGCAGGATTCGAACCTGCGACCGTAGCGGTCGCTCGGCCCCAGACTGTAGCGCCTAGAACCGGGCAGGCTCCTAGCAGGACTTCTCTTTGTCTGGTCATTCACCTACTGGCCAGTCTGGCATGGGTAGCTCTACCAGTAGCAAGGCTCCCGCCACCACAGCTTAGTAGATCATTGAGACAAACTTCTCCACCAATGTTAAGGCAGTAGTCTATGAGGTCTAGTGATATGTTTGACATTTTAGAATGACAATGAACCCCAGAAGCTAATATATATGGAAATCTCCGAAGCCGCTGGATGTGAGGAATTAAACAGAACGTTAAAAATCATGCACTGAATCTTACTGCTCTGTCACTATTCGCTCTCCAGTTCTTTTTGATTGAGATGGCAATGAATAACAGGCAAGAGCAAGAAAAATAATAAAAAGACTGAAGAAAATTTCGCATCACTGGCATTGATAAATAATGTGAGGATAGAATGAATGTTACAAAAGGAAAGAGGAATATTTTAAGAAAAATAAAGACAATTTTGCGAAGCCAGAGCAAAAGTTAACGGTTCAGGTGTAGGGGGTAATGGCATATTTCAAAGAAAATAAGGAAACAGGAACTTATGAAGCATGTAAAAGGGTCCACAAGAAGATCATCTAGATTGATAAGAAAAATATGGAGGAGATAAAAAGATCCGAAGTTCAAACGAAGGGTACAATGGATGACATGCACAAGGACGTAAATGTCATCAAAGAATGTAAGAGTGAAATGACAGAGGAAATGATGAAGGTTAAGGAACAAGATGAGCAGTTGTCATTGCGAAGTGGTGTGGAATCAGACAGCTTGTGCTAGTTAACAGAAAACATAGAGAAGAAATCAAGGCATTATTTCAATTCGAGGAAAGTCATGTGAATATTAACTGTAGAAACTGCAAAGCATTGGTCTGAATTGTTTAAGAAAAAGGTATGAAGCAACTGTTCAGGGAAGAGCTCTAAGATTAATTAACCAATCTTGAGAGAAGAAGAAAGGAGGAAAAAGTATTGTATAAAATGACTGATAGCTTCTGTTGCATATGCAGCGAGCCATAGCACCCATATGCCTGTGTGGAGCCAGTAATATCAGTGTAACGGCACTACGGTTTGGGATAGGAAAAGTCAGTTTTGGTGCAAAATTTCTGAGTGCGCAAGTTACAGCCAGGTTTGGGCCTTTTTATGTGATCTATGCTCACCAGCAGTTGGTAAGTAAAATAGTGGCCACAGGGGCTTAGAACCGCCGGAAAAAGTACATCCAGCAGTTTACATGGCGCAAGTCACCGGGAGAAGGGGCCCACTGGCCAACCGAAATCTTATGAATACATAACTGAGAGCGGCGCCTTTAGCAAAACAGAGGTGCACAGTCGCATATAAATAGGTGCCAGATCACTAACAAAGCATTCAAGTGTGGCAACCTACATGGACGGTGGGGCGTGTCACACCACTGGCTACACACAGCAGCAGATAGGGCGCCAGCGTTCCAGTCCCCAGGTTCGACCCTCTGAGGCTGACGCGGGGTCCGTAGCCAGCCAGTGGTGGGCCACTCCGTGGCCACTACCGCAGGCAATTCTCTTGGCTCCCAACATGCACCTGAGGTGCGAGGGCCACAGAGTCAGCTGCCGGATCGTGGGTGCTTGTTGTCACCGCGACCCAAGCAACGCCAGCAAGGACGAATAGCGCGGGCCACCTTGCAGTTTTCAGTGGGTGGCGCTGAGGCACTGCAGGACGAATGCTGCTGAGCTGGCTGCCAGTGCAGTCCTGACGTCATCATATCAACGCACCTGTACAAGGCCGACACATTAGCAGAGCACTTGAAGGGTCGCTGAGCTGACATCCTCAGCATTGCGGGACCTGGTAATGTAGACCGAGGGGAAGGCGGCACTGTAGTTGGAAATAACAAATCACTTGGAAAGCTTGGACGAATCTTTATACAGTTCCTTCTATCTCTTCCCACTACGTTTTGTGTTGCTACTACATTTGGTGTCAGAATAGTGGACATCGACTGTACAGTACGACGTTGGAGCCCACCACCTACATTACTGTCACAAGATGTGGTGAGTTTTGACCAGTTTTCTTTTGAGTGTTGGGCGTTTTCTTTGGTTTTTTGTGTTTTTGAGTGTGGCTCATGACAGGCCATTCATTGTAGATGTTTTGCGTGGGCATAGTAGTTTTTGTTGTCAGAGTAGTGTTAGTGCATTTGGGGTAGTAAGATTTATTACTTTTTGTGGGTTTTAATTACTTTTGTATTGGTTTGAGTATGATGTTACTCAGTATGATGATACTGAGGTGTAGGGAGTCAGGTTATTTTTGCACTTATTTCGGGATAAATGGGGAACGAAAGCAACACAATGACAGAGTCAGGAAAGCGAGTTATGTCAGAACCAGAAGTGGTACGGATTTTGGTGGAAAAGGTAGCACAGTTGACATTGGACTATAAACAGTTGAGAAGTGAATTAGCATCTAGAAATGAGCAGGAAACCACATCGAATCGGTCGTTTTGCCTAGGGTGCCGCAGCAGGAGACTGATGAAGCTGCCACGAATTTTATTATTCCAATTTCTGGCAAGGCATCTGAAGATGTGCGTTTGTGGAGGACTTGGAAATTTCAGCTGTGATGAATGGTTGGTCGGATGAACAGTTGTTACAAGTAGCCAAGATTAGATTAACGGATGAAGTGAAGACATATGTAAGGTGTTCTGAGGTCTTAAGGAAGGCAGGGCAGTTTAAGCAGTTGAAAGAGGGGCTTTTACAAAGGTACAAGAAACAGAATAGCGTTCGGCACTTTAAGGATAGGTTGAACACAATGGAGAAGAGACAGGGGAAGATGGTAGAGAAATTTGTGGACAGAATAAGAGAAATTAATGAGTAAACTCACGAGTTGGGTCAGAGCGATGAAGTGAATGGTGTTCTTTTGCAGGAGGCCGAGCAAAGGGCACTTCATGTATTTTTGAGGGGGTTACCGGCGCATATATCGCGCAAAGTGCGTGAAGCGACTGCAAAAGATTTGTATTCGACCATTCAGCTGGCAATCCAATGTGAGGGAACAGACGTGGCAATGGGGGTACGTGATAGGCAAAGAGTGTTTACAGTGGGTATTGTTGTAGGACACGTGCAGAGCCAATGTACCCAGTCACCGAGGGATAGAGGAACGGATGGAAATCAGCAGCGTGGAGGATGGAGAAGGGGAGTCAGTAGAGGTGGACAGTTATTAAAAGGCAGGGGGGGCCCAAGACCCACTTAAGGGAGCTCCCGTTTAATTTCAATACTACAATGGTAGGATCCATACGAACTAAAACGTTTAAGATTTCGTTGGTCATAGGGGCGCAAGTGTCAGTAGCTACTAAGAGTATAATAGGATGAAGGAAGTTAGACCCACCACGTTATAGGTTGCGTGGAGTGAGGGGTAAGGATGTCACACTTCTGGAGTCAGTGGCAGTTGACCTTCGCATGGCGAAAGTCCGATTTGATGCATTCATGGAGGTATTACCATGGGTCAGTGAGGGCTACGACATGATCCTAGGAGTAGATTTCTTGCATCAACGTCATGCCAAAACTGACCCTGGATAAAGAACTGTGGAACTTGATGGAATGTTATTTCACATGGAGGAAACTGTTGTTGATGAAGAGCTGTCGCGAGAGGCGTTCAACATAATGAACAAACCAATTGAACCGTGTACATTAGCATTATGGCTTAATTCGTATGAGTGTGGCACTGGGAAGTAGCTTTGGGTAAGTGTGGAGTCGAGTCTGCCTGTGGGTACAGTATGTGTTATTTAACCATGGAAGATAATTAAGTTTTGGGTCCATTGGGTTGTTTTGTGAAACGCAGTATTGTACACGTACAAGAGGGAAACGACGGGCGAGTAGTTCCCATGAAAGTGGATAATTTTAGCGCTGTAGATGTGAATTTGAGAAAAGGAGTTTTAGTAGCGAATTTGGATGTGCCAGATGACGAAGACTGGTATTCGAGAGGTAGGCGAAGCGGCCAACCACGAACTGCCGATAGAAATGCATTTGGTGACAAAATTAAGCATTAGAAAGGAGGAGAAAGAGAGCATATGGAAGAATTATTGTGGGAATTTAAGGATTTGTTTTTTCTGCAAGGGCCATTGCCAGCAATTTCATTAGTTCAACATAGGATACCAACAGGGAATGAAGCACCTGTTTACCGCAAGCCATACAGAATACCGAAGTATTTGCAGCCGATTGTGGACGATTTCATTGATCAGCAGCTTGCGGACGGTATAATGGAGCATAGTAATAAATGCTGGGGAGCGCCTGAAAAATCTATGGAGGGAACTAAGAAATACAGGTTCAGTTGTAACTACCGATACCTCAATAATAAGACAGTAACGGACGCATGCTCCATTCCAAATATATCGGAGATTTTGTATCACTTAGGACAGTGCCAGTACTTCTCTACGGTGGATTTGACAAGTGGTTATCATCAGTTAGAGGTGGCTCCAGAGAATCGTCCAAAAACTGCGTTCTCTACTCTGGGAGGCCATTATCAGTACATCAGAATGCCATTAAGTTTGAAAAACGCTCTGGCAACGTTACATAGGTTGCTAGACAGTGTCTTGTCTATTTGGATGACATTATAGTGTTTTCAAGTAGCATGGAGCAAAAAAAGACAGCGGTTAAGAGAAGTATTTATGACGTCAAGAGCAGCTCGTTTGACG
Organism: Schistocerca piceifrons; assembly: GCF_021461385.2. Classification (NCBI taxonomy): domain Eukaryota; kingdom Metazoa; phylum Arthropoda; class Insecta; order Orthoptera; family Acrididae; genus Schistocerca; species Schistocerca piceifrons. Next base: position 724,679,831 of record NC_060139.1, read on the forward strand.
TTAAGCCTGGAGAAGTGTCATTTCGCATTAGAAGAAGTAAAGTATTTGAGTCATATTATCAGTAAGGACATAGCGAAAACAGATCCGAGGTTGGTACAGACTTTGAAGGATTTTTGAGAACTGAAAACAGTTACGGAAGAGCAGTCATTCATCGGAATTCACAATTTCTATCGAAAATTTATGAAGAGTTTTGCAGATTTAGCACAGCCATTGACGCGATTGTTACGAAAGGGTGTGAAATTTGAGTGGACAGAAGAGTGACAGAAAGCGTTTGACAAACTGAAAGAAGTGTTGACATCAAGTCCAGTTGCTGTTTTTCCAGATTTTGAAAAGGAATTTATTTTAGCAAGCGATGCATTGAATCAAGCATTAGAGTGTTTTCTTATTCAGGAAATTGATGGGAAAGAACATCTTTTAGCCCATGCATTTAGGCAGTTGAATGCAACAGAGAGGGATTACTCAACAACAGAGAGGGAAATGCTTAGCGTAATCTATGGAATCACATACTTCAGGTGTTACTTATATGGGAAAAGATTTCGGGTAGTGACAAATCATGCTGTGTTGAAGTGGTTGTTGGGATTGAAGAATCCATCCACTAGACTTGCTAGATGAACTGTGAGGCTAAATGAATTCTACTGTGAGGTGGTGCACAAGCCTAGGAAGAAGCATGGTAATGCGGATGCACTAAGTAAGAAGGTGGCAAAAGTAGAAGTCATAGGTTACGACCTAGCGGTATGGCAAGAATTACAGGACGCAGACAACGATTGTAAAGTGTATCAGACACAGCCATAATTTAATATGTACGATGGTCTTCTGTGCAGAAAACGTAGTTAGGGTCAAGGGTAGTAGTCCCAGCGAAGTTGAGGAATGAGGTTTTAAAGGAAGCACATGACAACGTGTCATTTTGTCATAGATGGTGTAGAGTGCGAAATAGGAGAGTGGCAGAGAGGTATTGGTGGAGAGATAGGAAGGTAGATGTGGATCAGTAGGTCAAGAACTGTATACCATGTGCGCAGAGAGCAGATTTGAGTTAGAAACTGATACAGCTACAACAATTGCTGGATGCGACATGCCCATTCAGTATGTGGGGGATCGATGTCTTATGACCTTCCAGGCGAACACCGTTGGGGAAAATATTCGTTCCGACAATAACAGACCAAAACATAGAGGGAAGAGGTAGAAGGCACCATATTAAGACTCGCCCAAGCTTTCCAAGTGATTTATTGTTTTCAACTACAGTGCCACGTTCCCCTCGGTCTGCGTCATTGGGTCCTGCAATGCTGAGCACGTCACCTCTGCTAATGTGTCGGCCTTGTACGGTCTCATTGACATGACGACATCAGGGCTGCACCAGCAGCTGACTCAGCAGCCTTCATAATGCGCTGCATCAGCGCCACCTGCTGACAATTGCAAGGTGGCCCAAGCCATGTGTCCTCGCCACTGTGGCTTGGGTCATGGTGACAACAAGCACCTATGATCTGTTAGCTGAATCTGCGCTCTCGCCTGGTATATCTCTGGTGCATGTTGGGAGCCAAGACGACTGCCTGTGGCAACCATCTCTCCTCCAAAGGAAAAGCTCAGCACTGCACCCTCAGCCGGTAAAGGAATGGCGACAGCCTTCTGAGACTCTGAGTGGGTTAATCTGACATTCTCCCTCATGGTGCCACGACTATCTCGGAAGTGTACTGTGCTACGCACAGGAAACTGAAGAAACAACTTCAGCTTGTTGATCGCTACAAAAGTGCGAATGAATTTATTCTTCTCCATGGCAACACAAGTCTGCGCACCCATGAGAGGACCTCACAATACTTCATTGGAATGTTTTTTCTCATCAACCCAGATGTCGCCCTTTCTGACTTCCATCTGTCTGGCTCAACGAAGGACGCACTAAGAGGGAAGCAGTAGTCGGATGATGGGGAGGCTATTGATGCAAAGTTGGCTCCGACGTCGACCAGTGGAGTGGTATCATGTGGACATACAACCTTCCCAGCGAGGTGGCTAAGGCCATCGCATTGAACGGTGATTATGTGGTAAAATAGGGTTTTGTAGCCAAAAGAGTGGGGAAGAAAATGGTATATTTGAATCCTGAATAAAACCAATCTGATTTCAGAAAAAAATATATGATTTTACTTACTGAACACTCTTTGTATCTTTGTACTGTACATTTCGGAGTAACTCACCATTACTTATGTTATTCGTTATACACCTGATACGTGTACTAAACCTGCTGGGCAGAACAGGTAATTAGGATTGTGGAAAGGTCCAAATAAGGTTGGGGTCAGATTCACCTTCTAATTGTAATTTATTGTAATTTAATAACACTTTTACAACCAAAACGGCACATAGCCAGACCTTTACCGAATGCGACTCTTTCATGGCTGAGGGCCTGCAAACAAGAAATCTTAACAAATCAACAAGCTAAAAAAATCCAATTAAGATAGCAATAAAATAATTACAAAAAACATCAGAGCAAGGTAGATAGAACATGCATATGCAAGATTCAATACCAATGGCTGAAGGGCACCATTAAGTTTCAGAATTTTAGAATATATTACCATAGACTTTTAAAGGCAGGAGGCCACAATGTTAAAAAAAAAAGAAATCTTAGAAATCAACAAGATAAAAATGCAATTAAAAGGCAAATAAAATAAATAAACATATCATGACTAAGCCCCAAGGCAAAGCAGATAGAACAAACATATGGAACCAATGGCTGAAGGACACAATTAAGTTTCAAAATTTTAAAATATATTACCATAATCTCTTAAAAGTAGAAAGCCGCAATGTTTAAGCTTGAAAGATAAATTAAAGAATTAATCTTGCAAAATTTTTAAGTAAAAAGGAAAAAAATACCCATAAGTCTTAAATTTTAAGCAGTTGGAAAGAGATAATTAATCACCGGTGGCACTCAGAAGCCCCCAGGGAGATCGGTCTACCCTCGTTCACTTAGGCGAGACTGGTGGTGAGGCCAACTACACTTGATCCGTCGGAACCCAACCAGGGCTCAGCCACGGACCGACCGACACACGACTTTCTTCTCCCCTATCGGTACATGAGAGCTCAAACAGAAAAGGTTACAAACCTGATGATCCACAATGGAGTATGTATTAGCTGTCAAAATTACACACCACGTTGGACAGCGACAACAGGTGAGGAAAGGAGGCTGCCTGAAGTTACGTTAGTGGCCAGGGCAGGTAACCGGAACACTAACGGCAAAAAGGCAGAAAATTCCACTTGTACACTCGAATTGTAGTCAACCAAAATACTTAATAGCACCGCATGGAAGCTAAATTTCAGCAGTAGAAACACTCGGTGTTGCTCACAGGAAAACCTCCCCAACAAAAAACCCCTGAAACGAATCATCACAACATGAATGGACGTGGCTTGGGTAATTGAAACCACTACTCAACTTTGACTTTTTGGTTCGGTGAACCACGAAGCTCATAGCGATCCGACAGCTCCACACACGCTCTGACACTGCGCAGGGGCTGCCAGCGGACCCAGCCGACTGCACCGCGCGGAGATAACTTCCCTCGTCCGCAACAACCGACCGACTGCCTGCAGACCCTCTAGCCGGAATCTAAATGCACCAAACCAAACATGGTACACGGCAAAATATCGATACACATCACTGCTGCCACACATAGAAGGAAGAAGCACCACGACGTAACCGCAACAAGGGTTTTGAAACCAAACACAGATAGGCAGCGAAGTTCACGAAAACGCATAGTTGGGAGTGAGCACAGCTCAACGCCGGTGAGCCAATACATTATGACCACACCAATGGCGTGTTGTTCCACTTTTCAAACACAACACAACAGAGATTCCGTTTGGCATGGATTCTACAAGTCCTTGAAACTATTCCAGAAATATGTTGCACCAGGCGTCTGCGCACAAATCAAGCAATTCACACAAATTACGGGATGGTGGTTTACGAGTAGGCAGCTGGCGCCCTGTGTGAGTTCCAGTGGGTACAACACTGGCACATTTTCTGGCCAAGACATCAATGTGAGTTCACTATAATGCCCCTCAAACCGCTGTAGCACGAATCTGACCTCGGAAACATGGACAGTTATCCTGCTGAAATATATTATCACTTTAGCGATAGACTTGAAGCATGAAACGATGCATGTGGCCTGCAGTAATTTTCATGTAGTTTGTTGCTGCCATAAGCCCTGGATTCCCACCACAGATCTCATGGAAACCCAACTCAGTGTACTCTACAGCATAATTCTGCTCTCATTGGCCTGCATCAGTGGTGCCGTTCGCCTGGATGACTGAGTGTAAGGACCCAACCATCGAGCTGGTGTAACAAGAAACGCAGGTCGTTCGACAGGTGACACGTTTATATTGATCCACTGTGAAAACTCATGCTGTGACTACTGCGACGATGTCCTTGAGTCAACACAGGAACACGTAGGAGTCATGTGATGTGGAGCTTCATGTTCGACAATGGCCTTTTGCTCCGAAACACTTGTGCCTACACCAGCATCGAACTCTGTCGGTAGATATTGCATAAGTCGCTGCCTGTCCTCGATTACACAAAGGGGGGCGGGGGTTCCTCCGCCCTTTGCGTTTTGTGTTGAGAGATGGTCGACCAATATCATATGGCCTACTTATTATTTCATCATCCTTCTACCACTTTCTATAGGTGCTCACGACAGTAGTACGTCAACAGGTGACCAGCTTCGTCGTTTCAGAGATTCTCGTTCCTAGCAAAGCGCCACAACACTGTGCCCTATATCAGTGGATTTTCGCATTTGCATCCCGATCTTCGCAGTAATGACTGCCCATTCGTTTCTTACTAAGCACGAGCCCACAACAACACCACCAGGAAGCGTTCAAACTCACGTTGGGCAGTGGCCATAATGGTTTGGTTCATCAGTGTACGTTCTGAATTCCAGGACCGGACGGGAAGAAAATAATTATAAACATGACGAATAGCCAATGCTAAGGAAGTGAATGTGCAAATTCGAACGTTCCAAGTGCAGCAGTTAGTCTGATACCATGACAATAAGCTTAAATATGTAACTGTGTACTGACGGAAATCTCGGAGGGTACATGGATTTTCATGCACTGAAAATTAATAGCACGACTACTAATTCGTACACACATATGTACCATGTATTTCCACTTGCAGCATTAGAATAAGCAGCTAGACATTAGTACGCACCACTTTACTTGTGGCTGCTAGTCAAACTGCGATTGTTCATTTTTTAATTGATCAGGGAACCGACATTTATATGAGAGTTAAATGATGAAAATACCGATCAGTTTTACAAAACTTCTCGGGTGATAAATCATGTTATTTATAATGGATATTTGGTAAAGTTTATTTCTTGTACTTATAACATCCAACTGTAATGAGAACATATTTTTTTGATCGATAAATCATGTTTAGTGCCATCGAAATCTTGTTAAGTTTATTTCTTGCATTTGTAATGTGCGGCTATGTAACGCTGTTTAAGGACAAACACTCGACATAAACGATGAAGTGAGCTAACTGCATAGCCAGCAGCCGTAGTGCACTGGCCTTGGTCCATTGCCATGGCAAGCACGAGAAGGAGGGATATGGAGGAGCCTTACCTGTGAATGTGCTGTTAATCGCACGCAGCTGAATCACCTCTCTCAAGGACACCAACCCTCGGTGGAGCATGGCAGACAACAGGTTTGTGACCGATCTCATGGAACCAGTTTTGAGTATCATGGGTGCACAGTGAGTTTTGGTATCTACTCTAGCTGACCAGTAGTCAACTGCCTGCACCTCCAGAGAAACAGATCATTGGGCGCTAATCCTTCTTGGAAAATCCATCCTGACAGCACAGGCTTTGATTCGATCTAGGACACGAGCGCTCCTCTATGGGGGCTTCTGACACCGATAAGAATTCATCGTTTTCTTGCCCTGACAAAGAAACGCCATATCGATAAACAACACACGTTGAACTTTTACAGTAATGTACTCATAATATGAGCTACAAGAAGCTTGAGTTTGATTGAATCCCCGCGGTAGACTTTGTATTTTTTTCTACTTTTTCTTGGTAGACAACGCACCACAGCATAATTTCTTGTGAATCAAACATAAGGACGACTTAAGACTACATCCAGCGACAGTCATAGCTGTGCTTATCTATCGCTCATACATTGGCAACACATCAGTTTCGTGTAGCCAGTGATATAATACTTCCACACAGCCCATGAGAGACAAGAAGAGAGGAAATGTATTTCTAGCGCCGAAAAAAGGACTGTCTTGTTCGTTGTCGTTCGCTGTGTATTCGTGAATATAGAGAGAAATAGTTTGTGATTATTACAGAGCATTCCGTAAAGTGGAATGTTTTAAGCGATATAGTTCAGAACTTCAATGTAGTCCGGTGTTGCATGTCTCATGGATTAATTGTCGGGACACCAAAATGTATCAAATGTGGCTGTGAAGCGATTCTTAAAGAGTCAAAGGCTTGTGTGGATATAATCACCCTGAGTTGTGGCAAAAACCGCCACTTTTCCAAGGGTTCTGTCAGAAAGTATTCCTGATTTTCGGAAAGCAAGATGAAAATTAGTACCATTTCGCAAGTTAGGGATTTATGGGTTGTGAGTGTAAATCAAAATTTATACCCCGAGAACTGGATTTCACCAAACAAACTGTTGTTGGTGGACGACAATCTTGTACAGAAGTTTGTATGGAAATCTGCCTCAGGTAGATCGATAAAAATTGTGGTGAAAGGTAGAGTGCTGAGATGGATGAATCTCAATTCGGCAAGAAGTGGTTCAGGACAGGGTACAAAAAAATAAATTAAAAAATAGATGTTTGGTGATAGCCAAGGAGATATACGAGTATACAACAGTTTTTTCCAGTTGTGCTTAGGCATTCAAAAGCTGCCCTTTTATAAATTTTTAAAGAGATTATTTCTCCGCGGACAATGATAATACAACAATGTTTTTTCACGTACAAATATCCAAAGAACAATGGTTTCCAAACCAACAGATGCCCATGAATATATCACAGAGCGCGAATTGCCTGCCATTAAACGGTTCCTATGCGGCATACGATGGTGCAAGACAGTTTTTGATAGCTACCTCTTCTAGTATGTGTGGAGGAAACAAACTCAATACTAGCTAGACTTGTTTTTATGTTTTTCTTAGGCTGCTGCATGGGTTTAGAACCCAAGCGTATACAATTTGTTGCAATTTCATTTTTAATTCATTTCACTGGTAATTGTTAGTCCTAATATAAGCAGCAATTCTATTAATATTATTTGTTGCCACGAAATTTTTGACTATTTTTCGTGATTACTACAAAGTTGTTGTTAAGTTCGGATGTGAAAATGTTCTTGTGAGTTGTCAGATCCAACGAATCTGAAAGATAAAGGATCCTGCTTGTGCTGTCAGACTGATGTGTAGCTTAGCCCAAGGTTTACGTCAGGTTGGAAGGTAACAGTCTGGTTATCAGTTGATGAAGCCAACAAATCTGATAGCTAAAAAACCTGTTTATGGCAACAGACAGATCTGTTTCGCTAGTCAGAATTACATTTGTAATATTAATATTAAGAAACATTTCACAGTATTTCCGAACATGTAACGAATTAATATGCTGTGGTTACGTTGAGTTCTAATAACACAACAAAAATAGTTGTGTGTGAAACGAACAAAAATTACAGTAATAATTTTCTTTATCGCAAGTATTTCATTTATTTTATCTGAATATTACGAGATTGGGGCTAACCGCCGGGCTAAAGCTGATCGTTCAGGGATGAATGATGTATCGGTAGAAAGGTTTTTAAATGGCTTCTGACAAAACATGCCGATTTTACCCTGAAATATTTGTGCAAAATTTTAACATAAAAGAAACTTTTTACTGTCATAGGCAAAAGGGCATCATGGATGCCCACATTAATACCTGTATTTTATGAAGATAACTTATTAATTACGAATAAGAGACAACCTTTTCATATTATCTTCATATATATATATAATTTTATTTCGTTTGAAGTAGTGATTAACTGGAATATTTGTATACAGAATTGTCACAAACAAATGTGACCACTGCGGTAGTCCATTACCTCTGCCCGTATATATATATATACAGGGTGATCAAAAAGTTAGTATAAATTTGAAAACTTAATAAATCACGGAATAATGTAGATAGAGAGGTAAAAATTGACACACATGCTTGGAACTACATGGGGTTTTATTAGAACCGAAAAAACAACAAAGTTCACAAAACGTCCGACAGATGGCGCTGGACAGCAAAATGTCAGTAACTGCTACCGTGACGGGTGAGAGGTACGCCGATATGTTACAGAATCGCATCATCCCCAGCCTGGCTGATAAACACATGCTGGAACGTACGATGTTTATGCAGGATGGCGCTCCACCCCATATTGCTAGACGCGTGAAAGATCTCTTGCGCGCGTCGTTTGGAGATGATCGTGTGCTCAGCCGCCACTTACGTCATCCTTTTCCTCCCAGGTCCGCAGACCTCAGTCCGTGCCATTTAATGGCAGGCTTTGGGGTTACCTGAAGTCGCAAGTGTATCGTGATCGACCGACATTTCTAGGGATGCTGAAAGACAACATCCGACGCCAATGCCTCACCATAACTCCGGACATGCTTTACAGTACTGTTCACAACATTATTCCTCGACTACAGCTATTGTTGAGGAATGATGATGGACATATTGAGCATTTCCTGTAAAGAACATCATCTTTGCTTTGTCTTACTTTGTTATGCTAATTATTGCTATTCTGATCAGATGAAGCGCCATTTGTCGGGCATTTTTGAACTTTTGTATTTTTTGGTTCTAATAAAACCCAATTCATTCCAAGCATGTGTGTCAATTTGTACCTCTCTTTCTACATTATTCCGTGATTTATTCAGTTTTCAAATTTATACTGACTTTTTGATCACCCGGTATATGTCATTTTTGCCTTGAAACTTGAATTAACTATAGCTATTACGGCCTAACGTGCTTACTGAATTCTAAATGTTTGTCGATTTAAATTTGTAGGTTATGTGGTCCTACTGATAGTGTCTGATCTCTGTCTGTCGTGGAAGTTGGTACAAACATTCCGAATGCAAAAGACGTTTTTGAACACGTGGAATTGTATATGCAAGACTCTATCACACATTTCTGAGTATTATTTCACGTTGTCCGGTTCATTTCTAAATAAGTTTCCTCTTCATTCCCACAGCAACCTTACCTCAACGGCTACAGTTACTGCAAATACCGACATTATTTAAAATTATGAAAGCGCGAAAGTATCGCACGGATCCTGTGGTAACCTTTATAATCTTGATTGTGAAAAATGTCTCACTGTTTTTTCAAATATCGTGGCTACTAGGCTATTCTTGGATTTCCAGACTTTAGCACAGTTTAATCAGCTGCTACTCAAACACGGAAAAATTAAATTCGTAATCCGCGTTCGCAGCAGTGTATCATTCTTCCTTCCCAATGTATTACTTCAGAACACGTCGTCTGTCTGCTGCTCTCTCACCGGCTACGTAGTAGGAACATCTGACACATCCTCTTCCGTTCCCATCATTCGTCACGTCAAAAGCTGACAACATTCATGTATAAAACACGTCAGTACGCCAGTGGCCCTGTTCTACACTTTTATCCATAAATACTATTGACGTTGGCTCACTAAGGAAATTAGGACGCTGATTACCCATCACATCTTGTAGTCATGAACGACGCAATGGCTTATACTGAAAGGAGAAGAGATAAGAACAGTCTAATTGTTTTTGCAAGCAGTCAATGGACATGAACATTAATGTTATCTAGATATTTTTATAAAAAAGAGATGTGCAACCGATCAGTCAAAGGAAACAATAATACGCGCTCCCGCGAAATGAAGTGGAAATCTATTCGAACAGTATCCGGATCATTTACCGTGCCGAAATTTCAATCAACTCTACACGTATGTTGAACAGTGTGTGTCTTTCCTCCGTAACAGTGGAATGTATTTGTGTGTTTTCTATGGTGATTCTTTTGTTTTCAGAAGAAAATGCAACACCCTGAAGGAAGCGTCTAACTCAGGTGAAATTTGTAACATGCGTTTGCTGTGTTGAGAGATGCACATGGTTAGCATTCCAGCGCAGGCGCACACATCGCGGGCTCTAGTAGAGTCACCTGCAAGCGCTAAATAAGGGTGAACTGCGGACTATCCCTCAGAGAAATAAGTGATCGTGTCGGACGGAACCAAGGAACTGTGATGAGAATCTGTAATCGCTGGATGCAGGAGTGAATGATGAACCGACGGGATCGACTGCACCCACCTCTTTGCACCACTAGACGTGATGACAGGCGTAGCGTGCGCATGACAGTGATTGCTCACTTCGCCACATCACAAACCATATCACAACGAAGTCGGTCTGCTGCGCAACATCCAGTGTCCGCCCGTACCATTCGGCGTCGTTTTCAGCAGAGTGTACTGTCCAGAAGGCATCCATTGCTACGTTTACCACTAAGTCAACGCCACAGGCGTTTGTGCCGGCAATAGTGCGACGAACGGCGGACATGGACAACCGAATGGAACGACATTGTTTCTACCGAGGACTCCCGATTCTGTCCGCACGAAAACAATGGTGACAATCGTGGTGAGACACTGCCTTATGCATCGCCATACTGGTCCTACACCCGGCGTTACGGTTTGGGGTAGTAGTGGATTCCATTCCCGCACCCCTGCAGTACGCATTACGCATTGCCGGTAGACTAATCACATAGCGTTATATCTCTGAAGAGTTGAAGCCTATTGTCCTCCCACAACTTCGGAGCTTACCCACGGCCACATTGTAGCAGGATAAAGCGCGACCTAACGCGGCCCGCAGTATTCCGGACTTCTTCGTAGTCCATCAGACTGCGTTCATGCCTTGGCCTATCTCTTCTCCCGATTTCTCGCCTATTGAAAACGTCTAGTCGATGACTGCGGACGACTGGCCCGGATACGCCACCCCCTGATACACCAGATCAACTTTGGCAATACGTGGAAGCAGTATGGATTGCTGTGCCCCAATAACACAGCCAGAGCTTCTTTGATTCAATGCCGAGGCGTGTAGCAGCCGCTGTAGCCAGCAATGGTGGTAACACTCAGTACTGATTCCATCATTTTCCTCACTTCACACACGGCTGTATTGTCAATCACGTGATCTTTGTACAACATATTATGTCCCAAATCAATGTGGCTGTCATATCTCCGGTTCTTCTTGGTGTTACGTATTTAGATCTCCAGCGGTGTATTTAATTCTTTGTGTGTACGTATTGCGTTTTTCTCTATAAATTTATTTGTAGCAACTGGCCATAGACTCATTATGAGACACTAACTTAACACCGCTGCTTCGCTAGCTTAGACTGTGTGGTCGGCAAACCTGTTTTTTTTTTCCATTATCGAATTTTGTTGTTGTTCACAAACTAAAAGAATGGTATTTTTCGGATGTACTGGGTGCGGCAGCGTTCATGGTAGGATATTAAAAACACACCATCAGGCAGTAACTGTACTTGATTTATTACCACTTATGTCAATTAATAGTTAAAGGTATGCCAAATCAGTGAAACAACTTTTTCTATTTATCCCCGAGAAGCCAAATACATAACTTCATAGATTTAGGTTCACAAGTTCTTGCATAATATTTCCATAAAAATTTTCTCCCCTATTTCAGACCCATAAGTGTTGAATTTCCGGAAAGAGTCAAACTTTTTTTTTTTTTTAATTTCTAACCGAGAAGCGAAATTAACATTTTTGTAAACTTAGGTTTGGAAATGGCTCCATGACAAATTTCCTCCCAGTTTCACTTCCCTAGGGAGTTGATTTCCTAAAAACAGTGAAGCACGTATTTCTTATTTCCAACCAAGAAGTCAAACACCATTTTTTTAAATGCTTTAGTAGTACTTTAATAATGATTTATTCCCGAAAAAATTTCAACCACTATTTTAACCACTTGGTGGTAGAATTTCCAAAAATGCTGAAACACGTAATTTTTATCTCTGGCTGAGAAAGCAACTACCAAATTTCGTAGTTTTAGCTTCAAAATTACCTTAATAGGACACGTTTTCAAGGAGTCTTTCATTCCCTGTTTCACCACCTTACAAGTGTAATTTCGAACACTCCTTCTCAAACGATGCCTACAGTATAATATCCGTAACCTCTTCAAATTTTAAGTTTCTGTTCTCAGCGGTTTAGGCTGGGTGATGATGAGTCACTGAATCAGTCTGATCCTACTCGTATTTCACATCCTTACGAGTTGAATTTCCGATAACGGTGAAACACCAATCTTTTTTTTGTTTCTAACTGAGACACTTAAAGTAGTAAAGGAGTTTTGCTATTTGGGGAGTAAAATAACTGATGATGGTCGAAGTAGAGAGGATATAAAATGTAGACTGGCAATGGCAAGGAAATCGTTTCTGAAGAAGAGAAATTTGTTAACATCGTGTATAGATTTAAGTGTCAGGAAGTCGTTTCTGAAAGTATTTGTATGGAGTGTAGCCATGTATGGAAGTGAAACATGGACGGTAAATAGTTTGGACAAGAAGAGAATAGAAGCTTTTGAAATGTGGTGCTACAGAAGAATGCTGAAGATTAGATGGGTAGATCACATAACTAATGAGGAAGTATTGAATAGGATTGGGGAGAAGAGAAGTTTGTGGCACAACTTGACCAGAAGAAGGGATCGGTTGGTAGGACATGTTCTGAGGCATCAAGGGATCACCAATATAGTATTGGAGGGCAGCGTGGAGGGTAAAAATCATAGGGGTAGACCAAGAGATGAATACACTAAGCAGATTCAGAAGGATGTAGGTTGCAGTAGCTACTGGGAGATGAAGAAGCTTGCACAGGATAGAGTAGCATGGAGAGCTGCATCAAACCAGTCTCAGGACTGAAGACCACAACAACAACAACAACAACTGAGAAGCTAGACTAAAATTTCAGAGATTTACGTTTAAAAATGCTTTGCTAAAATGTTTCATCTCCTATTTCATCTCCTAACGGGTAGAATTCCCAAAAACACTGAAAGACGAGTTTTTTACTTGTAACCGAGAATGCAAATATCAGTTTTCATAGACGTACCTTTAGAAATACTTTATCAGATCTTCAATAACTTATTTAAGAAAACTTTCACTCCGCATGGATTAAATTTCCAGTAATGATGAAAACACGTATTCCCTTATTCCTAAACGAAAAACCAAATATTAATTTTCGTAGATCTAGCTTCAAAATTGCCTTAATAGCCACATTTCCAAAAAAAAAAAAAAATTCATCCCCTATCTCACGCCCTTAGAAATGGAATTCTGAGAAATCCCTTCTTAATTGACGCCTACAGTACAAGATCGACACACCCTCCAAATTTCAAGTTCCAGTCCGTTGCGATTTGGGAGAAGTTGACAGTTACCAAAAACTCAGTCTTTACAGATACCTTTCTTCTCAACAGATTATTTGAGCACCAGAAAATATATATGGAATATTGTAGATCCGTGCCATGAGGCTTGTTCACTTATTGCTCAAAGAAACAGAATGGTAAAATAGTGCCCAAAACCAAAATAAAATTTCCTTGATTTCCCATTGCAAACACACGCATCAATTTCAAAAACTGAGGGAGGGATGATGTTGTGGAACAGTTTTCTAAAATTCCTCTGTAAGTTTTATTAATAAATCGTTATTCAGATGAGGATATCCAGTCCATTTAAATTTTTAGTGATGCGTTAATGTGTGCACACAGCTAAACTCAATACCAGATAGTAATCTTTTCTGTAACCCCGTACGGTGACAGGTCACTGGAATGTTTTTCTGCAACTCTAGATGGCTAGCCGGCTATGAGAAGAAACAAGAATGCTGAACACAGATAGTAAGAGTTTTCTGCTGAAAACCATGAGACAGACAGATATGGGCAGGGAACGGAGCGCTATTTTTTCGACAGGCACAAAAACACCAGGTCGAGGGAGAGTACACAACTTGTTGTAAACTTTCAGAAAGTGAGGAGCTTAAAGAATGCTCTTTAGAAAAGATAACACATGGAACAGCAAGCGAAAAACCTGATAGACTAAAAAATGGGAGATGTGCGTCGGAGCCAAAGCTCATCTTATATGTACATGTTTACATCTTGTGTGGAAGCCCATGACTGGTTGGTAATAATTATTTCGGGAGAGAGGATGAGCACTTGCGAGTGTGTATGTCCCGCCATTTTGATTGGAGGAATTTTAAAAACACGTTTAAATGGGAGAGAACTTCTGTCTTCTTCCCCACTCTAAAGGATAACGTGGTAGGATTGGTTAACCACGGCAGGTTCATTAGGATTAAGGACACTGTTACAATTGACATAAACTGTACTTAGGTCAGAATGCAGAATGTCTATTGGATTGGCTGCTGAGTTCCAGGAGCTGACAGAACCAGCTAGATTTTGTGGAGGAGAAGAGAAATATCGTCTTAGGACATGAAAGAGTACAGACTTTGTCGCTGGGATCAGGGAGAGAACAGAGTTGTCTTCACTTTAGAGTTTATCACGGAGACCTGGCACTGAACTTAGAATTCTCAACCACTACTACACAAGTTATCTGCCCTTGGGTATCAGAAGACTGGTAAACATGAGACGCATTTGCGTACGTCCTGACAAGGGAACCGCTAAGTTATTTGTTACTGTTTTAAGTTTCATTCATATAATCCACTTCGTAATCAGCTGGCATAATAAATCGGATTGTTACAGTAACCTTGTTTCATTCAGTAGCTCGATGGAAACCCTTATCAGTATTACTATGTGATTTGGTATTCAACAGGATCACTTATCTCTAATTCAGATAGTTATTTAGTTATCCCTTGCACTACTTTGTTCTTTGATTTTATGTGGTCTCATAGGAGCATTCGGTTCACTTACAATTTGCCGGGTTCCGACCTTGTACCATCTCAGGGCTATGCTGGATGCTTAACCGATGCCGCACAGTATATTTGAAATTTTGTGGATGATAATTTTATGAAAGTATCGTGGTATGTTTCCAGATTAGAGATTCTACACAAAAAATAGAATCTCATTTTATTGGCACTGCCTCCAGTGATTTCTGAAATTGTGAAGGAATGTTATCCACCCCTTCCGCCTTCTTTAATCAGAAGTTTTCCAAATCTCTTTTAAATCATAAGTCTGATACTGGATCCCATATGTCTTACAAATCGACTCTAGTTTCTTCCTCAACCACGACATCAGCGAAGTCCTCCCTCTCGTAGAGGCCTTCGACGTTCTCTCTTCTGTTCTTCCGTGCTCATTAGTGGAATTCCAGTCGCACAATTAATGTTGAAGCCTTTACTTTTAATGTCACCGGAAGCTATTTTGACTTCTCTGTATAAGGAATCAATCCTTCGTAAGACTATTTTTCCTGGTTTCTTCGTATTTGTTTCCTGCTGACATTTTTTCTTGGCTTCCTTGTATTACGTGAATCTTGTTGTGGTTCGGATGATCTTCAGTCCGATGCCTGGTTTGAGATGCAGTACTCCATACCGTCTATCCTGTGAAAGTGTATTCACCTCTGAAGCCACCTCTACGGTTTAACTGACATCTCCTTGATGCCTCAGAGTGTCCTATCGACAGATTCTGTCTCTTAGTCAAGTTATGATATACATTATTTTTTCCTGCAGTTCGTTTCAGTACAACTTCATTTGTTATTCGATCCCTCCATCTAATTTTCAGTATTCTTCTTCAGAACCGCATTTCGAAAGATTCTGTCTTGTTCTTGTCTGAACGGCCTGTCGTCCACGTTTCACTGCCGTGCAATGGTACACTCATCAAAAATGCTTTCAGAAAAGGTTTCCTAGCACTTAATTTTATATTAGACGTTAACGACGCCCTCTCTTTTAGAAACGCTTTTCTTGTCATCTTTTTTATATCTTCATCATTTCTGCCATCACCAGGTATTTTGCAGCCCAAACAACAAAACTCATCTACCACTTTCAGTGTTTTCATTCCTAAGCCAATTCCCCCAGCATCGCCTGATTTAGTTCGACTACATTCCATTAGCCTTATTTTGCTTTTGTTGATGTTCATCTTACATCGTTCCTTCAAGACACGATTCATTCTATTCAGTTGCTCTTCCAAGTCTCTAACAGAATTACATCGCCTTCAAAAGAAAAATATTTTATTTTTTCCTACTTGATTTTAATTCCTTGTCCAAATTTCTCATTTGTTTCCTTTACAGATTGCTCAATGCACGGACTGAATAACAATGAGTATAGGCAGCCGCCCTGTCTCGCTGCTTCTCAACTGGCTTCCCTTTCATGTCCTTGAACTCTTATAAGTGCAATATGGTTTCTATATATGTCCGAAATACACTTCGTGACACTGTTTTTTTATCCCTTGTACCTTCAGAATTTCAGAGTATAGTTCAGTCCACTTTGTCAAAAGCTTCTTCTAAATCTACAAATGCTATGAACTCGGATTTGCCGCTCTTCGTCCTATATCCTAAAATAACTCTTTGGGGTCAATATTACCCCACGAGTTCCTTCATTTCCCCGAAAACCAAACTAATAGTCCCAAAGGTCAGCCTCTGCCAGTTTTATCATTCTTCTGTTTGAATTATTGTTCCAGCATGGAGCGATTAAGCAATTTCCAAATCGTGTGCTATAAGGTACTGAGTTATTTTGCTCACGTATCAGGCATACGAGTACCCAAGTCGAGTTATAAAGTGCTGCGGAAGCGTTAAGAGAGGACTCGTAGCTAACGGGTTTATTTAGTTTAGAAATGCGTAAGAGAAAAACACCTCACACTGACATTGTACACTATGATTATGGACGAATGTAGCAATACAGCATTTGATAAGCTGCATCGAGCTGATTCAATCATACCCACAAAAAAGTCACAAACGCAGGTCCTCCGGCTGTCCGAAATGGGAAAACTGATACCACTTTGCACAAGTTGTATCAGACAATGTATAACAGTTATGGGAAAAATTGCATCAACTTAGAAGTAGGAACATATTTTTGGTTTAACTCGTGCCTACAGAGCATTTAAATTATAGTCAGGTAGAATACAGCAATGGGTACAAAGGAATTTCGTAATAACGAACATGAAAAGTGTTTCTTAATGTCCGCGGCTGTTTAAAGGACGCTCGCTGGAATGAGTTTTGTAAAGGATCTCATATATTCTGTGTAACAAGAAATTAAAAGAATATATGTGAAGAAGAATGTGCTTCATTCTCCTCCGTCAACTAGATGCAGAATGATAGTCAAGTTCACTGTGATCTTACAACCGATCTCTCATAACCAATTTTCAATACTCAGTGCTAACCACTGGTGTTGTTGTAGAAGAGAACGCCTAACGTTATTGCAAAAAGACCTCTGGGTAAAATCTGTTTTGTCTGTACTTTAGGACTGGACTATGTTACCGTAGTCCTTCGTCATAAATTCAGTTGTTACAGGAGTCACAGTTAACTACTAACGCTCAGTAGACACAAGTGGTAGACCCTATTGTTTCAGGTGTTCCCTTCGTGTTGTATGGAAACGTCACGTCTGGTCATGTGCTCCCACTCAAAATATTATCCTTCGGTACCTTCTACATGCCTTAGGAGCCTGTAAGCTATGCAACTGTCATATACAGTGTTTATATGATTGATAGTTCCTAGTAAAGTGAAAGATGCGTCGTATTTACAAAACTACACGCGTTGATCAGGCATAGTAGACATCTAGGTGTCGCAAATGGATTCACTCTTTTTGAAGAAATTGATGTGACTCCATTCTCGAGAATTCGCTCATGGAAGCTTTTCAGATCGAAACACGAGATACAATAGGATCCAACGCGTGAACAACGAGGTGACGGCTACCAGAGCGAACGGACGGCGAAATGTTCACTCGTGTGTAGCGCAAACACACTGAAAGGAACAGTGCGGAGCGAGGTTTAGGGATGGGAACGGGCAGCAGAATATAAATGGATCCGTCCTGCATTTATATCGATGCTCACAATAGCAGCTCTAAATGTTTCCATCTCCTGTTTACGCGGCAGACAGGCAAAATTGCTTCGGCGTATCATATACGAATCAAATGTAGGAATATCGCATACATGCAGAACATAATGTTTCAATGCCCCTTCACGTGTAGCTTAAAAAGGTGTAGCCCATTTCGAACATATCGACACATCCAATAAAAGACACGCTGTTTATTATCTTCTCCGAAGATAAAGTGGGATTATTAGTAAACCGTCTCCATGAATTCCTCTTCGGCGTTATGACTGTGTTATATCAGTACTTTCGGTGGACACCATAACGGAAGGCACACAGCTTTGTAAATTAAGATTTGCGTTGACTATAACATTGCTATTAGCGTAAAGTAATGTGCTTGAGACATTTAAGTAAATGTCAAACGAACAGAGCTAAAATAATCTCCTGACAACAGCATAGTGTTTACATCTACATGAATACTTTGTAACTCAAAATTAAGTGCCTGGAAAAGGGATCTTCGAATCACATTCAAGCTATTTCTTTATGGTTCCACACCCGTATGCCACGCGGGAAAAAGAGCACTTAAATCTTTACGTGCGACCTCTGATTTCTCTTATTTTAGCTCTGATTTCTCTTAATGATCATTTCTCCCTATGTAGGTGGGCGCCAATAAAATATTTTCTCAATTAGAGGAGAAAGTTGGTGATTGTAATTTCACGAGAGGATTTTGCCGCAACTAAAAATGCCGTTTGTTTTAATGACTGCCACCCCATTTCATATGTCGCGTCCGTGGCACTCTCTACCCTAATTCGTGATGATTCAAAGCGAACTACTCTTCTTTCAACTTTTTTGTACGGGAGTTCCACCAGAGCAGAAGAGGGCGGTCAAGCGTGGTGCAAGCAGTCTCTTCAGTAGCCTTGTCCCTTTCTATAGTGTCCTTCCAATAAAACCCAGTCTTTGGTTTCCTTTCCAAATCTACGTGATCGATTAAGTTATTCATAATTATAGTATCTAAAAATTTACTTGAATTTACAGCCTTTACATTTGAGTGATTTATCGTGTAACCGAAATTTAGCGATTTTCTTTAAGGACTCACGTGAATGTTCCACACTTAACATTATTTACAGTTAACAGCCCCTCTTCACGCCAAATAGCGTAATGAAAATCAAAATTTTGCAATTTTTTCCCGGTAAAACAATTGTTGTAACAAAGCGATAAGTACAGCTATACAAACCAATAAACTACTACTGGGAAACGAAAACCCGAAGGAAAAATTATCATATTACAATATCTCTGGTATTTTTTAAAAAATAGTGTAACATTAGATTTATCGCTTTTGCTTGTGGGAAAGCTTCTGTAAAATGATACATAGAAAATTTTTACTTATTGACAATGAAATTATATATTACGCCAACAAGGATCAGATTCCCATCAGACCGTCGAGAACGTTGGCCCACGGCATTATTTTGAAGCCAGTGACCGATCTCAAAATTACGCAGTTTGAGCCAGATACTGATTGAAAGACGGGTAAAAGATATCTCAGGGACGCTGAAATAAGAGTTTCATAAAGTATTAGTCGTTCGAACATTAGTAGTGTTCGGCTGTGACCGCCAAACAATTCGTCGGCAACTCTCCTTCGCTGCTACCTGAAAAAGTTATAAAATACAGCATAATTTTTAGATATGTGGAATTAATGAAAAAGGAAAGTAGATTGTTAATTTAAACATGCCTATTGTATTAAATTAGCTTGACTATTTGATCGAAAGTTATAGATACGAGAGCGACTGTTACATTTTGTGAAACAGCCATCGAACACAAACGAGAGAGCGCGAGAGCTCACGGCTCCTGCTTTTATATAATCCAAAAACACATTACGGCAGCCGGCCTCGGTGGCCGAGCGGTTCTAGGCACTCAGTCCGGAACGGCGCGACTGCTATGGTCGTAGGTTCGAATCCTGGCTCGGGATGGATGTGTGTGATGTCCTTAGGTTAGTTAGGTTTAAGTAGTTCTAAGTTATAGGGGACTGATGACCACAGATGTGAAGTCCCATAGTGCTTCGAGCCATTTGAACCAAATTACGGCGACTGTCTTCAACTTGCTTTACAGTTTCGATACATAAACATTTGTCTTGATCATTCTTTACCGGAAAAGCAAAATAATACATTCCTTACCTTAAATCTTTACCTTTTCTCCTTACTTTACGGATTTATTTACACAGAGGAAATTAATTCTTAATGTATTTTTAGCGTTAACTAAACGATTGGGACATATTCAATTAATTATTAAAAAAAACCATTTCATTGCCACCTTGAACACTTGTTTCTTATTTTGTCTCTAGAAATACAAAACAAGGGTTCAACTGTTGTAAGATTAGTATGCATTGTGTTACAGTGGAGTAAATGCGAGTAATTATCATATTCCAACAGAATCATTAACAAAATACACTGTCCATTCGGCAGTTCAATTAGAGAAAATGTCTGGTAAATGCACTTAACTGTCTTTATGTACCTGTTTTTTAAAGTTTGTTCAAATACATTTGTCTTTTAGAAAATGTTAATAAACTTTTAGTAAATATACATAAATACAATACTACAGACATAAGCTCTGTTTTCTTTTTTACTGGTTTTTTTTTTTTTAAAATAAGAATCTTGACGCACTTATCTGTAACTACGAAACAACGCGCGCGCGTCCGACTGACACATTACACTTCCTCGATTTGGCCCGCTCTGTTGAGGAGGCGGGACCGTCGGCTCCTGCGGTGACATCTGGCGACTTCCAGGAAACCCGCTGCTCAGCCAGATGCCCATCGTAGCTGGAACGCGTGCGAACAGCTCTGACAGCCGGCCACGCCCCCACTCCTGCTTGCTCCATCAACGTGACGAGCGGCTGTGGCCGTTGATACATGCAAATCAAAGCAAAGCAGTATCAGCTCTACAAAAATTAGTACTGGATCGCTGAGCTGCCCTGGAGAAAAATTTGATTAGTACAGTGGGTTTCAGTTTCATTATTGTCTTGTGATCCAGGTCTACTATTAGGGAACTTTATTTATCACTACTTTGTAGTCGGCACCACTGTCTACAGATCATGCCGTATTTACAAACGAAGTGAGTCGAGTCCTTGACTGCTGTCTTATCAAACAGTACTCGTTTATACTTCTTAGTGTTCACCACGGGCATTTCAAGAACGTCTCTGTAGCGTCACTGCTCAGAATTGTTACATCAAAAAATTTCATTCAGTCTATAACTGTAAAGCTTGTGTGCGGCGACAATTACGCACGCTTCACTCTGTGTTTGTTTCTTGACGAGGCAGTTTTTTACTTGTCCATTAACTCGCAACGTAATAATATCTTCTATATGTTCACTAAGTCACTTTTGTGTGCGGACACATGTGTCAACGTACGTGTATATACCGAAGACACGTCATGCACACCGGACGTCTCATTGCGTTCGCTGGCGTGCAGTTCACAACGGTGATTTTGACATATAAAGTCTTCAGTTCACGTAAGATTTATTTTTACTTTTTCGATTCCCAATGGCACTCGCCTGAGTGTCCTATTGTGACCGTTGACCACCAGTTCACATCGCAATCTTCATTTATAAAAAACACTCACAAATAAATTAGTCCCTTTTTCCTACCCACACCAGTCTGTTCGTTCCCTGGAACGCATTTACTTCTTGTACAAATTAACTGACATAGTTTTTACATTTGTCTTTCTTACAAGTGGCGTACTTCACATGAATACTGTGTCGCTCGTGTGGTTTTTTTGTGTTAGCCGTGTTCGTTACAATTCATTGTTCGTGGCCTGATGTTCACAAAATTCTTTACTTCCCTCTTTCTATATTACATAGATTGAGTATCATTACCTAGGTTATCGTCATATTACCATGTACCCATAAAATACTTCCATTCTAGATACGGATCGGCTATGAACAAAGCACAAACAAAATCCAAACAAAACAAACCACGATCACGAAATTAACACATGCCTCCGAAATTGCTTGTGGCAAAGATCTAAACTTCTGCTCCGCATAAACTCACATAACTCATGGTCTCATATCATTTAACTTATAATGGATCATGCTGATGAAATTGTGACAGTACACCTTTGCATAGCAATTCTCTAATTCAAAATATAATTCTTATAAACTCATATGAAATAGATAAGCAAGAGAATAGCATACAAATAAATATTCACATACAAAATAATATATTAGTCCAATAGCACCTTTTACTAGATTCTGATTGATTTATATACTAGAAGTACTATCTTTCATGCAGCTTACATACTAATATTTACAGTTTTAGTACAGTTATTATATGGCCTGTTGTGGCGAAATAAATAAAAAACATTTTACATTTTAAATTCCACGTCATTGTTGATTTAATCAGAGTTCTCACCTTAGACGTAGAATTAGTCCTTCTGCCACAATATTAATTCATTAGTCGCCATCGATGTTCTTCTCTTTGTTGACCGTGTGTACCATCATGAGTCGGCATCGGTTCACTTCACGAAGACGGTGGAAACCAAGGAATACTATGCTACGTCGCTATAAATAATTTTCGTAACACTTCGATACTTTTCACTATTTTTTTATTCACAACACAATAAGACTTGCTGTGCTCATCGCACAAACCATAATTACCAACCACATGGCTGCCTTTCCGCACAGTCCAAAATCACGTCCATCCTCCACAAGGCAACAATCGAAAGTGTCCCTTAGCTCCTTGGAGTATCAAACAAAAGAGAATCCAATGTGAACTTTACAAAGATTATAATATACATGCCTCTCAATTTATCTTTGGCGCAGCTTTTAAGATATCGTATGTCTCTGCATAGGAATGTGTCATTACAACTGCCCCCCTACTGTATACTGTCACTAGAAAATTTTATTTGATTGACAGGATACAGTAGTCGACCTTGCAATTGATAGGTTTGGGGGTCTTTTATTTACACACTTCATTTTTATTGTCTCATTTTCATGGCACTGTGAATTCTTTGGTATTTCTGAGTGTGTGTCAGTTTTTTGGTATACTTATGCTAATATTTACAAACCTTAATCCTAATATACAAAGTTCTGGTTAATATTGAGAAAATGACATCATGTAGTAAAGTTTGTACAATAAAATATACACTGAATACAACGTTACATACAAATGTTTCCTTCCTCATCAGAGGTGAAAATTAAGTCCTTGTATTGCTTTCTGTATTTATTCTGGGGCGACGAGCTTTGTTCGCTAGCCCGTGTTGAATATGGGCGTGTGATACGCGCGCCTGATTGTTTGGTCGTCCGTTAGCGGGCGACGTTGGTTGAATGCGCGCGCCAGTGCACTGAATATACACCGACGTGCGGGTACCGTCAAGACTTCCGAACCTCAGTATGCGTGTGCTTTTTGTAGTTCCTTCCAGTACTTAGACTGGATACAACGAGGTACATTGGAATATGTGCCCCGAAGAACACACCACACTATGTGCGAGGCGGAGGTCGATCCCGTCGATTCAGCTCCTGGTAAGAAGCGTACCATGTCAAACTTGTTTGGCATTGTCCTTTCCTACTGTGACGCCATGGGTCGTTTGACGATACAAGCTTCAATTTTCGATGTCACTTGTTTAGGCTCGCTGACACTTGCAACGTAGCACTACTTTGCACAATTTTAATTTCTACACACACACCACTTTAACCGCGAGTATTGCGATCGAAACTTCCTTTTCACTACATTTTTTTTTTCTTCGCATTAACCCCTTTTACCTATTGTACTGAGATTCATTCCCCTCAATACTTCTGGTCAATGCACATAATTTGTAAGTCACGGGACTTGGCATGAAATACAAAATACATCACATACAATGGAATAACATATAATACATACAATACATTGTTTACATTAACTACAGGAAAAAACTATCGACTAAAATTGAAAAAATTTTTGACCACTCATAGTGGCTTCTTCGTCTTGGATTTTACTGACACACACACTCGCCTTTTTCCATTAATCTGTTAGAAGGAACAAGTCCTTTGTTTTCCTTCTTGAACTCGAGTATAAGTTAAGGTTTACCTCCGTTACGTATTCTTCATACGCAACGACATGCATCAGCATGCAGAGAATACAGCTGTAGCCGCTCCACTGAAGCTTGGGAAGGGAATTTTCTACCTTCTACTTAGGGTAGTGGCAACGACTACGTGTATGCTACGGTTTTTCGCGTATAAAATCTGAAAATGCACGAAATAATCATTTATATGCAGCATAACCCTAATATGTACAGTGTTTTGGGCGTAAGCACATTCTGGTGTGCTTGTAAATCATTAACCCTAATAAAACTTCCTACCTTAACATGGACATATAAACATAAAATTTTGAAGTTCAGGGTGTAACTACTATTACTATGTACAGAGTTTCATAATAGCGGCACGCCCTTGTTTGCGTGTATCATCTTCAATTAAAGTGCGCTTATAGGCGTCTTGTGTTATCATGGGAGAAAAAATACAGACATTTTAATGCATCGGTTGTCATGAAAATCTATGTACACGAACAATCAGACTTTCATAGCTTCAGTGCAGCATGAAATTCTTTACGACGCTTTTGTTCATAATTCATTTTATAGACGATTCCTTTGCTTACAGGTCGTCGATCACACTACTTACCTGTATAGCGGCGAGATCATTTTCATTCTTTGTGACTGTAAATTGTAATATGTGTGAAACATATAATTTTGACATGATTTTTTCCTTTCATGTTTCAAGTGGGTAAAGTAATTCATACCTTCCTTTTGCATACATGAGTGAAGCATCGCTAATATTGCACTTTGTGTCAGGTTTTTCACCCTTTCTCGTACACTCGTAGAGTCTTACAGTTTTAATTGTTTCCTGACGTTAGGTATACCTGTTTATACGAGGTTGTCTTACAGTTTAATTTTCCTTATACACTTCTACGTTGTTTAAGTTCCGTACATGTACAGGGCTTCTTTCGCCTTTCACACATTCATACATACGTTTATACACAAAAAAAATATCTACCACTATAATATACACTTTGCTGGTGGGGCCCTTTTTCGGTACCCTGCACCATTCCTTCAATATTCCAAAATAATTCAGGGTGTGCTGAGCATCGTCCCTTATACTAATAATACTTACAACTAAATATTTCTTCTTACATACATAACTGCCTTACAGTCCATTAATGCGCAACATTCCCTATTTTCCTCCTTTACACTTTAGCTTTCGTACATGTACCCTCGTGTATAGCTAATATATTCTACAAAGTTGTTTGCTGAGTGCTTCAGGTGTTTCCTAACGTTAATGTGTGTCTCTCTCTCTATAAACTCTAGGTATTTGTTTTGAGAGCGATTCAGTTCATTACTCACGCTGCATAGATCTGTTTATTATTTTCCTATTTTAAAGCTTGTGTCACTCTTTTCCTTAGTCACAAAAATTCCCGCGTTTACCTTGTTGTTCATTCTGAAAATCGCTATCTACTGTGTAATGTAAATGTATGCGTTATCTCTTTGATTTCCTCTTTGCTGCTTTTTCCCTATATGTAATTGTGTGCTGTTCTCGTGTACATAGCCTTTCTTCCGGTTATATATCTGCATTATTTATCTATTTATTTTTTTTCTATTTTCTTTCTCCTTCCGTACAAGCTAAGATTTTACTCAGTATAATATAATATTACAATACCGTCCATGACCAGTATGTACTTGCATGTTCACTTTTATTACGTAATACCAGCTTATAATTAAATTTTCTAAGTTACTATTTACAAGACTTGTGTACCCTTTCCTTTCTTGTTTTTGAATGACTTTCGTCTCTGTGTCTCATAGTAAGAGTGGTCTCAAAACTTTTAAACTCTCCGCGCATGCGCGCTTACGTACCACGACTGGACTGTAGGTGCGGGGAAAACTCTGCATTGTTGTTGAACATTATTCGTGATAGCCACCATCGTGTAATAGTCACGTGACACCTGGACTCGACCGCGCATGCGCCTTCGCGCTTTGTATACGCTCAGCTGATCGGACGTGGAAGGGGGGAAGATTTCTCCCCGGCTTGCTGCCTACAGCGCGGCCAATGACCTCGTCTTGACATGCAGTTATCGCGTGCTCATGAGCTGAGCATTGGATTGCAACTTCGACGCGTGGTTTCTTGCTCGTCTCAAGCGAACAAACTCTGACCGTCGCGCTAATTTGTCTTTGTTCCCCTCTCTTAAATAACTGAGTTAGACTACAAAAGTACTGTATGGTTTATTTTATAGTGTTAAGACTCACAGTAACACATGTTTCATTAGGTTTGGTTAAATATGCGCTTTTAAGCTGGCATATGCTCCCAGTTGTTCGCAAGTTTCTTAGGTTAATGACAGCAATTTTACTATGTGATCCAAGGTTGTACAATTTCAATTTTGCTAAAATAACATATAACCTTTAATGAAAAAATTCCTTGATGTCCTTGTGGGGGTATAACCCTTTCACCTTGCCCGTTCGTGTGTTACCTAACAGATAACATCCTGGGTGAGGTTTGTCTATTATAATGAAAGGGCCATCATACAACAACTGCCACTTTTTGTTTAATGCCTTAATTTTAGAGGATTTTGGGTGGGTACGTAATAGTACTTCCTGTCCAATGTTAAATTCTGTAACCTTTCTTATCTTTTTGTTGTTATTACAGCCTGCACGAGGTCACTTACCTTGTCCGGTGCTTTCGTCTCTTCTTCACATAGATCATCTTCTACGGTCGCATCCTGATCATATCTTAAAAATAATTGTCTAAGATGTAATGTGTGCTTGTTTGTGCCCCCTGTTGTCAAATCGGTCGGCCGGTGGGGGCTCATTACGACCGATTGTTGTTTACCGGGGGAGACAACGGCGTTGCTTCAGTACTGTCCGTTACCTCTACAAAGTGTACTGAGTGGTTATTCTGTCGCCAATTAGTTTCCGGACCGCTGCGTGCAACATTTTCTTGCGACCGGCCGTCGCTATTCCTCCTTGGTCTATCATTCCTATTACTGTAACTATTGTAATTTTCATTTGTGTGCCGCCTTTCATCACGCGGGCCTGACCAATCATTCACGTGATTTCTATCATTTCCATACCGGCGTGGACCGTAATCTGTACTATACCTTCGGTCTTCACGTCTCTGTGGCGCCGAATTCCTCCGATTTCCGTAATTCCAGGTTCCATTATTTGGCCTTGTCGCATACGGATGCCAACTGTGTGGGTTTTGTCCACTGCCATTAAAATGATATCCGTTACCGTTGTTTTGATTGGTTCCGGAATATTCATTCCGATTACCTGTGCTCGGCTCTTCTTCGTATATTAGATCAATTGAGTCAAGCACGGAAAGAAAGTATTCAAGGTCGTTCTCCGGTATGGTTACCAATTTTTCGCGTAAGTTCGCGGGTAGTTTGTTTTTCAGAATTTTGAGAACATCTACGTGCGGTATTGGATTGTTCCAATAGCGCGTCTTATTCAAGTACTTTTCGAAATACTTTCTCAACCCGCCGTTTTTGAGGTTGAACGGTTGTGGGTTGAATACTTCACGGCGCAGTCTTTCTTGGACCCCAGCAGACCAATATTTCTCCAAGAAAGCCCGTTCAAATTGTTCGTAGGTGACGCACTGTTGAGCCATGTCTGTGGCCCACAAAAGTGCGTCGCCTTGTGTGAAGCCTACTACATATCTAATCTTCTGTGCCTCAGTCCAGTTTCTTGGTAAGACATTTTTAAATGCTCTTACAAATACGACTGGATGAGTTTTTCTGGATTCTGTGGAGAAAACTGGAAACTGTCTATGTTTCAACAGGCTCTCATCGACTAGAATCGTCGAGATGCAAGGCGACACACCTACTGCCTGTTGCAGCACCGCGTTTGGTGAATAGCCAGCCATTGTTTGCCTGTGCCGGTGCGTGCACATACGCCGGACTGGGCGCGTGATGTTCTGCGTTATTGACATCGTAATCTGGCACGGGCGAATAAGTGTCGCACTGCCTGTTGCTTGACGTAGGCAAGTCATTTGAAACATTCAGTCTACCAGCAATTTCCTTGCGTATTCTGTCCTCGGCTACTTTGATTTCATTACCTAATTTTTCAAAAAGTTTTGTTTCCCGGTCAGTTATTGATTCATTTACACTACCGTTTTCTAAAGTTTCATTTATTTTGATAATGTCAGCGTTGATACGTCGAGTCTCCTGTTTCAGAAAACCGACTTCTTCGTTAACTTTATTAACTTGGTCAGGTATTTCTTCACATGCGGACTGTACTCTTGTTAAATTTAATTGAATAGCCTGTACGTTTTCATGTATTTCTTTTTGTACGGTTTGTGTTTGATTGTGTGTTTCTACTATTTCTGACAGTTCCTGTTCCTGTTTGGTTGTAAGATCTGACAATTTCTTTTCTAAGTCATTTGCCAATACATTGTATACACTATTGACGGTTTTGATGACTTTGTCTTCGATCTTTTGATCGATTTCATTGGTGAGTTTATTTAAGCGTTGATCGAAATGTCTGTGTATGTTTTCAAATTGCGTGTTTACACTTGAAAACTGCTGTTGGAACCCAATTTCCATGTTTGACAATTTTGTGTTTGTCGTTATTTCTAGATTCGCCAGTTTCTCGCTCACATTTGACATCAGACTATATAATGCCTCAAGCGTAACTGACGAAGCTTGTGTGTTTGTATTTATGCCATTATTTGTTGCCATTGTTTCTCTGCCACGGTCTGATTGAATCGAAACCGGGCTAGGTTCACTGACTTCACGCGAAATATTTTCATCTGATCTGGTAATCGATGCTTCATCGACTGTGCACAAGGTTTCATTTGCAAGTGGTTCGTTATTGTTAATCCCTGTGGAGTGCAATTGAATTGTATTTACTTCTACATTATGTTGTGCTGAAAAACTAATTGCGTCATCATTTACGTCACTATTGTCAGAATCGGTGACGTGTCCATGAACATTTGTCAAATTAAAGTTCTTCGATTCCATTGTGAAGATATTATTTTTATCTGTACTTTACTGTTGATCTAAATCTTTAAATTCTCTCGCAGTTGAATTAATAAAAATATCTCGCGATTGTTATTTGTTGCGCGTCGGAAATTTACAAGATGGCGCACTACGTCTTCTAATTCTGCGATTGTTGAACATAAAAAAGTAATTATCAAAGTGTAATTGTGTGTTGCCACAAACACTACCAGGATTTTAATATGGACAGGAAAAGGTTCTGCTTTAAGTGGAGCTAAGCCAAGGTGCAGCCACTGCATGCGTTTGCGCTTTCCTACCTTAATTCCGACTGAGCTGCGTCACTCACGATTACGTTAGTTTTGTAAATCCTTGTCCTTGTTCCTTCTGGTTATTGTGCCATCCGTTTATACAGTTAATATTGTTTCACTTTATTCGTCATTTTCCATGTGCGTCATGTAACAGAGAAACAGTAATTAGTACAAGTACATTTGTAGCACAACAATGAAGTACTTACTCTTTGTTCCACGAGCACTGTCCCTGTCAGCGGTCGCCAGTGTGGCGAAATAAATAAAAAACATTTTACATTTTAAATTCCACGTCATTGTTGATTTAATCAGAGTTCTCACCTTAGACGTAGAATTAGTCCTTCTGCCACAATATTAATTCATTAGTCGCCATCGATGTTCTTCTCTTTGTTGACCGTGTGTACCATCATGAGTCGGCATCGGTTCACTTCACGAAGACGGTGGAAACCAAGGAATACTATGCTACGTCGCTATAAATAATTTTCGTAACACTTCGATACTTTTCACTATTTTTTTATTCACAACACAATAAGACTTGCTGTGCTCATCGCACAAACCATAATTACCAACCACATGGCTGCCTTTCCGCACAGTCCAAAATCACGTCCATCCTCCACAAGGCAACAATCGAAAGTGTCCCTTAGCTCCTTGGAGTATCAAACAAAAGAGAATCCAATGTGAACTTTACAAAGATTATAATATACATGCCTCTCAATTTATCTTTGGCGCAGCTTTTAAGATATCGTATGTCTCTGCATAGGAATGTGTCATTACACTGTACATCTTTCTTTCAATAAATGATCAGCTCCATTTAGCGTCACCCTATATAACACATGTGTGACCAGAGAACGCACTCTGTATACTTACAGTTCAGTAACAGGTTTAACTACTTGTTCTTTGCTTGCTAGTATTCAATGTATATTTATTCCCTAGAAATTAAACTAAAGAAAAAGCTTACCACAAGATAACTAGTTACACTGAATATTACTGTCTCTTGCTCTACGTACACTTAGTTACCGGTAACAGTTCATCTGTTTATGTTTGTACTAGGCAACAAATTATGAAAACATAACTTTAGTTCTCGTTTGGCCTTTTTTTCATCACTTTCCCTTTTCTTATACTCTAAAAGATCTAAACAGAAATATCTTCCATAATAAACTTGTCAAACTTCTAGACTTCATATAACTAACGCTGAAAATAACTTTTTACTGACAAAATACTCAGTCCTCAATTCCACATTTCACAGTTAAAGTGCGATAGTGATACTTTTCCATAATATAGAGTCACTTTTGACAACATAAACATATTTCAATGAAAACACACAGGAAAACTTCCTAACCACTACTTACATTCAACAAATACTTAAAACTAAAAGATCATTACTGCTTCTAACGTCAAACAAATGTCAGCAGTTTTATCACCTAATGCCATCTATATATGTACACCATTGGTAATATTTATCTCCATTAGTTTTGGTACAGTAGAACATGTTCTTCCTTTTAATAATACTACAGGTTCAGCATAAAACTTCAAGGAGTGTATATATTCATCATACAGAGTGGTAGATAAAATATAAAAGACAAAATATTTTGCCATCCGTGCAAATATCTTTACTGAAAATATTTCTTCAAATCCTTCTGGTGACAGTAAAACTTCTGGCCTAGTTCTTACGAAAACCATTATTTTGTTGCTAGATCGTGCTTCAAGAACAAAGCGCAACCTTCCGCCTGCCTTGCCCACAGCTAATTATGGTCTGCTGTATGGCGAAGGAGAAAGCACTATAACACGCCACTGTACCATCTTCTGGAGATCCTGTTTGACAGCTTCCCTTTTGAACCATGGGACGTATTTCTCGAGTAACATACATAACTCCATTTTCTGTTCATCCGATAAGGTTTTGCTTCATCGGATTTGTATTTGTGAGTGAAGAATTTATTTGGTTTTGTCCAATGTTCTTTAGTTCAGGTGCAAGCTTTGTATACTGTGAATCGTCTTACACCCACAGCACTCTGTTCTTGATAATTTTAACATGTATCCTTGGCACAGTCTGCTGTGTTTCGCTTTTGTCTTTATCAAATTCAAACCAAACTTCTCACTCCTTACCCTATATGGCATTTCCCATGCGGGAGGTCGAACTTTACGTCCCGTTCCCGCATGAATTCCATGCTACGGGACAGGACACGGTTACATATTTCACGACGAGAAACGTGCATTGATCCGCCCCGTTCTCGAATTCTATACCTATCAGTGCCTGGAACGTTAACAGTCTGGCCTCTGACTCTAACAGCACCAGATACCATGGAGTTTTGTACTGGCGAAGTCGGAATCTTTATAGACTGCGCTATTTTCTTTAAGAAATTAGTTTCTATCACGTTTACATTTGCACCGGTATCTGAAATCCTTGTCGTGGTTATACCTCCCACAACTGCCTGAACAACGGCTTGTACATACTCCGGGGGACCTTCAATATTATTGTCTACCTCATTAAATAACTCCTGACGGATGTCAGTCTCGTTATTATAGCGGAGCACGTTTATCTGTTCATTCAAACCATTGCTCCCATTCCGACCCGCGACTGGCATCAGGGAACTCGATTCAAATGCGTTTAGTCTGACGTCCCGGAAGTTGTCGCCGGTGGCGCTTCAGCCACCTCGACTATCCGGACGTCCTGGTTGTAGTTATTCCTATTTCGGTTTACAGCCGTACCTTGCTCTTGATCATTTTGCGACCACCGATTATTGTGGTCTTGATTTCTAATGTTGTTTTGTCGCTTCCCGTTCCGATTATTTTGATAACCGAGATGGTACCGATTACTATGTCTCTGCTTTTGAAAGAATGCCTGTCCGCTTAGTGGACCACCATTGTTGCCGTTCCGGTGTGCGTGTATGGTCTGCGACGCGCCGCCGTTACCTCGCGGTCTGCCGTTATGGCGGTTCTTGTGGCCGTGGCCGTCCTTATTCGCGGACTGCGAGCC
This sequence comes from Schistocerca piceifrons, assembly GCF_021461385.2. Classification (NCBI taxonomy): domain Eukaryota; kingdom Metazoa; phylum Arthropoda; class Insecta; order Orthoptera; family Acrididae; genus Schistocerca; species Schistocerca piceifrons. The sequence goes on from NC_060139.1 coordinate 724,711,950, forward strand.
ATTGTTGCCAGTGCTGCTTTTCACATCCTCTTGTATTAGGTCCATGGTATCAAGGACGGCCAAAAAGTGTTCACGGACAAAATCAGGGACTGTTATTAAATTTTCCCTTATGTGCAGAGGCAACTTTGCCTTTAAGATGCGCAATACATCTTTGTGCGCGACCGGCTCGTTCCAATACCTCGTTAAAATAATGTATTTTGCGAAATACTTCCTAAGTCCACCCTGCTTTGGGTTGTAAATTTCTGGGCTGAAGACCTGTTTTCTAAGGCGTCCTCGTGTGCCCACTGACCAGTATTCAAATTGTTCATAATGTGTATAGTTCTTTACGGATTCAGTAGCCCATGAAGCACCGTCTCCTTGTACGAGTGAGGCAACGAATGTATTCTCTGCCTCTCGTTCCACGGCCTGGGCAATACGTTGCGGAATGAACGTATAAGAACTACGGGATGCAATTGTCTTTAGTGTGGGATAAGGACCTGAAATTGTCTAGGTTTTAACAGGCTTTCTTCCTAAAATATCTCTGTTAAGGCTGCACTTCCCACATCTCATCACGCGATTGTTGTACAGTGGGGTATACAGGCTGATACGCTTCAAAGTGTGTCTGTGAACTTTGTGGACCTGCAACATACGAAGCCTGCATCTGCGTATCGATAATCGGTGCTTCTCGTGACGGTTGTGGTAGTGTTGCCACCGCATGTCGCACTTCCCTTACCTGTGACGTAACTTCGTCTCGCCCCTGTGGAAGGTCGTGATGTATCATGTGCTTTATGTGGTCTATTTCAGAGCGGAGTGTTTGTTTCACGGTGCCGAGTTCGGCCATCGCTTCGTTACCACTCTGAATTTATTTTATTGGTGGACACTTTGTCTCTCTGCTCAAGCCACTTGACGAATTCGGTATTTAATTTTTCACTCTGCTCATCTAGCCCTTTTCTTAACACTTCATCTTCTGTCTCTACGGACAGGCTGTCGACACTTTTTGTTAATTCACGCATCGTATCTTCCATCGTCTTCGGCGTTGATTGTATTGTTTCCACATCTTTTGATAGTTTGGAAACAGTTTCTGGTAAATTCTTATACCCCTCCTTTACGCTGCTGATTTCGGATGCTATTGTCTCTAAACTAGTGTTCAAGTTTTTACTAATTCCTCATTTACCTGAGTGATCTGAGATGTCAGCGCTACATCTATCTCAGCAATAGTAGTATTCACTTACCTAGAGATTTCAGAAAAGGTGTTGTTTATGCGTGAAGCAAGCGCTTCATAGCGTACGTTAATTGTCTTTACCAGTTCTTATCGCGAGCATTAATCATCTCAGTAATTTTATTGAATAACATAGAAAAGGGATCTACGGCGAGAGGAGGTATTTGCGCGGCACTTTCAATTGCTTGTGCCTTCGTATTAGCTTCTGCCTCCACATTTTGAGCATCGGACTCTGCCACCGTCGGATCGGTACTATTGTTACCGCCATCGGCGCTATTTTCAGAAACACTTTCATTTGCGGAATCCATGTTTTCAGGTTTACCTATCTTTGTCATAACACAAATTGAAAATATACTTTTAAATAAAATCTCTTGACAGCACACTTAATAATTAGCGTAAACTGACCAAAAACTAATTGTTGTATTACTAAAATGACAATATTTTTGCTTCAAACTAAAACAATCTACTATCACTCGTTTTCATTTCGCTTGCGCGTAGCGGAAAAGTAGCCATCCTAGTACAGCGCTTAGCAACAATGCCTACTGCAATTACAAACAACGCAAAATGCAGAAAATCCTAAACTGACCGTGAATTAAAGGAGCTATGCGTTGCAGACTACGAAAGCAGAGACAACAGGTAACACGTTGATAACCATACCTTTTATCCGTGTTGCTGCTTGGAGTCTGCTTTAATTCCGTTACATCAGTTAATTTCATTTATGTTTCGTGTAGCCATCATCAGTTTCTTCTTGTCTCCAACAATACAGTCGATTCATGAAAACAAGAACAAACATCCATCAATTAACATATTACAATTTTCTGTTCGAGCCCCACGTTCGGGTATTTTTTTTTAAATTTATGTATGTATTATATTTATCACTTCTGCTACTGGGAAAACCTCTGAAATGGTAAAACGGTGCATTGAAAATTTTTACACTTGGATAATAAAATTATATATTCCGCTAATCAGCATCAGATCGCCATCAGACCGACGAGAACGTTGACCGACGGCATTGTTTAGAAGCCAGTGACCGATCTCAAAACGACGCAGTTTGAGCCAGATACTGATTGAAAAGACGGGTAAAAGAGATCTCAGGGACTCTGAAATAAAAGTTTGATAAAGTAATAGCCGTTTGAACACTAATACCGTTCGGCTGTGACCACCAAACAATTCGACGGCAGCTCTCCTTCGCTGCAACCTGAAAAAGTTCCAAATGCAGCATAATAGTTTGATATGTGGAATTAATGAAAAAGGAAAGTACATTGTTAATTTAAACATGCCTATTGAATTAAATTAGCGTAACTATTTAATGGAAAGTTATACACACAATAACGACTCTTATATTTTGTTAAACAGCCGTCGAAAACAAACGAGAGAGCGCGGGAGCTCACAGCTCCTGCTTTTATGTAATCCCAAAACAAAATTGCCGCTTCTGCTTTCAACTTGCTTTACAGTTTCGATACATAAACATTTCTCTGGATCATTGTTTACCGGAACAGCAAAAAAATACCTTCTTTACATTAAATCGATACCTTTTCTTCTTACTTTACAGATTTATTTACAGAGGAAATTAATTCTTAATGTATTTTAGCTAGACAAGATATTTGTTATCCATAAAATTCTACAACTGTGGGCAGATTACGCTTCAATAACTTCTAATGCAGATATGCGACTGTACTATAGGTCAGTCCACGACTGTGTAGTCATAAACAGAATTTTTCTCACTAATTCTCAATAACTGAGGAGAGCCATCACTTTCGCGACCTTTCGCCGTGTCCCCCGCTACGAGACCCTCCGCTACTCTCTCGACCTCCGTGCCGGCCGAAACAAGAGACCTTCCCAATTAATCGTTTCAGCCAATCCCAGCTACGGAATTTCTGTGTCACCATTTTCCAGTGATGACGTGTGGAGACGATGGCGCGGAGCAGCAACTGTGGATGCCATGCGCTAATGTCAACTGTGAGCATTCGGAATCCACTATTCCTGATCCATGCCATCGTTTCTAAGGGTCGAAAGTGGTCACCATTTATGAATAAAAGTGTTTTTATGCAAACAAGATCGTTCTATACATTGTTTTCATTAAAAATTAACACTCTAGGGAGGAAGTAACGTTACAACTTTTGACTCTGGAGGAAGGCAATACTACCTCAGTCTAGTCAGGATGGCAGTTAAGGATTCATTCATTTTCTCTGTAACATTTAGCTTTTTACTGTAGAAATCGCTTTTGTTATTCGCGTAAGTTAATCGAGCATGTTTTATCCTCCACTCAGTACATTATACATTTTAAGATTTTTTAAAAATTAATTCGGCACTCCATCTAATTTTTATGAACTGCATGGGAACTCATCATTATTTAAATATGAATATATGTTCATTAATGCGTCAATAACATTTTCTGTGCAATTTATTTTCTCTCTTGGTATTTCGAATTCCAAACTGATAATTAGATAGTAACTTATTGCGCAATATCTCGCTGGAACTGGCGTTTAACACTCCCACCGTAAATAATCAGGCGAATTAGATTTATGTTTCCCCCTAAATTGGAAAAGGTACACTGTCTACCAATCGGAGCATAACGTTTTTGTAGTAATGTAAGTGGTCGATCACGATATTATTTCTTTGACTCACTTTTTATATGAAAGTTGATTTCTTAACCGGTATGACTACAACACATTGGGACAATCGATCTACATTTAAATAGGACACCGTGTAATCAGATGTTGAACAAATCTTGTTATGTTGCACTGAATAAAGTTAAGCATGTTGGTTGAGGGTCAGTAATTCTAAGTGTGTGGTCACAATGTAGAAAGAATAAAATTTGATTTATTGTCTCACTGAAAATCAGTACAACTGTACACAGATGCTCGCCTCGTACCGTTACTGAGCCATGGAAAACTCAGGATCAAGATAACTAACTATGCATCACTCTTTGACATGAAGTGTAGTTTCCACAAATAAATTGTACCAGAGTTGTTGAATAACTTTTTTCCCTTGAATCACAAATAAACTCGAAATACACTGACGTGCCCAACCCATGCAACTTACGTCGTACTGTAGACTAGCCAGCTGTAAACGCGTGTACACCAGCTGTCAGATTTGAATACTGTGCCTGCTGCCGTTCTCAGTGGCTCAGAACAAAGTAAATTTACAACAGGCTGGCGTGAACACCGTTGATGACGGTTTGCAGATCCTTTTTACATAAGAAATAATATTTAGTAGAACATTGCGACTTGGACTGAATGAGTAAGAATATGTGTGACTACCATTATGAACACTGCAGAAAAATTATAGGGAAAGATGTGGAACACACTCTACATGTGTACGCTGGTTCTGCTGCAACAATTCGCGGCGATACTGTCGACCTAAGATAAGTTTACAAGATTTCATATTAAAGAGGAAATAATGTACAGCTTTTACAACTGAGAGCCTGATAGTATGTAGCAGTCAGTTTCTAATCTACCCAGCTTGGCTGCACCTCACCTCTCTGCAGGATTCCGAGGTAGTGTGATGAAGATGACAGGCGATGTTGGTATCTGACCACTCTGCTTTGAAAATAATATCTGCAGATCCGTTATATATCTGTTACAGGTAACGATACGACTCTTACGCTGTCGCAGCTGTCTTCGGGAGTTTGATACCGTGGGAATGCAGTTGATAGCGTGCATAATCAGAAAAACGCAGTACTGACGTATTTACTGAATATATTTATCTATATAATGTCTCACTGTTTGAAAAGGGTACAACAGTTTAATATCATTGAATGGAACGACACAGCTCAAAACGTATTTATACCAAATCTTATTACTCATAATTTTCAAGTCTCATATGGTGTACCCACATTATCTTCCAGGCAACCCACCCATATGTATCCCTTGTACACGTGAAACTATCTTAGTTTATCGAGGAATGAAAGAACAGCGCACAGTGCACAGTTAACTCCACAATAATCATTGTCGTTCTGCAGCTCGCATTGGTACGATGCATATATTATTTTTAATATGTTATCCGTGGCCTCATATGCGGATGCCGACGCACTAGTCACGCCACGCTGCCATGGCTCTCCATTACTGGCTTTACCACCCAATTGTTTAGTTTTCGATAGTCGAAAGAGACTCGTTTATCACGAAGATATTTCTACATAAGTTTGAACTGAAACGTTTATATTCAGATAGATGTGTTTGTAATATCTGAATATGTTTGCACTTATTGTAAGAGTTGTGACCAGACAAAACTACTTTCCTCCAACAATAACTGTGGGTTCTTTGATTGGTCTGGGAGAAGGTTCATCAAACTACAACACATGAAATATTATTTCACTTTATTACATAAATAACTAAAAGATACACTTAACTTTGTCACACTCTTTTGCCACAGGATTGCTGTATAACTTACAACTGTCATTGACTAGCCATGCACTTATTATCAAACTTTTCCCTTGCAGATCACACGGCAACCTTTATGAGAGTACATTTCATTAGCAGCCTTAACAACTGTCACTGTCCAGTCATGATGATATTGACTGCTGTAGCTGATGTAACGAACTGGACGAAGTTCTTCCAACTTTGGCTCTATATTGAGCTCAGTGCGAGGGCGCTGCAAGGATGGGAGACAGGTGTCGTTCTCAAGAACGCCTCTCATAAGTCTTTGCAAATTGCTGCAGCTCTCGCTAACGTCTGTGATAAAAATACGCGTTGCCGACTTTGGTCTGACACCACGACCTCTAGACGATACCACAGTAAACATAAAGTGTAGAATGTAATTACAAAAGGAAAAAAAACAATTGCAAAGGCTCCCTAGCGTTCTAGCCTTCATGTCACTAAGCTAAGCACTACATCGTCGTAAGTGTTACTTTACAAATTTAAGAGGGTGGAGGAATCCCAACCAGATAGACAAATTGACACAGTCTACACAACGTAATTTTAAAAATTTGGTGACTCGGTTGCTACCAACAGAAGGAAAGTGGTGGTGGTTGACACTCAGATAGTAAAGTGATTTAATTGGGCTTTTAAAATAATATTCTCCTGTGTCTACGCGTATCTGTTTGCACGAGATGGTCGCGTGCTCTATTATTTGAGATTCTCAAACGCCTGTTGGAAGCAGTCTCTCCAACGGGAGGTCGGCAAGCGTAGGCAGGCTGGCAGGACAGGATGTGAATCCGCCATCCCAGCTGTCACATCTCCGCAGCCGACTCATTTGCATATTTACGGCTGACTTCATTAGCCTGCCGCACGCGTGATTCGGCTAGCACCTTCAACAGCCCGCCGCCACTGGAGAGTGAAATTATACATCAGCAACGTGTTGCGGGGAGATGCTTCCGTCACTGTTTGGGCGATAATGTCTGTAATAACTTCCAAACACGTAGTTTCTGGAATGTTCCACGTCGACTCTTTCTTTACTCTATTAAGTTTACAGCTCACCACTCAGTCAGAAGTCGTTAGACTGTATCAATCAATCGTTTTCTCTGTTTGTAGATATTTTTACACTAATTCCGCGCGAAACTCAAGATGTCCTTAATTAAAATTCCAGTTCAAAAACGCTGCAGAAACAAAACCATTCCTCAGAATGTCGTCATACTTGAACATAATATTATTGACGCAGTTTTTGAAACGTCATGGAAAAATTACGAAAATTTGACCAATCGATGACGCGGTTAAGTGCCAGTAAAACTACAACAACAAACGTGCGATACACGACTACTCCTCAATATGAGTTCGAGACGCCCGACATGACTGTCTTCACGAAGGCCTGCAAAGGTTCCAGAAGCGCAGCGGTATGAGAAAAGGCATTGGTCCGATATTTGCTAAGAGCCTGGAGAAAAGAATTATAAAATTCGAAAAAACAGATTTTTTTTAAAGTTCAATGTGGCAGAAAGAGGAAACAGTTGATTCGACGTCTGTCTAAGATGTTCCAACAGTATTGCATGAGGGTTTGACCGGAGGTGTTCGAACATGCAGTGCACGAGGAATTACACGTATGTTGGATACGCATGCGAGCACGGTGCATAGGATGCTACGAAACATCTTGAATTGCTATTCAAACAAAATCACTCATAAAGAGATTTTCACTCCGCAGCGGAGTGCGCGCTGATATGAAACTTCCTGGCAGATTAAAACTGTGTGCCGGACCGAGACTCGAACTCGGGACCTGCCAGGAAGTTCCATATCAGTGCACACTCCACTGCAGAGTGAAAATCTCATTCTGAAAATATCCCCCAGGCTGTGGCTAAGCCATGTCTCCGCAATATCCTTTCTTCCAGGAGTGCTAGTTCTGCAAGTTTCGCAGGAGAGCTTCTGTGAAGTTTGAAAGTAGGAGACGAGATACTGGCGGAAGTAAGGCTGTGAGGAGGGGGCGTGAGTCGTGCTTCGGTAGCTCAGTTGGTAGATCACTTGGCCGCGAAAGGTAAAGGTCCCGAGTTCGAGTCTCGGTCCGGCACACAGTTTTAATCTACCAGGAAGTTTCAAAATCACCCATGTTCAAGAGTTGCCTCATGCAAACCTGGCAACAAGACAAATTGCCATCCGGAATTTATTGCTCTCATCTAAACGGCAAATGAATGGCCATTTAAACGTTCTGTGTACACCCGAAGCCTATTTCCACCCCCAAGGTCATATCAATACGCGTAATTCCAGAATATTGGCAATGGAAATTCCTCTCGCACATCAACCGGTACTAGTTCATTCTGCAAAGGTGACTGTATGGTGAGGGTTGACGGAATCGTATTTCTTCGAGAAGATGAGTCCTGCGGTCCTGTTACCAGTACCCTCACTGGCAAACGCTACGAGAGTCTTCTGCGTACCTGTGGCATTCCAATCCTTCAACAGCTTGGATGTGTGTGTAACATTATTTTTATGCAAAATGGTGCTCATACGCATATTGCATGGCCACTGAAGCAGCTGCAGCAGAGACATTTTGGAAATGCTAGAATTATCAGCCGTCATTTACCTACAGCCTGGCTGTCCAGATCACCTGTTCTGATCTATAGTATACTTAACTTGGAAGCGTTTTGTTCGTCACACCTCAGGTACACACCTTGATCTACGTATTACCATACCTTAGTTTATACTTGCGTTGATTTGCTTTTTTTCACGCGATATGTTTCAGAAAGATGTAACCTCCCCACAATATTTTATAACAAATAATATAAATAAATATCCTCATTCAGTGTAACCTGCCCACAAAATTCTTTCTCATTCGTAGCCTCCCCACAAAAAATAATAAAATAAATAAATATTATGGATAGTGATTCTAATTTTTGTGTAACTTCCCCACAAAAAATTGTAATATGATTCTGATTCTAATTTTTGTATAACCTCCCCACAAAATTATAATAAATAATAATAATGAATATGAATATGATTCTAATTTTTGTGTAACCTCAATCGGAATGATCATGGATTGGAGAAATTAGTAAATTCTTTAAATTGAAATGAATGCTTCTTAGAAATTACTTTATATGACAAAGATTATTATTAGGACACTAGAGTAGACATTGTATTCAAGTTATTTCTTTTCGTTACTGTATTCTTAACTGACTAGAGGTGCTGACGTGAAGGGTCAGCAGACATACAGAAAATAAACACAAGCAGGTAACCACGAATAAGGAGAGTCTTGCTGGCTGAACTGTTGACAGCGCTGAACAGAGGGCCCGAAACAGCAGAGAGACGACATGTTACGTTTCCTTCCTTGCTGCGTAATTTAATGAGAGCCTTGCTTTCATGAGTCGTTCGGACTGAGATCAGAGATTTTCCAGCGGAAGAAGTCAAATATGCCATCGGAATCATATGCTACAATTCCGTAGATGAGTTGTACGTGGTACAGAGAAAAAGAATTACATAGAAAATTGTTAAACCATAAGTGTGAATGTTCGTATTTGTTTCACATCTGGCATATTTATGACAATGTTCTTTAAACCAGCTTAAATTGAGAACGTTACTACAACTAAATTGATACTGATATTTTCTTTCATTCTTCCTTATCCAAAGGATACTCACGAGAACCTAAACACAAACATAAACACCCACACCCACACACGCACCCCCCCCCCCTACACACACACACACACAAACAGTAATTTTCTAAGCAGATGCATTGCTCTGAACACTCTAAAGCAGGGCTTCCCAACATTTTCAGCTGGCGGGCCCCTTCTTTAGTCGAAAATCCATGGCGGACCCCTAGTCAGTCAAGAGCACAGTAACTTTAAATTTCAGAGCGAAACCAATGGGAACTCAAAGCTTCTTAATGCAAGTGCCATGTTCCCAACAACGACCCCCTCCCTCCACCCCCCCCCCCCCCCCCCGAAGTATCAATAGTCTTTGGTTTAGAGATGAATGAAAACAACTTGAAATTAGCGATCCAATTTGAATTCCCACTGTATCCAGACACTTGCTAGTGGATTTACTCGCTTTGTTCAACACACTATAGCCTGATTAAAATTACTTGGTACCTGACATTTCACACGTTGGAGCTGCCTTCCGCCAAGAGCAATCAACGTCAAGTCCTAACTGTTTGCTGTTGACAAGCTGCCACTTGTGATCTGCTCACTTCCACTGTTTGCCTGCTGCTGTGTAAGGAGCATGCATATTTCGTAACAGTCGTGTGTGTGTGCAGTTTTTCGTGAAAGCTGAAGAAGAATGTTCGAATGTATGTAAAGTCTATGAGACTTAACCGCTGAGGTCATCAGTCCCTAGTCTTACACACTATCACACTGTTAACCTAAGTTTAACTTCCGCTAAAGACAACACACACACACACACACACACACACACACACACACACATGCCCGAGAGAGGACTCGAACCTCCGGCGAGCGCGGCCGCGCAATCAACGACGGCATGGCGGCCCAGACTGCGCGGCCATTCCGCGCGGCTGTGGTGGAAAGAGGCAGCAGACCCATGATTCAGGATACAAACACATCACGAAAGAAAAGAGGCCAAGGAATTGCCTTTAAAGGACTATTGCGACGTCTGTTGTGCAATGTGTGGGAATACATTCACCCAGTTTACATGCGTTTCCAAAACCGGATTCCGTAAGCCGATATCCCAGTTCCGCTTTTGGTTGGTCAGGTAAACACTTCAAAATCGATTCTGGAAATCTGGTGTTATAAAGCCGTTTTACAGTTCCACAATCGATTTTCGTGCTCATTTAAACAGCTCGGAAAGTCTAGTTATTTTTACGTCTTTGCGTATCTACAACGGCAGCTGTCAGTCCATAGCCGGTAGCTAGTAGGCGGCGTTGCAACAGTGTACTGTCAGTTGGTAGCTGGCAACTGGCAGGCGGCGTAGCATTAGTTTAGCCACAGCTGACAACTTCAACTACTACTTGGACAGTATATCGTGGCAGTCAGCCTCGACTGTAAACAAATTAGGAAAACAAACAAACAGACTCTCTTATTTCTATATAAGAAGACAAAGCATTTCACAGAACGTAAGACTTTTTTTCTCAAAAGAAACAGTTCTGGCAGAGGAGGTTTACCTTTTAAAAGGTGGTACGTGGAAAGTCCTCATTTGTTCACAATCGCAGCCAGTTGCCACAATATAGTGTCAGAGTAAGAGCAAGTAATTGTAATTGAAGGAGAGGCAGGCCATATTTTTAACTGAGAGGAAGGAATATATTATAAAGAAATGAAATTAGCTTTCGAGATCGTTTAAATTTTCGTAACAAAAAAGTCAATGCCAACAGAATCCAATTAATAATTATTTTGTAAATGATAGAAGACAGAAACAAAATTCCTACAGAGTTACAGTTCAGGAAAGTTCACTGAGCATCTACGAAGAAATATCCTTTCTTCTTTACTATAGATGAGTCTGTAGGAATAATAATGGAATCCTAACGTGATGGTTGAGGATACTTCTGCTGGCACAATTCTGAAAAGCTGGGTTCATTTCTTGACAACTGGAGACGGATGTCTGGTTCCGCACCTAGACAGCTTCGGTACTTACAAGGGAACCTCCCCATCGCACCCCCCTCAGATTTAGTTATGAGTGGCACAGTGGATAGGCCTTCAAAAACTGAACACAGATCAATCGAGAAAAGAGGAAGAAGTTGTGTGGAACTATGAAAAAAATAAGCAAAATATACAAACTGGGTAGTCCATGCAAAACATAGGCAACATCCAGTAGTGTATGAGCTGAGGAGCACCGTGGTCTCGTGGATAGCTTGAGCAACTGTGGAACGAGAGGTCCTCGGTTCTAGTCTTCCCTTGAGTGATAAATTTAATTTTTTATTTTCAGACAATTGTCAAAGTTCAGGCACTCACACACAACTTCGCTCTCCAAAATTCCAGGACATATTGATATTTGCTTGGACATATGCAGGGTTTGACGGTCTACACACGGAAAAATTTGAAAACGTTAAAAACATATGTTTTGACAGAGCACAGGGAAAACAGCGCGACTGTGAAACTACTGCATTCATTTGTTGCAGTTTATGTGACAAACTCTTATGTTTTCATCACTTTTTTGGGAGTGATTATCACATCCAGAAGAAAACGTAAATCGGGCAAGGTAGAAGAATCTTTTTACCCATTCGCCAAGTGTACAAGTTAGGTGGGTCGACAACATATTCCTGTCATGTGACGCACGTGCCGTCACCAGTGTCGTATAGAATATATCAGACGTGTTTTCCTTTGCAGGAATCGGTTGATCTATGACCTTGCAATCAAATGTTTTCGGTTCCCATTGGAGAGGCACGTCCTTTCGTCTACTAACCGCACGGTTTTGCGGTGCGGTCGCAAAACACAGACACTAAACTTATTGCAGTGAACAGAGACGTCAATGAACGAACGGACAGATCATAAACTTGCGAAAATAAAGTAAATTTTTCACTCGAGGGAAGACTTGAACTGAGGACTTTTCGTTCCGCAGCTGTTCACGCTAACCACGGGACCACGGCGCTCCTGAGCTTACACTCTCCTTGATGTTGCATATGTTTTGCATGGGCTAATCCGTTTGTATATTTTGCTTATTTTTTTCATAGAGCCACACAACTTCTTCCTGTTTTCTCGATTGATCTCTGTTCAGTTTTTCGAGGCCTATCCACTGTGCCAACTTATAACTAAATCTGAGGGGGGTGCGATGGGGAGGTTCCCTTGTTAGTATTGTGGGCAAGTGTTGTGACAAACGGAAGAAGTACACGTTTTGCTTTTTCAACAAGGGGGTAGTATTTCTTGTTATCCAAAGGGGTCCAAAAGTGTGAGTAACCTTCAATGTCAAAACTTGATTTCAAGGTAGGGTCTGTGGCAATTTCTATCAACAACTCATATTCATTTGCTGATAGAATGTTCGGCATTTTGGATAAAGTGAATGGGTTGACCAACCATTCGTATTTCTGCAGCTTCTCATCTTCAGCTGTTGGGAAATAATGCCCCAACAATGACATCAAGCTTCGGATATGTTCCAGGATTTGATGAAACAAATTCTTTCCAAGCGCCAATGTTTTGTTTTTCAAAACCTCCTTGAGAAGAGGAAAACACTCGACCTCCCCCTCCTCGACACTCTCTGCCCAAAAATTGATTTTCCTCTTGTGTGCTCGAACTTTGTAGATAGCAGTGACCTTTGTTGCACTTTGCCCTTGGAATGAAATATTAATTTCTTTCATTTTGGAGAAAATATCTGACAAATAGGCAAGTATACACTGCCAGTTTTCGTCATTAATAAGGTCTGCTAATTTGGTGTTATGTTCCAAAAGGAAAGCTAAGACTTCCAATCATAATTCGTACAACCGAGAGAGAGCATTACCATGTGAGAGCCACCTCACTTCTGTGTGGGGGAGCAGGGAACGATGAAGGCTTCCCATATCTTCACACAGCATTGTGAAAAGTCTTGACTTCAACGGCCTTGATTTTATGTAGTTAATGATTTGAATGGATGCGTGTAAAACTTTCCTCAACGAAACAGGCATTTGTTTCGTAGCTAAAGCGTATCTGTGGAGAGCACAATGACTCCTGCTGCAATTCTTGGCGTTTTCTTTTATTTTCGTTATTGCTCCGACTGTAGGACCCGTCATAGCTTTTGCACCATCTGTGCACACATCTATGCAATTAGACCATGAAACGTCGTTAGTCCTCAAAACATCATCCAATAGACGGAATATTTCAGAACCTGTTGTGTGGGCAGGTAGTGGTCTGCATAATAAGAGGTCCTCCTCAAAACCTCCAGAATATTCATAACGGACAAAAGTCAATAAAATAGCTAATCCTGCAACATCAGTGGATTCATCTATCTGCAGAGAAAAGGGACTGTGTTGGATGCGAGAAACAAGAGTGTCTTTCACATCATTTGACATGTTAACAATGCGTCTCTTGACAGTATTGTTTGGTAATGGCACCGAAGATACAAGCTTTACTGCCTTTTCGTCTAGCATGGAAGAAACAATATCATTAACACTCGGCTTTATGAGACTTTCTGCAATGGTATGAGCTTTGTCTGTTTTTGCCACTCGATAACTAACCAAGAAAGAAGCTTTTAATGAATTTTTATTAATTGTTTTGCATGAGTTTTCATGCAATGCTGAGAAGCAGCTAGTTCAGCACTCTTCCTTTTGAAAAAATCGGTCTGTAGCCTGGAAATCCGGATGAGTACCTTCAAAATGACAGGGCAATTTAGCTGGAACTATTGAACTGTTCGGAGGGACTCGTGCACAAATTCCACACTGAGCTTTACCCTCCTTTGTCTCTATAAAGCCCATTTCTAAATAGCTTTCGTTGTACTTATGCTTCTTGGTTATTCCACTTCCACAGTATATTGCAACAAATGGAGTACTTGCAGCGTTTTCACATAATAAATCCGGCTGTGGAGCTTCTTGTGATTGTTCTTCCTTTGGTCGTCTTCTCTCCTCATTCATTTCAACTGGAAACTTCCCTTGTTGTGTAGGCAATGGAGAAACTGCACCCTTCTTATATGATCCTGACTTCAGCCACCGACCCATGTTAGAAGTGATAAACTGGTCAAAAATCGACTTATGAAATAGGTAGTGCACTGACAAGTCAAGTGTAACATTTAATGATGCCTGGGGCCGCATATATGCCAGCGACCTCTATGATTGGGCGACAAAGCTCGCTCCACGCATGCTTAAACCGCGGACCACACGTTGGGAAGCCCTGCTCTAAAGGACTCTTTAGTTTTGAAAGGACTCTAATCTGCGTACAGGGTATCTTCTTACAGTAATACATTTCTAAAATGAGAGTAGAGGCAAAATCGTAGAAAAAATAAATGTTTATGTGTAAGCCACATCAATCAAGTCTCCCTCAACAAATTTTGGTTCAGTTGACCATACTTTACCATCGTGGGTGCGGTTAAATGCCTGTTGTTCCATGTCTGACGATCTGAATATCAGTGAGATCCTGAACTCTGACTGCTTTAGCGTGAAAAATTTTTATTGACTTTTCGATAGTTGTTGTTTCATATTACAGCTGCGAATTCTTAATATTTCCTGCAAATGCTGTCACGTTAATATTATGACATAATGTTAAAAATGAAGTGAAATTCCTTACCGTTCAGCAGAGTATTCATCTAGCCGATCATTTTTGACGTTTGAGCGTTCCTCTTCTTCCACCGCTTTTTTTTAGAACTAACAACAACAGTCCAGAACTGCTGTTACCGGCGATCAAATAAATCAGTGAAAAGAAGGCTTGCTTAGTAGCCTGTAGGCTTCCGCCATAGCTTTGTGTCACAATTCAAGCCATTCCTGAAAAGTTAAAACAGTAATTCACGTATCTGAGTTTCAAGCGTAGATTTCTTCGTTAGAGAAATCCTTGTGTGATTCAAGGACAGATCCAAAACATCTTGCCACTTTATTCTCTCCATTCCTTCAACAATAACGAAATGAAAATGTCATTGATAAGGAACATGTGTGATTTTTTAAAATATGATAGTAGGCAATACCAACAAATATCTTAGAAAAAACATTATAGTTTAACTGAAAAGAAACCGGCGAATGCAGTTTCAGATACATCGAACATGGTCGTTTTATGATCGAGAAATTATTAAACGAAGAGTAATTTCGAAACCAAATATTTTTCCAACTCCTGATGAATAAAATACTTCTTGGAATACCCACAACAACAAAAAACGCAGAAGAATTTTCTACAAAAAATATGTTGTCAGATAACTCTGTTCAAGAAAGATTTTCTTTTCTCAGGAACAGGTTATTAGAACGATTATATGATGGCAGTCAGAAGTGCTAGTGCCGGGCTGAGAGGTGTGCAACGACATTTAGGTGAGGTCTTTATTAACAACTTAGATGTCTGAACCCACAGATCAGAATCAAGTAGGTTCAGTAACCCGTGGTCTATGGGTCATTCCCACTTCGTGCGTCAGTGTAGCAGGTTGTTTCCCCTAGTTCCCCCTCTTTCTGTAGCACCGTGTGTCTTCCTTGATCCCATTTAGTATCACGTGAGTCCTTGTGAAGATGGCTTTGGAGTTTGATGATGTTCAGATGTGTGTGAAATCTTATGGGACTTAAATGCTAAGGTCATCAGTCCTTAAGCTTACACACTACTTAACCTAAATTATCCTAAGGACAAACACACACACCCATGCTCGAGCGAGGACTCGAACCTCCGCCGGGACCAGCCACACAGTCCATGACTGCAGCGCCGCAGACCTCTCGGCTAATCCCGTGCGGCTGGAGTTTGTATCTAGTGCCTGGCGTCTGTGTTTTTTGTTAAATTTTTTGACGTGCTTCAGATTGACAGGATATTATTACGTCGCGGCACTCAGGTCCACTTTCCTCATAGTGATGGTTCCACTAGCATGGTTCTTTTGGCTAATGCAGAAGTGCTCGATACAAATGTTCAAATTTTTAATCTTCCACCCAATGCAGACCACAGTTCTCTAAGCGGAATTCCTCTCCCTTATGAGGATGCACGATATATTCGAAGTAAGCGCTGGTCTACTCAGCACCACTTACATGGGGGTGTTTGGTCGGTTGTTGTTGTTCTTGTTGTGGTCTTCAGTCCTGAGACTGGTTTGATGCAGCTCTCCATGCTACTCTATCCTGTGCAAGCTTTTTCATCTCCCAGTACCTACTGCAACCTACATCCTTCTGAATCTGCTTAGTGTATTCATCTCTTGGTCTCCCTCTACGATTTTTACCCTCCACGCTGCCCTCCAATACTAAATTGGTGATCCCTTGATGCCTCAGAACATGTCCTACCAACCGATCCCTTCTTCTGGTCAAGTTGTGCCACAAACTTCTCTTCTCCTCAATCCTATTCAATACTTCCTCATTAGTCATGTGATCTACCCATCTAATCTTCAGCATTCTTCTGTAGCACCACATTTCGAAAGCTTCTATTCTCTTCTTGTCCAAACTATTTATCGTCCATGTTTGACTTCCGTACATGGCTACACTCCATACGAACACTTTCAGAAATGACTTCCTGACACTTAAATCAATACTGGATGTTAACAAATTTCTCTTCTTCAGAAACGCTTTCCTTGCCATTGCCAGCCTACATTTTATATCCTCTCTACTTCGACCATCATCAGTTATTTTGCTCCCCAAATAGCAAAACTCCTTTACTACTTTAAGTGCCTCATTTCCTAATCTAATTTCCTCAGCATCACCCGACTTAGACTACATTCCATTATCCTTGTTTTGCTTTTGTTGATGTTTATCTTATATCCTCCTTTCAAGACACTGTCCATTCCATTCAACTGCTCTTCCAAGTCCTTTGCTGTCTCTGACAGAATTACAATGTCATCGGCGAACCTCAAAGTTTTTATTTCTTCTCCATGAATTTTAATACCTACTCCTAATTTTTCTTTTGTTTCCCTTACTGCTTGCTCAATATACAGATTGAACAACATCGTGGAGAGGCTACAACCCTGTCTTACTCCCTTCCCAACCACTGCTTCCCTTTCATGTCCCTCGACTCTTATAACTACCATCTGGTTTCTGTACAAATTGTAAATAGCCTTTCGCTCCCTGTTTTTTACCCCTGCCACCTTTAGAATTTGAAAGAGAGTATTCCAGTCAACATTGTCAAAAGCTTTCTCTAAGTCTACAAATGCTAGAAACGTAGGTTTGCCTTTCCTTAATCTTTCTTCTAAGATAAGTCGTAAGGTCAGTATTGCCTCACGTGTTCCAGTGTTTCTACGGAATCCAAACTGATCTTCCCCGAGGTTGGCTTCTACTAGTTTTTCCATTCGTCTGTAAAGAATTCGTGTTAGTATTTTGCAGCTGTGACTTATTAAGCTGATAGTTCGGTAATTTTCACATCTGTCAACACCTGCTTTCTTTGGGATTGGAATTATTATATTCTTCTTGAAGTCTGAGGGTATTTCACCTGTTCCATACATCTTGCTCACCAGATGGTAGAGTTTTGTCAGGACTGGCTCTCCCACGGCCGTCAGTAGTTCCAATGGAATATTGTCTACTCCGGGGGCCTTGTTTCGACTCAGGTCTTTCAGTGCTCTGTCAAATTCTGTTTGGTCGGGAGAAAGAGTAATTAAAAAAATATTCTCTCTCACTTGCAGGTATGTGTTTATTGGCTTTATCTTACTTTACTGGTCACGAAGGAATCTGTTGTATTTATAATCAGTGCGGCGACCTCCATACCACTTGTCCGCATCGTATGGTGATATTAAAACCCGCTTACGAACAGTGTAGAAAATTGACTTCACCGGATGTTCTCCCACAGGATTCTGCAGTCGAGCCAAGCGCGCTTGGTGCGTTTCAAAGTGTACTTTTGAGGGATAATGCTCGTTACTTTTCTCCGCTGCCCAAGAGTAGGCACACTAACGCCGTAATTCCGGCGATGCCGACTCCGGTTATTCAAAACAATCGTCACAGATAGCAGGACGATAATGCCGTTGAGGAGCCTTTCCCTTAGGCTCGCCCTTCGGATAGCTCTTCTCTGGCCTGAGTTCGTGGACGAGAACACCATGGGTGCTTCTGCACCAGATCGGGTGGTTACTGGTAAGTTATCTGGCGTTTCTCCCGTCATCCAGGCCGCCTCGTCAGCGCCGCCTGCTAAGGAATCTGTTTGAGGACACCAGTTACCTCCCACAGCTCTATCGTATACCTCTTTCGTTGTCTCAGCTTCCCAAAGTACTTCTGCACCTCCTGTCGCGGCCGCCATGTCACAACTTCTTGATGAGCATAACGATTGTTTCCAAGTGCAGCAGGACCCCATCGTTACTAAACAAACCTTCACACGTGAGCCCCTGACCGCCAACGAGCGGGGTGCGTGTATTTCTCCCTCTCAATCTGATGCGAATTTTCATCATAACCGTACCATACATTCGCATGAGATATGGGCAATTCCGAGGAGCCGCAGTAAACAAGGTATCCACTCTGAGATAGTCGCTTCACGCAAGAAGAAAAGACAGTATTGATTCTGGTTTGGATAATTGTACATAGATCCGTTAGAGGATGATTTTGTAATTTTGTAGTTTTTGTTCAAGTTAAAATCTCAGCGCAAGCATATGCCTTTCTCACTTTGAATATTAACAGGGTTGGTTTGGAACTCCAACTCGCCGCTTTCTGAATCTATTGTAGACGTTATTTTTTACAGGAAGTATTATTTGATCTGTTTTCAATTCCTGGAATCTCGACCTTTCCGAACTTTCTACAGACACTGCCTTGTTTTATGGGGAAGGAATTCCAATACGAGATTTCAGAGTTGTCGATGATGGTACGGGTATAGGATGTAACTTTAGTGATCTCTCTTTATATCTCATCTATGCCCCTTCTGGCACTGGTCATTCTGTGGAACGTGTGCATTTCTATCAACGGAAAATTATTTACCTGCTTCTTATATACCTAACAAAGATTCTATTGGGTGTGACGCACGGGTTTTTCTGTGTCCTATACTTGGCGATACACTTAATTTACTACCACCTCTAGCAGTCGACTTTATCGCTTTCACCTTTCTGATTCCTTCTACGAGCAGCTTGTAGACGTTGACATGATAGCTGTCTGTTTTATTGATCACTGTGCTCTAGCTGTCACATTTAATTATGGGCAACAGCCGGTAAAACTGTATCGTCTTTCCTGGATGATCAATATAGTCTGTCTACAAGACCATTCCTTTGGTGTTCCATTAAGAAGTATGCGCCAGTTGCTGTCACGTTACAGAACGGTATTCTGAGGGCGTGAGGTGCAGTGTCTTACATCCAGCCTCTTGAGATCGCACAACAGCAATAAGTAGGCGTGCAGTATGAGTCACGCGCAGGACAGATGGCGTCAGGTGCCCGAGTGTATGGAGTTTCTATGCGATCTGGTAGAGGTCACTAGTTGACCGACCCTGATTGACATTCAGTTAAAATACTGCCATCTTCATTTGTAGTTTTGTTTGTTTAATTTTCTAATTGTTTGTTAATTACTACTATATTTGTGCTTTGTTATGAGAGTGAACGAAGGTGTGAATGTGAAATAATGTTTTATGTGACGTTTTTGTACTATACACTGAAATAGCTGGACTCGTGAGTAATGTTCGAGAATGAAGTATGTGTTGATCATTCGTACCGTGGAACTTGTTATAAACTATTTCGTCAGTTTATGGTACTGGGAAAATGAGATTATCGTTTCGGTAAAGTAGTTTTGTTAAAAGGGAGTTAATTTTATATTTGTGGGTATTCTATATTTATTTATGTTACTTTACTGTTCTGCGAAATTGTGACTGATACTCATATATATGCGCGAGACTGAGAGGTTTTGATGCTGCTTATCAGTTGGCTGTGATGTTTCTCGCCAATTAGAAATTAGCATAGTACTCGTGTTTTGAGAATTAGAAACTTCTTTCGCGTAGAGAGATGTGTGGAATCGGAGCTTTTTTCTCGTAGTGATCAGACCTAAGTGCCACAATAAAAATTACTAACATTGTGATATTTGGTTACCAAAATATTTGAGAAGTGCCTTATAGTGTGGAAGAGAGTTCAGTTTAATGCAGGTGTGAAATTAAGAACTTTTGATGACATTTTAAATAACTAAATTCCGCGTGGTGTGTTGCTTACTCGGAACATGATCATTTTGTTATGTGAGACTGATTATAGCAACATTTGAGTGAGCTATTCCATAGAAAACAATGCGTTCGTAAGCTTTCTGTGGAGCATAACTAATAATTACCATAAACTGGCTATGGTTAAGACTGATGTGTGCGTGTGAATTTTTCAGACTTTGTACAGCTTAGAGTAAGGTTTGGTAAAAATTGGTGTACGCAAGCTTACCGTAAGACAATGAAATTTTACACAAATAAATACTATCATTTAACTATCAGTAATCATCGACCGACAAGGCAACTGTTACTGCGGCTTTGATTGCGAGGTGTACAGTTGCTTTTTTTTTTTTTTTTTTTTTTTTTTAACAGCTTTTTCCGTCTGAGAAGTGCATTTCAGTAACATCAAGGAAGCGTGCGTGTGAGAAGAGATTCACCACAAGGTGTGTGGAATTTTATTCGCTGCCATCCGGTGGACCCAAGAATTTTATTACTCCGTATTACGTCAACTTTACTCTAGCGTTAGACAAGTTCTTCTACGGATTATGGATGTATGGCGAATGAAAGACAAATTTCTACAGTTAAAAAAGTTTCAGATGAAGGGACTCACAACTAGATCCCCACCACCTTCCATTTCACAAGATGAACTGACTTCACAATACCATCTTATCCGTATGCGGGCGTGCAGGAAACGCGTTTCCATTACTTCCCTCCCTAATGCCGATGATCGAATGTGAAGATCCCACAGTGACATTTTTAATTTCATTTTTAACTGAGTTAGTCAACTGTATGATTCCCATGCTCCGGCTGAAAATACTTTTCTTTGCTGGATTGCGTTGTCACCCCTGAATTACATGACATTTTTATGACCCGTGGTCTAGGGGTAGCGTCTTTGATTCATAATCAAAACTTCTCTGGTCCCGGGTTCGATCCCCGCCACTGCCTAAATTTTGATAAATAATCAGCATTGGCGGCCGAAGACTTCCGGCATAAGAAGTCAGCCTCATTCTGCCAACGGCCTTGTCAAAGAGGGCGGATGAGCGGATTCAGGGCACTCTCTTGTCCTAGGGGTGGGAAATTGCCCCTAAAGGCGGAAGAATCAGCAATGATCAACGACATGAGGATGCAGAAGGCTATGGAAACCACTGCATTAAAAACACGTAACGTGTATCCACAGGACATGTGGCCTGTAATTGAAGAAGCGTCATGATGATCTCTCCATTGGCAAAAGATTTCGGAATAGTCCTCCATTCGGATCTCCAGGAGGGGACTGCCAAGGGTGAGGTTACCATGAGAAAAAGCTTGAATTATCAACGAAAGGATAACGTTCTACGAGTCGGGGCGTGGAAAGTCAGAAGCTTGAACGTGGTAGGGAAACTCCAAAATCTGAAAAGGGAAATGCAAAGGCTCAATCTAGATATAGTAGGGGTCAGTGAAGTGAAGTGGAAGGAAGACAAGGATTTCTGGTCAGATGAGTATCGGGGAACATCAACAGCAGCAGAAAATGGTATAACAGGTGTAGGATTCGTTATGAATAGGAAGACAGGGCAGAGGGTATGTTACTGTGAACAGCTCAGTGACCGGGTTGTTCTAATCAGAATCGACAGCAGACCAACACCGACAACGATAGTTCAGGTATACATCCCGACGTCGCAAGCTGAAGATGAACAGATACAGAAAGTGTATGAGGATATTGAAAGGGTAATGTAGTATGTAAAGGGGGACAAAAATCTAATAGTCATGGGCGACTGGAATGCAGTTGTAGGGGAAGGAGTAGAAGAAAAGGTTACAGGAGAATATGGGCTTGGGACAAGGAATGAAAGAGGAGAAAGACTAATTGAGTTCTGCAACAAGTTTCAGCTAGTAATAGCGAATACCCTGTTCAAGAATCACAAGAGGAGGAGGTATACTTGGAAAAGGCCGGGAGATACGGGAAGATTTCAATTAGATTACATCATGGTCAGAGAGAGATTCCGAAATCAGATACTGGATTGTAAGGCGTACCCAGGAGCAGATACAGACTCAGATCACAATATAGTAGTGATGAAGAGCAGGCAGAAGTTCAAGACATTAGTCAGGAAGAATCAATACGGAAAGAAGTGGGATACGGAAGTACTAAGGAATGACGAGATACGTTTGAAGTTCTCTAACGCTATAGATACAGCAATAAGGAATAGCGCAGTAGGCAGTACAGTTGAAGAGGAATGGACATCTCTAAAAAGGGCCATCACAGAAGTTGGGAGGGAAAACATAGGTACAAAGAAGGTAGCTGCGAAGAAACCATGGGTAACAGAAGAAATACTTCAGTTGATTGATGAAAGGAGGAACTACAAACATGTTCCGGAAAAATCAGGAATACAGAAATACAAGTCGCTGAGAAATGAAGTAAATAGGAAGTGCAGGGAAGCTAAGACGAAATGGCTGCAAGAAAAATGTGAAGACATCAAAAAAGATATGATTGTCGGAAGGTCAGACGCAGCATACAGGAAAGTCGAAACAACCTTTGGTGACACTAAAAGCAACGGTGGTAACATTAAGAGTGCAACGGGAATTCCACTGTTAAATGCAGAACAGAGAACAGATAGGTGGAAATAATACATTGAAAGCCTCTATGAGGGTGAAGATTTTTCTGATGTGATAGAAGAAGAAACAGAAGTCGATTTAGAAGAGACAGGGGATCCAGTATTAGAATCGGAATTTAAAAGAGCTTTGGAAGACTTACGGTCAAATAAGGCAGAAGGGATAGATAACATTCCATCAGAATTTCTAAAATCACTGGGGGAAATGGCAACAAAACGACTATTCACGATGAAGTGTAGAATATATGAGTCTGGCGACATACCATCTGACTTTCGGAAAAGCATCATCCACACAATTCCGAAGACGGCAAGAGCTGACAAGTGCGAGAATTATCGCACAATCAGCTTAACAGCTCATGCATCGAAGCTGCTTACAAGAATAATATACAGAAGAATGGAAGAGAAAATTGAGAATGCGCTAGGTGAGGATCAGTTTGGCTTTAGGAAAAGTAAAGGGACGAGAGAGGCAATTCTGACGTTACGTCTAATAATGGAAGCAAGGCTAAAGAAAAATCGAGACACTTTCATAGGATTTGTCGACCTGAAAAAAGCGTTCGACAATATAAAATGGTGCAAGCTGTTCGAGATTCTGAAAAAAGTAGGGGTATGCTATAGGGAGAGACGGGTCATATACAATATGTACAACAACCAAGAAGGAATTATAAGAGTGGACGATCAAGAACGAAGTGCTCGTATTAAGAAGGGTGTAAGACAAGGCTGTAGCCTTTCGCCCCTACTCTTCAATCTGTACATTGAGGAAGCAATGATGGAAATAAAAGAAAGGTTCAGGAGTGGAATTAAAATACAAGGTGAAAGGATATCAATGATACGATTCGCTGATGACATTGCTATCCTGAGTGAAAGTGAAGAAGAATTAAATGATTTGCTGAACGGAATGAACAGTCTAATGAGTACACAGTATGGTTTGAGAGTAAATCGGAGAAAGACGAAGGTAATGAGAAGTAGTAGAAATGAGAACAGCAAGAAACTTAACATCATGATTGATGGTCACGAAGTCAATGAAGTTAAGGAATTCTGCTACCTAGGCAGTAAAATAACCAATGACGGACGGAGCAAGGGGAACATCAAAAGCAGACTCGCTGTGGCAAAAAAGGCATTTATGGCCAAGAGAAGTCTACTAATATCAAATACCGGCCTTAATTTGAGGAAGAAATTTCTGAGGATGTAAGTCTTGAGTACAGCATTGTATGGTAGTGAAACATGGACTGTGGGAAAACCGGAACAGAAGAGAATCGAAGCATTTGAGATGTGGTGCTATAGACGAATGTTGAAAATTAGGTGGACTGATAAGGTAACGAATGAGGAGGTTCTACGCAGAATCGGAGAGGAAAGGAATATGTGGAAAACACTGATAAGGAGAAGGGACAGGATGATAGGACATCTGCTAAGACATGAGGGAATGACTTCCATGGTACTAGAGGGAGCTGTAGAGGGCAAAAACTGTAGAGGAAGACAGATATTGGAATACGTCAAGCAAATAGTTGAGGACGTAGGTTGCAAGTGCTACTCTGAGATGAAGAGGTTAGCACAGGAAAGGAATTCGTGGCGGGCCGCATCAAACCAGTCAGTAGACTTACGACAAAAAAAAAATATGACGTTGTTACCAGGTCTCACTCACGCTAGTCACCTGGATTAGATGGTATTCCTAAAGAATTTATACGCATTTTTGGCCTCTTTTGACTTGATCTTAAGTTACTTCGGCCAATAACTCATCTAAACTTTCAGCTACAAAATTTGCCGCTCTCGTTATAAACACCCGTCTCTCTAAGTTGCTCACTAAAATGTTTGCCACTTACGAAGGATGTATGCCTGGACGAACGACTGACTTCTGTTATCGAATTCGATATGTCGTTTCCGTGCCTGTGGCTACTAATATCTCAGTGGCCTTGGGTTTTTGCTTAACTCACTACTTATGTCAGGTCCTAGTCAACCTTACAAATGGTTCAAGTGGCTCTAAGCACTATGGGACTTAACATCTGAGGTCATCAGTCCCCTAGACTTAGAACTACTTAAACCTAACTAACAAAAAGACATCACACACATCTATGTCCGAGGCAGGATTCGAACCTGCGACCGTAGCAGGCGCGCATTTCCGGACTGAAGCCCCTAGAACCTCTCGGTCATAGCGGCCCGCAGTCAATCTTTCAACTGGTATCCATGCCTTAACGGTTGTGAACGATTATCATATCCCCAGGATTTCGATCTGACGGGGCCTACCCCAGGGAAGCACCTTATCCACGCCACTCTGTTTTCTTTTCTTTTTTTCTTAGAATCCTTGCTTCGGCTGCTACGTGCCTGGACTATACTAGAATAATTCTCGGTCCGCGCTTACGCCGAAGAGAATTTCCGACTACATTTGCAGGCGCTGGATACCTTGATTCCTTTCGTTACCTCTCTGGTTCTCACATTAATAATCGCAAATTCACGTTCCTGCCATTTTGCGGTGCTTTAACCAAGTGGCAGTTCCTTGGGCGGCAGTGGGAGATCGTCACAACACTTTAAGGGATCAGAGTAGGTTAAAATTGAGATACGTATTTGGCGAAAGGTTACGATTC
The DNA here is from genome assembly GCF_021461385.2 of Schistocerca piceifrons. Taxonomy (NCBI): domain Eukaryota; kingdom Metazoa; phylum Arthropoda; class Insecta; order Orthoptera; family Acrididae; genus Schistocerca; species Schistocerca piceifrons. Next base: position 724,737,243 of record NC_060139.1, read on the forward strand.
GCGTTCAGGGAGTGATTCTCGGACACAGACGCCATTCACTTAGCTTTCTTCATCAAGAGCGCATCGTAGACACCTGTATTTTCAGTAAAGTGTAGTAAAGTGCACAGATATTCCCGCTTACCGCGATGATGGATCGCAGACTCAGACAACTCTCTGGTCGATCTGACGAGTTCAGTATAAAGTAGTGGCCAGGCGCCGCAGGCTCGGAGGATTATGTCTTCCCCATACTAAAATGAAGGCGTCCATCATGTTTGTAAGACACAATGTCGTAATATATCGTTTATTTTCCTGCCTCCAGCTGGTCCGTCTGACTCCTCCCGTTGATATCTGACGGATTAACCCTAAACTGCGATATATCCACGAATATTTCATAACTGCCAATTTCTTGTGCTGATATCCTATCATGCACCTCATTACCGGAATCCTGTTATACTTTTATGATCATCCGCCTTGCCTCTCCCCTGTTGAAACAGCTTCCCCGTTAACATGCAAGGAGACCGTTTGACTTCAGTCTTCAGTGTTCTTATATTACCGATGGAGACTCTTCATCGTGGTGTAGGATCATTCATGGTTTGATACCAAATCGTGACCGCCTGTTTTGCATAAATCTTCACCCAACTGATCAGTGTGGCGAATGTCATCACACTTATAACATACTTCACAGGATGGTCTCTTGTAGACGGGACATTGGCTCTGGATTCGCCGTCAGGCGGCTTTTCTTTCCTGAGGGTTTGAGGTCGCTTTTTTGGATGAATTTCTTATTCGTCTGGAAGTACCTTATTTCCTTAGATGAAAACGAATACGATGGTCTGGGCCCTGGATCACTATGTTCACTATGTTGTTGAGGGAAAGAAGATCCAAATAACCGTGTCTTTCACCAGTATCTGGAGACCGCGCATTGGAAATGGCTGCGGTTCCCACATTATTGAGCGCTATTTGCAAATATGCTTTTCCTTGTTATTGGTCGACAGAATGCTGCTTAAGTTCCCGTGTAGTCTTCGATTCCTCTCTATTTCTGGTACCCGTTCAAGTGAAACCTTGTTTTATTCACTATATTTCCTTGTACACAAATAAAAAGATTAAAAAGAATAAGAACATAGAAGAAATTTAAAAAATAGACAATACGTTGTGGGTTAGTTACCTGGTTTCTCAGAATCTTCTTCTCTAGTTTTGATAGTAACAATTATTAGTTTTCTCAATTTGCATCTCACGTTACATGATGATTTTTATTACGGTCGTCTGAATATTCATGGAAGAACCAAGTCAATCTGATAATGCTCTCGCCGGCCGGAGTGGCCGAGCAGTTCTAGGCGCTACAGTCTGGAACCGCGCGACCGCTGTGGTCGCAGGTTCGAATCTTGCCTCGGGCATGGATGTGTGTGATGTCCTTAGGTTAGTTGGGTTTAACTAGTTCTAAGTTCTAGGGGACTAATGACCGCAGCAGTTGAGTCCCATAGTGCTCAGAGCCATTTGAACCATTTGATGATGTTCTCAATCCGGGCTCGGCGTCCGCCACTGCTTACATTTTGAATAAAAATCACTAATGGTGGCCGGTGACTAATGGCGTCAGAATTCACTCTCGTTCTGCCAACGGCCCTGTCAAAGAGGGGGGAGGAGCAGACAGAGCTTCAGGGACTGTCTTGCCTTTGGGGTGGGTTACTGCCACTAAAAGGTGGATAATCGGCAATGATCAACGGCATGAGAATGCGGAAGGCTATGGAAACAACTCTATTAAAGACACATAATGTATATTCACAGGCGATTTGGCCTGTAAGTGAAAAAGTGTCATAATGATGCCTCCACTGTCAAGAAAATCCGGACTAGTCATCTATTCTGATCTCCGGAAGGAGCTACCGAGTGGGAGCTTACCACGGGAAAGAGACTGAATAACGATCGGAAAGGTAATTCTCTACGAATGGGTCCGCAGCTCGTGGTCGTGCGGTAGCGTTCTCACTTCCCGCGCCCGGGTTCGGTTCCCGGCGGGGTCAGGGATTTTCTGCCTCGTGATGACTGGGTGTTGTGTGATGTCCTTAGATTAGTTAGGTTTAAGTATTTCTAAGTTCTAGGGGACTGATGATCATAGATGTTAAGTCCCATAGTGCTCAGAGCCATTTTTTTCTACGAATGGGGACGTGGAATAAGCTACAAAATCTGAAAGGTCTAGTGCTAATGCTGAATCTAGATGAAGTGGAAGTCACTGAAGTGTAATGGAAAATAGACAAGGATTTCTGGTCAGACGAATATCGTCAGCAGCAGAAAATGGTGTAACGGGTATAGGATTCGTTATAAATAAGATGGGGGTCAGATACTAAGTTACTGTGAACAGTTCAGCAACAGGGTTGTTCTCAACAGAACAGATTGTAAACAACCACCACCGACGACAACAGTTCAGGTATACATGCCGATGTTTCTAGCAGAAGTTGAAGAGATGTAGAACGTATTTGAGGACACTAAACGGGTAATTCAGTATATAAAGGAAGATGATACTCTCATAGGAATGGGAGACAGGAATGCTGTTGTATGACAAGGAGTAGAAGAAAGGCATACGGCAGAATATTGGCTTGGCCGTGGGAATGAGAGCGGAGAAAGACTAATTAAGCTCTATAACAGATTTTAGATGATATTAGGGAATACTCTAATGCAGACTCACAAGAGTAACCTCATGTATACTTGGAAAAGACGTGAAGGTACCAGAAGGCTCCCGTTTAATTACACATTGGCCAGACAGAGATTCCGAAATCAGTTACTGGATTGCAAGGCGTACTCACGAGCAGATATAGACTCAGATCATAATTTGGTAATGGTGAACATTAGACTAAAGTTTAGGAGAATCGCCGGCCGGAGTAGCCGAGCGGTTCTAGGCGCTCCAGTCTGGAACCGCGTGACCGCTACGGTCGCAGGTTCGATTCCTGCCTCGGGCACGGATGTGTGTGATGTCCTTAGATTAGGTTTAAGTAGTTCATGTCCTTAGATTAGTTAGGTTTAAGTAGTTCTAAGTTCTAGGGGACTGATGCCCTCAGAAGTTAAGTCCCATAGTGCTGAGAGACATCTTTTTTAGGAGAAACGTAGGAAAGAACCAGTGGGGAAGGGATGGGGATACTGAAGCTGAGCAACGATCTGACGCGTATGAAATTCGCCACCGACGTGGATACTGAGGTAAAGAATGCCACAATACGCCGTTCAGTAGAAGTGAAGTGGACTTCTCTAAAAAGGACCATCATAGGTGTTGGACAGTCAAACATAGGTCCACGGAAGGTAGCTCCAAAGGTGTTTTGGGTAACAAAGAGAAGATTTAATTTGTTCGACGAAAGAAGGAAGTTCAAAAACGGTCAGAGAAAGATAGATTTTTTTTGTTGAGTCATCAGTTTTCTGACTGGTTTCATCCGACTCACCACTAACGCCTCTCCTGGGCCAACCTCTTCATCTCAGAGCAGCATTTGCAACCTGAGTCCTCAATTATTTGCTGGATGTATCTGAGTTTCTGCCTTCCTCTACAATTTTTACCCTCTACAGCTCCCTCCAATACCATGAAAGCTGATCCACGATGTCTTAACACATGTTCCATCGTTCTGTCCCTTCTTCTTGTCAGAGTTTTTTATATATCACTTTCCTCTCCGATTCTGCGGAGAACCTCCTCATTCCTTATCAGTCCACCTAGTTTAGGATCCCCGTCTGTAGCACCACATCTCAGATACTTCGATTCCCTTCGTTTCGTTCTTCCCACAGTCCATGTGTCACTGCCACACATTGCCGTGCTCGAAAACTACCGTCCCAGAAATTTATTCCTCAAACGGAGAACTATGTTTGATACTGGTGTACCGATGCCTCTTCTTTAGTCTTCTTCTTGTTTCTTGTTTTCCCAGCTTCTTGAGATCTCTTGTGAAGAGACACGATACAACACGTTCAGTAGTGGCGTGGGACAATCAGTGAAGTTACACAACAGTTAGTAATTTAACATTTGAAACCGCCGGTTTATTGGCATTTCTGGAAATAAAATCACTCTCATGCGGTCAGCAAATTTCGTGTAACACTTTGTATGTGTAATGGGACTTATTACGCCGCATATAGTTCTAATGAATTAATTAATCTGTGTTACAGTGTTGCTAAGCAACGTGATCAACAGGGTGATATGTGTCTCACTTAAAACAGAACCTCTATATTTTGAGTAAAATTTCGGTTCACTTTTGTCAAAATCAGCACTTGTCTCAAAATTAATTTCCAACTCCGTGCATTAAGTCGAAGCCCATTTGCAACTACTGTACGCTATTCACTGGACAGCCCGATCACGAACTAGCGTGTAGCGTATTTCAAATCGAGCGCGCAGGTTTCAGTTTTCCCTAATAGGCAAAACGACTGTTTTGTAACCAATTGATGTGTCTATCTCATTTAAAGCCTAAATGAAACTGGATCTGTCTCCATTCGGGTGCAAATCAAAAAAATTTCACCGCGCAGGTCAGCGAACTATACACGCGCACTTTTAGCACTCTAAGCGACAACTCGTCTCAGACTAAAAGCCGCACATAAGTTCACACTTTTTCATGCACACAAAATGCAAAACACCTTCATATTGAACAGATGAATTATGGTCTGCAATGACTAATTAATATATCCCATTCTGAATAAACTTCAAAACTTGTATTTCATAATCAACAAAATTCTGTCGCCTGAAAGAAACTGTTAGTTTGCTGAAACGGATTCAGATTACAGTCAGCACGTTTCTAGACGATGACGTCACGAATAGATACTTGCTTTGAATGAACGAAATGCCTGTACTGAAAAATACTGACCATTGGGTAATTTACTAACTTTCATAACAAATTTGGTGCCCCTTGCATCGCTACACTGGTAAACTTCTCGTGACCAGTAATAATATTTTTGCCAATTTAATCTGCTTTTTACGTCCATTTTACTACCTAGATTGCAGAATTCATTAACTTTATCTACTTCTCATCATAAAGTTTGGTGTTAAGTTCCTCACTGTTTTCACTTCTATTATTTATTACTTTCGTCATTCTTCCATTTACTTTCATTCCATATTCTGTACTCATTAGAATGTTCACTTCATTCAACACTTCCTGTAATTCTTCTTCTCTTTCTCTGAGGATAGCAATGTCTTCAGAGAATCTTACCATTTATATCCTTTCACTTTCAACCTTAATCACACTCTTGAAGTTTTTTTTATTTATTTAACTATTTTTTTTAACATCGTTACTTCTTCGACGTATAGATTGAACAGCAGGGCCGAAAGACTACAACCCAGACTTACATCCTCTTTCATCGGATCATTTCTTTTTTTATCTTCTTCTCACATTGTTACCCTAACTTTCTTAGGATTTTGAACATCTTGCAACATTTTACCTTGTCGAACGATTTTTCCAATTCGACAAATCCTATGGTTGTACTTGATCTTTCTTCAGTGTTGTTTCCGTTATCAACCGCAATTTGATTGTCATATATTCTGAGTGATAGCAGGTGCTGATATTCTTCTGAGTCGCATGGTAACGGTTGAACGTTGTGTTTCTTTTTATTAATAAGTAAGCTGTGGTATCCTTTAAAAATAATAATTATTTTTTGATTTTGCCAGCGCCAACGCAGAATATAGGTTAACAGCATTCAGTGACTACTATTACTTTGCTTTCTATTGTAATTTTAAATGTTTTAAAGTTTTGGCTAAGTATGTTGAGCATCCTCCATGACTTTAAAGGGCTGATTTGCTTTGTGTTCAAATTCACGTTTTTAATGGTGTGAATGTTGTTTCTAATCCTGTTGCATCCTGTCTGACACAATAGATTTTTTATCTGTTATACTGTCCATTTGTTATTACCATTTAATGATGCTAGTCGACTCGTTATGTCAAAGCAAATGAACCAAATTAATACTTCATTTATTGTTTTGAAATAAGATAAATTAAAACAACTAGTAAATGTATTTTATTGTTTTTAATGTTTACTAATCGCACTGTTATTTCAGGTAAATATTGATAATCGATTCAGCCAGCAGGAGGCTGTACTTGTCATTAGATTCAGCGATATTTATTTTTTGTTATTGTATGGAGTAATGCTTTTTTATGATGAAATGTGGAAATATGTTTGCATAAAATTTTGTATTTGGTATGGAGTACAACAATAAGTTAATAAAATCTATGTCCTACTTTACGGTTAACATTTTTCCTGGTACCTTACCACTTCGTATCCCCTCCCTCCTCCTATTCTGTGTCATTATTCTGTCAATTTTTTCGAAGCATATTTTAACTGCCAGACCCCAACTACAGAAGATTCTTTCATTCTATTAAAACGCAGCAGCTCTTTTACTTTTACTTTTGTTTTTATTGTACCTTTCCTTGTTACAGTATCCGTTGTTAGCTGTTAAATATTTTTATGATGTACGAATTGCTTCTCCCGTTACGTTTGCTCATATGTTCCATTTTACTGTAAATGCTACAGACATTTTACGGTCCAAATAGCACAACATACAAACGTGGAACACATAAATCTCCTATGGTTTTTTAAACCTTCACCGAGGTTTAGCAAAGGGTGGCGATATGATACTGTTAGGCGGGGGTGCATAATCTGAAATTGCTGTCATGTGTTTCTGGAGCCTTCTGAATCTCCATTCATTCGCTGATCATTTCTTGGTTTGAAGTAACAGGGATTTTTACTATCGCTGCGTCTACGATACTGTCTGCAGATTATGCTACCATACATACTAAGCAGTGTAGGAAGACAACTGTTTCATAACTCTCAGGCAAGTAACTAACGCTTAAGATGCAGAAGAAGAAGAAGGAGATGATGATGATGAAGAAGCAGAAGAAAATAAACAATATTTTTTCGTTATCTGTGAGGCTGCGGAACTGATGAGGTAGTCAACAGAAACAGCGAAATAAGAGAATTATAGAATGTGGTGGAAACAATTGATAGATGAGACATACCATTAGATATCGTGGTGTCAAAAATGGTTCAAATGGCTCTGAACACTATGGGACTTAACTTCTGAGGTCATCAGTCCCCTAGAACTTAAAACTACTTAAACATAACTAACCTAAGGACATCACACACATTCATGCCCGAGGGAGGATTCGAACCTGCGACCGTAGCGGTCACGCGGTTCCAGATTGCAGCGCCTAGAACGGCTCGGCCACCCCGGCCGGCTTATCGTGGTGTCAATTTGGTAATGGATGCGTATGTGACAGGGGTGAAACTGTATCCTGCGGGCTTTCAAACAATAATGAATTAAATTATGTTATTGTGGCGGTCTTCAACTACGTACCCTCCGACTGGGATATGTAGTTGCTGCATTACAGGCCAAATACTGCTGAGTCTACAGATAAGAAGCCACACGTGAATCGAATGGTTGAAGGCTTCTATCACTCGGCAATTGCGAATTACGAATGTAACTTATGAATGTATAAATGAAAGATTGCAATTAAATAAAATTTACAGGTACTATCTTCACGACTTTAAATGATGAGTACGATAGTAGAAGTACTTTTGAGAACGCGGTATATTTCTGCAAAACACTTGTTGGTGTCGATGATACAGCAATAAAATAAAATATAGGTGGAATAACAGGGAAACAATAGATTCCTACTGTGAAATGTTAAGGTTTCACACAGCCCGCCATCTTTAGCACTTCCAGCGTGTCTCCTTCATCGACACAATGTCACAATGGAATTCCCAGCCACATGGCTGGACCATGCGCTGGGGCTACCCCTCTCGTCCGGCTTACGTTCGGTACTACATGTTTGCTGCCAGGCCCTGGCTGGCCGAGCGGCCCGTGCGGCTACGCCAACTTCGAACTTCAGGGCGTCACAATTCGCCCGTTACCTCACAACAGGAAGTCCAAGGATTGAACGCTGTAAGCAGGTGCAAATGTATATAGTTCGCAATAGTTATGTTGTAGCATATTTCCGAAAAGTGTCACTCTTTAATGCACATGCTCACGCCTATACCTGGCTGTTAATGATATTCGTCAGATCATGAACTGAGTAGAAGGTTCGCAAGCCCACCGACCGTGAGGCCCATTACACCATCCCTAATTTCCGCAATATTTCGGTGAATGTGTATGATACTTCTTTACCTCTAGACGAATACTTGACGAGAATGTCTTGTGACGTTACAAGTGTGTAGCTAGCAAAATTCACGTAGTGCTCAAAATTTGATTGGTCAGCCGGTTATCTCCAGTCAGCGAGTAACATGGTGAGTCGAGTAGAGAAACATAGGGGACGGGGAGCTGACCTGAGATATGTCCCGAAGCGAACGGTTAGTGGGAGAGTAGCAAGCGCGGAAATAAGGCAGCGTGCTTACCGAGCGCGGAAAGAAGGTCGCATGGCGCCGCATGTCTGCATAGGCCTCGTACGACTGGCGTGCGGCTGATGCCCCAGAGTGCGCCCTGTAGTGACTAACCTCAACAGCTGTTCAGCTTGTTGGCAGCTCACGTCAACATCGAGAGATTCCTGTATAGTGGTTTGTCCCGTCCTTTCGGCCCGGTGGTGAAGTCAAGATGTCCAGTCTTCAAAGCACAACATTCGACCATCACGTTCATGGTAGGCACTGGAGCACGCCCAGAATTTATGGTGGTAGAGGATAGGAGACTTTTACATAGCCGGCCGGTGTGGCCGAGCGGTTCTAGGCGCTTCAATCCGGAACCGCGCCATCGCTACCGTCGCAGGTTCGAATCCCGCCTTGGGCATGGATGTGTATGATGTCCTTAGGTTAGTAAGGGTTAAGTAGTTCTCAGTTCTAGGGGACTGATGACCACAGCAGTTTAGTCCCATAGTGCTCAGAGCCATTTGAACCATTTTTGAACCTTTACATAGGATACTTTAACCACCATCAGCTCAGGAACCCCAGCTGCGACAAACTCTACTCAGACAGTCTGGCGGAACTTTTCTTATGCTCATATGTGGCACTATATGTGGGCACGTCTATGTTTATCGAGAATACCACCGTCGCGATGAGCCTTTCCCCCCATTGCATCTAGAGGAGCTCACAACATACTCGTTTTAATCAATAGATAGGGACAGGAAACAATCGTCCTACGTTTGGCCTGTTTTTTTGTATTTTTCTGTGGGCTTTTTCTTTTCAAGTACGTTCTTTATTTGTTTTGTTGCGTTATATTTATTGATACCATATAAGTAATTAATTCCTGAATTGGAGAAATAAACACTTATTTCAATGCTGTTACTTCTAACCAATTAATGAGCAAATAACTCTGAAACCAAATAATCTTGGACGTTTTTCAAAATAAATAATTGTTCTCTTCAGAGATATAGTGACGTCGAACCATCAATATTTCAGTATAAAGTGGAAATTGGCACTTCGAGCCTCTATCTAAAGATGGAAGCGAAACTGCCTTCAGCATGTCACCAGACTTTCAGACATTTGACAATGTCCGTATTTTCTGTATGCATGAATTAATTTTTCACTAAATTCTGAAAGGACATGCAATTCCAGGTAAGCATCACAGACTTCAGTCACCACAGCGTTTTTACTGTTTCATCATTAACAGCGTGTGTAAATAGCATCCTGCGATTGAACCAAGAACCTAGGTCTGCGAGCACAGACTTGAAGGGATCTGTGGTCAGAGGAGTTGTCAGTTGAGAAGGTGCTTTCCAAAGTTTTCTTATGCTTTGCCTGAAGTAGTTTTTCAAGATATTTTAAAAGTTTGCTAATTTTGTGATTAAAATATCCCACAGTAACAAATCCAATAGTAACGAATTTCCCGCTACAGTTGCACCACAAATCATACCAAATTCTACAGTACAGAAGTATAAGTATTAAAATCACCAAACACGGAATTTTAGGTTTGGATATACATAAATCAATATAGCTGCTTCTTTTGTTTGCATCTGTCACCCAGTCACCACAAAGAACACGCGGCGTCGTGCAAACGGTATTTATGGCGGTACAACAAAATATATATTAATATATCTCGGTATTTTCTCAATATTTGTTTTATTATTCCATGAAATAAAGTCAATAGTGGCACCATGATCTATAGCGCGACCTGAGGTCTGATACAGTGGCTTTCGTACTTGAATAGTATGAAAAAAAGTAATTTACATAATTGACAGTTTTCAGCAATTCTCCCAAAGCCCTCCTTCCCCTCCGATATATTGTACAAAAGCTGCAAAAATATGACGCCGGCAGATATAACTCTTAGCAGCAGGCGGCACATCTACCACCTGTTAACGAAGACACGATTGTTCTCAGCGGATGTTCTCAGAACAGTGACAGCCGGAGAGGTGGTGGTGGAGAGAAGGAAACGAGCAACACTTGCAGCACGTAGTGCTGGCATTTTACATGTTATTAATTCTTCAGTACTGCATGATATCCACTTAGAAAAGGCTACTGTAGTCACAGGTACTGTATTGTTATATTGGCAACGTTGGTAGCGCCCTGAGAAAAATTCTCGCGGCCACAAGGTGACCGACTTTTGGCAAGACATGTTTCGGGTGTCTTTGCTCAGGACTTCTGTGAAAAGATAGTAGACATTAGTTCTCTAAACCAGGAAAGTTATTTTACTGCGTATCTCAGTTCTGAGAAAATTTTCAGTTTCCAGTTTCCAAGGTAAAACAATAAATATCATAAAATTTTTCAAGATAATGAAAAATGTTATAAACTTTTGCAAGAACCGCCGATTGCGTGCTATGTCGGTACAAACCGCTTTATTACACGCCTACCTTCTGCATAACCGTCACACGAAAGTTTTCCGTATCTACCTATAGCTCTTGAGCCACTCAAATCTAACGCCTCTAATATTGTGAATGAATGTGGATATTACATATACAAAACATATTCAAATAAATTACAAGCGTAAAACTACAGCAGTAGTGACTGTCGAAATCAGCTGCGGGCCAGGTTCAGCATTCAGCTCGACATCACAGCATCCGATAATGTGGTCAACGTGTTGGGACAACGCGGGCAGTGATAAGGGAGGTACTGAGTTATTCCGAAACGACGTGTGAATGAGACACACACGTCGCAGTCAGCACCTTTTGCAAACAGGGCTACCGACGGGGCGTGCCTGCCTCGCCAGTGGGTGACTTCTTCTCCGCCCAGCATGTTCCTTTCCGGATTTCGTAGGAACCAAAATCAGAGTAGACACTACTGTATTTTTATTCTAGTATTCTCAACGTCTTATATTCTCAGTAATAAATGTAATCCATGCCACGCCACGCAGGTGCTCGGTCTTTATCCAGAGGAAACAGTAGGGGTTTCCAGATAGGCAGGAGGCGGCTCCCACAATGTACTTGTTAATGGCGCATCACACAACCTATCACAACACCGACTCGTGTTTTCTCGCGACGCCTTCCAAAGCCAACATTCAGCATAGCCCTTGTGGCGTAAATATCTCCTGGAAGGATACGAACTCACGCAGGTTCGTCGGGCGTCTCCACCATTGCAGGTAGCCTCGCCGTAACAAGTAATGTAGTCAGTGACGTTAATGATTCGTAGCCCGTTATGAACTTAGAACCTCGCATGTAAGCAATTACTGAAAAATCACAGGCATAATCAGACTGACCACTAACTAGTAGTTACCTGAGATGCACAGCGTACCAAGGTCCGACCCCTGCACAACACTAATTGCGGACATTTTGTAAAGAATGTATTTCCGAATAAAAAGTGAAGCATATTGTTTAACCTCAAGCTCATTAGTGATGTCTTGCCTGCTGATGTTAGCGTCTTGATCTATTTACCTCTTCCTACCACAGATTGACACGTGCTTTCGATTCTTGTGTTTAAAGAGAGTGAATCGTAATGCAGTGGATCACGCTTTTAGAACAAAAAATATGTACCATTACTGAATATCTGTCTTTCAACGTCAGCACATTTGCCATTCTGCCACAAAAACATGGGTCGCGGACCGTCTCAAACATTCATCCTGTCGCTCGCCACTCTCTGTATCTTCTGTATTCTACGGTGGTTCTCCCATGATGCCGTGCGACGATCACTCTTGCGTGAATGGACAAAGTAACGTCAGCCTGAGAGATGCAATAATTTTTTTTCTGAGTGGTGGAGCCGATGCATTTGTAAGTCAGAACCCAGTGCGTCGAAAACTGTTAACATGTAACAAATAATCAACGTAGCGTGTTCTCCATCAAGACAAATTCAGTGGTGTAGACTGAGCAAGGATATATACAAGAAATATTGAAGCCCTCCTCTGATCCGTTACGGTGGCATCACAGAACGTCCTAGATCACAGGGGGGCTTAAATGACGACAATCAGAAGATAAAATGTCTAGCACGACTTGGACGCCATTGAGAAGTTCATGTGACAAGATTAACAACGGATAATAAACATAATGTACGCGTAGTGCGTTCGAACAGACGCAGCCAGAAGACATCACTACAGTCACTGCTATTGGTCAGCGCATACAACGGACAGAGCGCCTGACGCAGTGCGAACCGCATACGGAGCGCCTAACACAACATACGATTAAATACCGAATTCTTTTCACACTGGAATCAGTATCGGACAGCGCCTGTGTGTGTGTGTGTGTGTGTGTGTGTGTGTGTGTGTGTGTGCGTGCGTGTGTATTTTGGGATCTTATGGCCGCCCAACGGCGAGGTTATCAGTGCTCTGACATTTATTAAAACAATCGACTATGGATAAGAACTAAAATTGTCGTACACGCATACATTCGAAATGACCACACAATCTCTCTATTGTATAGGTACTCTCACATGCACTAAAACCAATGAGGAGGGAAAATAGCTAGCCAGGAAATTGAAACAGAGGAAAAACAAACCACAGAAGAGCTAAAAGAACAGCACAGCGAAATGTGACTGACTGACCACTTACAAAAAACTTGACACATTAAAAACATCTCCCCAAAACCTTTTTAAAATCGTGGGACAATTTACAAAACTTTAAAAAGCGAACCACATTCGTTTGATCATTACATAAAATAGACTGCAGATCCGCCTAAAATCCGTGTCAGACAGCACCTGAAAATGACTGCGAATCACGCAGGTGAAACATCGTACAAAAAAGACGCGAATAGCCAAAGGAAACCCGATTGATCTAAATGACAACGCTTCGCTGGGCAAGCCTAAGGAATTATAGTATTAAAATCGATCTAGTGTCTGAAGTGGCAAGGTGAGTCAATAATAGTGACTATGAATTATTAAAGTTAGTACTGACAGCCTTTTGGTACTGCAGCTACTGTCATTAATATTAAATAATAGTAATAATAACAATAATAATGATGTCAATAATAACAGTATGGTAGTGGCAGATATAAAAATAATTTATAGGTGCCCAAAAAAGATGTTTTTTTATGTAACGAGTTCTGTTGAAAGGAAATTTAAGAAGAATGCATCAGCTGAGCATACTGGGAAATGAGAAAAATTTGGTTGGGAACAAGGATGTACAAGGGGTAACGAGTGCGTATGGGAACAATGGTAATTCTTGTTGTTGCTTAAGTAGGTATGTCGTTGACTGTCTTCTGAAGTTGGAGATTGTATTCAGTCCTCTAATATAACGTGGGGATTTATTCCAGCATCGGATGGTACTGAGAAGGACTTTGAGAAAATAGCTAAACGATGGAGTAGAACAGAAAGGATTTTTCTCTTAAGGGAACGGCCACGTTGTTCAGACAAAAGCCTTAAGATCGAGAGGATATATGAGACATAGTGTTCGTTAATAAGACAATACAGAAGATAGAGGGTAAGCAAATCTGTGCGATGACCTGCACGAAGCCAGGGCAGCTGTGCATATGATGGTGAAATATGATCAAAGAACCGGATATCACAGATGCTACGAACACAGGCATTGTAACCAGTACACTGCAGCAGCGCCCTGAAACGGAAACTTCTTGATTGGCCCTCTTAAGTTATTAGGCAAATGATTAAAAATTATTGTTGCAGCACTTATATGTGAGCCACTGACAGTTTTAGCAAAAAATTCAACTTTTCCTCCGTGTTTATATCATAAAATTTGGAGCATGTATTTACTGACTCCTGCTCATGTGCCAAAACTGAATAAGGCGTGGTTTCTTCTTTTTTCTTTTTTTTTCAAAATTTTGGTAGAGTCTGCTTTCTGAGAACCACTTTATGATCTTTTGGGAACCATCGTTTACATTCCTTACTTTGATGCTCTGTCTCGAGATCTCAGTTATACGCCCAACATGGGTCCATGGGTATTAGGCGGCTAAGGAAATAACGTGGATTGGCCTGGCATTGATGCCTCCGTTGCACCGGAATTCTGAACGACTGTGAGCAGCTGTGGACTGCGACCTTTGTCATATGCATAACGACGAGCGACGTACTGACCACTGAATTGCGACAAATTTCCTCTTTTTCTACTATCAACTCTATTTGGAATGGCTGGTCTTCAACCACTACGGCCTCCAACCCCCTTTTGAATTCCAGCGTCTTCACAGGTTAGTGGACTGTCGCTTCGTTCTCCGCATTCAAACTTGTTTGAACTCACTGGAAGGTTCATCCCCACCCAATATCTGTATTAAATGATGCTACATTTCTGCCATACACTTTCACCAACTCAGCATCGAGTGTTGCACCGTTGTTCCACATTGTCTAGAAAACAACAACCTCACGATACTCCAGTATATCAATGAGCTGTACAATTTTTTATTTTTTTTACATTAGTGGTTTTCTACGGTTCTGTAGCTCGGTAGATTCAGTGTTTATCAGACCTTTAGACATGTACCTGCGAAACAATCAAAATGATAATTCAGTAACTTCAGTTTTTGAGGCAATAATTAATACAGACAAGGGACAAAAGAATATCAATAGATCGCGAAATGCGTCGTTTTAATACAGCAGATCTAGATTTCAACTATTACAGAGTCATCTTCAGTGCGTGTAACAACAGGTGAAATTAGTCCAAACTATCGCTTAGGAAACAATATTGGTTGATGTAGAGCTTACAGGAGTCTAACATGATTGTTGCGTGCATAGTGGAATTCCATGTTAGACTGCTGTATGCTCTACATCAACCAATATTGCTTACTGCGTGACGCTTTAAAGGAATGTCACCTGTTGCTATATGCACTGAAGATTACTATGTGATGTGATTACTATGTGGGGACATCATCTGCTGTAATAAATGACGGATTTCGCGATCGATAGTTGTTCTTTTCTCCATTGTCTATATTCAACAATGTCTGTGCACAACGGGGGCTCATACGTATTCCAATCTAAATAATAATTAATACTTTATGACTGAATCTAGTATTTCCTATTATTTACATTAGTTGTACGGCACTGGTAGCCTTCGTTCCTCAGATAACAAAAAAAAAATGGCTCTGAGCACTATGGGACCTAACATCTGAGGTCATCAGTCCCCTAGAACTTAGAACTACTTAAACCTAACTAACCTAAGGACATCACACACATCCATGCCCGAGGCAGGATTCGAACCTGCGACCGTAGCGGTCGCGCGGTTCCAGACTGAAGCGCCTTTAACCGCGCGACCCTCAGATAACAGTTACTCGCTCTTGAAAGAGAGATTGCGAACATACTACAAAATCTAGTGTACTTTTTCTTAGTGGTGGGGGCGTGATCAGTACCCTGTCTGACGTCTCGTTTGTAGAGGACCGCCACAACTTCGATTCCTGGGCCAATCTCTATACCTCATAGTCTCATTGTAGTACTTGCACACTACGTCCTCAAGTTTCTGTTGAATATATTCTAAACCCAGTCTTCCTCTATAATTATTACCTTCCCGTTGGTGGGGAGGCTTGCGTGCCTCAGCGATACAGATAGCCGTACCGTAGGTGCAACCACAACGGAGGGGTATCTGTTGAGAGGCCAGACAAACATGTGGTTCCTGAAGAGGGGCAGCAGCCTTTTCAGTAGTTGCAGGGGCAACAGTTCGGATGATTGACTGATCTGGCATTGTAACATCAACCAAAACGGCCTTGCTGTGCTGGTACTGCGAACGGCTGAAAGCAAGGGGAAACTACAGCCGTAATTTTTCCCGAGGGCATGCAACTTTACTGTATGGATAAATGATGATGGCGTCCTCTTGGGTAAAATATTCCGGTGGTAAAATAGTCCCCCATTCGGATCTCCGGGCCAGAACTACTCAAGAGGACGTCGTTATCAGGAGAAAGCATACTGGCGTTCTATGGATCGGAGCGTGGAATGTCAGATCCCATAATCGGGCAGGTAGAGTAGAAAATTTAAAAAGGGAAATGGATAGGTTGAAGTTAGATATAGCGGGAATTAGTGAAGTTCGATGGCAGGAGGAACCAGACTTTTGGTCGGGTGAATACAGGGTTATAAATACAAAATCAAATATGGGTAATGGAGGAGTAGGTTTAATAATGAATAAAAAAAAAGGAGTTCGGGTAAGCTACTACAAACAGCATAGTGAAAGCATTATTGTTGCCACGATAGACACGAAGCCCACGCCTACGACAGTAGTACAAGTCTATATGCCAACTAGCTCTGCAGATGACGAAGAAATTGAAGAAATGTATGATGAAATAAAAGAAATTATTCAGATAGTGAAGGAAGACGCAAATTTAATTGTCATGGGTGACTGGAATTCGGTAGTAGGAAAAGGGAGAGAAGGAAACGTAGTAGGTGAATATGGATTAGGGGTAAGAAATGAAACAGGAAGCCGCCTGGTAGAATTTTGCACAGAGCACAACTCAATAGTAGCTAACACATGGTTCAAGAATCATAAAAGAAGATTGTATACATGGAAGAAGCCTAGAGATAATGACAGGTTTTAAATTGTAGGACATTTCCAGGCGCAGATGTGGACTCTGACCACTGTAAATTAAAACTGAAGAAACTGGAAAAAGGTGGGAATTTAAGGAGATGGGACCTGGATAAACTGACTAAACCAGAGGTTGTACAGAGTTTCAGGGAGAGCATAAGGGAACAATTGACAAGAATGGGGGAACGAAATACAGTAGAAGAAGAATGGGCAGCTTTGAGGGATGAAGTAGTGAAGGCAGCAGAGGATCAAGTAGGTAAAAAGACGAGGGCTAGTAGAAATCTTTGGTCGACAGAAGAAATACTGAATTTAATTGATGAAAGGAGAAAATATAAAAATGCAGTGAATGAAGCAGGCAAAAAGGAATACCAATGGTTCAAATGGCTCTGAGTACTATGGGACTTAACAAAAAGGAATACAAACGTCTCAAAAATGAGATCGACGGGAAGTGCAAAATGGCTAAGCAGGCGTGGCTACAGGACAAATAGAAGGATGTAGAGGCTTATCTCACTAGGGGTAAGATAGATACTGCCTACAGGAAAATTTAAGAGACCTCTGGGGAAAAGAGAACCACTTGTATGAATATCAAGAGCTCAGATGGAAACCCAGTCCTAAGCAAAGAAGGGAAAGCAGAAAGGTGGAAGGAGTATATACAGGGGCAACGTTCTTGAGGACAATATCATGGAAACGGAAGAGGATGTAGATGAAGATGAAATGGGAGATATCATACTGCGTGAAGAGTTTGACAGAGCACTCAAAGACCTAAGTCGAAACAAGGCCCCAGGAGTAGACAACATTCCATTAGAACTACTGAAAGCCTTGGGAGAGCCAGTCCTGACAAAACTCTACCATCTGGTGAGCAAGATGTATGAGACAGGTGAAATTCCCTCAGACTTAAAGAAGAATATAATAATTCCAATCCCAAAGAATGCAGGTGTTGACAGATGTGAAAATTACCGAACTATCAATTTAATAAGTCACACCTGAAAACTACTAACGCGAATTCTTAACAGACGAATGGAAAAACTGGTAGAAGCCGACCTCGGAGAAGATCAGTTTGGATTCCGTAGAAATGTTGGAACACGTGAAGCAATACTGACCCTACGACTTATCTTAGAAGAAAGATTAAGGAAATGCAAACCTACGTTTCTAGCATTTGTAGACTTAGAGAAAGCTTTTGACAATGTTGGTTGGAATACTCTCTTTCAAATTCTGAAGGTGGCAGGGGTAAAATACAGGGAGCGAAATGCTATTTACAATTTGTACAGATACCAGATGGCAGTTATAAGAGTTGAGGGGCAGGGAAGGTAAGCAATGGTTGGAAAGGGAGTGAGACGGGGTTGTAGCTTCTCACCGATGTTATTCTATCTATACAGGGCTATTACAAATGATTGAAGCGATTTCATAAATTCACTGTAGCTCCATTCATAGACATATGGTCACGACACACTACAGATACGTAGAAAAACTCATTAAGTTCTGTTCGGCTGAAGCCGCACTTCAGGTTTCTGCCGCCAGAGCGCTCGAGAGCGCAGTGAGACAAAATGGCGACAGGAGCCGAGAAAGCGTATGTCGTGCTTGAAATGCACTCACATCAGTCAGTCATAACAATGCAACGACACTTCAGGACGAAGTTCAACAAACATCCACCAACTGCTAACTCCATTCGGCGATAGTATGCGCAGTTTAATGCTTCTGGATGTCTCTGTAAGGGGAAATCAACGGGTCGGCCTGCAGTGAGCGAAGAAACGGTTGAACGCGTGCGGGCAAGTTTCACGCGTAGCCTGCGGAAGTCGACGAATAAAGCAAGCAGGGAGCTAAACCTACCACAGTCGACGGTTTGGAAAATCTTACGGAAAAGGCTAAAGCAGAAACCTTACCGTTTACAATTGCTACAAGCCCTGAAACCCGATGACAAAGTCAAACGCTTTGAATTTTCGGCGTGGTTCCAACAGCTCATGGAACAGGATGCGTTCAGTACGAAACTTGTTTTCAGTGACGAAGCAACATTTTTTCTTAATAGTGAAGTGAACACACACAATGTGCGAATCTGGGCGGTAGAGAATCCTCACGCATTCGTGCAGGAAATCCGCAATTCACCAACAGTTAACGTGTTTTGTGCAGTCTCACGGTTTAAAGTTTACGGCCCCTTTTTCTTCTGCGAAAAAAGCATTGCAGGACACCTGTATCTGGACATGCTGCCAAATTGGCTCATGCCACAACTGGAGACCGACAGCGCCGACTTCATCTTTCAACAGGATGGTGCTCCACCGCACTTCCATCATGATGTTCGGCATTTCTTAAACAGGAGATTGGAAAACCGAAGGATCGGTCATGGTGGAGATCATGATCAGCAATTCATGTCATGGCCTCCACGCTCTCCCGACTTAACCCCATGCGATTTCTTTCTGTGGGGCTATGTGAAAGATTCAGTGTTTAAACCTCCTCTACCAAGAAACGTGCCAGAACTGCGAGCTCGCATCAACAATACTTTCGAACTCATTGATGGGGACATGCTGCGCCGAGTGTGGGAGGAACTTGATTATCGGCTTGATGTCTGCCGAATTACTAAAGGGCCACATATCGAACATTTGTGAATGCCTAAAAAAACATTTTGAGTTTTTGTATGTGTGTGCAAAGCATTGTGAAAATATCTCAAATAATAAAGTTATTGTAGAGCTGTGAAATCGCTTCAATCATTTGTAATAACCCTGTATATTGAGTAAGCAGTAAAGGAAACAAAAGAAAAATTCGGAGTAGGAATTAAAATCCATGGAGAAGAAATAAAAATTTTGAGGATCGCCGATGACATTGTAATTCTGTCAGAGACAGCAAAGGACTTGGAAGATCAGTTGAACGGAATGGACAGTGTCTTGAAGGAAGGATATAAGATGAACATCAACAAAAGCAAAACGAACATAATGGAATGTAGTCGTATTAAATCGGATGATGCTGAGGGAATTAGATTAGGAAATGAGACACTTAAAGTAGTAAAGGAGTTTTGCTATTTTGGGAGCAAAATAACTGATGATGGTCGAAGTAGAGAGGACATAAAATGTAGACTGGCAATGGCAAGGTAAGCGTTTGTGAAGAAGAGAAATTTGTTAACATCGAGTATGGATTTAAGTGTCAGGAAGTCGTTTCTGAAAGTATTTGTATGGAGTGTAGCCATGTATGGATCTGAAACATAGACGATTAACAGTTTGGACAAGAAGAGAATAGAAGCTTTCGAAATGTGGTGCTACAGAAGAATGCTGAAGATTAGATGGGTAAATCACATAACTAATGAAGAAGTATTGAATAGGATTGGGGAGAAGAGGAGTTTGTGGCACAGCTTGACTAGAAGAAGGGATCGGTTGGTAGGACACGTTCTGAGGCATCAAGGGATCACCAGTTTAGTATTGGAGGGCAGCGTGGAGGGTAAAAATCGTAGAGGGAGACCAAGAGATGAATACACTAAACAGTTTCAGAAGGATGTAGGCTGCAGTACGTACTGGGAGATGAAGTAGCTTGCACAGGACAGAGTAGCATGGAGAGCTGCACCAAACCAGTCTTAGGACTGAAGACAACAACAGCAACAACAGGGGTATCACTAGCACCATGACAGTTTTTCCTTGATGCATTGACAAATGTGCTATCATCTTGTCCCATCTACTTGTCACTGTTGACCGCGGGCTCCTTTCATCGCCTGTTCTAAGGAGTACTTTCTCACTTCATATCTTATGTATTCACCTACTTTTCAGCATCACTCTATTGCACCACATCTCAAACACTTGGAATATCTTGTTGTCCGACTTTTTTACAGTCCATAATTCGCTTCCATATAATTCTGTGCTACAGATATACATTCTCCGATGTTTCTTCCTCAACTTAATACCTATGTGTGATACTAGAACCCTTCTTTCACTCACAAAGCCTTTTTTGCCTTTGCTAGTCGGCTTTTTATGTCCTCATTGATTCGTATCCCCCCATGAACCATGGACCTTGCCGTTGGTGGTGAGGCTTGCGTGCCTCAGCGATACAGATGGCCGTACCGTAGGTGCAACCACAACGGAGGGGTATCTGTTGAGAGGCCAGACAAACATGTGGTTCCTGAAGAGGGGCAGCAGCCTTTTCAGTAGTTGCAGGGGCAACATTCTGGATGATTGACTGATCTGGCCTTGTAACATTAACCAAAACGGCCTTGCTGTGCTGGTACTGCGAACGGCTGAAAGCAAGTGGAAACTACAGCCGTAATATTTCCCGAGGGCATGCAGCTTTACTGTATGATTAAATGATGATGGCGTCCTCTTGGGTAAAATATTCCGGAGGTAAAATAGTCCCCCATTCGGATCTCCGGGCGGGGACTACTCAAGAGGACGTCGTTATCAGGAGAAAGAAAACTGGCGTTCTATGGATCGGAGCGTGGAATGTCAGATCCCTTAATCGGGCAGGTAGATTAGAAAATCTAAAAAGGGAAATGGATAGGTTAAAGTTAGATATAGTGGGAATTAGTAAAGTTCGGTGGCAGGAGGAACAAGACTTTTCGTCAGGTGATTACAGGTTTATAAATACAAAATGAAATAGGGGTAGTGCAGGAATAGGTTTAATAATGAATAAAAAAACAGGAGTGCGGGTTAGTTACTACAAACAGCATAGTGAACGCATTATTGTGGCCAAGATAGACACAAAGCCCATGCCTACTACAGTAGTACAAGTTTATATGCCAACTAGCTCTGCAGATGATGAAGATATTGATGAAATGTATGACGAGATAAAAGAAATTATTCAGGTAGTGAAGGGAGACGAAAATTTAATAGTCATGGGTGACTGGAATTCGTCAGTAGGAAAAGGGAGAGAAGGAAACATAGTAGGTGAATATGGACTGGGGGGAAGAAATGAAAGAGGAAGCCGCCTTGTAGAATTTTGCACAGAGCATAACTTAATCATAGCTAACACTTGGTTCAAGAATCATAAAAGAAGGTTGTATACCTGGAAGAATCCTGGAGATACTAAAAGGTATCAGATAGATTATATAATGGTAAGACAGAGATTTAGGAACCAGGTTTTAAATTGTAAGACATTTCCAGGGGCAGATGTGGATTCTGACCACAATCTATTGGTTACGAAATGCAGATTGAAACTGAAGAAACTGCAAAAAGGTGAGAATTTGAGGATATGGTACCTGGATAAACTGAAAGAACCAGAAGTTGTAGAGAGTTTCAGGGAAAGCATAAGGGAACAATTGACAGGAATGGGGGAAAGAAATACAGTAGAAGAAGAATGGGTAGCTCTGAGGGATGAAGTAGTGAAGGCAGCAGACGATCAAGTAGGTAAAAAGACGAGGGCTAATAGAAATCCTTGGCTAACGGAAGAAATATTGAATTTAATTGAAGAAAGGAGAAAATATAAAAATGCAGTAAATGAAGCAGGCAAAAAGGAATACAAACGTCTCAAAAATGAGATCGACAGGAAGTGCAAAATGGCTAAGCAGGGATGGCTAGAGGACAAATGTAAGGATGTAGAGGCCTGTCTCACTAGGGGTAAGATAGATACTGCCTACAGGAAGATTAAAGAGACCTTTGGAGAGAAGAGAACCACTTGTATGAATATCAAGAGCTCAGATGGCAACCCAGTTCTAAGCAAAGAAGGGAAGCCAGAAAGGTGGAGGGAGTATATAGAGGGTTTATACAAGGGCGATGTACTTGGGGACAATATTATGGAAATGGAAGAGAATGTAGATGAAGATGAAATGGGAGATAAGATACTGCGTGAAGAGTTTGACAGAGCACATTCCATTAGAACTACTGATGGCCTTGGGAGAGCCAGTCATGACAAAACTCTACCATCTGGTGAGCAAGATGTATGAGACAGGCGAAATACCCTCAGGCTTCAAGAAGAATATAATAATTCCAATCCCAGAGAAAGCAGGTGTTGACAGATGTGA
This sequence comes from Schistocerca piceifrons, assembly GCF_021461385.2. NCBI lineage: Eukaryota > Metazoa > Arthropoda > Insecta > Orthoptera > Acrididae > Schistocerca > Schistocerca piceifrons. Next base: position 724,759,864 of record NC_060139.1, read on the forward strand.
AAATTACCGAACTATCAATTTAATAAGTCACAGTTGCAAAATACTAACGCGAATTCTTTACAGACGAATGGAAAAACTGGTAGAAGCGGACCTCGGGGAAGATCAGTTTGGATTCCGTAGAAATGTTGGAACACGTGAGGCAATACTAACCTTACGACTTATCTTAGAAGAAAGATTAAGAAAAGGCAAACCTACGTTTCTGGCATTTGTAGACTTAGAGAAAGCTTTTGACAATGTTGGTTGGAATACTCTCTTTCAAATTCTGAAGGTGGCAGGGGTAAAATACAGGGAGTGAAAGGCTACTTACAATTTGTACAGAAACCAGATGGCAGTTATAAGTGTCGAGGGGCATGAAAGGGAAGCAGTGGTTGCGAAAGGAGTAAGACAGGGTTGTAGCCTCTCCCAGATGTTATTTAATCTGTATATTGAGCAAGCAGTAAAGGAAACAAAAGAAAAATTCGGAGTAGGTATTAAAATTCATGGAGAAGAAGTAAAAACTTTGAGGTTTGCCGATGACATTGTAATTCTATCAGAGACAGCCTAGGACTTGGAAGAGCAGTTGAACGGAATGGACAGTGTCTTGAAAGGCGGATATAAGATGAACATCAACAAAAGCAAAACGAGGATAATGGAATGTAGTCAAATTAAATCTGGTGATGCTGAGGGAATTAGATTAGAAAATGAGAAACTTAAAGTAGTAAAGGAGTTTTGCTATTTAGGGAGTAAAATAACTGATTATGGTCGAAGTTGAGAGGATATAAAATGTAGACTGCCAATGGCAAGGAAATCGTTTCTGAAGAAGAGAAATTTGTTAACATCGAGTATAGACTTAAGTGTCAGGAAGACGTTTCTGAAAGTATTTGTATGGAGTGTAGCCATGTATGGAAGTGAAACATGGACAATGAATAGTTTGGACAAGAAGAGAATAGAAGCTTTCGAAATGTGGTGCTACAGAAGAATGCTGAAGATATGGTGGGTAGATCACGTAACTAATGAGGAGGTACTGAATAGGATTGGGGAGAAGAGAAGTTTGTGGCACAACTTGACTAGAAGAAGGGATCGGTTGGTAGGACATGTTTTGAGGCATCAAGGGATCACAAATTTAGCATTGGAGGGCAGCGTGGAGATTAAAAATCGTAGAGGGAGACCAAGAGATGAATACACTAAGCAGATTCAGAAGGATGTAGGTTGAAGTAGGTACTGGGTGATGAAGAAGCTTGCACATGATAGAGTAGCTTGGAGAGCTGCAACATACCAGTCTCAGTACTGAAGACCACAGCAACAACATTGATTCGTCCGTCATACATTATTTTTCATTCAAGGTAGCAGAATTCTTTCACTTCGCCTACTTCGTGTTCCCCAATTTTGATGATACACTTCTTGTTAATTTCATATCTCCTACTTCTCGCTACTTTCATCTTTTTCGGTTTATTCTCAGTTCATATTCTGTGCTCAATACGTTGTTCTTCCTTTCTTTCACTGAAGATAGTAATCTATCCGCGAATATTATCATTGATATTCTTTCATACTGAATTTTAATTCCACTACTTAACCTATCTTTTAATTCCATCATAGCTTATGCAATGTACAGACGGAACAGAAGGGAAGAGCCATTTTAATCGGAGCACTTCGTTCTTGGTCTTCCTTTCTTTTAGGTCCTTCTTGATTATATAACTGTTATATATAACCCTTCTTTCTCTATAATTTTCACCTATTTTACTGCGAATTTCGAGCTTCTAGCAACATTGTCGATTGTCAAACGTTTCTCATAGGTCAAAAAATGTTTTAAATGTTTCTTGACTTTTCTTAAGTCTTGTGTTGATTATCAAGCCCATTACCGGAACTGTCTATATCATGCTTTAACTTTCCTAATGCCAAACTGTTCGTCACCTAACAGACTATAAGCTTTCTCTCATTCTTCTGAAAATTATTCATGTCAGCAACTACGATGAATGATATTTCTTGCATTTATGTGCCCTCTACTGTCCTTCTCAGAATTGTGTGGCTGATATTTTGCCGAAAGTCTGATGGAGTGTATCTAGTCTCATAGATTCTACAAACCAACATGAATGATAATTTCATTTTTATTCCTCTAATTGATTACAGACATTCCAAAGGAATGTTTCTGTGCCTTCCTTTGTACCTGGTCGCAAGTCTTCCAAAGTCGTGACAGACTCTGCTATAATACTGAATTCCATACGTTTCTCATATCCACTTCCATTTCTTCCTCTTTCGCATGAGCATACAGTTCGTCTCCCTCATAAAAACATTTAGCTTTTTCTTTTTAACTATCTTATTCTGCAAGAAGAACTGAAAGTATACTCTGCCATAGTAAAAGTAGTATTAAAACACTGCCAGTTCTAAGACATACTGACTTCATGCTCAGTGAAAACACGCTTTACTCGGTTCTCACGAGCGTTTCAGCATGTTTGCCAAATTCCGCACTGCTCATCTGAGAAGACATTGCTTGCCGCCTTAGACATCGCAGTTCCATTACCGCCCTCGTAGCGTCCAGTTCCAATGTTCCCGCCGCTGGCTGCGACCCAAGCTAGGTGGTCGCTTTGTATCGACCTCGAACTGGGGGACAAGGAAACAAGAACTTAACAACTCTTATTGCGAATGCCGTAAGTGCAGCTTAGTCTGCGAGCGTAACTTAGTGTTCTCTCCCTCCCAATGTAGTTTGTGTCAAGTTTCCTACCCCCGTCTGAGCGATAGCTGGTGCTATTCAGTTGACTCTCCGCATTATGCAAACATTCGTGCAACTCGTACATTAGAGGAAATAGTAAGCGTTTGGCATTCAGATAGCTACGTTAAAACAATTCATTTATACTTTCTGCCTAAGAGATGTAGATGATGCAGCGCAATTTAAAGTTATTAGTTTTGGATAATGAGAATTAGAACATCATCAGACGGCACGGTATTGACATATCGGATTTGCTTTAAATACATATCCTTACGTTGGAACGCCTCTGTTTGGGAGTATCATCATCATATTTAGTAAAAAACGTTGGAGCAAGATTACTGTTTTTTGTGGGTGTGTGTGTGTGGCGGGGGGGGGGGGGGGGGAGGGGGGGGAGGGATCTTTAGTTGCTATGAAAGGAGGGAGCCAAGTTTTATATCAGTATTTGCATATCTCTCAGGTACTGCGACAGCCCATACAATTGCTTTAGGTTGCTTCTTCCTGCACAATGGAGCCCATATGTTCGTCCCTCTACCCAATGTAAACCCTTTTCAGGCAAAAATTGCTTTATGACTGGAAGCTAAATTCCCACCACTGTTCATTGGTTTGGCTCATAACAAATTATTGCCTGTACACGATCTTCTCTTCCTATAATCATACTGAATGTGACCCAGTGTAACTACAGTTACTACACTTAAATATGTTTTGTTCTGGGTTCAAAAGGTTCTCATTAATGAAGTTTTCTCTGCTCATTCGACCGTCTGTCTTGAAGCAGTATACGATTTCAGCATCCTGCTCGTGTCTACTTGCTAAGAAGATGTATGATTAGTAAATGGCAGAAAGTTTTTCTGTATTTTAGAAGAAGCCAACGTGTTGACAGGTTGTCTGTTCACATTTTGTTCGCTGCTTCCCGACGGGAGTGGGAAATAAAGTGATTTTATAAAGGTAAGATCGTTGTTTTTTAAATTAAAGAGGTACTATTTTTAATGTGAAGGAGCATGTAAAGTATTTGTCTGACTAGATGATAAAATGTATTTTTAGGTATTCAACAACGAAATAATCTTCGTGAAAATTACGAATTATGAACGCTAGTCGTCGAAATTTCCACCCATTGTAACAGAATGATATAACTGATAAGAAAATAATGAAACGCATCCTTTATAAGTAAATGAAATAGCATTTTCTAGTTGGCTGCATATTTTCTGAGAGGAGATTGCAGAGCAATCCACTCTTTCCCAGTACACGACAGAATCCTATGAACCCAGGGAGGTGGCGCATTGGCAAGAAACCTAGGCTCTGATGCGCGAGGATAGTAGTTCAAATGCCCGCCACACGATTTAGATTTAGCTTCTCCTTGGTATTCCTAAATTTCTTAAGAAAAATGCTGCGATGTTTCCATTGAAAGTGCACGCCTGTTATCCTAACATATTATTCGCAGTACAAACTTCTTGTGCCCCAACGATTTCATTGCCAATGTGACGTTAAATTCAAATCGTCTTTCCCCATTACGCGGAGCCATGCGGATATAGGGAATGTGAGTAGCAAAAACTCTGTTTTATAGGTAAACGGTGTTGCATGCAGGCAAGGGAAACTGCCATAAAGGATTTCTCAATGGCGTCGGAGAATTTCGGTGTCCTGATAATTCTCGTAACGGTGCATCGACAGACTTTTCCAGTAATGGGTTCATCTATTTACATTTCACGATTGTGCTCTACCAGTCAGTCAGGTATGTGCTTTTATTTCAGAGCTGATGGTTTGTATGATCAGAGTTTTTTAATTGTACTTCCTGACTGCTTTATTCCTTAAGTGACCATTTTCGGTTCATCGTGAACCATACTCAGATCTGACTGTATCGGTTAGAATAGAAAACAATGGAAGATTGACTGATACAATCATATCTGAAGATGGTTCATATTGAAACGAAACCTGTCATTTTAAAAAATTAAAGCAGTCAAGACGGACTGTAAACAAAATATGTTTTACAAACAATGTTTGCGGATTTCCTCCAAGGACACTATATCAGTTTCTGCAAAGTCTATGTGAACAGCTGCACTCCGAAGTGTGTACTTTCGATAGCATAAACCGACAACTTTCTCAGTTTTTACAGTAAAAACAAATTATGGCGCAATGAGAATAGTGGCTCTCTGTTGACTCAGACGTGACACTTAGTTCCAGTTCAGGTAGGGAATGCTATATTCCTACGGATTGCACTTCTTCAACGGCACTCGGGAATTTTCTTGGACAGCTACTATGCTTTAGTTAAGATTATATGATGGTGCTTCCTTTGCAGTCATTCAAATATACAGTCATCTTTTCTTTCAGAATTAAGTCACTACATCCATGAAATATATGTTCGTATCATGGTGAAACATGACGAGAGGAGGATTATTGTCCCAAAGCTAGTTTCATCTCGTGACTGAACGATTTCCACATTGTGTATTATTTAACGATTAAAATTCCGTCAATGTGTATTTGCTTCCGAAACATTTTTCCGATCGTGATCCTTTTTGGAACAGAAATATTCTCTGATGCACTGTGTTTGAGTCCCCTGCGTGTTGTCGCCGGTCGTTACACACATACGACTGACAGTTGTAGCTCCGACGCCAGCGGGTAGTTACCTTACACCTCATAAACCATATCAATAATCGTTTCTACCGCAAGGTAATGTCTTCATCCACGCTTATGGCCCTGTATCGAAGAAGAAATCTGAAATTCGGTTCAGAACAACGAAACTGGTTCTAACTCGCGGCGGACAGTCTTCGCTCATGAATTACGTTCTTCGGTTCACAGGTATGACGAACATCATCCTGTCGGCCTACAACCATGTGATATTGATAAATATTTTGTGGAGAAGTACAAAACAGTGAGAGTAGCCATGTAGTCTGTCTTCGCACCCTTTTCCTAGACTATTGACCTATGAGGAAATTCTTTACGACTTGGTTGTTAAATTTTCCTTGGCGATCGCAATCACTGTTACATAATGTCTCTGCTCCTAGAGAAGAATGCGACAATCCAGATTTACGGTGTTTTTGTCACATAGCTGAAAATTACCCAAATACGTGGATAGCATGATCATGAATTCTACTGTACTTCCCCAATCCAAAATCCACAGGATACAGGGCCAACAGCAAAGAAAAAGCAGTTGTGAACAGCACTGACGAAAACTAGGCTGGAGAAACCTACCAGATGGGCTATGTAGCTGCTTTATGTGCCTGTAAATCTGAGCTATTCTCAGTAACTAGTCATAGCAATGAGATCAACAGAGTATTTTTAGACATGTATATCAAGAGAAAGGCAAACATAGACTGAGAATGAGAGAGAGAGAGAGAGAGAGAGAGGGAGAGAGAGAGAGAGAAGGAGGGAGGGGAAAGTTGGAGGACAGTAACTGTCAAAGTCATATTAAAAACCAGACGTAAGGCCGAAGATGAGAAAGTTAATGGTAGTTGGGGAGGTAACAATAGGGAGGAGACATATTCACGATATCGTGTAATGCGGAAGCCTGTCCAAATCTCATAGCTTCTCCATCTGCAGAAGAACAAGGACGAAATGTGGACTGTAAAATAAACTAGGAAAAGACCGTTTTCCTTCCAGCCATTAAAAATACCCATTGTTCTTTGAGTTAGATTCAGGCGCTACTGATCGTCTGCTTCTGTTTAACTCTCAACTTTTGTCCTAACATGGGTACAATTCCAAAAGCTAAGCTGAAAATTGATAAAATTCACACATGCAAAATTTAGGCACATAATTCCATTGATAAACGAATTTAATTACTGCGCTGATTACATATCTTATAAAAAAATCGTATAACCAGAATCCCACACAAAATGTTTTATCTTAAGTGCACTTGAAAGCATCACGTGTTACTCACCGCACCGTTACCGTGACTAAGAGATTGCGAAACTTTTTCAAACTTCTCAGAGGCTGGTCTTGTGCAAAATTCCTCAGTAGGGGTGGTGGGTGGTCAATCGACACGAAAACCTACCCAACGGTGCCAAGCACTTTGCTCAATATAGTTGATGGTAAAAGTGCCACCGCCCATTACTCAAGCCTCTCAACAGTCTACCGCACAGTATGTGCACAAGAGTTCGGTGAAAAATTACACAGTTCGCGCACTGATTTCGTTGACTAATTCTAAAACTAAATTTTGTGGAAGATAAGGATAAAAATGTTGCCTGTTTCGGCCAGCCCGCAAGACAGCTCGGAAGCTAACTTACAGTGTATGCTCGCATGCTCCTACAAGGTAACTACTCTGACCCTATATTCGTACATAAACCTTCAATCAACAACATCTTCTTACATCACAGTGCGCGCAGCGGTTACGTTATGGTGAACGAATAACTTAGGATGCTGATATGAAATAGAAGGAAATAAAATCAATAAAGTTGGTTCAATACTCAGTTCTTCTCACAGGCTTGGGGTAAGCAAGTAGCAGAAAAGCAATCTACTGAACCAGGTGAAGCCGAGTTTACTACTACAAATAATACTTTCATGAAAGTGGTTGAAACAGATGCATTTCACCATCAGCAGGAGACAAGAGTGGGGAGAAAAAGTCTTTCTTTGGAGCACCACATTCGTCTACGTTTGACTTGTAACGATATATTTTGTCACTGCGTTAATTCAGACCACTATCCTAAATGGCAGTTTTAGATTCGCAGTATAAAACGGAAATGCTTCTGTATCATTTCTATTGATTGTGAAAACTTACAAACTTCATCGTATACTACACTAAATCAAGTCATATAATTGTGGATAAGAAGGTATGCGTCAGAAAGGACTCCTTTCATTACTAGGTCTTCGTTTCAATTGAATATGGTGATTTTTCATAGTTGCGGAAGTTATTCATTGCACGAAATCTGGTAATGTATGGAAAACCCAATAACTTAGCTCATGCAGTCTGATACCAAATTGTGTTGCAGTTTCCATTCTTCAAATATGGCTGGAGGACGCAAACGAGATTTACATCAAGAGAAGGCGACATTAGAGATCGAGCACGAAATTGTTCTGTGTGAGGCTGTTTGTGCACAGGTCACAAGAAATTCATTTGCACTATAAGATACGCAGTCTTTCACATCCGATCATTCACGTCCGACGCAAGCAATATCTGTGGTGTTACACGGCTGCCAGTAACCTCGTAGGCAGATTGCACTTTTATGACACGCTAGCCCGTTGCTTCGGCAGCACAGCTTGTGGACTACTGGTTTTAACCTACTGTGAACTAGATCAGCTACTCGTGACCGCAGACGGAAGTTCGAGGAACACGTTGTACTATTGAGCAAATAAATCTCATGTGTTAGTTTCATATGTTCACAGAGGTGTGAGCAGCGTTAGAGTGAAACCTGATAAGGTAACAGCAGTCTATCGACTGATCAATTTACATACTGTTGCTCGTTGTGGGAACTGCAAGTGGCTACAGTAGTACGTGCAAGATATAGAGGTTGAGCTTGATATGCCTTTTTTTAAAAACAATTTTATGGAAAACGGCTGTGTTTACGTAACCTTGCAGTATAACCGACGTTGAAGTGCAATCCTCATCAGTTATACAATGAGCGTCTACATGATGTGGAAACAGGAGGGTCGTGTGCAGCTGGTGCTATACGAATTGCTGAACTGAAGAAACAGTGTAACCTTTTTCCAGAATCGTAAAAGTTCAGGAAGTATGGTTATTTCAAGCAAGATTATACAATACCACGCTCTTCCATTGCGTCTATGATAGTATACCAAGCTTTTTTTAATCATGGGAAACGTCAAACTTTAGTAACATAATCAACACACGTTATTCGAAGATCAGCTGGCAAAAGTTCTGGGACACAGACTCGAGTGTTCCACTTCACTTCCAATATCAGCTCCTAAGATGTGAGGTCATCCACATGAGTTCTAAAAGGAACTCGTTAAAGTTCGGTTACACGATAAATCACTCTAATCTAAAAGCCGTAAATTCAACTAAACACCGAGGTATTACAATTACGAACAACTTAAATTGGAAGGACCTCACAGAAAATGTTGTGGGGAAGGCTAACCAAAGACTGCGTTCTATTGCCAGGACACTCAGAAAATGTAACAGACCTACTAAGGAGACGCCTACACTACGCTTGTCCGTCCTCTTTTAGAATACTGCTGCGCGGTGTGGGATCCTTGGCAGTTAGGAATGACGGAGTACATCGAAAAAGTTCAAACAAAGGCAGCACGTCTTGTATTATAGCGAAATATGGGAGAGAGTGTCACAGAAATGATACAGGATTTGGGCTGGATATCATTAAAAGAAAGGCGTTTTTCGTTGCGACGGAATCTTCTCACGAAATTCCAATCACCAACTTTCTCCTCCGAATGCGAAAATATTTTGTTGACACCGACCTACATAGGGAGGAACGATCAGAGCTCGTACGGAAAGATACAGGTGTTCGTTCTTTCCGCGCGCTATACGAGGTTGGAATAATAGAGAATTGTCAAGGTGGTTCGATGAAACCTCTGCCAGGGACTTAAATGTGATTTGCAGAGTATCCATGTAGATGTAGATGTAGATGTAGAAAATTGGTTGCTGTCAGTGAAAGTGTGGCTTTATGGTGTGTCTAAGTTATACAAACCACGAATCAAATAACAAAAATGTAACTGGAAGTATATTGATAAGCGTTTGAAATTGCCAAGAATGCATCTAATTTCACCAGAGAGGACGGCTACAGGCTCCCAGCATCGTGGCTCCCCGCCATCAAGGAAGGGAATACGCGGCAGCAGTGTGCGAGCAAAATAAGCAACACGCTGCAAGTCACCCCGGCGGACAATAATATTTTGGGTAAACATTCCTCCTCTCTTCCTCTGTCCGTTTCGAATCTGTCCGATGATGACGACCAACCAATAGCAGTTGCAGGATTTTCGACCAATAACCCTTCTCCAGCGTAAGTGTAGAATAGCGCCTTTCTATCCAAAGACGAAGGTATCCACAGGAGACTAGCCAACAACGCCCCTTCTTCTGCATCGCATCAGAGCGGGAATATTAGCCTATGACTATGGGCCACCAATGGTAGCCACATGAAGTTAAACTATTGCTATCACTTCTCCAGTACGAACTCGAGAAAATTCCCCTTTATAAGAGGACGCGACACACGTCTCTAACAGTGTTCTAGCAGTAGTGGACACCAGAAGATCATGAGGAAGATCCCAGCAGAGGGGTCGAAACGTCGATCATTTTAGAATAAATATGATGCGGTCTAATAACCCTGAAGGTTTTAAGTTTATTGGCTGTTGCGAGGTTACGGTTGGGCTTTAAGCATACCCGTGTAATGCTATAAGACCTCAACTTGTTGACCCTTGAAAGGGAAATATAGTTGCCTATATGATCATGTGAATAGTTAAACAAAAGACATACAGTGGATAATTATGTGGCACATATGAATTTAAACAGAAGTGGCCCAGTCATACACAAAATATAGGCACCATACCTAACAAATATATAATGAGTAGTGTTTCATATGCTTATGGAACGAAACAAAAGGATACAATAAAGTGCTGTTTATTGCTAAACTGCATAGACTCCCAACCGAGTAGGTAATACAAATAGTTAATTTATTGCACAATGATTCAAATGGATTATTAAACATATGCACTAGCACCTTTGCACAGTTAAGTGGGACTGGAAAGGTAACGATGATGAGGACATGCAATTATTGTGTCCACATAAGCTGCTAATGAATGCAGAGTTAATTAACAGGTTAAAGGAAAGATCCAGGTAGTACAAAAGAGGTCCCTTGCCTAGCCACATGCTGAGTTCACTAGCTGAGTGCATCAATTATTTGAAAAGAGCGCAATACGTACTTGAAACAAATGACTTCGTGTCCGCTTCTTCTTGTCATGCCCATATACTGTACATGGTTACCATCGTTCTAAAACCTAAATGCAGCGAATGGCTGCAGTGAAGTCTGAAAATTAAAAGTTGGGCCCAGACATCTCAGATCAGCTCAGAGTCAGAGTTACAAAATGACCGCCAGCTAATGCGTTGTCAGCTTGAAATGCTCTGGAGCTCTAGTGTGTTTATGGATGGTTCTCTCTGCACCAGATTCTCATCACCCAATCGCTTTGGACCCTGTAAGTTCCGTCCAATAAAAAATTCATGAAAATATTAGCAATCTCTCTCCTCTTAAAGAATCTACTTTGATTAACCAGTAGTAAAAATTTCGCTTGTAGATAGCAGAAAGCTGAAATTATCTACCATTGCAAGGTTAGTGTTACGTTTTGGCTAATGACAGGAACTGAATGTAGACACTCGTGAGTTTTTATCCCTCCTATGAAAATAATCTTCATGAGACGATCCTGCGCTTCCTTATAAACTTTACACACACAGTACTGCTGACATACTTTGATTCCAACAGGTTCCTTTCGCTCTGAGTGTCTCATGTTCCCATATCCCCTGTCTTTTTAGAACGTGCTCTTTTTCGCTGCTTGTCACAACGCAAGTTTACAACTTCCTGAGTTCGCTCTCCTGTCCCCTGCTGTGGCTATAACCGAGGCGCCGAGCTCGGTTCCAGACAGTGTCCATCACCCAAAGATTGCACGGGACTCTGCCTTTTAGTGGAATACAGTTTTACGACCCGCTTGCTATTCTATTCCTGTGGCTTTCGCATTCACACAATCAGTCAGTGGACTGAGCACACAGAAAACGTAAACATATCTTTCAGAATTATCTGGACATCAAGTGAGGAATTCGTACAGCGTTTGTAATAGAATTGAAATGGTAGTGTAATTTGAATAGTGAGTTATTAATTAGGTTACAGAGCAGCTTTGGAAAATGAAAAGCTACTTAATAAAATTGGGGAGAAAAGGAATTTGTGGCACAACCTGACTAGCATTAGGGATCAGTTGATAGCATACATTTTGAAACATCAAGGGATGTAAATGTAGTATTGGACGGAAGTTTGGGAGGTAAAAATTGTAGAGGGACACCAAGAAATGAATACAGTAAGCATATTCGGAAGGATGTAAGTTGCAATAGTCATTTACAATTAAGAGGTTTGCACGGGATAGAGTAGGGTGGAGAGCAGAATAAAACCACAATACGTTCTCTGGAATCGTATGATCGATTGCTATAAATAATTACACTATGTCATGAAAATTCTTCCTATTCAATGTTAAAGAAATCGTTGTACAGCTGAGTATTCAAAACATCTTTATAAAGAAAGTTATGTTGCCCAATGATTTGTGTTACATTATTTCAGTGATGTGCTTCAATCTCGGTCACAGTGATCATCCTATTGTGATGGAATACCAACACCAGGAGCTGCGCTGATATATTTCTTCAGTGGTATATCTTAGGGAATACTGTTGGGATTACAATTACTTAAGTATAAGTGTTAATTATTTATCTGGGATTTTGCTGGCTGTTTGTTGAATCGAGCAGTGGTCTGACTCATGGAACATCATGCTGGTTTAGTCTAGCGAGGTTTCCATGAGATCTTCTGTGTGGTATGGGTCGCGGGAGACGGATACCAGCACATTCGAAGTAGGAGGCCGATAAGTAAGTAGTGCCGATGCAGCTCAGATGGCGCTCGCGATGTCCACGAAAGATTCGGGTCTCTAGGTGCCACACGGTTTTAATCCGACAGGAATTTTCCAACAATGGATACCACGCTGCGAAGAGAATGATTCATTCAAGGAACCTTAGGACTTTCATTCGATGCTTCAGATTAAAGGTGGATCTCCAAGTTAACTAAAACACATGTATAATATTGATGAATGACCATTCCAATTACTAAACAGTTTTTTTTTAAATTTCGTTTCAGGATTTGGTTTTTGTACTCAAGCAGCTTTGTATTGGAGTTTGAAAATTTTGCTGTGGTGAAGCAAAGTTATTGATCTTCTTTTACTTTACTACAGAACACTTTTCAGATTCCACTACAAAGCTACTTGTAAACAAAAGCAAAAACTATTTGTGAAATAAAATAAAGAACTTGTCAGCAATTATAGCTTCATTCATCATTTCAGTGCATAGAAACAGTTGTAACGTTCTCCAGTTATGGAGAAAATAATATGAAATAGTTCACTTAACCTCTAGGTTTTATGGAAACAGCGGTGTTATTGGACAAGGCACAAGCTGTTTATGCAAACATGGCAATACAACATTTGCGCTATTGAAGCCCTGCTGTTGTACAGTTTGGATGTCGCGACTCTATTGGGCAAAAGCATACAATCCCACCAATTTCTACAATGACTTTTCTGGCTTTGTTTGTCGATAACGCTCTGCAGAACTCTCTTTACTCTGATATCGCGACAGTATCTTGATGACTGAAAGTCTCTTTATACTCTGAAGGGCCAAAGAAACTGGTACACTTGACTAATATCGTCTAGGGCGCTCGTGAGCACGCAGAAGTGGTGCAACACAACCTGGTACGGATTCTGTAGTAATGGAGGGAATTAACACCATGAATCCTGCAGGGCTCTCTATAAATCCGTAAATGTACGAGAGGGTGGAGATCTCTTCTGAACAGCACGTTGCAAGACATCCCGTATACGCTCAATAATGTTCATGTCTGGGAAGTTTGGTTGCCAGAGAAAGTGTTTAAAAGAAGAAGAGTGTTTGCAGAGCCACTCTGTAGCAATTCTGGACCTGTGCGGTATCGCATTGTCCTGCTGGAATTGGTCACGTCCGTCGGAATGCACAACGGACATGAATGGATGCAGGTGATCAGACAGGATGCTTTCGTACGTTTCACCTGTTAGAGTCGTATCTAGACATAACAGGGGTCCCATATCACTCCAACTGCACACGCCCTACACCATTACAGAGCCTCCACCACTTTGAACAGTTCCCTGCTGACGTTGGATTCACGAGGTTATCTCCATACAAGTACACGTCCATCCGCTCGATACAATTTGAGACGTGACTTGTCCGACCAGGGAACATGTTTCCAGTCATTAACAATCCAATGTCTGTTTTCACGGGTCGAGGCGAGGTGTAAAGCTTTATGTCGTGCAGTCATCAACGTACAAGAGTTGACCTTCGGCTTCGAAAGCCCATATGGATGAATAGTTCGCAAGCTGACACTTGCTGGTGGCCCGGCATTGAAATCTGCAGCAATTGGCGGAAGGGTTGCACATCTGTCACGCTGAACGATTCCCTTCCGTCGTCGTTGGTCCCGTTATTGTAGGATCTTTTAAGGGCTGTAGCGATGTCGGAGATTTGATGTTTCACTGGATTCCTGATATTCGCGGTACACTCGTGAGATGGTCGTACGGGAAAATCTCCACTTCATCGCTACCACTGAGATGCTGTGTTCCGTCGCTCGCGCGCCGACTTTAATACCACGTTCAGACACACTTAAATCTGGATAACCTGCCGTTGTAGCAGCAGTAACCGATCTAACAACTGCGGCAGATACTTGTTTTATACAGGCTTTGCTGACTGCAGCGCCGTGTTCTGTCCTTCTGTATTTCAATACACATGCTTATACCAGTTTGCTTAGCGCTCCAATGATTATTACGTTCCGTACAATAACATAAAACTGTCACTGTCATAACTACGAATTTGAGGCCTTGTGGTAGAGGGTATTGTTTTGTGGTCAATCGACTCACATAAATTACTGGAGCCCGCTGTCATGAAACTGTGGCGCATGTAAGACCTGCCTGCTATTAGAGTAGAGGTGCGGTAAAGGGCTTTGAAAGCATTTCCTGGTGTGAGGAGGGGTCCGTTACAATCGCCGCACGAAGCCATTCTGCTATAGGCCGCGGTTAAGTTAGATCAGGCTAGTCCAAACTGTGCCCCTGGGGCGCTAGCGCCCGCGATCTCCCGCGGCCAGCGCCCCGGACGAATTCGTTTATTGTCGCAGTGGCCGAGCCGCGTCGCTTAGCTGGCCGTGCGGACCGCCCGCCGAGCCTCCCCATGCCGCTGTAAGCGCGCTTCGTACGTAATTGTCTTCTTTAACAACGTTGATTGATAGAATTAAAGAGCTTTATAACCTTAATTCTATTTTGTAATAAGTATTCAAACTTGGTCGGTCAACATTATTACGCACAAAACAGCAAACTAAGGACCCGATTTCTAAACTCTGAAAAGGGATACAAGAAGATGTAGCCCGAAGTATTACAAAAAAAATTTACTTGTAACTGCTAACAGTAAGAATGAGACTCTATATCCCTTACATAAAATTATTTCTAAAACAGAATATTTATGACTCTAGTTCATTTAAGAACCTGATGTACTTTCAGAAGACGCCTATTGTACATAACGACGAGTGTGCACGTGCATGTACTAATAGAATGAACCTGTGGCTCAGAAAACAACTAAGATGTTCTTCGATTCTTGGTTTGGATATTGTTTTGTAAAGCTTTGCGTAGTAATTCTGCCACACGATCACTAGTTCTTACCTAAACAGTAAATGGTTTGCTTGTTTTACCGCTCATCGACCTCTTTTACAGAGGTGCGCTTCCTCTGTTACTTTGGATCTGACTGCGGCACAGTCCAGCGCAGCGCAGTGTTGTGCGGTTTCCCTCGCTCCTCAGCTGTCTCTCTCGCTCCCACGCCGACACTAGCGACACACGGTCGCGGACGGGGCGCTGAACTACACTGCCTTGCAACCGCGGGGCGCGGGCGCGCCCACCGGGCGCAATTCTTGGATGAGCCTGAGTTAGATGTAGTACGCAGACTTACCCTAATAGAAACGTTTGAAATACTTATTCCACCACTGCTGATCAACTCGAGCATTTATTACGACGCACCAATATCAAAAACGAATATGCTCTCTAGGGCCTACTTCTCAGAAGAGTTTGAGGCAAATCAGTAATATTATAGAAAAAGTGAATGACAAAGTTCACTATTATATATGCAAGAATATTATTGTTAGATAAATGTGTTCCTGGAGACAGAGGGCAGGTTTCTGCACGGGATAAACGGGAAAAAGGTATGAAATAATTCAGAAGTCACACACTTTCTTGGTAACAGTTGCGTTGAACTTCGGAAAGTCCTCCTTTTCCTTAGCCACTCAATGCTGTCTTCATCATGACGATTCTAGTTGATCAGTACGCGTCTTCCCCTCAATCCTTTTCAACGACTCAAAATACTGAGCTTGTATTTTTTATTATGGAATAAAAACGAGTAATAAAATCCCAGTTACTTCTTTCCATAATGAAAGTCATTACATTCCACAAAATCCGATAGGAACAATAACAGAACTACAAATCCTTATTAGACAACTATGAGCAGTTAAATCGTCTCTCAAGAAATTAAAGCCTTTGACTGACTCTAGAAGGATTAAAGGTGGTGGTGGTATAGTTCCGCTAACTTGTTCTGCAAATGGCACCAACTGTTACCCACCAAACTAACACCTACCTGATCACCAGTATCCCAGGTGTCAGGAGTGTTAACTAATCGTAGTTTTGTCTTGAGTCACTAAGAGTACAGTGTGGTGTGGCTACGACTACTGAGTCCTTCACCAGCTGATGCAATAGTGCTGGCCTCCTTTTGGGCGGTTCTGCTACCTTGTGTCGCGTTCCACTCCCGCCAAAGACTTAGAAGGAAGATTTCTGCAACAATAGGGATAGCAGTCCACCCCGCGGGAAAGTGTTCTGACTGAGTGCCTTGCAAACGGATCCTTTTATTTAATAAATTATGTATTTATTTATTCCATTCGTGTACTAGAATAGAAGAAAATGAATTCCTTTTGTAGGTTCAAATGGCTCTGAGCACTATGGGACTTAACATCTTAGGTCATCAGTCTCCTAGAACTTAGAACTACTTAAACCTAACTACCCTAAGGACATCACACACGTCCATGCCCGAGGCAGGATTCGAACCTGCGACCGTAGCAGTACTGCGGTTCCGAACTGAAGTGACTAGAACCGCACGGCCACCGCGGCCGGCTTCCTTTTGTAGGGTAATATCGAAAAATTTCATTTAGATCAAAACAGAATACAAATTACAGAATAATCAAAGAAACATAAATATATGGTAAAATTTGATTAGTACATTAACTAAACTACACAGTTCACTGTCACACAGATGTAACTAGAAACTTCAAACACAATTCTAATTTTTCCCTCCCCTCTACCACCTGCTTCATCGCTCTCTCTCTTCACCCTGCCTTCTCACAGTCTGTCCCTCTTCTACCTGCCACCTCACAACCCCTTTCACTGTACCTACTCTACACATACACTATCTCTCTTCAACCTGTATGCTTTCTCCCTCTTCCTTTTCCATTTGCCTCCACCCCATCCCTCTGTCGTTGTCCTCGTCCATCCTCTCTTTGTCTGTTCCTTCTCCCCTATTTCCTTCTCTCTCTGGTTAAACTCCTCCTCCTCCTCTTCCTCTGTCTGTAGAATCCTCCTCACCCTCTCTCTGTCCATCTTTTCGACCCCCCTCCCACCCACTATCTCCTCCTACTCCATCTTTGTTCATCTACAATTCCCCTGACTCTCAGTCCACCTCCTTCTATCCCCTATTAACTACCCATCTCCTCCTTCCTACACTCTCTGTCCACATTCACCTTCCCATCTCTCTACCCATCTCCCTTCTCTGTTTCACTCCATCTCTCCTCTCTCTGTACGTCTTCTTCGTCCTCTGTTTGTCCATGCCCTTTTCCCCCCTCACTCTTAGTGCACCTTCTCCTTGCTCTCTCTCTGTTAAACTCCTCATCTCCCCTTTAGCTATCCATCACTCTGTTATCAAAGCCACCTCCACCCCAGTTAGAGGTTTTTGGTTTTTACATGCACTACACATCTGTACAGATAGTAAGTAAAATGTTTACCAAATTTAATTGCAACTGATCAAGTGGTTTAGGAGGAGATGTGGAACATACACACATTTCAACATCCAGTTTTTTGTTAACAAGCTATTCCTGGCCACATGCTGCTTTGGCTCACACTGATTAAATAGAAAAGAAAGAAAATAGAAAGCAAACACTTCTGACATGTATCGGAATTTGATAAATGACATCATCTCCTTTTCTCCACCTGTATCTGGTCATCTCTTCCTCCATCTCTCTTTGTCCACTGTCTCGTCCTTCCTCTACTCTTTGTCCATCATCTCTTTCCCCTTCCCTCGCCGTCTTCTTCTTTCTCCTCCATCTTCTTCTTTCTCCTCCAGCCCGCCGTGATCCCCTCACCCTCCTCTCTCAGCGCATCATCTATTTCCTCCTTTGAATTTCCGTCTTCTCCATTTCTCTCCATCTCCTCCTGTCCCCTCTCTCTGTCCATCTCCTCCTTTGCGCTTTCAGTCTCCATTTCCTCCCACCCTTCTGCCCATCTCCTCTTCTCCCCTCTCTCTGACTTTGAGTCTTGCTTATTTTTACTGCATATTCAGATTCGGTAGTGTTCCAATCAGAAGACGTTAAACCATAAAAACAACTTTCGTTTTTGCTAACAACGTTTCACTACTTTTTGTATCCATAAAACATATACCTTATGTTCACCTGTTGTTCATTAGCGTATGGTGTAAAAATTTAAAGTAAATAGGTCAGTAATTTTTCTTGATTTTTGGTAATAACGTTTCCTCTTTATATGAGTATACAGATAGTTCAAATGGCTCTGAGCACTATGGCACTTAACTTCTGAGGTCATCAGTCCCCTAGAACTTAGAACTACTTAAACCTAATCAACCTAAGGACATCACACACATCCATGCCCGAGGCAGGATTCGAACCTGCGACCGTAGCGGTCGCGCGGTTCCAGACTGTAGTGCCTAGAACTGCTCGGCCACACCGCCGGGCTGAGTATACAGATTAGGTATATAAAAACACGTGGGTATACAAAAGCAGCGTTGTTTCATAACTTAGGAGCAACTGGTAAAGAACTTTCAGAGATTTAACGTTTCGAACAAACGAACATTTATATTTTTATGAAGATTTCCACTATAATTATATATACACTCCTGGAAATGGAAAAAAGAACACATTGACACCGGTGTGTCAGACCCACCATACTTGCTCCGGACACTGCGAGAGGGCTGTACAAGCAATGATCACACGCACGGCACAGCGGACACACCAGGAACCGCGGTGTTGGCCGTCGAATGGCGCTAGCTGCGCAGCATTTGTGCACCGCCGCCGTCAGTGTCAGCCAGTTTGCCGTGGCATACGGAGCTCCATCGCAGTCTTTAACACTGGTAGCATGCCGCGACAGCGTGGACGTGAACCGTATGTGCAGTTGACGGACTTTGAGCGAGGGCGTATAGTGGGCATGCGGGAGGCCGGGTGGACGTACCGCCGAATTGCTCAACACGTGGGGCGTGAGGTCTCCACAGTACATCGATGTTGTCGCCAGTGGTCGGCGGAAGGTGCACGTGCCCGTCGACCTGGGACCGGACCGCAGCGACGCACGGATGCACGCCAAAACCGTAGGATCCTACGCAGTGCCGTAGGGGACCGCACCGCCACTTCCCAGCAAATTAGGGACAATGTTGCTTCTGGGGTATTGGCGAGGACCATTCGCAACCGTCTCCATGAAGCTGGGCTACGGTGCCGCACACCGTTAGGCCGTCTTCCGCTCACGCCCCAACATCGTGCAGCCCGCCTCCAGTGGTGTCGCGACAGGCGTGAATGGAGGGACGAATGGAGACGTGTCGTCTTCAGCGATGAGAGTCGCTTCTGCCTTGGTGCCAATGATGGTCGTATGCGTGTTTGGCGCCGTGCAGGTGAGCGCCACAATCAGGACTGCATACGACCGAGGCACACAGGGCCAACACCCGGCATCATGGTGTGGGGAGCGATCTCCTACACTGGCCGTACACCACTGGTGATCGTCGAGGGGACACTGAATAGTGCACGGTACATCCAAACCGTCATCGAACCCATCGTTCTACCATTCCTAGACCGGCAAGGGAACTTGCTGTTCCAACAGGACAATGCACGTCCGCATGTATCCCGTGCCACCCAACGTGCTCTAGAAGGTGTAAGTTAACTACCCTGGCCAGCAAGATCTTCGGATCTGTCCCCCATTGAGCATGTTTGGGACTGGATGAAGCGTCGTCTCACGCGGTCTGCACGTCCAGCACGAACGCTGGTCCAAGTGAGGCGCCAGGTGGAAATGGCATGGCAAGCCGTTCCACAGGACTACATCCAGCATCTCTACGATCGTCTCCATGGGAGAATAGCAGCCTGCATTGCTGCGAAAGGTAGATATACACTGTACTAGTGCCGACATTGTGCATGCTCTGTTGCCTGTGTCTATGTGCCTGTGGTTCTGACAGTGTGATCATGTGATGTATCTGACCCCAGGAATGTGTCAATAAAGTTTCCCCTTCCTGGGACAATGAATTCACGGTGTTCTTATTTCAATTTCCAGGAGTATATATATATATATATATATATACACGTATGCGAATGCAGTGCTTGAGACAACATTGCATTCGAATATGCTAAGAAGATACTTTGTTTGCGAAAATCTCATGTTCTTTGTTCACCATCTAAAATATCCGGAAGTTCTTCTCGTATTCCTTCGATTTTTTACACAATGTTCCATTCAATTAAGCGAGTGCTTTTATATGCCTACTGCAGTGCTATACGTTCTATAAACATACACACACATTATACATATTTATATTCATACGGCTCTCCAACAAAGATAGAAAAAGACCCGTATACGATGCAACATAGAGTCAAAATTTCAAAGTATTCAGCTTAAAACTTTGGGAGTTTTATGTTTTTAACGAACGAACATCTAAATTTCATTTATTTCCCCTACAGTTACACGTATAACACGTGGAGCTCTAGTAGGTATATAAAAACACGTGCGTATTCCAATGGAACGTTGCGTCGCAATTTCAAGGCAATCGGTGAGGAACTTCTGGAGATTTACGATTCTGTCAAACGAAAGTTTACATTTTTATTTATATAGGAGTAAGATATGGTTAGTCTCTTACACGGTCCGTGTTCTTACGAAAACTGTCAAGTACATCATTACAATGTTATTTAACTTTATTTTAACAACAGTTGAAAACATATCAAAGAATTCAAACGCTTTAATTTTTATATTTACTTCCTAATGTAGCCAACAACGATGTCTCTTCTTGGAACGCTCAGCCATTCTGGTTATACGAGTAGCGGGTAAGAGCATCGAATATGATTCTCTTCGTAGCTCTAAAGAGATGTGGCCGAATATTACGTAACTAAAAGGAAGAAAAATTTAAAATCCCAATGTAACAGAATCGTTGCGGTATCACTTATGCGGTTGAATAACATATAAGTGGTGTTTTGGTACTGGGTTTAAAAAGGCAGCTCCGTTTAAACGAGAGGAGGAGATTGTCTGCAACTTGTGCCCTGCGGATAGGAAAGTAATCATGTCTTCTGGTCTCAGTCTTGACCATGTAAGGCAGTCATATTCGTCCAGATTTGCAGTAGGTTCAATTTTGATTAGTTAAGAAACTGAGGAGTTGAACAGGGATTAGAAAAATAATAAAAAAATAATGAAAAAGGTTATCATAAAACATGACGAGGAAAAAATTACAACAGCAAGTAGGACTTATGCCAGTGAAAAGGAAGTTGGTAGGTGTGTTTCTACATCTGAAAGAAGATGTCTATTGAAATTTCGCGCCAGCTCGACAAGAGAGGCGCTAGTAGCGCCACTGTAAGGACGCAAATCGGGCTTGCTTTAAATATGCAGTGTGGCGTTCGTGGGCGTTATCTACCTTTGAGGCTGGACGTAGTGAGTAGCTATTAATAAAGTTGCCTTTAAGACGACGAAGATGCCATTAACAACTGCTCTCTGAGTTTAACGAGGTCCTGCAACAGGGCTACGAGAAGCGGAATGTTCTTTCCGCGATATTGAAAAACGACTTTGCAGGAAGGTAGCCACTGTATTTGACTGCTGGCAACGTTGGTCAAGAGAATGTACGGTCGGAAGAAAATGGGGTCCCGGCGGCCATGTGACACTACTGAGGAAGAGAAGACCGTCGGGTTCGGCTACGACTGTGGCGCTTTGTACTGCGCTTGCAGCTGTAATTCAAACACAGTGACACAACAGACTGTTACAAATCGGCTATTTCAAGGACCACTCAGGGCCAGACACCCTTTAGCGAGCATTCTGCTGACCCCAAACCACAGCCATTTGCAACAGCGATGTCAAGACAGAGCTTATTTTAGGGCGGAGTGGAGACCTCTCGTGGTTTCTGATGAAAGCCAGTTTTGCCTCGGTGCCAGTGATGGCCATGTATTGGCTAGAAAGAGACCAGTGAGTGCCTCAACCAACCAGCCAGCGGCCTAGACACTGGACCTACATCTGGAGCTGTGGTCTGCTTTATTACGCCAGGAGCACTGCCGTGGTTGTCACACATTCCCTCAATGCAAATTTGTACGTTAGTCTGGAGATTCGACCTGTTGTGAACAGCATTCCAAGAGGTGTTTTCAAATGGGATAACGCTCACCCACATGTCGCTGTTGTAACCCAACATACTCTACAAAGTGTCGACAGGTTGCCTTCGTCTGCTCGAACACCAGATCTGTCTCCATTCGGGCATGTTTGGGACATTATCAGACGACAACTGTAGCGTCATCCACAACCAGCATTAGCAGTTCCCGCATTGACGGACCAAGTGCAACAGGCATTAAACTTCATCCTACCAACTTACCTCTCGTTCCTGTATGACGCAATGCAAGTATGTACGCATGGTTTCTTTCAACATTTTGACGGTTACACCGGTTATTAATGCAGCAGCATTTCACATTTGAATTGGCTTATCTCTTACTCTCATTAATCTGTATACCTGCAACGTTAATCACTTAAATATGTTATCCAAATAAATATATTCCCAAAATTTCATTACTCTACATATATTTCGGTGTTGCAATTTTTTCCGTCAGTGTATATTGCATGAGTAGTTTGGTGTAGATCTGTTAGTAGCTTGTTGTGGTAGTTATCTGGCTGTCCTGGCATAGGAGAGAGGAAGAGCATTAGAGCTCAAAGGCGGTCGTCGAGGTTGATCTCGAAGCAGCGTCTGCAAGTTCGCATGTGCTTCCCATTACCGTTTACCTTGCGTAACCTAAATCCTACCACTTGAGCCTGTCCTCTGCATTTTGCCTCTGTTTTCCCGTGTTCAAAAGCCCTCACTGACTTCCAATAACCGCAAACTTAACAGTGCGTAAGTTACTAAGTCGTCAACACATGACATGGTGACGAAAGTATTACTAGACAAATATATTGCTATGTGTTACGACCCTTGTTAAGTCTGAAAGATATTTTGTCATCTAACGTTTCACTGGTGAATTTTTCACAAATATGATGATCAGTTATGGTCGGAGACCGGGCGTTATACGAGTTAATTGCTGATGTTATTGCCCAGAGCTTCGGGAAAATGTTGAATTTTATTTTTCTAATTAATGGAAGATATTTTGTACAGCTACCTCTACTAAAAGATCTTTACGCGTACAGAAATATTTTGTTTTCGGTGATGGTGTATTTCCACTCTGTTGCCGTTAAACACAAGAACTGATTAAGTAAAACCAACGTCTGCACAAGCAACAACCCGAACCCCATTCGACCTAAATCCTGCCCTAGAAAGCAGATAAAGTCTTCGTTCATCAGAGGTTCCCCACCCAGCCTAGGCACCAACAGATGTGCAGAAGGATGCTTTCTGCATCAAGTCGCCCTTTTTAAAGGAATAAGCCTGTCAAATTTTCACCGCAATCTGTTGTCCCTATTTCGGAAATGTTACCAGCTTCTTTCATGACCTCATGAAATGTATTCGCAAAAGTGACAGCAGAGCGGTGACAGTTATACGACTTACTGGAAATAATTGAAAAATTGTGCTGGACCGGGACTCGAATCCAAATTTCTCGCTTTATGCGAGCGGTCGTCTTAACCGCGTCGGCTATCCGAGCTCGCTTCACAGAAAGCCATCACAAATTTCCATGTCCCAGTGTCTGCTACCTATAGCTCTCGCACAATTATGTGATTTCCGCACAGGAAGAGACTTAATTTGTTTCCTCGTCTGACTGCTTGGCTTTCGTATGAAGTGCGTTACTGCAGTGTCTGTATCTGCCAGTGTCTGTAAAGTTCGATGCAACGCCGAAGGAACATTGCATCAGACTCAGTCGAATAAAGACACTACAGTAATCTATTCTCTCATGATGATTGTGTCACAGATTAGATTCCCGGATACTGCTCTGCAGGAAGTATGGGGTCTGACCACTATAGTCTCTTTACCTCCCGCTTCCTCTTTAAGCAGGAAATCTCCATGTAAAGTTACACATTCATCGAAGTGAAATTAATATTAAGAAATGGTATACAAAATTATGAACACTGAAATATTAATTTAACGAGGAGATCAGTATTCCACAGGAATATAAACCTGAATTTAATTAATCGGGGCCTATTTCTTTGTCATCTGAGCACGCGCGTTCCCTATTTCCTCGCCTGTGGGGAGCATGGCTTGAGTTGCAACGTCACATTTTCTTCTTCACCATCTGCACTTAATGGGAACAGTGTAAGATCGAGCGATGTAGATGCTTTTTTGATGCAGCAATGACTGAATATCAGGCGTACGATGGCAGTTCCGATGCTCCTTGAACATCTAAAGTTGTAATGCTAACATCGCAAGGGTAAATTCTTATCATTCGTCAGAAACACGTAAGCAGTTTTTCTGTTCCATACTACTCCCGCTTAAGGTTAAGCTCTTCTTAGGAAACATTTAGCTGCGGAATACACAATGAGTTTATTTTTCATCATGAGTGGCTTCCTTAGCTAAAACATCTATCATTTCGTTTCTCTTAATGTCGTAAATTGTCTTTATCCGACATAGATTGATCTAAAGTACCTGACCTTACGTTGACAGTTGCGGGATACTTTTACCAGTTCCATTATGTCAAAACGATCTGGTTAGTCCTTACACTGTGTAACTGCTTCTGAAGACAAACCATTGATGTGACATTCAGTAATAACGTGATTTCATCCACTTGCTGGAAATTACATATATTGTGGCATAGCTGTGAGCTCAGTTGTTCGATTAGTGGTATCTGTGGAAGCATAAATTTTCATATTGTTTTACCCAACAGTATTACAGCGAACACGTCTAAACTCTTCTTCAGTTAAAAAAGCACGCACCTTAAACTGTAGGTGTCTTTTCCCCAGCAGTAGGCTAGGCTAGGAACACTCATCTCTTACACCAAGCCACGCTGGAATAGTGTACTATTGTCAGCACACCATTCCAACGTGTTGAGCTTCTCGTGAGGCACACACGTTTCGTAGCAACCTGTAATTCACCAATAATTATTTGTTTTCACTCGGCGGGTTTCCCAAAAAGTATACATCAACAACGTCAGTTGTCAGTTGTGAGCCACAGTTGGTGCATAGCTTCAAAAATGTTTCAAATATCTCTGAGCACTATGGGACTTAACATCTGAGGTCATCAGTCCCCTAGAACTTAGAACTACATAAACCTAGCTAACCTAAGGACATCACACACATCCCTGCCCGAGGCAGGATTCGGAACTGCGACCGTAGCAGTCTCACGGTTCCGGACTGCAGCGCCTAGAACCGCACGGCCACCGCGGCTGGCCTACATCTACATACATACTCTGCAAGACACATTACGGTGCATACCAGTCATTTCCTTTTCTGTTTCAGAGCAAGAGAAAAGCTGTATGTATACCTCCATAGGAGCCCAAATTACTCGTATCTTATGTTCGTAGTCCTTACGCGAAATGTATGTTGATGGCAATAGAATCGTTCTGGAGCCGGCCGCTGTGGTCGAGCGGTCCTAGGCGCTTCAATGCGGAACCACGCGGCTGCTACGGTCGCAGATTCGAATCCCGCCTCGGGTATGGATGTGTATGATGTCCTTAGGTTAGTTAGGTTTAAGTAGTTTTATGTCTAGTGGACTGACGACCTCAGATGTTAAGTCCCATATTGCTTAGAGCCATTTGAATCATTTGAATCGTTCTGAAGTCAGCTTCAAATGCGGGTTCCCTATTTTTTTCAGTAGCGTTCGTCGAAAAGAAGGTCGCCTTCCCTCCAGGGGTTCCCATTGGAGTTCTGAAGCATCTCCATAGTACTTGATTCATGTGTGAATCTACGAGTAACAAATCTAGCATTCCGCTTGTACTTGCTTCCTTTTATCTGACGTAGTGCGGATATCAAATATCCGAGTATTTTTCAAGAATAGGTTGCGCTCGTGTCCTATAAGTGGTCTCATTTACAGATGAAACACACTTTCCAGGTTAAAGTCGCTTCCAACTGGTAAGTATTTACGAGCTACTGACGAGACTTTCTTTGAATGACTGAAGAACTGTCTACATCTACATCTACATCTACATTTATACTCCGCAAGCCACCCAACGGTGTGCGGCGGAGGGCACTTTACGTGCCACTGTCATTACCTCCCTTTCCTGTTCCAGTCGCGTATGGTTCGCGGGAAGAACAACTGTCTGAAAGCCTCCGTGCGCGCTCTAATCTCTCTAATTTTACATTCGTGATCTCCTCGGGAGGTATAAGTAGGGGGAAGCAATATATTCGATACCTCATCCAGAAACGCACACTCTCGAAACCTGGCGGGCAAGCTACACCACGATGCAGAGCGCCTCTCTTGCAGAGTCTGCCACTTGAGTTTATTAAACATCTCCGTAACGCTATCACGGTTACCAAATAACCCTGTGACGAAACGCGCCGCTCTTCTTTGGATCTTCTATATCTCCTCCGTCAACCTGATCTGGTACGGATCCCACACTGATGAGCAATACTCAAGTATAGGTCGAACGAGTGTTTTGTAAGCCACCTCCTTTGTTGATGGACTACATTTTCTAAGGACTCTCCCAATGAATCTCAACCTGGTACCCGCCTTACCAACAATTAATTTTATACGATCATTCCACTTAAATCGATCCGCACGCATACTCCCAGATATTTTACAGAAGTAACTGCTACCAGTGTTTGTTCCGCTATCATATAATCATACAATAAAGGATCCTTCTTTCTATGTATTCGCAATACATTACATTTGTCTATGTTAAGGGACAGTTGCCACTCCCTGCACCAAGTGCCTATCCGCTGCAGATCTTCGTGCATTTCGCTACAATTTTCTAATGCTGCAACTTCTCTGTATACTACAGCATCATCCGCGAAAAGCCGCATGGAACTTCCGACACTATCTACTAGGTCATTTATATATATTGTGAAAAGCAATTGTCCCATAACACTCCCCTGTGCCACGCCAGAGGTTACTTTAACGTCTGTAGACGTCTCTCCATTGATAACAACATGCTGTGTTCTGTTTGCTAAAAACTCTTCAATCCAGCCACAAAGCTGGTCTGATATTCCGTAGGCTCTTACTTTGTTTATCAGGCGACAGTGCGGAACTGTACCGAACGCCTTCCGGAAGTCAAGAAAAATAGCATCTACCTGGGAGCCTGTATCTAATATTTTCTGGGTCTCATGAACAAATAACGCGAGTTGGGTCTCACACGATCGCTGTTTCCGGAATCCATGTTGATTCCTACATAGTGGATTCTGGGTTTCCAAAAACGACATGATACTCGAGCAAAAAACATGTTCTAAAATTCTACAACAGATCGACGTCAGAGATATAGGTCTATAGTTTTGCGCATCTGCTCGACGACCCTTCTTGAAGACTGGGACTACCTGTGCTCTTTTCCAATCATTTGGAACCCTCCGTTCCTCTAGAGACTTGCGGTACACGGCTGTTAGAAGGGGGGCAAGTTCTTTCGCGTACTCTGTGTAGAATCGAATTGGTATCCCGTCAGGTCCAGTGGACTTTCCTCTGTTGCGTGATTCCAGTTGCTTTTCTATTCCTTGGACACTTATTTCGATGTCAGCCATTTTTTCGTTTGTGCGAGGATTTAGAGAAGGAACTGCAGTGCGGTCTTCCTCTGTGAAACAGCTTTGGAAAAAGGTGTTTAGTATTTCAGCTTTACGCGTGGCATCCTCTGTTTCAATGCCATCATCATCCCGGAGTGTTTGGATGTGCTGTTTCGAGCCACTTACTGATTTAACGTAAGACCAGAACTTCCTAGGATTTTCTGTCAAGTCGGTACATAGAATTTTACTTTCGAATTCACTGAACGCTTCACGCATAGCCCTCCTTACGCTAACTTTGACATCGTTTAGCTTCTGTTTGTCTGAGAGGTTTTGGCTGCGTTTAAACTTGGGGTGAAGCTCTCTTTGCTTTCGCAGTAGTTTCCTAACTTTGCTGTTGTACCACGGTGGGTTTTTCCCGTCCCTCACAGTTTTGTCCGGCACGTACCTGTCTAAAACGCATTTTACGATTGCCTTGAACTTTTTCCATAAGCACTCAGCATTGTCAGTGTCGGAACAGAAATTTTCGTTTTGATCTGTTAGGTAGTCTGAAATCTGCCTTCTATTACTCTTGCTAAACAGATAAACCTTCCTCCCTTTTTTATATTCCTATTAACTTCCATATTCAGGGATGCTGCAACGGCCTTATGATCACTGATTCCCTGTTCTGTACATACAGAGTCGAAAAGTTCGGGTCTGTTTGTTATCAGTAGGTCCAAGATGTTATCTCCACGAGTCGGTTGACTGTTTAATTGCTCGAGGTAATTTTCGGATAGTGCACTCAGTATAATGTCACTCGATGCTCTGTCCCTACCACCCGTCCTAAACATCTGAGCGTCCCAGTCTATATCTGGTAAATTGAAATCTCCACCTAAGACTATAACATGCTGAGAAAATTTATGTGAAATGTATTCCAAATTTTCTCTCAGTTGTTCTGCCACAAACGCTGCTGAGTCGGGAGGTCGGTAAAAGGAGCCAATTATTAACCTAGCTCGGTTGTTGAGTGTAACCTCCACCCATAATAATTCACAGGAACTATCCACTTCTACTTCACTAGAGGATAAACTACTACTAACAGCGACGAACACTCCACCACCGGTTGCATGCAATCTATCCTTTCTAAACACCGTCTGTACCTTTGTAAAAATTTCGGCAGAATTTATCTCTGGCTTAAGCCAGCTTTCTGTACCTATAACGATTTCAGCTTCGGTGCTTTCTATCAGCGCTTGAAGTTCCGGTACTTTACCAACGCAGCTTCGACAGTTGACAATTACAATACCGATTGCTGCTTGGTCCCCGCATGTCCTGACTTTGCCCCGCACCAGTTGAGGTTGTTGCCCTTTCTGTACTTGCCCAAGGCCATCTAACCTAAAAAAAACCGCCCAGCCCACGCCACACAACCCTTGCTACCCGTGTTGCCGCTTGTTGCGTGTAGTGGACTCCTGACCTATCCAGCGGGACCCGAAACCCCACCACCCTATGGCGCAAGTCGAGGAATCTGCAGCCCACATGGTCGCAGAACCGTCTCAGCCTATGATTCAGACCCTCCACTCGGCTCTGTACCAAAGGTCGGCAGTCAGTCCTGTCGACGATGCTGCAGATGGTGAGCTCTGCTTTCATCCCGCTAGCGAGACTGGCAGTCTTCACCAAATCAGATAGCCGCCGGAAGCCAGAGAGGATTTCCTCCGATCCATAGCGACACACATCATTGGTGCCGACATGAGCGACCACCTGCAGATGGGTGCACCCTGTACCCTTCATGGAATCCGGAAGGACCCTTTCCACATCTGGAATGACTTCCCCCGGTATGCACACGGAGTGCACATTGGTTTTCTTCCCCTCTCTTGCTGCCATTTCCCTAAGGAGCCCCATTACGCGCCTGACGTTGGAGCTCCCAACTACCAGCAAGCCCACCCTCTGCGACCGCCCGGATCTTTGAGGGGCAACCTCTGGAACAGGACAAGCAGCCATGTCAGGCCGAAGATCAGTATCAGCCTGAGACAGAGCCTGAAACCGGTTCGCCAGACAAACTGGAGAGGCCTTCCGTTCAGCCCTCCGGAATGTCTTTCGCCCCCTGCCACACCTTGAGACTACCTCCCACTCTACCACAGGTGAGGGATCAGCCTCAATGCGGGCAGTATCCCGGGCAACCACAGTCTTAGTCCGATCGGGGGATGCGTGGGATGAGCTGGCCGTCCCCGACAAACCCCCATCCGGACTCCCACAGTGATGCCCATTGGTAACAGCCTCAAGCTGTGTGACTGAAGCCAACACTGCCTGAAGCTGGGAGCGAGGGGATGCCAACTCAGCCTGCATCCGAACACAGCAGTTGCAGTCCCTATCCATGCTAAAAACTGTTTTGCAAAGAACGTCTGAACTAATCTACAAAGAGCGCAAACAAATCGACAAAATTTAAACGGTTATTAAAATACAAGATTGCGTAGTAAATGCAGTAATGTTGCTACTTGCGCACTGCTGACACACTGATCGGCGGCGGAAGGAGACTACGCGATTTTACACCATTCAGGTACTAAAACGCGATGCTACAACTCTCAAATACTATAATACGTCCGAAATTTATGTATCAAACAATGCAAGTACCAAACACACGCAAAGAAATTAAGAATTAAACTATGTAAGAAATGAGTGAGCTAGGAGTATACGACTTGCTGCTGCAGCTGCTTATCCAACGGCGGCAGGGAGCACACTGACTGTGACCAACCGACACTGGCCGTTCAAAACAAAAACAGAAGACAAACGACTACGCGAATTTACATTATTCAGGTACTAAAACGCGAGGTTACAACTCTCAAATACTATAATACGCCAGAAATTTATGAATTAAACAATGCAAGTACCAAAAACACGCAAAGAAATTAAGAATTAAACTATGTAAGAAATGAGTGAGCTAGGAGTATACGACTTGCTGCTGCAGCTGCTTATCCAACGGCGGCAGGGAGTACACTGACTGTGACCAACCGACACTGGCCGTTCAAAACAAAAACAGAAGACAAACGACTACGCGAATTTACATTATTCAGGTACTAAAACGCGATGTTACAACTCTCAAATACTATAATACGCCAGAAATTTATGAATTAAACAATGCAAGTACCAAAAACACGCAAAGAAATTAAGAATTAAACTATTTAAGAAATGAGTGAGCTATGAGTATACGACTTGCTTCCGCAGCTGCTTATCCAACGGCGGCAGGGAGCACTGTCACAGTGGAATCGGGTGGCTGGTAAAAACATGTATCAGTTAATTCGGTATCGTCTTGACCTGTTACAGGTGACCAGAGAACTTCACTGTCACACTCGATTTCGACCTCATTAGATACATTATTTTTGTCAGCTCCAATGAACACTCCCTCTCCTATGACCTCTAAGTATCACAGAGCTTTCTATTTCGGTTTTCAGCCTCCTCTCCGGGTCAAGCAAATACTGACTGCGAGAACTTTCCTGGTAGCAAGTAAATACGAGAATTTTCTTACAAGTATTCCGAAAGTTTACTGATAAACGTTTGACAGTCATAGGGTCCTGATTTCACTATCTGCGTATCGATTGGTAAGTGTTCATCAGAGTACCTCAAACTCCCGCCTAGGCTAGCAAAAGAACCCATGAGCACTCTATAATTACTCTGCTACCCGAGTAGCTGCTTCCTTTGTGTAGTGAACCCCTGACCTCTCAAGAAAGTCCTACAATTCCACACCTGATACTGAAGGTCCAAAAATCTGCAGCTCAGACCGTCATAGAGTCGATGAAGCCTTTGGTTGATACCCTCCACGGGGCTTCAAACCACAAGGCAAAATCATCTCTGGAAACAATACTTGTTTGCTCTTCGGAGAGCTTTCCTGGATACTCGTCGTGAATATTCATCACGCTTGGTTCAGGGCGTCAAGCCTGCCGGAGTGGCCGAGCGGTTCTAGGCGCTACAGTCTAGAACCGCGCGACCGCTACGGTCGCAGGTTCGAATCCTGCCTGGGACATGGATGTGTGTGATGTCCTTAGGTTAGTTAGGTTTAAGTAGTTCTAAGTTCTAGGGGACTGATGACCTCAGATGTTAAGTCTCATAGTACTCAGAGCCATTTGAAGCATTTTTGAGGGCTGCAAAGTCAAAGAGGCTCATATTCAGGATGATGTCTTTGCTGGATTTTACGGCAGACTGTGAGGTATCGCAGGCCTGTTGCACATTAGCAACATGACGTGTGTAGGTATCTGGCGGGAGGCTCCTCTGTGCGCATGCGCTGGCACGGCGGCGCGCGTGCGTGTTGGCCGCGGCGGTCGGCTGCCGGCCCAGCGTCCCAGCGGCGGCGATGCTGCCGGCGTCGTCTCCAGCGGCGGCGCCTCCAGTGCGACGCCAGGCGCCGCCACGCGCTCATCTCAGCCGGCTCAGCGCAGTTAACGCCGCCTCTCCCGACATGGCGCGCATCGCGGCGGTATCGTTCGCTATGTTCATCGCTGGTAAGTCGGAATCTGTCGAAATTTGAAAATGACAAGAAGCCTTCTGCTACAGAATATGAGCACAAACTGACGAAATTCGATGGCTCTACAACACGTTCATTAATTTTAGTCGTTTGCTTTCTTAACAACTGAATACTGTGTCTGAATGACTGGGGAATTGTTTCGTGTTTCGTAGCTATCTACTTGCTTATGCTATTCGTCTTGAATAGACGGCTTGGTCTCTTACGGCTGTGAAAATCGATGTCAACAAATAGCCAGTTATTGCTGGTTACTCTGTACCGTAAGGTAGCTTGCCTGTGAACGCCTGGGAAAATACAAAAAAAGAATCCATGAAGTTTACAGCGCTCTAACTAAACAACGTGAACTCTTGGTAGGATGAAAATTGTATGACTATAGGAGTGTTTATTCCTGAATATTTTGATAACGTAAGTTAGTGTTTTTGTGAAGATCAGTAAATTACATTTTGATATGCCAGCCCATACTGGAAATCTGTGCTCTGACTAACTGTCTTACTTAGATACTTGAAAGTTTAAATACACATTAACTACATGTATATCTGAAAGGTACAGTACCATGATGTCATTTCAGTCACAAATTTTTAATTCTAGAAATGTTTATATTCTATAACGAAATCAAGATTAATTTTTTTATAAATAATCAGCACGTAATTTCATTCCTGTTGATATTATTTTAGTGCCTGTAGACTATTATCCTCCAATTAGTTCGCTGAAGCAAAACTGACCTCTAGCTTCAATAAATTTTTGTGCATAAAATTAAATATACCAGAAAACTTAATTCTCGTTAAGTTCAGCTCAGAGTGAAATTTGATTTGTGACTCACTTCTGTTGTTCCTAATAATTTACAGTTGCCTAATCTTCTTTGTGTACATGTTCCTCATCTTCTCTCTTCCTTTCCTTGTTCCTCCTTGTGATTCTGGTGTCTTTATCTGCTTCAACGGCCCACCCTTCAGCTTTGGTCACTCTCTTTGAATCAGTTGCCAAAACTGATGAACTCATATTACACGCAGGATATATTCCTATTTACTCAAGAACTTGACACCTGCTAACTGTCCCTTGTGAAAACAAATTACATGCAAAATAACCTTCAACGATGACAAATAGCAACAACTCAAACTACAGAAAAGTTTATAATGCTAATAACCCTCGAAGGCCATATATACACAAGGAAAACGTAAGGTCCTCGCAAAGCGTATTCTCTAAGAGGGCTGTCAACTTGAAAATCAGCTGTTATCAAACAACAGTCTAATGACAATACTGACTTGTGAAAGTTGTGGTAACATACGTAAGGACGCACACCGAGAGATCTTCGATTTTTACACAACTTCCTGATGTCCAATTCAGTGCTTTTAACCACTATTTTGTTCAGAAAACTCTAAATATCGATTTAAGGTGGAAAACAAAAAATCGATTTTCTGAAGCGGATTGGCATGCGAGCTACGCTAACGCTGACGTTTCTTTACTATTGCGTTGACCAGGATTTTAATGTGTGCGAAAAATCTAAAGTATTTAGCAGTTCCTTATTATTCCATTAGCAAGAAATTTATAACACGTCGAGTAAATCCTTCATTTGTTAATCTAAGTCAGGTTTGTTAGCTCATTTGCTTTCTTTCCGTGGCTGTTGTCGTTGTTCTGGCTTCAGTCAAAAGAATGGTTTTATGCAGCTCCCCATGCTACTGTATCCTGTTCAAGCGTCTCCATCTCCGAATAACTACTGCAGCTTACATTCATCTGAATCTGTTTAACGTATGCACCCCTTGGCCTCCCTTTACGAATTTTACTCTCCACGCTTTTCTTCAATACTAAGCTGGTGATCTCTTGATCTCTCAGAACATGTTCTATATATCGTATATACCGATACCTTCTTCTACTCAAGTTTTGACTACCGACTCTAATAATATGTTTTCAGAGTGTGATCATGGTCATTTGTATACTTAGATGTTTATACTCTGTAAATCACAATAAAGAATGTGGCAGAGATGTTTCTCATTGAGCCATGCATTAAGGTTTCTTCCTGCATTATTTAGTGAATCAGTGTGGATAAACCGATCTTTGCACGTCAGTACGCATGGTCGCATTAATCTAGAACTATGCCGTAGAGGGGGAATTGCTCCCCGCGAGTTATTAAGCGCCTTTCTTCGAATGTCTGTCAGTTGAGATTTCTCAGCTGTTCCGTTCCACACCGACGTGTGACATAGATGCCTGTAGTCGTTCCTATTCCCTATTTTGTATGCTCCTGGTATTCTGTATTCATATGAACAGATACGAAGTCCACAAACGAGAACAGTAATCCGGCATACATCGTACAAGTATCTACTGAGCATTCCTTTTTGTAAACAAAGTGCATTTCGCTTTAGGTATCCACTAAGTCAAAGTCATCTAGTTTCTTTACGTAGAAATGAGACAACGTGACTGCTCCAGTCTTTGGTATCACAGGAATTCGTATCACGTGGGTTCCAGCTGCGACCCACTACTCGCGTAATCAAAGGTGATTAACGCTTCGCTTGTACGAAGCGCAAATATTTATATCTTCCCGCATTGCTCGCGGACATATAAAAATGGGCGTATCTCTTCATCGTTTATTCCTTAAAATTACTCAACAGGTGCCGAACCTCTTAGTTTACGCATCTGTAAAGGAAGTTTCCTTTCTGACTTCGTACAATAATGGCAAATAACATGTCGAAAACTCTACGCTACTTAATGACGGGCTGCTCGGAATTAGGTTTCTTTTCCATTACTGATGGCACTCCTGACTGCGTGACTTAATAGTGCTGTATATACGTGTCTTCACTTTCTCTTTTCGGCTCATTAACCGTCTCTGTTAGATTCGTAGAAAGTAAAGGAATCATCGTTGCAATCAGTTTTGTTTTGATCTTCAGTCTGAGGATTGGTTTGATACAGATCTCCACTCGAACCTGTCCTGTGTTAGCCTCTTCGGATAACTGCTGTAACCTACAGCCATCTTAATCTATTTACTGTTCACGTCCCTTGATGTTCCTCTATAATTTTTAACCCACAAACTTCTCTCCACCACAAAACTGACAATTTATTGATGCTTCACGAACTGTCCATCTATTGATCGCTTCCCTTAGTCAAGTTGTGGCAAAATTTTCTTTTTCTCCAATCTGATAGAGCACCTACTGATTAGTTGCTCGCTATACTCATTTAATCTTCAGCATTCTTCAGTAGCATCAAATTTCCAAAACTTCTAATCTCTTGTTGTCTTGATAATACATACAACTACGAAAACAAATACATCTTAAACGTTTTCTAGTAACTTTTATATTTCGTTCTTGTGTGCCTATTTTGATATTCAGAATTATTGTAAAATAACTTTTTATTAAAACTAATTTTTTGGCGAATGTCTTAAAAGACATTATAGTCCCAAGGTGAGTATTTCATTTTATTACCGTAAATGTTATTAATAGGTCTGTTTATGAGAATTTATAAAATCATTCACTTTACACATTCATCCTTTAGTCTCTGTTGCTCCTCCTATTGATTACTGTGATTTGTTTCCCAGAGTGAATAATATTCTAAATTATAAAAATCGAAATCGCAATCCATAATACAACGGGCTGGTTGATATATGCCATTTCTGTTATTTTTCTTCTCTTTAATTCATACCAACGGTCAAAAGTTCTGACTATATATCTAAAAATCTGTAACGTTTTAAGTATCTGTACTATGTAACTTAATGGACCGCTATATAACGTGATTCCTTACCGTGTCGAAGGAGTTTATTTTTGTACAAACACCCACGAGGTTCAATTTCTCAGTATAAGCCTTCATTCCCTTTGTGTGCGTTTTACCGCATTCTGCAAACCACTAAGAAAATAACTTGATTTTCAAAAACTAAACTCACTTGTTTACAGGGTCTGTATTGCAAAGGATGTCTCAAAACACAAAATTGTCCAAATCATATTGAGATGCTCCGAGATGTCAAAAGTTTTCAAAGCATTAGTAATTTAACATAGATGCTAACAATACACTGTATTCAGAAACTAAATAATTAAATTCATCGGGGGGAAAAGCCACTGTGTTACAGTATATACACATTAATGGAAGTGGCTCGAAGACTTCTCGAGTTACACAGTGCAGTATGTCGTCCTCGACGGCGAGAGTTCATCAGAAACAATGTTGTCGTGAGGAGTGCCCCAGGGGAGTATGAAGGGACCGCTGTTGTTCTTTGTATACATAAATGATTTGGCGGACAGGGTGGGCAGCAATCTGCGGTTGTTCGCTAATGATGCCGTGGTGTATGGTTAGGTGTGGAAGTTGAGTGGCTGTAGGAAGATACAGGACGACTTACACAAATTTATAGTTGATGTGCTGAATGGCAGCTAGCTATAAATGTGGAAAAATGTAAGTTACTGCGGATGAGTAGAAAGAACAAGCCTGTAACGTTCGGATACATTATAACGGGTATTCTGATATAGTGTTACGGGTATCGTGCTTGACACAGTCAAGTCGTCTAAATATCTGGGCGTAACGCTGCAGAGGGATATGAAATGGAACGATCATGTGAGAACTGTGGTAGGGGAGGCGGATGGTCGACTTCAGTTTTTTTGGGAGAATTTTAGGAAAGAGCGACGCACCTGTAAAGGAGCCCGCATATAGGACGCTGCTGCGACCTATTCTCGAGTACTGCTCTAGTGTTTTGGCGACGCACCCGGTCAGATTGAAGGAAGACAATGAAGCAATTCTTAGACGCGCTGCTAGATTTGTTATCAGTAGGTTCGAACAACACGTAGGTGTTAAGGAGATGCTTCGGGAAATCAAATGAGAATCCCTACATGTAAGGCGACGTTCCTTTCGAGAAATACTACTAGGAAAATTTCGACAACTGCATTTGAAGCTTACTGCAAAACGATCCATTGCCACCAACATACATTGCGCGTAAGGACGACGAAGATAAGATGCGAGAAATTAGGGCTCATATGGAGGCATATTGACAGTCGTTTTTCCCTCGTTTTATTTGCGAGTGGAACAGGGAAGGGAATGACTGTTAGTGGTACAAAAAATGGTTCAAATGGCTCTGAGCACTATGGGACTGAACTTCTGAGGTCATCAGTCCCCTAGAACCTACAACTAATTAAACCTAACTAACCCAAGGACATCACACACATCCATGCCCGAGGCAGGATTCGAACCTGCAACCGTAGCGGTGACACGGTTCCAGACTGTAGCGCCTAGAACCGCTCGGCCACCCCGGCCGGCGTTAGTGGTACAGGGTACCCTCCGCCACACACCGTACGGTGGCTTGGGGAGTATCTATGCGGATGTAGATGTAAGTGTACCAGTACAATCAGTCACATCCTCTAAATAGTTACATTTAAGAGACCACGTATTGACCAAGGGTGATGCAAGAACAGGTTCATTAAAGAGAATAAAACAGTAGAGAAGATTTAAGCCAAAAAT
Source organism: Schistocerca piceifrons (assembly GCF_021461385.2). Taxonomy (NCBI): domain Eukaryota; kingdom Metazoa; phylum Arthropoda; class Insecta; order Orthoptera; family Acrididae; genus Schistocerca; species Schistocerca piceifrons. The sequence goes on from NC_060139.1 coordinate 724,797,159, forward strand.
GCCGTGCAATAATTCTACATTAAAGAAATGTTGATGAGTGGCCATTGACACGTCTTCTCGAGCATCTATCTGATACTGTCAATGCAGACGTTGAAACGTAATTGTATGATAATGAAATATGTGAATTATACTTATTAACTATTAGTGTTAGAAATGCTGTCTACATGCGAAACTGATTCTGCATTTCTTATAGCTATACATGGTGAATTCCATGGGATAAACAGACGAGTTCAATAACATTAAACGGAAATCAATATTTTTTTTTCATATCCGAAAAATACGATTTATACATTTTTGTATTTCTATATATCTTTTGTGACGCTCAGTGTTTATATGAGTCAGTCCTTTTTTTTTTAAATATGCTTTCGGAGTATCATAAGTTCAACAAGAAATTTTAAAACTACACCAATTTTGACAATGTTTTTTTCTCAAAATTGCTTCGCTTTTACTACAGTATGATTTCAAAATTTCTGCGATTTCCAGTGTTGAAAGACTGCACCTTTCTTTCAAGATATCGGCGTATATATCGTTGAATCAATTAACCAACTGCCTTCGCACCGGTCAAGGAAGACAAAACGATCACTAATAAACTGGTGTATTGCAGCCACAAATTTCAAATGAGAGTGGTAGTGTTTCCCATACTTTCAGAGTTTTTATAAATACATTCAAGCGAACTCTATTTTTCTCCAACCTTTTTTAACTAGTAACATGACCTTTCAAATGCCTCACGATACAAGAGCATACGACGTTGAACAATCATAAAGGTTTTAACTGGTTGTTGAATGAACCTTACACACACAATCACTTTCACATTATTCTATAGATAAATTATTATCTTAAGGGCGGTGGACAAAGAGAAATTGTAACATTAATACTTATTTACAGATGGACTATTACAATAAAATCGCTTTATACTGTATGTCAGATAACATATCGAAATAAACATTTAGGTTTTTGTTTTGTATGTCGTTGTCTTCTTCAGTCGGAAGACTGGTTTGATTCAGCTCTTCAGGCTACTCTATCCTGTGTAAACCTCTTCATCTCCGAACACCTAGATCCATTTGAACCTGCTTATATTCGTCTCTTGGTCTCGCTCTCCAATTTTACCTCCCCATACTTTTCTCCAACACTAAACCGATAATTGCTTGATATCTGATACTCTGTCCTACTGACCGACCCCTTCATGTAATGAAGTTCTGCATTTCTTCATTTCTATTCAGCACTTCCTCGTTAGATAAGTGATCTACCCATATAAATTTCAGCATTCTTCTGCAGCAATACATTTCAAAGGCTTCTACTCTTTTTCTGTCTGAAGACGGCTATTCGTTCACGTTTCACCTTCCTATTACCAGTTCACGTTTTACACTCTCTCGACTTTGGCCATCATTAGGTACTTTACTGACCGACTAGTAAAACTTCCCTATTGCATTTTGTATTTACTACCATGTACTCGCCTGATTGTTCTGTTCATCCCGCAACCGAACTTCACTAATTCCCATTATATCCTGCTTGAATCTACTAGCTTCCATTTCCAAATTCTCTAAACTATTTGCCAAATTAAGGGCTCAACATTCCATGCCCCGACCCCTAGAATGCCCTATTTATGTTTTCCTGCTAACGGCATCCTCATTTGTAGTCCCCATCCACATATTCTAACAGGCGACTATCTTACCTACGGAATGTTTTACCCGAGAAAATGTCAGCATCATCTAACCACAGAGTAGAGCTGCATGTGCTCCTTTCAGCCGTTCGCAGTACCAGCACAGCAAGCCACGTTGGCTGATGTTACAAGGCCAGATCTGTCAAACATCCAGACTGCTGTCCCTGCAGCTACTGAGAACGCTGCTTGCCCTCTTCAGGAGGACATGTGTGTCCTCTCCACAGATACTCCTCCGTTGTGGTTGCACCTACAGTCGCTGAGGCGTGCAACCCACCCCTCCTCGGAAACATCCATGGTTCAAGCGGGGAAGGGGAGTTGGGCTATTTCATTTTATTTTACTGAGTAAATAAAAAAATAAATTCAGGGGTTACATTCTTATCTACCGGATAAATGATTTTTAAATTGAGGAGCATGTTGATATACAAATTCTGCACTGCTGATCACAGTGTAGAGCCATGACGGTGTACATCGCTCCTACACGAACACGCAATTGCGCAGATGTGTTATATATCTTAGTGTATTTGATAATTTATAGGTTACTTCTCCTAAAAATGTGAATTTAATTCCTGAAATTCGTTGCGATATTATCAGTAACTTCGTGAGAGAGGCAGTAACATTGAAATGCGTTTAGTCACAAAATTCGTAAATGTGTATTCTTTATTCCATTGTACCGAATAAATGGAATTTACCGCCTGACATCATGACAGACTAATCCACTTACTATATTGGGTGAGCGAGAAGTCCCTCTACCCTCTAGTATCGAATGCTAATTGATCTGAACTGTTTTAGTTCAAGTACTTACATACACTCCTGGAAATTGAAACAAGAACACCGTGAATTCATTGTCCCAGGAAGGGGAAACTTTATTGACACATTCCTGGGGTCAGATACATCACATGATCACACTGACAGAACCACAGGCACATAGACACAGGCAACAGAGCATGCACAATTTCGGCACTAGTACAGTGTATATCCACCTTTCGCAGCAATGCAGGCTGCTATTCTCCCATGGAGACGATCGTAGAGATGCTGGATGTAGTCCTGTGGAACGGCTTGCCATGCCATTTCCACCTGGCGCCTCACTTGGACCAGCGTTCGTGCTGGACGTGCAGACCGCGTGAGACGACGCTTCATCCAGTCCCAAACATGCTCAATGGGGGACAGATCCGAAGATCTTGCTGGCCAGGGTAGTTGACTTACACCTTCTAGAGCACGTTGGGTGGCACGGGATACATGCGGACGTGCATTGTCCTGTTGGAACAGCAAGTTCCCTTGCCGGTCTAGGACTGGTAGAACGATGGGTTCGATGACGGTTTGGATGTACCGTGCACTATTCAGTGTCCCCTCGACGATCACCAGTGGTGTACGGCCAGTGTAGGAGATCGCTCCCCACACCATGATGCCGGGTGTTGGCCCTGTGTGCCTCGGTCGTATGCAGTCCTGATTGTGGCGCTCACCTGCACGGCGCCAAACACGCATACGACCATCATTGGCACCAAGGCAGAAGCGACTCTCATCGCTGAAGACGACACGTCTCCATTCGTCCCTCCATTCACGCCTGTCGCGACACCACTGGAGGCGGGCTGCACGATGTTGGGGCGTGAGCGGAAGACGGCCTAACGGTGTGCGGGACCGTAGCCCAGCTTCATGGAGACGGTTGCAAATGGTCCTCGCCGATACCCCAGGAGCAACAGTGTCCCTAATTTGCTGGGAAGTGGCGGTGCGGTCCCCTACGGCACTGCGTAGGATCCTACGGTCTTGGCGTGCATCCGTGCGTCGCTGCGGTCCGGTCCCAGTTCGACGGGCACGTGCACCTTCCGCCGACCACTGGCGACAACATCGATGTACTGTGGAGACCTCACGCCCCACGTGTTGAGCAATTCGGCGGTACGTCCACCCGGCCTCCCGCATGCCCACTATACGCCCTCGCTCAAAGTCCGTCAACTGCACATACGGTTCACGTCCACGCTGTCGCGGCATGCTACCAGTGTTAAAGACTGCGATGGAGCTCCGTATGCCGCGGCAAACTGGCTGACACTGACGGCGGCGGTGCACAAATGCTGCGCAGCTAGCGCCATTCGACGGCCAACACCGCGGTTCCTGGTGTGTCCGCTGTGCCGTGCGTGTGATCATTGCTTGTACAGCCCTCTCGCAGTGTCCGGAGCAAGTATGGTGGGTCTGACACACCGGTGTCAATGTGTTCTTTTTTCCATTTCCAGGAGTGTATTTATTTGTCGTCCAATACGTCGGTATGTTCCCCATCACAGTGTAAACAAATTTCAGTAAGCCTCCATGTCCTTCTTGACCTATTTGAGCAAGTGCGAAATGCATTCTCAAAAGCATTTTGGAGTTCTTCGTTTGTAGTATAGCGACATGGAGACACACGCACCTTAATGACTAGCCATAAAGAGTTGTCGGGTATGTTGATATCAGAACTTTTTGATGGACATTTCAAAAGGAGCTGGCGTTGCTGATGCACCACGACCTATCCACCGTCCTGGAAAATGTTCATTTAGGAACTAGCAAACTGCAATAGCGTAGTGAGAGGTTCTCCATCTTGCTGAAACTAAATGTAATCTGTGAGCCCCTTTTCCTCAAGATGAAGTGTTGACCACGTTTGTAAGATGTGTCAATAACTTGTCCATTCATAGTCACTCAATAAATTGCTGTCCTGGCAGATGTTGTGATGTCATCGCTGCCCATTATCATTACGCGAGGCGGGTTCCCTTCTAACTTTCCTGTGTAGTGAGGATTCGCTTTGACCCAAAGTACGTGGGCTGCGATAAATGAAATTTTATTTGAAAACACCACCTTGGCACGGTTCATTTCATTTGGAAATTGAGTTAACAAGGCACAGCATGCTAAAACAGACGCATTCCTTTCCGTATCTGATGATTCGTTTACGATCGTTAGTCGAAAATGTCTGACCTTAAGGTCGTTTCTACGTGGTCTCGCGTTGTTGTCCTCGATGTTGCGAGTCCCGAAGTACGTTTACTTGTCCATTTCATAGGCGATTGTTCAGTCGAAGCAGACACTCCGGCACATGTTTCTTCTCGTGTCTTCTTTCTTCCACTCCGTGGCCTGCCTTTAATACTGCCAAAAGCAAAAGCACGTCCTTCCCAACCCAGAAGTGCTGTCTTTCGCTGTGAGGCCTTATTCAGTCCTGGAAATCTTGGAATGCTTCAGTATTCTGTCTCGACTGCGACTGCGAAAACATGTAAACATGAATTCCAACAACTGATAATAAATAACATAACAACGAACGTGCATAACAATATCTGATACAAACGGGTGTTACATGGGTAGTTAACCGAATTAATAGTTACGCTCTGCAAAAAATGACATATCCATCTGAAAATTTTCCTCATCGTCTCTTATGTAACTTATTTTTGTGTTTCAGCAAATATTTCGTTCTTGTTTATTTACACTGTGTTAGTATGTCACCGGAAAGTGAGTCTAAGTCTGCTTACACATGTGACTATTCAGGTGAAAATTTATTGTTGGACGAGACTTCAAACTGGAGAGAATTTTAAAGAATCATGTTCATTAGTGTTAAAATCAGAACACACGTGATGCTTGTTTTATATTTTCTGGATGTTTCTAAATATTTGTTCATTAATGTTAGTATCAGCGTAGAACACACGTGATGCTTGTTTTATATTATCATGTATGTTTCTAAAAGTTTATGGTTGTAGCGTGCAGTAATCTTTTCTATTGTCATCGCAGTTTGGTATTTTACAGGATATGCGTCGCACTGAAATACTTGCTCGCGTCAGCAGGGGAGTTGGAATTCAGTTAGAAGACCACAGTGTGTATACCATTTAATTAGATGACCAGATGGTGGTTTAGCGAGCACAGAACGTACCTATAAAAATATTTTTCATCCGATTTTTCACTACATTGGAACCACACTAGAACAAAGCATCAGTGTAAACATTATCTCTCCCCGCATAACGCGATTTACATTATGACACTGTAAGGTCTAGCTCAGTGGTAGCCAGCCTGGTCCCTGCACGTCATCAGTGGCCGTTCGAACTTTCATACTGGGCGGTAGACGGTTACCTGTTAGATTATTTTATTAGATTTTCATGAAATTTTGACATGATGTATTTTGAAAGTAATTATTATTATTATAATATGTATTAACTTGCTCCTCGGACATGAGTGTGTCTTTGTCCTTAGCCTAAGTTAGTTAAAGCCTAGGGGCAGATGACCTCAGCAGTTTGGTCCCACAGGAACTTACCATAAATTTACAAATTTAACTTGCTACGCCTCTGTTTTATGAATTTTGTAAGGTAAGGTTGCTTCCCTACTTCATAAATACCATTACTTACTGACAGAGATACAAAACTGAGTGACAGTTGAATACGCCTGGTCTAGCCACTTACACGGATTCCGACACACGCTGACGACGCGCGTCCTCGCTGGTGACGGTGACCAGCTCCGAGGACAATGCATCAAATGAAATCACAAGCGCCGACGCACTGCTAAAGTGTTCAATTGTCTCCTCACCAACGGTCAAAACATAGTACGCGTTAATCCTCTTGTATAACTAATTTTCAGCTGTCAGCTGAATGTGTATCACACTTCTTATATTTTCGTGCAGTGAAATATGATAATCGTTTCGTAGCATATAACACTGCACGTTACCAACATTTTCTGGAAAGAGCGTTGTTCATTAAGAAAGAAGTATTTCAGATTGGAAAAGCAAATACCAATAGAGACCTACTTCAATGAAAAATAGTGTTAAAAATAATCGGCATTGAAGGAATGGGATCTAAAGATTAGTGACGTACAGAAAATACACTCGGAAAGTTTATATTTATACAAACCTAAAAAATTCCTTAGGAAAGCCTGATTATGAGGTATTTTATACGACAGTTAGTACCAGCCAGCATAGATGCACATAATGCAGCACAGTGCATTACAACGTTTGAACTTCGAAACGTTTGTAGAGTCCTCCTCAGCATAGTCAAGCGCATGGATACGACAGCAAACAGTTCCAACTGTCGGTCTAGTGGTTATAGGCGCTCAGTCCGGAGCCGCGCGACTGCTACGGTCGCAGGTTCGATTCCTGCCTCGGGCATGGATGTGTGTGATGTCCTTAGGTTAGTTAGGTTTAAGTAGTTCTAAGTTCTAGGGGACTGATGACCATAGATGTTAAGTCCCATAGTGCTCAGAGCCATTTGAACCAGTTCCAACTGTCGAGGAGAAATAAAAATGGCTTGAGAGTGCCTGTCACTAACTAGAAAGACAAAACATTGTTTTCCTTACTTTTATATTTATACTGACGCTTCACGTCGATCAAAGGTAAATACATATCCATCTATACACAGAGCTGACCAAAGTTATGGGGTAGCGATATACACATAATATACAGATTGCGGTAGTATCCCGTTCACAAGATAAAAAGGGCAGTGGATTGGCGGGTCCACCATTTGTACTCAGTTTATGCATGTGGAAAAGTTTCCGACATGATTATGGCCGCACGACGGGAATTAACATACTTTGAACGCGGAATGGTAGTTGGAGTTAGACGCATGAGACATTCTTTTTCGGAAATCGTTAGGGAATCTAATATTCTGAGATCTACAGTGTGAAGAGGGTGTCGAGAATACCAAATTCCAGGCATTTCCTCTCAGCACTGACAAAGTAGTGACCGTCGGCCTTCACTTAACGACCGAGAGTCGCGGCGTTTCTGTAGAGTTGTCATTCCTAACACACAAGGCACAATGTTATTAAATAACCACAGAAATCAGTATGGTACATGCGACTAACGTATCCGTTAGGAAAGTGCGGCGAAATTTGGCTTTAATGGAGTATAGCACGAGACGACCGAGGCAAGCGCCTTTGCTAACAGCACGATATCTACTGCAACTCGTCTCATGGGCTGATGACTATATCGGTTGGACCCTAGACGACAGCAAAGTCGTGGCCTGGTCAGGTGAGTCCCGATTTCAGCTGGTAATAGCTGACGGTAGTGGTCGAGTGTGGATCAGACCCCACGAAGCCATGGACTCAAGTTGTCAACAAAGTAATGTGGAAGCTGGTTGTGGCTCCTTAATGGTGTGGGCTATGTTTACATGAATTGGACTGGATTCTCTTGGTTCGACCTTTGACTGGAGATGATTATGTTCGGCTGCTTGGAGACTATCTGCAGCCATTCACGGACTTCATATTCGCAAAATAAAGATGATATTTATAAGGATGACAATGGGCCATGGCCGGCCGGTGTGGCCGTGCGGTTCTAGGCGCTTCAGTCTGGAACCGCGTGACCGCTACGGTCGCAGGTTCGAATCCTGTCTCGGGCATGGATGTGTGTGATGTCCTTAGATTAGATTAGTTAGGTTTAAGTAGTTCTAGGGGACTGATGACCTCAGCAGTTAAGTCCCATAGTGCTCAGAGCCAATGCGCCATGTCAACGAGCCACAGTAGTTCGCGATTGGTTTGAAGAACATTCTGGACAATTCCAGCGAATGGTTTGACCACCAGAGCGCCTGACGTGAATCCCATCGAATGTTTATGGGGCATAATCGAGAGGCCAGTTCGTGCACAAAATCCTGCACCAGCAACACTTTCGCAATTGTGGACGGGTATAGGGGCAGCGTGCTCGATATTTCGCCAGGGGACGTCTGGTTGAGTCCATGTCACTTGCGGCACTTCGCCAGGCAAACGGAGGCCGGACCCGATATTAAGATGTATCGATGACTTTTGTCTCCTCAGTGCGTATCTAAAGACTCCAAAATCACGTAACCATTTGTAGGGTAAATAATAATTGCCAGATCAATGTGGACGTTATTTATCCGTTTTATATTACAGTAGGGTGCTCAAAATTGAGATGCAATTGGTATTTATTATTAGCCAAAACTATCGATAAGGAGTTCGTGCACCGGAAAATGAGTGAGTTCCCAAGAAATTTCCAGAGATATCTACAAGGAGTAAAGTTATCTACTTAATGAAATACGTTGTTTCTCGTGCTTCATTTCATTGGTCAACTACTTCTCCACATTTGAGTCCTGTGTTGTTGCTCCACATTTCTGTGAGACATCATTGCCATTATGCATCTCGAACGTAATGAGGAAATTGCATGACATGATGCTAATAAGACTCTCAAGTCTTCAATTATACATAGTCATTACTACACCTGTAATAATAACTATTCTGTTGTTATTATTATTGACATTATGTACTGCTCATACACTATAATGTTGTGAAGTTGACTCTCTAAGGACGTCTGATTAGATGTGAGACAAGACTTGAACTCCTAAGCAGATGAAATAAAGGCAAAAATAAATAAAATAGATAAATATTACTGTTCACTTTTAGTGAATAAATAATTATATTCATTTTGTGCTAAAATGTAATTCGGCAAATCTAACAGGGATTGGAAGTATGCAAAACCAGCAAGTACTTTGGTCTTCAGCTCAGCACCATCATAGACGCTTCTAAGCTTGAAGCACGCTGAAATAATCATCATGTCTGATTCCACGGAAACAACTGCGTGCTACGACGGTAATGTAATCCAGGATTGTCAGAAGGTCAGCATCGGTCTGCTATCCTCTGTTTTTATTATTGCAGATCCAGATTTCAGCTAAGGTCGCAGTTGTCATCAGTCCGTTATAGATTGGAGAAGTGTTCGTACGCGCCTAAATTACATTTTAATATGAGTTGTATAACCATTTAGAATACACATGACTACCTATAACGCGCGGATGATAGCTACACTGTCAGGTGATATCTAGATCTGTAATCAAAAAGACAAATGATAATACGACTGACGCTGATCTTCTTTCTATTATGGTCTCTGAAACAAGGTTTTTGTTTATTTTATCTATGTCTACACTCAGTTTCAACCCGTTAAGCAGTCGGACGTAGAGAAATGTCACACATACGACTACATTAACTTGTGACCGATAAGATCTGTTTCTGTTTTCAGCAAGTAGCTTTCCTTTATTTTAAATTCTGTAAATTTCCTCTTTACAGTGAGACTTAAGCTGTTGCTGATTGTAGGTCTGTATATCTGAAGTTGTATGTGGTATGGCTTGGAAAGCAGACCAAGAAATATAACATGTTGTCTTCTCCAATACATCTCATCTCACGGCAATGGCAGTAAAAATAACGGGAAGGCAATTTTATATTGACAAATAGTGATGTAATCCCACGATCTCGATAGAAAATGTTATGGAATGGACAACAATATATTACTAAGTTTACTGAAAGACCGGGGACTGATGACCTCAGATGTTAAGTCCCATAGTGCTCAGAGCCATTTACCATTTTACTGAAAGACCAATACAGAGACATTTAGGCCGATGCTGTGCAACACTGTTTATCGATATTTCACATTCTGCGTTACCTGACATGGGTATTCATTCTTTCCGCTCCCTATGGTAGACTATAAAGTGTGGATATCGAGGCACACTTAAATTCAACTTTTATGAAGAGTTCTGTCTCGAAATGAACGATGTTCTTCATAAACAGAATTCTTATTGTTAAATAAATGCCAATCTGATTTCCTAACTTTCAGAAAATATAATTTTCGTGAAAATATTTACGAGGATAACTGTTCATCTGTTGATGATACTTATAAAGACCGCTCTGGTGTCAGAGATTCCGCACCACGAGATCTCCGCATAGCTACTTGTCGGCGACGCCTACTGCCTGGTGGCTGGTGCCAGAGCTATCGATCACGGGCGGCTGCTGAGCCCGCTCTTGAGAGCCTTCCAGGAGCCGTCGGCCGCCAAGACCGCTCCACCCCGCGACCTTGGTCGTGGCCGCACAAAAGAGCAGCGTGATAAACGCCGGAAGTCACGGAGCTGCCATCTGTCAGAGGGGATCTGGGAGAGCTACTAACGACGGCCATAACGGTAACGACACTCAGAGGACGCGCCATTTGTGGCCTGCAATATCGCAGAGTGGATGATTGTCACTACTGTTAGAAAGCCTCCTTTCGAAACAATGGACACAACTGAGATTAGAGCACTTCGTCTTCCCCAAGAACGGTAGTTTGTACCAGCATTCAAAATTAATTGTGATTCGTCTTTCACTTTTGTTCTGCGTCAGTACCCAACTGTTTCGTTAGAAATTTGCATAGATAGTAGAAGTGACAAACTATTATTGAAATCCCGCACAAGAGTCCATCACATCATAACATAAACGAAAAGACAATCACCTATACTGAAAATTTCTTTGCCAGTCTGCAGTCGTGTACGTCCACCAATACTTTAAACAAACGCATTACGATAATCAGTACATCTGCATCTATAACATCTACATCATACTCCGCAAGCCAACGAACGGTGGGTGGCGGAAGATATTCTGGTAACACCAGCTCATCCCCCCTACCTAGTTCCACTCGCGAGTCACGCGTTGCAACAATGATTGTCGGTAAGCCTCTGTGTTGGCTCTTATTTCTCGAATTTTCTCGTCATAGTCATTACGCGAGACGTATGTAGAAGGAAGTAATATCCTAGACCGATGACGTCCTGGGAAGTGCTCTCTCGAAATTTCAGTAGTACCAGATGAACCTCTACGTGGTGTACAACGCCTCTGTTGTAGCGTCTCGCGTCTACTAAACGATCCCGTAACGAAACGCTCCGGCTCTTCGTTGGATCTTTTCCATCTTTTTATCAGTCCTGAATGGTAAGGATGCCAGAATGAGGAACAATACTCAAGCATCTGTCCAACAAGTGCATTATAGACCGCTTCTGTTGTGGATGAGTTACATTTCCTCCATCTGTGAACAGTCTTAAAGAGCATCCGACGCTTTCCACTAGATCATTTATATACGTTGTAAACAATAACGGTCCTATCACCCTTTCTTGGGGTACTCCGGTACTTGCCTTTACATCTGTTGATTTTGTTCCATTAAGAGCGACGGGATGAGTTGTACTTGCAAGGAAGTCTTGAATCCATCTCAAATCTGGTCCGATACTCGATAAGGTTATATTTTTTCACGTAATGGCAGTGCGGAACGGTGTCAAATACCTTCCTGAAGTCAAGGAACACGGCACCAGCTTGAGCGCCGTTGTCGACAGGCTTATGGATCCCATGGAGGAACAGAGCGAGTTGCGTTTCGCAAGATCTCTGCGGAATTCATGTTGATTTTTATAGAGCCGATTTTCGTGCTCCAAAACCATCATAATCCTGGAGAATAAAACTTGTACCACAAATCTACAACAGCTTGCCTTCAACGATACAGATCTACAATTGTGTCTGTGTGTCCTTCGGCCCTTCTTGAAAACGGGAATTACCTACGCTAGGTAACCTTAGTTTTTCCAGTGATCTACGGTAAAATGCTGCTAGAAAGAGAGAATGTTCTTTCGCATCGTCTTTGTAGAATCTTACAGGCATATCATGTGGTCGCGATGCCTTTCCGGTACCAAGTGGTTGTAGTAACTTGTCATCTCAGCATCTACAATTTTGTCGCTGGTACGATGATTGAAACGAGGACTACATTAAGATTTTCTGCGGTGAAACACTTTCGGTAGACAGAATCCAGTATTTTAGTCTTCTGTCTGTTATGCCAGTATCGTCACACAGTGACAGACGATTTGGAACCATTTACTGATTTGCCATAAGACCAAAACTTCCTAGAGATGTTACTCAGACTGACTGACAAAATTTTACTTTCATAGTTCTCCTTATGCTCATTTTCGCCGCTTTCAGCTTTAATTTGTCAGGTTTCGACTTCTCTCAATCTGAGATCAAGCTCTCTCTTTTGGTCTAAGCAGTACTGAACGATGCTTTTGAATTTCCAATACTTTCATAGCTTTAACAACTATACTACTTTATTAAAGTTGTGCACTTGTCAGTGTGTCTCAGTCTACCATTTATAATTGCAGTTATAGTTTCTACTTCTTGTGAAGCTATCTTAACTCCCCTTTATAATTCTTGCACAGCTTTCTTTTGTTTTCCAAAAACGAAGGTTATAATCTGAGCTATTTTAGCACCGTGCGAGTATGAAACAGTGTGTACAACAAAGGTCGGAATTTGCTGAAATGTGTTTCATTTCTTCAAGAGCACAGTTAAAAAAGCTCACCATTAACATTATTTTCGCCTGGCGACAGTTTCTTGAAATCCTTCTCTTTTCCTGTAGTTATTCAATCTCTGTGTGTTGCTTCCATCTAAATAACCAGTTGGCGAACGTAAAACTGGAAGTAAGTTTCACAGGCAGAATTCTTCGTCATAATTGGAACCCAAAATATCTTGGTGTCATCCTGGATCGTACACTATGCTTCAAACAACACCTTCTTAACTTAGCTCAAAAGCTGCGAACTAGAAATAACATCCTCCATAAGCTATGCGCAACTACCTGGGGATCTTCAGCAACCACCCTGCGATCTTCAGCTCTGGGCTTGGTGCACTCAAGTGCTGAGTATTGTGCACTTGTTTGGATGAACAGTCATCGTACAAGGCTTGCTAATACCCAGTTGAATACAACAATGCACATAATATCTGGCGCAATCAGATCTACTCCAGTGTATTGGCTTCCACTGTTAACCGGTATAATGCCTCCTGATCTACGCAGATGTACTGCCCTTATGAGAGAATTCCACAAGATCTCCAGGAATTCTAACCTACCCGTGCATAGCGACCTGCCACTTTTAAATCGCAAGAGACTGAAATCACGCCATCCAACTTTGTGCGATGCTGCTTACATGGTTACTAAGAATTTCAAACCTCTTGAATAATGGAAAAGTAAGTGGGAAGCAGTGACAGATTTGCACCTGCATAACATCTTCTCAGGTGCTAAACTTCCAAGTGGATTCGACTTACCACGCAAGACCTGGTCTACTCTCAACAGAATCCATACCAGCCATGGCCGATGCACATTGCTCTCTTTTAAGTGGAAGGAGCTGCCTGATCCAGCTTGTGACTGCGGGGCTCCATACCAGACTGTTCACCACATTGTCAGTGAATGCAGGATTCGAGCCTATCACGGCGCCAAAGAGGACTTCCTGCTAGCAACTCCAGATGCAGTGCGCTGGATTGAAGGACTGGATATTCATTTGTAAAGACAAAGTTTCTTGTGTGTCGATATGTACATATGTATAGGTAATTTAATTTCATGATGTCTGTATTAGCCATACGGAAATAAATAATAAATGGTTCAAATGGCTCTGAGCACTAAGGGACTCAACTTCAGAGGTCATTAGTCCCCTAGAACTTAGAACTAGTTAAACCTAACTAACCTAAGGACAGCACACACATCCATGCCAGAGGCAGGATTCGAACCTGCGACCGTAGCGGTCTCGCGGTTCCAGACTGCAGCGCCGGAACCGCACGGCCACATCGGCCGGCAAATAATAAATCTCTCTACGTGACCAGCCTGTGATATGTCCAAGATACCTATGATTATTCAACGGAGCAGTACAAATAATAAAGTTTTGGAAGTTATTTCGATGAATTAGTAACTAGCAGATTGTTATTGTTTGGCTGTAACTTTGTCAGCGAATGGGTGATCGCAACGTGACAGATCTGTTAACATTGTCGTAACCCTATACCCTCCAGAAGGAAAAGACCTCCTGTCGAACTGGAAAGGCACGGTCAGTAGGAAAGTAGCACCAGATATGGGGAAATGTATGTAGGAGCTTTGCATTTTCACCCCACACCGACGAAGACAACGCTAAATGAAAATATGTGCTACGATGCGATTTAAACTTCCGAAATGTGTTTGAACAAATACGGTTGGAAAATATCTCAAGCTTACATGGACTGCCAGATACTTTTCCACACGTTTCTTTCATGTTTTTAATAGGAAGTAAGTAACTTACGACGCATCGTATCGCGTCAAAACTCCCTGAACACGTATTCAACACCACCAGGATCAGGTACAAATGATAGTTTTAGAATCATGCACAGGGTGAACCGGAATTCCACTGACCGAGCCCGCATCTCGTGGTCGTGCGGCAGCGTTCTCGCTTCCTACGCCCGGGTTCCCAGGTTCGATTCCCGGCGGGGTCAGGAATTTTCTCTGCCTCGTGATGGCTGGGTGTTGTGTGCTGTCCTTAGGTTAGTTAGGTTTAAGTAGTTCTAAGTTCTAGGGGACTGATGACCATAGATGTTAAGACCCATAGTGCTCAGAGCCATTTGAACCATTGAACCACTGACCGATACTGAATCTTTTTAAGGAATACTTTGTTAGTACTTTGGTACAGAAATCAGATGGCCTCCAGTGGCTCGTAACACAGCTATACTGTAATTGTGATTAATTCTTTTCGTTACCCGTACTACAGTTCTTTCTGTGAAAGTACGTTTTAGTAGTAAGAATACTTGTAATAAGAAATCATTAAAACGTAGAACTCAAAACACACAATAATGAGACAATCCTTGGACGGAACACGTACAATTGTCTACATCTTCGTTGTGCCGCTCTTCCATCACATTCAGTGAATCCATACACTAGGCACGAGGTACTTATCGGCAAGTTCCTCATTGGTACACCTAACATACGGCTTGCATCACTGTTGACGTACAACACTGCCGAAAAATAAACCGAAGAATTAAGTTCATGCTTGGGCGTGAAGAGTAAAGTGGGCTTTACAGCTGTGACTAGCACGTACTGTCAATGAACTGAAATAGTTTGATTCCAAACAGGACTCGCGGTACACATAATCGACGTTTCCCCTGTTGTGCAGATTCTTTCTGTGCAAAAGTAAATGGGGATGATAAATCAAACGAAATTCAATTACTGGGTATGAACCACTAGAGAAACGGGTGCCTAATACCAAAACATAAAATACCCATGAACAGCCTCAGAAATTTTGTTGGAGGAGTTCGGGTTCCCGTAATATATAGAGTAGCTATGACTATTGTTGACTATTGCCGTGATTCCCATTCTCATCCCTACATGATGCGGTACCCTGTTCGTTGTTGATTACAGCGTTAATACATGTATAAATGTTATTTACTGGTAATCAATTCACTTTTGTATCACTAATGAAAGCTCTAAGCTTGATCAGCTACTACTATCGAAATTATAAATGGAACCATCAAAATGTTTCTATACGTACACTAACCAAATTACACACGAACTAAAACCGTAAATGAAATAACATTCATCAAATTTCTGAATTATTGGACCAAGTACATAAATGTGTACAGAAATCACAAGCTTTCTTGTGTAATCATAAAAGTATGCTAACTTTATGGCAAACTGCTGACTCCAAGAAGTAGAAAATTCAAACTGGAATATGATGTAACAGTACTTAAGAATGAATTTAACCACTTTCACGCACTGTATTAGTTGCATACAAACAATCACTCTCATATTCTTCCATCATGACAATGAGTTAACGAACATTTTTCTGGGACAGAAGAAAGGAGAAGAAAGGGAAAACAGTTGGTGGGAAATCTCCCTACTACGTATTCAGCATTGCGTCATCGTGATACCTTTTTCGATCAAATATTGGGGTTCCCTGACTGTAGGTAAGGTTCGACACGACTAATGTAACTGAGTGTTGTCTATTCTGTCGACGGACTTTGTTACATTAATATAATCCACTGTGACGCATCCATGAAATATATTTCACTGCGGATGCACAAGTATCGTTCGAACCCCTAAGGGAATAAAGAATTTGCGAGCAGGAGGTGTAACGGGCGACGGACGCTACAATGCGGCGTGCGATAAGCTGAGAACTTGGGTCTCACGGGTGGCGTGTCCGGTTGTTCGAGACGATTAAGGCAACCGTTCTACAGGAGCAGACCCTCGGGGTTCGAGTCCTGCTCTGGTAAAAACTCTCAGCTTTCGACACTGCAATGCCGCAATGCCCCTTTTCCTGTCCTCTCTGTTCCTCTGTTTCATAAAGTGAAGTACAGGCCGCGTCATATAGTTTGTTGCCTGTTCTGTCGGACATGCCGGACGGAGTAGACAACAGTTACGTTAGTAGTATCGAACTTTACCTACAGTAGGAGGAGCCCGTTATTTAATCGAAAAAGGTACCACGACGATGCGTTGTTGGATTTGAAGTAATCAGTATTCTTTTGTTCTGGTGCTGGTTCCTGCTTTCATTTGAAGTTATTTTTCGTAACTGCGAAAGTTAATAATGTTAAAGACGCAAGTGTGCTTCATAGTGTGGGTAACATAAATTCAAAAATTTTACATGAAGTTTAGTTTCCTATAAAAACAAAATTTATTCCCACTCACGTTTTATGATAAATCACTCTATAGGCGTGGACCGGTTTTAAATTCTTTGAAATGTGTAAAAGATATGATAAGCGTAACGTAAGTCAGATAAAAGTATGTACTTATGGTAGAAAAAAAGAAAATAGATAAAATATTATGACTTTAGTAGGTTTGACGGAATTATTATTATTATGTAATTGATTGTAATTTAAGTTACAGGAAATAAAAAAAATATATCCATTGTTAAAAACTTATGTACATAATTCAAAAATGAGACTTTCACTCTACAGCGAAGCGTGTGATGATATGAAACTTCCTGGTTGATTAAAACTGTGTGCCGGAGCAAGACTCCGGACCTTTGCCTATCGCGGGCAAGTGCTGTACCATATGAGCTATCCAAGCACAACTCACGACCAGTTTCCTTGGCTTCCGCCAGTACCTCGCCCCCTACCTTACAAACTTCACTGAAGCTCTCCTGCGGAAATTGCAGAACTAACACTCCTGGAAGGAAGGATATTGCGGAGACATGACTTTCCCACAGCCTGGGGGATGTTTCCAGAATGAGAATTTCACTCTGCAACACGTATACAGGCTCTGAGGCTCTGGACTGTGTATTGTTTGCCCGTGGCTCCGCTATGCCTTTGTAATCGTTGGCTGGATATTGACAAATGAATCAAATATATGACCGCAAGTGTCCGATTTAATAGATATTAAAGAATGCGAAAGGTGGGAAATTGAGGAGATGGGACCTGGATAAACTGAAAGAACCAGAGGTTGTAGAGAGCTTCAGGGAGAGCATTAGGGAACGATTGTCAAGAATGGGGGAAAGAAATACAGTAGAAGCAGAATGGGCAGCTTTGGGGAATGAAATAGTGAAAGTAGCAGAGGATCAAGTAGATCAAAAAATGAGGACTAGTAGAAATCCTTGTGTAACAGAAGAGATATTGAATTTTATTGATGAAAGGAGAAAATATAAAAATGCAGTAAATGAAGCAGGCGAAAAGGAATACAAACGTCTCAAAAATGAGATCGACAGGAAGTGTAAAATGGCTAAGGAGGGATGGCTAGAGGACAAATGTAAGGATGTAGAGGCTTGTCTCACTAGGGGTAAGATAGATACTGCCTACAGGAAAATTAAAGAGACATTTGGAGAAAGGAGAACCACTTGCATGAATATCAAGAGCTTTGGTGGAAACCCAGTTGTAAGCAAAGAAGTGAAAGCAGAAAGGTGGAAGGAGTATATAGAGGGTCTACACAAGGGCGATGTTCTTGAGGACAATATTGTAGTAATGGAAGAGAATGTAGATGAAGATGAAATGGGAGATATCATACGGCGTGAAGAGTTTGACAGAGCACTGAAAGACATAAGTCGAAACAAGGCCCCAGGAGTAGCCACCATTCCATTAGAACTACTGACAGCCTTGCGAGCGCCAGGCCTAACAAAACTCCACCATCTAGTGAGCAAGATGTATGAGACAGGCGAAATACCCTCAGACTTCAAGAAGAATATAATAATTCCAACCCAAAGAGAGCAGGTGTTGACAGATGTGAAAATTACCGAACTAACAGTTCACGGCTGCAAAATACTAACACGAATTCTTTGCAGACGAATGGAGAAACTGGTAGAAGCCGACCTCGGGGAAGATCAGTTTGGATTCCATGTAAATGTTGGAACACCTGAGAAAATACTGACCCTACGACTTATCTTAGAAAATAGATTAAGGAAAGGCAAGCCTACGTTTCTAGTATTTGTAGACTCAGAGAAAGCTTTTGACAATGTTGACTGGAATACTCTCTTTCAAATTCTAAAGGTGGCAGGGGTAAAATACAGGGAGCGAAAGGCTATTTACAATTTGTACAGAAACCAGATGGCAGTTATAAGAGTCGAGGGACATGAAAGGGAAGCAGTTGTTGGGAAGGGAGTAAGACAGGGTTGTAGCCTCTCCCCGATGTTATTCAATCTGTATATTGAGCAAGCAGTAAAGGAAACAAAAGAAAAATTCGGAGTAGGTATTAAAATCCACGGAGACGAAATAAAAACTTTGAGGTTCGCCGATGACATTGTAATTCTGTCAGAGACAGCAAAGGACTTGGAAGAGCAGTTGAACGGAATGGATAGGGTCTTGAAAGGAGGATATAAAATGAACATCAACAACAGCAAAACGAGGATAATGGAATGTAGTCGAATTAAGTCGGGTGATGCTGCGGGAATGAGATTAGGAAATGAGACGCTTAAAGAAGTAAATAAGTTTTGCTATTTGGGGAGCAAAATAACTGATGATGGTCGAAGTAGAGAGGATATAAAATGTAGACTGGCAATGGCAAGGAAATCGTTTCTGAAGAAGAGAAATTTGTTAATATAGAGTATAGAACTAAGTGTCAGGAAGTCGTTTCTGAATGTTTTTGTATGGAGTGTTGCCTCGTATGGAAGTGAAACGTGGACGATATATAATTTAGAGAAGAAGAGAATAGAAGCTTTAGAAATGTGGTGCTACAGAAGAATGCTGAAGATTAGATGGGTAGATCACATAACTAATGAGGAGGTACTGAATAGAATTGAAGAGAAATTTGTCGCACAGCTTGACTATGAGAAGGGATCGGTTGGTGGGGAATATTCTGAGGGATCAAGGGATCACCAATTTAGTATTGGAGGGCAGCGTGGAGGGTAAAAATCGTAGAGGGAGACCAAGAGATGAATGCACTAAGCAGATTCAGAAGGATGTAGGTTGCAGTAGGTACTGGGAAATGTAGAAGCTTGCACAGGATAGAGCAGCATGGAGAGCTGCCTCAAACCAGTCTCAGGACTGAAGACCACAACAACAACAAAACCTGTTGACAGTCGACATGATTTTGTTAAGATAAGTAACACCTTTTCTAAGCAGCCCAATAGTGTAGTAATGAAATATTTCTCCCAAATACGTGTATGGCGTAACTAACGTTTTGCAGTTCTAGCAAAATGTAGCACCTATCATAATGAAAATGAGTCCTATTTAAATACTTTATGACTGGATTCAGGCAGGAAAAAGGAAAGTAGAGTTGAAGCTGCAAGTGATTGCATCTTCGGGCCTAATTCCGGATTTCTTGTCTTGCTACAGACATTGGAAGAATCTGCGTAAGAGATGTGGAGCATAGTCTGTACTTGTTTCTTTATTTCGTAAGATACTGTTAGCCACTCTTGATGACAGCAGATATTATAGTGCCTAATATGGGCTTATCTTTGACAGGGGGGTGGCTTGTGGCGTCGAGCGCAGGCAGCTGCGAGAACCGCACCGACCGGCTGGACCAGTGCCTGAAGAAGCTGCCCGGCATGCTGCAGGACAGCGGCAGCGGGCTGCCCACGTCGCCACACCAGCTGGACATCTACTGCAGGCGAGTGGCCGCTGCCCGCAACACGGAACAGCACGCAGGCGCTAGGCTGTGCTCACCTGCAGCAGTGACGTCTGGCCCGTCATGTCGAAACCTACCGTAGTCATTTGCTATTCGTGGTTAACGTCGCTTAATATTCGCAAACTTGGTTTCAACTGTTCATAAGCACTGGAAGTCGCCTAAAAAGCAGATGACGAAATGGGGTATTTCCCAGCACGTCGCGTGCAATTAACAAGGAACTGTACACTCGAAGTGTCATACTTTTTCATATTTCGCACTTTTTTTCGTGCGTAGTAAGGTGTAAGTAATTCTGATGTTGTTCAATCGATTATAAGCACTTACGATAAATCGAGATTCAGAGTTTCAGGAGCCTGCTGGGTACAATACGACAGCACCAGCTGTCAAGCAGCAGATTCAGCGTAAAAGGATTAAGTGGCTGACTGGAAGCCTGCACGTACAATGCTCTAAAGGTGTCACAGTTTTTTTCCTGGTATTCTACGTTTCGTACTCGGTGCCTGGACGCAAACCAGATTATGAACTGTTAATAGCCGAGTCAGATTGCCGACGTCCACCATGCCCTTTGATGCTCTTCTGTTTTGCAGAGAACGTACTGATACTTCGTGAAAACAAATCCAGTCAGCGTTTCTCATCTCTAGTGGGTATGACGGTCGACGACATTATAGAAAACTGAGTTCCGGACCCGAAGCTTTATTTAAACTCAAAACTCCATACCTATTCATTAGGTTGTCTGATATCTTTATCCCGATAGATTCCGTAATTATTCTGTGCTACAAACTTGGATTTTGCTCCACTGTACTGGTGTTATCGTATTTCGTTTCGTTATTATAATCGAGGCAGTGCTAAGGGACAACTAATTAGCGTGATTCTTTTAGCTACGTGTGTCGCTGATGTTCCTTGCATCTCTCCTCGACTGTTCTGATAGTGTCCCTTCAACTAAGGTAAAAGGAATTCTTTCCAATGTTAATGAGGATCTAAATCCCCGGAATCCGGTTGTGCATCGCATTCCATGCGAATGTGGCATTTTGACAGACTATGAAGAACAATCGAAGAGAGATCCAAGGAACATTAGCGACACACCCGAGGGAATTAAACCAACAACAGACTCCAATGTAACCATGAACTGAAATACGGTGAGATCAGCATTATGGCCCAAATGTCAAGTTTCTGTGACAGCATGATTGTGAAGCCTATTGGAATCAAAATGTCAAAAAAGAACGATGAAGGTTCCAGTTTAAATAACACTTGGGTGTGGCACTCAATTTATTAAATCTTGCCGACCATCATTTCCGTGAGAGTTGGGAAACGTTTAGGGAATCTGTGTTTCACGGAGAAGCAATGCGTGTTATGTAAAACAAAAGATCATCAATGGGTGCGATTACGTCGGGAATCGATCTTGGCTATAAATAGTGGCATGATACCAGTAATAGGTCACAGTCTGGTTGGACTCCAGGCAGCGAGTAGACACAAGGGCAAAACTCGCAGCACCTGAAGCAGACGGATGGGTCGATCGTCGAAATATTGTGCACAGTATGGAAACAACAACTCGGCTGAACACCCGAAAGCTCGAGAAAACCTGTGAGATTAAATAATAATAATGGTAATAACAATAATAATAATGACGACTATAGGACCTGAGTGAATATTGTCTCGTGTAGATTACATGACCTCGACTTTGTCGTACTGCATCAGTGTACATCTCTGGTATCTGACTCTGTGTTGAAATACTCATGGTTAGCGTTGAAAAGGATATCTGAATGGCCATTCTTTTTAAATTTTAATGAATTGTTTCCAGAATGAATTTTCACTGCGCAGGGGAGTGTGTGCACATTCGATACTTTAAGGCAGATTTTTACTGTGAACTAGCTTGGAACTCAAGGTCAAGTACTCTATGGACTGAGCTCCTTTTTTAATCTCTTAAGCCCTCTGTCCTCCCCTAGACCAATGGTCTAAGAATAACGTCCTGGGTGCAGGACTAAATCCAGGCAGTGCTTAAATTCCGATTGGTTCAAATGGCTCTGAGCACTATGGGACTCAACTGCTGAGGTCATTAGTCCCCTAGAACTTAGAACTAGTTAAACCTAACTAACCTAAGGACATCACAAACATCCATGCCCGAGGCAGGATTCGAACCTGCGACCGTAGCGGTCTTGCGGTTCCAGACTGCAGTGCCTTTAACCGCACGGCCACTTCGGCCGGCCTTAAATTCCGAATAAAAATCGTCAGTAGCTCCGGGCAAATACTTTCAGCACAAGAGGTCACCCTCATTCTGACAGCGGCCTTGTCAAAGAAGGCGGAGAAGCTGGCAGATTTCAGGGCACTCTTCTGCCCGCGGGGTGGGAAACTGCCGTTAAAAGACTGAAGTATCTGCAATTATTAAAGACATGAGGGTGCACAAGATAACGGAACCCACTGCATTAAAAAAAAAACACATAGTGTATCCACAACACATTTGGCCCATAATTAAAAAAGTGTCATGATGATCTCTCCGTTGCCCAACGATTCCAGATTGCCTCCGTATTTATTCCCGGGAAGGGACCGCCAAGAGGGAGGTGACCATGAGGAAAACACTGAACATCCAATGAAAGGGTAACGTTGTACGAGTCGGAATTTGAACGTGATAGGGAAGCTAGAAAACCTGAAAAGGGTGGCGCTCAATCTACTTATAGTGTGGGTCAGTGAAGAGAAATGGAAAGAAGACCAGGATTTCTGATCAGAGAGCTATGGGCTAATATTAGCAGCAGCAGGAAATGGGATGCAGGAGTAGGATTCGTTGTAAGTAAGAAGGTAGTGCAGAGTGTGAGTGGCTGTGAAAAGTTCAGTGACAGGGTGTTCTCATGAGGTTCAACACTAAATCAGAACCAGTAACATTAGTTCAGGTAAACATGCCGACGTCGCAAGCGGAATATGACGAGAAAGGGCAGTATACGAGGATATTGCACGAGTAATTCAGTACGTAAAATGAGATGAACATGTAATAGTCATGAAGGATTGGAATGCCGGGCTAGGGGAAGGAGTAGAATAAAGGGTTACGGGAGAATATGGGCTTTTAGTAGGAATGCTAGAGTGTGAAACGGTAACTGAATTCTAAAATAATATTCCAGTGGTACTAGCAGTTACTATGTTCGAGAATCAGAAACAAAGGAAGTATATCTGGAAAAAGCCAGGAGACGCTGGTAGGTGCCAGCTGGATTACATCATGATCAGACAAAAATTCCAGAAACGAATGGTGCATTGTAAGGGTACCCAAGACCCAGGAAATAGGCTCTGTTCACAATTTACTGGTGGTGAAGAGTAGGCTGAAGTGTAGCATAATGGTCCAAATGAATCAACGTGGCAGAAAGCGGGATACGGAAGTAGTGATGCATGATGAAAAGCAGTAGTGACGAATGATGAAAAGCGTTTGAAGTTCTCTAAGGATGTGGATGTTGTGATACGGAAGAAGAGTGGACATCTTTAAAAGGGCAGTCACTGATGATGGACAGACAAACATAGCCATAAAGAAGATAACTGCGAAGAAAACTTGGATAACAGAAGAAATACTTTAACTGATTGAAGAAAGAAAGAAGCAGAAAGGTATTCAGTGAATGCCAAAAAAACAAGTTACATAAATCAGAAAGAAATGAAATAAATAAAAACGCAGATAAACCAATGCGAATTGGCTGCATTAAAATGTGAAGAAATCAGAAGCGAAACGATGGTTCGTGACATAGGGAAGGGTAATCAGCTTTCGGTGAAATTAAAACCAAGGGTGACAAAATTAAGCGTGCGCGTTCTGAGATTTACGCCGTCGTGCCCTTTTTAAAATAGAGTTCAGTTCCTTTGTTGGGATATCGCGATCATGGTTCTGTCGGTATCCTTGTGAATGTATGAAGTGCTTCAAGCTATGGCTCGATCTTTGCGACTTTTATGACTTCTTTCATTTTAGAATGCAAAGCGGTTTCGTAATCCTGATGCGAAGCTTCTACATTAACCTACTTGCTGTATTTGGTGCCCGTGTTACCCGTCCGTCACGATACTTGGATCATGTGGAAAATGGATGTGGCCAGCAAAGTCTCAGACACTAACTTTGAGGCCGGCGGACGTTTAGCGTACTATATTCGTAATCTTTGCTTCGGTCCGTTAGTCTGCCGCGATATTTTGGATGCAACATATCGATCCAGAATAGCGTTGCTGCTGCGCCAGAAAGTAAAACTCTTTCATCTCACTTCATCTAGCTCGTTTGACTGCATAGATTTTTAAGCCGTTTCAAAATTTCACCTTACTTGGTCTGATCCAGAAAAATATGAAATTCCGGTCGCGCTTCAGAAGCCGATCAACAGGCTTACTCTACCTCAGCTTCCGTGCGTGCTGGAGGGGTTCAGTTGATATGTCAGATCCCTTAATTCCTATACACATCATGAGGTAAGTATTTTACAGATTAATGAAGAGCGGTGTGATCTGAATGCTTGACTGGCCACATAGCCACACTTCACGATATTTGTGTGTAGAATCTATCAAGACGGCTAGTCACTACGAAGTACATGGAAAGAACAGTATTGTTTTCAGTCGTCAACAAACTTCGAAAGACATTTCCGCTGCTATTGCGTGTAGCTGCTGCTCCGAATAAACATGTTTGACCGTCTTCCCCAACCAGAGTTATCAGTCTATGCAAGGGTTTCAATAGCCGCGTTTGTATAAACGTTGTAGAAGTCATGCCTTTCCTCTCTGTAATTCGTTCCAGAGGGGTACAATTTTTTATCAGTCCCGGGTTGTGGTACCGAGTTTCTACGTCTCGCACGGAGGGAGACAGGGCCTGCGGGTTGCATACGATCTTTTGTTTGAACAAGATCATAGTGACCAACACTCAGAATTGTGTCGCAGCGTGTCGTGACTGTACACACTGACGGAAAAATCGCAACACCAAGAGGGACAAGGAACTGTACGATAGAAACGATTTGCTTTAAATACACGCTGTAACGGTCGTGAGCGTTAGTTGCCTTTGCGATTGGACGTGGTGAGTTGATGTTAGTAAAAAATGGCTTTATGGTCACAAAGACCTCACTGAGTTTGAAAATTGGCAATGGAAAAACAGAACAATTTCAAATACGTTGTCTTAGAATGCCAATCCTACGCATCGAGTTCGGCATCTTTGACTTCCATCTGTTTCCACAACTGATCTCCGACTGCTGTAAACGTTTAGGAACAGATTACTAGCTTATGGCAGCTTCAGACCCAACTCAACCGTACTAC
The DNA here is from genome assembly GCF_021461385.2 of Schistocerca piceifrons. Classification (NCBI taxonomy): domain Eukaryota; kingdom Metazoa; phylum Arthropoda; class Insecta; order Orthoptera; family Acrididae; genus Schistocerca; species Schistocerca piceifrons. The sequence continues at coordinate 724,822,565 of NC_060139.1, forward strand.
CTGTTCACTGGAGAAACGACGTGCAAAATATGTATAAAAATAAATGTGGATCAAGCTGAAATACCCGTACTTATTTGGCTTCAAAATCAAAGGCGTTCTTTGTACTGCAGAGTAGTGCTTACCCCTTCTGAATGTTCCATGAATTGGTACTAACAAACATATCGATTTCTTGAAATTTATAACCCTACTACGCTATCACACTTATATCGTGAATTAAATCGCTTCACAAGTACAGATCATGTCAGCCGCCCTAAAACCTACAGTAATCCTTCCCAACTGCATCATTATAGAACTACCCTGCAACACCATCCTTTTCTTTTCCTTGAACAATCATCGCTCAGGCTGTGAGGAGTGGCCAAGGGAGGTATTACAGCTGCTACAAGAAGTTGGATGTTTCTTCTGCGATATTGCTCAAAGACTTGGTAGGATTGTATCCACTGGACATGCCTGCTGGCAGCGGTGGTCATGGGAACGTACATTCGCAAGGAGACCACGTGGCACTACCGAGACGGAAGACCATCGTGTTCTGCCTATGGCTCTGGCGCGTCGTACTACATCTTCATCAGCAATATGAGCAGCATTTGGCACCACAGTGACACAACAAACTGTTACAAATCAGTTACTTCAACAAAACTCCGAGCCAGACGCCGTGTAGTGTACATTTCACTGACTCCAGACCATTACCATTTGAAACCTCAGTTACGTCAAGTGAGAGTTCATTGGAAGTGGTGTCTGTTGTATTTTCTCATGAAAACTAGTTCTGCCTTCGTGTCAGTGACGGCCGTGTATGCCTTAAAAGAAAGGCACTCTAGGACCTGAAACCAACCTGTCCGCGTGATAGACGCGATGGACCTAGGCCTGAATTTATGGGCTGGGTACCGTGTTATAAGACAGAAGGAGCACTCCTGTGGCTATCATGTGGTCCCTGACTGCAAAGCCGAACGTGCATCTGGTGATCGATGTTGCCATTCATGCAAGTGCTTTGCTTTAGCAGCTCTCTTGGCCATTCCGCACAGTCTGGGCAATGATTCTTCAAGGAAAAGGAAGGAATGGTACTGCAGGGTAGTTCTCTAATGATGCAGTTGGGAAATATTACTGTTGGTTTTAGGGTGGCTGACATGATCTGCATTTGTGAGACGTTTAAATTCATGGTATAAGTGGGATAGCGTACCAGGGTTATAAATTTCAAGAAAGCGACGGGTTTGTTAGTACCAATTCATGGAGCATACAGCAGGTATAATTCAGCACTCCTCTGCAGTACAAAGAACACCTTTGGTTTTGAGACAAATTAGGATGGATATTTCAGCTTGATCCACATTTATTTTCATACATATTTTGCACGTCGTTTCTCCAGTGAACAGGTAGTACGGTTGGGTCTGAGGCTGCCATAAGCTTTTAATCAGTTTCTAAGCGTTTACAACAGTCACTCGTGCCGACTTCGATGTGTAGGATTGGCGTTCTAAGACAAGGTGTGTGAAATCGTTGTGTTTTTCCATTGCCAATGTTCAGCCTTTGACTTATAGCCCGACCTGTAACCGGTCGCCGCATAGTGTATGTCTGCACCGAGCTCGACGTGGGACGTACAACATGGCCACGCTGACAAGACTACGTGCACAAAATGGCAACAGTATAAGCTATGGTAGTTCCCGGAGGAAATCTTCAATTTCAGCTGTTGCAGTATGTATACGCACGTCGTCTTTTAGTAAACTGGACGTCTTCTGAGGGAAACATCTTGCGGTCGAAATTTAAATTTTCGACATTAAGAAAATGATTACATTTCGACTGATTCTGATTTCATGTTGCGAAAGGTTTTCAAAAAAATAAGTGCGACCAGAGCGATGACAGAGTACTGAACGAAGCTGTGTCACGATTCCTCTGCGGAGCCATGCTTGCCTCGTGATCTAAGGCAAGGGGAGCTGCTGGTTTCATTTTTTTTTTCTTCTCTCTCTGCAGTGAGAACGGAATTCGGTAACAAAATGTTAAGAAAGCCTTTGCATTGTGCCAAATGAACAATCAGCATATTTTTATTTTTAATCGTCAACTTCTTCTGTGATCCAAAAAGTTCAGTCATTATTAATTTGTTATTGTTACCATTATTGTTGTTGTTAATTCACTCGCAAGAGCTTCCCTACTCTACATCATACCTAAGCAAATGACCAGTGAATATGGAAGAAAGGAACGCTGGATATTTCGTCACGACAAATATACACATTTACCTCGGCGTCTTCTTGTCAGGCCTGCAGGAAAATCCCAGTAGGAAAAGAGAACAGGAGGCCAGTAACGCAGGCAGAACTCTGCAATTATTTGCTCTGAATCAACACCACGATGACAGATAAATTCGTGTCGCAGTATATTACTCAACAAGGAAATATGTACTACGGACTATGTCACTGCTACAGTTAGTTACTCATTTGTGACCACGAATGTACTTTACCATTGGTTCAGCTGCTGTTTGTAGTGTTACATCTGTAAATGGAAGACTACGGTAATTTTGTTTTGATGCTGTTCGAATGTTCATAAATTTGGGTTTCTTCTCGCTTTCATTTACAGAGATAAATAAAGTAACATGGAAATTCTTGTCAAAGAAATACTTCTTTCTCTTGTGACACTCGATTTATAGTTTATTTCGTAAGCCTTCTAGCCACAATGTAGCAGGTCTGTTTCACGACTGCCAAGCGACGAAACTCAAAAAAGTCTTGGGAAAGACTCAAAAAACCATCCGTGAGACATATTTGAACTATTTTCATCATTTAAGGACCAAGCAAGAGGGCATCATCACGAAGGCAAAGAAAATGCTAGTTAGTATCTCAATGCGAAGAACTTGTTGAGGATAGAATTGAACATTGTCCATACCTACAATTTAGTTTCTGTGTTATGAACATAATTTTCATTTTATTCTTTTCCGTATCCTCAAATGAGGACTATGTGGCATTGAAATTTAGTTAACTGTACTTCCTCTTGCCTACATCGCCATCGACATACATCTACATTTTCATGGTTGTCGTGAAATTCTATTAGTGTGTGGCGCAAGACTGCACATAAACACGGTAAAGTTAGAGATGCAATGGGTTGGATATCTTTCTGTTTCGTGACATGTGGGGCAAAGTTGATTTCTAATTACTTTCTGTCCCATACCAATGAGCTTCTCTTCAAACTGTCAAAGTATCTGTTGTATTCATTTGAATTTTGGGAATATTTCAATCCTGATGGAAAATTATATACTTCAACGTTTCAGATTCCGTATGGTGTATCAGTGAAAACTAATATCAAGAACTTTGCTACCCTGCTGAAATTTCGGTAACACTGGCGTTAACAGACACATCGACACTGGAAAACTTAAAAATGTGGAATGTCGTAGGAATGCCTTAAAACTAAATAGCCAGAAGGGCAACGTTAGAAATTATGGGGAGAAGATTTTACGTAAAAGTCAAACGCACTAACGCCTTCTCTCTTCACAGCCCATACAAGACGACCACGACAAGCTTTCCGTTACACAGCCGCCCCTAACACAGTTAAGGTATTGTAAATATGGTTGTCGTTATTTGGCAATCATACGATAGTGATTTTATGATTTTACTGTTATGTGTGGCCGGCCGCGGTGGTCTCGCGGTTCCAGGCGCGCAGTCCGGAACCGCGCGACTGCTACGGTCGCAGGTTCGAATCCTGCCTCGGGCATGGATGTGTGTGATGTCCTTAGGTTAGTTAGGTTTAAGTAGTTCTAAGTTCTAGGGGACTGATGAGCGCAGCTGGTAAGTCCCATAGAGCTCAGAGCCATTTGAACCATTTTTTGTCATGTGTGTTCCTGAATTGTTCTGCTAAATTGGCTTCGGATTTCCTTTCTACTTCGATGCCTCATGCTACATAACACTCAAAAAGTTGAGACACTGAGACATAAAATTTAATTCGTGGACTGCTGAAATGTCGCACCTCACTTAATGAACAACTGTTCTTATCTATAACGTTACTTTATAAGGCTCAGTGACCAATATCGCCTTGAAAGAGCGTGGCCGTAGGCAAGATGTTGCTAACTCAGTGGTTTCGCACATATCTTGAGATATAAGGGTGGTATGAATGTCAGTTATAACGTCACGGCAGGCGAGTGCATATTAAGTTCTTATTTTGCCTTTTGTTGAATGGAGCTGTAGGTTGCTAGAAGAAATTGTTTAACAAAATGCTAAGAAAACTGTAATACGTTAAATTTTATCACAAGCTCGACTGAGTAAATTATGTGAATGTAGTCATAGACGTCTGCTTAGCGAACACATTGCTGCGTCACTATACAAACGCCTTGAAGTACTTCCACACGACCGTCAACGATGCGAACTTGAGGTTTGTTCATCGGGTAGAACCCATTTGTCAATGGAATAGTTATGAAGTGAATATACAGTAGTTCCACTGACCCAAATCTATGTAATACCAGTTAGGCACGTTTACTTATATCAGCGTTAGCAACTTCTTTCCACTTTGTATAGTTTCATAAATGGGCAAATATGTTGGTTTAAGTCTAGCTGAAATCCTTAACTATCACTTTCGGTCAGCTTCAAGATCTCCATGAACACATATGTGGACCTCAAAATGTGTAGACTGCCTGTGTTGCTATATACCATGCACTACAAGGTAATGACATAACTTATCGCATACATTTACGCTAAAAAATCAAAAAATGACAGTAAAAAGCATTACAGCACAGTTACTAACCGTGGTTTGACGAAAACATACTAATTCCTGACGAAAAACTGCATAAAGAAATGATTTGCTAGGGAAAGAAACAATGCGTAAATCATTATTAATAACGTTAAACATTGTAGTGAGGTATTCTGACTATGTCACAAAACATATAATTAGTTTTGGGTGATTCTTCTTGCATATTAGAGTAATACAATACTCAACACATTAAAACGGGTCGCCTGCCTCATTAGCTAAGGAACGTGGAATGCAAATCGAAGTCATTTTCTGTGGAGCATCGCTCAAAATCACAATCATTTAATACTATTCAGAAAGAAGAACGATATCTGAAGCTACCAGGTGCCAGCAAATGGGCGTCAGAGACTTCTGGCCTTTGTGGCATTCAACGGTAGACAGACCGTCGAGAAATCTTTCTCAAAAATGTTATTGGACGTACCTGTTATTACCGATGTGTCAGAAAGTGAAATACATTGTAGCTATGCCACCATTACACTCAAGATATCAACGTTCACACGAGAAACGCAATAAAAATTTACACAAATAGTCTAGGCATTGTGGAGTAGTGATTACAAAAGTTATTATGGAAAAACAAAAAATTTGAGCTTTTAGCAAATTAAGATTTAATTTTTTTATGAAACTCCATGACCCACATGGCCAAAAAAATCCGTAAATTTGCAAAAAAACTCGTTCTCCCCAAAGAAAACTATAGTCCCAATCGAAAAATATTAAACGAGAAAGCTGTAGGATTTGAAAAGATCTGTCGACTGCTTTTTCGAGAACAATCGAAAGAAATGTTAGAAGTTAGGTTCTATGTAACACGTTAAATAATTAATGCTTCATACTGGCTATTTACTGCATGTATAGCCCGCGGTAAGTCAAAGAAGTTCTTGATTTAAAAATTAAAAAATGTAATTATTTTCCGAGGTATATGGCCTTCCTGAAAAAAAGGGGTCTCTGCATTATTGGCTGGATCTTCTCACTGCACAGCATTTCAGTAAGGGTTTTAGACTTATTTTCTTCGCAAAGTGCTGTCGTATCCTACTATTAAATAATTTTTACGATTTTATTAATTTTAAGGATCGAAAAATGACTTCGAGGAACTTGCGCTTTTGTTAGTCATATTGTTTTAACTGTCTCAATTTTTACTTTATGAAATTAACTTTTAAAGAAAGAAGTTGCCGATATTTTTTCAAGAATTAAATAAATACAAAAAAGAAGTACACAAACGTCTGGAGCAGACACGAAAAAAATAGGGAATGCAATTAACATTTTATTGCCACGTGCTTGATGGAAGTTAATACTGAAGTTAATATTGAATATCCAATAAAAAGATACTGTGATATGTTTCACTGATTTTCAGTTATTAGTAATTAAGGAATAAAGTTAAGCATGCAAGCGCAGAGTGCGTCAGCTACAGTGGGCGACGGAGTGTGGAGGAGGGGGAGTGGTTGGTGGGGAGGGGACGAATCAGCGCACCCTGCCTGAAAAATTGTTATAAATCACCCACGCTTTCATAGTGTCCGATATCTCGGTTTCTGGACCTCATACAAAAATCATTTTATATTTACTCTGGGCTACTTTGACGAGATAATAACAAATGTTATAGTAATTTTCACCTTAGAAGTAAAACAGCATCGGAAATATTTACTATTAATATTTTACATTTCAGTGTAGCGCACGCCAGTTCCCTTCACTCTGCCGCCCGCTGCAGCAGACGCACTGCGCTCTTGCATGTTTCATTTTATTACGCAGTTGCTAATGTTAAAAATTAATTAAATACACCCTAGCATTTTTTCCTGAGAATATAAGTATTCAGTATTAACTTCCATGATGCGCATAGGAGTAAAATGTTAATTGCGTTCACTATATTCTTTTTAATTCGCGAAAAAATGTCAGCAACTTCTTAAGAATTTTCATAATCTAAAAATATTGCTACTTAAAAAAACACGACCAACAAAAGCGCAAATTTTTCGAAATCATTTTTTTATCTTTATTATTAATTATTTAAAAGCGTGGTAGCACAACTCCTCCCGAAGAAAATAAGCCAAAAATCGTTACTGCAGAGTCATCAGTTGAGAAGATCTAGCCAATTATTGAGGTCGCCTTTTTTATTTCAAAATGTCGATGTATGTAAAATAATAATTAATATTTTTCATTTTTCAAACAAGTATTATTTTGACTTAGTACAGTTTATACTTACATACTTACAGTAAACAGGAAGTATGAGAATATGAATGTTAACGAGTTAAGGAGAAACCAATTTAAATGGTATTGTTGATAGACCTCGAAACTAAATAAAGTAATCGGTAGTCATAATAAGCAAACAAAAATCAGTCCATATATATTTTTAAGCCCTACAACTTTCTCATTCAGCGTTCTTCTATCAGAGCTATAGGAGTATGCTTATTTAAGAAAACCTCAATTTTCTAATTTCCCGCATCATTTTGGCCGTATGAGCTGTCTTGGATCGAGTCATGAGAGAGAAACTACTTAAAATTTAATCTGGTATACGTTGTGATGTTTTTTCACATAATGCATGAAATATACAGACATTTTCTTCAGTGAGTCATTGGATTCAGGAGACGCACGGTTTACTAGTAGACCATGTGCGTAGACGTGGCGTAATAGCTCGAACAGAAGACAAGACTTGCGCCAGCAATTGCTGCAGACTACGGTGTTACCAAACTTCCTGGCAGATTAGAACTGTGTGCCCGACCGAGACTCGAACTCGGGACCTTTGCCTTTCGCGGGCAAGTGCTCTACCAACTGACCTACCGAAGCACGACTCACGCCCGGTACTCACAGCTTTACTTCTTCCAGTACCTCGTCTCCTACATTCCAAACTTTACAAAAGCTCTCCTGCGAACTTTGCAGAACTAGCACTCCTGAAAGAAAGGATATTGCGGAGACATGGCTTAGCCACAGCCTGGGGGATGTTTCCAGAATGAGATTTTCACTCTGCAGCGGACTGTGCGCAGATATGAAACTTCCTGGCATATTAAAACTGTGTGCCCGACCGAGACTCGAGACGAGTTCGAGTCTCGGTCGGGCACACAGTTTTAATCTGCCAGGAAGTTTCATATCAGCGCACACTCCGCTGCAGAGTGAAAATCTCATTACGGTGTTACCAGTTTGTGGAGACAGCCAGACTTTAAATATTATCAGTGTGGTCATGTTATATGTACGATGTCGTTACGCGACACAATGGAAACGTACGCCCCACCTAATCACTGTGATGCTATGGTGTATTGTTGCTGTACAATCCCGCTACTGGTAATGGTTTGTTGCACACACATAGAACGAATTACGGCATGATGCGGCACTTTATCAACATATGGAATGTATCCGCAGTCGCGAATGTAGTCAACTTCCAACTGCAGAACAGAATGACTACATTTAATATTTGTGTCTGGCTGGGACTCGGATCCGGATATCTCGCCTGCCGCGAGCGGTCGTCATATTCATTTTGGCTATCCCTGCACGCTTGATGGACAGGCCCAAAGTTTCATAAGTTGTCGTCTATATGTCACTTGTATACCTACTGTAATTCCCATACAGGGGAGACATTTAATGGAAAGTCATTAGCCTGGTTTTGGCAGACAAGTACGATCCTCTACTGGCTGTAACTGTAACAAGTACGATGCAACGTTCCTTCGAGCATACATGCAGGTATGAGAATTACGGCCTGTGTACGAGTGCAGGTTAATGACACATGGGCGACGACGTATGGGACTTTGGGTCTGGCGTGGAACGTCCACAGATAGCTGAAATGGTTGTGGACAGCCTGTAGGAGGCTTTCGAGTATTTTATATATTCCAAATACATCCTTGAAGTCCAACTGATGACCGAACTTTACCGAAGCTGTGTGGTGGCCTATATTTGGTTAACGTGAAGCTGCAACCACGCCACTTTACACCAATACTATGCCCCGGTTGTGGGAATGAAAAGATATTAGTTTCACTGGAATGTTGACCACCGAGTTCGCACCTGTTGCGAGACGTCCGCCAACGTCATTGGCACATATCCCACATATCGCCCGTTTCTTTTTGGGATCGGTTACATATGCATCGAGCTCCCTAGGACTAGGAAGATGACCAGTCGGACTAGGAAGATGACCAGTCGCGACACTCCCCGAAACCCCGTTGAAGCACTTCACCCCCAGGTTCCATGGCCTACAGTTTGAAAAACGATTCATCAACCATACCAAACCCACTGCGACGTGGTGCCTTCTCGTCAACGGCAAATATACTACAAGACAGAAACAGCATCGTATCGCGCTGGTGAAATCACCTCTTTGCTCAAGTGCAATGTCGAAGGTACGTATGTACACTGTTTCGAGTGTGGGGTAGTAGCAACTGTCGGGACCCCTATACAGAAAATCGTGGCTTTCTACCTCCGAGTGCCCCCACATCACGTCTCTCGTATCATGCTGATATATTCCGACGCGACCTATTTTCCATGTGGCGCGCCATGACATCTACAGAGGCATGGTGATCAACTACCTCTTCCGGGACGGCATCGTCGATACGGCCATCTTCTGGGCGCGTCTCCAAGTACAACACCACACCCTGCACCGATATCGACACCATAAAGCCACTTTCACGAACTGTTTACAGAGTATTTTCGCTAGCCTACCCAGGATACGAAATCTCGAAGAAAGGCGCCAGTCAACACAGTACGATCCGACGTCCTCCTTCCAATGATAAAACGGACGTTCTTCTGCTGGCGCGAAGATGTAGAGGATGGCTATGCAAGTCGTTCTAATTTCTTTAACTTTCTCTTTCTCTTCATCTTCTACATTTTTTTTCCGTACGGATGTTTATTCACGGATGATTCTGCATCTGCAGCCTTATTCGTTTTTCTTTCACAAAGGAATAGACACCGACAAAAGCGCTTACGCTGGGCACAAGTAAGGAGTCAAGACGAGGAAAGAGAAATGTTAAAAAGTAAAATTTAAAAAAAATAAATTCTAAAGTAAGAGTTCGCAACAAGCGGAATCTCTTGGTTCGAGTCCCAGCCCGGCATAAATTTTCAATGTCGTCATTCCATTCTACAGTTGGAGGTCGACTGTAATCGCAATTGCGGATAAATTACTTGTCTTTCATAAAGGCTGTATCGTTACTGCATCGTATTTCTTACAAACACAGGAACTGCAATATCGTGTCAACTTCATCAATAGGCTGCGCAATTGGACATTGGCTCCTCTAGTGGCGTGGATATCATTGTGTAGCAGGGATGCAAAAAAGTAGCTGCTCATCAAAAAACTGATCGAGTAAGTTAATTTTTTCCATCACCTTTCGTACCTGTGTAATTTGTAATAGAGCTCGTCACATTTTTGACATGTGTGTGGTCAGTGGCCACGGCTAGGCCACACACGCATTACGCGTCACTTGTGTTGTGGTTGCCGCAGCGCGTTCCAGACCGGCATGGGCTGCGTGGACGAGTACCTGCAGTGCGCGTCGGTGAGCAGCCGCCGGCTGGTGGAGCAGCAGGTGGAGGGCGCCCGCTACACCTTCCGCTTCCTCTGCGACGACGCACAGTTCCGCGCTGGTGAGTGCCCCAACAGCCGCACTTGCCTCCCTTCACACTATATTTGAAATATACGTTTATCAAGGAGCAGATGTTGAAGCTTACGATATGTGTCATTTGATTTACTGTTTCGTAATTTGAGATTTCTCTCCACTCTTACTATTTTCCCAGTACAAAGGTCTGCACACAAAGAATGATTCTAAAACGATATTTTATCATCACAATTTATTTAAATAATGAGAATAATTACAAGGGCGAGTTGAAAAGTAATGCTAACTAATTTTGTGTGAGAGAACTCTTGAAGGTTTTTAAATATAACAAACTTTATTAACGTTCTACATCTTTATTCTTCATGTCTACCTTTTTATTTCTCAACGTTATCACCCTGGTGACGAACACATTTCTCCCAATGACAGACTTGCTTGTCGGTACCGTCACTAAAACCGCGCTGGATTAGCCGAGCAGCCTAAGGCGCTGCAGTCATGGACTGTGCGGCTGAGCCCGGCGGAGGTTCGAGTCCTCCCTCGGGCATGGGTGTGTATGTTTGTCCTTAGGATAATTTAGGTTAAGTTGTGTGTAAGCTTAGGGCCTGATGACCTTAGCAGTTAAGTCCAATAAGATTTCACACATACATTTGAACCGTCACTATAGAATGTTTGTTGACGGAGCAACAACTTCACCCTGTCTTGCACCACTTCATCACTATAAAAATGAAGTTCTCGAGGGTGTTCTTTAATTAGTTTCCTTTAATTTACGTCTATGGTCACAAACTTTTGTTAACAGATTACCGGTTTCGATATTTAATGACCATCATCAGATCCGCAGCAAAAATGGGAAAAACATAAATACACCGGCAAACTGTCTACAGCTTAAGAACAATACATAGACCCTAATGAAAAGTAGTACTGACAAAATTTACATTTGTGCGCTTTAAATATGAAGAGGCATACCTGTTTCATAAAACCAAAGTCGTAATGTACTGCTGCCGTAGTGGCGAAAGACAAATATTGTATCAGTCAAAGAGGCCACTCTTTTAAATTAAGGCTTAAAGAACACTTACAGCCACGAAACAAAACGGCTTTGGGACAGCATTTATCTGATACTAGACATTCCAGAGGGAGCATTGAAAATTGCATGCGTATTCTTCACAGAGTAAAAAGAGGCCGTGATCTTAATTTGTTACAGGAACTTGAAATTTATAAAGGAAAAAAAAAATAGAGAACCAACTAAACTGCTTAACTGGTAAAGGGACTTTATGCCCAATGACTAATTTGCTTCATTTGACAATGTTTTACACTAATCATTGCACGCCTCTCTTGTATATAGAGTGTTGATAGTTTCACGTAGTATTGAGTGCCTCACAATTTTACTTCGTTTTCATACGTTTTACCCATGACTCTAATATGTTCTTGTTCCTTCTCTATTCATTTCACTGACTGCATTAATCGGATAATGTGGGTCATCCACTGTTAAGGAATTTTATCATTCTTTTTTTGCAACGGAGTACCGCAGGGTACGAGGAGCCCTCTGCCGGTCACGTTCCTCCAACCACTTCCCGCCTGTGCGGAATTCTGGCGTTAGCGCTAACAGAGGGCGCTGATTATGTGCCGCACTATGTTTTCTTTCATTTGTGGCTCCTTTAGAGATTTGTTTTATGGTTGTTTAATATTACCCGGTGCACTATCAACGGTGTTTATTATTTATGGCACTATGTAGAATACTGGCACTAGAGCACATGTCAACCACTGTTTCTTAACTCTTCCTCTTTTTAACAATGTTACTTTTGTCGTGTTCTTCTTTTTACTGCTTTTTATTACTGTAATGCCTTTTATACGTTATAAGCTTATTACAGACTTCAACTATTGTATCCCCCTTTATTTTCGCTGTTTCAATTAATTATTGAAAACTAGTGTATGCCGACATTAGCGACATCTGGTGAACTTACAACACAAACATTTTGTGGCTACTGTACGGCAGCTTGTTTTAAACAGTAGTGCTACTGACAACATGACTGGTGCATATGATATTATTTATATGTATTTGACGATGCTGGTGCTGATTCCGCATTTAACATTTGACGATGCCACTATGGCTGCAGTACATTAGGACTTTGTTTTTATGAAACAGGTATGCCTCTTCATATTTAAAGCGCACAAATGTAAATTTTGCCAGAACTACTTTTCATTATGGTCTATTTATTGTTCTTATGCTGTAGACAGTTTGCGAGTGTATTTATGTTTTCCCCATTTTTGCTGCAGATCTGATGATGGTCATTAAAGACCGAAACCGGTAGTCTGTTAACAAAAGTTTGTGACCATAGACGTAAATTGAAGGAAAATTATTACCTATTAGGGTCACTGTTTTCCCGCGACAATGTCGCAGCTTGGTGGTCTTTAAGTTTTGGAAACAGATTAAAATCGACCAGGGCGTGATTATACAGAAGATAGTCGATGGCAGTGAACCAAAAGTGCTGGATTGTTTCGTGTGGCATTGTCATGTTGAAGGATAGAGTCTCCACATGTGAACGAATTCTTCGGTTACAAACTCGATTACAGCAACCTGTTTTTCATGCATCGACATACTTACATTCCATCGCCATGTGATACGATACAATTCAGAACCCTCTAGTAACAGAAGGTTTCAGCTTGGGTCAGCGAAGCAGGGAAGTCGACCGAGTAATACGTAATATTGAGAACTGGATAAAAAATGGGATGCATTACATTTCAGCACGCCATCGTGTAATACAGGACAATCCAAAATGAATAGAGTGGTTAAAAACGGCTGCAGTTGTATGCGAATGTAGGTTTTCTCGGCGAATCTCAATGATTAAAACTCTTCAAGTTACCAACAGAGTCAAGACGTCCTTCTGTGGAACGACACCTTGACTCGGCCGATAACCCGAGGAGACTTTATCAACGGCTACAGCTATTTAAAGGACAGCAATATATCGATAATAGTTAAAGCGTGTAACAGAGAGGCTGAAATTTTGATCATTACGCAAGTTCAGTGAACGGGAAGCCGGAGCATGCGTGGTGAAGAACAACTGAAATGTTCCGTCTTATTAGGAAACATACTGACCTAGTACAGAAGGTTTTGTACTCGTAGAATTTAATAATTGTCGTTCTGTCATCACTATGAAGTGACGACCTCATCAACGATACAATCCAACACTTGGAAATACCGACAAAATCTGCCGATGGCTTTGGCCCATTGAAAAGACGTTATGTTTTTCCAGGTGAAATAGTATCGACCAACAAACTTATCAGCATGAAAGTTCGAGAGAATTCCTGTTTCGTTGATCGTTGTCCACCGAAATCCACGTAGGAAGTCAGTAGCAAGCTGTAAATTCTGTAAGCAACTGTTTGGCGTGTTCTCCAATTGAAGCTGAAACTAAAACAGAAAGACCATGTCAAACATTTGAATTATTCTACGGCAGTACTGGAATCTGTGAAGGAAAAGTCATTTGCTGTACGTCTCATTTTAAGCGATGAGACAGCTTTGTACGTAAACGATATAGATTATTAGGTAGAACATTCGGATATTGGAGACATAAAAGACTTCATGTGTAACTCAGAAACACGGTGACTGACTTGCAGATAAAGTGTCCTGTGTAGTGTCAGCACAAAAATAGAACGGTTCCTTTTTGTTCACTGAGCTGGTAATTTCCTGAGGCATTTACCGAGACATGAATCAACAAAGGTTGATGCCACAGAATGATGCAGAATCCCCAGATTCACCAATATAGAGTAGCCATACACCTATGTTTATAGTCGAAAGTACGTTCGTATTGCGTATCAAGTACAATTTGTGGCTGGACTGAAGATTTCTTGGAGGGGATGATGCAGCGTTTTATCTTGGATGGAGAGTGATCGACCGATGGAGAAATCAGTTCAGTAGTGAACCAAGGAAATGTGTTTGTACCTTTGCCGTTCATGTTGTTTGCTGACAACCTCAGATTTTTCGCAGAAGGTGCTACTTGAAACCGAATTCGCAGGTTCCACGTGTGACCCATTCGCCTTTGTGTTTTAAATTTTCGAATCGCGAATAATCAAACCTATTTTAACGTTACATAGCAAGGAAAGGAATGCTTCTTAACTGCGAAAGTGACAATATTTAGCTGCATTACCCGCTAATATTGCTTAAAATGGCAGTAATAATGTGCAGAATAATTTCTGTACCGTTCTGTAGCGTTGGCCGCGTTGCGGTACGTGAATCCGTTTAGCTGACGAGTTTTCGGCACTCCGCGTGTGTACCGCTACCTGCCGCGACTGGCGTGCGGAAAAGAAGACCCTTCGCCCTTCCCGCACTGAGTGCATGTAGCTTCTCAGAAATATATAGCTATTAGTTCTCGCAGCAGAGTATTATCATTGAAACTGCACAACATTACACTGTTTTTACTAACGTTAACAACAAGCTCTAACACAAATTTTGACACGTGTTACCTAAATATACTCTTATTTGAAAGGCACCTATTTATGTTTTAAACTTCTCTCCAAATCGAGGTGTGGATAATGGGGTTCCATTTTCAGGATTGGTAAGCCACACAAGTTGTTACAAACACAACACTTAATATGGCCTACCTGGAATTAGTTTTATCCGAACCCCTGTAACAAACAGCTTACAGCCTTCTATCGTTACCTTGCGACAGACTCACTGAAAGAAAACTATATCTATGAAGACTGTTTTGGTCGTCAGTTCTGAAGAAGCGCTTTCAATACTTCATTTCAGTTTATATTTCTTTAAATACGTCAGAAGTACGTTTACATTAATGGCTTTTGTAACAACAATTTTACTTGGAAACAAGAGGATGCAGACTGAGATGTTACTACGCGGCTTAATGACTGACCTCTCAATTTAAATCATTATGTTAAGTTAATGTACTGATAAAGCAAATTTAAAGGTAAGAAATCTCATTAAATTTAACTTTACAATGGCATATCAAAGTGATCACACTTTTTGCTTTTCAAATTGAAAGTAAACAATTATTCTTGAAAGTTACTTTTACATGACACTGCCAGATTGTCGTAACACCAAAATGAACCAACTACGATCGTTTGACTGTACATAGTGACACACAATTAACACTTTACTAAATGGACAGGGAACTTTGGGACGATACGTGACTTTGGGACAGTGATTCTAACAAATACCTTTAACAAAGCTATACTAGAACTTTGACTGTAACATTGTGATACACTGATAAAGACTGCCTTGTTCGTTCTTATCGTATCGGTGTTGAAGCTGGTGCTTGCTGTATTCAAATTTGGATGGACTCCTCAAGTCTCCAGTGTTGATATTCACTTATAACTGCCACACTCATGTGCTAGCCATGTTAACTTTCTGATCATTGGCTCCATACTCCATCATATAAAACCAGTTGGATATTTCTGCTTTTCGACACAAAATAAACTGGAGATGACCTCAGGAACTGTAAACCACTGCCACACCAAATATTAAGTACTTTCACTCCGAATTGTTATGGCTTAAGGCTCCAATCGCTAGACATGACACTCTACTATACGTACCCTGTCATGGCTCGACTGCAACTGCTCTTGTTCTCCGTTCTTATCCTCGATTTCTGTGCTCCCACGAAGGTCATCCAAAAGACTGGCGGTCGAAAATCCATAGTGGATTCCCTACCTTTATGATTTCATTTTATTTAAATAAATTACTTGTTCTAATACCCTCACACTGTTACAGTGAGTACATTCATAACTTACGTTCATTTCTATAATTTATTGTTCATTAAATTATTAATTTTTCACAGAATACTCTCTCTTTCCAACGAACATTTTTCACAGATATTACACTTGTGCTTATTCACATAGATGTTTCCTTAACTTTAATCTATTGTATAATATCGATCATTTTACTCGGTCGATTTTTACTCGATACTGTTGAAATAACTAACAATTTTTTAGACATTGCAATTTGAATTTAACTCTATCATCACAAGCTATCTATAATGAAGTACTGTCTCAAAAAATCTGCATAAGTATGCAGTACGATCTTGAACCGGTTTTTACTCGTGCAAACGATGGCAACATGCATTAAAGGTTCAGAAAAATAAAAATGTGAACTTCAAAAAAGGAAAAAGAAGTAATACCCTACAGTTACATTATCAACGAGGCACAACTGGAATCGTTCTAGTCACACGAATACCTGGGTGCAAAAATTTTCAGTTGTTTGAAATGGATCACTTAAGCTCAGTCACGAGTGAAGTAGCTTACACTTTTGCTTCATTGGCAGAATACTACAAAGATGTAGCTACTCTACAAAAGAGGTTGCTTTTAAAACATTTTTGCAATCTATCTTAAAATAGTCTTTAAGCGCTTGTGACCCACACGAAGCCGGCCGGTGTGGCCGTGCGGTTCTAGGCGCTTCAGTCTGGAACCGCGTGACCGCTACGGTCGCAGGTTCGAATCCTGAATCGGGCAAGGGTGTGTGCGATGTCCTTAGGTTAGTTAGGTTCAATTAGTTCTAAGTTCTAGGCGACTGATGACCTGAGAAGTTAAGTCGCAGAGTGCTCAGAGCCATTTTTGAACCCCCACAAAATAGGACTAACGGAGGGTACTGAACGTACAGAGGTAAGGATGGCAGGAATGAGCACATGTCTGTAAGAGTCATGGGAGCGTGTCACGGAGGTACTGAAGGAATTGAACTGAATCTAGAGAAATAGTACAACTCCCTACATTATGAATCGCCTCGAAGAAAATCATTTATTGAAAAATAGCCAGCACGGATTGAGAATATCCCGTTCTTCTAAAACATAACTAGCTCTTATTATCACGAAGTAGAGAGTACTGTCGACAGGAGTTCTCAAATTGTCTCCATATTTTTAGATTTTGATACCGTTCGTAACATGCGACTTCTAATGAAATTGCATTCCAATGGAGTATCGCCTGAGTTGTACCGCCTTTTCTGAACTTCTGCTGTGCAGTGTGTGATCCGCATCAGGTAGGACTGACGGAGGACACCAAAAACGGTCAAAAGACTGCAGCTTATTTTGTACTATCGCGAAATATGGGAGAGGGTACTATGGACATAATTTTTAATGTCAATAAACTTTTTCGACAGCAGTATACTTTAAGATATGTTATTTTATTCTGAAAGCAACCAGTTTAGGCAATTCATTTTACCATCTTCAGGTCCAATACGTTTTTTTTTTTTTTTTCAAATCAACGAACTTATCGCATAGAGCCACAAACCTGGATGTCGTAAATTCCAATCATTGTGCAGATGTTTCATACAAAGACGTGACAGTAACTCACGTCTTCATATGAAGCATTTGCACAATGATTGGAATTCACGATACTCAGTTGTATGTTCGTTGATTTGAAAAAAGCGTATGGGGCCGGAAGATGGCATAATGAATTTCCAAAACAGGTTGCTTTCAGACTAAAACAATATATCTTGAAGTGTATGGCTGGCGGTAAAGTTTAATGACATAAAAAGGGCATACCCGCCGATGTCCCCTGATCGTAACGGACCAAATGAGATTGGTACACGAATTGTGGTGGTAATTATTAAAATAAGTGCATTTTCGTTACGGCAGAACCTTGTCATGAAACTTCAATATCATCGTTGTCCGCAGAGTGTGAAAATATTTTGTTGGCTCTTATCTACATAGCGAGAAACGATGATCATAATAATATAAGAGAAATCAGAACTCGCACGGAAAAATTCAAGATTTTCCTGCACGCTGTTCGAGAATGGAACGCTAGAGCAGCTCCTCGAAGGTGGTTTGATGAACCTTCTGCCAGGCACCCTCTGAACTGAAGGATAATCATTTAGGCATCGCGCAGGTAAGATCAGACTAACTACAATGCGCTGAGAGAAATTTTAACTACCATTCTCCTTGTCTTCCACGTGTGACTGGAGCCTGAAGAGGCCCTAATAACTATTACGATGGAAAGTACCCTCTGCCAGTGATATCCAGGATGTGTATGTAGATATAGATACCCTGCAGGACATTTATCTCTCCAATCAGATCCGACTACCCTTCACCGCTTTCCACGCTTCCCATTCTACACCTACCCATGTGAAGGCCTCTGTGTTCACATACTATTTGAACCTAAGCAGAAATTTCAACTACAACCAACGCTAGCAAATTACATTCACACCACACGTCAGTCCACTACTCTATTAGTATCCTATGCGTCACAGAACCACACGAACCTCCCTTCACAAACTTATTCCCTGGGGCGTCATGCGATGTGTAGAGGCGAGCTTCTTTTTATCGTCCTCACCTCTATGAAAAGACTCTCAGAAGATGGCAAATAGATTTCAAAATTAGCATGGTATCAAGAATATTTAAATATTTGTGTAATGTACAATTTTACATATTCTTAAACCGCTGTTTTTGTCAGGAGAAGAAAAAGAGTTTCGTTTAACGATGGAAATTATTTTCGCTTAACAGGGGCCAACTGCGTCGTTGAGAACCTTTTCTGTGGCGGGGTGAGGGGGGTGTGGAAGTAAAGTCGCAATAAATAGAAGAATAAAGAATGACCCAGTTACAGCACAACAGTTCACAAATATTCTCCATATGGTCGTTAATGTCCAAATGTCAAAAGTCACAGTAGTGTGCACCACAATACAGATTAGTTCTGGTTCCTACCAAGTCATCGTTCAACCCCACAGCGGATACCTTACGTGAAAGTAAAATGATGGCATTTTATTTTACTATAACATAAAGCTTCACTAACAGTGCCCATACTCCTCGTGTAGGATGAGAAATATGTGCTTTCTAACGGCGAGTTACGAATTTAGGCTTCCTTCCTAGTCGTTGGAGTTGGTAATAACAATCACTATTAGTCTCAGAATTAGACGTAATGGTCATTAATGGAACGTAAAAACTAAATTATACTGTCTTTTATTTCAGAGGGTTTCTCATAAGACAACCCAGGGTTTTATCTACAATAATTAGTTCACCACTGTTTTACGCCATTTCCATTTAAATACCCCAACATGTTTTTTTTTTATTTTGTACAAAAACCCTTTTACTGGTTTTAATAACATCCTTCATCCTGTACTAATCTTTTAACTTTTAAATAATCTAAGAGTATTCTCTGCGAGCGCTTGAAGTGGACGATGACGTTGTTGGTAACCAATTTTGGCCGACACCGATAATTACAGTTCAATAAAAAGCGGGACCTAAACTACTCGTTTCACAAAAATCTCTTATTTGTTTACACTTTTGTAGTCTGAATTTAACTTCACGTTCGAATGGGAATGATACGCTTGTGATCAAAAGTATCCGGCCATCCCCCAAAAACATATGTTTTCATATTAGGAGCATTGTGCTGACACCTACTGGCAGGTACTCCATATCAGTGACATCCGCAGTCATTAGACGTCGTGAGAGAGCAGAATGTGTCGCTTCGCAGAACTCACGGACTTCGTATGTGGTCAGGTGATTGGGTGTCACTTGTGTCATACGTCTGTACGCGAGATATCTACACTCCTAAACATCCCTGGGTCCACTGTATCCGGAGTGATAGTGATGTGGAAACGTGAAGGGACAAGTACAGCACAAAAGCTTATAGGCCAACCTCGTCTGTTGACTGACAAAGACTGCCGACAGTTGAAGAGGGTCGTCATGTGATCTAGGCAGACATCTATCCAGACCATCACACAGGAATTCCAAACTGCATCAGGATCCACTGCAAGCATTATGACAGTTAGGCGGGAGGTGAGAAAACTTTCATTTCATGGTCGAGTGGTTGCTCATAAGCCACACATCACGCCGGTAAATGTCAAACGACGCCTCGCTTGCGTAAACATTGGACGATTGAACAGTGTAGAAACGTTGTGTGGAGTGACGAATCACGTTATACAACGTGACGATCCGATGGTAGGGTGTGGGTATGGCAAATGCCCAATGAACGTCATGTGCCAGCATGTGTAGTGCCAACAGTAAAATTTGGGGGCGGTTGTGTTATGGTGTGGTCGTGTTTTTCATGGAGGGAGTTTGCAACCCTTATTGTTTTGAGTGCCACTATCATACCACAGGCTTACACTGATGTTTTAAGCACCATCTTGCTTCCCACTGTTGAAGAGCAATTCGGGGAGGGCGATTGCATCTTTCAACACAATCGAGCACCTGTTCATAATGCACGGACTGTGACGGAGTGGTTGCATGGCAATAACATCCCTGTAATGGACTGGCCTGGACAGAGTCCTGGCGTGAATCCTATAGAACACCTTTGGAATTTTTTGGAATGCCGACGTCGTGCCAGGCCTCACCGACCGACATCGATTCCTCTCCTCAGTGCAACCCACCGTGAAGAATGAGCTGCCATACCCCAAGAAATCTTCCAGCACCTGATTGAACATGTGTCTGCGAGAGTGAAAGCTGTCATCAAGGCTAAGGGTGGGCCAACACCAAATTGAATTACAGCATTGCCGATGGAGGGCGCCACGAACTTGTAAGTCATTTTCAGCCACGTGTCCGGATACTTTTGATCACATAGTGCATCTAGTGCCCTGAAGAATCATTCTTGGTTCTTGGTGAAGACTATATCTATGTTACAAGTGCCTTTCGAGAAGTGGCTGCAGCTTGAAACTTACTAGTAGTTCTCGTACATCCCATCAAAAACTCCTAGCTTGTGACTATTTTTGGACAATGACAACTAAATGGAGAGACGATGAACGTTAGGATGAAGATCGAAAACGGTCTGACTTACGTCGAGATATGTGTGGTTTCCCTGATGTTAAACATTACATTCAAGCTGTGTACAGTACATTAAAGTCTACTCTGTTTTTCTCTTCGAGGAAGCGAGTCTATGCCGTACGTCAATAATGTAACAGCCAATAATATTGCTTCAAGCGAGGAAAGAAGGGAACCAATAGAACACAGAGATGAGACTCGGCAGTAAGGTAGTTACGGCGGCTATGCTGTAGCAAGAAACGACGGACTGAGTTCTACTGAACAGTGTTGCACTGGATGGATAAAATGACACCGAGATCATATATTCAAAGAGCACACAGCCAACACCGCAACGGCACAGAGGATAATTGGGCATCCTCTATTTCCAAAACTAATGAACGTGGTGTTGGATAAAGTGTCAAGTAATTAGGAGATAATATCCTACTATTAAAATTCAGAAAATTCAGCAATTGAAAAAATTTCCCTGATTATAAAGCTCGAATACTTTATATACATCGTCTTTCAGTTGTGTCAGTGACACATTAAATGCTATAGTCTCAACTATCAGTTCATTTTGGGATGACATATTCTGGAATATTCTAGTCATGTGGCTAGATACATCCTTTTTTTACACAAAAGACATATGAAACATAGAAAAATAACGAAATGTGTGTGAGATTTTTGCAGAGAGTTGAGGGAAACATTATGGAAAAGGTTTACTTTTACGTAAACTGTATCATGTAGGTAACTTTAATTTGAATTTGAAATAAACTTGTATTACATAAATACAATATTTAAGCTCCGCCTCACAGATCAGCAACAATCAGACGAACAAACCTTGTCTGTTGAATATGAAACAAAGTTGGTGGTTCACAGTAAGTTTTTGAAATGAAGATACTACTAGCTGCATCGTCTTACTCTAAACCAGCATATCATTTTCTCATTATTTACATACCTCCAAATTATGCAGAATGGCTACCCTTGTACAAATGGACACCTATATTGAGTTTGGTAGAGAAATTTCAACCCATGTTCAAACGGATACCGACATACCGACATTGAATTTAATTTATTTTTTTTTCATCAGTCTACTTACTGGTTTGATGCGGCCCACCACGAATTCCTTTCCTGTGCTAACCTCTTCATCTCAGAGTAGCACTTGCAACCTCCGTCCTCAATTATTTGCTTGACGTATTCCAATCTCTGTCTTCCTCTACAGTTTTTGCGCTCTACAGCTCCCTCTAGTACTATGGAAGTCATTCCCTCATATTGCATGGGGGCTTAATTAAATATTATTGAAAATATTTTTAGCTTTTTAGTAGCTGTTATGTCCGATTACGCTGTGTCTCGTAAACGGTTGGCCCTGACTAGTATTATTACGCTATCTGACTGCAAAGAACAACAACAAAGAATGAAATGAAAATTTTCATAAACACAGTTAATTAATTAAGTCCCCAGCAACTATAAAATCTACGAAGCCAACAAGCATAAGTGTAGCTGTTCTGTATGTGGGAGTGTGACTCAACGTACACATCTGGCACGGTTC
The DNA here is from genome assembly GCF_021461385.2 of Schistocerca piceifrons. NCBI lineage: Eukaryota > Metazoa > Arthropoda > Insecta > Orthoptera > Acrididae > Schistocerca > Schistocerca piceifrons. The sequence goes on from NC_060139.1 coordinate 724,844,974, forward strand.
TTTTCCAATAAGACAAGAATTTTTAAATACCAATTATACTGACGTGATAAAAGAAAATTACAAATACTACAATTGCGTAAGGAAACCAGAATTAAACTCTAATACAAGAACACGCGCCAGATGCTTTGTTGACTGAACTTGTAATGACGCATTATTTAAAACATGGAATTAATGAAAAAACACGCAATATTTTACCTTCATATATATTGACGAAAATCACTCTGATTGTTACAGTATTTCCATTAGAATAACATCTGCTATCTCTCCCATCAAATAACTGCATAAAACATGGAACAACACTCTCCACTATCACATCTCACTCCGACTTCACGACAAGCAGTGCCCACTAGCACATCTCGGCACGCACTGACTACAACGAGCTCTCAACAAGCACTGACTACCACAAGTTCTCTCCACGCACTGTCTACTACGAGCTCTGGACAAGCACTGACTACTACGAGTTCTTAACAGGCACTGTCCTCTACGATCTCTTAACAAGCACTGACTACTACGAGTTCTTAACAGGCACTGTGGAGGCGGCTTAATAGTACTCTTTGGCGCAATCTCTGGCGCAGTGGCTCAGTGTAGCCACCTTTCATATGCCCCTCCTCCACAGGCCAGAATTTGATGGTATTTTTGCCAGCATTGGTGGTGAAAATACCACCAAATTCGTCCAGAAAAATACAGACAAAAATAAAAGATAATATTAATACCTAAATATCACATAATTAGTTAAAACTTTGGCTTTGCACTGACCTTTCAATAACCTAATATATAAAATACAGTAGGCAATACAAATTCTTTCCATACATGTGGCTTTACATAATAGTTTACACAATACACAAAAAAATCAGTTTATACAAATGTTCACATAAAATACTTTCAATGATTAGTTTAAACAAAAAAAAAGGACACCAACAGGTAACATCTTTTCAGTAGAAGCAGTCCATCAGTGGCACCCAGTAAAGTTTAGCAGGTACACCCAGCAACAAGTCACATTAGTTCAGTAGAAGCAATCCATCAGAGGCACCCAGCAATGTTGAGTAGGTGCAGACAGCAACAAGTGACTTCATTTCAGTAGAAACAGTTCATCAGTTGCACCCAGCAATGTTGAGCAGGTGCAGACACCAACAAGTGACATCATTTCAGTAGAAGCAGTCCATCAGTTGCACCCAGCAATGTTGAGCAGGTGCAGACACCAACAAGTGACATCATTTCAGTAGAAGCAGTCCCGTCCATGGGGGCTTAATTAAATATAATTGAAAATACTTTTTTATTTTTTAGTAGCTGTTATGTCCGATTACGCTGTGTCTCGTAAACGGTTGGCCCTGACTAGTATTATTACGCTATCTGACTGCAAAGAACAACAACAAAGAATGAAATGAAAATTTTCATAAACACAGTTAATTAATTAAGTCCCCAGCAACTATAAAATCTACGAAGCCAACAAGCATAAGTGTAGCTGTTCTGTATGTGGGAGTGTGACTCAACGTACACATCTGGCACGGTTCTTTTCCAATAAGTCAAGAATTTTTAAATACCAATTATACTGACGTGATAAAAGAAAATTACAAATACTACAATTGCGTAAGGAAACCAGAATTAAACTCTAATACAAGAACACACGCCAGATGCTTTGTTGACTGAACTTGTAATGACGCATTATTTAAAACATGGAATTAATGAAAAAACACGCAATATTTTACCTTCATATATATTGACGAAAAGCACTCTGATCGTTACAGTATTTCCATTAGAATAACATCTGCTATCTCTCCCATCAAATAACTGCATAAAACATGGAACAACACTCTCCACTATCACATCTCACTCCGACTTCACGACAAGCAGTGCCCACTAGCACATCTCGGCACGCACTGACCACAACGAGCTCTCAACAAGCACTGACTACCACAAGTTCTCTCCACGCACTGTCTACTACGAGCTCTGAACAAGCACTGACTACTACGAGTTCTTAACAGGCACTGTCCTCTACGATCTCTTAACAAGCACTGACTACTACGAGTTCTTAACAGGCACTGTGGAGGCGGCTTAATAGTACTCTTTGGCGCAATCTCTGGCGCAGTGGCTCAGTGTAGCCACCTTTCAATATCTTAGCAGATGTCCTATCATCCTGTCCCTTCTCCTTATCAGTGTTTTCCACATATTCTTTTCCTCACCGATTCTGCGTAGAACCTCCTCATTCCTTACCTTATCAGTCCACCTAATTCTCAACAATCGTCCATAGCACCACATCTCAAATGCTTCGATTCTCTTCTGTTCCGGTTTTCCCACAGTCCATGTTTCACTACCATACAATGCTGTACTCCAGACGTACATCCTCAGAAATTTCTTCCTCAAATTAAGGCCGGTATTTTACATTAGTAGACTTCTCTTGGCCAGAAATGCCTTTTTTGCCATAGCGAGTCTGCTTTTGATGTCCCCCTTGCTCCGTCCGTCATTGGTTATTTTACTGCCCAGGTAGCAGAATTCCTTAACTTCATTGACTTCGTGACCATCAATCCTGATGTTAAGTTCCTCGCTGTTCTCATTTCTACTACTTCTCATTACCTTCGTCTTTCTCCGATTTACTCTCAAACCATACTGTGTACTCATTAGACTGTTCATTCCGTTCAGCAGATCATTTAATTCTTCTTCACTTTCATTCAGGATAGCAATGTCATCAGCGAATCGTATCATTGATATCCTTTCACCTTGTATTTTAATTCCACTCCTGAACCTTTCCTTTATTTCCATCATTGCTGCCTCGATGTACAGATTGAAGAGTAGGGGCGAAAGGCTACAGCCTTGTCTTACAACCTTCTTAATACGAGCACTTCGTTCTTGATCGTCCACTCTTATTATTCCCTCTTGGTTGTTGTACATATTGTATATGACCCGTCTCTCCCTATAGCTTACCCCTACTTTTTTCAGAATCTCGAACAGCTTGCACCATTTTATATTGTCGAACGCTTTTTCCAGGTCGACAAATCCTATGAAAGTGTCTTGATTTTTCTTTAGCCTTGCTTCCATTATTAGCCGTAACGTCAGAATTCCCTCTCTCGTCCCTTTACTTTTCCTAAAGCCAACCCGATCGTCACCAAGCGCATTCTCAATTTCCTTTTCCATTCTTCTGTATATTATTCTTGTAAGCAGCTTCGATGCATGAGCTGTTAAGCTGATTGTGCGATAATTCTCACACTTGTCAGCTCTTTCCGTCTTCGGAATTGTGTAGATGATGCCTTTCCGAAAGTCAGATGGTATGTCGCCAGGCTCATATATTCTACACACCAACGTGAATAGTCGTTTTGTTGCCACTTCCCACAATGATTTTAGAAATTCTGATGGAATTTCATAGAGTAATTTAAACTTCAACCCAAGAGCTCCCGTTAGTATTTGAAGCTATAATTTGAATGTAGTAACTATATGTTCACAGGAATTTATCTTTTGGTCTGTATGTACCAGGTGGTCCACGCAAGCCGTCCTCTTTAGTTTTATGCTTCAGATGGTTCAAATGGCTCTGAGCACTATAGGATTTAACATCTGAGGTCATCAGTCCCCTAGACTTAGAACTACTTAATCCTAACTAACCTAAGGACATCACACACATCCATGCCCAAGGCAGGTTTCGAAACTGCTACCGTAGCGGTCGTGCGGCTCCAGGCTGTAGCGCCTAGAACAGCTCGGCCACTTCGGGCGACTTTTATGTTTCGCTCATATGTTAGGGTAAGAAGGGTTGCCTCTTCAGTTCTGTTCAAAGGGGAGCTGCACGTGTAAGCAAACCTTCATCGAGCTGTGCCGCCATCTGCGTGCGTTTTCTATGGTTCCACTCTGATAAGATCGCATGGCCGTCTGTTTGTAGCTCTAGTCAGGTCTTACTGTCAAACAGATATCAACTGCAATGTACTCCATCAAAGAGTACACAGATATGATACTAATCTATGCGGAGACCCACCGCAAAGGTAAATTAGTTATAGCAGTTAAGTTATTGTTTTCCAGCGTTGTTGTTACATTTAGAAGGGTCTCCTCTCAGCTAATGTCAACTGAGAACGGCGTGCGTGGGGCACCTGGTATTTCCTAAGGAGAAATCGACCTGATCTAATATAACTAGGACAGAAAGTATTACAGTAAAATACTGCTACTGTCAAACCCTGAGTCACAAAAAATTGTAATGTAATCCACCCAACACTGAAGTTTTCCATCACAACAGTGACTTATGGAAATATATTTCTAAGTTCCTAGAAATGTTACAAACTTGATTGCATGACTTTTCATCTACACAAAATTATATGGAAGTTTATGGCTTAAGGTACATGGCAAGGACAACTTTTACAAAACCAATTTCATTACACAAGTAAACAACTACATAGATGTAAACAAAACGCAGCACAGTTACAAAACATTTTAAAACATGTGCACCAATTTCTGATCTTTGTTTCAGAATTTTGTGTGCATTTACGCGTTGTGCATCCAGCAGAGCAAATTACCGAAACAAATTTAGGAACTGTATACCTTACAAAATCAGTCATCAACAATAACACTCTGAGAACAATTTCGGAATGACTACAAAACGTATGGCGACTAATAATATGACAGGGAACTCTGAATGAAGTGGCGGTCTTTTTCTATAAACTCTCCATCTCTTTCGCTTCAAACGGCTTTGCGTGAAAAATCGGAATCGACAAATCCATCCGAAAGTACAATAACGCGATCAGGATACTGTCTACTAACTGCAGGAAGACAACGGTAAAATATAGTGATAACCAAAATATTAAGATTTGGTGGCTTTGCAGGCTCGCGGCGCAGTGAGGAAAATGTATAAGCGAAGCTTGAGCGAGAAAGGAATCATTCTAGCGACGATACGGGCCGCAAGTTGGGAAATTTTCTGAAGTGGTCGACTTATGAAAGGACAGGTTTATGACCCGGAGTCTGGGAACAAGCATGCGGAAAACGGCAAGCCAGTCGGTTGCTCGAGTGCTACCGTCATGAGAATCTGTAGAAGGTGCAAACCTCATTACAGAACGTGGAGCTCGGAAGCTCGTCGAACTCTGTTAAGCAGGGTCGATGGCGATATGTGGCACGTATTACTGCAAAGCACAGTGCTAATACAGGCACAAGTGTTTCGAGCACACCGTTCGGCGCACACTGTTGTACGTGGGGCTCCGCAGCAGACAACCCACGTGGTATCTGAAGCTCCCACAATGACACTGTTAATTGCTATTGTAGTGGGCGCAGGTTCATCGAGGTGCAAGCTAGGGTCAATGGAAGGTTGTTGCCTTGTCTGGAGAATCCGACAATGGACTCCGCATACGTCGTTATCGGAACAAACGGCTGCTCTAGGCATGTATAGAGCCAGTGTACACAAAATATGGCACATTTACTAAACGTGTTTAGAAACTTTTATGATGCGGAAAACATTGATCTCTGGTTCCGTGAGACCTGTGGTAGTAATCGACGGCATCGTGCCGGCCGTGGAGTAAATGAACATTATTCTGAACCATCTGCATCACTTCATGCACGATGTCTTCCATGACGGAGATGACGTTTTCCAGTAGGATAACTGACAGTGTAACAAGACCAAAATTGAGTTACAAAGGCTTGAGGATGATGATAATGGACTCAAGTTGATTCCTTGCTCACAAAATTCGCATAATCAGAGCCCCTGTATCTCCGTTATGCTCTACTGTGTGTATAAATTTGTAATTACCACTTAAGCTTATATACGATTTAAACTTAGTCTCTGCAATTAGTTTTTGAAAAACGCCATGATGTGCCAAGCCAGCATACAATAGAACATCATGGTCGAACAATTGTAACCTAATAAAGGGCGCAATTGTATTTATGTTATATTTTTAAAAGTGTACACTCCTCAAACATAATCAACTTGGAGAACCATAAGAGATTATTCAAGTTCAGTGTTACACACCCACATACAGGGTGTTGCAAAAAGAAAGAACAGATTTCAGTACTATATTACACAAAAACTACGAAAAAGGGAAAACACCCTACGCATTTCACTGAATAGACGAAGGTTCAAACCTCGCAGAGACACCAAACCGTACACATATAATGACCACCATGCGTTGATCAAGAAACATTAAAACGGTAGTCCATTCCATTCCAGACATGAGTCAGCTGGTCCGTGTTCAATGAATCGAGAGCTTCGAAGATCAGCTGCCGTAAGTGGGACGAAGACTGGGTTTTTCTTTGCACTCACAAAAAAAAAAAAAAATGACAAAATATGTATTGTGACCTGGGAGAGCAAAAGCAATACACAGGATCTTGTTGTCCACTGTTTCCAGCCCAAAGTTGTAGGATGGTGGTGTTAAGATAATACCGCACTTCAAAGTGAAAGTAAAGCACGGCACCGTCACGCTTAAAACGAAAATCTTTGTAATCTTCATGAAGTTTAGAAAACAAACAGTTTTGCAACGTATCCAGGTATAACATTCCTGTAACAGTTTCCTCCGCAAAACGAAATATCCGTGAAGTTTGAACAGCAAGAGCACAAAGCACATCCTCTTTTGGTGAGCCTTTTCCGTGCTTGACGACGACAACACGGTTTTGGGACCACCAAATTCTTACATTATGGTGGTTCACTTTAGGCGACTGATGAAATGTCGATTTGTCCGAAAAGATGAATTGCTTGGAAAAAGTTTCTTCTCCCATACGCCAAATGAAATATTAGTACTCTATGTGATAAAAGGTATCGGGACATTCCTCCCCTCAGCCTCTCCCCCCCCCCCCCCCCCCCGCCATCCAAAAAGAAATTTCATATTAGCAGCATTGTGCTGCCACCTACTGCCAGGTACTCCATATCAGCGACCTCAGTAGTCATTAGACATCCCCAGAGAGCAGAATCGAGCGCTCCGCGGAACTCACAGACTTCGAACATGGTCAGGTGATTGGGTGTCACTTGCGTCATACGTCTTTACGCGAGATTTCCACTTTCCTGAACACCCCTATGTCCACTGTTTCCGATGTGATAGTGAAGTGGGAACGTGAAGGGACACGTACAGCACAAAAGCGTACAGGCCACATCTCGTCTGTTGACTGACAGACACCGCCGACAGTTGAAGAGAGTCATAATGTGTAGTAGCCAGACATCTATCCAGATCATCACACTGGAATTCCAAACTGCATCAGGATCCACTGCATGTAGTATGACAGTTAGGCAGGAGCTGATAAAACTAAGATTTCATGCTCGAGTGGCTGCTCATAAGCCACACATTACGCCGGTAGACGCCAAATGACGCCTCGCTTGGTGTAAGGATCGTAAACACTGGACAAATTAAAAGTGGAGAAACGTTGAGTGGATTGCCCAATCACAGAACACAATGTGGCGATCCGATGGCAGGGTGTGGGTGTCGTGAATTCCCGGTGAACGTCATCTGTCAGCGTGTTTAGTGCCAACAGTAAAATTAGGAGGCGGTGGTGTTATGGTGTGGTCGGGTTTTTCATGGAGGGGGCTTGCACCTCATATTGTTTTGCGTGGTACTGTCACAGCACAGGCCTACACTGATGTTTTAAGCACCATCTTGCTTCCCACTGTTGAAGAGCAATTCGGGGATGGCGATTGCATCTTTCAACACGATCGAGCACCTGTTCATAATGCACGGCCTATGGCAGGGTGGTTACATGAGAAAAACAATCCTGTAATGGACTGGCCTGCACAAAATCCTGACCCGAATCCTATAGAACACCTTTGGGATGTTTTGGAACGCCGACTTCGTGCCAGCCCCAACGACCGCCTTCCATACCTCTCCTCAGTGCAGCACTCCGTGAAGAATCGTTTGCCATTCCCCAAGAAACCTTTAAGCACCTGAATGAACGTATGCCTGCGAGAGTGAAAGCTAATATCACGGCTAAGGGTGGGCCAACATCATATTGAATTTCAGCATTCCCTATGGAGGGCGCCACGAACTTGTAATTCTTTTTTCTGCCAGGTGTCCGGATACTTTTGATCACGTAGTGTATCCGCTGACATGGTTGCCACGATGTAATTGCAGCAGTAATTGCCACTTGTAAGGCTGTATGTGTTGGTTTCGTTTCAGAACACGTCACTCCGTTGTTTGAGGAGATTGAAGTTCCTGGTTCGCCTTTGTTGTGGACTTCCGAGGGCTCCGGATGCGCTCGACGTCTTCAAGAGACGTGCGTGCCCGACCAGTGTTCTTCCCTTTGCACATGCAATCTGCTTCCAAGAGTTTTACACGCCACTCATAAATCTGCTTGCGCAGAAACGGTTTCTTGCTGAATCAAGGGCGGAATGCAGTTTGTACTTGAACAATGGATTGACTTGGCGTACGTTCCAACACACGAAATGATTTCTCTTGTGGGTTAGTCGCTATGTTGTTACAAACAAACAGTAACTTAGCTTTACCAAAACTTTAAATCTTCCTGTATCCAGAGACAAGCACAATGTGTTTCTATCTATTGTAGTTTGTCTGTAATAAACATTTGAAATCTGTATTTATTTGCTTGTAAATGTGCCTATAAATGTATGCATAAATAAGAAATCAGCAGACATTTATTCGGTACACATCTGATCACCCTTAGTCTGTTAATATCTAGAATTTTATAGCTACAGTATTTTGTAAAGAATATTGGATAACACATAATATCTCGAAGTTTATCTTCACAATTACAGTAAATTATTTTGGAAACATTGCAACCAAAGCTACCCTGTCACAAACCATCCAAACTACTTACTGTACACAGCGGACATTCCGTAAGTCGTATGGCTGATGTTATAACAGTGCACTAAAACTAATCTTTTCAACGCCACATATAGCATGCAGTCTTTCGTCCCTACTGTTCAATCTCTATCACTAGGAAATAATGACGGAAATACAAGCAAGGTTCTACAGTGGCTCTGGCTCTGAGCACTATGGGACTTAACATCTATGGTCATCAGTAGCCTAGAACTACCTAAACTACCTAAACCTAACTAACCTAAGGAGAGCACACAACACCCAGTCATCACGAGGCAGAGAAAATCCCTGACCCCGCCGGGAATCGAACCCGGGAACCCGAGCGTGGGAAGCGAGAACGCTACCGCACGACCACGAGCTGCGGACTTCTACATTGGATTAATAAAAATTCTGGTTGAAGGGATATCAGTGATAAGACTCGCCGATGACTGTCGTCAGTGAAAATAAAGAAGAATTATGAGTCGTTTTGATTAGAATGAACATGCCAATGAGTACAGAACAAAGATGAAGTTAATGAAGAGTAGCTGCAATGAAACTAGTGATACACACAATGAAATTTGGGACCAGGATGTGTGACGAAGTTAAGCAATTTTTCTACTTCGGAAACAAGATAGCACATGACAGACAGAGTAAGGAGGATACGAAAACCAAATCATCTTAAGTAAAAGGGGGGAGGGCGTTGTCCCTATGTAAGAGAAATCTACTAGTACCAAATATCGGCCTTTGTCTGAGGAAGAAATTTCCAACAATGCACAGCACTTTATGGCAGTCAAGCACGGACTACGGGAAAACTGGAAAAGAAGAGAATCGAAGAGGTTCAGCTGTGGTTTTACATAAGGATATTGAAAATTAAATGGCCTGGTGAAATAAGGAATGAGTAGGTTTTTCGTAGAACAGTGAAGAACGGATCTTCTTGAAGAAGAAGGCACAGGGCGGCAGGAGACATGTTAAAAAATTGAGGAATACGTTCCATGGTTTTGATTTTATTCATACTGGATGAGAGGTCGTGGTTGTGAATGTCAATGTTAAAAAATATATCGGCTCAACCACTTGTTTGTAGTGTAAAACACTAAGACTGGAGCGTTTCAGAAACCTAACTTCCATCATCAGAATAATAAAAAGTAAAAAAACCTGTTAAAACTCGCTAAAATGGAACATGCACCAGGCACAATAAAATTTATAATAAAATTAAAACATCGTAGCTACTTCCCATGTTGCACCCGTGTTTTCCAAGGTGCATCTCCACATAGTCGTCAAAATATAAAAACTCTAAAATGGTGTCGCCTATGGTGTTCAACATCTAACCACATGGCTCTCTCCTCTATTGTCGTAAACCGCCCGTGCGTCCTCGTTGATACCACACACCACGTAGCCAAACACGACACTGAAACGCGAGTGAGCTCACGCCCAAGTAAACAAGGAAGTCACAGAAGTGTCTATAGAAACAGATAACGTATACATGTTCCAAGGACCTCATAAAATAGTGGTATCCTGCCAATTGCTAAAAACGTAGTTACAAAAAGTTTTTTACACTATAAACAAGTGGTTGAGCCGATATATTTTTTAACATTGACGTTCAATGGTACTAGAGGAAACTATGGAGGGAGAAAACTGTACGGAAACAAAGCTTGTGTAAAACATCCAACAAATAAGTGATGACGCAGGTGCAAATGTTACTCTGAGATGAGCTTAACGCAGGGCAGGAATACGTTACTGTCAGAAGATTGATAATAATAATAAAAAAACTCACACACGTGTCGATACTCGTGGCCATAGGCATGGCCTACCAGTCTAGTGCGTGTATTGTATGGTGACATCGTATTTGACGCAGCCGAAACTCATTCTGTGGGGTCGTTTGTGGTGTCAGTATATGTTTTTTGTAGTAATCTCAATGGCTTCCTGTAATGCTGATTTTCCTCACTTTTATTTATGGGGACAGTGACAAGAAATGTCAAGTCGAAAACGACATAGCCAAACAAATATTTAACTGAATATTTACTGTCACACATTTTCTTCTTAAGATGCTGATCGTCATTCCTCAAACGACGCAGTTCTCAATAACAAAATTAGTAGAAACAGAAGTTTTTCGGCCTTACGTTTTGTCACTTCTGTTATGGTAAACGTATTGTAAGCTGCCCAACATTTAGCTAAGGATCCGAGAAGATTCTGTGTTTGTGAACCAGTCGGATCCCATTGCAATAATAAATTCTACTTCGCCATGGGTGAGTCACCACAGAAAGGTCTCACCACCACCTGCTGTACACCCCCGTGTTACGGGGTAGAAGGTAGTAAAATGGCGCATGTTTAAAGAAGCCAGATGAACAATCTAAGAAAAATGTACTTTGAAATTTAGAAGAAAGGAAGATTAGTGTTTAACACACCATCGATAATGACGTCATCGGAAACGGAGCACAAGTTCGGGCTAGTGATAGATGAGAAGGGAAATCAGACGTGCCCTCTGCAAGTATCAATTCGGGCATTTACTTGGAAATATTTAGGTAACTCAGGGAAGACTGAAATGTGGATGGCCGGCCGGTAATTTGAACTCCAGAGCGAATCTTAGAATGGGTTCCAGCAGCTATTCAACCTGAGACCGGTTTCAACGGAGGAGTTGGGGCGGATACACAGGCGATCGGCCGTGGCGCTGATGTGTAATCGATGGCGATCGCTGATGAGTCGAAGTCAGCAACGTGATGGATGGTGCCTTCGGAACCTGCTGACGCTATCTGGCTCCAAGTATTAGACGCGCCGCAGAGCCACAGCTTTCTGGGAAGTGTGTACTGGTCAGCGTCTATTGTCGACTTCGGTCAAATCTTGTTATTACGCTTGTTCGTATATACTGTAAGTTTACACGGGCCGCAAGAGGAGAAAGATAAATGATTGATCTAAAATATGAAAGGAAGAAATTTTAGCAGCAGTCGAAAAAAAAACGAATATTATGTCTAAAAATGATACAAAACTGCAGAAAAAGTATCTTCTCCCCAAGATTCTGTAAAACTTCCTCATGTGAAACGCAGCTTTCATTCTCATACGGTATCTTGGCAAAGAGTAGGTGCAGACTGAACAGCTGGATTCCGTCGCCCTCCAGTGCCGAAAGGGAAGGATATTATTTGCAAACTCAGTCCTTGTGTTGAGAAGGATGTTCGTATACGCTGTATATTTCGCCGGCATGTATCGTCAGTATAAGACATTCAAAAAGTGATGCGTAATTGGTCCTGGGTCTTAATGGTTATCAAACAGCTAAGCTTCTTCTACCTGCACTGTCGCACCACTGACTCCTGACCGGCCGTCGTGTAAGCCTCTGCCAGTGGCATCATTGAGATGCGGTTTGGAGGATTATGGGGTCAGCACAACTCAGTCCCGACTGGGCTGCTTCCTATACCTTGGACTCGCTACTACACGGTCAGGTAGTTGCTGAGTTGGCATCACGAGAATGAGCTCACCCCGTTCCAGTCCGCCAGCCTCGGAAAAATCCATTGCAGCACCGGGAATCGGGCTCCAGTTGTTCGAGTAGTGGTCAGACACTCTTACCACTTAACTATGCACAACTTTACAAGTACGTTATTAAGAAGTCGATCACTACCAACTAAGCTGACCTATCGTTTCCCGAAACACCGCGTTGCCATGTGATAATAACCCTGTCACTGATTTTAACAACTAAAAATTCGACGTCGGAAGATTGAACACAGTTGTCATAACACGTTATGGACGAGAATTTAAATGACACAATTCATAAACAATTCGACTTGCGTAATATGTTTACATTTAAGAGAGAGACAAGAAATACGCTTTGATGAATGAACCGTTCTGAATTTGTAACTCTTTCGTTTCAGACTGTTGGAATGTGTCAACAGTAACACCTGTCGTGTGTTTTGCAGAGTACCTGCAGTACACGGACTGCTACCGCGCCATCTCGGATGACTGGACGGAGTGTGCGGACCGCTTCATGACGCTCGTGAATGAGGACACGGCCGCGCTCAAGGACAGGCACACCCGCATGCTGGAACTCTGCTGGTGAGCACCACTCCTCCTCACATTCACCGTGCTGTGCTCTCCGTGATCAGCTGACGTTGGGACAGCACTCTGGATAAGAGGAATTCAAAGCTGTTTGTTTTAAGACTGGAACAAAGTATTTGTAAAAAGTCATTTAGTTTTTCACAGGATTTCTCTTCTGGTGTTTCATATTTTTTCTCGTAGTTAAGAAAGTAATTTTCGGGAAAAAATGCAATGCAAGTAGGAAAGAACACTCATATCGTACTGCACTCGGTTCAAAATCACTTTAGGGCTGACACAACTGAAAGTGCAGCGGAGGCGTTGAACAAAGCTGTCGCATCCCTCACGGGACACGGGGATAGCCTTGCGTTTCATTAACCTCGATCAGACTCGCAAATTATTCGATGTACAAAGATGGAATTGGTATCATTGTGTTCTCGAAGTCCTGCACTATGTTTTCATCTTTGTATACTTACCACAGCAAAATTTTAACATTATTTGCAGCAACTTCACGAAACTACATTTCCCGAAGATGTTAGCTTTTTTGGCAAGCGAAAATATTTTTGTTACTGTTGTTAGGTGTAGTGCCCACGTTAAGGAAACTGAATCTTAGCGCTCGCCCATAAAGAGCTTATCAGTCGTACGTTGTAGTTCAATACGAAAAAAGACCACTAGCTTCGCAGTTAACCTGTCTGTTTAGTCGTAGCGACAGCTCAGGTTTTTCTGCATTATAACAAATTCGGTCCGCCTCGAAAGTACTTGCCTCCTTAAGGATGGTAATTTGCAGAGTGTCGGCTGTTCCTGTCTGCGACGTAGGGCTAAACGCAAGCAACAGGACGTATCACATCCGCCGCAAATAAATCTACTTTATAATCCGCTTTTGCAAACAGCAGTTTTTCCGATACTGTCTAACATCAATAATTTTATAGCGTCCATTTCATTCTCAGACAATTGCTTTAAAACTTCACAACAGTATTTTGATTCATATTCAGAGCTGCAGCAGTTCTTTCGCAGATAAGCGAGCCTCTGTTGTTTCTTTTTCCTCAAATTTGATACGTGACGATAAGAGTGTTTCTCTCAGCTGACAAACGTTAATATTCTGACAAGAGAATGACGTGGAACGTTTTTACAAATAACATGTGATTTTTGAACATACTTTTCACTGTGTTAAGTGTCACGTAACAAACAACAATAACAAAAACAAGAAAATAATACTGACCACAACAGTAAGCAACGAAAGCAGAAATCAAGGGTGACGAACGCTCACACAGGATACCATGCTGCCTCCACCTGAAGCCGTTGAAAAGATGACAAAGCGAAGCTCTGCCGTGGTGGAGGGTGAAGGGTTGTAACCGCGGGAGGTCGCTGAACCCACAGGTGTGGTGCTGCACCCGCGCCGTGCCTTCACGTCAGACTCGCCCCACTACTCTCGTCGTGGCTCTCACCATACAATAATTTTTAGTGGAGTATGATATTTGAAAGAATGACTGTGCAGTTGAAATACTTTCATCGAGATGTAGTAATGCATTGTGAAGTGTTTAACTTCGTACTTTCCCTCTTTTTCTCTTTTTGGTATTTGTAGACATATTTTCAAAAACAAAATGTTTAATATTTTCCCAAATATGTTTAACCACTACAGTGCTACTGTCAGTGATATTTATATACCTCGTTTTACTTTATTATTTTCCTGAATCTTAGTACTAATATTTCACACAAATATTGCGCTTTGGCTTTAATGTTTACATTTTTTCCTTTTACTATTTTATATATATATAGACTGAAATTGCTAGGGAAAATGTGGTGTACGAAGGCCGCGAATCGAACACAAGTTTATGGCTTACCAAGCACCTGCGTCAGTCACTAAGCCACCTTGGCATATCTGTTCACACATCTGCACGGATTACCCTGGCACGCCTCCCTCCTAGATCCAAATTCTCATTGCGACTCAGTCTACTTTAAATTCCCCCTTACACACGAACAGAATTGCCGAGGCTCTCCGTGTCCTGGAATAGTACCTTCAGCGTCCAATGTAAATTTCATTTGTATAAGTACCTGCACCTGGCTTACAAGGTGGATCCCCAATTTACGTTAGATGTCAAGGTGCCACATGAAGAATATCAGCTATTCCGTTCGTGCGTAAGGGGGAATTTAAAGTAGACTGAGCGGCAGTGAGAATTTGGATCGAGGAGAGAGGCGTGCCAGGCTAATCAGTGCATTTGTGTGAACCGATATGCCAAGGTGGCTTGGTGGCTGACGCACCTGCCTAATAAACAGAAGACGTGGTTTTGTTTGCCGACCTTGGTACAAATTTTCACTCTCCCCTTCAGTCCATATGCATAAAGTCGTGTCTGCATGAGACTAGTAAAGTTTCTATTTCATTTATGTTACTGTTTACATCTACTATTATTTCTCTGTTACCATTACTATTATTGGCCGACGGCCTTGCCGCAGTGGTAACACCGGTTCCCGTCAGATCACAGAAGTTAGGCGCCGTCGGTCTTTGCTAGCACTTTGATGGGTGACCGTCCAGTCTGCCGAGCGCTGTTGGAAAGCGAGGTGCACTCAGCCCTTCTGAGACAAACTAAGGAGCTACTTGATTGAGGAGTATGGGCTCCGGTCTCGGAAACTGACATACGGCCGGGAGAGCGGTATGCTGACCGCATGCCTCTCCAAATCCGGATCCAGTGACGCCTGTGCGGCGAGGATGACACGGCCGCCGGACGTTACCGTTGGGCATTCATGGCCTGTTCTGGCGGAGTTTTTTTAGTTTTCTTGCCGTTATTGATGTGACGAAACTATGAGAGATTTGCCAATTATGTGTGTATGCTTGGTGACCTTGATGAATATAGTACGAAAAACAAGATTTTTACTGAGAAAGTTCGAAGCATTTCGTATACACAAAATCTTCAAACACTCCAGACGTTCTCCTGCATTTCTTGCTGGAGACACATTTATGAAACAGGATATATAGTACGACGACTCAGAACCGTAGCTGTGACGAACTTTCTGACTTTTTAGTGTATGTACGTTAGGCTCCATGGTAATGGATTTATTCTGGATGTGGATTATGCTTTATACGAGAAAATTGTAATTTTGAGCAGAGATGGCTTCGGTAAGGACTGCTGATTTCAGTTTTATCGCTCTGTGGTTTAATTCATATGGTTTTCTGGAGTAAACTGGACTTCAGCGCCGTAATAATTTGTTTTGTGTTTATCACAAACAGGAATTAAATTTTCAGTTGTTCAGAATCTGACAACTGAATTAAACTTTGGTATTCGTCTATTCCATATACAGGGCGACCACATATAAAGTTATCAAGGGAGTACAGATTGTAATACTGGATGACTGGCTATAAGGAGAATATGAAAGACCTTCAAATCGTATCAGAAGAAAAACAGAATTAATCAAGATAAAACAAAGTCTGGTTACGTGGGCTTTCCGACCGCGGTGCTTCCGATCATCTTATGGACGTCACAGGAACCGTGAGACTTCCAACCAAGCAGTTTTGCATCGTGTGTTTTTGGACCAGCGACTCCCCCACTTCTGATTTTCACCGGCCGTTCATCGGCGGATGTGTTGTCACAGTCTGTCAGGCGGTGCCCTCGCCTACAGCCTCCGTTTCCCTATGGTTTCGTAGCCCTAAGCTACTTGATTTCTATACAATGTGAGTAATTGAAATGATTATAATAAGAAAAGGGAAGTCAAAGCCTTGTCAAGAATGCCCATCGCTATCGGTTGCACGGAAAATGTGATCAGTATACGAACTGGTTGTGCGTGAATTCCGAACAGAGTAAGTGTCAAGGCCGTTTAAAAGTTAAAAATGGCAGAAACATGGCTGAACAGCAACAGTTTTGCCCATCTGACAAAGCAGATGTTCAGATTAAGAAACGCATGCGTGACTGCAGAAAAAGACACCATGAAGAGAAGAGAATGCCGGTTTCCCACATTATTAATGAGGAATTTCACGATTTGAAAAATGCAGTTTTAGATTTCAGGGCAAATATGCCAAATAATGAGAACAAGACAACACTGTGTAAGGCAAAAAGGGGCACTACTGGGAAGACACAGAACCTTGGAATATGTTCGGAGATTCAGCTAAGCGAAATGAAGTGAATAAAATGTAACAGTTTTCTGACAATTGGTGACAAGTCTGTTCCTAATAAATCTTGGTACTGTGACGAAACGGAGAAAAATCTTGTGTTCAAATGGAACTACTCTAACAGACGAGACGTTTGACTGTTCAAACGGCTGTACACCATACGCGTTGACTTTGGAAACAGACGAAGATATTTTCTGATTTATTTGCTTTGTTTCTAGACAATAGTAAAAATACAGAAGAAACAATTTTTCTCAATTAAGAACTAAAATACCTACCTGGGCACTGAAAATTGTAGTGCTTGACTCTGCAAAGTCTGCAGTTAAATCTATGAAAACTGTATTTCCCTAAACATCCCTTTCTGGCTGACATTTTGACTTCAAGCTATATTGTCAGGATAATAGGGTTAACGGAGAAAAGCAGGGATGGATAAAATGGTTCAAATGGCTCTGAGCACTATGGGACTTAACATCGGAAGTCATCAGTCCACTATAGCTTAGAACTACTTAAACCTAACTAACCTAAGGACATCACACATATCCATGCCCGAGGCAGGATTCGAACCTGCGACCGTAGCAGTCGCGCGCTTCCGGACTGAAGCGCCTAGAACCGCTCGGCCACACCGGCCGACTGCAGGGATAGAGAAGATATCCTACTGATTTGCTGCATACGTACTGCAGTGACGCGTATTCCAACAAACAGTTTCAATAAAGCGTGGATGATAATAATGGACGAAATGCTGACTGGAGAAAATGTCAAAAAATTCACAGACTATATTATGGTCAACCAATGGATGGAAAATCCTAGTATAACGACTGAACTACGGAATGATTCTAACTAGTTGTACAGGACCACGAATGGGTTCAAATGGGTCTGAGCACTATGGGACTTAATATTGGAGGTCATCAGTCCCCTAGAACTTAGAACTACTTAAACGTAACTAACCTAAGGACATCACACACATCCATGCCTGAGGCAGGATACGAACCTGCGACCGTAGCAGTCGCGCGGTTCCGGACTGGAGCGTCTAGAACCGCTCGGCCACCCCCGCCGGCCCACGAATGGGTGTAAAAGGTTGTGATAGGAAGCTAAACTCCTCAGTAAATCAAAAATATACGCTACATTTGAAATTAAAAAAGATTCCATTAGCATGTGTTTTCAAAAAGGATGTTTAAAATCTTTCTTACAAAAAATTGAGTGAGGGATTAAAATTCTTAAAATAAGACGGGAAAGTGTAATCAAAAATCAATGATTACAAGTTAAAATTTCGTAAAATAGAAATATGATCCTACTTTAACAGAAGAAACATTAAGAATCCTTTTATAATATGTTGATAAAACGTTTTGCACCGTCCAAATAACTCCTAAAGTGTATTGGCGTAGACACTGCGGGAGTGAGGGATGAAAGGATAAGCCATATTAAACAAAACAATATGACTTTACTATGTAATAAAAGCAAAATAATAACCAAAATAATGGCCGTCTCTCCTAAATAACTCATCTTCAGGCATCTGTGAAACCAAAATCCGCCTTGTCACTTCATCCTGTGGTCCGGACATTGCTACTCAAGCCGTCTTTGACGGTAGCCTTCCTAAGGTCATACAGTGAGTGAGGAGTATCCCTGCAATGAGCGACAAGCATTGCAAGTTTCAGCCGGTGACATCCATGCTTATCATGTCAGCTGACATAGCAGATCATTTCATTCGAGTGATTCCAAATGAGTGCAGTATGCTCCTACATTATCGTCTTCAAAGACGAACCCAGCGCTGAGATGTAATCACACTCAAAAAATAAAATTTTAAAAAAAGTTATGTACTATGTGCAGTCCTAAGCCTGAATAAAACTTGAAGGGATGTACTTATTAGAAAATGGTCGCCAGAGCCTCTCCCACCATCGAAGCTTCCTTTGACGTTCAGAAAGCCCTCGGCTAAAATATTTGTGGTCGGGAACTCCACTTTGACGCGACGGGCCGCAAAGCTTACGACCGGAAAGAGCACGACACCCTTTGTTCAAACTGGTTTGAATGCCGATCAGATTCAGTTGTGAAAACTAATTTCTCACCAACGAGGTGTTCCAGCAATGAAAAAGAAGGAGTTGATAATAACTACCAGGAAGGCATTCTGTGATGAAAAGGGATACCTCTTACTTATTTTTCGTAGTTGCCTAATAATAGGCAAGCCGTCCGCAAAGAGAACATGCGAGAAAGGGTCTGCTTAGCAAAATAGTCATAATAATGATAGGAATAATAATAATAATAATACTCACAGCAATGCAATTGTCCACAGAGGTGCTTGAGCTATGGAAGAACTGAGAGATTTCAAGTACGAATTGCTGACACAACCATTTACTCGCGCCTTATTTCTCATCCTCTGCCCTCCCTATATTCAGTCACCTAAGGATGTGTAAACAAAAAAACTCCGCCGTTCTGGCCTCCGACTGGCCAACCGGGACCGATCGACCGCCGTACTATCCTCAGCCAGTGGCGTCATTTGGGTGCGGTATGGACGGGCATCGGGCCAAAATGCCACTCTACCAGCCGTTAACGGCTTTGAAAACTTCGGAGCCGCTGCTTCCATTCACAGAGCTCTTGAATTTGTCTTACGAGTCTGAATGGGCCAAAGGAAATCGCTGACAGTACCGCGATTGAAACCGGGTACTTCGAACGGCAGTCACTTGCGCTGACTGGTCATTTACGTAATCACACGAAGATGTAAGGGTGTATCAGAAAGAATCATACGATTTAAAAAAAATCATAACTATTATGTTATTTGAGCTAAATGCGTGAACAACGTACTGTTGGAAAGAGTCTTACATGGTTCCCGTTAGGTAAAGGCAGTGTGCGCCCACTTCAGTTCTAGTAAACTGGTATCCGAACAACAGAAAGCGTTTTGTGATCTACGTTTTGCGCAGTGCGGGTTAGTAATAGCTGTTCAGCGTGACTTTCGGACTAGGTATAGTGTGGATCCTCTTATAACACAGAGCATTACACAATGGCATGAACAATTCCGAGAAACGGGTTGTTTGTGTAAAGGCAAATCGCTGGCTGTCTCCGAGTATCTGTCACAGACATCCAACGCATCCGCTGTAGTTTAACAAGCAGTCCGCAGAAATCCGTTCGCGGTGCAGCTCGATAGCTCAGCATGCCCTCGATGTCCATCTGGGCTATGCGGCGTCGACGTTTACACATGAAACCATACGAAACTCAGCTACTGCAAGCTCTTCGTGAAGGTGACAAACAACAACGTGTCGAATTCCGTAATTTCGTTCGTGGCTTAATGTTTAGTGACGAGGCAAAATTCCATTTAAATGGAAAGTTGGAACGTCATAATGTGGGAATATGGGGTACGGAACAACCACATGAAGTTGTACTGTATGTGAGGGGCTCTCCAAAATTTAATGTGATTTGTGCAGCTTCACGGGAAAATCTGTTACAGGAAGCACATATATATACACTCCTGGAAATTGAAATAAGAACACCGTGAATTCATTGTCCCAGGAAGGGGAAACTTTATTGACACATTCCTGGGGTCAGATACATCACATGATCACACTGACAGAACCACAGGCACATAGACACAGGCAACAGAGCATGCACAATGTCGGCACTAGTACAGTGTATATCCACCTTTCGCAGCAATGCAGGCTGCTATTCTCCCATGGAGACGATCGTAGAGATGCTGGATGTAGTCCTGTGGAACGGCTTGCCATGCCATTTCCACCTGGTGCCTCAGTTGGACCAGCGTTCGTGCTGGACGTGCAGACCGCGTGAGACGACGCTTCATCCAGTCCCAAACATGCTCAATGGGGGACAGATCCGAAGATCTTGCTGGCCAGGGTAGTTGACTTACACCTTCTAGAGCACGTTGGGTG
This sequence comes from Schistocerca piceifrons, assembly GCF_021461385.2. Taxonomy (NCBI): domain Eukaryota; kingdom Metazoa; phylum Arthropoda; class Insecta; order Orthoptera; family Acrididae; genus Schistocerca; species Schistocerca piceifrons. The sequence continues at coordinate 724,865,643 of NC_060139.1, forward strand.
GCACGGGATACATGCGGACGTGCATTGTCCTGTTGGAACAGCAAGTTCCCTTGCCGGTCTAGGAATGGTAGAACGATGGGTTCGATGACGGTTTGGATGTACCGTGCACTATTCAGTGTCCCCTCGACGATCACCAGTGGTGTACGGCCAGTGTAGGGGATCGCTCCCCACACCATGATGCCGGGTGTTGGCCCTGTGTGCCTCGGTCGTATGCAGTCCTGATTGTGGCGCTCACCTGCACGGCGCCAAACACGCATACGACCATCATTGGCACCAAGGCAGAAGCGACTCTCATCGCTGAAGACGACACGTCTCCATTCGTCCCTCCATTCACGCCTGTCGCGACACCACTGGAGGCGGGCTGCACGATGTTGGGGCGTGAGCGGAAGACGGCCTAACGGTGTGCGGGACCGTAGCCCAGCTTCATGGAGACGGTTGCGAATGGTCCTCGCCGATACCCCAGGAGCAACAGTGTCCCTAATTTGCTGGAAAGTGGCGGTGCGGTCCCCTACGGCACTGCGTAGGATCCTACGGTCTTGGCGTGCATCCGTGCGTCGCTGCGGTCCGGTCCCAGGTCGACGGGCACGTGCACCTTCCGCCGACCACTGGCGACAACATCGATGTACTGTGGAGACCTCACGCCCCACGTGTTGAGCAATTCGGCGGTACGTCCACCCGGCCTCCCGCATGCCCACTATACGCCCTCGCTCAAAGTCCGTCAACTGCACATACGGTTCACGTCCACGCTGTCGCGGCATGCTACCAGTGTTAAAGACTGCGATGGAGCTCCGTATGCCACGGCAAACTGGCTGACACTGACGGCGGCGGTGCACAAATGCTGCGCAGCTAGCGCCGTTCGACGGCCAACACCGCGGTTCCTGGTGTGTCCGCTGTGCCGTGCGTGTGATCATTGCTTGTACAGCCCTCTCGCAGTGTCCGGAGCAAGTATGGTGGGTCTGACACACCGGTGTCAATGTGTTCTTTTTTCCATTTCCAGGAGTGTATATCAATGTACTTTAGAACATTTTTCAACAGTTGGAGACCTATTCGAACAACTTCATCTACCAACAGGACGGGGTACCGCCACACTGGCATCTGGAAGTGCTGGAATTTTAAATCAAATGATTACTGCATGATGGATCGGTCGTAGTAGACCAAATGACTCAGCCTTACAAGGTTACTGGACCTCACTATACGTGACTATTTGTTGTGGGAGTTTATAAAAGACTCTGTTTATGTGCCTCCGTTACCAACAACAATGAATGAACTGAGAAATTGCATTACAGCCGCTATGGGAGCTGTAACTCAAGACATGCTCGCTGCAGTGTGGGAACAATCTGAATCCCGCACTGACATATGCCTTGCATCTCAAGGTGGGCACATTCAACACCTATGAAAAGGTATGAAAAAAAAACTTTTTCAATTTCCCGTTCATCAAAAACCAATGTTCATTGTATATGTTTATTAGTTTGATAGACCCTGTATAATTCTCGCCAAATATTTAAGCCCACCGAAGAGATTATGGCAACATTTAACTGTATATTTGGAAGCGTAAGCTTCTGTGACCTTTTTCCCTTCCATAAAGTTTCAGTGTATGTAACCGCCTAGTTTTTTTGCTTACAAAACTATTTCGGTCACTTTACAAGCTGCATCTACAGGGTGCTGTATCCTGTATGAGTTAACAAATCACCCTTATAATGGCCGCCTGCAACAGAGACCGAAACGTTGTTCTATAAACAACAACAATTATTGCTACCTAAACGCGGACTAGGTGTGTTAACTTTTTGCTGTTCTTCTTCATCTTCTCCTTCTATGCTGCGTAGGGTTTCAGCCGCTTGTCTGCCTCATTTCGTGGTTGTACTGGACCAACTGCTCGCCGATATCTCGAGTGGTCTTCCAGGTAGTCGTTTCCCACGCGCCCGTGCGTGTTTACAAAGTTTAGCTGGTTTTCAAATGTCCAACCTTTTCACGCGTTCCTCCCAATTCCCTTTCCTTGTCATCATCGCTTTATTTGTATTTTATATTCCACACTGTTCGCTTATCAACAGATTTTTCTTCCCCACACTTGGTTACTACCTGGATCTTTCTTATTTTCTTCATTTCCACTACCGTTAACGTTTGTCTTATGTTTTACGACCGAATGAGGGGTCGTAATGGTTAGCACACTGGACTCGAATCCGGGAGAACGACGGTGGAAATCCTGATTTAGGTTTTCCGTGTTTGCTTCAGGCACATGCCGGAATGGTTGTTTGAAAGGGCCCGGCCGACGTTCTTCCGCATCTTTCCCTAATCCGATGGGATCGGTGACCTCGCTGAAACTTCCTGGCAGATTAAAACTGTGTGCAGACCGAGACTCGAAGTCGGGAGCTTTGCCTTTCGCGGGGAAGTGCTCTACCATTTGAGTTACCCAAACACGACTCACGCCCCGTCCTCACAGCTTTACTTCTGCCAGTACCTCGTCTCCTACATTCCAAACTTTACAGAAGCTCTCCAGCGAATCTTGCAGAACTAGCACTCCTGAAAGAAAGAATATTGCGGAGACATGGCTTAGCTGCAGCCTGGGGGATGTTTCCATAATGAGATTTTCACTCTGCAGCGGAGTATGCGCTGATATGAAACTTCGTGGCAGATTAAAACTGTGTACCGGCCCGAGACTCGAACTCGGGACCTTTGCTACCTAAACGCAGACTAGGTGCGTCAACTTTTTGCTGTTCTTCTTCGTCTTCTCTTTCTATGCTGCGTAGGGTTTCGGCCGCTTGTCTGCCTCATTTCGTGGATGTACTGGACCAACTGCTCGCCGATCTCTCGAGTGGTCTTCCAGCTACCCAAACACGACTTCTGTAAAGTCTGGAAGGTAGGGGACGAGGTACTGGCAGAAGTGAAGCTGTGAGGACGGAGCGTGAGTCATGTTTGGGTATCTCAGATGGTAGAGCAGTTGCCCGCGAAAGAAAAATTTTCCGAGTTCGACTCTCTGTCCGCCACACAATTTTAATCTGCCAAGAAGTTTCATATCAGCGCACACTCCGCTGCAGAGTGAAAATTTCGTTCTGATGTGAGGTCCCCTCCCCCAAATCAAGTAACTAACTATCTTTGTTGTTTAAGCTCTAGTTTCTGCTGCATATGTCATTGTATCACACATATTTATTTTCCCTTCAATTGCCATACATTGTTTTCCCCATTCAGTATATTGCAGGCGTACAGCTACTCTTACTGCATTTGGCACTTTGCTTGTCCTCTTCTATGGTTAAGTCTTTACAGCTGATATTAACAGTCCCAGGATAGTTAAATGGTTCAAATGGCTCTAAACATCTTAGGCCATCAGTCCCCGAGACTTAGAACTACGTAAACCTAACTAACCACAGGACATCACACACATCCATGCCCGAGGCAGGATTCGAACCTGCGACCGTAGCAGCCGCGTGGTTCCGGACTGAAGCGCCTACAACTGCTCGGTCACAGCGGCCGGCTATAGTTAAAGTACACCACTTGTTCAATTGACACATCATCTACTTCTGAGCTACACCGTACAGGTAACTTTGTTATTATTTACTCTTAGCTTTTTTAGGTGAGATTTACGTGTTAATTTCTTACATAAAACACAATTTGGCACTGTCAGGATGACATACTTTCTTCCCACCGTTGGGTTTTTTTTTTTTTTTTTTTTTTTTTTTTTTTATTTCACGTTTGACTCACGAAGGAACACGGGTGAGTGTTTAGAGACAGGTAGTATGACAATTATTCAAGTGCGGAAAGCGGCGCTAGCACTACTCAGAGGATTGACTAAAGCGAGTTTTTTCGTTTTGGGGTCGTCCAGCGCCAAGCACGGCTTCCTGGTGTGTGTGTACGTCGCGAGCCGGGCGCGCTGCCGGCGCTCCGAAGCGATGTTCCTGCAGCGCATAGGCGAGACACTGTCCAGCCTGCAGGTGTACTCGCCGCTCTGCCGCCAGCTGGGCGTCGCCGTCTGCAGCCACGCCGCCGCCCCTGGGTCCGCCGGCGGCGTCCGCCTCGCCGTCGTCTTCGCAGCGGCCGCCACCTGGGCCGTCACCAGCGCCCGCAGGCTCTAACAGGTGTGATGGGATAGGCTCTTAACAGGTGTGGTGGGAGAGGCTCTAACAGGTGTGGTGGGAGAGGCTCTTAACAGGTGTGGTGGGATAGGCTCTTCGCAGGTGTGGTGGGATAGGCTCTTCGCAGGTGTGGTGGGATAGGCTCTTAACAGGTGAGGTGGGATAGGCTCTTAACAGGTGTGGTGGGAGAGGCTCTTAACAGGTGTGGTGGGAGAGGCTCTTAACAGATGTGGTGGGAGAGGCTCTTAACAGATGTGGTGGGAGAGGCTCTTAACAGGTGTGGTGGGATAGGCTCTTAACAGGAGTGGTGGGATAGGCTCTTAACAGGTGTGGTGGGATAGGCTCTTCACAGGTGTGGTCGGATAGCCTCTTCACAGGTGTGGTGGGATAGGCTCTTAACAGGTGTGGTGGGAGAGGCTCTTAACAGGTGTGGTGGGATAGGCTTTTAACAGGTGTGGTGGAAGAGGCTCTTAACAGGCGTGGTGGGAGAGGCTCTTAACAGGTGTGGTGGGATAGGCTCTTCACAGGTGTGGTGGGATAGGCTCTTAACAGGTGTGACGGGATAGGCTCTTAACAGGAGTCGTGGGAGAGGCTGGGTGTGGTGGGAGGAATCGAGCAATACAGTCAGAACATAAAAGGGAATTACAATCTTCCTTTTACTACTGCCTTTATCCCGCATTACACAGGGTCGGCAGGGTTAAGTACGGAATTTACATGGTTAATTTTAAGGGGTGGCCGGATGCCCTTCCTGCCGCCACCCCATACCCCCCTGGACGGAATAAGTGTACCCCAGCAGTCTGCATCTAGTGTAAATCGTGAAATAGTGTGAATGTGGTTCAAATGTCTGCGAGTCGTGTATCTGAGGCGGGACGTGGGGACCAGCTCGGTATTTACCAAGTAGGATGTGGAAAACCGCCTAAAAACCACATCCAGGCTGGCTGGCACACCGGCCGTCGTCGGCAATCCACCGGGCGGATTCGATCCTGGGCCGGCGAGCCTACCCGAGTCCAGGAAGCAGCGAGTTAGCCCTCTTGGGTGTCCTGGCGGGTGTAAAAGGGAATTGCAATACTTGAGACTAAATAAGGCCTTACGTAACGTTCCATCCGAATCTCTAAAACCATTGGGTGAAATAACAACGAAACAACTGTTCAGCTCCATATGTAGACTCTATGATACTGGAGACATAACATCAGACTTTGGGAAAAATATCATCCATTCAATTCAGAAGATATCAAGAGTAAGAGAGTGCGAGAATTACCGCCTAACCAGCTTAACAACTCATGCACCCAAGCAGCTCACACGAAAATAATGGAGAAGAAAGTCAAGAAACTGCTAGATGACGATTATTTTGACTTTAGGAAAACTTAATCGAGAAAATGAGTCAGTCCTCACGTTGCGCTAGACAACTCAAGTAAAACTGAAGAAAAATCAAGACATGTTCATAGGATGTGTTAGAAATACTGAAAATAATAGGACTACTCTATAGGGAAAGACTAATACTAATACAAGAACCTGGAGGGAAAACTAAGACTGCAAATTCAAGAACGAACAGCATAGAATAACTTTCGTGGTGATAGTGGGAGCTGTAGAGAGTAAAAACTCTAGAGGAAGACACGCTCGAATGTATCCAGCAAATAATTGAGGACGTAGGTTGCAAGTGATATTCTGAGATGAAGAGGTTGGCACAAAGGAATTCTTGAAGAGCCGCACCAAACCAGTCAGAAACTAACGAATCAGAGAACAAGACATAAATGCTCTCTATCTTTTCATTCCTTTCTCTTCAGTCTGTACATCGAAGAAGCAAAGATGGAATTAAAATAACGGCTTAAGAGCGGGATTAAATTTCGGGATGGAAGGATATTCACGGTGAAAGGATTTGGCCATGAAGTAGACAAAGTTAGACAGTTCTGGTATGGTGAAACCAAAATAACCCATGAAGGACGAAGAAACGAAGAGATAGAATAGCACAGGCAAAGAGGGCACTCCTGGTCAAAAGAAGTCTAGTAGTATCAAACATAGTCATTCATCTGAGGAATGAATTTCTGAGAATGCCTGTTTGGAGGATGGAATTGTAGGACGGAGAGTAATTGATTACAGGAAAACCGGAAAAAAGAGAATCGAAGCGTTTAAGACGTGGTGCTACAGAAGAATGTTGAAAATTACGCTTACAGGTAAAGTAATGAATGAGAGTCTCCACAAAATCGCTGAAGAAAGCAATATATGAAAAACGCTGAAAAGAAGAAGGGACAGGATGATATGTGTTGAGGAATCATGGAATAACTTCCATGGTACTATAGAAGTTGTAGACGGTAAAAGCAGTAGAGGAAGTTACTGACTGGGATACATCTAGGAAATAATTGAGGACGTAGGTTGCTAGTGCTACTATGAGATGAGGAGGGTGGCACAGGAGAGGAAATCGTCCGCATCAAATCAGTCACAAGACTGATGGCTGAAACAAGAAAAAAAGGAAAAAAAATAACAAACATAGACAGGACACAAATTTCATTTCTTTCGTTGTAAGTGGATCTCATGAAAATTATGCACTCACAGTACACAACGTTGTTAACCGACATGGAGGTCACTGTAATAGTTGCCGAAGCTACGTAATATTTACTGTATAATATTGTCATTCACCTACAAAGTTGACGTTGCTGCTTAAGATATACATAAAAGTAGTAGTACCTCTTATTTGACTCAGTATTCTTTCCTACAGAAATCGCTCATCCAAAGATACTCTTGTCCTGCCCATTTTTAGCGTTAGCCCTCGACTTAAAACGTAAATCGTGTTTTCCTACAGCCTTATATACACGTTCGTAAAGTGGTTTTGATTACGGACTTCAAGACGATATATGCGATTTGGTTTGTTTAAAAGCCAGACCGAGTTTCAAATCCCTGTGTGGCATCCACATTTCAGCTTTCCGTGATGACCTTAAATGAATCAAGATGAATGCCCGAATGGTTCCTGCCGGTCTCCTTCCCTACTCTTTCCCAATCCGAGTTTATATTAAATCCCTAATGAGCTCGTCATCGACGTAAAGTAAAACATAATCTTGCTGTTCCCTCGCTAAAAATGTTTTAGGATCTTACCATTCACACACTTTCGCAGATTATAATGGTTATTCTATTCCTACATATGTATTGTCTCCTCCTTTTCTGCTTACGTAGTTGGCATGTATTCTCACGAACCCCACAGTTTTCGTCACTTATTCGGTTCACCAACTTTGCTTCCGCAAGGCACCGTTGTGCACAGCGACTATATATTGTTATAAGGAAATATAGGTACACAGCTACCAGTCACAGGCCCGTTCCCACAGTTGAAAGCTGGATCTGCAAGAATAATAACAAACCTATGGGACTGCGGCTGATTGCTGTGTTGCTATTTTTCCTTATATTGGTTTCATTTGTAAGTAGCGCACTGTTCTTCCGTTAGTGTCTGTACAAGAATAATACACAAATATATTCTTACAACGTTTCTCTGTGTTCTTTGCAGGTTTTTAGAGACACAGTCAGCATTTATACTTTCGACATGTTACCAACATCCTCCTGTGGACATACGCAAACCGTTTCTGAGAATATGCGTTGGACGAATTGTGAGAAGTCTGAGGGAAAATGGCACCCGCTCGAAAGAGGTCCGTTTCGTCAAGAAGAGTCGTCTTTTCGCTGTTGTGCCAGCATGACGTGTTGGTCACACATTGGTTTGGAGATGAACGATGGCTGCCGAACGCACAAGACACCGGCTGACCGATGTCGGCGCTGACTTTCAAAGTGCCGTGTCCCAATTTTAATTCTATCTTCTGTAAAGCGAAATGTTTGACATCTATCATTGTAATTTACTATTTATAAACTTAGAAAACTGTAACACGTCACATGTACCAATTCCTAAATCTGTTAAACAAAATAATCACTGGGTAATCATCATTGCTATGTGAAGTAGAAACAGTAGGGACATAGTTTCCGACAAGCTTCTCTGTTTACTCCTTTGTAATCATACGAGACTGCGCCGAAAATACAGCCCCATTAATAAGTGTTATTAAATTTTCGTAACATTACTGTCGCATGTACGTGTTAGAAACAGTTTGCAGAAGAGGCAATGCTGTCACTTCATAACCAACTGAAACGTTTTATTTATTGTTTCCCAGAAATTCATATCGTCTTCCCCGTGTTTGTTTTGTAATTATGGACTGTGAATGTAGACCATCTCTGTCCCCTTTATGATTGTCTGCACACGTGCCACCTTTTTATTGTACAATTACAAGTGAGATAATACACTCTCTTTACTTAAATTTTATCGTAAATTCTTCCAGTGCATTTTATGAAAATTCTTTTCAGAACGATTCTTTCACTTATTTTATAAGGAAGCTGCATTGTACAAAACAATTTGAATTGTGTGGCATGTGTACTGTTTTGCGCTGATGGTATCTTATAATAAATAGTTTTATTGAACGTGCTTTATTCTTAGGCTTGTAGATATGTGGCTACTATCATAGACTGCTATATGAAGCCCTTTATAAACAACATTTAAATGTAACCAACATGAACTGCTATCGACATGAAGGAAAATCTACGGATGACTTTTAGCTGTGTAGGTATGTGTCTAACAAACGAACCATTGCATGATATAGTTGACGTACAGCGTGATTATTATTAACGTATAAAAATTCCCGAAGTGACGTAGATGGCACTGAAATAAGTAATTTAATGTAACACACGTGGGGCCGAAAAGCTTGGAAATACCCAGAATTTAATGAGAAATGTTGAGCATGTGACGTCCTCAGAGGACGTACCTCGCCACACGCGCAACGGTAGAACCTATCGGTCTGTCATACCTCATCATCCCTACCCAAGTCACGTACTCATGTAGGTGTGGCTCCGAACCTACACGTACGGCTTCAGCGCGTGGGGCTCAGGCTTCGAGTCTTGCGTCTGGCAGTCAGTAATTTTTTTTTATTGTTTCAGACAAATATGTGATTACATTGAGGTCTGATTTTCTATTTTATTTATCGATTTCGCGGTCTCCACTGGTCTATCACAAAGTACAATATAACAACAACCTAGCTTATTGCGTCACAATTACATGCGTATCTGCTTCCGAACTGTGTCGCTACGAGTAAATGATCTATGTTCTCTTTACTAAATAAAGTCCGTTAACAAAAATAGAAGGGACAAAAGGAAAGAAACACAAAATGTAAACAGCTTTTGCCCTGTTACAGGGAGGACAATAATTTTGCAATTTCTACGTTTACGTCAGATAACATTTACGAAAAGTGCTCTAAAAAAGAGTAGTTTAGCGAACAATGTGCAGCACTGCCCGCTACCGGTGAAGGTAGGATCGACAAGCCCAACCCCAGCACGTGTGGCGAGGTACGTCATCTGATGACTCAAATGTTCAACATTTGGCATCCACTTCGGCGTATTTTCCGTTTGCGGCCCATGACTTTTATATTAAATTACTTGTCTGAAGGTCATGTACGTCGCTTCGAGGGTTTCCAAACGTTAATAAGAATAGCCCTATATACCATTTGTCTTTAATACGCTGCAACTAAAAGACGGTTATCACATGCTCATAGAAAAAGTAAGAGTTATTACTACCTATGTTTTTCTTACAAACGAGTTTCATCTTCAGTGCTTCGATTCGTTGGCGCTGTTTCGTTATGAATACTGACAGTCAAGATCGCCTGATCGACGAGTCAAGTGCAGTTGCCTTGAACACCAATAACTGGTAAGTAGGCCTACCTTGTTCTAGAAAAATAACTGACAAGACACGAAAATCCCGCTTGGCTAAAGCCGTTTATTCAGTTTCTTCGCTCTCTACAGGTTGTTCTAGGACGAATGAGCATTATTGAGCCGGCCGCGGTGGTCGTGCGGTTCTAGGCGCTCCAGTCCGGAGCCGCGCTGCTGCTACGGTCGCAGGTTCGAATCCTGCCTCGGGCATGGATGTGTGTGATGTCCTTAGGTTAGTTAGGTTTAATTAGTTCTAAGTTCTAGAGGACTGATGACTTCAGCAGTTAAGCCCCATAGTGCTCAGAGCCAAATGACAAAACAAGAAATTAGGTACAATAAAGAGGATATATTTCAATGTATGGTGTGCAAGGGGCGCGCCTATGGTCGGAAGTTAACAGGTTTAGGCCAGTCTAGGAGGTCGAACAATTAACTGAAATCGGCAACGGAAGGGGAAGCGGTTCATGTTAACTACGTTCGTGGCCGGTCGTGAAAAACAGAGCCAGAGGCTGTGCCTTCCAAAAAAGAAGTCTGCTCTGCTCGGAGTCTGGATTACAAGGGAATGAGGCAACTGTGTACAGCACCGCAGAACACTCCAGCGTCCACACACGTGACCTGTATCCCACGCTTGCTCTTGGCTAGAAACGATGGCTTGAATTCGCTAGCAGTTTCAACAGAGGTCTTAGGGTGTCTCTTGTCAGCAGCTTTAACTGGACGGAACCGCCTCGGTTTTGAAAGACGGGCAACTTGTGTCACGTAGGCACAGCGTAAGTTGCTCTAAGAGTAAACTTGTAAAATTTTGACTGAGCCTTCGAAATTAATTTTTTAAACAAATTCGCCAAAATATTCCTTGACTGGCTGCCACCACGTACAACCGGTTGTAGCCTGCATAAGTCGTTAACTGACATAGCATGTGTGGTATAGATTTGTTAATATCTTGTAACTCTCCTGTGGACTCTTTTGGCCATATACTAGGTGTATAAATCACACCATCAACATATTCAGTGCATGAACGCAATATGCCTAAGATTAGTAAGTATTAGAATTATACGATTTAAGTTGACAAACATGCGTTTTACGGCTTTACAGCTTTACATCTTGATTTCAGATTTCCATTCTATCTTCTAGTTAGTAAAAGTTTCAGTACATCGCAAACAAGTTAATTAAGTAATTAAATAAACAATTATTTATCTAGATGTAAGATAACTGCCCATGCCACAGTTCTGTTCCAGTGGTTTGAGGGGTATAATAGCAACCACCCGTCGATCGCTTGAACACCAAATTCACCTAATCTGAACCCGATGAAACATCTGTGTTCCGCTAACAGCGGGCGCCTCTTCCTTACCCACAAACCAGCGGTCCATAATTTACGAAATTGCATGACCTGTGCTTAGGCATATAGAAACCTACTAAGAGCTACTTGAATCAATGGTACTCAGAATCGCTGTTTTTACAAAGTTGAATGAACTCGTTACTAAGCGAGTGGTTTAGACGCGTCTGTGTTCTTTGCTTCAAATAAAATACGATGTGCAATGAAGCTGATCGTATGGTTTAACGTACGTATAGAAGTGGAAAATAATACATCTCTCTCCTTAAATACATGTATATTAAAACACTCAACTTCTGTGACTTATCTCTTTCGTGCCTAAAGTATTTCTGTATTGGAATAGTCTGACCTTACACTACACGAATGAAGAGAAAAAACTGATTTTGATTAAGAAGTGAACTTAACTTCTTTTCCCCGGTAGTCTTCATTTGAGTGTAATAAGCGTTACACGCGCACCAAATTAGAGCATCTCCGAGGGTTTCGTTTGCTGTGCTACAAGAAAGAGGCCCAGTTCAAAGCGAATCGTCAAACAGAACGGGTGCGCAACGCTGCCTTCACGACGAACCTTCACCTCTTTTAATGCTGAAGCCGAACCACGTGGTAAAATACGTTCGCGAAACGTTCTCAGATTCAGTTTCATTTTTTTAAAATCGGGTCATTGAGTACAATTTGCGTTGCCTCTTATGTAAATGACTGAATCGTCGTGTTCTACTTCTCGTCATATCCAAGTAAGTAAAAAGGACGACAACCTGCAAAAAATTTTCATTCCTTAAGATTTGCAGCTGCCTTATTTAGAGAAGATAGAAGATGATTTTCTCCATGCGACAACAATACTGGAGATAAGTTCTTTTTATTTTCGTGTAATTAACTTAACAAAATGCTCTTGAGCATTACGAGATTTGTAGTCGTTTGAGGAACAAACACACACACAAAGTATTGTGATATGTATTTTATTCTGAGATGTTACGCAATGCATAAAATGTAGTACATTATGAATGGATGAAGGAATAAACTGTACAATACCTCGGTTCAAAAACTTATAATTTTCTTTGCAAACTCCCTCTTACTTTAGAATCTTCAAATAAAAAATAGATTTACTCCTGCATATGTGTTTGTCTACATTTTATTCGTCACTATCATAACATTAATTAAGAGTAGTGTTGAAAAAAATCTCATACATCTGCCTTACAGTCAACTGTATCTCTTGCTAGTCAGTGTTGTTGCTCAGACTATGCTTTAATGTCAATAATATTCTGTTTTACATTCAGTCAATCTTTGTGTTTCATTAGCAGATTATTCAACCATTCAAGTCTTTTTGTCTGAAGTTATTTCTTTCTGCACTGGAGACGGTGGGTGACATAACTGTAGCCGTTTAATACGCTTTTAGCTTTGAGTCAGTCTTTGCAGTTTTCTTGACGTCTCATGGCGCAGTTTTCACATCTGGTGCTTTTCATCGTGATTCACCTGCAGCCTGTAATCTCAGTTAACTGAATATTTAAGTAGCGTGGAAATTGCTTTCATGCGGTCCATTACGAAAAGTTCATTCTCAAATGAGTCACTGTTGCATGCTGGTAAACATGTTACGCATTCTCTTCCAGTAGAGTTGTGGTGGTTTTAAACTCAGCGTACATTCGTATGAAAACTCTATCACTTAGGATGTATGAATACACTACACAGAGAAACAATAGCATTATTTTATGTGTTGGACGGTACAGTATCTTCAACCAAGATCTTGTAAGAACACAGATGATCATTTTGTTATTGTTAAATCAGTCCCAGACATCGGAAAAGGGGTTGACAAAACGGGAGTTCGCCAGGCTTGTCCGTGTAAATGAAAATTGGTACAGTGTCGATGAAAATTGGTTAGCACCTTTCTTATACAACATGGAAAAAGTTTTCTATTTTCTCTGAGAGTCCTTAGAAGTTTCTTCACACATACTGAAATTGTATAGTTCACAAAAATAGTAAGCCGATTCGTGACGAGTTTTCGAATTAAATGATTCTTATGACTGTAAGATCTTATTTGTACACGAATCTCATATGTACAAAAATATCTCGAAATTTATTTTTAGAAATATTTAAACCAGTCTGTAGGTTTTGTTTCATTTCTGTGTCATTACGTATCAACTAAGATCTGAAAGCAGTCTGTAGCTGGATATCCATCCATTGTAGTAACCCTTATCAAAACTGTTACGAAAATATTCATAATTATCGTGTAAATTTTCGTCCTGACACTTTTGATACTTAGCCAAAGAGCTCTAATGAACAGAACGCGTCGGATAAACCGACGTGCTACACTTTTGCTGAAGCAGAGATACGATTGAAGTATCCGAATAGATTCAGTAAATCCATTGACTGCACTTGAGGACTCTTCAAGAAATCTTTCGCACTAGAACACACACGCAACAAAAATCGCAGTGCCTAAACTGTTAGCTTACACACCAGCTTGGAAATGACAGTTTTATCTCCTACCACAGAATTTATGTACATGCGTTGAAAGTAAAGAATTAAAACAGCGTGTTGAAGATTTTTCGTTTGTGGAGAACCACAATCATGTGAACGTTTTCAAAGAAATTTGTGCCATTTGGCTGTAAATTACTATTCATTTATTAAGTTGGTGCGTAAATTTGATGGTATTCCGCTTCCTACGGTTTTATTTATCGATTGTCATTTTTTATTTGTGGTTCACTGTTGCTACTTGAGTTACCATAATGTCATTTAATCATTTGGAGGTAAAGAGTGGAGCTATGGACTGTAGACGAAGGAGTGTCATGTGGTGGAATTAGAACATTTACGACATGTTCTCCTGCTTGTGTTCAATAGAGGAGTGGCAGGACCAGAGGCAGCCAGACACATTTACGGCGATATGGAGATAATGCCATTGGACAGAGCACAGCGGGGAACCGGTTTTCTTGTATTGGGAGGGTTATTTTGACATTAGTGATTTCCACGTTCAGGAAGACCTTTGGGGTTTGAGGAAGATCGTTTAAATGCATTAATCAACAATGATCCAGGTCATTGTACTCCAGGGGTGCAAATGCCACGAACTGTGATCATTCCACCATCGTACGACATTTGAATTCAATGAGGAAGGTCAAAAAATTGGGTGATGATAACGCATGCTCTAAGCCAAAATCACAAAAATTAGCTGCTAACCATATGTGCATCTCTGCTTGCTCGTCATCCGTTGGTTCGCGTAAAACACCAACCATTCCTACACTGTATCGTTACTGGTGACGAGAAATGGTGTCTTGATGCTAACATAAGACAAAGGAAGGAACGGTTGAGCCAAAACAAACCGACAACTCCCCGTAGAAAGACCTGCGCGCATCCATGAAAGATAATTTACGCATCTGGTGGAACAGCGGCGCTGTGGTGTGCTATGAATTGTGCCCTCATATTTTCACGTCTTCCACTCCCTATCGAACAACCTCCAAGGAACTTCCTTTCCGGATGAAAATGCGTTTCGGACATGGGTCGACCAGTTCTTCGCCTCAAAACCACGTGACAGCTGCAGACGCGGAATCGAAAAGCTACCCAACGTTGGCAAACTGTTGTAAATCGTAAAAGAGAATACATTACTGATGAATAAAGTCTCCGTTACATGTACGTGTTGTTATTAAACTTTCCGAAAAACGCTACGAACTTATGTACCAACCTAATATTTCACACAACTATGATTTCGACTTTATAGCCATTCTGAAGTGCAAGTAGAAATGTCACAATATGTAGAACACTTGTGACATTTCAACTATGGAAAGCGATAAAATTTCCTTTTCCTGAATTTGGAAACCATCTTTCAAGCTGGTTTATTTAGGTTTAGGTCAGAATTGTTCTTGTTAATACTGTACGTGATCACCAAACTTTTCAGGTATTCGGCAACATCACAACAACTTATTTTCAGCATATTCCACGCTTTGTTGTTATTTTACCTATTGGAAAGTGAATGAAAGAATAACCCGCAGGTAGGTTCCCTCGGCTATTCTGAAAGAAAAATTTGTACTGAAACTAATTCTGTATGATTATTTAAAGAGATGAAACTCATATCCAGGTTTTTTTTGTTAAGAGGAGCAAAGGTTTTCCCTCTAAAATAGATGTGCTGTATTCTGCTGCAGTGGGAAATGCAGCAGATACGCTATGTAATTAGGTAGGAAACTATGCTTTGGCCGTTTACTGGGCAGCCATATTCACACAGCCTAACTCTGTCTTTATGTTTCCATGTATGTGCAGAGCTGACTGTGCCGCTGCTGAGGGATGGATACGAATACTCGTAACTGAAACCCGAGCGGCTTCAAAGCCAATGGCCGCGCAGCGCACTCGCTCTTGCTAACACAACGTCACGGGAACAAAGGAGTAACTGCGTGCGGCAGCCACGCAGGGCCTACAATTGGCGTCGCCTCTCGCACATAAGCGACCTGCGGCTCCCGGGCGGACACTGAATACTCGCCAGCCCCACACAATGGCTCTGCTGTCATGACGTTACACAAAGCACTGCCGCGGCAAGCGCAGGCCCGTGCTACCAAATTTTTGTGTACCTGAAGCCATAATCGTTGGTCTTTCACTTATATTGACCACGCACGAACGCTGCTCAGAAGCAATACCTCCAGCTCATATCTCATTTAATTCACGTGAGCACCAAGAAAAGTTTACTCAGGATCAAACCATTGCCGTCGTTAGCACGCATTCAACGTTATCTCCATATCAGTCAGTACTACAAATACTTACCCACCTTTGAACAATGACATACATTCCCGAATACCGAAACTCAATGACCCCCTTCTAGAGCAAACGACGGCCTTCAATTTGTAGTCTCTGTGACAAATCGAGGATCGCTATGACCTTTCTCTAATGGTGCGTGTCGTGGTTCGACTAGCGTTATCACCCCAAGGCACTGTTTTTTTTAGTGGAAAAATGGCTCTCAGCACTATGGGACTTAAAATCTGAGGTCATCAGTCCCCTAGAACCTAGAACTGCTTAAATCTAACTAACCTAAGGACATCACACACAACCATGCCCGAGGCAGGATTAGAACCTGCGACCATAGCGGCTGCGCGGTTCGGGACTGAAGCGCCTAGAACCGCCTGCCACGTCGGCCGGCTGTTTTTAGTGGAAAAAGCCGGTGAAGATGTCGTCTAACCCTTTGGTGGCTGATGCCATACATGCAGGGTGACAAATATTGAACTACATGAAACAGAATCGTCATAACTTCTGGACGATTTGCATTAGGACGTTCAAACTGCAAGGTTGGCCGAGGTATGATTTGGTTTTTTTACGAAGCCTGCTTTTATTTGGATGGTTTCGTCAATAAGCAAAATTGGCTTATTTGGGGTACTGAGAACCCGTGTTTCGCAATCGAGAAGTCATCTGAGCATCAACGGGTGACTGTTTGATGCGCAGTGTCCAGTCACAGAATAATCGGTGGATATTCCTTGATGGCACGGTGACTATTTAACGGTACGTGAAGGTATTGGAAGATGATTTCAAAGCCATTATTCAAAGTGACCCTGATTTCGACAAAATGTGGTTCAGGCAAGACGGAGTTCAACCCCTTTGAAGCAGAGAGTGATGTCCTGGGGGAGCATTCTGGGGACCGCATTCTGGCTCTGGGGTACCCAGAGGCCACTGGACTGGGCCTCTATTGGCCGCTACATTCTCTGGATCTGAAAGCATGCGCCTTCTTTCTGTGGGGTGTATTAAATAAATAGCCCCAAAATTATTGCTGGTTGGAAAACAGTCGTCCATGAGCTCATTGTTAGCATCGATTTTCCGAAACTCCAGCGGATCATGCAGAATTTCGCTATTCGTTTGCTCCACATCATCGTCAATGATGGCAGGCAGATCGAACATGTCACAACCTAAATCCGTATACCTTTAGTGACATTTACACGTTGAATAAAGCGTGTGCACGCCGAAGTTTGTTACTAATTTACTCATACAGTTCAATAATCGTCACCCTGTATGTACCACTAAAATAATGGGAAGTTGTGAGCATTGAAACGTCTATATTTATTTTCTGTCTAGTGCTGGCATGTAGCGAAATGCTGTTAGAACTTGGAGAAAAATATTACAGACCGTGACGTGGATATATAGAAGGTTGTGAGCAATCAAATAGGTGGCGTGTGTTTATATTGCGTCTGTTTCACAGTAATCAGACCAAGTCACCGTCTTCGCCACTTGAAGGAAGTCTGAACTAACTGTCTTTTCTTATACATCATAGACATTGTATTGAAACATTACTACACACCTCAGCTATTCTGCTGGTTTGTACGTAATTTTTGTGTAGTGGGACATACGTGCCCCAGGAAACTTCACAGAATGTAGAAAACACTGATGTGTGGTACGTCAAAGTCATCTTCAAATGTTATGTTGAAAAACTGCGTCCAATATATCAGTTTCTTTCTTTGTTAAAAGAATAAATCCGTTTCCCTAATGATTTATTGTACTTATTTTCACAAATGCCATCCTGAGAAAATCATTCTAAAATTAAATATTTAACTCTGAAAATGCTAGGTTCACACTAAAACATGGGTCTAGGTTCATGATGCACAGGTGTCCCACTTCACCCATTTTCAAAATCAGTCAGCTTCGAATTCATTTTTTAGTTTCGAAAGTGTATTATCTAGCACAAACCGAGACAGGTATTGACCTTTTATTTTTCAAACCTGTACTAAATAATTTTTAACCGTGAAAGGGTCAAATTTATTAAGGGTGCAGATGCATTTCATTGAAAAGCTTGTTTACTATTTAAATCGCCAAACAAGCATGCGCACACCATTCACATCCCAAAATACACTCTCAGTCAGTTTCGTTACGAATTAACGAAGTTTTAAATTTCTTTTACTTCGATCATACTGATTGATATCATACGATCGGCTACTTTTTCCTCATTCAAGAGGTATAACAAGTCAGCAAGGTGGTATTAAAAATAAAAGACGGTGGTAAAAACAAGACAAGTTATGAAAAGTGACAATTTCATCATTTTTAGCTATTGTCGGCCGTCAGAATGGAATGACGCCATCGACGGTTTTGAATTTTCAAGTAGTCACATCAGCTGCTCCTCAAACTCATGTTCAACGACAAACTGAATGACTAAGTATGTTAATATATACAGTAGCATAGCCATTTACATTCTTCAGCATTTACATAATGCAAATTAGGATTTCAGTTTCAATTATCAGGAATTCTATCTCAGCCCACTGCCACACCTTAGTGTTGGATGTACTTTCAAACGCTACTGTGCTAATAGATGCTGACAGAACACATGCTTCCAAACGAAGTAGAATGAATCAATAGTCAGGACAGAGCCACAGGTTACATATTAATTGATATATTTTGACCGGCTTCGCTCGTCAAACGCGAACATCCTTAGCTATCCACGGCCGTGATTATATTCGCCTCTTTTACGGGCAAAATCATTCAAAATTAATAACTTCATAAGTAACCTGAAGCTGTGTCCCTTGTAGGCCATGTCTGCGTTTGCTAAGGAAGTAGAAGTTTAGATCGTCGCCAAGAAGTGAAATTTGTTAAATTAATGCAATGTTTTAGGAGACAGAACATAAATGTTCTTTCTATATCATCATATTATTTCAACTGCAACATGGTAAAAAGCTATTAAAAATTGTGATAATGGTATCTTACCATTTTACCACACTGTACACCATTTGATTAAATAAACTATCCTTGTACACCATTTGATTAAATAAACTATCCTTTGGTTTTTCATTACTGATTTCAGCTGAGAATACATTTCCATGGGTTTGTACTTGGAGTACATTTTGGTCTAACGCAGTTAAAATACAAGACAGTACAATCCGTTAATCTGGCCATAACTAAGCCAGAGTCCACGAACACATCATATACAAACGGAATAGACTAATCATAGGTAGCTAGCCTCACATGCAATAAAAGTTAAAGTAGACATGTATAGTGCAATGTGGTGGACATTCAACACAGGACTAGCCCGTACAGTATTGTAATTTATCTCGTTATTAGACTCCACAGTCAAAGATATTACAACACGTCTATATCTAACAGTAATTCTCTAGCTATCACCGAGAAGTATATGGATGAATAAAGTATCTGAATGAAGCATTTGTTGTCAAATCTCGCAGCCAACTGGCCAGAGACAAGCTTTAACAACGAGACATTTCATCGTGCATACTCAGCACGAGGGGAAAATGTTTCCGTTTACAATCTACGCTCTTCTAAGCCCCAGAGGTTCATCCCGTTCCATATGCTCACGTTTATTATTGTATCTCTGCGTGTGACACCAGCTAATGTCCTGAAAAACACAATCATTTCCACCACAACATTGAATTCGCTTTTGTGCGTCTCCTGTATCAGATATTGTTCGTTTGCAAATAGCGGGATGCTAAATCGTTTCATTATAACTTCCGTCCTTTTTCGCTAGTTAACGTCTGCGTATTAGGAATTTTATCAGCAAATGTAAATGTGGAAATCTATTTTTCTGCAACAATATTATGATTTATTTTTTCAGTTTAGTATTCGAAGCTCCAGTGGCATTTTCAGGATACAATTTAAAATGCCCTTACTGTGCGATAACATTATCTTATGGCTTTAGAGAAATTCAGTATTCTTTTCGTAAGCATATTCCTGTGTTCCAGTGTGTGGCCTTCAACATATCTATAAATTAAATCCAGTGATGTACCTTTTATCTTCATTATACTGCACAACTTCCTTCAAGTAACGTTTCAGAAACCCTTCAAATACAAGGGTAATCCCAAAACTAAGGTCTCCTATTTTCTTACAACTACATAAACCTGTTTATTTCTACAATGGTTTACATCAGTTTACAGCTTGAACATTTAGCTATTTTTCGACATAATCACCATTTCTGTAGATGCATTTTTGTAGACGCTGTGGCAGTTTTTGTATGCCCATGTCATACCAGACTAGACTGCTAACTACACTGCTAACTAGACCACTAATTCACTGAAGGCGGCTGATAGCTGACTAAACTGTGGTTACTAGACAGTTCTTGTTGGAAACAATGAAAATAAGCACTAACGGTCTCCGGAATGTATTCAGAACAAACACAAAATCTATGAAACACTATTACTAGTACTCGAAAAGCAACAAAACACCGAAAAAGATGTGACAAGTAAGAAAAACACAGTTAATACTTAAATTTACGTAGCTTGCTGCACAGGAGATGCCATTTTCTTCAGATGTGAACATGACCATGTAGTAACATACCGAAAACATTTAGTAACATAATCATCAAATGAATTGACAATTGTTACAGATATTGCATTTGACTGAGAGAGAGATGCAATAGAAAGAGTGCACGGATGTTTGACCCATATATGTTTATAAGTCACAACGGGTTTTGTACGTTTCTAGATATGTACGCAAATGTACTGTAACAAACAGATCAATGTTTTATCAATATTACCATAGTTGCAGTTCGGTTGGTTTGAAAGGAATAGGCTGTCATAGGAGGTGGCTGGTGTATTGGTGAAAACTTCTGTAAGATGATAAGCATTTCCATGTACATCTTGCAGGAGACGTCGTCCATAGATTGGTCATAAGCTGTGAGACAGTATGGTGTCAGAATATGACGTAACTATAAAAACTGTCATATATATTCTGTGACTGCAACTGCAAATGAAATTCTTCCACAGTCTCACTACAGATGGGCTACAGCGCAAGAACTTAAATGTCGCATTATAGAAGCATAGGCTCTATAAAACTTTATACACACGGCGGACATGCAAATTGTAAAAAAATTCAAAAATGAAAGGAATATGAACTACTCATACTTGCACTGTCCAAAAATTTTCCCTTATAAACGTGACGTGTGTGTGTGTGTGTGTGTGTGTGTGTGTGTGTGTGTGTGTGTGTGTGTGTGTCTGTATGTTTGCGTGGATGGGAAAACAATTAAATGCTTCTATATATCTGAGCTGTGGTGCGATCGACGTTCCTCCAGCAGCGGTTGGAGTTCGATGTCTCATGATACATCGCTATTCGGATGTTAGAGAAGCTCTGGTGCAGATAGCTTTAAAAGGGCGTACACTAGCCTTAAAAGGGCGCACACGATGGCGCTGGAGAGCAAACAGAGAGACAGAGGAAGAAGACTGGCACAGAAAGTAACAGAGAAAGAGAGAAAGAATGTGACCGCAGAGTGAGTGCTTCGTCGCGTAGGTAAGAGGTGGAGCCATTGTGCAGCTAGCCTTACGCAGAGCCACTGTATGTGGTGTTCTGTGTGGATGTGTCGTTCTACGTGCCGGTTGGGTCGTGCTAAGCTGAGTGGATTATTTAGCGTCGTGGTGTCTGAAAAGTGGCATATGAAATAGCTTGGCTCAGTTGGAGCCTTTCCGAAAACAGCTTGTGAAACAAATTATTAGTTCTAGTGTGTGCAACGCGTTCAGTTTTAGATTGGTCTTATAGTGTGGCTAATATATAGAAGAATGGCATTCCAGCACTAGCGACGAAGGACGCAATGAAAGTTTTACATTTAGTAAGCACTCACCTTGCTCTAAAAATCTGTGCTAACGCGAACTTGTGTGAAGTTCTCCATAATGGTTAACAGACGTAAATTTAGTTCCAATGCTCGCACAGTTACACGACGGAAACAGCTCCTTAAATTTAAAGAGTGCAGTGCACCGAGGAAGTGTGGTGCAGGTGCTGTCTTTTCGTATTTAAGCTTGTCACTTGAGTCTCAAAAATGGTTCAAATGGCTCTGAGCACTATGGCACTCAACTGCTGAGGTCATTAGTCCCCTATAACTTAGAACTAGTTAAACCTAACTAACCTAAGGACATCACAAACATCCATGCGCGAGGCAGGATTCGAACCTGCGACCTTAGCGGTCTTGCGGTTCCAGACTGCAGCGCCTTTAACCGCACGGCCACTTCGGCCGGCTCACTTGAGTCTCCCTAGCTTCTTCATTGTTAAGTAAATTTTTTAGTAATATAAATTCATTGCTCTAAACTCCACCAAGTGAATATGTTTGTTTTAATATTTAAATTTGTCAGTTTGTTTGAATGTTGGCTTGTCTAGCTCCTTCGCTAGTTAAGTAACGTTTTGGGTAAATTAAAAGCCTTATCTTGAAATTAGCTAACTACGCAAAGTTGTAATGTTGAAAAGGCCCAAGATTATTTTATTCACGTTATTTGGTTATTGTAAGTGCTTAACCGTTGTGTTGCAGGAGCTATCGTTACTGTGTGCAGAAGTACAGTGAATAACCTTAATATTCGGACGCTAAGAGAATTTAACTTTGCTGCATCATAACTGTATTCTAAATAAAAGAAAAATATTATATAGCCATGTACTATATGAAAGTAGCTGTCTAGTAAATAACAGTATGAATGATGTATCTGTAGTGACGTAACAAGACTGTTACGTCACACGGTAGTTGCCGAAAGAAAGGCACGCGTACACACACGCCGACGGGCGTCAAGTCTGGAACAGGATAACTATTGAATGGTAGCAAGAAAAGTACGTAGCTGCTTTATACTTAACTTTAATGATCCTTGTGATACATCTTGCTTGACTATACAAATGCGACTCGTAAGATACATGCACTGTTACAATTGGCGCCTTGCTAGGTCGTAGCCATGGACTTAGCAGAAGGCTATTCTAACTGTCTCTCGGCAAATGAGAGGAAGGCTTCGTCTGTATTGTCGCTAGCAATGTCGTCCGTACAACTGGGGCGAGTGCTTGTTCGTATCACGAGACCTGCCTTGTGGTGGCGCTAGGACTGCGATCACACAGTGGCGACACGCGGGTCCGACATGTACTAAATGGACCGCGGCCGATTTAATCTACCACCTAGCAAGTGTGGTGTCTGGCGGTGACACCACATTTTACACAATGTATACCACTGGTTAAATAATACGACTGAAATAAAGCACTCTTCGATGGTCACGCTACTTTAATGTCTGGACAGATGGCAGTGCTGCACTTGCTTTCGCCGTTCACACCGTGGTAAATACTTCGAGTCGGAAGGCAAGCGTGTGTTTACAGGCGCGGTCGACTGTCCGGACGGTACAACGTCACGCAAAGCTAGTACTGGATTTGAGATACGACAGCTTGTGATTTTTCATAACGCGAAAGGTAAATTGTATAGACAAATTGCCTCCACGCTCAACATAAGTAAGAGTACTGAGGCAGATATCGTCAGACGATTCAAAAATGAGGACCATATCGGCTCTATGCCGTAAAAGGGCCAGCCGCCGAAACTGGAGGGACGTGACAAGAGTCAGCTAATACGGAAAATAAAGAAGGATCCTACAGTCAGTGCACCCAGATTAGCACATGAGCTGCTAAACGAGACTGGCAAGAAGGTACACCCTCAAACGATTCGCAAAGCATTGAATGAAAGTGGCTACAGTGGAAGATTATGTAACCTCCCCCTCACTTATCGACCTTAATGACAGTGAAAAATTAAACCGCGTGTACCTAATGGGAATTTGGGAAAAGCAATCGTCACCGAAGTTAATCTGCCGGTAAAGAGGGAGGAAAGGGTTACATCTAAATGAAAGGAAAAATGCAAATGAAACTGGTGGAAATTAATTTTGAAAAGGGGTAAAGTTAATAAAGAAAGTAAATGTGCGGCCGTTACGTTAACAATTAACTAGAGGTAATTAGATATTTGAGATTTGGCGGAAATTACGGTCGCCAGTCCTATGGACAATTACTATAGTAACTGAAAAAGATAGGTTATTACACATATAATTGGCACTAGAAGCGTGGCAACTGAAGGTTGACACGTGTAGTGTGAAAACTGAAAGTTTGTCAGAAGTAATAAATTTCGCTACACTCTGACTTAATTTAGCAAAAGAATTAATAAAACCGGAAGATTGAAAGTTAATTTAGTGACTGAAATAAATAGTGAGCTTTGTTTCTGAAGCACATCGAAATTCAGTAAAATTCGTTTAGTCTTGGGCTACCTCAACAATCATTTCAAAAGCTACTTGAATCTACGCAATTTAGAAATAAGAGATTTAACTTTGAACTTGAATTAAATGACTAGACAATTAACAATAGTAACATTTAGTACGTAGCAAGCTGAGCTGCAGTCACAGGTAAGCTAAAATATGCTAACAAAACTCGCACTCTTAATTTGTGCTTGTGTAATCTAAATATTGTAGCCAGCTATGAATAATTTAACTGAACTTTGAAATTGAAGCAGTGAAATGGAATGATATTACTTTCATGCTGGCGTCTGAATTTCAACGACACTCGGGTTCATTTCCGAAAAGGAAGGGACCCTGCTTGGTAATGCAATTGGGACAATGAGCAACAAAGGTTCATGCTAAGTTGCTGTAATTTAGCGAGAAAAATTTTACAATATTAAAAGCTGAGGACTGCCATACAGTACTAAAACTTGAACTACTTCCAGTCTTCCTTGTTGGTTGATTGAAGGTTTGAAGCCGTCGGTCGAGGAGGTGGAGACAGTCACTCATTGTCGGCCGTCGCTGTTGCAGAAGCTGCATGTTGGCGCGCCTTCTTCTCGACACGGTCACCAGGCGAAACGGGCTCTTGATGTGCGCAGCTAATGCTTCCCGTCCGCGACACCGTGTCAGAAACTATCATAGCAAGTCGAGCGCAATTACATGCTGCCCAACCCCGAACGCGCGGGAGCGTCACACAACACACCTGCTCCACTGCACTACTCCAACCTGACTCACTCTGGTCTGCCCGCGCTCCACGCGGCAGAGTTAACACTCCAAAAGATCTTAAACACTTTGGTTCTCCACACGACCTATCGATGTAAACGTTCGATAGCATGGTTTTTCCTAGGCCAGACCCAGCGTAAAAATACAAATAATATTTAAAAAACATTTACAAAACATCGACATAAATGCATAAATATATATATACAAATAGTAAAACAATTACAATATATAAAGACACAGAAATGTCATATCTTCAGGTAACAAAATAAGGAAAAATCTATAGTACAATAGATGGAAATAGAAGGATATGCATTTCCGGCGTTACAGGTAGCTAGGAAGGAATCATAAATGAGTGAACAGAATCGAAAGGAGAGATTTTACTTTGCCAGGGACTTTATTACTAAGGATGAAATATGGTGGACCGACGTCATTTTTGTCGATGAAAGCCAATTCAACGTTTTTTGGTCGGACTGACGAAACATGGTGTGGTGGAAGAAGAACAAAGATTTACGGTCAGAAATATTAAACGGACAGTTAAGCATGGAGGTGGCAGCGTTCTTGTCTGGGGCTGTATATCGATATTTAGTCTGGGCGAATTGGTGTTCATCTACAGTATTATGGACAAATACATCTATCTGAACATATTAAAGAATAATTTTCGGAAAAGTTCTGAAACCATGGGGATATAAAACACGTTAAAGTTTTACCAGGACAAAGGGCCGAAACATACGTCTCGCATTGTGCAGGAGTATATGTTGTACAATTCACCCACAGTCTTACAACCACCACCTCAGTCTCCTGATCTCAATCCCATTGAGAATGTGTGGGGAGAACTGTAGTGACGTATTACAAAAATACCAGGAAACACTGAAACGTCGCTTAAAAAAAGAATGGGCCAGTCTACATGCGGACTATTTAAAAAAGACCATTGCAGTATGCTGCAGTGTTTGAAAGAAGTGATAAAACGGAATGGCTACCCGACAAGATAATGAAACATTTAATGTTACACAAAATCTTGCCTTGAAATGATTAGTTCCGCAAAATGTCCGGATAGTAAAGTAACGTGAATATAGGACCGAGTTGTATTTAAATAGTATTCTAAAAGAACTCATCTACATTTTCTTAATAAAGTATACGCTATTATTTACAAGACACATCACGGTATATGATACTTGGCGATATGTTTTGTTACGAATACTTATGATGCTACAATGTTAGCATGTCATAATGTCTGAATGTTAAAGTGATTCACTGTGGTATTGATGGAAGGCCAGACAAACAACCATAGAGGAGGCATGTACGAGTGGAACCAACCTACTGCCCAGTTCAAAGTTTATCTTCATGTAAACGGAGTTCTTTTGGAAACGAGGTGCTTGACGTTCAGTTATTGTAAAAGGAATTGGCCTACTTGCCATTGAACTGCTTAAATTTCAGGTGACGGAATTTTTTGATAGATGTGAATATTTGCTTTCTTAAAATAAAAAAAAAATATATTTACTTTTTTTTAGTCAGCTGTCAGTTATTTGCTGTCTTCTTCTAAAGTTTTATCGCTCTACCCTCCCTCTAGTACAATAGATGTATTTCCCCTCCGATTCAAGACAGAACCTCCTCATTTCTTACCTTATCAGACTGTTCATTCCCTTTACCAGATCCTTTACTAAATTTTCACTTAGACTAGCAACGTTATCAGCGAATCTTATTATTTATATCCTTTCACACTGAATTTTAATTCCACTCTTGAATCTTTCTTTCATTTCTGTCATTGCTTGTTTGCTTTATACACTGAACAGTTGGGTCCAAAGACTACATCCCCGTCTTACACCATTTTTTGTCCAAGTACTTCGTGCTTAGTCTTCTTCTCTTATTATTCCTTCTCGGCTCTTACGTGTCTTGCATATTACCCGTCTCTCCCTGTAGCTTACCCCTATTTCCTCAGAATTTCGAATATTCTGTAGCATTTGACATTGTCGAAGGTTCTTTCCAGGTCCATAAACCCTATGAACGAGTCTTGATTTTTCTTTAGTCTTGCTTCCATTATCAACTGCGAAATCAGATCTGCCAATCTGGTGCCCTTATCTCTCCTAAAGCCAAACTAATCGTCATCTAATACATCCTCAATTCTCTTTCACAGTCCTACTGATTTAGTAATCGTGGAAGAACACGTCTTATAGCGATAGGAAAGTACTGAAGAAGGGAAGTACAATGTGGAACCAGCACTGACAGACATTAGGCGAGGGTAGGTGCTTAAGGAAATTTATATGTTGGTAATTGTTCTGATAAGCAATGCAAATGCGAAATCACAAGTTCTCAAAAATCTGAAGCGGTATAACAGTATTGTGTATGAATTTTTCTTTTCTTTAAGAAACCAAGGCATCTACAACGTGAGAAAACACAGATTGCTAATAACAGTAAAGAAGACCCGTCAAGTTACACATAGGTACAATTAAAAGGCACTTACATAAAACTTTTGCCCACCGCCTTCATCAGTAGAATAAAGGCAGAAACCATTCACACACACAAACACACATCACACACACACACACACACACACACACACACACACACACACACACATATGACCGCCAGCCCCATGATCTTTGGCCGGAATGCAGGAGTTGGCTGTCGTGTGTGCGTGAGGTGTGCTTGCTTGCGGGTGTGAATGGTGCGTGGCCACTTTTACTGATGTAGGCTGTGGCCAAAAGCTTTATGTAAGTGTCTTTTAATTGTGCTTGTCTGCAACTTTTCGTGTGTTCTTTACGGTAAGTAGCAATCTGTATTTTCCTACATTGTTGATATTCCTATTTCCATGGTTTGAAAGCAAGATATCTGATATTCATGACGGCATGGAGTTAAAAATCTCATCTCATGTATCCCTTTATTAAAGTATTAATAATATCACAGTTGGAAATATATAATGAAATTAATGAAAGTGGAAATTCGTACTTAGTAGAGAGATGTTCTTTTTTACAAGAGCAGCATTGCCGTTTTTACAATGATTCGCGATGGGAAAGAGAAGGAAGCTGGAGTCCAGTCGTCTCACAAAGCTGATAATAAATGACACCGGGGTATTCACCGACAAAAGGCACAAAGAAAATGAAATTACCATCAAGGTGTTAGAACAAGCCCCATCGCTTCCTCTCTGTACACAGAATTGTATTACAAATTAATTCATTTGGTATCCAGATCTCCATAAATCACAGAATCGCTCGGAGTACTTGCCGATTGTCAGAGATTATGGAAGAAGATTAAAAGCTTCAGGCCGGTAGTTGCCCGCTATCCCTAGCAATTAATCATGTGCTTCGGTATCTATATCAGTACAGCCATAGGCGATTTGCGTGCTCTGTAAACTCCTTTATAACAAAGTTGCTGTTTCTATCTCTCTGTTGATCATTATACGATGAAAGATTAACAAAAGGAAATAACGACTCTTACCGCGCTAAAACTGCCTGTAGCATACAGAAATTAATCACAAATACTTGCAGCTGTCCTTCAGCCCATTCAGATCTTCCAAAATACAATCTCTGCCCGACGGCGGGAAGCGAGAACGGCAACAGTGTCGTCGTGAAGGAAACGCACACCTTTCCCCGTGCCCTAACAACGATTCAGCAACGTATACGACGTAGGCGTCTCAGTTTTCCCGCGCCGGTTACTACACGGACGGCTATCCATTGCTTCTGCCGCTCCTGCCGCCGTATGACAGCGACCTCACATGGGAAGCCAATGTACGAGGCAAGATCATAAGGTAACGCACAATAGTTTATCAAAATGTTTAATAGATAAGTTATACGTTCACCTGAGCATGTGACTTTTAGTGACACGAAAGCGGTAGTGATTCAATAATAAAGGATTAAGTACAGCTGAAGCGGTTCATTAACACCAAAGAAAAAATCAGAAATGAACGTACATCTTCTATCTACTTTTCTGCATAGTCACCAATTTACACTACAGATTTCTCCCATCATGGTACCAGTTGCAGTATGCCCTGTTCGTAGAAGCCCGTTTGATTGGAGTATAGCAGGTCCCATGGAAGCCCAGGTGAATATTTCATATGGCATAATGCTGCTCCTTCTCTCCTATGGCCGTAGTGCGACACATCATTCGAGGAGTCTTCCTGCATAATTGTGAACCTTAGTCGCACATTAATATGTAATTTACAGTATGGCAGGTTTCGGCTTATTGATCGGGTATAATAAAATGGAAGAAACTCTAATTTAACAATAACTGGTTCAATAAGCTGAAGGCCGGGTCCACAGAACAATATCTTAGAGTACATCATAACGATAGCAAGAATGACAGCCATAACATACCATGAAAATTATGCTGATACATCAACATCAAATATTTTGTACACTAGCTACATAAATAAGTGCTAGCGATGGCCTGAGGGCATCCTGTACTTACGGAACACTAGAGCCTGTAGGAGGCGCAAGTGATGAGGTAATTTAAGTGTCTACCATCACAGATTGAATAGTCAATAGCTTAAAATCGGATATTCGTGGTGATTAACTAAAATGGTTTCATGTCGGTAAAGTGTGTGTCTATCACTAAGGCATTAACTGTAATACAATAAATTGCAACAAAATCAATACCTAAAATCAGACTGAAAGGAGGACGGGCGGTAAACAATAATCTGATAGAAAGCATACTAGAATGATAAAGTAAATAAAACAAGGTGCAGTGTGAAAAGAAGTTAAATAAAACAGTAGTAAATAATTGAAAGTATCGACGATCGTTGGTGCATTCAGAAGACAATTCAGCCGTCGCTGGCTCGCGACACTCTCAGTGGAATGTTTTGTTTTCCTGTAGCAGTGATTGGAGGATGAGAGAAAGCCAAAACTGGCCATGAATCACAGAATAATGTGCGATAAAGACAGACAGCTTTGAGTAAAGTGCCATAAATGATAGCGGACTAGTTTTGAGTGTTCAGGTGATAAACTTCGAGCAGCCCTTGACATGGATGACGGATTGTCTGGACACAGCCATCGGACTGCTGTAACAAGCAACGTTTACTGACTTATGCCTGTGGATTTCCTTATTTGCAACCAGTAGTTTTCCTAAAGGCATATTCTCTTCATTACTGCTCCAATTACAAACTTTCCTTACCACGTGAAACGCCTGCAAGTGTTTGTTTGTTTGTTTGTCTGCGTGTGTGTGTGTGTGTGTGTGTGTGTGTGTGTGTGTTTTAGTGGGTGGGTGGCTGGGTGGGTGGGGATGTGCCATAGAAGTGAAACTAAATGAATTTGTAATAGGACGACCAGAGCAGTTGACGTGGCCGGGGTTGTAGGGCGTGGCTCAGTAGAAAAAGGTGGCTGTTTTTAGCAATCTTTTCTTTTTTCTTGGTTCTTCCAATACATTTTCAGTAGCTCAGCCCCACCACTCGTGTCGTGGTGGGGACGTGCTGATATGTGCAACCTGGGGAACGCGACGCCATGCTCGGTCAGCGGCTGCATGGGCGGTAGGGGGTTAGCAGCACGAAGCCCGGCCTAGCTCGCCTCCTGCAGACGCTGTGGCTCGTGACGACGCCGGGAGTCGCCGGTGCATCAGCGGGCAACGCCCTCCACCGGTTGGTCCTCGGGAACAGCGTCACTTATGACGACCATATAACAGCGACCGAACGCCCAGTCGGTCGAACCGAAGCCGACACCCACCTCTGATGCCCTTAAATAGTGGAGACCACTGCTGAATCCGCCGGTTACGCGGTGCCGTGTTTATTAGAAGGTTCTCGATGAGTTGGTTAACGCAACCGCGCCACACGTGGCCCGCGCCTGCGTAATTCTGCTAATGCTGCGTTCTGGCTGTTGATGGCTGCCGCGCACGTACACACATACCAAAGCTCGTTGCAAAACTGTGTCACCTACATAACGCGCCGGCCAACCTTCGTCTGCCATCTGCCGTGAGGCTGGCGCATCACGCACTGAAACACACTAAGTCACAATTTCGCACCATATTTCCTAAAAATAGCCCTTCTCCTCTACAAACCGAACAAGAGAGTGCTGTGAACGCTGTTCCAATGGACGAAGATAAAACGCTTTAGTTACAAAAATATCACTCTTCAAGTCATATCTACACTATGCCGGCGTTTCGTATAACTTAATAAAAAATGATAAATTTTGAAACTATTCGTTACACAGACGTTTAGAAGATCAATGATTTTATTCTGGATGAATACTGTACTTAATGGACAGTTTGTTGTAACAAGATAACTATTTTACTTATTTGTTACTAATGAGCGCGATATTTTCATCGAATGAATATTTTGTGAGACAGTCTCTTTGCCAAAGAATATCTAATATTAATGCAGCTCACGAATAGGTCTGAATAATTCAGTAAATCATTTCTTACTAAGAGTGTTCTGCTGTTCTTTGCTTCTTGCCGTTGTGCCCAGTAAAATGTTATGCTTTCATGTTAGACAAACATTTTCAGAACAGGTCAAGCGTAGTTTTCTTTCACGTAACGCAGGCTTCAGGTATCGTAAAAAATTAAGTACATTTCCACTAGAAAACAAAATACTTTAGTTGATATAGAGTCTCTTCTTTCTGTCTGAAATGAAGTTTTATAAATTCGCCTTGCGATGGTTAGTCAGAAGAAACAAGCGCAAGGAACGTCTCGCTGTTACACAGGTAATTGCGATTTATAATTGTCGAAATCGTGGGAAAGTTACAAATGCAAACTCGGTCACCATCCACCCGAAATCTAGACGTGGTAGTTCTTACGAGTTTGTGCATATTTAAAAGCCGTTAGTGCTGCCTCAGTTTCTCTTTCGGTTTGATTCATTGGCTTTCGAATTCAGTTGTGACCAGTCGTTTTCCTTCGTGATGAATGTATTTATTGCAGAGGATGGATAACCTTGGATCTGCTCAAGAGGTGGAACTGTGTACAGAGGCAGACAAGGAGAATTTTCTGACCGTGACTCTAGAATTCTCCTGTTGGTAGACTAATGCTTCTGGGGATCAAATATCAACAGAAATGCAGTTTAACATTAGATATATCGGTATTGCATGTCTGCATGGAACTAAACAATACACTTCTGTTGGGTCAAATGACTCTGAGCACTATGGGACTTAACATATGTGGTGATCAGTCCCCTAGAACTTAGAACTACTTAAACCTAACTAACCTAAGGACATCACACACATCCATGCCCGAGGCAGGATTAGAACCTGCGACTGTAGCAGTCGCGCGGTTCCGGACTGAGCGACTAGAACCGCTAGACCACCGCGGCCGGCTACACTTCTGTTGCTGGTATTCTCCACTGAATAGGAACTGACCCTCAACAGCAGTCTGAGGGATAGCGACTTTCTTGATAACTTATTTTCCACTAATAGAGGCCTTCTAGCTTGAATTTCTCATCTCTGGACAACAATAAAGAACGGCGTTAGAAGTGCCAAACTGAGAACACCAGTCAACTGGATCAACATCTTTTAATAAAGGTTGCGAAAGACATGACATATAGAAACAACTGAGTTAAAGGCATATACCAATATTAATAGTAGATGTTGTAAGTAGGCTGTTTAGGTTTTCTTATTGGTAAGGCCACGTAGCGCTCTGTATGAAAATCACTGGCTGTTGCTGTGTTTGTCTCTGGTGTTGTTCCATTGTGTCTAACTTTTGAAGATTTTGTTCCATTGTGTCTAACTTTTGAAGATTTTGTTCCATTGCGTCTAACTGTTGCTGTGTTTGTCTCTGATTTTGTTTCATTTGCTGCATTAATTGCAATAATAATGTATTAGTGTCTGGAATCTGTTCCTCTATGCTTTTCGGCATTGCATTTGCACCGGCAACATTTACATTTTGACGAGCAGAAAATGTGTCTTGACTTATTTGAGGAAACGGTGAGGACCCAAAACCTGAGTCTACAGTATTTGCAATATTGTGTTCTGTCATTTCGGATTCCTGAGGCGAGCTGTTGCCGACCGATCGATCGATAATGCTTCCCTGTTCACTACTTGTTTCACTGTCTACAGCATTATTTGCCGCCCGCTCCATTTCCCTATGCACAATTACCAAATTACTAGTTTGAACATTAGTTAATTGATTACACGGTGGCGCTAACACACTGCTTTCGTCTTCATTGTCATTTATCAGTTTACTTTGGAGTCTAGTATTACGTTTTTCACACGCCATTATTGTCACAATATTTCACACGACAACACAGAAAAGCACAATTTGAAGAGCAAAATAAGAAAACACATTAACATAGCACTGAAAATAATATCTAGTTAATTGCAAGCGCAGCTGCGAAATACTTGGTGCAAATCTACATGCATGCCACAAGTGTTTTACTGTACAACAATGGAAAACTACAACTACAAAGGAAATTCTCTCTATAATTACGCGCTAGCAATAAAGAATAGCTACACTAATTACCAAACTACAAGAAAAATTCAGAAAATTCCAGTGAGGTATCCTTAGAAAAATTGTACAAGACTGTGCTTAAATTGACATACAATATTTTTGGCGCAACGCAATCTGACTTTCAGTAATCCCTACAAAAGAATGGCCCTGACTAACATTAACCTATACGTTTCACAAATCACTTACCTCACAAAAATCTTCGTTACTCGAACTATTGCAAAACAGCGAGCGCCACTACTTCCGGCGAAATAAAAGATTCAAACTACGGAAGGCACTAACTACTGATAGGCATAGTTAGGAAATGAAAGTTTTTAATAGAGAACAAAAAATGTATTTACCTTAATAGTCATAATGTATACAGCAATTCATGACATCCATTCTTACAAATCTACTGTTTCTGATGGACACACCTCCAGATTATCCATTCTCAAAAATCCGCCACCTCACTTCCCCACATCCACCACTGCTGGCGGCTCACCTCCAACTGCACAACGCTACGCGCTGTAAACATCGAACTGCCCAACACTACACACTACAATGGCGAACAACAATGCAACCAACCACAGACTGCACAGCACAGCCAGTGATTTTCATACAGGGCACTACGTGGCGTTACCAATAAGAAAACCTAAACAGCCTACTTACAATGTGTGAGAAAGGCATAAAAAATTCTGAAGAATTAAGAAGTCTGGAAAGATTATTTGGATGTAAATGTTAAAGGCAGACTGTTAATTGCTTGTGAAATATCAATACAAAGAGTTTGCTGTAGGATAATTACAGGAAAAGATATGATGCCTTTCAGCTTTTCAAAGGTAAGATTTTGCCTTTCAGGGCATCATATTACTGTTGAGCCAACTGAATTGACAAGCAGCTGCATATTTGGGAATTTTTGACATATCAATTCAACAAACAGTGAAACAGTAACTTGTAATGGAGCAGAGCATAATATCACCAAAGAACTGCCTTAAGCAATAATGCTGAAAATGTTCAAGCGTCCCATGGCAGAGGTAAAACCAGAAATCCAAGTTAGTACCGCCGCTCATTATATGTTATATAAAAAAGCATTGCGAGTCTTTGAAGATATTGAAGAACCGCACGAATTTTCTTCATAAGTAGTACAAACCCTCAGAGTTGACGGTGATTATTGGAAAAATATTTAACTAAGCATTTTTCTCGTCAATGGGTAACTCATCACCTGAATGGAAGTATTGATCTCACAAAAGCAAGCAGTAAGAGTAACATGTGGTGTTCACCAGCAGTCTCCTTGAAGTACCTCTTTATGAAATTGGGCGACCTGCATCCGATTCGTTTAAGATAATCATCGTAAGCACTCCATCGTAAATGAGAAAACTGCATACCGACGAAAAACCACCTTTCACACGGACGCACCGTAGCATGACGGAAGTAATGAGGTCTTGGTATGTCGTTGGGGGACGTTGGCACCAGACTAATTTCCCTAATTTCCGGGAAGGGGGGGGGGGGGTGATGAGCTCTGACGCCACGTTCAGTGACGTCTTAGATGTGTTCGATCGGGTTCAGACCTGGTGAGTTAGGGAGGCCAGCACACTAATTGGAACTCGCCATTTTGTTCCTCGAACCATTCCATCACACTCCTGGTCTTTTGACATCTTGGCGCTCTATCTTGTTTGAAACCCTACCGTCGGGAAACATGATCGTCGTGAAGGGTTGTACGTGGTCTACAACCAATGTATGATACTCCTTGTCAATTACGGTACCTTGCACGAGCACTACTGGACCCATGGATATCCTTGTGAATGTTCCTCAAAGCATAATGGAGCCGCCGCCCGCTTACCCCAGTCCGGCAGGGAAGGTGTCAATGAGCTGTCCCTCTGTAAGACGACGGATTTGCGCCCTCCCAGCAGGTTGATAAAGAAGGTATCGCGATTCATCAGGCCATGCAATGCTCTGCCACAGCGCCAATGTCCAGTGCCGATTGTCACATGGCGATTTCAGTCGTAGTTTCCGACGTCGTAGTGTTAACATTGGCACTTACGTGGGTAGTCGGCTGCAGAGACCTGTCTTTAAGAGTGTTCGGTGCATTGAGTGTTCAGACACGCTTGTACTCGGCCTAGCATTAAAGTCTGTTCGAAGTTCCGTCACAGTTCGCCACCTATCCTGTTTCACCTGTCTGCCCAACCTACAACGTGCGACGTGTGTAATGAAGCCTGGCCACCCAACCCAACGACGCTTGGATGCGGCTTCACCTTGGTTTCGCCACATGTTGAAGGCACTCACCACAGCACTTCTCGAACACTCGACAAGCCATGCAGTCTCCGAGATGCTTGTGTCGACCCTGTGGGTCATCACACTCTGCCCTCGGTCAAACTCAGATATATTGCACGCCTTCCCCGTTCTACACACGGAGAGCGCGCCTACTGATACTACATGCACTGTGTGTGTGTGTGTGTGTGTGTGTGTGTGTGTGTGTCTTACGTGCCGTCATTACTCGCCAGGTGACGCTGCTATCGCCTGAACGAGTTTATATAGATTGTAGGTCGGTGGTCATAATGTTCTACCAGCCTTTATTGACTGACGTTCACCGTATTACACGCCCTCAATATAATCGTCCAGCTTCTCGATCCTATGACCTTCTCGAACAGAGATGAGAGACATCCTTCACTGTCAGCTCTCCATCTCTGTCGAAGTTTCGCAAGGACCGCCCTACGGCACGGGTGAAGTTTTCCCTCACATTGGGGACTGCATTCAACATCCGAGGTGAAATAGTGGCATCGCTAGGCACCTGCAGAAGAATTACTCAATCACTATCAAAGGGTAGGTGAAGAAATTCCCGGAAGGAACGTCACTATGGACGAAAATTGGGCTTGGTTGTACGAATCACGACTGAAGCAATAATCCAATGAATGGAAACGGCCTGGTTCTCCTCGCCCACAGAAAGTTCGTCGTGAACCAGCTGGCACCAAAGTGATGGTTATTATGGCTTCATCCATCACGTATTACCTCAGAGACAGGCTCAGGCTGCAGCCTGCTCCTGCAATTTCTTGCGACGTCACCAACGTCCCGCACTGAGAAGAATGGGGCGGCACCTTCTGGCTCTGCATCCCATCATCCTTCAAGATACTGCATGACACCACACAGTGAAACCTGTGAAGAAGGTTCTACGTATGTGGAGGCGGAAGATACTGGGAACATCCACCGCTTCACCTAATATGGTTCCGCGTGATTACGACCTGTTAGCTAAATTGGCAAGAGCTACAACACAAGAAATGTAACTACCCAATTAACTAATTACCATTTTACTTTGTCCCTCAAGCATTCATCCATTCTGTGGCATTTATATATTACAGAAAGGACGACCATATTTCACGGATTCTATTGACTTTCCACCGATAATTTGTACTAAAAACGACAAACAGTTCTTCCGATGTACAAATGCATTTGATTTCCATGAGTATTTATCGGGCTGTTTCTACTGATTAATATGCATGAGGAACTGAGTAGTCATAGTTAACTGTGGAGAAGTCGCTGCTGTTAGACGCGTATATAGTTAAAATAACTGCTTGCAATTCCTGATGGATGTTATTACATGGAACAGTACCTATAGATCAGTGCCAAAAGTTGTGTCATGGCTCATACTTTGTTCCAAAAATTAACAAAATATTACCGTTTATATGATAAATGTTATGAAGTGGCTCTGTTAATATCAGCTTATACTTGGGAGGTGCACAAGATATGACTCCAACGGTTTCATGAGTTAATTCTGGTAAGGACCTTGTATATAGCGGATTGGAGTAAGAGCACCCCTTCAGAACTCGTGGAATTGCTATAACATAGGTTCGCCCCCGTTTGTATAATCACAGTAATCCCCTATCGCAATGAAACAGGCAGACTGAAATTTAATAATCTAGGATTATATTATACCGTTGTCTATTAATTAAATGTGATTCAAAATAAAGGCATTTGTGGATGGAAGAGTGTTGAATTTTAATGAAAAAGAACTTTATCTGTCGTGCTTATGACTGTACCCTGTAGTGAAACATATACGCTCTTTCAATAGATGATTTTTTAAACTGTGTGTTTCAGAGGCTGGGTATGTCACTGCTGAAAGCTTTGTCGTTTCTGTGCTAGGGGCAATCAAATATAAGGATCATGAATGACAGCTTTGCTGTGATTTAAAAGTTGTTGCACTCCTCACAGGTTTGCAAGCTCGATTCACGAAATACTGCTGCTTTTTGTGCCTTAGGGACGGCCGTGACACCAAGAACCACTATACAGTCAAGGAATGGAGGAAGTCATATGTTCGTGGAAACGTAAATGTGAACAATAACCCATTGCTTGAGCCCGATAAAATATTTTGCCTCTCCTTCATATCAAGTTGGGTCTTATCAGGAACTTTGTAAAAGCTCTGGATAAAGAAGGTGAGGCCTTCAATCACCTAAAAGAAACGTTTCCCAAATTAGGTGAGGCAAAGTTGAAAGAGGTTATATTTGTTGAACCACAAACAAGAAAATTGCTGAAAGATCCAACCTTTGATACCAAACTCACAGATATCCAATTAGCTGCTTGGTTTTCTTTTAAAGCAATTGTGAAGGGCTTTTTGGGTAACAGAAAAGACAAAAACTATGTTACCATTGTGAATGATATGTTCGACATCTATAAGAACATAGGCTGTAGAATTTCGCTTAAAATTCACTTTTTACATTCCCACCATGATTTCTTCCCGGAAAATTTGGGAGCCATAAGCGATGTGCCTGGTGAACCCTTTCACCAAGACATTCTTACCATGGAACACCGCTACCATGGCCATTGGGACCCTTCGATGATGGGTGACTACTGCTGGGGTCTTGTTATGGAGAATGATGAAATGTCAAACAAAAGAAGAGCTCTGTCGTACCATTTTTCAAAAACCAACGACGATTGAAGGTGAAAATATCTTCTGAACTAATCTGAACCATTTATTGGCATCATGCCCATATATACATACAGAATAGCATTGATTTCAGACGTTCTGAATGTGCATTTTTTTTTAATTAATTGTGTCAATTTTCGTTATTACCATTATTTATTCAGTTGTGTATCTAGTAAATGGGATGACAGAGAAAAACTGATTTTACCTGTGTATTCAGCACCCCAAAATTAGGTTAATCCACCCATTTACAAACCAGATACAGAAAAAAATTTAAATTTGTTAAATAGTGTAATTATGACCTCTCATCAAATCAGCAATAACGTTAATTGGCATCAATACTTACGACTTAGTGTGCAAAAAGTGCAACCTCCGATTTTATTATCGCCTCAGAGTAGAATTGTTCATACCAGAAATAGCACAGTGTTGTGTTTCGTGTTAAGTGGTTCCCCTAAAACCGCTTGTATATTTATATACACTACTGGACATTAATATTGCTACACCACGAAGATGACGTGCTACAGACGCGAAATTTAACTGACAGGAAGAAGATGCTGTGATATGCAAACGATTAGTTTTTCAGAGCATTCACAAAAGGTTGGCGCCAGTGGCGACACCTACAACGTGCTGACATGAGGAAATTTTCCAACCGATATCGCATACACAAACAGCAGTTGACCGGCGTTGCCTGGTGAAACGTTGTTGTGATGCCTCGTGTAAGGAGGACAAATGCGTACCATAACGTTTGCGACTTTGATAAATGTCGGATTGTAGCCTTTTG
The DNA here is from genome assembly GCF_021461385.2 of Schistocerca piceifrons. Classification (NCBI taxonomy): domain Eukaryota; kingdom Metazoa; phylum Arthropoda; class Insecta; order Orthoptera; family Acrididae; genus Schistocerca; species Schistocerca piceifrons. The sequence continues at coordinate 724,904,416 of NC_060139.1, forward strand.
CGATTGCGAATTATCGTATCGCGACATTGCTGCTCGGGTTGGTTGAGATCCAATGACTGTAAGCAGAATATGGAATCAGTGGGTTCAGTAGGGTAGTACGGAACGCCGTGCTGGACCACAACGGCCTCGTATCACTAGCAGTCGAGATGACAGGCATCTTATCCGTATGGCTGTAACGGATCGTGCAGCCACGTCTCGATCCCTGAGTCAACAGATGGGGACGTTTGCAAGACAACAACCATCTGGACGAACAGTTCGACGACGTTTGCAGCAGCATGGACCATTAGCTCAGAGACCATGGCTGTGGTTACCCTTGACGCTGCATCACAGAGAGGAACGCCTGCGATGGTGTACTCAACGACGAACCTGAGTGCACGAATGGCAAAATGTCATTTTTTCGGATGAATCCAGCATCATGATGATCGCATCAGTGTTCGACGACATCGCGGTGAACGTTCATTGTAAGCCTGTATTCGTCATCGCCATACTGGTGTATCATCCGGCGTGATGGTATGGGGTGCCATTGTTTACACGTCTCGGTCACCTCTTGTTCGCATTGACAGCACTTTGAACAGTGAACGTTACATTTCAGATGTGTTACGACCCATGACTCTACCCTTCCTTCGATCCCTGCGAAACCTAACATTTCAGCAGGATAACGCACGACCGCATGTTGCAGGTCCTGTACGGGCCTTTCTGGATACAGAAAATGTTCGACTGCTGCCCTGGCCAGTACATTCTCCAAAAGACTCACCAATTGAAAACGTCTGGTCAATGGTGGTCGAGCAACTGGCTCGTCACAATACGCCGGTTACTACTCTTGATGAACTGTGGTATCGTGTTGAAGCTGCATGGGCAGCTGTACCCGTACACGCCATCCAAGCATTGTTTGACTCAATGCCCAGGCGTATCAAGGCCGTTATTACGGCCAGAGGTGGTTGTTCTGGAAACTGATTTCTCAGGATCTATGCACCCAAATTGCGTGAAAATGTAATCACATGTCAGTTCTAGTATAATATAATTGTCCAATGAATACCCCTTTATCATCTGCATTTCTTCTTGGTGTAGAAATTTTGTAAGTAGGCTGTTTAGGTTTTTATATTGGTAACGCCACGTAGCGCTCTGTATGAAAATCACTGGCTGTGCAGTGTGCAGTCAGTGGCTAGTTTGCATTGTTGTCTGCCAGTGTAGTGTTGGGCACCCGGATGTTAACAGCGCGTAGAGTTGCGCAGTTGGAGGTGAACCGCCAGCAGTGGTTGATGTGGGGAGAGAAATGGCGGAGTTTTGAAATTTGTAAGACTGGATGTCATGAACTACTATATATATTATGACTTTTGAACACTATTAAAGTAAATACATTGTTTGTTCTCTATCAAAATCTTTCATTTGCTAACTATGCCTATCAGTAGTTAGTGCCTTCAGTAGTTTGAATCTTTTATTTAGCTGGCAGTAGTGGCGCTCGCTGTATTGCAGTAGTTCGAGTAACGAAGATTTTTGGTGAGGTAGGTGGTTTGTGAAAGGTATAGGTTAATGTTAGTCAGGGCCTTTCTTTTGTAGGGAGTTTTGAAAGTCAGATTGCGTTGCGCTGAAAATATTGTGTGTCAGTTTAGTGTTGATCAGAATAGGTAAAGAGCGAAATGTCTGAGTGCATTCAGTTCTGCTCAGCTGTTTGAAAAACAAATAATGTAAGAGATTTATCAGCACAGTAATTAATTAATTTTTCTAAGGGGACGTTTCAATTTTAATGGCAAGTAGTGTACAGAATTTCAGGCAATCCAGCGGCATAGTGGAGCAGAAGTAATACAAGCGCCACAGGAGTATTAAGTACGTGGCGTAGGCAGGGTGGACGGTCAAATCGAGAACAGTTTAAGGGTCGTTCACCAATGGTACTCCCGGGTATGTTACGAAGCGACTGTGAGAGGACGTGCAAATTTGGGATAAGAAGTGTCACATAATTAATTGGTAGAGTGAGCTACTTGTGTATAAACAGTGACTGTTAATTTGGATTGATGAGTGACGTCATGTGAGGTGTTGAATGAGTACACCAAAGAACTTGTGACACAGTGAATACACTCGTCTGATTCGAGACAGTGCAAAGAACTGTTGTGAAGTAAACATACTGTGTAGTGTTACGCTCATGACGACGCTAGAGGTACCTATGTGCATATGTGAATAAGTATTTAGCAGCCATTACTGTACGCGGCATGAGCAGCGCCTAGGAACGACCCTGCAAACATTACCACGCTTTGCAGAGAGGATGCAGTGCTGATGGCAGCAGGGCGTCTACTGAGCCGGCGCTACGGAACAGCCGCAACTGCAGGGCCAGAAGGCAACACAAATTAAGTCGTAGATAACAACGTTACCTTACGCAACTGAAGCAACGAGAGTAATTAACTGGTAGTGCAGACTGCGTTATATAATTACATAATTGCAAACCGTGACAATTAAAATTCTTTTGTATCACTAAATTACGAGACATCTCTTGACTTTGCCAATCATACAGTAAATGTCACTGCCAGGCCCTGCATACTTAGTAATCTATTTTTTTAACAACAGTTAATACAACTGCAGAACTGTATTTATCTTAGCTTATATTTCACTCTTGTTCTTCTGTTATGTGTGCTTCTAAACACGAATTATAGCGTTGAATGGTTCAAATGGTTGAAATGGCCCTGAGCACTATGGGACTTAACATCTGAGGTGATCAGTCCCCTGGAACTTTGAACTACACAAACCTAACTAACCTAAGGACATCACACACATCCATGCCCGAGGCAGGATTCGAACGTGCGACCGTAGTGGTCGCGCGGTTCCAGACTGAAGCGCCTAGAATCGTTCGGCCACACAGGCCGGCAGCGTTGAATGCATGCGGTGTTGTAGTTTGGTTATGATTATTGCTATCCATTCTGGGCTACGAGTGTTATTGTAATTTGTTTATTTCTTGCTTCGGTGACTTATTTGTGATTAAGTATAGCAAATAACGGGGCTATCCAATTTCAGTAGACAGGGAGGTGAAAGCAGACTCTTTAGGTGAAAGTAATCAGTTGGAGACGAAAACAGAAGCAAGTTGTAGTGAAATGTCAAAGGGCCCCGGTATGGGGGACAGTAGTTTATCAACAGAGATGGGAAGTCCGAATACAGTTCTGTTATTGTTGTTGTTGTGCTCTTCAGTCCTGAGACTGGTTTGATGCAGCTCTCCATGCTACTCCATCCTGTGCAAGCTTCTTCATCTCCTAGTACTTACTGCAACCAACATCCTTCTGAATCTGCTTAGTGTATTCATCTCTTGGACTCCCTCTGCAATTTTTAACCCCTCGCTGCCCTCCAATGCTAAATTTCTGATCCCCTGATGCCTCAGAACATGTACTACCCACCGGTCCCTTCTTCTTGTCAAGTTGTGCCACAAACTCTTCTTCTCCCTAATTCTATTTAATACCTCCTCATTAGTTATGTGATCTACTCATCTAATCTTCAGCATTCTTCTGTAGCACCACATTTCGAAAGCTTCCATTCACTTCTTGTCCAAACTATTTATCGCTCATGTTTCACTTCCATACATGACTACACTCCACACATTTACTTTCAAAATCGACTTCTTGACACTTAAATCTATACGCGATGTTAACAAATTTCTCTTCTTCAGAAACGCTTTCCTTGCTGTTGCTAGTCTACATTTTATATCCTCTCTACTTCGACCATCATCAGTTACTTTGCGCCCCAAATAGCAAAACACCTTTACTACTTTAAGTGTCTTATTTTGTAATCTAATTCCCTCAGCATCACCCGACTTAATTCGACTACATTCCATTATCCTCGTTTTGCTTTTGTTGATGTTCATCTTATATCCTCCTTTCAAGACACTGTCCATTCCGTTCAACTGCTCTTCCAAGTCCTTTGCAGAATTACAATGTCATCGGCGAACCACAAAGTTTTCATTTCTTCTCCCTGGATTTTAATACCTAGCCCGAATTTTTCGTTTGTTTCCTTTACTGCTTGCTCAATATACAGATTGAATAACATCTGGGACAGGCTACAACCCTGTCTCAGTCCCTTCCCAACTACTGCTTCCCTTTCATGCCCCTCGGCTTTTATAACTGCTATCTGGTTTCTGTACAAATTGTAAATAGCCTTTCGCTCCCTGTATTTTACCCCTGCCACCTTTAGAATTTGAAAGAGAGTATTCCAGTCAACATTGTCAAAAGCTTCCTCTAAATCTACAAATGCTAGAAACGTAGGTTTGCCTTTCCTTAATCTTTCTTCTAAGGTAAGTCGTAAGGTCAGTATTGCCTCACGTGTTCCAACATTTCTACGGAATCCTAACTGATCTTCCCTGAGGTTGACTTCTACCAGTTTTTCCATTCGTCTGTAAAGAATTCGCGTTAGTATTTTGCAGCTGTGACTTATTAAACTGATAGTTCGGCAATTTTCACATCTGTCTATACCTGCTTTCTTTGGGATAGGAATTACTATATTCTTCTTGAAGTCTAGGGGAATTTCGCCTGTCTCATTCTTTTTGTTTACCATATGGTAGAGTTTTGTCTGGACTGGCTCTCCCACGGCTGTCAGTAGTTCTAATGGAATGTTGTCTACTTCCGGGGCCTTATTTCGACTCAGGTCTTTCAGTGCTCTGTCAAACCCTTCATGCAGTATCCTATCTCCCATTTCATCTTCATCTACACCCCCTTCCATTTCCATAATATTGTCCTCAAGTACATCGCCCTTGTATAGACCCTCTATATACTCCTTCCCCCTTTCTGCTTTCCCTTCTTTGCTTAGAACTGGGTTTCCATCTGAGCTTTTGGTATTCATACAAGTGGTTCTCTTTTCTCCAAAGGTCTCTTTAATTTTCCTGTATGCAGTATCTATCTTACCCCATGTGAGATAAGCCTCTACATACTTAGATTAGTCCTCTAGCCATTCCTGCTTAGCCATTTTGCACTTTCTGTCGATCTCATTTGTGAGACGTTTGTATTCCTTTTTTCCTGCTTCATTTACTGCATTTTTATATTTTCTCCTTTCATCAGTTAAATTCAATATTTCTCCTGTTACCCAAGGATTTCTACTACCCCTCGTCTTTTTACCTACTTGATCCTCTGCTGCCTTCACTACTTCAGCCCTCAGAGCTACCCATTCTTCTTCTACTGTATTTCTTTCCACCATTCCTGTTAATTGTTCCCTTATGCTCTCTCTGAAACTCTGTACAACCTCTGGTTTAGTCATTTTATCCAAGTCCCATGTCCTTAAATTCCCACCTTTTTGCAGTTTCTTCAGTTTTAAACTACAGTTCATAACCAATAAATTGTGGTCAGAGTCCACATCTGCCCCTGGAAATGTGTTACAATTTAAAACCTGGTTCCTATATCTCTGTCTTACCAATATATAATCTATCTGATACCTTCTAGTATCTTCAGGATTCTTCCATGTATACAACCTTCTTTTATGGTTCTTGAACCAAGTGTTAGCTATCGTTAAGTTATGTTCTGTGCAAAATTCTACCATACGACTCCCTTTTTCATTTCTTACCCCCAATCCATATTCACCTACTATGTTTCCTTCTCTCCCTTTTCCTACACTTGAATTCCAGTCACCCATGACTATTAAATTTTGGTCTCCCTTCACTACCTGAATAATTTCTTTTATCTCATCATACATTTCTTCAGTTTCTTCGTCATCTGCAGCAGAGCTAGTTGGCATATAAACTTGTACTACTGTAGTAGGCGTGGGCTTCGTGTCTATCTTGGCCACAATAATGCGTTCACTATGCTGTTTGTAGTAGCTTACCCGCACTCCAATTTTTTTTATTCATTATTAATCCTACTAATGCATTATCCCTACCTGATTTTGAATTTATAACCCTGTGTTCACCTGACCAAAAGTCTTGTTCCTCCTGCTACCGAACTTCACTATTTCACACTATATCTAACTTTAACCTACCCGTTTCCCTTTTTAAATTTTCAAACCTACCTGCCCGATTAAGGGATCTGACATTCCATTCTCCGATCCGTAGAACGTCAGTTTTCTTTCTCCTGATAACAACCTCCTCTTGAGTAGTCACCGCCCGGAGTTCGGAATGGGGGACTATTTTACCTCCGGAATATATTACCCAAGAGGATGCCATCATCATTTAACCATACAGTAAAGCTGCATGCCCTCGGGAAAAATTACGGCTGTAGATTCCCCTTGCTTTCAGCCGTTCGCAGTACCAGCACAGCAAGACCGTTTTGGTTATTGTTACAAGGCCAGATCAGTCAATCATCCAGACTGCTGCCCCTGCAACTACTGAAAAGGCTGCTGCCCCTCTTCAGGAACCACACGTTTGTCTGGCCTCTCAACAGATACCCCTCCGTTGTGGTTGCACCTACGGTACGGCCACCTGTATCGCTGAGGCTCGCAAGCCTCCCCACCAACGGCAAGGTCCATGATTCTGTTATTATACGTGATTATTTAGCGTGCGTTGCGACCGGGAGTCTGAATGTTCAGCCCTGTCGGTCTAGCAAAAGTACAATTAAGTACATCACGAAGGAAGACAGAGACGCCACATTTAATGTGTCTGTCTCCAGATTGCCTTCTATCTTCAGTTAGCGTACTTTTGTAGCAATAATTATCAATTGAGAATGACGCATCCTTTCATAGTAACACCTAATAATAGGAGGAAATTTATTCAATTATGGAGACGCCCAAACGAGATGAGAGTAAACTTAGGTTTGGCCTGTCCATAGCCGGCCAGGGTGGCCGAGCGTATCTAGGCGCTACAGTCTGGAACCGAGCGACCGCTACGGTCGCAAATTCGAATCCTGCCTCGGGGATGGATGTGTGTGATGTCCTTAGGTTAGTTAGGTTTAAGTGGATCTAAGTTCTAGGGGACTGATGACCTCAGAAATTAAGTCCCATAGTGCTCAGAGCCATTTGAACCATTTGAACCTGTACATAGCTGACATGTTCAAAATATTATTGCATCATAACAAAAAATTAAAGGGAGATATTAAGCACATAACCGAACGATTCAGTAAAAAAATCGACGAGACTAGTAAGGCTCTAGGGAAGCTGGCTGAGTCAAGTCGTCAAAGGATAGATGATCTTACCATTTGGCTTGAGGAGAACGTTGCAGGAAATACTAAACGTTTTGAAAAGCTAGAATCAAATGGCAAAGAAATGGAGGTTGATGTTTATAACGAGCATTTCGAACAAATGGATGGGGAAATGAAACACTGTAAACACAGGATAACAGCTGTGGCGCTAAACCATGATGCTTATGCACGGTGGCTAGAACAGGTTCACAGTGAGGCAGGCAGGACTAAAGAACATGTCGGTCAGCAGGTGAAGAACTATTACGTAAAGGGAGCATTGTGAGAGGTAGCTTAATTGGTATACGAAATCATGTCTTTCTTGGTATAGGGAATTTTAAGAACTTCGAACCAAATGGAAGATGGCATCCTAGAGATATCCTACATCAACTTAAGGTCGTGTTACCTGAATTACGTGTTGAGTAGAGAAAGATACGGTTTGTTGCAGGAAGATTGGAAGGTGAAGCTGGTACCTAGGGCATGAGAACTAGACATAAGTGTAAAACCTTCGCTGATTTTGAAAAGGAATTTTTACAACATTATTGGTCACCACGGAAGCAAAATGAAGTACGTAAGTCTATACAAAGAAGAACTTCAATTTTTTCAAGATTATTATGAGAGGATACTGTATTTAAATGAATCAATGACAGAAGCAACAGTGTCCGTGATCATAAGTAAATTACCAATTGGAGTTCAGGATAAACTGCTAACAATCCCTAGAGATAACAGGCAATGAAGTCAGCCTTAGGACAATTAGACACGTTGTATGAGTCACAAGGGACAGGAGGTGGAAAAGTTATAGAAGAGTATCAGGGAACAACGAGCTCGATGCAGATACCTATTCAAACAATAAAAATAGACACAGTGGACGACATTGGAATAATAATAATGGCAGGAGACATGGCGGTGGTTTCCGTGACCATGGTGGTCACAGAGGACATGTGGCGACTGTGGATGTCACAGCTTTGGGCACGACGCATCGGATGACCTGGTGCGGAACTCGAACCATAGCCCGGATAGGCAGCATAGGGAGGAACATCCAACAACTGATGGACACTCTAATCGATTGAGATTTTACTAGGATGTGTTGCCACCATATGCAATGTTGTAATTTTTTTCCACTTTCTATCTGTTCAATCTAGACTATATATATAATGTTTCTTCCTTCCCATGCAGTGATATGGTTTGAGTGATTACTGGTGTCTGTAGGTTGTGCTACCCAAAGGATTTTTCATTTAATAATTTCTTATTACTCATGCTTAATGACTGTGTACCCATTATTGCTTTTGCGTTATCTACTTGGTAACTGAATTCAGCTTAGAGGAGTTTCATATATTATTCTTTTTTATTAGCCTATGTGTTTATTAAGTCAGATAGAACATTGTAATGTCCACTGTAATAGTAACAGACTATGAGCAGGTCGAATAGGCATTGTTAGGACAACACTGAGAGAGTCATTAACCTGTTTTATGTACACCAGTGGACGGATTACAGCGAGGTGAGAGTGGCGAACCGGCGACTATACTCCATATCTGCCTGTCGGGGCAGCATCGACGCTACAACCACTGCCCAACCCTCCCTCTGTGCAAGGAACACTCCCTTGTGATGCACTGTTGTGAATAGTGTAACAGTTTTTTTTTTTTTTTTTTTTGCTGGCCTAGTGCTGATGGAGGTCCCCTAGCTTTTTTATGCCTAATAGTGTCATCAGTGATATTGTCTACCTGGAGTAGCAGTGCACTTGTGTGTTTCTCTCTTTCTTTCAGGGACCTATATATCATATTTAACATCTTGCATTTGCATTTGTGAACCTTTCCATTTCAGGTACTTAATGTTCTTGCGTCTTATTATATTAACTCTGTTTATCCACTATGTTGTAACTGTGTTTTGCTGTACAGGTTGCATTGTAGATGGGGTTCCTTTGTTATGTTTTTTCATCTGACAGCTGTTTACTTAATGTCCTTTTTGTTTCTACGTTTGTGCGTAGCTCAAGTCTGGTCCACAATGTAGCAATGGGTCTGTACCTGTGGGATGGGCCAGTATGTCTCACCCCTGCCACCTCCCTCCCCCCTCCCATGCCAACTCTTCAATCCCCTGTAGGAGGGATTTATCTAGGTTTCGATAGTCTCTTAGACAATTCGAAAACTTTTTCATGCGGGAATGTGAGCGTATTGTCATATCGCCGGCTTGGATGCGGAATATCTTTGCGGGCGGCTGGATTTGGAGAGTCGAGCATGGGACAAGGAACTGCTATGTTGTGTTGTGCGTAGCTCTGCATGGGAAAGACATTATTATGGAAGCCCAAATGTGGCTGCAAGTAGTATTATTGTGAAGCAATGAGATATGGAAGCAAGTTCAGTGAAATGTGCGTAAAGAAGGTATTAAATATGAACAGTACCGCCGATAACGTACTTGAGTATCCGCCTGTTGCATGTCGTACCATAGAACATGAATCATCCGCGTCGTGTTCGGCCTTCCAGAACGAAACTAATGTGAATAAGTAAAATAGTTTATCACAAAGGAGAGCAATCAAGTACCAGTGTCTTGTAGCGAGCGTGAGAACATGCGGACGGTCATTGCGTTTCCTCATCGTCAACGTTACCCGCGTCACGACGGTTACGCGCACGCTCGTACGAATTCGAACTGTCAACTGTAAGTTAATTTTTATGAGCGGTTTTATATTACTACAAGTGCAAGAAGGACTGGAACCAGATATCTCTGTGTACGTGACGAGCGACTTTCGTCCAGCATTCGGCTTCCGCATCATCAACAATCACCCGCGTCTTATCGGTTACGCGTACGCTCGTCCAAGTGATAACTGTGCACAGATAATCACCAACATTGTCTGTGTATCTAACATTTAAGGTTCGGCCAGAGTAAGACTGTGAAATCCGTATGACGGCGTGAAGCACAATAGTGACAGACATTAACACCGTCAAGAATACTGTACAGTAACAAATGGCTCTGAGCACTATGGGACTCAACTGCTGTGGTCATAAGTCCCATAGAACTCAGAACTACTTAAACCTAACTAACCTAAGGACATCACACACATCCATGCCCGAGGCAGGATTCGAACCTGCGACCGTAGCGGTCGTGCAGTTCCAGACTGTAGCGCCTTTAACCGCTCGGCCACTACGGCCGGCACTGTACAGTAACAAGGGAATGATAATTATGACCTCTCATCAAATCATCAAGAATGTTAATTGGCATCAACACTTACGACTTAGTGTGTAAACAGTGCAACCTGCGATTTTCTTATCGTCTCAGAATATAATTGTTAATACCAGAAATAGGACAGTGTGGTCTTTACTGTTGAGTGGCTCTCCCCCGAACCCGCTTGCATATTTATACACACAATTTCACGCAAGCCAGCAGCAGTGTGGAGCATAAATAATACGACAGCCATTGAAGTATCAGGTATGGACAGGGCACCCCGTCAAAGCGAGAACAGTTTAAGGGTCCTCCACCAATTGTACCGCCGGGTGTGTTACAACCAGACAGACATGGTATGAAGAAGGCAGAACAGCTGTACTAATTGGAATCGATGACCTCAAATATATGCACAAATCGGAAGAGACAACAGTTTTTATGGACCAGAAGGGCGTTGGTAGGCACAACATAGGTACCGCTATGGTAAACTAAATGGGTAAATCGCCGAACAGGGAGAGTATGCATTACTACAGAGTGTAGCGTATCCGCAGTTAAATTAGTAGAAACAGATTCAAACAGAAACAAACAGCTTCACGTACATAAACATGAATTAGTACAGGCCACACACGGATATTCAAACGTTGTTGAAGCAACATCAAAAATGCAAGCTACAGTGGGAAATAATTCTCCAGAAGATGTGAAAGAACTGATAGTAGAAAATTCATCCGTTTTTGGGCACGAAGAAGTGGCTGATGTTAACGCTTTTTTGGATCAGTTCAGTCATAAATACGACAGATTTACGAAATTCCAGAGAAAGGATGGGAGTTGCAATAATGGGGAAAGCTGACAAAAGAAAATGCTTCTCAATCCTAATCAGATTATCGGGTTTAAACAAGAAAGTATCATACAAAATACATGGTCGTTTCCAGAAAGAGTGAGTGTAGTAGCCAAACGTAGTCAAACAAGTCGATGCTAATTAAATGGAAAAAGTGACATAAAAGAGAAAGTTGAAATAGTGTGCACTGACCGTATACATCTTCTAGAATGATACGTAGAGTATAACATATATGAGAAAAAGCCAGACGCAGTATAAATGGGGATTGCCATGAAGCGGATTACAGAAAAAAAATGGTTCAAATGACTCTGAGCACTATGGGACTTAACTGGTAATGTCATCAGTCCCCTAGAACTTAGAACTACTCAAACCTAACTAACCTAAGGACATCACACACATCCATACCCGAGGCAGGATTCGAACCTGCGACCGTAGCGATCGCATTGGGATTACAGAAGCTCAAAGCGAAAGTAACTTTTATAAACGAAATGCATTTCTCAATGTCAGTCGAAAGATAATAACAATCTTTCCAAAATAACAGGAATCTGTGCTAGAATTTACAGATCTTGTACTGGAAAAAGAATCGTTGACCCTTAGTGTAGATAAACATCATACAATGGTGGGTTGGATGCATTTTAGCAAAGGCAAAATCTACCAAAAAGTTTGAAAGATATAGAACAAAAGACGATGGTTAATCTTCGAAATAAACCACGATGAGAAACAGAATTTGAAGATTTTTTATGAAATAACGTATCAGTTGCACAAGATTTTCTGTAGGAAAGCCACGGATCAGATACAGAACCCTGTAACCAGATATTTGTTCCCGTTGAAACGCACAGACCACATATTACACTTTTAATACATACAGGAGTAAAATTAAACCGATAGCTGAATGGTTTTGTGATGTTATAAAGGGAAAAAACACAGGTTGCAGTCACATTGGCTTCTCAAATAAAGGTAAATTGTTCCGCAGGAAAAAGTAGTATAACCATAAAGAGAGAAATATTCCATTGTTTTGACATAAAAGGTTGATGTTTAAACACGAATTTCTGAATTGTTCAGAAATGAGAACTGAAATAGTCCTGACTGTATAAACAAAACCATAAATTATATTCGAAGAAACGAAATAGAATACAAGTGAATCTTGACGACAGGAATGAAGATGTGCTGTTTCAATATCAACCGCTTCAGACTGGCATGTTACCTATCAACACAGGATTAGGCACATGCATCGAATACTATAGCATTCGAAATCCAGATATTAACAGTCACTTAGACGATGCTTTTCGAAGTGTTGTGGATAAAATATCTGATATAACATTGGAGGAAAGAAAGACTCTATGAAATTATGGAGAACATCTTCCATATAAGTTTGTATTTGTTCATGTTTATTAATGTCTTTTGGACATAATATCAGGGAAACGTCTTTTGTACTACGGCAGGCAGTGCGATTGTCTAAAAGGGAGAGAGTGCAGCAAGAAATAGATCCGATGTTAGAATTCGCTGTCATTGAGAGAAGCACCAGTTCTTACTAGAGTCCGTTTATAGCAGTAAGAGAGAAAGATGGTGGAGACAGCGTTGATGCCCAGACGTTAAACAAAATCATTATACTTGCAACTGATAGACCACAGAGCAAGGAAAAACTGTTACAAAAATTTTCCATAAAACAATATCTGTCATGTCTCGATCTTGAATCAAAGAAGCTTTTCTGTAAGGCAAGTGCTAGCTGTACAAGGTAATATCACTAGGATTCATTATGCCAAATCATTGAAAGCTGAATTTTCTTGGTCGTGTAACACTGTCAGCATTATTATTGAATACTGTGCAACCTAAAGCAATTTCACATTCTGAATAGAACAGGATTGTACAATCAGGTATGTAGACTTCACTGTTGATACACAAAACAACAAGCATATATATTTTTTCAGGGAAGCTGCATCTGCTGAGTGATGATGTAATTAGTAACACCCACTGTGGTCTAAAATGACTTTTTTCCGTTCCATGACTCAACATATATTGTAGCTTCCGTTACAACACTGCGTGCTGTTCCGGCCGTGGACTGGAAAAGCTTCGGCAGTAACCTACAGTAATTAGAAATGGAGTGCTGGAACCACAATGATTTTGTTGAAAATGCTACGGATGAGGTTTTTATCAATATTTCTGTCACGGAAGTTACGACTGGGAAAATTATCCACAGACTTTTTCAATAGGAATGAATTTGGTAATTTCACTTTTATTGGTTTTATACCTTTGGAAAGATTACAGATTGTTGGTCGTCTACGCTGAGAAGCGCCGTCTATACCAGAGATGGCCGGCCGAAGTGGTCGAGTGATTCTAGGCGCTAAAGTCTGCGATCGCGAGACCGCTACGGTCGCAGGTTCGAATCCAGCCTCGGGCATGGATGTGTGTGATGTCCTTAGGTTGGTTAAGTTTAAGTAGTTCTAAGTTCTAGGGAACTGATGACCTCAGAAGTTAGGTCCCATAGTGCTCAGGGCCATTTATACCAGAGATGTACAAATTCTCCTTCCCATCTGACGACACGTGTCTCCGCAGCCCCAACCATTCAAGCTACTCAATCTGCCGTAACGGAAACCCATCAGTACATGTGCACCGAAGCACAGAGGTTACGGAAGCCAAACTTGAGTTTCCACGAGGCTAGCGAGGAGCTTCACGGGACCCGTTCAGCCTGCCGCACTTGACAACAAGTTGCGTTATCAATCCAACGTGACTAGCCAGGTATATACTCGTATCTGCGTGTGTAGTTTCACTGCAGCTCATTTACAGGATGACAATTATTGAACTATATGAAAGAAACATAAATCAGTTACAAACTACGGCGTACACGCACTCTATTCAACTTGTACACGTCACTACAAATATTTGGATTTAGGTTATGACATGTTCGGTATGCCTGCCATCATTGGCGATGATGCGCAGACGAGTAGCAAACTTCTGCATGACCCGCTAAAGTGTCGGAACATAGATGCTGTCGATGACCTTCTGAATGGATGTTTTCAGCTCAGCAACAGTTTTGGGGCTATTGCTGTACACCTTGTCTTTAACATAGCCCCATAATAAGGATTCACATGGGCTGAGATCCGGAAAATATGGTGGCCAATCGATGCCCATGGCAGTGGCTTCTGGGTACGCCAGAGCCAGACTAAGGTCCCCAGTGTGCTCCTCCGGGACATCAAATGCTCTCCTGCTTTGAAGGGGTCGAGCTCCGTCTTGCACGAACCGCATTTTGTCGAAATCAGGGTCACTTTGGATAATGGGAATGAAATTATCCTCCAAAACTTTCACTTGCCGTTTGGTAGCCAACGTACCATCAAGGTATATCGCACCGATTATTCCGTGACTGGACACTGCACACCACACACTCACCCACTGAGGGGGAAGAGACTTCTCGATCACGAAATGCGGATTCTCAGTCCTTCAAATGAGAAAATTTGGCTTATTGACGAACATCATCCTCGTCCCTAAACCAAACCATACTGCTCATACTACTTCTGATCATACCTCGCGGCCAACGATGCTGTTTGAGCGTCCTAACACAAACCGCTCAGAATTTATGACGATTTTATTTCAAATAGTTCAGTTATTGTCACCCAGTATCTTAACGATGACAGCAGCAAAATGAAGAAACCAAAGGAGACTGAGGAGAAATTAAGAATTTAGGAATATATACCAGTCAGGAAATAGGGGAAACGTTGTCTTTTTTTATGAGATAAATAAGTTCATATATGTCCCACAATACTTATAGTGTACAAAGTTACTAAACCCTCATTTGGAAAACACAAGTATGTAATGTGTTTCTGAGTTTGATCATTAATTTTCTCACTCCACAAATAATTGATAGAGGAAAAGGCTTAAGGGCTCACAAATGTTTGGAAATGTTTGTTAAGAACATGACTTCATTTAGCGGTATGTAGACTTTCTAAATTTGGGGCAAACATCAATTGGAACAGGCAAAAAATTTGGCTCAGTAGGTATTAAGAAACCATATTCTGGTGGTATGCAACTTAGTCAGAAGGAACTTAACATGAAAGAAAAGCTTCTTCTTTCAGATATGTACTTCTTACATTAACATAATATGAAAACCAACTTCGTATTTGATAAAATGCATTTGCGGTATTTAGAATGAACTATTTTGGCTACTTAGATTAATTCAGCGAACATACGGTACACATCTTGGAATATGTAATTAAAATAGGTATGGCTGGGGTCATATTTGGGTGGAACACAGTAAGATTACAGAAAACAGACTTACAAAACTTTACTTTATTTGGTGTTACAGTATAACAGACATCTTCAGGTTCTTAGATGCAAAGGATATCGATTTTGAGAGATAGTTCTGCTTGCTACAGTAAACATTTATTATATGTGACCTGATGGTGGATCTAATTGAGAATAGCCCGTACTAGTCGCAAGAGGGTGAAACTGCAGGGAAAACCGTTCAAATCGAAATAAATAAATAAGCCCAAAATACACCGGAAAGGAAAAAAAAGGACTAATAAAATCTATAATTTTATGGCCTACAATGTCTCAAAATGCATATATATTTCATTGGGACTCAACTTGTGATATTAGGGTAAAAAAAAGACATTTCGTCAACTTCTGAACCCTACTCATACCAGTATACAGAAGACCTACAGAATAAACTGCTACGTAGTTTAGCACAGCGGGAAGACGAGCAGGGAAGCAAAATGTCTTTAGCTTGCTAGGATTGGGCATAGTTTGGCTGTAATGGGAGTTAATCAGCCTGGTTATGCTGCTAGTAACAACAAGCAGCTGCTTCCCTGCCTAGCTAACAAGTAAGCATGGATAGGTTGCGCACAGCTCTGGTCTATAAAAAATAATGTCTATCTTTTTGTCGAGCGTATGAAAACGGTTTACGTTTACACGAAATATATAAACGTTTTCTATCTCCGTAAACTACTCTTTAAAGGAGTAGCTGTTTGAAGTGAACACGCGCGGGAAACAGAGTGCGTTAACGCACCGCTTCTGAGATTCGGGGAGCGAGCCTGTTCCGGATCGATTCTGCCACGCCGATTAACGACAAGGACTGTTGAGCCGGCCAGCCTGGATATGGTTTTTAGGCGGTTGCCTTCATACAATTAGGTAAATATCAGGCTGATTTTTTTATTTGGGCAAGGGGACCAAATGAAGGGCTTATTTCAGTAGTGGTACAAGTCCATTACCTCCACTTTTCTGCCTATAATGCTTCTGAAATTAATGATCCAAACAAACAGAAAGAAAGGTTGATTTGTAGCAAGAAGCCATATGTTTGTATATTCCTGGTATATCAACTGCCGATTTTTCAGCGCTCATTTAACTTTAGGACTCTGTATCTAAGAATGAACAAGAATGGACTTGTACCACTATTGAAATAAGCCATTGAAATAGTGAGGCCATGGGTCTTATCAGGTTAGGGACGGATGGGCAAGGTCGGCCGTGAACTTTCAAAGGAACCATCTCGGCATTTGCCTGAAGCGATTTAGGGAAATCAAGGAAAACCTAAATCAGGGTGGCCGGACGCGGGTCTGGACGCGGGTTTGAACCGTTGTCCTCCCGAACGGGAGTCCATTGTGCTAACCACTGCGCTACCTCGCTCAGTCAGGCTGGTACCCACGTCTCGCTTCAGTTACACGTGACGAAAACATTTAGAAAACGTTCTCACACAGAAAGGGTCTCCCTCCACCAACTGTTACTAACATCGCCGAAACTCATATAGCAATGCCGAGCCCTTCCAGAAACTGGAAAAAGCAAGGAAGAGGAAGAAGAAGGAGGAGGAGGAGAAGGAGAACTAGATGTTCGTTCGAAGAGAGAACAAACCGAAATGCAATCTCTTAAGTTGGCAGCAATGTGTGAGAGAGGTGTAAGTTACTTTCTCTGATTACCTCTCCTTCCCGCGGTTCCCCTTGACAACTCGAAAGCTATGGAGACGCCAGACCACTCCAGCAGGTGCGACTCCAGCAGCTCAGACAGACACTTTTGAATTTTAAAGTGGAGGCTCTTGTGAACAGTTACGGCTGTAGTACGTCTGTGAGGTGTTCTCGGATGACTTAACGTATGGCAGTGCACTGTCCGTGACAATACGAGACATTAGTTCGAATCCTGTTCCAGCACAAAGTTTATACTTATCACACTTAGTTGACAGCCAAATTATTAATCGCATCCTTGGAATTTGCACTGCATCGTTGCGTCGCACGAATTACATCATGGTACTTCAAACTAAGGCCTACAATCGGCCTAATATGAGTCTCTTTTCTTTTTCCCTTGGAGTTGTCCTCATTTTTGAGATTTTACTGATCCTCCACCTACATTATTGCATTGTCTGATGAAGATTTGTAATTCTCTGTATCAGGCTTACTTATGTTCTCTGAATCGGGAGCGAGTTATGGTCATGAAAGTTAGGACACCAGTAAAGCAAACCAAAAGGCCACCATCGGTCTAAGAAATTCTCTGTTCTCAGCTGCACTAGTAATCGTTCAGCAGCCCCAAAGTAAGGACCGTAAATGTATCTTCACAGTCAACCGTCACAGCTACAAAAATTTTCTGCGAGAAGTGCGAAGAAGAGCTTTCGCAGTCAGCATCAGACGGCTGGGATTCTCGCAGACCGACGGTGGAAACGCAGATTCTCAAGAGAGGTGGGGTACCGCTAGAACCTGTCCTCTTAGAGATAAACATCTCTGGAATGGCGCAGTAACCTGAAACGCGCAGGAGAATGACCAGGTAACAGCGGATCCCTTTCGATCCATATCGTTAGGATGCTGCGCTTGGTCTGAGACGGCTCCGGGTTGAGCTACCGACGCAGAAAGGCGATAAGCATCCTTAAAGACAATTGTCCACGTAGCGTGTGCAGGCTCTATCTCACGTAACGGCAGGAAGACTGCACGAACGACGACTCGTGTCTTGCATTTACGTGGTGGTGCGATACAGAATACCGGCGTAGTAAATGGAACCTGTACATCTTTTTATAAATTATAAGTGAAACAGTGCTTATCAGCCGTCTTGCTACTGTCGCACCTGCATCGCAGTGTCTTGTTCACATACGAATTCTAGTGACATGTCATTGCAGCTGATAAATTGTGTGGTTAGAGGAGTGATACAGTGTAGACGGATAATAAACGGATACACCTATTTTACTTGACGAAGTATCGCAAAGTTCACTACATGAGACATGTTTTCCGATGAAGCGAGTGTCTTGAAGGTAAATTATCACTGTCTTTGTAGTATTAGATTTAAGTTGGAGGTAGTGTATGTAACATTTACTGTTTATTATTTTTCAGACTTCGTACAAGACATTATTCCCAAGGTTATTTAGAAGTACGTTTTTTAAGATGACTGTGAAACTGAAGGCTGCCGTAGCGACTGTTGTACTGGTCATATTTTTGTTGATTTTCAACTGTTATGCTTACTACAAGCGTTAGTTTCATTATATTTTCATGTATCGTCAAGTGTGAACAGCATCTTAAACTGCATTTTCTGATTTTGATTCACCCGCGTAGTTATTTTTATCTCGTCTTGACAAGAACTCCAAGTAAGTTCAGTTTCTTATGGAGAACTACTAATCGATTGCCAGGAGGGATTGCCGAATGCTATACACGGTTCAGTTCCTGCAGCATTTTGGGTTTCATAGCACCGTCTGCAAAACTACCAAAATTCTGGCTAATAATTTGTACATTTTCGGAAGGTGACTACCAACGGCAATCAAGTAATGTATAAAATGCATGTTTGACCATCAGCCGCTTTTTTAATTTAAAACCCAAATATCGACCGCTTTCAGTCACAGAGCATCTTCCCGGATTAGGGTTGAAACCCGTTAGGTCACAATATCACAGATGTCATGTCTTAAATAATGGCCACGTCTCATATAAAGAGCATGCCATAAATACCAGTACAACAAACAGGACTTTTAAAGGCAAACATACTAATAGCACAGGTAAACAAATCAGTACGTTAAAGCGTCTCCAGCAGCTAGGTAACGATGGCAGTTGCTTTTGGGAATGTGGCATCTATACTGTATAGTGAACTTCACTTTCCACAGAAGAGAATTTGTAATCTAATTTTGACGCAATATGCCAAAGCGAAGACAACATATGCCACCAACCAACCAGAACTAAATCTTTTGCCCCAATCGTGTTTCCATCAATAACCCCATTCCGGAATTTGCTGCAATAAATTGATATCACCGCTCTAATAATTTGAGATTAACCCCTTGGATGCATACTAAGGGTCTTTCTGATCCGTCAACATTTTATTTTATCAATAAAATGTTTTTATACTGATTACTTTGTCTTATGTTCTGCATAATTCTCGAAAATACAATTTACTTCCTTCAGACAAAATGATATTTGGCGCAAATCAAATTAATTATTTTCCTTTTATCAGTTTTGTAGTCCTGCACGTCTAGTACATGACAGGATACTTTCACACCCCTCAATAAACAATCCATCTTTCAAACGGTTTACTTATCTTTTGTTTCAATGGCAGGTTATGTTGGCAAGGTTACTGACAACAATTTGCATCTCGCCAGTGTTACGGTTATTACTGAAGAGTCAGAAGTACTGTGAACGCTACAGCCGAGTATACTTTTGAAAGGTGTTTCATATATATGCATCAGGTCAGTTTAATAAATAGCATACTTAGACAAGTTTCTTTTATTCTGTGCTTACAGCATGGATCCCATATTATCCGTTACGAGTAAAAGAACATCATTTGAAGTCTGAACAAGTGATGAAAAGCCAGAACAAATGATGGAAATTTTGCATCAACAATTTCTGAATGGCTTGAAGATGAAGCTCTCCTTGATGAAGAAGATGACTGTGGTGGTGATGGTCCCCGGGAGAATGAATCTGTTTTTTGTAACGTGCCAAGTGAAGAAAGCAGTGTAGAATCAGATGAGAGAAATTACAGTAATGCTGATTTCTTTACCAGTCGTGGTGGAACTCAGTGTAGTAAAAGACTATCCAGCAGATTTGAATACACAAGATCATGAAAATTTCACCTTATGCAGTAAGAGGTACAGCAAATTACATTCGTTAGGACACGTAGGACTCCTTTGTCTCACAAAGAATACTAGATGAGATTATGCATTGTATTAATTTAGAGGGCAGGAGCAGTGGTAGTAAAAGCAAGAAAACTGGAAGAATGTTGGATCTGAGGAAATGAATGCATTTTTGGGCTCCTGATTATTGCTGCTGTAAGTAGAAATTGGGATTCGACAATGAGAGAGCCAATCCTCCTGAACTGGTCTCTCTCTCAGTTAACAGATTTGAAGATGTACGAAGGGCCTAGCGATTCGGCGACAAACGGCCCAGAGACGCCAGGACCAAGAGTGAGATTGTGGCACCAATTCGCTACATTTGGGAAGTTTTCATAGAAAATTGCCGGCAAAGGATGTATCCCAATAAATACGGAACCAAAATATTTTGGCTATGTAATTCTTTGATTTCAAACGTCAGATATAGTTTAGTCTATACTGGAAAAGCCCCCGGCCAGTCAAAACTGATTATTGTTGCTTCTACACCAGTAAAGCCTCTGACAAAGGCATTGAGAAGTACCTCAAAAAATATTTCAATTTTTTCATCAGTCTTCCTTTATTTGAAGAACTATAGCGGAAAAAGACAACAGCAGAAGGGACTTTGAGACAAAACGAAAAGGATATTGTAGAAAAAATGAAAGCTTCCAAGTCCAGGGAAGTTTTATCTTCATCGTTTGGTATCAAAGACAATTTGACAATTGTCAGCTAAGTGCCCAAAAAGAATGAAAGTTCTTTACACCACAGTGTCACAGTTGATGGACATAAAAAGAAACCAGAGATATTTTTATTCCATAACAACACTAAATCAGTGTTTGATTCTCTTCACAGAAGGCAGTTATATATAAATGCAAGAGACAGTTAGATAGCCATTCGTCTTCTACATCTACATCCACGTGATTACTCTGCTATTCACAATAAAGTTCCTGGGATAGGGTTCAGTGAACCACCTTCAAGCTGTCTCTCTACCGTTTCACTCTCGAACGGCACGCTGGAAAAAACGAGCACTTAAATTTTTCTGTGCAAGCCCTGATTTCTATTATTTTATGGTGATCATCATTTCTCCCTACGTAGGTGGGTGCCAACAGAATGTTTCCGCAATCGGAGGAGAGAACTGGTGATTTAAATTTCGTGAGAAGATCACGTCGCAACAAAGAACGCCTTTGTTTTAATTATTGCGACTCCAATGCACGTATCAAGTCTGTGGCACTATCTCCCCTACTTCGCGATTATACAAAACGAGCTGCCGTTGTTTGTACTTTTTCGATGTCATCCGTCAGTCCCATCTGATGCGGATCTCACACCACACAGCAATACTCCAGAATAGGGCGGACAAGAATGGTGTAAGCAGTCTCTTTAGTAGACCTGTTACACCTTATAAATGTTCTGCCAATGAATCGCAATCTTTGGTTGGCTCTACCCACAACATTACCTGTGTGATCGTTCCAGTTCAGGACATTTTTAATTGTAATCCCAGAGTATTTAGTTGAATTTACAGACTTCAGATTTGTGTGACTTATAGCGTAATCGAAATTTATTTTTAGTACTCATGTATTTAACTTCACACTTTTCTTTATTCAGGTTCAATTGCCACTTTTCGCACCATACAGAGATCTTATCTAAATCATTTTTCAATTCGTTTTGGTCATCTGATGACTGTACAAGACAGTAAATGATACCATCATCTGCAAACATTCTAAGACGGCTACTGAGATTGTTTCCTATGTCGTTAATATAGACCAGGAACGACAGAGGGCCTATAACACTTCCTTAGGGAATACTGGATATTATTTCTGTTTTACTCGATGACTTTCCGTTTATTACTACGAACTGTGACCTTTCTGATAGGAAATCACGAATCCAGTCGCACAACTGAGGCGATATTCTATAGGCACGCAGTTTGATTAGCAGACGCTTGTGAGGAATGGAGCCGAAAGCCTTCTGGAAATCTAAATATATGGGATCAATTTGACATCCCCTGTCGATAGCACTCGTTACTTCATGAGTATAAAGAGCTAGTTGTGTTTTGCAAGAACGGTATCTTCTGAATCCGTGCTGGCTACGTGTCAATAAATCGTTTTCTTCGAGGTACATCATAATGTTCGAATACATATATGTTCCAAAACACTACTGCAAATCGACGTTAGTGATACGGGCCTGTAATTCAACGGATTACTCCTACTTCCATTTTTGGGTATTGATGTGACTTGAGAAATTTTCCAGTATTTAGGTATCGATCAATCTGTGAGCGAGCGGTTGTATATAATTGCTAAATATGGAGCTATTGTATCAGCATACTCTGAGAGGAGCCTGACTGGTATACAGTCTGGACCGGAAGCCTTGCTTTTATTAAGTGATTTAAGCTGCTATGCGACACCGAGGATATCTATTTCTATGTTTCTCATCTTGGCAGTTGTTCTCGATTGGAATTCAGGGATATTTACTACGTCGTCTTTGGTGAAGGAGTTTCAGAATATCGCGTTTGATAACTCTGCTTTAGTGGCACTGCCATCAGTGACTCCACCGTTGTTATCGCGCAGTGAAGGTATCGATTGCCTCTTGCCACTAGTGTGCTTTGTGTATGACCACAATCTCTTTGGGTTTTCTGCCAGATTTCGAGAGAGAGTTTCGTTGTAGAATTTACTGAAAGAATCTCGCATTGAAGTCCGTGCTGTATTTCGAACTTCTCCAAACCTTTGCCAATCTTGGTGATTTTCCGTTCTTTTAAATTTGGCATGCTTTTTTCGCTGCATCTGCAACAGCGATCTGACCTTTTTTCTGTACCATAGGGGATCAGTACCATCACATCTCTCAATTGCTGTCAACACTATCTCTCTTAAAAAGGTGCTAAGAGCATTTTTATATTTATATTTAAGTAGATATATTTTTGATTTCTTTTTGATGGTTGTAGAGTTACGGTATTCAGCCTAGCAGCCACTGCCTTGTGGTCGCTAATCCCTGTATTCGTCAGAATGCTCACTATTTGCCAGGATTATTTGTTGCTAAGAGGTCAAGTATGCTTTCGCAACCATTTACGCTTCGAGTAGGCTCAGGAACTGCGAGTAATTGTTCGAAATAATTTTCTGCGAACACATTCAGTACAATTTCGGATGACGTTTTATGCCTGCCGCTGGCTTTAAACGTATAATTTTCCCAGCATATCGAGGGTTGATTAAAGTCACCACCGACTATTATTGTATGAGTGGGGTACCTATTTGAAATGAGACTCAAGTTTTCTTTGAATAGTTCAGCAACTATATCTTCTGAGTAGGGGTTGCCGGTAAAGCGGTCCAATTAATAGTTTATTCCTGTTGTCAATTATAACCTCTACCCACACTACTTCGCAGAAACTACCTACTTCAATTTCACTACAAGGCAAACTACTTCTGGCAGCAATAAGTACTCTACCACCAATTGTATTTAATCTATCCATTCTGAACACTGTTAAATCGTTAGAAAAAATTTCTGCTTAGCTTCTTTCCGGCTTCAGCTAGCTTTCTTTACCTACCACTGTTTGAGCTTCAGTGCTTTCCATTAGGGCTTGGAGCTCTGGTTCTTACTGTGTTTTACCTGCCCTCTTTGAGACGGTCGCCCTTACTGTGGTTTCCTGAGACCCTCTAACCTAAAAAACCGCCAAGTTCCTTCCACACAGCCCCCACTACCCGTGTATCCCCTTATTGTGAGTAGTGGACTACTGACCTATTAAGCAGAACCCAGAAACCCACCACCCGATGGCGCAAGTCACGGAATCTGCAGTCTACATTGTAACAGAACCGCCTGAACCTCAGATTAAGACCCTCCACTCGGCTCTGCACCAAAGGACCACAGTCGGCTCTATCGACGATGCTGCAGATGGTGAGCTCCGCCTTAATCTCGGAAGCAAGACTGGCAGTATTTACCATTTCCGCTAGCCGCTCAAAACCAGACAGAATCTCCTGTGATCTAAAGCGACATACGTCATTGTTACCGACAGGAGCAACCACCTGCTGTTGGGTGCTCCATGTACTCTTCATGGCATCTGGAAGCAGCCTTTCCACATCCGGAATGACTCCCCCCCCCTCCCCTCCAGTATGTACACATTGTACTTGCTGGCTTCCTTCCCCTCCTTGGCAGCCATGTTCCTAAAGGGCCCCATTATGCACCTTACGTTGGAGCTTCCAACTACCAACAAACCCACCCTCTGTGGATGCTCAGACCTTGTGGGCAGAGAAGCTTCCTCTGGAACAGAGTGGACAGCTGCATCTGGCTCAGAGACATCGTCAGCCACAGGTAATGCCCGAAAACTGTTCGTCAAACGAACTGGGGAGGCCCTACGAAGTTTCTCGATGCCTGCCGGACTTTGGAATGATCTCTTACTTGGCCACGGTTGAGGGGTCAACCTGAGTGCAGGCAGTACTCAGGACGGCCACAGCAGTGGACCGAATGGGGGACAAGTGGAATGTGCTCGACGTCTCTCGCATCCCAGCGTCCGACCCCCACAGTGATGCCCCTTGGCAGCAGCCTCAAGCTGTGTGCGGAAGCCAACGCAGCCTGGAGCTGTGAGTGAAGGGTCGCCAACTAAGGTTACATCTGTACACAGCAATCACAGTCCCTATCC
This sequence comes from Schistocerca piceifrons, assembly GCF_021461385.2. Taxonomy (NCBI): domain Eukaryota; kingdom Metazoa; phylum Arthropoda; class Insecta; order Orthoptera; family Acrididae; genus Schistocerca; species Schistocerca piceifrons. Next base: position 724,929,105 of record NC_060139.1, read on the forward strand.
ATTACAGCAGTCACTCCCGTTTGAAGGTCGTATAAACATACAACAAACGTGCAGTGTACTCGGCTTTTGAGCAGCACCAATTTGAAGTGCTCTCCCACTAACAGTCTAAAAGAACTGAGCTACACTAACCAAAGAAAACAAAAGCCTGTACGATCCGAGGGTCGATATAAGGGTCAATAGCAAAGACGGTACGGTACACTATATTGTAATTAAAATAGAAGCTTGTGCATAGTAAGCACTCGAACATGCAAGAAATTACTAAAATAACCTAGCAACTACACACGTTTCTGCAAATAAATGAGTCGCTCCTGCTGGAAGCTCGTAAAAATATACAACAAACGAAGGGTGTATTCGTCTTCTTAGCAGCAGGAACACGAGGTGCTGTGTCACTGATGGTCTATCTTATGGATGTATCAGCAATAACTACCCTGTATTTATTTTCAAAGCAACATCTCAATTGCTAGGCCGGATGATCCAATAAAAGAATTACTTTCCTCAAGGAACTAGGGGAATAAATAATAAGTCCTCATATGTAGTACAGAGTCTACCACCCACGCTTTTTACAAACCATGGCACATTGTTGAGTTGCTCGTCAATGGCCGAAGATTTCGGAAACTGGAATATCATCAAAACGGATATGTTTCATGTGCCCACATTGATTAGACAGGAAAAGGGGTCAAACATGCAGTAAATGAATCAAAAAAATTAGCATAAAACACAGTGTAGTTATTTGTGCAGAATGCCTCTTTTGATGAATGTAACACCTCTTGGACTTCCAGTAAAATTAAAAAGTAGCTTATGGTATTGTATTTCTTATACTAAAATAAAGGTCATAGTACTATAACAAATATAATGTCATTCATTCTGTGTCACCAACCCCTCAAAATTCTTAAAGTATTGTTTCAATAAATAACATTTATCATTCTTATTTGGAAGGGGTTTCGTAAACCCCTCATATTCATTTTTGCGAATATTACCACCCATGAATCTAAGGGTTATCACGTTTCAGCCACTGTTTCGTAGCACTCTCCGAGGGAGATCATACCTCGTGTATAAAGAAACTTTAGGAAAGGTAACGCAAGGAAACACATGACGTGGGAGATAGAATGATGTAAATGTGATTAGCTACTGAAGTTCAGTCAACTTCATTCACAAGTTACCAGCATTTGTAGATCCTACATCACAGTTATATAAACTGCGGGCTTGAATCGACGAACTAGAGCGTCAGCTTCGACGAACTAGAACGTCAGCTTGTAGCTGAGAAACCGATCGAGGTATAATACTAAACGGAAGTATCGGTACCAAAATGGTTCAAATGACTCTGAGCACTATGGGACTTAGCATCTGAGGTCATCAGTCCCCTAGAACTTAGAACTACTTAAACCTAACCAACTAACGTAAGGACATCACACACATCCACGCCCGAGGTCGGATTCGAACCCGCGACCGTAGCGGTCGCGCGGTTCCAGACTGAAGCGTCTAGAACCGCTCGGCCACACCCGCCGGCTCTCGGTACCATGCTTTCGTTTTGGGACAGATAGAAGGCCAGAGAAATGTATTCAGCCTTTTTGATGGCGAAATAGGGGAAACAAAAAGAGGCACACATAGTAACGCCCAAACGATCTCTCACAGATAACGTTCTGGTCCATCACTACTGCTTGTTGATCGTAGATTATAGCTCGGAACGGTTGGTTTTGGTAGATGATACAGTAATCAACTGTATCCTACGACCTAAAAAAATTGAGATAATGATGTTGGGGCCTTCAGAGTGAGTATTTATGTTGAGACAACGAAATATTTCAAAACAATGCTTCGAATTAAAAACTGGAAATTGTGTGTTCAGTATTTTTTAAAACATCGTCCGACGATACCAATGTTGACCTCCCGTGCCTCACCCCAAGAAGACACAACTTTGGAATCTTAAACAGGAACATCCGTTTCTTTACTTTTTTTTTTTTTTTGTAGATTCGGATTCTTCGGGAAAAATAGATAATTTTTTTATGTAACACATTTTTCGTTGGGTGATATTTGGCATTCTGATCGACAAAAAACAAAACTGAGTTCAAAAACGGTATTATCTCGAGAAAAATGCATTGGATGATCAAACGAAAAATAGACATTTTCAGCAATTGTAAATAAAGCTTGTTGAGATGTATCCTCTTACCAGTTACCAACGATGTGCTCGTTTGAGTTTTGTCCTCTTAGCTCACACTAATGGGGTTCTTGTTTGTAAGAATTGTTTCACAATAAGTGGTCCAAAATGCCACCCCCCCTTCCCCCCCCTCCCCCTACAACACACTTATTTATCCGCACAACTGAGAAGTGTTTCCGATATAAGTCCTGACATGCGCTGTTGACAGGCTGAACCGTGCTATCGCACGTTATTGGCACTTCAATATAAGTTTCGCCCTTCAAGTAACCCCCGGACTAAAACAGGGTGAAGTGTAATCTGGCTATATGGCAGCTCAAGACACCATACCGGCTTTTCCGATTCACTGACAATTGTACACGCGATGTACAAGGGTTATTCAGTAAGTAATGCAACACCTAACTAGTGAGAAGGTACTAAACAGAATTGGGGAGAAAAAAAATTGTGGCACAACCTACTAGAAGAAGGGATTCTTTGACATCTAGGGGTCACCAGTTCTGGAGTGAAGCGTGGATGGTCAAACTCGTAGAGAGAGGAGATGAATGCAGTAAGCTGATTCAGAAGGATGTAGGTTGCTGCAGTTACTCGGAGATGAAGAGGCTTCCACAGGATAGAGTGCACGACATTATTCCTCACTCTTTTGGCTAGTTAATGCGTCGCCATTACCCCACCTTAGTGGGAGCCCCTGTAAGCCCGCATGGTACCAGCCCACTGGTCGAGGTCGGTGTCAACGTCTTGCTGCATCAACCCATGATACACAAACTGCTTACCGCGGAGTGCATGCTTCATTGGACCAAAGAGATGGACGTCGGAAGGTGCGAGGTCCGGACTGTAGGATGGACGAGCAAGAACAGTATAATGAAGTTTTATGAGCTCTTCCCTGACGCACAGACTTGTGTGACGCCTTGCGTTGACGGGGAGAAGGAGTAGTTCGTTTACCGTACTTCTGTGGCGGCGAATTCACTGAAATCGTTTCTTCAGTTTCCTGAGGGCAGCACCAAGAGGAGGGACATCAAACAGAATAACCGCTTGAGAGGCCCAAAAGATCATCTCCATGACTACCAGCTGAGAATTTGTCTCTTCGGAGGACAGGTGGTGAGGCGCCACTCCATGGTTTGTAGTTTTGTTTCCGGTTCGAAGCGATGAACCCATGTTTCATCGCCTGTGACGATGTTCGACGAGGAATTGTCACGATCAGCCTCGTAACCCGGAAGTAATTCCACACAGATCGTCCTTTGTTGCTCTTTATGGCCTTCAGTTAGGCGGCGAGGAACCCTGCGCGCACACAACATTGAATACCCCAACTGGTGGTCGAGTGTGCCAGCAGTACCCCAACAGAGACGTGCATTTGAGCAGCGAGATGTTTGTCATCCGTCAGTCAGCTCGAATGAGAGAGTTCGCAGGTTCCAACATTGGAGGAATCACAGATGTATGCAGCCAGCCGGTACGCAGGAAATCAGACAGGTTTGTGCGACCTTGTCGTGATGATGCTTCGCCCAACGAGTCAAGGTTCTTTTGTTCACTGACAGGTCTTCATAGACATCCTACAAACGCCTATGAATATCTGCGATGCTCTGGTTTTCCTCCAAAAGAAACTCAACGACGGCTCTCTGCTTGGAATGTACCTTCGTTACACACTTTATTTTGAAAGCTACGCATAGGGTCGCCATATTTCGGAACTACATGATAGGGACAGAAACAGGAATATTTCACGATGTCTGACCACAAATTCCGCATTTATTCAAGCGAAATTTTCCTAGACATAGAAAAGGTAGTCTGGCTTACTGAACGCCCCTCACATTATTTCCCGTGCTACTAAAGGATGTGCTTGAAACCACATTTTTTGTGACGAGTCCCAGGGAAGGTCTGTAAGCGAAGTTGGAAGATCGTTCTCCAACAATGTTCGATATTGATCACAGGTTAAGGACCCATCGATAGTAAATGGACCAGTGAGTCTGTCATCAGTTATGCTACAGTAGACGTACACATTCCATGGACACTGAAGTTCAGCTTGGAAAAATCAGTCTGAGTTTTTCATATTTCAGCAATGCATATCGTGTCGACTAATCGCACAGTGGTTCATGAAGGACGACGCGTCAGAGAACAATACTCGAGCAAAGAAATTGGAGTCTTCTCTGTGTTTCCTGAAGCGATCACCGGAAAATGTTTCACCGTTCTGGAAATTACACTCCTGGAAATGGAAAAAAGAACACATTGACACCGGTGTGTCAGACCCACCATACTTGCTCCGGACACTGCGAGACGGCTGTACAAGCAATGATCACACGCACGGCACAGCGGACACACCAGGAACCGCGGTGTTGGCCGTCGAATGGCGCTAGCTGCGCAGCATTTGTGCACCGCCGCCGTCAGTGTCAGCCAGTTTGCCGTGGCATACGGAGCTCCATCGCAGTCTTTAACACTGGTAGCATGCCGCGACAGCCTGGACGTGAACCGTATGTGCAGTTGACGGACTTTGAGCGAGGGCGTATAGTGGGCATGCGGGAGGCCGGGTGGACGTACCGCCGAATTGCTCAACACGTGGGGCGTGAGGTCTCCACAGTACATCGATGTTGTCGCCAGTGGTCGGCGGAAGGTGCACGTGCCCGTCGACCTGGGACCGGACCGCAGCGACGCACGGATGCACGCCAAGACCGTAGGATCCTACACAGTGCCGTAGGGGACCGCACCGCCACTTCCCAGCAAATTAGGGACACTGTTGCTCCTGGGGCATTGGCGAGGACCATTCGCAACCGTCTCCATGAAGCTGGGCTACGGTCCCGCACACCGTTAGGCCGTCTTCCGCTCACGCCCCAACATCGTGCAGCCCACCTCCAGTGGTGTCGCGACAGGCGTGAATGGAGGGACGAATGGAGACGTGTCGTCTTCAGCGATGAGAGTCGCTTCTGCCTTGGTGCCAATGATGGTCGTATGCGTGTTTGGCGCCGTGCAGGTGAGCGCCACAATCAGGACTGCATACGACCGAGGCACACAGGGCCAACACCTGGCATCATGGTGTGGGGAGCGATCTCCTACACTGGCCGTACACCACTGGTGATCGTCGAGGGGACACTGAATAGTGCACGGTACATCCAAACCGTCATCGAACCCATCGTTCTACCATTCCTAGACCGGCAAGGGAACTTGCTGTTCCAACAGGACAATGCACGTCCGCATGTATCCCGTGCCACCCAACGTGCTCTAGAAGGTGTAAGTCAACTACCCTGGCCAGCAAGATCTCCGGATCTGTCCCCCATTGAGCATGTTTGGGACTGGATGAAGCGTCGTCTCACGCGGTCAACACGTCCAGCACGAACGCTGGTCCAACTGAGGCGCGAGGTGGAAATGGCATGGCAAGCCTTTCCACAGGACTACATCCAGCATCTCTACGATCGTCTCCATGGGAGAATAGCAGCCTGCATTGCTGCGAAAGGTGGATATACACTGTACTAGTGCCGACATTGTGCATGCTCTGTTGCCTGTGTCTATGTGCCTGTGGTTCTGTCAGTGTGATCATGTGATGTATCTGACCCCAGGAATGCGTCAATAAGGTTTCCCCTTCCTGGGACAATGAATTCACGGTGTTCTTATTTCAATTTCCAGGAGTGTATTTCTTCTACGTTCCTCGCCGAGTGAAATATGAAATAGATGATATTTTCTACGTTTCGGGATTCGGTGAACGTTAGTCTTACTAATTCCCGATTAACGACTTAATTCCCGAGTTCTCATGTGGATCATTGCGTCATCACAGTGTCTTTATTGTCTAGAGAAAACGTTCGGCCTTTTCCGTGGTTGTACTTTATCCTCGGTGGAGAACTGTCCAATAATCCGACATAAAGAAGAGCGTGATGGCACCCTGTCTGTAAAACGTCGAGCGTAACAGTTTACAGTATTATCGATATTCTTGTGATTTTCTTCATAAATGTAAACCATTTCAGTTTTCTCAGCAATAGTAACAGCCCACAGTCCAAGTAACAACGCAGTCGGGTTATGAAGGAACGTATTTAAGAAATGAAGAACGATGTGCTCGCAGCGGGATCGCGTCAGATAATAATTGAATGAATGTTTCGAAAAACCTAAGCGTAGAAAACTGTAAAACACTGTGTCGTTTGCCATTTACGTCTGTTTTAAGGTTTTTGATAAGATGCATTTTCTCGAGATAATCCGTTTTGGACCTCATCTGTGTTATTTGTCGATTACACAACGACAAAAGTGTTACAAACAAAAGCTACAAATTTTTTTCCGGTAGAATCCAATACCACAATTAAATTGTGACATTCCTATTTAAATTTCATAGTTGTCCCACAGTCCTTCCCCTAGGGATGCTTCAAGACAGTCATCATAGGTATCGTCAGATAGCAGTTTTAAAAACACTGAACACGGATTTTCCTTTTTTAATCCAAGGCGTAGTTTTGGAAATATTTAGATAAAAATGTAAAGATAAGCAATAAGGAATTTTTTCAAGCATTTCATAATTATATGTTAGTTTTTTTACAAAAATATCTTTGCAAAATGTTATGAAATTGATCAGACGGTTACCTCGCTTACATTTTGTTTCATGAAGAAACAATTGTAAGTGGGAGGATATGAAATAAATTGGTATTGCAGCAACGATGCTTGTCTTAACTAAATTTTGTAGTTCTAGTTTTTATGCCGGGGTGTGACGTTGTTCAGATTGGAGGAATCAAGTAACATGTTGTTCGAACCAAAATGGTGATAAGTTTACATTGACGTCTTTCACTTCAGCATGTAGCAGTTTGGGGTCATCACATGAGAGTTATTATTTCATATGTTAAAGGATGTTTTAGTACCAAATTCGATTATCCAGAAACCACTTGTTTGTAAAACAATTTTGTTCTCCAGTTTCCAATTTCCATTTCCTTTAAAAAATATAATTTAGGTGGGATGAAGTCTGAGTAGCTTCGGAAAATTTTGGGAAGGTTTTTTTCTTAAAACCTATGAAACAACAACAGGCAGAAAAGTTCCTTTTCCTTCGCTTTTCCCATTTTTATGTGTGTCAAAACATTTAAAATCTAGGTTATTTTCATTTCATACCTCAGAGACACTTATTTGCTAGATTCCGGAAATGTTATTCACATAACGTAACTGCAAAATTCACAGCACCTATGTTATCTTTGATTATTGCCTAAATGTATGAAGGCATTGTACGGTGGTTCGTGCTGCCGATTTCTCTAGTGGTTGACGTGCCGCGTACGTTTTAGTAAGGATGTGGTAGCCGTCTAGATGAAAGCGTTGCTCCAGTTTTCGTGGACTTGGATAAAATGCGGCAGGCAATTCTGCATGCTGTTCTCATCAAAATAAGAGTGCGGTTTGTAATTTAGAGACTTATAACTCGGAAAATCGGAATGAGAACGTTTATTGATGATATGGAATCATGGTGACTGGCAGTGTGGTGCTGTAGATAATTTTCATTTCTTTCCTTTATTAACACTGGTTTGTGAACGTTGTGGCGCGCATGCCAATATACGCTGTTAACAGACTTTGATTCCGTAAGGCACTTCTGTGCACAGCGGCGTAGACTATAAGGAACAACAGGCACACAGCAATCAGTTGCAATCCCTTTAGTTTTCATTGCTCTTTCATATCTGTATTTCGGCTATAAATAGCCATCCTCAGTGCTAAAATACTAGGAAATTACCGAACGAGAATTAATTTACTTTACTTCGAACATTAAGTAAAACACTGTGAGAGCAGTTGGAGCTTCATAATATGTTTATATGCGAAATTTTAGATCAATGAGTGCAATTGTATGTTTTATTAAATGTACCTATTTAAATCAGCTTTGTGATATTGATGTTCATTATTTTACCTTGATTTTAACAGACCCTCATAATTTTTTTTTTGTAAGGGCTTTTATATTTCTTTTATATTAAATATTTAGTGGATCACTTAACCACTATGATATGAGTTACTACGCTAGGTTTTAGGTTTGCATTTTATCAAGACGATCTCCGACAAAATATTTTTAATTTCAACATTTTAATTTCTAAGGTGTAGTAACAGTTTTGTATAAGACAGTTGTATGAACCTATTAATGGTCCTTTGCATAGGTTTTGGTAGATCGCTTCACCACTAAGATCTGAGGATGCACGTCGTAAGCTGATATTCCTTGAATAATTCAAGTGATCTGCAAATGCGCTTGTTGATTTGAGATGTTTAAAAAAATTGTTTTAAACTACTGTAGTAAAAAAATGTTTTACACTACTGTATTGAAATGAAACTATGATAAATAATTTGTAACGTAGAAGGCGTAACTAGCACTACATCCGAAAACTAAGGCTGCCGTTTTTGCTGTAAACAACCCCCTCAGTTTCCTTCTGCATGTGCACCAGTAAGATTGTGTGGCGACATGTATTATCGCGAGTTTGTTGCATTGTAATTCAAATGGAATGTTGATCAGAATCAATTGCTGCTATTGAGAAGCATGGCGTTTTACTTCTTGTTCTATGCACAGTAAATTAATTCTGATTCTGTAATTTCATTGCATTTTAGAGCTGAGGATGGCTATTTATAGATATGCAAGAGTATTAAAAACGAATGGGATAACGACTGATTTCTGTGTGCCCCTCCTTTCTTAGATATACACTGGATCGGATTTGAGACGGGAAAACTGGCAACGGTGCGGCCAAACGGCATCAGTCGGGGCAAAGACAGGCGAATCTGATGGTGAATTCTTAGAAGTGAAGCAACTGAGACCGGCAAGTTTGGCACCTATATGACTGCTGGAGGGCAGTGTGGAACCGAGTGATTGAGTGGTGGGGAGAGGAGGGGGGGGGGGGTCATTTCAGTGTTTTACTTTGCGCACCGCCTTCAAATGTAACCATTTACCACTTGTGACAAGCGTGGCCTACCGGAAATAAAGTCTATTCTCGTAGCCGTTCTTTATTTCTCTAGTCCTCACTGGTGAGATTACGGTAATGAAAGGAAAAGTGCGACTGGCGTAATGGTGCGTGACATCAACAGCGCAGCGCTGAAGTCAATGGTTTTGGTAGTAGGAGAGACTTTCATGCTGTGATTGGCATCTATAAGTCACGCTATTTTTGTGCCATTCTCTAGCTGGAGAGAAACCTCGCAAACTGGGCGACACTGATTCTTAATTTTTTAATTGGCAACTAGCATTGTTTGGCAGGAAGGAATTAGCATGGTGAAGGTGATTGCCACAAGAGAGGCACTTCGGATAATGATGTGGAGGTATCCATATTGACTTCGGTTTGGGATGCGGAGGTGTCCATATCGATTTGTACTTTGGTAGCGGAAGTGCCTGTATCGAATTCGGGTACCGTGCCAATAGAAGACAGTTCGGCTATTCACTGTATCGCTACTGAGCTCGCAACATCTTCAAGTTTCAGGAGCACGCTGTCGCAAAGTCCTCGACTAGCGGACTAGCACATCTGCAGCATACTGCTCGACTCACTACACTGTCACATTTACGGTGAGTAAATTTCGAAGCACCGACAGTTCATCAGTCTTCCAACTAGGTTGATGCGGCCCCAATGAATTCCTCTCCTTTGCCAACCTCTTGATCACAGAGTAGCACTTGTGACCTACGTCCTCAAATATTTCCAAGCTGTATTCCAATATCTGCCTTCCTCTACAGCTTTTTCGTTCTATAGCCCCCTCTAGTACCATGGAAGTTACTTCGTGACGTTTTACCGGGTGTCCTACCATTCTGTCACTGTTTTCCATATATTGCTTTCGTTACCGATTCTGTGGAGAACATCCTCATTGCATACCTTATCAGTCCCCCTAATTTTCAACATTTTTCTGTAGCTCCATATGTTAAATGCTTCGATTCTGTTCTGTTCCGAGTTTCCCCACAACCCATGTTACAGTACCTTACGATCATGTGTTCCAAACACACGTTCTCAGAAGTTTGTTGCACAATTTAGTGTATACGTTTGATACTAGTACACTTCTCTTGGCCAGGAATATCCTTTTCGCCAGTGCTAGTCTGCTCTTTCTGCCCTCTTTGCTCCGCCTGCGATAGATTACTTTGCTGTCAATGTAGCAGAATTCCTTAACTTGATCTCCTTCGTGACAATCAAGCCTGATCTTAAGTTTCTCGCTGTTTTCATTTCTGTTACTTCTCATTACTTTCGCCTTTCTTCGATTTACTCTCAGTCCATATTCCGTATTCATTAGACTGTCCATTCCATTCAGCAAATCCTGTAATTCTTCTTCACTTTCATTGAGGGTAGCAGTGTCATCAACAAAACTTATCATTGATATTCTTTCACGATAGATTTTAATTCCATTCTTGAACATTTCTTTTATTTCCATTATTGCCTCTTCGACATATACAGTAAACAGTAAGAGAGAAGGACTACATCCCTGTCTCACACCCTTTCACACTTGTGATATCGAGAGCGATCGCCTCTCTCAGGTTCATCACACTTGCACTGAATGTGTGAACTTTTGGGGGGCAGTCACGAACGTCCAGTCAGTGCTTCGTTCGGTCCGGAATTTTCAGTAGTAGATATATTTCAATTATGGTTGTACTTCATTAGAGTGTAAATTCTTAAGTAAGCAAGTAGTGAATTCATAGATGCAGGAGGAACACTGCTATTCACTTTGCCTTCCACTTGAGTTTCGATAACCGGAATTGTCCCAGTTTCCATCGACGAGTTTTGTGTATCTTTAACAGATGTGCTTGTAAATAAGTTTGAGTAGTTAAATAATCAGTGTTTCTGTTTGGTACCTTCACTTACACTGAGTGGTTGTAGCCAACCAGTGTTCAGGTATATACACTCAATCACATTATGTCACATACGAATAATTATTGTTCCAGTCAGATAGCATCAGTCAAATTAAGTTCTATGTAAATTCCCCATTCTGTGATCTGTGCCTAGGACCTTAATTACACGCATAACACGGCGCACAATTGGAATTTAAAGGGTAGATTTTAAAGACGTGGCGTGCTAGAATTAGTGTTATGGGACAGGGCATTTAACCATGAGGCGATTCCGCACACTAACTTTCTTAAATTATTTCATTGTCCTCCACCACTTCATCAATGAACCGAATATCACGTTTATACAATAACTGCTACTTTGTCCAATTGATCTTTTCTTTTTTCTACACTTTCTCTCCCAATTTTTTATCTTATTTCTGTCCTCACGCTCCTCTTCGCATTCCGTAATTTTCACGCAGAAACTCTTTATGCTACAGTTTCGATGCCTGTCCCAGTGTAATGCCGCTTGATGTTAAGCTGAGGAGTAACTGTGTGTTGGGGGAGAAACTGCGTCATAGCCGCCTATGACTTTGAGCTGTTGCGAGCTGGGATTCTAAATGCTACAACCGTCTGCGCGTAAGTTCCTGAATGTCTTCCTCCTTTCGACTCGTGCCAGCACAAGAAGCTGCTAAGTGATGATATACGCTTTGCGTATCGACCAGCTGCGATACGAAGCCAAAGTGTCGGGGGAGTCCATTTAGGAGATGGAAATTCAAAGGCGGTAGCAGCAGCGGCAGTAGCGGCGCTGCCTGTTACGACTGCAAGCAGCGCCCATAGGGACACACGCTGGCGTGATGGGCAGGGGAGAGGGAGTACGCGTCTGCTTATGGCCATCCCTAGGAATTTTCCGTTATCTCTTACTCGTAGCGAAGCACAAGCTTTGTACGGGTAAGGCTACGTTTTGTCGAGTGTCGGCTGAGTCGAAAATTGAGGATGTGTTAGATGACGATCAGTTCCGCTTTAGGGAAGGTTCTGACGCAGGTCTGCCGTTGCACTTGATAAGAGAAACAACAGTTGGGAAAAAACGAGGCACCTTCATAGGATTTATAGGCCCAGAGAAAGCGTTCGACAATCCAAGATGGCGCAATATGTTAAAAATTCTTAGTAACGTTGGTGTAATCTATCAAGAAAGGCGGCTAATACCAAGGAAAAAAAAACTAACAGAAAAACAAGAACTGAGTATTCGGAATAAAAAGAGTGTAAGACAGGGATGCAGTCATTCCCTCTTAATCTTCAGTCTGCACATCAAAGAAGCAAATGACGGACGTAAAACATTCAGAAGTGAGATAAAAATTAATGTGCTGAACCACACATGTCGCATTCATTACACGCCATAAATTACACACTTGTGACCCTTTGGTTAAATTGTCTGACTGGTGGCAAGTTTGCGAAATACAAAGTTAATATAACATATAATAACAGAGATAATAATATCTGGAACTAAAATAACGACCCACAAATGATGTACGCCACACAGTTGCGATTTGGTTAGAATAATGTTTATTTTGAAAGCAAACTAATAGCGAAAGTGATCGTATTTAGAGTTACTGTTAAAATAGAGCGTATATCCATTTGACACAGTTTGATCAATCACAATCTTATCGCGAAACACGGGCAATACTCCACCTCGTTGTTTACACGAAAAGTTTAGAGTTCACACCAGGCGCGCGGCTGCTCACCGCTCAGAGACTAAGCCCCGCGATACCACACAACGCGAAATTTTCTAAGTCGTTTCACTTCCTAGCTACAAAGACCGACTGTCCGCTTTCGCGTCTCAATCCGAGCTGTACCGTTTTGTGTCCAGACCAGAACTGTCTCTCTGCCCGTCTCTGGCCGCGTCTCCCCCGTGCCGAACATCGTCACTCAGCTGAAATGTCTATCGTTAAGATGGACTAAAGCGTTCAGATTCTAGTACTCAGGTCTTTGTTACAAAACTTGTGAATTTCACTTTAACAGTTCATTCTATATAGATATGATCAATATTGAAGTTTTATTGGGATCACCATGAAAATTTTGAAGGATGGTAGATTAAAATTACTGTGGCTTCACAGAATTAAGTAGTTTTCATAAACGTTTCTCTTTATGGCCGATCTTAAGTCCGCCAAATTTAACACTGCTACTTTTCCCTGGCCACAAATGGCTTCTGCGGGTTTCCCTATGACGTAGGTTCTCATGTATCCCACTCGCACTCCACAGCTCCTAGGCCTCATTCGGCACAATAGATGTTTGTGAATTTCCCCATCTCGTGGCGAATCTGCGCTCTTCGTGGCACACGGTCCTGGACTACAGGCTTCGTTTCACAATTCCTGAAGGGTGCCTCTTTCGGCCATATATTTAAATGAGAGCGAAATGCTTGTGAACTTACACACCTCCACTTCATTACCTGTTTTCGTGCCATATATGCTATGAAGTAGTATCCGAATTTACAAGACACAAATCCTAAGCGCCAGATCGATAGCATATTTGTTTGTAGTGGTGTTGCTGCAGCATGCTTTAAATTTAAAGCAGATTGTGTCTAACATAAATTATGAATTGCGGCATATTAATTAAAAGCCAAATAAAATTGTACACGTACCAAAATCGACTGTCTATTGAAATGCCGCAGAAATTTCAGCGCCACTGCGCTCACATTCACAGAGCGTTTTTGTCACATTGAAGGCTCCAGCGGCGTTCCACAGATTCGGAGCCGAGTACCCCGTCGCAATTCTGTATGGCTCTACATTCCGTCGCCAAAGTTGGGTGTACATACCAGAAAACAAACACATTTCCGCACTGAACGCTTCCCCCAGTGGAATCGATACAAGCAGAACTAAACTACACAGTAAACAATTGATTTAGAGTGTTTGCAAGATGCTCGTAAATTCTTCAATGATGCCGACACGTTATTCAAGTCCCATTAGAGGCACGCATCTCGTGACACATTCCCAATCGACTTCATCGGCAAATTAATATTTTCTTCCAACTTAAATAACTCCTTTAGACTCAAAACTAACAACAAATATGAACAAATCTCACCGCTCGTTTAATTCCGTGCAGTGAAGCTGCGTACACAAACCGACATTCCATAAAACAATAAATTATACCTTCAATGTATTCTTATTTAAATAGATAAACATACATTTGTCTTCATCAGTAAGCATTACTAATTTTCATTTTCCAAATTTCTCCGACCTCTATGCACCCACATTGGCGTGACCATAACTTATAATTTTGAAATTACAACAAACGTAAAACCATCCAAAGCCTAACACATACACGAACATAACTAAATCCATTATATACCCCCAAAACCTAATTTATACGTATACTGTGCATTAATTTTTTCACTTGATACCGTTCACCAAATAATCGAGTTCTCCGACCTCCGCGCACCCAAATGTGCGTCTGAACTATCTTTTTAAAATTGCACAGACCTTGTGCCAAAAAAAGGCCTTATGCATCGAAACAAAGAATAAGCTACAATAAATCCTGAAATAAAACATTGCAAATTACCCTTCCATTTTGTACTTGCCCCAAAATAATTAATAAAATGCTTCGTTCGCCCTAATTTCATTTTTTCCCCTTCTAGACGTCTTGCTGTCTTAAACTTCTCTCGAGTCCACAAATGAGGCAATAACGATCGTAATGTTCTTCTGTGCCGTTGCCAATCACTTACAGTAAAATCACATTCCTCTTTAAGATACCATTTTGTACAAATATCACTTTCTATATTACAATCAAACTCACTGTATTCTCCCTTCAAACTATCCACATTAGTAGCTACAACATCATTATTATAAAATATAGCCTTGCTTTTCACTTTCGCATCATTACAAACATCTTCATAAACAGCACTTTCAACAGCCGCCGTTACATCATACAACTCGCTACATAAAACATAAAATTTCATTTACCTCCGTCAACAAATCACCAATATGCGAACCATTAATAGTTTCAACATTCTCAGCCTTTACATCACATAGCCGGCCGCGGTGGTCTCGCGGTTAAGGCGCTCAGTCCGGAACCGCGTGACTGCTACGGTCGCAGGTTCGAATCCTGCCTCGGGCATGGATGTGTGTGATGTCCTTAGGTTAGTTAGGTTTAAGTAGTTCTAAGTTCTAGGGGACTGATGACCACAGATGAAGTCCCATAGTGTTCAGAGCCATTTGAACCTTTACATCACAAAATTATAGCTAAGCGTCATGCAATTCCAGAATCAACACTACCATTAAATTCCATTTCGTTTTGATTCAAACCTGAGTGTTATACCTTTTCCTCTTCTACATGCTGCTGCCCCACATTAATTTCAGATCACACATCAAATTCAGATCCACACTCATTCTCAAACAAACATTCAAGATCCACAGATCCGTCCAGATTTTCGCGTTCACCTCCACTAGTAGGAAGATATGCACAGATTTCTTCCTCTGAAGTATCAGTAGCTTCAACTTTCATAACTTCAGCACATAAAACATCATTACTACCTTCCTTCAGAAATAATTCACCGATATCCGCCGATACACACACAAATTCATCAACAGCTGACGAGACTAATGCTACGCCGCCCTTATTAACTTCGTTAACAACTTTCACAGTCACAATATCACCTGGAATATCATCACCTTCATCACCATAATCGTTACCTGTGGTTAGTACCTCTTTAGAATTTTCTGTACCATCTAACTCCACCAAATTCAGCTCCACCTCAGCCTGCTTTTAGCACATAGAACCTTTCATTGTATTAACGTTCAGGCACTCTTTTGTCTCACATTCATAAAACAAGTCATTTAGCCCTAAATCGTCGTCAACGTTTTATCGTTTTCTTTCATTAACTCAGGACTATGCCTTTTGCGTAAGATATGATTTGAAAATTTACCAATTTGATTCTCACTTCCTGCTAATTTCATTTCAAAATTCTGACACCTTTCTGCCGATTTATTGACACTTATCACATTTACGTTTACTCGTGTCCTTTTCATTGCCGGTTTATTTTGCCATCTTAGGACCTCAGATGCAGCGAAACTTAGTTTCCCGATCTCCCATTACGCTGGTTCATTTCACCAGGTGCCGCTCCCTCAAATCCACGTTCCTGATGTCGGTACCCGTCACGAAAGTATCCGTTCCCATTACCCCTTTGAAATTTATCATTGGATGTGTTATTGTTACCGTTTCTCTTATCAAAAGTGCTGTTGGCGTTTCGTCGATAGCTTCCAGGATGTTTTTCATTAGTAATTACTCGGACTGTAAGTAAGAATTGCACTCTGAAAACTATTTGTCTGCTTACTTTGTGGCTTCAATTTTAACGGCCATTCTAATTTTTCTACAAAATCCAATAATTGGCCTATTGAGTTGCTAGGAGTGTGCACTAGATCCCATTGCAAATATTCCGGTAACCACCTTTTCAACGTCGTAATTTCGGTAAGTACTCCCAACTGGACGTTTCACATGCATTAATCTCGCAAGTTCACGTTTACAAAATTCTCGCATCCACCGGTTCCGGTATTCAAATGTTGGCCCGTTCAGAAACTCATTTTGGAGTAGCGTTTGCTTCACTTCACTGCAGAACTCGTTCAGGAAATTGCTTTCAAATATTCCGTAGGTGATGAACGTATCACTGTGTATATTTGCCCACAATTGCGACTCACCTTCCAAATGTCTTTTCACGTATTTATCTTCGCCTCGTCGGACATTCCTTTCATAAAACCATCCCTGCAAGCTGCTAAAAATTGTACTTGGTGATATTTCCCGTCGTCTCCAAAACATTTGACCCTTCCCGAGTTCATCCACGGAATACTGATCACTGTAGAGTTTTGACGTGCAGCTAAAAATTCAACTCCCTTTCTATTTCACTGATTTGCCTTTTAACTTCATCATTTTCAATTTTAATGCCAGAGTCTACGTGTTCCTTTATTTTATATACTCCTTTCTCCCCTTTCTCCTTATTCGAACGGATAAGTTGCTAATAGCCTCTGTCGTCTCAGCCATTGCCTACTCATACAATTTCTTACGCTGCCTCCCAGATCTGCCTGCTACTTCTCAACCTTGTCATTGAAATTTTTCTCCGCTTGATCTACCTTAGAGTCAGGTATCCCATCTTCATCAGAAATTTTACCCATTTCATCCCGAATGATTTTTCATTTTCCGTCTATCAATTCATCGAGTCCACTAGCAATTTTACCTACTTCGTCTTTCACAACCGAAGATATTTCGTATTGAACTGAATCAATTTTAAATTTACGTCACCCATATCGGTTTTGAACAGCATCAATTTACGATCCCAATCTTCTTATCATTGGCAGTAATTGTGGCATCATGTCTCCCCCAAATTCACCGCCGAACACGCTCTCCCGCTCCGACTTCGGGCTAAGCGGCTCGCTAGTATTTTCAGACCCACATATTTGTGGTAAGGTCTTATGAGGCCAAAGCCTACACACTACCTCATCTGACTTAAACTAACTTACGCTATGGATAACACAGACACACCGATGCCCGAGGGAGGACTCGAACCTCCGACGGTGGGGAGCCGCCCGGACCGTGACAAGGCGCCTTAGACCACGCGGCTACCCCTGGAGGCTTTCAGACCCACACAAAATGGCGGACTGCTTAATATTAGCAATGTTTATTGTTGGCGATTGAACTTCAGAGCCATACATAATCTCACTATCAGCGCAGGTACTTAGCTTTGCCGTGCTGGATCCTTCTGCCATGGTATTGCTGCCGATGTTGCAGTTGAAGAAGACGCTAAAGATCTCGTAGCCTCTGCTGTGGTACTGCAACCGCCGCTGCGAGATGAATCGACGTTGAAGATGCCGCTACTGGCTGGAACCACTAAAAGAAAGTCTGAATGTCGCCTCGTCTTTCGCGTAACTCTTTTATCATTCCTAACCACTGCTAAAACTAGGTGCACACAACTGCCGCAAAAATCGTAGCTCAGAGCCCCCACGCAAACTGCCTAAACTGCCACAGACTTGGGACCTAGATCACAGAATTTCGTCAACTGTGAGAATTACAATTGTAATTTCACAACTATTAAATAATCCTAATAGTCGCCGGCCGGTGTGGCCGTGCCGTTAAAGGCGCTTCAGTCTGGAACCGCGTGACCGCTACGGTCGCAGGTTCGACTCCTGCCTCGGGTGTGGATATGTGTGATGTCCTTAGGTTCGTTAGGTTTAATTAGTTCTAAGTTCTAGGCGACTCATGACCTCAGCAGTTGAGTCGCATAGTGCTCAGAGCCATTTGAACCAATCCTAATAGTCAGTCCTGAGACGATGTCACATTCAACTTTTGCGACATGGTTCTGCATATCGAAGTTCAGATAATATTTTTGGAAACACTTCGCAGAACTCAAATCCAATTCTAAACATTTCTGAGTTCATATTCCGCATCTAACACTTTCCAAAATCCAATCCTGTTGCAAAATTTTGCAAGATTCTTATCCCTCAACTAACACTTTCCTAATTCCTATCCTGAACGAGCCCCCATTTGCGACTAACATCCGAAAGATGTTCGGGATCACATGTGGTTCCTCTTCGTCGAAATGTCTTGACTCACACTCGTCTAGGGGTTGAACCGCACGTGTCGCATTACACGCCCTAAATTAGACATTTGTGACCCTTTGATTCAATTGTCTGGCTGAGGCACGTTTCCGAAATACAAAGTTAATGTAACATATAATAACAGAAATAATAATATCGGAAACTAAATTAACCAATACTCCACCTCTTTACTTACACGAAAAGTTTAAGAGTTCACACCAGGCGCGCGGCAGCTCAACGCTCAAAGTCTAAGTCCCGTGATACCATACAACGCGAAATTTTCTAAGTCGTTTCACTTCCAAGCTACCTAAACACGGACTGTCCGCTTTCGCGTCTCAATCCAAACTGTTGCCTTTTGTGTCCAGACCAGAACTGTCTCTCTGCCCGTCTCTGGCCGCGTCTCCCGCGTGCCGAACATCGTCACTCAACTGACTAGGGCAGTTCCCTTTCCTGAAGCCGTCCATCTGAATGGATACAGGTTTTTCTACATTATTTTACATTTTAACATATTTAAAAAATCAAAGCTTGGCCACTTTCACGTCCTAAATACAGTAACAATAATATCCATTGTTAATTTCATTTACATAAAAGCAATACAATTTCCTTCTTAACCTTGAATGTCACGACCAGTAGCCTCGCACCATTCTGTTTCCTGAATTATATATAAAGCACAAAAGTAACCGTTATGCACTAAACTATAAAACAAATATTCTATCACCTAATGATTCAATAAGGTGTCATACTGTCTTCGTTCATTGTGTTTTGTGTGGAGGAAGTGATGATCTGATGCTTAACTCAAAATACTGATAATTTAAATTTACTATAACAGTAAATCCTAAACTGTTATAGATATGGTCAACAATCAAGTTTTATTGGGATAACCATAAAAATTTATGAAGGATGGTTTATTATTATTACTGTGGCTTCATTCCCTGAATTACTACAGAATTAAATAGTTTTCATAAATATTTCTCTTTATGGCCGACCTTAAATCCTCCATATTTAGCACTGCTACGTTTTCCTGGACACAAACAGCTTCTGCGCGGTTCCACTATGATGTATGTTCTCATCTGTCTCACTCGCACACTACAGCACCTAGGCCTCATTCAGTATAATAGACGCCTGTGAATTTTCCCAACTCATGGCGAATCTGCACTCTGTGGCACACGGTCCTGGACGACAGGTATCGTTTCACAATTCCTGATGCCTGACTGTTTCGGCCATATATTTAAATGAGAGCGAAAAGCTTGTTGACTCACTACGTGTTTTGTCAATTATGCAGCAATGTTGGTATCAGTAGTCACGTGAACGTTCTCACATCCTTAGACGACGTTCTGGACGTCAACGCACCACAGACGCCCGCCATGATCGTCGTATTGTAAGGGCGACAGTGGCAGATCTCACAGTTACCACAGGAAAAATAAGGGAGCTTGTGAGACAAGACGCATCAACACGAACTGGTTATTAGCAGTGGGACTATGAGCATGCACCTCTGCATCCCGTCTTCCTCTAATGCCGCAGCATCGACGTGCACTACTTGACTGGTACTGTCGGAGGCTCACTTGGTAGATTGAGTGGCGTACCTTGGTCTTCAGCTATAAAAGCAAAATCCGCCTACACGCAACTGATGGTCGTTTGAGCGTACGACGTAAACCTGAAAAGCGCTGCCTGGTACAGTGCATTTGTCCAAGGCACGCTGGCCCCATCCCAAGCCTTATGGTCTGAGATGCGATAAGCTACAACTCTGTTTCACCTTTAGTGTTTCTGGAGAGGCACTAACAAGCACTCAGTACACGCAGAGTGTTATTACAACTGTTCATGCAAGAGATAGGTGATGTGTCGTTCCCACAGGATAATGCTCGCCCACACGCTACCTGTAAAACTCAACGTACTCTACAAGCTGTGCAGCAACTTGTCTGACCAGCATGATCACCGGACTGGTCTCCAGTCGAGCACGTGCGGAATATGATGGGAAGAGAAGTGACTCGTGCGGCGTGTCAATCAACAACCCTTGCAGAAGTCCGTGAATAGGTCGAGCAGGCTTGGTACAACGTATCCCGTGACTGTATTCGCCATCTGTACGATAGGCTGCATGCCAGAGTCACCACCTGTATTCCACCCGTGGAAGCTACACCACGTACTAATGTGGGTGTTTCAGCATGACTGGATATCCGGTACCTCAAAAAGGCTTATGCTGCAGAACTGTAAATGTAATCGTTTCATCTACACTGTATGCGCTATTGAAATAATAAACTTTAATTGGGAACCTCTAACAGGCTGTACTAATTTTTGTTTTGGCAGTGTATTACTATCCTTGGTAGAAGAAAGGAAGAATTGCAGAATTTATTTAATGAAATGAACAGTTTACTGGTCACCGATTATGGACTGAGAGTGTATTGAAAAAGGACAGAAGGACTGAGGACTAGCGAAAATGAGATTATTGATAAAAGTAACATGAAAACTTTGGCCGCAGAGTAGATGAAAGTAAGGAGTTCTGCTACGCTGGAAGCAAATAACACAACGGACGAAGGAAGAAGGACATAAAAAAGCAGACTAGCCCGGCGAAAGAGAGAATTCCTTTCGAGGGGAAGTCTACTATTTGAGGAAGAAGTTTCCGTGAAAGTACGCCTGCAACACAGAATTGTATGGAAGTGAATCAGGGATCTCAGAAAAAAAGACTCGGAGTGTTTCAGATGTGCTGTAGAAGGATGCTAAAAATTACTTGGGCTGATGAGAGACTAGGAGCTTCTCCGAAGAATCATCGAGATAGGAATATATGGAAAACATTACAAAAAGAAGGGACGAGACAATAGGACGTGTTAAGAGATCAGTGAATGTATTCCATGTTACTAGAAAGACCTCTAGATGGTACAAGCTTGGAGAAGGACCGAGGTTGGAGGATATGCTACAAACAATTGTGGAATTTGGGGTTAAGTGCTATACTGAGATGAAGAGATAGCACAGTAATTCGCGGCGGCTCTCAACAAACTAGTCAGAAGACTGATGACACCCCAAAAAATTCTTTAAAATAGTGTGATGCTGAATTAAGAATCACTTTCCCGTAGTTCTGAAAAATATTATTTTTTCATAACGAACCGGCTTTGGGCATTTGAGGGTGACAAATGAAAGCCGCGACGACAGATAAAATGATATGCTGCTGCCAAGACGTTATTGATACACAAGTTACGTTAAATGGAAATTTGTGGGAATTTCTGTGGGGGTAACTGCTGAGGTCTTTGGTCCCTAAGCTTACACACTACCTAATCTAACTTAACTAACTTACGCTAAAGACAACACATACACACACACACATGCCCGAGGGAGGACACAAACATCCGACGGGGGAAACCGCGCGGACCGTGGCAAGGTGCCATAGACCGCCCGGCTACCCTGCGCGGCAACGTTAAATGGTGACATGAAGTGCTTACAGAGTGAAGTATTATCTCTCATACAGAAACATCACGACATTTAAAAAAATGGAAAATAAACATTTATTTTGATATATTTATATTTAACAATAGATAAAAAATGCAGCCAAATCATAAGATGTTAAATAAAATTCCGAATAAAAGTCTTGAAAACAATTTTTCGTAAAATTCAGTTTTATTTCTCATCGTCTGTTAAATGCAATCAATCCTATGGAAACTTTTATTTTTTATTTGTTTTTAGATGTTACAATTTCTGTGTATAAAAATGTAATATTTTCCTTTATAATGCCTGTACATCACAACCTTACGTATTTTCTGTAACAATATCAACAATATCTTTGTAGATGTACAGATGATGGCAACATCTATGGAGTGGAAATAGCGTACTCTGGGCAGTATCAAATGGAAAGAGTCACGTGACTATGGTACGCACTGTTCTTCACATTTTGCAATGAAGGTGAATTGTTGCAGCTACACATGTCGATCGAAGTTGATCAAAGGAGGTAAATTACGTTTCATAGGTAAATATCAGCATTGCAGTTATCATAGTAATAAGCTGCACATTATCTGTCGATTAGTGTCGAGACATAGTGTATTGAAGGCGTAAAATAGTATGACAAATTATGTTACTATATCGTCAAGTATTAATGAGACAAGTGCTGGATAAATTCTGTGTGTGGGAGTGTGCTGCCAGTCAAGCTGTTGAGTACACACACTTTTCGAACAATATTCACATGCGCATAACACTTTTATATTACAGTGTGAACTCCCTCGTTCGTATTGCTTTGTTCTCCAAACCATCGTGATTATCTTGCAATTGTCTTAGAGTTCCTACGACGTTTCGACTAAAATTTGAGTTTTATAAAGCATGTTCAAAGATTAAAATTTTCTACCATTAAATAAAAATGGAAGAATTTAATTCATAAAAGTACTGGAAAGTGTGATAAATCACTCATTTGTAGCGCTTCAAAGATCTAACTACGAAATCTTTAGTGAACTGAGAAGCCATTTCGCAATTCTGCCCCAGCATAATTTTTAACACAGGGATTCGTAAATATGATGTACTTCAGTACGAAGCGTACAAATTATCGGTAGCTTTTCCTTGTAGCCCTAAAATAAAAATAGAAAATAGTATAGACATGCAACTGTGACAGTTGTCACAAATCAGAGAAATAGCTATACGTTTACCTTTTCAACACTTTAAGCCAAGTTCATACCAGATATATCTCTCTACTAGGGAGCCGGCCGTTGTGGCCGAGCGGTTCTAGGCGCTTCAGTCTGGAACCGCGCGACCGCTACGGTCACAGGTTCGAAACCTGCCTCGGGCATGGATGTGTGTGATGTTTTTAGGTTAGTTAGGTTTAAGTAGTTCTAAGTTATAGGGGACTGATGACCTCAGATGTTAAGTCCCACAGTGCTCAAAGCCATTTGAACCATTTTTGTACTAGGGACGTAATTACACCCATTATCAGAAGGTTTCGTGGCGAAAAAAATTCCGTTCTGCTTATGTGAACCCTCGACTCATGGATATTCCTACTCTATGTAGTCACACATCGTTTTATCTATCGTTGTGACGTTCAGTTGTCACCTAACGATGGCCTATTAAGGCAAAAGCCGGTTCGCGTTTAAATGACCGATTATTGACGGAACATCAGGAAACTGGTTCCTGTATAATATTGTTGCCATGGTCTTCCAGTTAGCGACAGAAAATTCAGTTACCGATGATTATTTATATAAGTATAATACCGCTTGTAGTGACCTGCCACGTACAGTGAATATGTAAGTCTCTCATGTCGTAGCCGAGCGGTTTAAGCCACCATGTCACGGACTGCGCGGACCCTCCCACTGGAGATTCGAGTCCTCCCTCTGGCATGCGTATGTGTTTTGTGCTCAGCGTAGGTTAGTTTAGGTTAGTTTAAGTAGTGTGTAAGTCTAGGGACCGACGACCTAAGCAGTTAGGTACCTTCGGAATTCACACACATTTGAACATTTGAACATGTTGTGAAGTTCAGGATGATATTCACAGACAAATCGGTCTACCACATTGTATTTCTCTGTACATTAGGTTAAAAGAATCATGTTATATATGCCCCGTGGAAAAGACTCTCTGGGAAGTGGAAATGCGTTAGTTTAAAGTTAAAGTACAATACGGTAGTATGACTTAAAGTTATGAAATATCATAGTACTGGATATCTTCACTATTAACCATGTTGTTGAATGAGTGTATCCATGTATCTTTACTATTAGCCATGGTCTTTAATAACTTTATACATGTATCTTCACTATTAGCCATGTTGTTGAATGAGTATACCCATGTATCTTCTTCTTTCTGTGTGGAGCATAACCCCTGAAGCCCTTGTGTACGTAGTTTTCAATACTGTTAAATAAGCAGCATTTGTACTGATGCCAGGAAAGGGAACCGCTATCAGTAAAGGACAGTAACGAGTGTATGATTGTGAGGCAGTTATCGAGAGATTACAGTATGCCAGATGTAATTATTACAAAACACTTCTTCATTCTCACTGTTTTATTTGTACAATTCAAATTACCGAAATACTAATGCAGTGACTGATTACGACATGGAAATGTTCAACAGAAACTAATATGCTGCAGCGGGTATTCCGTATTATTTTATACTTTGAATCAGGATGATACAATTTAAAACACCAAACTCTTCAGTGTCTCATAAAATATTTCGAGTGGTGTTAACAACTGGTTACAATGTATCTTGCATCAAGACTAATATGTAGCCTGATCAGTTTACAGACCTTTGAGAAACCATAAGTTGAGAAAACTAATTGTATTGTGAGAAACTTCAGGAATAACGAAAGTTGACGGATGAGAGCAGCATTGGATGTATAAAATTAAAAGAGGAACGTGCAAGTGAATGAAGGATTACGGTTTCAGGAAATAACAAATTCAATAAGATTTCTTTCCATGGTATTTATTTTTCGAAAGTCAATCAAAATCAAATGAGACATTTTGAAATAAAGCTGCCATGTATTTCATATGAAAAAGGAGCATTTTACACGATTCAGTTGTTTGAAGTTCGAAGATTTCAAAAACAGTGATCACTTTATTATACATGTAAGAGACTATTAGAATAGATGACAGAAATGAAGAAACTTACAGATTTTAAGAAAAGTAAAAATAATAACACATGGGAAAGTACTTTTCGAGCAAAGACGCTGAAGAAACGAGTTACAGAGGCAATTTTTCTCTATACGAAAATACGATGGGGAAAGGAGACAAATGAATGAAATAACGACAGGTATCGCGGACTTCGATTGCAGTAACTTCCCACCCAACGATTTCTGCTCCTTTTGAGTCGCATGGCAATTTGTAACAAACTACAGCACAGCGGATACCGAGCGAACTTAGACGGTACATGGGAGGCGAGAAGGCGCGAATGTGCTATTCGAATGTTCTCCGTCGTGGCTCCCGAACTTAGCGCTCGGCACAGGTGAAGCGTGTAACTCCTCCACGTGTAGTTACTTTACACGGGGTATTTTTAAATGCTTAATTATTGTGAAATGTGTGTATATGCTTCCTCCTTCTAAGTTTTCCCCTATCTCTGAATCAGCGTGCAAAATTAATCTCCCTTAAGTAGCTGCTACAAGAAGAGAACAACTCAACAGATTTTGAGACACGACACCTGTAGAAACTAGAAAAACTCACACCTAATTCTATGAGCATATCGATGGCAAAAAGACAACATAACGAATGTAATAACGTTTCTTGGAATAAGTAGTTTTTATGAATGGCCTACTTCGTTTTCCTTTTAAAATTATTAATTCCGTTGTTAGCGATTAACCGATTTTAACCCTTTGGGATTTTCGAACTACGTTACACTGCGAATTAGGTTGAATGCTTACAGCATGAGCCTCGGCAGTGTGAAAAGAAAAATATGTTATGGCGTAAACAGAGCAGAGACTGTACCGTGACAGGCTCCAGCTCTCAGCTGGTATACTAATGCGAGTACAAGAACAGGGCGGCAAGCTAAGTGTTTATCCTTTTCTGTGTTTTCCTCTTAGTATATGTATTAAATTTCGTGTGTGTTTACCTGTTTAAGAAGTTTAACATCGCGTTTTTGCAAGTCTAAATTCATTCGGTCAGCAACTCAGTAGTTGCTCTTTGAACAGCAAGCTGCATAGCTCATTAACACATCAGCGTTGTCGTCGCTCGAGGTGGAGAGCCAATGTGTAGACTGTCCACCTGAACTCCTAAGTGGACAGGTGGCCTCTCCTTCAGCAGGTTCCAAACAGGTACACGGGAGGAGGGGTTAACTAGTTACTGGGAGCTCCAATGTTACGCGCATTATGATGCCCAGTAGCCAGTTCAGAGCTGGAAAGGCAGTGTGCATTCGGTATGTTTACCGGGGGTCTCACCCGAAGTGTGGAGGCGGCCTTGCCAGTGGCTACCGAGCGTGGCGTGCAGGGTGCAGTCATCTACGAGTTTGGCTCCCGACGGCACCGACGACGCCTGTTGCGTGGGTTCTGAGACGATCCTCAGTTCGTACAGGGGGCTGTCGGGGTGGTGAAGATTGCTGGCCTCACACGTGGGGTGCAATCAGAGCTCGCAATTTGCAGCATCGTTCCCAGAGATGATCGGGATTCTTTGGTTTGGAGCCGAGTGGTGGGTCTCAACCAAAGGCTTCATCGACTCTGGCGGTCTTGGCTGCAGATTTGTAGACCTACGTTATCGTGTAGGGGTTTATAGGACTCCCCTTGAGAGGTCAGTGGTGCACTACACAAAGTAAGCAGCTACTCGGATAGCAGAGTACTTGCGGAATGCACATAAGGGTTTTTTTCAAGCTAGGCAGTAGATGGAGGTGCTCTGATGAACACTCGCCAGGCCTAATCGACAATGTCTGTGTAGAAACGGGGCATCAGCGATCATGATGTGATTATAGAAACTACGAATACGAAAGTTAATAAATCAATCAAGAACGGTGGTTAGAGGGCATAAGCAATTAGTGGCATCGCACTTTGACCGTGAATTGGTACCACTTAGTTGTAGTAAGATGGACTTAGAAGAATTATGGACAAAGTTGAAGGAGAATGTAATTCGTAGTCTGGAGAGTTATGTGTCTAGTAAGTGGTTAAAGGATGGGAAAGACCACTATGTTTTAATAAATAAAGGATTCTGAGGAAACAGAGGCTGATCAATTCTCGGTTCAAAAGGGAAAGCACACATGAAGGTTAGTTGGTATTCGTGCATCTGCGGAAAGTACTATTCGCGAATCATACAACAACTACTACCGTCATCTGGCAAAAAATCCGAGAAAATCCTGGTAATCTGTAAAATCAATAACGGGTATAATGCTTATATTCATTCTCTTGTTGATCAGTATGGTGAGGCAGTTGAAGACACCAAACCGATAGCCAACGTTTAAAATTTCACCCAGGAGAATCGTATAAACATATCGTCATTTGACCATCGGACAGACTCCCATACGGACGGCTTCGCACTAAGCATCACTGGCATTGAGAAACAACAGAAACATTTGAAAGCAACCCAAATCAACGGGTTCGGATGTAATTCCAGTTCTGTTTTACAAAGGGCACTCTACAGTATTAGTCCATTACCTAGGTTGATTTTATCATGAATCTCTCATCCAGCATGAAGTTACAAGCGACCGAAAAAAGCACAGGTGAATCAAGTATATAAGAAGGGTCAAAGAACAGACCCACGAAATTACAGACCAATATCCCTCATTCCGCCAACGGGCTTGTCAAAGAGGGTGGAGAAGCGGACAGAGGTTCAGGGTACTCTCTACTTCTAGGGGTGGGAAACTGCCCCTAAAGGCGCAATAGTCAACAATTATCAACGGCATGAGGACGCAGAAGGCCATGGAAACCACTGCATCATAGACACGTAACGTGTATCCACAGGACATGTGGCCTGTAATATAAAAAGTGTTACGATGAGCTCTCCTTTAGCCGACAATTCCGGAATAATCCCCTATTCGTATGTCCTGGAGGGGACTGCCATGGGGGGAGTTACCACCAGAAAAAGATTGAATAATCAACTGAAGGATAACGAGCGACAGACGTAAGGAGGACATCAAACGCAGACTAACAATGGCAAAATGGGTATTCCTCGCCAAGACAAGTCTACTAACATCAAATATCGGCCTTAATTTAAGAAAGAAGTTTCTGAGAATGTATGTCTGGAGTACAGCATAGATTGGTAGTGAAGTATGAACTGTGAGGAAACCGGAACAGAAAAGAATCGACGCATTTGACATGTAGTGCTACAGACGAATGTTGAAAATTAGGTGGACTGATGAGATAAAGAATGAGGAGGTTCTGTGCCAAATCAAAGAGGAAAGGCTTATGTGGAAAACACTGAGATGGAGAAGGGACAGGATGACTGGACATCTGTTAAGCCATGAGGGAATGACTTCCATGGTATTAGAGGGAGCTGTAGAGGGCAAGAACGGTAGAGGAAGATAGAGGTTGGAATACATACAGCAAATAATTGAGGACATAGGTTGCAAGTGCTACTCTGAGATGAACATTTTAGCAGGAGAGGACTTCGTGGTGGGCCACATCAAACCAGTGAAAAGACTGATGACAAAAAAAAGTCATTAACTTTTTTTGCTGCAGAATTCGTGAACATATTCTTGGTTCGAATATTGTAGCTACATTCTGTATGTTTTGGATCACTAGCTCACTCACGAGTTCGTTCACTAGTTCACCAGACCCATGAAATTACAGACCAATATCCCTCATTCTGCCAATGGGCTTGTCAAAGAGGGTGGAGAAGCGGACAGAGGTTCAGGGTACTCTCAAGTCCTAGGGGTGGGAAACTGCCCCTAAAGGCGGAATAATCAACAATTATCGACGGCATGAGGACGGCGTTGATAATTGTTAATTATTCCGCCTTTAGGGGCAGTTTCCCACCCATAGGAGTTGAGAGTACCCTGAACCTCTGTCCGCTTCTCCACCCTCTTTGACAAGGCCGTTGGCAGAATGAGGGATGTTGGTCTGTAATTTCATGGGTCTGGTGAACTAGTGAACGAACTCGTGAGTGAGCTAGTGATCATCTCAGATTCACAATATTTTTTAAAGCTGAATGTAAGAAAATAAAGTTATTATAATTTCTTATGAAAGGTGAATGTAAGAATATAAATTTAACATAATTTCTTAAAAAGGTGAATATAAGAAAATAAATAAAGTGAACTGGCTAATGAAACTCATGAGTTTTTTATAAATAACGGTTTCTAAACATTTTTAGTAAGGTTTGTTTACAGTTTTACCACATTCACAAGTAACTTTAATTTTCTGATATTCTTTACTATACTCTATACACCTTTTCAATATTTATCCTTGTAAAATTCACTAACATCCTTTTCTCTACACATATGCCACATTTCTTTAGCTGCTCCATTTCGAAAATGTAAAACTGAACAGGAAAAAATAAAATGAAATGAAATAAAATCATCGCCAAAAAATGAAAAACCTTTGGCGCCATTTGGAGGAAAAACTGGAAGGTTCTTTTTGGTCTTATTGATGGTACTCTATTTCATTTTCATCCTCCACACACCAGCCCTAAGGAATTTTTTTTTTTTTTTTTGCTGAACATCGCTGTTGTTCTGCCACACTGGTTGCTTCATCATCCACCCATCATCTTCTTTTCTTCTTGCTGCATCTTGTCATCTATCTCTGGAATAGACAGAAGAGCTGCTGATGACTGATGTTGGTGTCTTCTTCTTCTTGCTGGGCTTGAGCACTGAACGGCAATAGCAAATTACAATAGTATTTTTTGGCCAAAAAATTCTATAACAATTCCGATTCTTAGCCCTGCAGAGCAAAGCAATTTTATGTACAGATCGTATATATAGCTGGTATTCGAGTGACAAAGCATGTTCCAAAAGTGCCATTTTTCATCAATTTAGTTTTGAGTAAAACGCAAATTATTTTATGAAAATACACTTATATTTGAAGATTCGAATTTGTAAATAAAATGTAACAATAGTTAAAATACTCAAATTATCATTAGAAAAAAGTTATTCGAATTTATAGTCAAGAATGTTCCCATATTAATTCAAATGAAACCAACAGCACTGCCACTGTTAACAGAATTTTGCACTAATTTATACTGAACATTGTGATACGCTGTACTAAAATAGCAGAATGTCGAAAGAGGCTGCACACTTCCTCATGCTCGCTAACTGCCTAGTCGCCAGTGAGAAAAAGTAGGAATTCGTTCTTGAGATAACACTTGTCATTCATTGAGCTAGGTCAGTTATCTTTATCAGGGTTCAGAGGCCAAGTGCAATCAGTGACTCAAGGCACACACACACTCCAAACGTTAGTCTCCACTGAGTCATAGAGAGAGAAACATCTACACTCGTTTAATTCTTAAAGAAAATTACGAGTTAATTTCTCAGCCAAATATTAACCGATTTTAAAAATTCAAAGTGCCAACATAAGATACATCAAAAGAGCTATCTGGAAAATACATGATTAAAAATTTTTCAGTTAATATTATGCAATATGTATCGTAAGCGAATAGATCAATTTTTTAAAAATGAAAGTGTTAGCATTAATAGTTATTCAAAAAGTTTCAGTAAGCATTCTGAGTTGTGAATCATCTGTGAGATTCTTCCTCCCATACATTACTATACATCATAAAGTGTCTGCAGGAATTTAATAATTAAAAGTTGCACTAAGTTTCGTAGTCATTTTGTCTGAAGATACAATATTTTTTCTTTGAGTCATGTTAATGACAGAACTCGGGTAATTTGTTATGAAACTAAACAGACTAATATCTATGACTCCTTTCAGTAGAGTCACTATTATAAAATCAAGAAATACATGTTATACTTTGAGAAAAGTATCTGGAGGATTAATATTCCACATCTCCTGTCGAAAAATTGCGTTTCTTCCATTTGTCAAGTTTATATTCCGTAATTTAACATTATCGAATGATTAAGAGTCAATGAGTTGATTATTTTTTACGATTTGTCTGAAATGTAACACATACAAAATATGGCATGTCAAATTCTACTGAGTTATAGTAATGTGTGATATGTAACACAAAATTTTTCTTACTACTTAATCCAGCGATATCTACAGTTCGTAGTTCATAAAAAGATATCAGAATTTTAGGATATTTCAGAATATTTTCTTGTTGTTCTGACTCATAATTTGGTTCAAAATTAATAATTGGTACACGAACTTCCATTGATTGTATGACAATTTTTCCTTCTTTTGCCAGAGTGTCTTTTACTTCAGTTCCAGCGTTGTTATAATCAGCCTATTGAAGAGTATGATCTCCTGAACTTGATGACCTTGTGAAAATTAGTGTTAAATCTCCTTCCGAAATTATTTCCTTATTATCTTAAAAATTCCATCGGGTATTCATAATGGAAAAATTACTTCATTTCTCTTACTCTTTATTTTTCCATTTTTAAGCACATGCCCTTCTGAGATATTTTATCAGTAACAGATGAAGTCAAATGCAATAAAACTGATGACAAAATAAAAGGATGTTCGATTCTGGATAAAATATTATTTCCTTACTTTATGGATATAAAATCAAACCGTGTTGCCACATAATAGTTGATTAATGTTTTATTTGATTTCTATCATAATTTGGATAATCTGTTCCATCAGTTCCAGTAATACTGAAATTAATATAAAGTTCTGCATGATTCATATGAAGCCATCCATCGCCAATATTTATTTCAGTTTCTGTATCCTTATTTGGCGCATTTAAATAATTTAAGTTTTCCAATTCATAGGGACTGAGTAGAATTAATAACTCTCAATGTTATTGATGACACAACCAAAGACTGCTCTGGATGTTGCTGATTTATTAAGAAAAAAATTATTAAGATAAAACATTTCACAAATAACTCTCACAGTAGCTCCATGAAAGTCAATCAAATTATCATTTTGGTCAGTCATAGTAATTTCTAAATCCTGAACTGAATAAAATCTTGGAATATGAGCAGGAAAATGTGGTTCAAGAAATATTGGTCCACCATATCCTGGGTTAGGTTTGAATAAAGCAATAATATTAGATTTTCTGTGAAAATGCTTATTATGTTTCACAAACTTTCTTTTAGCCAAATTAAAATTTATGTCTATTAATTCAAATGGTATTATTTTAGGAACATCTTAAGCAACAGTTTTTTCATTTGCATCAGTAATTATATTATGAAATCCTAGC
Organism: Schistocerca piceifrons; assembly: GCF_021461385.2. Lineage (NCBI taxonomy): Eukaryota > Metazoa > Arthropoda > Insecta > Orthoptera > Acrididae > Schistocerca > Schistocerca piceifrons. The sequence goes on from NC_060139.1 coordinate 724,961,133, forward strand.
ACACTAGCAATACTATTTTCTTTTATACCCATATATAATTTAACATCACTCTCAACAGTAACTGCTTGAAATTTCATCTGGCTTAATGTGAAAATTTGGCTTCTTCAAATGAATAAATTTTTCAAAAAGTTTCGAAGTTTATTAATCAGTTTCTCCATCAGTATACAATTTACTATTTTTCGATGTTACATTTGTAATTAAAAGTTTAATAAAAATCAACAAGTGAAACACTTTTATAACTTTTTCATATAGGTACAGTCAATGGTTTTTAAGGACAGATGACTTATGACTCAACTGAAATAATTGAACCATTTATTAATAATTTTTAAGTAAATGAAAAACAGACTGTGAACCACAAATACGAATTCCAGAGAGAAATCAAACATTAATGATCGATAATTATATTCTAGCTCCAGGGTGGTTTAATTGGAATAAGTTTAATCACTTGTATTTTTCTTCCAAAAGTTCGGACCAGCTAAAATACTCTGAATTTGTAAAAAGATATAAAAAATTGAAGGTAAAATTAATAAGAAGATTACTATGTTTATTAAACACAGTGATGAAATTATTCCACTAGAGCAATGACTAATTAATGCAGTTGTTGCTTTTGCTGACTTCATTCTTGAAAATCAGGCAACACTTAGAGAATATATTACTTCAGGAAGACATGTTCGAATAGATTGCTTTTATTTAGCTCAAACTTTCTCAAAATTACCGAAACAATTAATCAGGGATAACCTTAATTTTCTAAATATTTTCAGAGATGATGACACAAATTTAAATCATATTTATATTGAATTTGTTGGAGGTGATTTAAATTTTGATGATTTTATAGAAATATGTAGTAAATGTTGGAATGATAAGTTTGGATTTTGTATGCTGGGCATGACTAGAAAACGAAATCATAAAGAGTTCAGAAATAAAATCCATATTTCATAACAACATAAAGCAATGTAAACATGAATCTTCAATACCAATATTAAACTTTAATTAATCTTTATCAACATAAAATTTTTTTTGCAAAATATAATGAGAAGGTTGTTAAAAAAGCCAAATGAAATAGAAAGAAATCTGAAGAATTGAAAGAACAACTCAAGCTTTGGAGAAAAACAACCAAGAAGAGAATATGAAAAATATAAAAAACCATCCAATTATCAATGCTATTGAATAAGTTAAACATGGAACTGAAGGATTAGCTTACAATGTCCTGAAAGCTACTGAAGGAAATAGAGAAATTGAAAAACAAATAAATCCATATCATCATCATGAAGATTTAGGAGATTTATCACCAATTAAACAATTACATGATTCGTATGATGATATTCCTGGAAAATATGGCTACACATTAAATGTATTGAACAAATATGAAAAAGACAAAAAAGTCCAAATATTTTGAAAAATTAAAAGAGATTCAAACCAGTAAAAAAAGAACAGATGGCGATGTGAAAAAATAAATGTAACTGAAAGAATGTTAAAGTATATTGATCACAGTGAAGATCCAACTTTAGGATTAAGACCTGTTGATAGAATGATATTTGTTGAATATTTTCCTGTTGATTTCGAAGGCGATCAATTAACAGTTGGTGGAAAAGAGTATGAAGGAACACATGGATTAATGAATCTTTTAACTAAAATCTAAATTGCTATGCATGATTTGAATGGTAAATTTGATGCTGAATATTTATCAAATTTTGCAGATATATTATACCATTCAGATTCTCAAAACATCAAAATAAAATAAAATCAAGTAGAGGTAAAAAATACAACCAAAAGAGAAAAGACATTATTAGTTTGTATTTTCCAAAAGTATATGAAGTACTATCAAATTCAGATTCTTCAAAAATAATTTCACCTGAGAAAATTGGTAAAGGGTGAATTAAAAAATATACAGAGTAAGAAATTGAGTATGTTTCAATCAATGATGTTAGGGATTTAATCGATAGATTACCAGTAATTAATGATGAAGAATGAGCCAGAAATAAAAATTATTCCAATAAAAAAGTTGGAACATCACATATGATAACGAATAAATTTAGTGATTACATTATCAACAATCGAAAAGGAATTCTATACATGATTAGATTTTTGAGTAATTTACCACATACATTTTGGAAAAGTGAAAAATATGGTAAAGGATTAGTTAATACTTTGCTTAACAAATTACCATTCGAGATTCGTCTTTCTGGTTGTTGATTACAGGTCTCAGAACCAAATTATAAGAATGATTGGCTAGAGGAGATCAAGGAATAGACAACTTAGTTGAAGCTTGTAAACATCACAATAGTGCTTATAGAGATAATAAAGATTTAGGTAAAACACATGAAGCAAATAAATATCTTCCATTAGCTGCAAAAGAAAGAATGCATGCAATTGATGCTTCCTTAGGTGAAAAAATTGCTGCAACTTCAGTTCGAGGATTACTGTATGGAAAACGAAAATTAGGATTTGGTTTAGATGCTCTTGAAAGCGAATGTGGTCTATAATTTTTTAATAACTTTTTTCTCTATACATCAACAACTTTTCAGTGGATTACACTTTTCTACCAAGATGCAACATTAAACCAAAATCAATTACACTTAAATTAAATAAAGAACATTTAAATGCTATTGAACTATTTTTTATTCATGCGCAAAAAAGAAATAAAGAGAAAAAATAGGTGCAAATTTGCTTCTTTCTTTACCTATTCCTGTTGTGAAAAAATCACTGAATATCTAACAAAAAAGAGAGAAGTCACTGGACTAACAAAACATGAAGGTGGTTCTCTTCCTTTGTTATTAGCAGTTTTGCTATATCTTGCAACAATTGGTTCACTTGTTGGCTGGTCTGCAGCAGTTACAAATGCAGTTATAAATAATAAGAAATCAAATAAAGAATTGGAGGAACAAAAAGACATAATTTGGAAACTGAAAAGAAAGCTGCAGCTGGACTAAGGAAAGCATAAACATTTCGAAAAAATAATAAGAAACGTAATAGTTCTTTGTCTAATTTATACATAAAAATTTAGTAAAACAATAAAAAATCAATCACTTTAATGACTGATGGATTACCTAATCTACCAAACAACAACAGATGTGGAATAGTCGATTTAGATAAATCTGTTCATATTGGTAGTCACTGGGTTTGTTATTATAAGAAAAATGGTAAAAATTTGTTTTGGTCATTTGGGGGCTATATTCCTGAAGAATTGATTAAACATCTGTGTTCAAATGAATTGTATTAAAATGGACAGCGAACTGAAAATTCTGATGAAGTGATACATCACAATTTATGTCTGTTTGGTTTAAAACTATTGTGTGATAGTTATAATTTAATTATATTTTGAAACTTATAATTGTACAATTTTGGAAATAAACTACTGCCTGAAGGTGGATTAAATAATGGGAAATTAAAGAATGGGGGTCTGGAAAGAATTCATAAGCAGACCTGATAAAAAAATTGAAAGTTAATCAAACATAAAAAATTTTGCACCACTTTTAAAGCAACTAAAACTTATATTGATTTTAAAGATAGAGGAATTGTTGGTATAAAAGATCTGGTAAATGGTTATGATGCAATTGCTCAACAATATGTAGAAAAAGAGTATGTTTTAAAACCTGAATAGACAAGCATTTAACACAGTTCAATAAATATGACACTGCTGCACAGCTTAATGTAAAAATTATCAGATTCATCAAGATAGCTATAATAGTATAGCAAATTTCTTTATGATAAAGGGAGCAGAAAAAACATTACAGATTACTTTTCAAAAGCAGATTTAACACCATACCTGAGTCAAATATGTGATCTTCAGAAAGGAAAGTGTGACAATATATACTGAAATTTGATTTTAATACTGGTACAAAGATATTGAAATTCACTTTTGCTGAAGTTGTAAGAATTAAGAGAATTCTTTTATTTGGAGCCAATGTAACTAGTGACTTGTTATCTAATGATTTGAAAATGGATTTGAAAAGATTGTGTTTATGAAATGAACATTTAAACCCAACATGATGCAATAATCTGGCACCTGAAATAAAAAGAAAGATAAAATATTGATATCTCTAAATGGATCTCTTAAAACTGTACCTGTTTCAGGTAAATTAATCATGTTTGGTGAGTTACTTTTAGACTGTAATGATGATGACAGAATGGAAACATAATAAATTATATTATTAAATATTTAACCTATATAAAGTGGCAACCACATCTATTGTTTGATGTGCAAAAAATGTAATGAAACACATATTCCTCACAGTGTAACAGCTAAAAATTGCAGACAAGGACTCAAAGCTCTTTAATCAATTTTTAAAACTAGTAAGAGTAAATTCGTTAAATAAATTAGTAGGTGAATATAGTTCTATAACTGCTTCAACAGTCGGCAAACATCTAACAAATACTCGTAAAGAAGTCATTAATGAGTTATGTAAACAGAGGAAAATTTTAAACAAAGAAATGTTGTTTCTTTTGGTATAGATGATCTTCTCGAAATGGTTTCACATAACCTGAAAGGAATTTCAAAAGTAAATAATGGATATAAATAATTATTAGCTGTTGTGGATGTTTTTTCAAAATTCCAGTTAATGATAAAAGAGGTAAGAATGTAGTTGATGCATTTGATAAAATATTTAGAGATGGACATAAGCAAAAATATTTGCAAACAGATAATGGAAAAGAAGTCCAAGACAAAAACTTTAAAAACTGATGAAAAAATATAACTTAAATAACTATGCCACTTTGACAGAATTAAAGCATTTGTTGTCAATAGGTTTATCAGAACATTAAAAAAAATATAGAAGAAATTTGTTCTTCGTGGAAATTACATAGGTGTTGACTTAGTTTCAAAAATAGTGGATGAATACAAGAAACCAAAAGGTTGAACTATTAAAATGAAACCGATAGAAGTTAATGAGAAAAATTTAAACATAGCATCATTGAAGCTAATGAAAAGTCTAAATTTACTGGAGGAGATAATGTGATAATTAGTACACTAAATGGACTTTTTCAAAAAGGATATACTGCCAACTAGTCAACAGAAATTTTTGATACTGAATCAGTTATCTCGATTAAGAGTTGGAGCAGTGGCATAATTATCAAGAATATAATTTTTCTCTTGATTCATATCTCCAACAGCATTGAAAATAACTCTGTTACTATTTTTCCTACTTTCAACTTTATTTTCTAAATCTTCAACTTTATTTTAAAAATATTTAATTTTATTCTGTAATTTATACTCACCAGTCCATCTAATTTATGGTAGAAATTCTTCAGTCGTCCAGTCTTGAAAACCGTCTGCTATTCTCATTTTTTACTCCATAATTACAGGATATAAACCAGGCTCATTTATAAAAATAGCAGATTTTTCATTATCTCTTAAGGTGAACAATTCGTGCATAATAAAATTTTCTAATGTTTTACAATGTTTTTCGCTAACATGATTACAGATAGCTTTTTGGAAATTAGTAAATCTAAAATCTGAGCCACATCTTTTCCTTTGAACCACAGATTATTATTTTTATCAATTATCATGAAAACTTCTTTATCCTTGTAAACTATGTTGTTCTGAAAATAATAAAAAAATATTCAACATAGATGTACTTGCAATAGGTGCCATATATTAGTAGAAATTTTTATTTGTTTTGCAAAAAAATAAATAAATGAAAAGTAGCAGAAAGTAAAGAAAATTGATTTTTTTATCAATATGAAATCATAACTAATCGTTGAAACTCTGTTCTGTGATAAAAACATTTTTACATCAATATTATGGATGTCACTGCAAACAACATCTAAGAAGTCTCTCGATCTTCACCTGTCTTCCATATCAACGCCCTTGGACTGCTTCAGCTGTTTTCATTAATAAATATTGGCTTAAATCTTCAAATTTTTTATTATCATCTACATCTACATTTATTACCAATTGCTTGGTTTGTATCTTTATGTTCTAAAATCAACAGTGTCTTTTGCTTTAAGCAATGGAACATTATTTCTGTCAATAATCACAAGTTCTTCTTGATTGGCAAATTGAAAATCTAGAATTTCCTACAGTGGTTTATCATATTCCAAAAATTGAGAATCGAATTAATGTATCTAATAATATTTATACATTTGATGAAAAATATCAAGTATACTTTACTATTTACGTAATTTATCTGGATATGATTTCAATTTATTTATGGTAATAAAGACAGATTTAATACTAAAAAATTAAGATAGATATATTAAGTTTGGAAAGAAGGCAGAATCATTGAAGATGAGATTTATTGACATATGTAAATAGATGGCTTCTTCAGCTGACAAACTTTCATCAAATCTGAAAAAGGATCAAATGAATAATATTAGAAAATTTTACTCAAACAAGTTATTGAATCTAGTGATCATAAATGGTTTTTATCTATGTGATTACATGAATTCTTGGGAAAAATTTGAAGAAAAATAGTTACCAGCAAAAGAAGAATTTTACAATAAACTGAATGACTGCAAAATAAGAAATGAAAATTATAAAAATGTGAAATGAGTTTGGGAAAAGTGTAATATGTAAATTTGGTGAATATCACGTTTTATATCTTAAAACTGATGTACTGTTGTTGTCTGATGTGTTTGAAAATTTTAGAAAAACTTGTATGAAAGCATATGGTTTAGATCCCTCTTGGTATTATACTGTACCTGGTTTACCTTTGTTGCAATATTGAAAATGACTAAGCAACCATTTGATTTATTATGTGATTATGATATGGTTTTATAGTTGAAAAAAGAATAAGAGGAGGAATATCTTAATGTTGTAAAAGATATGTTAAAGCAAATAATAAATACTTGAAAGACTTTGATGATAAAAAATATGAATTATTTAGCATATTTAGGTGCTGTGAGTCAATACTTGCCATTTAATGGATTCGAATGGGATGAATGAAGTAATTTCGATTGGTCTGAAGACCTGAACATCATGTGTGATTGTACAAACATAAATGAAATATCAGATACTAATAAAACTACATATTTTTTCGAAGTAAAGTTACAATATCTGAAAGAGTTACATGATTTACATAAATATTTACCACTCACTCCTGAAAGTAAAATTGTTGTTGGAACTCAAGAAAGCAAATTCAGATAACAAAAATAATAATGTAGGTCACGACATAAATCTTAAAAATTTTCTGTCTCTTGGAATGAAAATAACGAAGAAAGATAGAGTTTTAAAATGTAATCGACCAGATTGGTTGAAGAAGTATATAGAGTTGAATATAGAAATACGAACAAAAGCCAAAACCGATTTTGAAAAAAAATTCAATAAACTGATGAGTAATTCAATGTTTGGAAAGACAATGGAAAAAATTAGAAACAGAGTGGATATAAAATTATTTCCAGATGGGGAAAAAATGTGATAAATTAATAGCAAAGCCAAACTTAAAAGAAGTACTATATTTAATGAAAATCTTGTTGCCCTTAAAGTGCATAAGAAAAAAATCACATTTAATAAGCCTATCTGTGTTGAAATGAGCATACTGTATTTATCCAAAGTATTGATAGATGACTTTCACTATACAATAAAGAAACCGAAATAAGGAGAAATACTTAAATTACATTTACAGATACCAATGCTTTCATACACAATATAGAAACTGAAGATTTGTATGAAGACTTGAAATGGATGATAAATTACTTTCATACAAGTGATTATCCAGTAAATAGTATTTATGGAATTCCACATCTAACATTCTGCATGGTGCCTGTTGTCCTATATCGTGTCTCCCTACCACTTTCGCGCAACGACACTCTGAGTGTGTTTTTTAGGGAATTGACTAGTTTGAACCTGGGAACCATTGCTGGTAAAAAGACACCAGACCACACATGACACATAGAGTTCAGAAGAGTTCAGTGAGACTAGTGGTGATATAACCTAATACTTATGATTTCAGCGTCAACTCCACTGCACTCCCTGTAAAAGAACCTTAATACTAACTAAATTTAGTGGAAGGGGTTCAAGGCTTTCCTACTTTTAGTTAGCGTGTAAAATAACGTCGAAAAAGCAGTTAAGTTTACCATTGGAAATTTTATTCTACTCATAAAACATTGTTCATAAATTGCACTATTGATAAAAGGAAACGTTTTAATACAGGATGATAAAAACCAATTGTGTTCAATAAAAATGTGAACGAAGTTCCCTGAGTGGGTTTCCAAGTTCTACAATGGATCGAAGGATGACCTATGCCATATCACATTTATAATCTAGGTTTAAATTAAGTTTCACAAGAGAGAAAACTATCAAAATTGTCTACAGTGACCCTCAATTATCTTTAATTACTTATCTAACTTGTCATAAATTACAGTGGCTGATGTAGCTTCTCAATAACTATATAACAAAAAAATCATCGCGTTTCAGATTTTTACTTCAAGTGGCAAATGTGAACACCATGAGCTTCAATTGACGATCGACACTAGTATTACGCAAAAAGGGAGTGTAACAGATGAGACTTCTGCAGTTCTGAGTGAAGCTTTATGCGCTGTTATGCGGCATCGCGTGCATTCATTACCTTGTTGGTGTTCATCAGGGGGCGGCGGACACACAGCTCCGCTCACCTCGCCGTCTCGGAAGCAACTCTCCCCTAACTACTCCTTACACAATTTTCCGAAGTTGGTTTAAAAAAAACTGTCTGGCTGTGTTTTCATGTGGCCAATCAGTGTCTCAATGTTAACCTTAGGCTCCGCCTACAAAAATTCTGTCTATCCAGTGAGAAACGTTATACTTTTCGTGGTGGAGCAATGTTTTTAAAGTTTGCAATGTAACAGAGATGCGAAAAAGTCTCACGCTAAAACTTGCGGGTGGTGTGGCCCCTTTTGTGTTATCGTAAGATCTATACTGTTCTTCTGGAGGGCTCTAGCTTTTAACATGGGCTGGGGGGTGGTCCTAGCGGTTAGCTGGCGACGTGGGTGTCTGTCCCTTATCGTAGGGCCTTCAGCTTAACATGGTTCTGCTCTCAGCTTCTGTTCTATTTTCTCCCCTCGGAAATGCGTCTGTCTCACAGAGGGAAGGTATGACATGCATTTAGGCATTCTTGTGTTAGTCTGTGGTATTCCATTTGCTCACTCGTTATTCGTATTACTTTGGTTAATTTAATGTCATGATTTATTCGGAGCTATGTGACATACTACTGGATTTGCTTATCATGTCAGGGTTTTCATGGAAGGTGTTGGATTTGCCTGACACCTTACACACAAGTAAATAAGAAAGTTGTAGAAAAATTGAAAGACGTATGTAATGGCAAACTAATGGAAGAATTCTGTGGATTAGGAGCAAAAAAGTATGCTTATAAACTTGGTGATAAAATAGAGAAAAATCTAAAGGATTTAGGTAGTGTGTTGTTCAAAGTAGAATAAGTTTAAAAGATTATAAAGATTGTTAGTTTGACAATAGAGAACAGTTCAGAAAAATTAATATGGTTCGAATGAAAAGCATGACATATACACAGTTGAAATAAGCAAGAAAACATTGAGCCCTCATTATAATAAAAGATATGTTTTGGAAGATAAAATAGAGATATTATCTTATGGACCTTACACATTTTTGTCATCTTCATAATAATCAGTGATAGTCTTCATACTCATAATCATTTTCTTCTTCTTTAAAAAATAAGGAAATTAATGCAAATATATTTAATATCATTTCTGCCATCTCTTCAACAGTATAAACCATTGAAGGATTATTGTTGTTTTCTCAGTCCATCTATAAATTATAAGATTTAATAATAAAAAGTAAAAATAATTATTGCTCTATCAAATTATTTTCTAAATAAACGGAGACTAATCAAGAAGCTCAACAAAGTATCTCAAAAGAGATAAAAAAAAAAGGTCAGTTAGAGATAAATATTTTACATATTGTTATGGGATGTGAATATTTAAATACTATGGAAAAAAATTGTACAGAGCTTAATAATGGGTTTAAGATTATTTTATGAGATATATTTTCTAAATTAATTGCCAGTTGGGATTTTGAACTGATTGATAATGAACAGATGAAGTTGAGATATAAAGGGACAAAGATATTTAAAAATAAAAACCATGAATTTCATGATATAGGGTTCTTGAAGCTGTGAATTTTCAAATTTTTATTTAATTTAAAATCCTTAAAAGGATTATACCATACAGCTATAGCAACATAATCAATGTGTGGATGAAAAAAAATTACTGAATTTCACACTGATATACACTGGGAAGATGGACATCGAAATGTATGTAAAGGATTTGTGTATTGTTACCAAACAATTAAAGTTACATGTGAATGTGGTATATCTGCAAACAGAACGTATTTAAAAAGACATTTACAAACTACTCTTCATGAAAATCTGAGGACTGCTAGTGAATCATTTTCATTAACCAATTCATTTTTTTATTTTCTTACATTCAGCTTTTATGAGAAATTATATTAATTTTTTTTCTTACATTCACCTTTATAGGAAATTTGTTTTCTTACGTTCACCTTTTAAAACATATAGTGAATTTGAGCTGAAAAATATATGTTACAGTAGCTACATTATGTATGTTCTGGCTAACTTTGGTGAACTAGCGAACTAACTCGTGAGTGAGCTAGTGAGCCAAAACTGAGCCAGAACATACAGAATGTAGCTACTGAATATGATAAACCTTCTTGAGACTCATAAGCTTATGTCCACAAATTAGCATGGTTTTATAAAAAGCATAGCTTGTGTGAAACTCAACATGCTATTTTCTGACGTAATATACTGAGAAGAATGCATAAAGGGCAACAGGCACATTCCATATTTCTATATTTCCGGAATGCATTTGACACGTGACTCATTGCAGGTTGTTAACGAAGATACGAATAAATGGAAAACGTTTTCAGGTACGTGAGTGGCTCGAGGACGTCTTAGATAATAGAACCCAGTATGCTTTCCTCGATGGCGAGTGTTCATCAGAGACAACGGCATCATCAGGAATGCCACAGGAATGTGTGATAGTCCTGCTGTTGTTCTCTATACACATAAATGATTTGGTGGAGAGGGGTGGGCAGCAATTTGCGGTAGTTTGCTGATGATGCTGTGGTGTACGGTAAGGTGTCGAAGTTGCAGTACTGCTAGAGTGTATGGGATCCGTACCAGGTCGGATTGAAGCGAGACATCTAAGCAAATCGGAGGCGAGCTGCTACATTTGTTACCGGTACGTTTAAACAACACGTTGTAGGCCAAGTTTCGGGAACTCAAATGGAAACCCTGGAGGGATGGCGACGTGTTTCTCGAGAAATACTATCGATAAAATTTAGAGAACTAGCCCACTGTTGCGAACATGCGTCTACTGCCGCCAACATACATCAGGAAAGCAATCTTTCATTTTATTCGTGATCGAGACGTCTGTCCTTTTACAGTGCTTTATTGTGCACAACAATCAAATAAATTGTGAGGATCGAAACCGGTCGTTTCGTTTGAAAGTATTTGCTTCTTTGCTTTAAGTGTAGTGTGGATCAATAGTGTTACATCACAGGCGTTTCACTTTTATTTGCAAAGAATCATTGGTGGTGGATCTACAAATACAGTGACGGAAAGAAATCGCAACATCCAGAAGGATTTGTATGACAGAAACGAAAGTTGGTAGACATGTTTCTATTTTTTAAAGACGATGCCTGTTCATGTTTCGCGCCAGTCACATAAGAGTGGCGCAGCAGCGTTACTATTAGAGTGCAAATCTGGTTTGCTTTAAGTATCACGTTTGCTGTAAATACACGCTTTATTGGTCGTGAGCGTCAGTTACATTTGTTGATGTTGGTCAAGAATTCCTTTAAGGCGACAAAGACGCCATTATCGACACCTCACTGAGTTTGCACCAGTTAGTGTAATAGGTCTACGGGAACTTGGATATTCCTTCTGCTATACTGCTGAAACAGTTGGAATGTAGCCACTGTAAATCATTGACGGCAGCGTTTGTCACCAGAATGTACTGTCGCAGGACGATTGCGTTGTTGAACCCTACGTGGCACTACATAGAGGAGACCATCGTGTTCGGCGTATGGCTCTGGCGCATCGTACTGCATCTGCAACAGCAATTTCAGCTGCCACAACGAACTGTAACAAATCAGTTATTTTAAGGGCAGCTCTGATGCACCTTGTAGCGTTCAGTCCACTGAACTCAAACAATCGCCATTTACAACTACAGTGGTGTCGAGCGAGTGCTCATTGGAGGGTGGGATGGAGGTGTGTTGCGTTTCCTGATAGAAGCTGATTCTAACTCGGTGGCAATGCTGGCCGTGTGTTGGTTAAAGGGAGAGCAGCTGGGGCTTGCAACCAACCCGTCTGTGTGCTTAACACGCTGGACCTACACCTGGAGTTATGTTCAGGGGTGCCATTTTGTATGACAGCAGAACACTCTCCTGGTTATACCACTGCAAATTTGTCCATCAATCTGGTGATTCGACCTATTGTGCTGCCGTTCATGGGCAGCAATCCAAGGGGTGTTTTCCAACTAGATACTGCTCGCCCATAAACCGCTGTTGTAACCCATCGTGCTCTACAGTGTCAACATGTTGCCTTGGTCTGCTTTATCACCAGATCTGTCTCCGATCTAGCACGTATGAGACATGGTCGGACGACAACTCGAGCGTCATCTACAACCAGCATTAGCTGCCCCTTCATTGACTGACCAAGTCAACGGGCATGAATCTCCATCCCACAAACTGATATCCAGAACCTGTACAACACAGTGAATGCACGTGTCCAAGTTTGGCATCATCATTTTGGTGGCTACCATCTCACATTTCCAACGGCTTATCTCGCGCTTAAATTAACCTGTGATCTTGCAATGTTAAGCACTTACATTTGTTACCTAGACAAATGTATTCCCGAAGTTTCATTACTGTACATTAATTATTTTTTGATGCAGCCATTTATTTCCATTAGTGTAACATATGGGTGCGTGCTGAAAAGTAATTCTCAGAATTTATTGTATGAAGCTCCTTATAGTTTTTTAAGTAAAACTGACGTTATTGATATATTGCCTCTTTGTTCTTCATGACTACGTATTTATTTCGCAAAGTAGTTACCCTGGCGACGAACACATTTCTCCAAAAGAGAGACCATCTTGTTGGTACCGTCTCTGCGCAACGTTTGACTTCGTGCACCGAAGCACACTCTCAGTTCTGCCTACACCGCTTCATCACTATTAAGGTTGAGCCCTCGAAGGCGTTTCTAAGTTTCGGAAATATGTGAAAATCAGGTAGGGCCAAGTTGAGACTGTATGGGGGACGAGCGAGGACAATGAACCCAAAGAGTCGGATTGTTGCAGATGACGTAGAGCTCGTGTGTGGTCTGGTATTGTCTTGCTCAAGGCGAGGCTACTCCACGTGTGGACGAACTCTTCCAATTCGAAACTCGATTACAGTACGCTGTTTCTCACGCACTGACGTAGGTACGTTACACACCACGTTACATGCTACAATTGGGAGACTTCTAGCGGCAGAGGGTTGCATATAAGTAGACATGAAGGACGAAGGTGCAAAATGTTAATAACGTTTGTTTTATTTTAAGAACTTTAATAGTTTTCAAAACAAAAATTCGGAGGCACTGCTTTTCAGCAAGCTCCCTTACACGATACTTTCCTACATTTTCATTTAGATTAAAAACAGATTTTGCTTAAAAATTTGCTATATTCTACTTGTAACGTTCATTAGACCTTCTTACATGTTTTGAAGAAGATAGTATTGTCCCTCATTGTTAGCAAATTAACTCACTTGCAGAATAAACTTTCATAATTTTTCTGTGTTGAAATAGCAAACAGGAGAGCAACGAGGATTCATCTATACAATTCTAAACATGTAGGACACACTCCGGGCTTCAGGGTGCAGAAATATACCTCCAACAGTGACCATAGGATCTGTTGAGGGAACAGTAAAAGAGCAGGACGTATCAAAAGCTCTTAACAGCGATTACGTGGCCATGGTTTGTTGGTCAGGGGGGTATGATCCTCTGGCAAAGAATGTTGTTATTGCCAGACTTTTCCTACCGTACTAACTCTTTTAGATATTCACCAGATTTCTTTGTAGCACGATTAACTTTTCTCTCACGTTACCTCACGAAGCAATTCTTTCTACGCCAATTATTCATCCGTCTAAGTGGTAACATCATATTAATTTGAATAATCAAGCCATCAGTTTTTAAATTCTTGCAACCGTTTAAGAATCGCAGTACTACACGACGTCTGACGTCGCTGTCACTTAAAAGTGTCATCAGTCAGGTGTAGAGCTGACAGATTGCTCCTACCATCATTGTTACCTCAACCAATTTAATAACAGTTTACCAATGTAATTTGCATTTTTTGAGGTTTTATAAGCGTTTGATATTAATCGCATAGTAACCGTGTAATGTCTCTTGCAGCGGTCTCTCCGCGATATTTTCAGAAATTTTATAAATTATATAACTCAGTACATATCTCGAAATATCTCTTCTTATCTTACCGATTCCTAAACATTAATATCTGATGATTATCAATGCAAAGTAGTTTCAAGCCCTATTATTCCTTGGAGAGTCCATTTACTCCATGGAATAGCTTCTCTGCTAACTAGGTTTTCTCTTGTGAAAAGAATGGGAGATCTTGCCGATTAGCCGTGAGAGAAGGAGGATGTATATGTATGTATTGTTGAGCTAGTCGCCATCTTGATGAGATTCTGTATGAGAAGGAATTTAATACATGAACTAATCTAAAGTAAGTGTATTTAACTGATTATTATTGACAGTGTCTGCTTACTACGCTGTGTTGCACGGGATCAGTGGGGAACGTCTGATTTACACTGGACGAACCTGCCGTTTTGTATGCTCAAGATATCCAGTTTATTATTTAAAAAAAATAGGCTAACACGGTCTTACCAGCAGATCTGCGGTCTTCCCCATGTGATCACCGAAAGTTAATAATTATTACAAATGTTTTCAGGAGATCGACTGACAATTTTCGTCGCACCGAGACTTCGAAATTGCTTCACTGCCTTATGGAATTTAAGTTAAGCTCAATTTAATCAGGATAGAAGAGTATTGAAGTGTGTGAATGTGATAAGCCTGCCTTGTGAATGAAAATTCCCTTAATATACGCATGTTTTTACTATCCTGATCAGTGAAGCTAAATCAGGCCGGTGTGAGAGAGGTTTTTTAAATTTTTGATCCGACGAAAAAAATATTGAAACCGATATGATTCCTGAAACACAGATGTTTGTTTCCTTTCTTTAAGTGTATTTGAAAGTAATATTTTTTGCTAGTAATGTAGCGTCTCCTGGCCAGTTGTCATAAAAAGCGTGTGATAGAATTTTTTCCGTGTGTGTAAGACCAGTTAACATGTATCGATATAGTGCCACGCATACGGCGAAAGTGAAATAATTCAAACACGACCAAGTGAGGCAATAAAACAAGACTGTGTAAACATTTCACGAATGTACTATGTGTGTATGGAGAACATTCATAATTATTTGACGTTTTATGCATTTGTTAACTTTGAATCCATGACATATTATTATCTTTGAAAATCTTGTTAAATGAATTAGTGATTATGATCTGTGCCTCAGATAAAAAGGGCAATTCAGTACATATATAAATAGTAAAAAGCATTGTAATAATCTCTTTGTTCTCTTTGGGGTTCGTTACGAGTAACACTCGCGTGTTAAGCAAATGTATATGCTAGCCGTGAGTCTTTTGTTCATGAAGCTTGAGATCCACCACTAGGCGAGTTGTTGTAAAAAGGTGTGTAAAATTAATGCATTTTTGTTTGAATGTATAGAGTTTGAGCAAATATGTTTTTAAAATAATTTGTAAAGGTGCCAAGAATTCGTCCCGTAAATAATTTAGACATTTTCCGCATTTAATTTAGCGGAAGCCGCTGTACCAATCTACGAGGGCAACGGCCGCAGACGCGGCACATTTAAAAAATATATATTTCAGGCATCGCAGTCGCCTCGCCGGTAACGCGAGGTAACATAATAATATTTAACATTTTCTTCCAGCTTCCAGCAGTGCCAGCAGACTATATCATATTATTCAGTGCATTTCTCAGTTTCATTTGGAAGGTGCTGTGCGACATGTTCCATGCGGCCGCAAAAATTACAACGAATAACTATGTTATGACTTTATCATTTTCACATTCTGTGGCAAGGTCTGCTCTGTGAAACTAAAGCAATATTTTATATTTTTTCCCTGAGATTAAGAGAACGCGGGCTAGCCGCGCGCCTATTCTGATTAACAGTGTTCAAAAATCCACTGCATAACGTGAACAACATTCAGTGCTGTAACGATCATTTGAATTTCATTACTGCCTTTTCTGAATACTATGCAAGGTAGTGAGTTCAGATACTTGTATCTTTCTTTCTTGATTACGTTACAGTAGCAAGTGAATGTTCCCTACATGACTATCCAGAGCAGATGTGGAAAAGCAATAATTTGATCCACGGTGTGCCACACTTATGATAAAAGTGTTTATTCCGTCTCCCACTCCATAACCACAAGTCGAATAAAATTAACTCCAGTAGTAAAAAAGTGAGAGGTAGAGTAAGGGAGACGGAATACTAAAAATGAGTGGCCATTTTCTCCGTAGATTCTGTAACTAACACAAATGAGATACATATATTATGCACAACTATCGTACATTTCCATCATTATTTAACTTGCGAGAATCTCACAGGTGGTTTTTCAGCTACTAGTTAGTATTTAATGAAAAAGAAAACGTGAATTCATATTAATAACTCGTTTTGAGCAACATGTAAAGTCAACAGACCTAATCTTTTTTGCATCTTATGAGTAGGACTGATGACATAAATCCACAATATCGCTGAAGAAAACATTGTTACCAGTCACATTCTTTGAATGATGGATTTTTTTCGTCGTAACTACACTGCGCAACAGAATTAAAGAATCACTCTGTCGTAACGCCGTAAATGTCTCCCACTGCGACGGAGAAATTCGAAATTTGTGTCAAACTTGTCTACAGTCTTCCTCTATAAGGACTGAAAAGCGTGGCGCTCTGCGACGTCACCCTCGAGCCCAGAGACGCTTCAAACAGTAAGGCATCGATACACTAGAAAAAACGTCAGAGCTCAGAAGTTCATGTCAGGTGCAATGTGGGTTAATGATGTCATTATTGGCACCAAATTTCACCAAATTCTGCCTAACGTTGCCGTGAATGAATCACATGATAGGAACGTCTTACCTCTACCTCTTACATTTCACATTTCACCCTTCTTTTGACGCCTTTGCGATGGAGGTCATGGTTGAAATCAGGCAGATTTCTTATGGGTGACTGAGAAAAACATATCAGACACACCGACGCTCAGACTCGACCTGCAAAGGCCTTAGGCCGCGTTCTACGTAAGCGAGAGAAGCGACCAATGGCGCGCGACTGCTTCAGGTGACAAAACACAAGCGCAGGTATAGTTACGGACGTGTCCTAATGTGAGCGACATGAGTCGCTGCCTGTCTCCCGCTGCAACAGACGACGTTTGAATTCAGACGTGTTTGAATATTCTCGGTGCAGCACGCGCGGCAGGGAGCGACAGCCACGCGTCTTCTAGGAAAAGCAGTGGAGCGGACGCGACGGCAGCTATGAATTACTTAACATCCGATTTTAAGAAAACTGTTCGGTGAAAAAAATTGATTTTTTCGCATCTTATAGCATGATATCTTTAAACGATAAAGGTCTGAAATTTTTTTCGTTATTCGTCATAGTTACTCTGCTGCACGAAATTGAGTACATGGCTGCACGAAATTTTTAAGAATTTTCAGAGGTAAAATCACATTGCGTAAACTTTCCGTATAGTTCATTTAAGGCCATAAATTATTGCGTATGAAATATAACCAATATATGCAAATTGTATTTAAAGTTGTGACCGGAAAGATTTCTCTTTTCATTCTTGAGATATTGGTTGTTATATCCGCGGACGGGTCGCTCGCGGCGCGTCCGAACCTTTCCTGCGCTTCGGGAATCAAGTAGTAGTAAAAATCGTTGGATCTCAGAAACGGTTCAGTATATCGAAACGAAGGTTTTTGGAAATAACAGCATGCAGAAAGGACTATTTTGTCGTATGATTAACACTAGATACGTTTTGTAAACATGTGAGCAGAGCGAAAACAAGACTCCCTATAAATTACACCATGAGGTTTTGTCCAAATTTTCAGAACCAAACAAAGGCAGAGAAACAGGTAAACGATGTATCAAAGTGACCACCATGAAGTCTAGTTTGGCATGAAAATATTTAACTGCTTGAAAATAATCAGGGTAACTAACTAAAACTTAATCAATAACCTGAGGAAAAACTGAAATATTCCACGATAAGCTGCTGCCAGGCTATGTAAATGAAATGTCAAAAGTTTCATCTGTTCAAGACCTAGCTATTTTGCACATAAAAAGATACACTAGTATGGTATTTAAATGTCAAAAAGGCTTCCTTCCCAATAAGTACGTTAGGAAGGCAAACGAGAAGGCAGTAAGATAATGCTTTCTGAATAAAAATTGAAATTAAAAAATTAAAGAAATCAGTCCAATATTTTGTGAAATGATTTGTGTAATATAAGTAGATCAGAGAAATGATCTACGTGCCTTTCAATGATGCTCGAAATCATGAACAGAAAATGAGGCGCACCGAACGTTTTCCTAATATTATTTATTTCATACTTTTAGACAAATAATTACGCAAAAGGTTTAACTTTCTTTTAAAAAAATTTGTATCCTTTACTTTTACATACTATTTAGATTAATTGAAAAGCTTATCCTTAACATTAACTTTGACTGCTAACTTTGACTCCTAACTCCAACACAACACAAAAAAAAAAAAAAAAAATTAAAAATATTGTGTGTCATGTAATATTTTGCGTAATGTAATACCTTGTATAGGCACCTTTTATTAACCTGACACGTTCCACATCACTACGAAGTGTCTTATTCATGATCTATGGAACAAGTACTAATCTAATCTAATCTCTAATCTATTACGTTCGCAACATCAAATATCTGTAAAATTTCATGGTTCATTGTAATTTATTAGGAATTAAATGTGAGAGATATACTGGGATAGGTGTGAAGATCAAGTTCTTTGGCAAGACCTTATAAATATACTTAGCGATGCAGTGTAAGCAGTATACATGAACTTAGTATACAGAATTATAACTGAGCCACTAAAAAAATAAAAGCGACCCGATATCGAACCCAGGACATTTTCGTAACACGTAATCACAAACTGTTACGCAACCCCCCCTTTTTTCATACAAATGGATAAAGGAAAGCCGTTCCGCTTCGGCTACATAAACATAATAATAGGAAGTTGTCCCGTTACGAAATAAGGATGCTCCATACTAAAGCCATCTGCGAATTTTTCTATGACTGTCGTCTCATTGCTGTGTTGTTTCCGTTGTTTGTTCAATCTCATAAAAAAAGGAACTGGAAAGAGGTGCTATGGTTATCTCCTCATGTCATCGATAATCCAGCTGCGAGGCGGATTATGGAATGCGCTCCAAAGAAAATTAGAAAAATATTGCCTATATTTAGGGTTCTTGACGATCTCACAGTGTCGTTCGTTGAGGCAATACCAAAAATCGGGTACTGTCTTTTCGCCATTACCGAATAGGTAGTGAACAGCGTGGCCGCTAATCCACGTCACAGAGTTGTGTTTTTGCTATAGGGAAATACATCTCATCGGGGAAAAGAAGTGATCGGGTAGTTATCCTGTCGGGAATCGTGCGTGTGAGAAAAGACATTATCTGGCGCACGAAATACCAAACGTACTTTGCCGACCCGCATTCGAAACGATGTTCTTTCAAGGGTGGTGGCATTCACTGCCTGCCACCCAGCGCGCCACTTTGTAGTGGGGTGTTTACTTTCAATCACATTCGGCGTCCTGTTCATTTGCATGGCAGCATATATCGCCCTCGTCATCATCAAGCGTGTGGGGAGTAGTGCGGTGCGGATGTAGCTTAATTCAAGGAAGAATTATCTAATGCAAAGGAAAGGTGCTGGGATGTCCGATATCATCACAGGGGGTGCGAGTGAGGTTAGTCGTAAGGCCTCCATTAAGAGACTTGTGAGGCACGTCGGGCTACGGCGCCACAGTTGCAGGTGACAGCTGACGAACAGGGCCTTCGCTCTGTTCTGAACTTGACAAAGGCCTAAACCCCCTCTGCCCCTCTGGAGGATTAGGGACTCGTGACGAATCTTAAATAACATGCCCATATTAACAAAGGATCCTAAAACGGCCAACATGCGGTGAGCCAGAGTAGGTGGTATCGGGAGTATCTGTGCAAAATGGGGTATACGTGACGCCAAACAGATGTTAGCATATCGCGTCCATTGCAAGAGGTTTAGATGTCTAAGACGGTGGTCACTTATTCCTGCTCTCATCTGATTCAATGAACGCCACATAAACCAGGTATTTACAACATCCCGTGCCAGTGTCGAATGTCATACATTGGCCAGACAACCAGGACGGTGGACATCAGGTGCAAAGAACACCAGATGCACACCAGACTCGGACAGGCAACAAAATCTGCCATAGCGGAGCACTGTCTGGAGCTTGGCCACTCAATGGACTACAACAACACCAAAATAGTGACACAGATGCCAAGATTTTGGGACAGTGTCATGAAGGAGGCCATCGAGATCAAGGTCACTGACAACCTTATAAACCGAGACAGCGGTTACCATCCCAGCCCGGCGTGGAGTCCGGCTCTGTAGCTTATTGGGGCTCAACGAAATGAACCATCAAACTCTTCAAGAAGTAGTAACACTGCAGTAGTAGCGCCAGGCGGGTGCGGACCGCGAACGCAACTCTCGACGCAGGACGGGCCTCTGACAGCTGCCACGACCGCAGATGATGGACGAGCCGAGCATGGACGACCGTTGGAGCACCAGGGAAGTACCAACACCGCAGGATCAGCGCCAGGCGGGCACGGACCTCGAATGGAGCGTCCAACGAAGGACAGGCCTCAGAGAGCTGCCACAGATGGAGACCAAGTCGGGCGCGGACGTCTGAGGGAGCACCGGGGAAGAAACAACACCTTACAAACAGCGCCAGGCGGGCGCGGACCACGAACAGAGCCCCCGACGCGAGACGGGCCTCAGACAGCTGCCACAACTGCCGATGGTGGACTAGGCGGGCGCGGACGTCCGTCGGAGCACCAGGAAAGAGACAACACATTACAAGCAGCGCCAGGCGGGCGCGGACGGCAAAGAGAGCACCCAGCGCCTTCTGGGCATAAATACTGGACAAGATCCTCCAACAAGGCAGTCTCAGGTAGCACCTGAAGAAGGCAACGAGTTACGTGGCCGAAATATTGTGCCAGAGCGACACAAACATCCGGCAGTAGACCCGATTTTTCCACATGTCATCGTCATTACTGCTAAGAAGGAATACATCATCTGCATAGGCAGTGCAGCAAAAGGTATCATGGGACATCCCAGTCAGGCGTTGTCGGAGGCCACAGAGGGGTGGTTCCAAGACGAGGGCGTACATTATCGCCGAAAGACGGCAGCCTTGACGCACCGATCGTTGGATGTGTATTGGCGGCGTGCAACGGCCACTATATAACATCTTGGACGTCGCACCGCGTAGGAGACGCATCAGCACATTAACTATGATGTCCGTATACCCCATGTGTCCCAGTACCTCCATCAAAAATGTGTGGTCGACTCCGTCAAAAGCCTGGCTAAAGTCGAGTGAGGCCAAAAGTCCTGGCAGTTGGCCAGCTTTGGCTAGCGCGATCATATCTCGATATCGGTACAGTGCAGTAAAAATATTATGGTCATCACCTAATGATGCCTGGTCCTGCGACACAACACATTGTACCGATCACTTTAGGCGTGCTGCCTGAAGCCGGGTGAAAATCCTTAAGTCAATGTTGAGTACGGTCAAGGGACGATAATCACTGACCCTGGATCCGCCTCGTCGTTTGTGTATGGGCACAATCAGTCCTTGTAGGAACACCCCAGGGATCTGTGTCGTGGGAGACATAAGATCGCGGCAAATATCAGTCCATGCTGGTGCCATCAATTGTTGATATGTACGGTAAAATTCCAGAGGAAGACCATCAGGTCCAGGGGACTAATGAGCAGCCCCCGCCTGTATTGCTTCAGTGGTTTCCTCTTCCGTTACATCTGCAGCCAAATCCGCCGACGCTGTCGGAGAGATCGTGCCATAAGTGAGATAAGAGACTTCGGCGATCCAGGGGGATGTCGGTGTTCCGAGTACAGCCTAGTGTAGTGAGCATGAAGGGCGTTTCCTATATCACGCTGGGTATCAAGGTGTCGTCCGTCTTCCGTCGTCATAGCTTGGATCAGTGTCCTGCGTCGGCGCCATCGTTCTACAGTGACGTGGTACATGGACGGTTCCTCCTGGGCCACTCTGTCTTGAGTGCGCGCTCTGACGAACGCACCCTCAAGGTGGCAACGTGTTAATCTGTTGATCTGTGCCTTGGCATGGTTCACAGCCACCTGCCTTGCAGCTCAGTACGGCAATGTTGTACAGTCGCTTAAGATGTAGTAGTAGAAGTCCATGGTATGTCTCTCCCATGCTGCAACATCTCGTGCGTAGCCTATCAAGGACTTCCGGAAAACTGGTTTGGCGCAGAGTAACCACCACGACGGTGTAGAGCGGTAGGTGCCACGCAGGTGGCTACAAGAATCCCACATGTTCTCTATAAGGCGGCGGGATTCCTGAGAGGCTAGGTGAGCGACGTTCAACTTCCAGGGACCACAGCTGTACCATTCCTTCTGGCGGCTGAGGGTAATGGGGCAGATGTAGGCCTCGTGGTCAGAGAACGCTGTGGGCCAAACTTCGGCAACTCTCGTCCCCACAGCTATGGAGCGCGAGATGTAAATCCGGTCGATGCGGCTGGAGGAATGGCTGGTGTAGTGAGTAAATCCGGGCCGATCGCAATAACCATGTTCCCACGATTCCACCAACTGAAGATTATTTATAACTGTCGCAAGTTCTGTGCAGGGAGAATGATGAGGAAACTCATCCTTAGGTGCTTGGCTACCCTGAAGCCACCTCCGAACATCAGGGCGTCTTGGCGGCCCATAAAGAGGGGCGTGATTGTATGAGCGAGAAAGGTGGATCGTTTGCGACGCCGACTACATCCTGACGGCGCATAGGTGTTAATAAGTTTGACTCCTTGGACAGTAAGAGCCATGCCTCTAGCGTTACGGAGATACTCGACGTCTTCTGCAGGAATCCCTTCGCGGAGGAGGATCGCCACGCCACTGCCATTGGCCGACGCATGTGAGTCCCAAGTCTGGTAGCCATAGGGTTCCTTGAAGTCTGCGACATACACCTCTTGAAGGAGCGCAGTGTCGATATCTGCTGCTTTGAGTAGATCCTGTAGCATCGCTATGTTATGTCGGGCACGTACGTTGTTGATGTTAATCGTTGCTAGACGGTATGTTTGGTCAGCCAGGTCGGCAACTAGGTTCTTTAGGAGGCCAGGTGTGGGCTGCAGGGACGGCCCCACATAGGTTGACGATACAGCCGTAGTCACTGTGGTTGGTCGGGGCTGAGTACAGCCGAGGGAGCATCTCTGCCCTCGGCATCCTCCTGGTGCTGTGGCTCATCCTCGACATCATCCGCCCAAGAATCAGATGCAGCAATTGGTAACTGTTGATTAGTGCTGTCAGTAGAGCGCTCGCGCGTATGTTCAGTAGCAGAAGTGGTGTTGTCAGACCGAGGCTCAGAAACTGTATTCGCCGTAACATCGCGACGGGAATGGTGAGTCGTGGTGGTAGAGTCCTGAGTGTCGTCCGACGCCAGATGTTCGTCCGGGTCACACATCCGAAGCAAGCAATCATCGGATGGCGTATGGCGCCGTTTCTTGCGTTTTTGAGGGGAACGTTGATTTCGGACATGTTGTTCTGTGTCAGAGTGCGGGCGGCAATCGTCTGATGCGGTCTCCATTGGTAGATAGGCAGAAGTCGGCACAATTTCTGTTTCTACTTCCATTTTCTCTTTAGGCTCGTCTCAGTGGCACAATTGATCACCGTCTTGAGGCTAGTCTGCCGATGACGTCGTGGAGGAGGATATGCTGTCCGCCACACTGTCATCGACCATTGACTGCAACATGGTGTTTCGATCTTGGGCAGGAACAGCTGTTGCGGTTGCAGCCACTGCATCCGTAATGGGGAGTGAAGTAGGTGTCGCCGTGGATGGAACTTCACCAACCGGTGTCTGAGTCAGTCGGCGTTGAATGCTGGCCGATCGGACCATGTCCTTCCTGGCCACAGTCGGCGCAAGTACGCGGTTGTCCGTCGTACATGACAATGGCTCTAATGCCGCCAATTACTAAATAGGATGGCACATGCTTCGTCAGTTCAATCTTAATTTGTCGCACTCCGCTTAAGACGGTGTATGTCTCAAACGTTTGCCATTTTTCAGCTGGGTGGCTTAGCACGTTGCCGTACGGTTTGAAAGCTGTCATCACAACATCTTGTGGGACTTCGAATGGCAGCTCAATGACCCTCAGAGTGCGAAGGTCTAATCCAGCGTGGTTGATAGTTACAGTTCCTATGTGGTGATCAGGATGCTTAAATTTAAGTCCATGAGTGTGTCGGCACACAACATCAGTGCACGCCTCTTCATTGATCTGTTTTATGTATACGACACTTTGTGTTTTAGAAAAGTGGATCCCAATGATGTCTTGAGGTGCAATATGAAGTTCTTCCCGGATGAATCGTTCAATGTCAAGTGCTCGAGGTCTAGCGTAGTCGCTTGAAATGTGATCTTAATTGTGGACTTGCGGTACAAGTGCGCCATGGCACTACCCAGGCACGGACGCGTGAGACTCGCCGCAGCGGAAGGTAAACAGTAAACACTCGCGCGCGCGGTTCGCAATCAGGCGGGACACAGGCACGACGACCTTGCCCCACCTCTGCTAACAGCGGACTAACCCCTACACTACAGCTAGCTGTCTTTTTCTGCTTTTCATTTGCGTACTTATGTTTGCATTTAGCATAGTTAGTCATGAAGAGTCATTCTTCCGCATTTATTGGCTGTTAAAAGTTCTTGATCAAGTAAAATACTTTTGTATTTAATTTACTGATGAGATAGTCGAATGCTCCTCTTCTCATTCATGTGTATTTCACGAATTTGTCTGGTGATCTTCGTATTTTATGATATTTATGAAATTCTCCATGGAGATTCCTTCCTTTGTAAATTTCATTCCTTTTCGCTCTATTTTCTTAAGTAAACCAAATTTTGTAGCCTTACTCTCCAGCTACAGTATTCCACAGGTTAGATTCGACGTTTTATAAAAACAGCTGGTTGGCTCTAAGCAGCCATCTTGTAGTGAGACATGGTCGCTCGCACGCAGAACACCCGAGCTTTTCTCATGATGCTGCTGCTTGTCGCTAGAGTGTCGCGTATCCAGAAGTTGCTCGCTGTCGGTTGCTTCTGTCGCTCACGTAGGACACGGCCTTAAGGAATGGCATAAATGACGTCACTCAACGTGGTCGAATTCATTTGAATTCAGGTGCGGCCACAGATTTTGTTCCATTGAGCACTCATTCATTGCAGTCTGCAGTGTCAAAGGTTGTGAAGAACACCGTGCTGGTGCTCATCGCACTGCGAACTGTCATTTTCGAGCGTGTAATGTGTGGGATTTAGCGATCCAAGGAATGTACTGGCGTCATTGACGTCCTTATGACACACTCTAACGTCTTTGATTCTCAGTGACTGTTTGTCTGAACGGTTGTCCTCGGTCATCCACAAGAACACCGCCAAATTTCAACTTTGGTTGTCGTTTCACTGATATACATCACAGAGGCGTCAAAAGAAGGGATAAACTGCGGGTAAGAAGAGGGATGAAGTCCTTTCCATGGTGTGACAAGTGGTGATGGTGGTGGTTAGTGTTTAACGTCCCGTCGACAGCGAGGTCATTAGAGACGGAGCGCAAGCTCGGGTGAGGGAAGGATGGGGAATGAAATTGGCTGTACCCTTTCAAAGGAACCATCCCGGTATTTGCCTGAAACGATTTAGGGAAATCACGGAAAACTTAAATCAGGATGGCTGGAGACGGGATTGAACGGTGTGACAAGTCCACGATGGTTTTCGGCTAATTGTGGTGAAATTTGGTGCCAGTGTGACCCAATGAAGCCACCTTACACCTCACATGAATTAAGTTCTGGCATTTTGTTCACATGTGTCGATACCTAACTGTTTGAACCGTCGCCAACTTCAGTGTTGACGTCGCTCGCTCGGTGCCTTTGCATCTTCACAGAGGAGCGTCCTGTGGGCCTTTGAGCCCAATCTGGAACTTCCACGTGGAAACTGGGCACAAGGAGTTACGAAAAACTGATTTTTTAATTGTGATGCACAGTGTTGTTTCGGGCTTTGACGCAGCGTCGGACGGCTGCGAGGATTTCTCGTGCACCTTCTCTCTCACCTAAAGGAAACGTTTTGCTTTATGCATTACACCAGAGATGTCTACTTCGCTGATATGCCACACACTCAGTCTTGTGTTCTGCCACTCTAGTGTTACACGTCAATACAAACCAATACTATATTTTCTTAGTTGTACACGATTGTATTTCACCACTTGCGGAATATCACTAAAATTCGAATCAGTGTCATGTAAACAGTATCTTTCGCGACTTTGTGGCCATCAGCGATTTAGATTGGAACGTCAACACGGACAGAGAGCGGTAGACTTACTTGAGAAGTGTGTTAGGTTGCAATACTGTGGGACTATCTTTGGCCCCCAATAGATGGCGCTACATCAGCGGCTGGGTGTCTCCGACGTCTCTTGAGCTACCCTCGGCGTAATACACCTTGACAATGGGACGCGACAGTAGCGCAGCTTCTCTGGAGCTCATGGTAGCGTAAGTACCGGAATATGAGTGAATATTTACTGCCAAGCACCCCTTGTGCGACGTCTTTTCCACGAAAAACACCTATTGCACCCCAATTTACAGCCTCTGATGAGAGTTTATCATCTATGATTTTGAATAAATGTTTGTCCAGAAAATACTTCAGGAGCGTAATAAAGTTCACTCAGACACCTAGCCATTCTTCCTGTTGTCGAACTCTTAATAGAGTGCCCAAAAAAAGGCAAAATCTTCGAGCACCGTTTCACATCTTCCACCCGTTCAGGCAAATGGATGGTTCCATTCTTTCAGCAAAGAGATGAACTCTCAGAGAAACTACGCTGTAACATAACAGCCAAGCGAAAGTATGACTGCGGCTATGTCCTCGAAGCTTAGAGATAGGAACAAAAACTGTAGCTGTAGCTTTCTGTTGCGTCAGTCAGAGATTCGGCACGTACGCTTCTACAGCGAGAAGAGCAGTGAACGTGGACGTATTGGAGTGCAATACACAGGTTCCAAGTGCACCTTCCTGTGCATAAGTCGAGCTCCCACCATTTCATACAAGCATTTATGTATCAGGATATATCCGTTAAAAACTTACTGCTATACTATCCTACATTCTCTAAATTTGCTAGCGTTCTCGCTTCCCGCGCCCGGGTTCCCGGGTTCGATTCCCGGCGGGGTCAGGGACTTTCTCTGCCTCGTGATGACTGGGTGTTGTGTGATGTCCTTAGGTTAGTTAGGTTTAAGTAGTTCTAAGTTCTAGGGGACTGATGACCATAGATGTTAAGTCCCATAGTGCTCAGAGCCATTTGAACCATTTTGATCTAAATTTGCTTACGTAATCAAATTATTATGCAACAAGTAGAATATTGGTTGGAAAAAGGCAGAATGAAACGTGGACCCCGAACCATAGTCACGGTACAGTATATGAAGTTGATTAACAATTTAGATAATTTAAATGTACAGATTTCTTTCGTGCATCATTTCCACGACCCATAATGTACTAAGATTAATTTCGAACGATATAACTAAACAAAGGATGTGAAAGTAGAAGATCGGCAATACCACAAAATGTGTAGATAAGCAAAATTTTTCAGTTAGTATCACAAATACAAAGTGCTTAACAAATTCTACCCCATACTAGAAGTTACGGTGAGCACTCAGTAAGTAATGGAACATATTGTTTCTCGAAAGAAGGTTGGTTTTACTCAAGATTCCATTACACCAGATCGTTCCCAACTCTTTTGGCTAAAGAAATTATATTTAAACATAATCTCCGTCCAATACGACAGGCTTAAGTCACCTTACTGCGAAAGCCTGTATGACCGCATGGTACCACTCTGTTGGTAGACGTCGGAGCCAACGTCCTGCTGCATGAATAACCTCCCCATCATTCGCATACAGCTTCCTGTGGAGTGCATCGTTCGTTGGGCCCAACAGATGGACGTCGGAAGGTGCGAGGTCCGGACTGTAGGGTGAAGAGGAGGAACGGTGCAATGAAGTTTTGTGAGGTGTGTTGTCATATAGAAGGACAAATTCGTTTACATTTTTATGGCGACGATCTAGCTGAGGACATTTCTTCAGTTTTGAGGATATCGAATAACGCCTTCAGAGTCGCAGACTTTGCCGGCTGGGAGCGCGGCTTTGAGCTTTTTCTTTGGAGAAGAGGTATCGTTGCACACTCCATGGATTGTCGTTTTGTTTCCGATTCGAAGTGACGAAATGTTGTTGCATCGTCTGTGACAATGTTCGACAAACAACTGTCACGATCAGCGTCGTAACGTGCAAGCATTTCCTCACAAATCGTCCTTTGTTGCTCTTTATGATCTTCTGTTAGGCGGCGAGGAACCCAGTGTGCACACACCTTTGAATATCCCAACTGATGGACGAGTGTGTCAGCACTACCAACAGAGGCATAAAGTTGTGCAGTGAGGCGTTTGATTGTGATCCGTCGATTACCTTGAATGAGAGTGTCTGCATGTTCCTACATTGCTGGAATCGCAGCTTTGTGTAGCTGGCTTGCAGGCCGGAGATCCGACAGGTTTGCGCGACGTTACTGTGATGACAACAGACGCCTCGCCTAACGACTCACCGCGCTTTTGTTCACTGCCAGTACTCCTTAGACATTCTACAAGCGGCAATGAATATCCGCGATGCTCTGGGATTCCATCAAAAGAAACTGAATGATAGCTCTCTGCTTGGAACGCATCTCCGTTACAGACGCCATTTTGGAGGCTACGTGTAGCGCCGCTGCCTATAGGAACTTAATGAAACTAAAGAAACTGAAACTGAAATATTCCACTATGTCCCACAATAAATTCCGAATTTTTTTTTCAACCGAAACTGCCAGAGAGAAAAAAAAGGCGTTGATTACTTACTGAATGCTGTCATACATTCGGGATATCTGCGAACAGAACTTCCTACTGGTGTTGAAGGCAGTGCAATATATTCAGTCTAACGTGTTTGTGTGTTTTGCACTCTGCGGTCGTAGGCAGGGCGGACCATGAGTGCAGAGCGCCGGCCAGCATTGTGTGGGTGTCAAAGGCAGATAATCCCCCTCTTCCGGCGCAGCGCGGAGTAAACGCCTGCAGTGCGGGTAGCAGACCTCCGGGGCCAGCTGCCGCGCGTTGCTGAACCCACGAAATCCACCCAAGTTTCAGGACTGTGTTGTCCCTAACTCTCCACATCTGGAAAATGCGTTTCCTCTGACCGGCGCCAAATCTGGCAAGTTTATAGCTTTTTATTTTAGCCTTCCTTTTTCTCTTTCTGACGCTGCTCCAGACTCCATTGTCCATCGTGGTGAAATACAAAACGCACAGTGAGCCGTCTCAGAACAGCACGTGTTTAATCTGTGCGTCCGGTGAAAACGAGTGTGAGCGTTGTTTCCCGGCGAAATGTTAGATACTTAGTTCCAACACGGAAAATTGTTATCAATATATTTCATGCCCCACGATCGCAGTATTCCTGAAACGAATATTATTGTTTTACGGTTCCAAACAACCACTGCCACAATCAATACATCTTTCATTTTAAAGTGAGAATGAGGATTACCTATTCCGTATATAGACAACAATAGCCTCAATAGAGTTACGAATTTTTAATTTGTTACAAAATAATTGACTAGTGCCAAGGAGATTTCAGTGGATATTATTAAAATGGAGTTGACTGAGCTGTCTTGTGTGTTTTGTTTTTATTGATCATAAAGTGAGTCCATGAACTTTGTTTAGCAGATTCCAAGTTTGTGGGTACGAACGGTGCCGATCAAAATTGTTCGACTGACAGAAACTAGAAACTATAACTTGGCGTTTCGCCGGTAAAGCTATTATATGGAACAAATTTCGTTGTAGTCTCTCCTGTTACAATACTTTTTATATTATACGATTTGCATCACTAATATAACAGATATTGTCCACCTCGTTTGTAATGTGTACCTTAAGAAGTTGAATGACCTCATCTTTTATAATTATTTATATGAAATTGGCAATTTACACGTAATTTAGGTCATTTAAATGCAGTGGTCTTAGTCTTAGCTCTTAATAGGCTATGCTCTGTTAGAAGTCGAGCGGAGGTCATAAGCAGCTCTTTCTAAAAGTTTCTGAAAGCCGGTAAATATCCTAGTAGGGCTAAAAAATGTGAAAAAGACCGTTTCATTAAAAACTGTTTATTCTACTACCAGTCTGTTGTCTAACCTCAGACTTAAACTTTCCCAAAAGAATTCTACTGCGCAGCAGTGCCAAGAAAAAAAATTTTTTTTTCTAATTGTGGACATTATGAATTAAATAAATGAATTAGTGTTCAGTTTTATATGGGTTATCAGACCATAGTGACCTTTTCACTGTAGCAACCAACATGACTCTCTAACTAATGTTTTAATGACAAAGACCATTACGATATTTCTTAAAGACATCATAGTCTCCGTTGACTGTATGAAATCTTTATTATTACGACTGCAATTTTGGCCTTAGGGCCATTTTCAAGTAACACTGCCAAAGTTACGTTCTGTCTGAATAGAAGACTATCTGACGTGAGTACATAGTCTTATATTCTGACAGAATATAACTTTTGCAGTGTTACTTCAAAATGGCCCTAAGGCCAAAATTTCAACTATAACAATAAATATTTCATACAGTCAACGGCGACTACGATGTCTTTTAAGAAATATTATACGACAATGATTCTCAACCACGAGAAGTTAACCATTACGATAGTTAATACACTCTAGCACCATCCTTTGGATGGAACCTGAATAGCATAAATGGGAATGAGGTGTAAAAGGCAATGATTGTAAATTCCTAACGTCATGTATTTCTATGTAAATGCTTAACGTCATGCATTTCCATGTAAATTTCTCTCCAACTTCAACATGTGTTTCTCTAACGAAAACTAAGAAATATGACGCCAGTGATCCATTAAATAAACCTTGGAAAACAAAAATAATTAAAATATCTTGCAATGTAGGGAGACAACTTCAAAATTTACTAGTATACACAAATATGTGCAACTACGTTAATATTATAGAGGTGTACTGTGTTTTACTCGGAAGAGTTATAAGCAAATAAAGCTTGCACGTTATGCCAAAGGTTAATGGACCTGAAAATAAAATAAAAACCTTAAGGGGCACAGTTATAAGAGGCTACTTGGGAACAAGATCTTACAGGAAATAAAAAAGCGACCAAATGATAAATGACACCAAACTTTCAGCAACGCTCTGTAATAGTCAAGTTCTAAATGTAACTGAGGATTCTGTGTAGTCAGCTTTTCTATGTATTACTAAGTAGTCAATAAATTCTAGACCACTCCACCATCATCCAAGAAAATAATAAAAATAACGAACTCCTCAAAATCAAAGTTACTCCTGGTGATAACAGAATTTGACATAAAATATTAAATTTATGTTCTCCTGATATAGTTACTATATTCAGCCATATATTTACTGCACCAGTTTCAGCATGTATCATCTTACACAGACTAAACTAAATCATTGTTGTACCTTTCTTCAACAAAGCTATTGGGGTATATATTAGTAACTAAGGACCAATTTCAGTAGTAATTTACTTCTGAGCAGTTTCCGAAAAAACAATGTTTTTAAAAATCCTTGAGCGTATTTCCTGAAGGGCTTCTCCAATGGACATGCCACCAATGGTTTCACTCGATGTGTATTAAAATATCTAAATGACTAACGTACTCTAACTAGGATCGCTTGTTTCTGTCTAAGGCATTTCACTCTGCAAGCCTCAACACTATTTAAGAGAAACTTAATGATTGTGGCTACTGTGGAGCAATATGTAGTGGTCCGCTTGATATTTAATTTGTAGGAGAAAAAGATCGTATTAAATACACTCCTGGAAATTGAAATAAGAACACCGTGAATTCACTGTCCCAGGAAGGGGAAACTTCATTGACACATTCCTGGGGTCAGATACATCACATGATCACACTGACAGAACCACAGGTACATAGACACAGGCAACAGAGCATGCACAATGTCGGCACTAGTACAGTGTATATCCACCTTTCGCAGCAATGCAGGCTGCTATTCTCCCATGGAGACGATCGTAGAGATGCTGGATGTAGTCCTGTGGAACGGCTTGCCATGCCATTTCCACCTGGCGCCTCAGTTGGACCAGCGTTCGTGCTGGACGTGCAGACCGCGTGAGACGACGCTTCATCCAGTCCCAAACATGCTCAATGGGGGACAGATCCGGAGATCTTGCTGGCCAGGGTAGTTGACTTACACCTTCTAGAGCACGTTGGGTGGCACGGGATACATGCGGACGTGCATTGTCCTGTTGGAACAGCAAGTTCCCTTGCCGGTCTAGGAATGGTAGAACGATGGGTTCGATGACGGTTTGGATGTACCGTGCACTATTCAGTGTCCCCTCGACGATCACCAGTGGTGTACGGCCAGTGTAGGAGATCGCTCCCCACACCATGATGCCGGGTGTTGGCCCTGTGTGCCTCGGTCGTATGCAGTCCTGATTGTGGCGTTCACCTGCACGGCGCCAAACACGCATACGACCATCATTGGCACCAAGGCCGAAGCGACTCTCATCGCTGAAGACGACACGTCTCCATTCGTCCCTCCATTCACGCCTGTCGCGACACCACTGTAGCGGGCTGCACGATGTTGGGGCGTGAGCAGAAGACGGCCTAACGGTGTGCGGGACCGTAGCCCAGCTTCATGGAGACGGTTGCGAATGGTCCTCGCCGATACCCCAGGAGCAACAGTGTCCCTAATTTGCTGGGAAGTGGCGATGCGGTCCCCTGCGGCACTGCGTAGGATCCTACGGTCTTGGCGTGCATCCGTGCGTCGCTGCGGTCCGGTCCCAGGTCGACGGGCACGTGCACCTTCCGCCGACCACTGGCGACAACATCGATGTACTGTGGAGACCTCACGCCCCACGTGTTGAGCAATTCGGCGGTACGTCCACCCGGCCTCCCGCATGCCCACTATACGCCCTCGCTGAAAGTCCGTCAACTGCACATACGGTTCACGTCCACGCTGTCGCGGCATGCTACCAGTGTTAAAGACTGCGATGGAGCTCCGTATGCCACGGCAAACTGGCTGACACTGACGGCGGCGGTGCACAAATGCTGCGCAGCTAGCGCCATTCGACGGCCAACACCGCGGTTCCTGGTGTGTCCGCTGTGCCGTGCGTGTGATCATTGCTTGTACAGCCCTCTCGCTGTGTCCGGAGCAAGTATGGTGGGTCTGACACACCGGTGTCAATGTGTTCTTTTTTCCATTTCCAGGAGTGTAGTTCATGCATCTGTCATGATGAATATTCCTCTAAGTGGGGACAAATGTGCTGGCGTTGCACATGATTCCGCTCTAAGGCTAGTCTTGTTCGTGCTATATAAAAACCAGACTTCTGTGTAATATCCGTTGTCGAGGATGCAATATCACGGTTAAGCCCAACAGAGCTGCAAGAAGACAAGGAACAAAAATTAAGTTACATCTTCAACAACTATACAAGTTGGAAATATATGAAAATGATTGTTCAAAACTGCTGAGTATACTGACTGCTCAGAACTTGAACTGGAAATCAAGTATTTTAGATTCTCGCAATTGCCTGAGTTCTGCAACATTTTCTCTAGGAATTGTTGCCAATTTTGGTCATGAAAGTATTAGAAAGTTGTTTTAGTTTGGATAGCATTTTAAAAAAAGTTGACTTATTATCATCGGAAGTAAACGACTGTTGTCATTATCACGATCGGTTTAACATACATAAAATATTCACATTGTTGGTTTAAGCAAGTAGTTGCCATTTTCAGATGAGCTTAATCCAATTAAAAGATTTGTGCAGGTAAGCAACTAATACACGAAGGCACATAAACATCATGAATTCATCTCACGTTCCTAGAAATTTTGTTCTGAGAGATCAGGCACACTTTGAAAGTAATCCTAGCATTCATAGCGAAAACTTAGAAACAAAACTAGCCTCAACAGCAGCAGTTTCTATTCAATTTGAAACCAGTTGTATTTGAAAAGAAGTAACGCTCTTTCCGGTACCTGTGTGTGAGGTTTTCTTAACATACGCTTGTCTTACATCTTGCTACATAGCTACTGGTGTTACACCATTGCTTGCAGACACATTGGCCAATCCGCATTGATATATCAACCAATCGGGCAGCTTCATTCATGGTGTGGTCACACTCACGTCCAGACACAACAGCTCATGGCTGCCATTTTGACTTGTCTTCTCGTCAACCGGTATTACTGAACTGATTCCATTCAACCGCCTAGCACGTCCACGCCTCTTCACTCTCAAGACTTACTACGTCAACGGTAGAGTGTCACATGGCTGCCTTCTATTAGCAGTGGTCAAATGCAAATGATCAGTGCCTTCATGGAAAAATACTTTAGGTTGCCTATGGAACCGTGATTGTACCCAAGAGTGCACCCCCTCCTCCGAATGAAATCGACGGCCTCAAATGTTCTCCGTTAGGGTTGCAAAAATGTGGAAATGTCTTGGGAGACATCGGATCTTTATCGAGGACGTGTAAGGGCTTAGCAGGGACACTACTGCAGTGTAACCGAAACGACCTTAGCTACATGCGTTCCCGCCCACACATTTCGAGGACTCTGCAGAGATTTCGATGGTAAGCCCTTAAATGTCCTCGATACAGTCACGATGTCTTCTAAGCTATTTCCATATTTCTGCAGCCCTGAAAAATAAACGTCTTGCCTCAGAGCTGGATAAATGTATTAACAGTTATGGCGATTAGTTTTGAAATAACGAAAAGCTTACTTACTTTTTTCCATCAGTCTCGTTTTCATTTGAATGCCAATTATAGAAGTTCTAAACCATTTACAGCGTTCCATAGACACAAGGATACAGGGTTAATCGTATTTGGTTTGGCGAGAGTATTTGAATTTGTGGCTTAAATTACTGGACTGTAAGAATGAAACTTTAATCTTAAATGTATTTTTCCCCTGAAGAAAAGTTCTCCCAAAGGCGATCCAACAATTCGTGGAACTTGATCGCCTTATGTCTCGTTTCGTAACAAAGTTGCTAAAAACAGCAATAACGAGGAATACATTTTTGTGTCTTCTTTGACACAACTGTTGGTGAATAATGTAGGTAAGTCAAAAAAACTGAGCAACCCGTATTAAATTCCTCCCTCCGTCATCTGAAACAGATTTTTTTGGCACCTTGCAATACTATCAACGGAAATCTATGAGAAACCGAACTTGTTCTGTTACTGCCTTCTTTGATGGTCCAGAAGTTATAACACAACAACCCCATAAGTGCAGCTATGGACGGCTCGAATCAGTGGATGCGTCTGTCTGCGCTCATCCTCCATTACGGAAGCTCAGTCGAAGATCGGTCGGAACAGTGAGTGGTACTGGATGACGGCGAAGTTGATGCCGAGTTTGGCTGTTGGTAGAGGTGCTTGAGGCGATCCGACGCCTTGACACACAGTCCGCTTATTAGCAGGTGTCGGTGATAACCGTATTGTCAATATATCATTCTTACTTTGTCGGCAGCATGAATTACAACACCATCAACGAAATTTTACTTATTGTGTCTATACAATAGAGTAGGAAGAACGAATGATTCAATAATTCTGAAGTGCTTAGCTAGTTTTAAGCTGATACGATATAAATATTTGTCGTGCGTAACTCTTCTCGAATGGAAGTGAATGTAAAAGCAATTTATGGGGCCGTTGCTGCCTGGCCCACAAAAACTGCGCAGGCGGAGGGCCGCTGATTTCCCTTGCGAATAAACTCAGTGTACAATATCTCAACTTCCGAAGGTTTTTTATGAGAGTCGATCATTAGGCAACGGCTAAAACGATAAATTTTCTCTGACATAGATAGCCGCGTCTTACTATTAAGCTTACCACAGGTCGCCTCTGGTATTCCAGAGGATGGACGACGTAATGTATCAATCTATAAAATGCCAAATGTCGCTTACGGCAATGAATTTCACTGTCTGATACACTATTCGCAGTTTTACGAGTAAAGTAAAAATGCCCCTACTGGGTGTACAAATAAAACTGCAGTTGGTGTCCGGCTACGATCGTTAGATGAAGAAAGACGGGTCACATTTGGACCTCTGTGATACTATCGGCACTTAACTTACCGTCATCGCATGTTATTGATCCCTTACTTCCTCAAAATGTGTATGCCACTTGTACTAACTTCAAAGACAACAAGGACACTACAGCTCATTATGTAATCTTCACATATGAACACTTTACGCTCTAAACACAATTCCCAAGCGAAGAAAGTTTCGAGCAATATAGTTAAAGAATGAACTCCCAAAACTGCGACTATGGTTTCGCATGAGCCGTATTTTACAACAAAACTAATTGCTCAATTTCATTTCATAAACGAATGACTATTTTCATTTCACACGCTGTCTACAGAAACTGTTTTTGATGCACAGGACTTTTTTTGGGAAACTAGTAACCAGTAAACAAACGTTCTCATTTCGATACAAACGAAAAGAGCTTTCGGTAAGTGTACTGAAAGGATAATGAATCTATGTTTTACCAGCATTTGTTATGCGAAGAAAAAATGTGTGTAACAATCAATATAAATTTTCAATCAATTCTCAATAAATTTGTTCCTCATCGATACAAACCACTTCTTTCCATTATCTTTTTAATAATAAACGTAGAGTTCCTCGTGTCGTAGATATAATTTTTATCTAACCTTCAGATGTTCAAATAATATACGTAAATCCTTGGAAAATTGTTTTTTCTAATTCGTTGAACAGATTACATAAATTGCTTACAAGTGACAAAGTAAATTTTTTGGGGAGACTTTGACTATAGGGATTACTTTTTAGAAAATAGAGATATATTTGAAGAATAATATATCGTGTTAGATGTAGAGATCTCATGAATTAACAACGCTATTTCGATGAATATATTTAGAAGAATATGTGTCCTTTAACGTCTTTTCTCATTACAGATCGCTTTATTTACTCGGAATAACATAATGAACATATTTATAGTGCTACGACAGAAATAAATCTTTCGAAATCGAAATAAATCTTTCTAAATACTTCGCAGGTTAAATATTAGTGCAGAAAGCAATTGATATGTGTTTTGCAACATGTGATTAAGTATATGTCTTGTCGGTAATATAGTAAAATTATAATAGCGGATCAAAATGTAATGTGCTGACGAAGTTCTTGGGCTTAATTTAAAAGTATCCTTACAGAGATTCAATGTTTTTGGCTGTTATATAGTTCGTGATAGTACTTTAATTTCACGCTCTTTTATAACAAAGTCGTTTAATTGTATTTTATATATCTTTCCACATCTCAGAGCCCCTTCTGCTTAGATTCATGAATTATAAATCGTACAACGCATCGTAAATGCTTCTTTTTGATCATACCATTTCTAGCTATAGGCTTCAGTAGTTTTCTGATCGACTCCCACATTCGTCAACTACAGTGGTCAGTGCGTCCTGACTTCTCCTTGATGCGAGGATGGAACGCGATGTACTCAGTCTCGTGAGGCTAAATGAACATGTACTTTAATGTAAAGCAGCTGCTCTAAAGTATGGAAAGCTGACAAAGGCTGAGAAAGCGGTGCATTAGTCGCATTCTCTTTCATGCTCCATCGAAATGACGCCTTTTGGCAGATTCTAACTTGGCGACGAGTCATCATCGCGTGATCTAATTACTTGTCCCTTACGTTTCATAGTTGAGCAGCGACGCAACGCATAAATCGTAATCAACTGAACAAGTATAATTGTTTTGCTTTTCTGTAAAGAACCATTCTGACACATATGTGTAGCGATCTTTGCATGCTATATTTGTGAACAATAATTACCAGGGGAAAAATGCTCTTGTCGGCGATTATCTTCCTGTTTCAAAGACACTACCGGAAAAGTCGAGAACCAGCTGCCTAAACACTCATTTCGTCATCCTCACATGCGAACATATTCGCGCTCTTTTAACGCAGACATTCTATATCCATTTACCCAGTCTCTTTTTGTATTCAGCATCTCCCTCTCACTGTCACTACCACTGTCTCCTTTTTCTGCCATTGGTATTTTCACTTGTCTGTCTCTCTCACTGTCACTGCCTACATCTTTTTCTATCGCTCTTCCTTACCACTGTCCTTCTCTTCCAGTTCCACTGTCTCTCTGTCCCACTGTCATTGTCTTTGTCCCATTCTATGTCTCTCCCATTGCCACTCTCTCTTTCTTTCTCGCTTACGTTCTCCTGTCTTTATCTTCAATCAACATTTTCTCCTTTTCACACGTGTCCTCGGGGAGGCCCTTCTAGAGCTTTTCAGACCTAAACCGGGAAACTTTAAGATGTGGATATCCTCCCTTGCATCCACTGTCTCTTACTGATGATTACTGCCTCCTCTCTCTTTGGCTCTCAGTGCTATTGTCTTCTTACATCTCTCTCTTCCCTTTTCACCTCCACTTTTCCTCTTCCACCATTACTGTCTCTTCTCTCATCCTCTCCCAGTGACACTCTGTGTTCTATCGTCCACTGACGTTGTCTCCCTGCTCCCCTCTAGTAGCACAAAAAGCCGCGAATACGTTTGCATGTCACAATTGTTGGTGAGGAAGGCGGAATGAGGACTGAAGCAGCTGGTTCCGTACTTTTATGTCAGTGTCTTTTATGTCAGTCATTTCTTTTGTGTTCCGACGAGAGCATTTTTGCGAGGTTCTGGTTTTCCCCTGCTACAGCAGGGTGTGCTGCTCTGTTAAACAAATTCCATAGGTCAGTAAGCTTCTTACAGTTTCTTTCTATATTACAACACATATTCTTTGACACATAGAAA
Source organism: Schistocerca piceifrons (assembly GCF_021461385.2). Lineage (NCBI taxonomy): Eukaryota > Metazoa > Arthropoda > Insecta > Orthoptera > Acrididae > Schistocerca > Schistocerca piceifrons. Next base: position 725,000,187 of record NC_060139.1, read on the forward strand.
CATCATATACGAATGCATACTATAAGATTAACACAGAACTCAGAATAGGCTCTCTTCTTGTCGAATTGGGAATCGATATTTTGCTAGGTCAAATATAAAATATCGACATCTACTTTAAATTTAAATAAATTTTGAAACAGCCGCCTGAAGAATAAAACCAATAGGTTTTATAGCGATACTACAAATATCCTGTGTAAAGTGACCCTAGCACAAAACAGATGCTTCTTCCAGTTAAAATGAGCGAAGTGCTTCCATTTAACGCAAATTCAGTTTACATTACATTACATGAAATCATTTCTGGGCTTCACCTGCAGCATACCAAAAATGTGATATTTTATTTGAAAGGGAAAAATATTTCGTATGACAAAATAAGTTTCTGTGAGGTATTTACGCTGCCAGGTGGCACCATAAGGTCAAGACAGCCTCTATGGACGTGAGGGGCCCATTATAACAGAGACAACGCGCAACGAAGTTTTACTGGTGAAGAGACTATGACTAAAAAGTTTAATTTAGTCATTTTTCATTTCATTTTATTTTATTTTACTTATTTATATTTTTAATGATTTTGTGATACCTTCAGATGCCATTCTCTTTATTCTACGTACGATTGCACAATTTCGGCCTTAGGCCATTTTTAAGTTACCTAAAACCGATGCATTATACATTGATACATTTGTGTCACTTATGATTTTAACGGACGAACAAGGAATAACTTTAGATATACTAGGCGCATTATCATTTGCTTTGTGGATTCTTTTGTGGTATATTGTGCCATGTATGTACTTGTGAATTACTGAATGTAATTTTCATAAAATAAACTGGAACATTCTTTTTGCTATTTTAGGAGCACTTCACTTCCTAGCAGTTGTTGCAAAGCCCTAAATGATGGTAATGCTGTTTGGTTTGCGGGGCGCTCAACTGCGCGGTCATGAGCGACCGCACGGAGTGCCAACTTTTTCACAGTCCAATTTTTTTTCACAATCCAAACTAACCACAGTAACGAACGATGAGGATAATGATGAAATGATGAGGACAACACAAACAACAAATCCCCGGGCAAGGAAAATCCCCAACCCGGCCGGGAATTGAACCTGGAGCCCCGTGATCCAGAGGTAGCAACCAAAGTCCTCATATACACTAAGTGATCAAAACCATCCGGACACCACCAAAAACATACGTTTTTCATATTGAGTGCATTGTGCTGTCACCTACTAGCAGGTATTCCATATCAGCGGCCTCAGTAGTCATTAGACAACGTGAGAGAGCAGAATGGGGTGCTCCGCGGAACGTACGGACTCCGAACGTGTTCAGGCGATTGGGTGTCACTTGTGTCATACGTCGGTACGCGAGATTTCTACACTCCTAATCATCCCTAGGTGCACTGTTTCCAATACGATAGTGAAGTGGAAACGTAAAGGGTCACGTACGGCACAAACTCGTACAGGCCGGCCTCGTCTGTTGACTCACAAACACCGCCGACTGTTGAAGAGTGTCGTAATGTGTAATAGACAGACATAGACAGACAATCACACAGGAATTCCATACTGCATCAGGATCCACTGCAAGTACTATGACAGATAGGCATTTGGTGGGAAAACTTGAATTTCATGGTCGAGCGGCTCCTGTTAAGCTACATATCACGCCCGTAAATACCAAACGACGTCTCTCTTGGTGTAAGAAGCGTCAACGTTGAACGATTGAACAGTGGAAAAGCTTTGTGTGGAGTGACAATGGCAGGGTGTGGGAATGGCGAATGCCCGGTGAACGTCATCTGCCAGCGTGTGTACTGCCAGCAGTAAAATTCGGAGGCGGTGATGTTATGGTGTGGTCGTGTCTTTCATGCAGGAGGCTTGTACCATTTGTTGTTTTGTGTGGCACTATCACAGCACACGCCTACACTGATGTTTTGAGCACCTTCTTGCTTTCCACTGTTGAAGAACAATTAGGGGGTGACGATTGCATCTTTCAACACGGTCGACCACCTGTTCATAATGCACGGCCTGTGGCGGAGTGGTGTCTTGACGATAACATCCCCTTAATTGACTGGCCTGCACAGAGTCCTCACCTGAATCCTATAGAACACCTTTCGGATGTTTTGGGACGCCGACTTCGTGCCAGCCTCATCGACCGACACCGATACCTCTCCTCAGTGCAGCACTCTGTGAAGAATGGGCTGCCATTCCCCACGTACTTTCCAGCACCTGATTGAACGTATGCCTGCGAGAGTGGAAACTGTCATCAAGGCTAAGGATGGTCCAACACCATACTGAATTCCAGCATTACCGATGCAGGCCCCACGAACTTTTCAGCCAGGTGTTCAGATACATTTGATCACATAGTGTACAAGGTCGATGTTTTTAACGTTTGATGACCCCAGAACACTGCCAAGTGTTCACTACGTCAAGTAAAACTGTATTGACGCCTTAGACCAGATATAACGTGCATATTTTAGGTGCATAAGATGTGCAACTACGAGCCCCTGGATCTCGCTAATGGATAATGATAGCGAAAAGAGTGCCGAAGTTACCTGAAATTTTTCATCTTCAGAATATATGGTAAAATTTAGAACATCTGTGTTGAACAGAATTTATAGATATGGTCATCCCAAGGATAAATATTTTTAGTAGCCAACAATCATAGTCTTTAGGCGTCTCCTCAAGAGCCGCCCATGAAAAAATGGTGCTTTTATAAACTGCCTAAGGTCCACACTTGACCACACTAGATGGAAAAGAACAGACCGATTTCCTGAGTTTGGTTGGGCTGTACTGAAGCCTGTACTGAAGCATAGCTGCAGCATGCATGTTCATCCAAGAGGTATAGAAATGATCGCTAGGCCAAGGATTATCCAGTTGAATTGACGCCTTATCTATGAGACCAATAGAACCCCAGATGTGACACCCAGAAGCATCGAACATCCGCGCGCGGATTTTTCTAACGCATTTTTGTCTAGTAACGATCGTTTGACACGATTCATGTGAAGGACTGTATTTCAAATATGGCGTGGCATGGCATGGAACGAACTCATTGAAAACTTATGGAACATTCCGGGTGTTTCTGAAACAACTTTAGATACTTTATCAATTGTGTTTTGCAGCGCATGCTTCGTTTTGAGTTGGAACTTACACTATATGATCAAAAGTATCCGGACACCTGGCTCAAAATGACTTACAAGTTCGTGGCGCCCTCCATCGGTAATGCTGGAATTCGATATTGTGTTGGCCCACCCTAGCCTTGATGACAGCTTCCACTCTCACAGGCATACGTTCAATCAGGTGCTGCAAGGTTTCTTGGCAGCCCATTCTTTGGTTCAAATGGCTCTGAGCACTATGGGACTCAACTGCTGAGGTCATCAGTCCCCTAGAACTTAGAACTAGTTAAACCTAACTAACCTAAGGACATCACAAACATCCATGCCCGAGGCAGGATTCGAACCTGCGACCGTAGCGGTCTTGCGGTTCCAAACTGCAGCGCCTTTAACCGCACGGCCACTTTGGCCGGCAGCCCATTCTTTACGCAGTGCTGTACTGGGGAGAGGTATCGATGACGGTCGGTGAGGCCTGGCATGAAGTCGGCGTTCCAAGACATCCCATTATACTGAGTGCACTATCCGAAAATTACCTCGAGCAATTAAACAGAGAACCGACTCCTGGAGATAACATCTTGGACCTACTGATAACAGACAGACCCGAACTTTTCGACTCTATAAGCACGGAACAGGGAATCAGTGCTCATAAGGCCGTTGCAGCATCCCTAAATATGGAAGTAAATAGGAATATAAAAAAGGGAGGAAGATTTATCTGTTTAGCAAGAGTAATAAGATGGCAGATTTCAGACTATCTAACAGATCAAAACGAAAATTTCTGTTCGGAAACAATGTTGAGTGTTTATGGAAAAAGTTCAAGGCAATCGTCAAATGGGTTTTTGACAGGTACGTGCCGAGTAAAACTGTGAGGGACGGGAAAAACCCACCGTGGTTCAACAACAAAGGAAACTACTGCGAAAACAAAGAGAGCTTCACTGCAAGTTTAAACGCAGCCAAAACCTCTCAGACAAACAGAAGCTAAACGATGTCAAAATAGCGTAAGGAGGGCTATGCGTGAAGCGTTCAGTGAATTCGAAAGTAAAATTATATGTACCGACTTGACAGAGAATCCTAGGAAGTTCTGGTCTTAAGTTAAATCAGTAAGTGGCTCGAAACAGCATATCCAGACACGCGTAAAGCTGAAATACTAAACACCTTTTTCCAAAGCTGTTTCACAGAGGAAGACCGCACTGCAGTTCCTTCTCTAAATCCTCGCACAAACGAAAAAATGGCTGACATCGAAATAAGTGTCCAAGGAATTGAAAATCAACTGGAATCACTCAACAGAGGAAAGTCCACTGAACCTGACGGGATACCACTTCGATTCTACACAGAACACACGAAAGAGCTTGCCCCCCTTCTAACTGCAGTGTACCGCAAGTGTCTAGAGGAATGGAAGGTTTCAAATGACTGGAAAAGAGCACAGGTAGTCCCAGTCTTCAAGAAGGGTCGTTGAGCAGATCCGCAAAACTATAGATCTATATCTCTGACATTGATCTGTTGTAGAATTTTAGAACATATTTTTTGCTCGTGTATCATGTCATTTCTGGAAACCCAGAATCTACTCTGTAGGAATCAACATGGATTCCGGAAACAGCGATCGTGTGAGACCCAACTCGCTTCATTTGTTCATGAGACCCAGAAAATAATAGATACAGGCTCTCAGGTAGATGCCATTTTCCTTGACTTCCGGAAGGCGTTCGATACAGTTCCGCACTGTGGCCTGATAAACAAAGAGACTACGGAATATCAGACCAGCTGTGTGGCTGGATTGAAGAGCTTTTATCAGACAGAACACACATGTAGTTTTCAATGGAGACACGTCTACAGACGTTAAAATAACCTCTGGCTTGCCACAGGGGAGTGTTATGGGACCATTAGTTTTCACAATATATATAAATGACCTTGTAGATGGTGTCGGAAGTTCCACGCGGCTTTTCGCGGATGATGCTGTAGTATACAGAGAAGTTCTTTAGAAAATTGCAGCGAAATGCAGGAAGATCTGCAGTGGATAGGCACTTGGTGCAGGGAGTGGCCACTGACCCTTAACATAGACAAATGTAATGTATTGCGAATACATAGAAAGAAGCATCTTTTATTGTATGATTATATGATAGCGGAACAAACACTGGTAGCAGTTACTTCTGAATAAATATCTGGGAGCATGCGTGTGGAACGATTTGAAGTGGGATGATCATATAAAATTAATTGTTGGTAAGGCGTGTGCCAGGTTGAGATTCATTGGGAGAGTCCTTAGAAAATGTAGTCCATCAACAAAGGAGGTGGCTTACAAAACACTTTTTCGACCTATACTTGAGTATTGCTCATCAGTGTGGGATCCGCAACAGGGTCGGGTTAACAAAGGAGATAGAGAAGATCCAAAGAAGAGCGGCGCGTTTCGTCACAGGGTTATTTGGTAAGCGTGATAGCGTTACGGAGATGTTCAGCAAACTCCAAACTCAAGTGGCAGACTCTGCAAGAGAGGCGCTCTGCATCGCGGTGTAGCTTGCTGTCCAGGTTTCGAGAGGGTGCGTTTCTGGATGAGGTATCGAACATATTGCTTCCCCCTACTTATACCTCCAGAGGAGATCACGAATGTAAAATTAGAGAGATTCGAGCTCGCACGGAGGCTTTGCGGCAGTCGTTCTTCCCGCGAACCATAAGCGACTGGAACAGAAAAGGGAGGTAATGACAGTGGCACGTAAAGTGCCCTCCGCCACACACCGTTGGGTGGCTTGCGAAGTATAAATGTAGATGTAGATGTAGAAAGGCTTTCTGTCGGACTCGGGTCGGGACTCCGTGCAGGCCAGTCCATTACAGGGATGTAATTGTCGTGTAACTACTCCACCACAAGCCGTGCATTATGAATAAGTGGTCGATCGTGTTGAAAGATGCAATTGCCAGTCCCGAATTGGTCTTCAACAGTGGGAAGCAAGAAGGTGATTAAAATATCAATGTAGGCCTGTGCTGTGATAGTGGCACGCAAACCAACAAGGGGTCCATGAAAAAGGCGACCACACCATTACACCATCACCTCCGAATTTTACAGTTGGTACTACACACGCTGGCAGATGACGTTCGTCGGTCATTCGCCACATCCACACCCTGCCATCGTGCCATCGGATCGCCACATTGTGTACCGTGATTCGTCACTCTACACAACGTTTTACCACTGTTCAATCGGCTAACGTTTACGCTCCTTACACCAAGAAAGGCGTTGTTTGGATTTACTGGCGTAATCTGTGGCTTTTGAGTAGCCGCTCGACCATGAAATCCGTTTTCTCATATCCCGCCTAACTGTCATAGTACTTGCAGTGGGTCCTGATGGATTTTGTAATTCCTGTGCGCTGCTCTGGATAGATGTCTGCCTATTACACATTACGACCCTCTTCAACTGTTGGAGATCTCTATCAGTCAACAAGAGTGGTCAGCCTGTACCCTTTTGTGCTGTACGTCTCCCTTTACATTCCCACTTCACTATCACATCGGCAACAGTGGACCTAGGATTGTTTAGCAGTGTGGAAATCTCGCGTACAGACGTATGACACTACCTTCACCTAATCACCTGACCACGTTCGAAGTTCGTGAGTCCCGCGGAGCGCCCCATTCTGCTCTCTCATGATGTCTAATGAGTACTGAGGTCGCTGATATGGAGTACCTGGCAGTAGGTGGCAGCACAGTGCACCTAATATGAAAAATGTTTTGGGAGGTGTCCGGATAGGCTCGTACTGCAGCACTAGGTTGAAGGGGGGAGAAGTGTTACTATTGACCAGAGAACATCACTGTACCAGTACTGACGACTCAGTTCCGTTAACGACATGTGTAACATTAAGATTAAGGCCTGTCGAACACTGTTTAGTATTTTGATATTAGAAAATAAACCCTCATTTTACTTCTTTGAGAAGATTTTAAACGAGTGTGATCGTGTACTAACGGAAAGGTAATCAGACTTTGCTTCCACAAGTATGTTAGGTAGCTGTTGAAAGGATGATGATAAACTCTTTTGGGAATCGAACCAACGGTCTGTACCTCAAAAAAGTACAAATACGTAAAAATACAAAGTAAAGAGGGTAGAGAGCCAAGATTTAACAAAAGTAATTGGAACAAAAATTTGTAGCCAAGGATTTTCCGATCTAAGATAGCTGTTAAATTATGCCTTACTGCAGCAAGAAAATGTTAGGAACCGAAGACGCATACAGTAGCAGGCACTAGCAATGTCGACAGTCGTGAATTTGTCGATTATGAGGCTAAATTAATGCAGCAGACTGCTTTATACTAATGTATATTTCTAATGAAAAATAATAATGGCACTGTGTCACTTAAACGGGGAACGCACTAATCAGTGAAACGTGGTGGATGCCCGTGAAATATTACACATGTTGCACAGCACTTTAGAATTATTTACCAGGCTATTGCATTAACTAACATGAACTCTAGTAATAATTGTTGCCTACTGTAGAGCTTTTGCGTGGGACAGTCGCAATTTGCACATAAGGGACAAGAACCTATTATTGCTTGGATTAGAAGTTTCCAGCCTAACTAAGCGAAAACTGCACACAAATCGTAAGAACAAAACAAACTTCTAATAAACTGGCACTTAACCGCAGCTTTGACTATTACTTAGGGGATCCTTTAATTGTCGTGTATCATAAGTTTCTTCCTAACCAATGAGGACAAGAACAAACACTGGGAATACATGTACATAAACACAAACGAACAACTTTCATTAGTAGACACCTTTCACGCATGTATATTTGACGTTGGCGTTTCATCTGTTGTAGCAAGTAACCTATCTTATCAGCACTCTCTACTCAAAACTTAATGTTCCGTAAAATGCTTTGAAGTTATCTCTTTGTATTAAACTTTAAGGAAATAGCTTTTTACTATTATAAGCTCTTTGATACAAAGGTCCACTGCCAAATATTAAAGAACTGCGCTAATGAATTTAACACTTTTTCAATGATTTTCGTTATTCATGTCAACGCTTTCATTTTGTTTTGAAGCTCTGGCTATTCTTGGACTCGGAATAGGAGCCTAAGAAGGTAGTAAAGCAGAGTACGTGACACAGTGCTGTAGTTTAACACTGGAAACATTGGTTGATGCGTAAAAGTGCAAAACTAAACGTTACTTTGCATCAAATTGGCTATGAAACAACTAAGTATGATTCACTCATAGCTCTTGATGCGATGTGCTCTATATATTCTTCTTGGCACCGTAATTGTAAATTTTAGAGCAAACCAATAAATGTCATAATATTGATACTGATAACAACTTCCACTCGCGGCATTTTGATCCACATATCTAGTAACTTTACCCTCACTGAACTCTCGATATGCTCACAGACTCCTTGCCACACAAAGACTAGTCGCCCTAACTCCCGCCCATCCACCTTCCCATTTGCGCCTAAACCTTTGCCTTCTGGAGGGACTTACCTCCATGTTTTACTACTATATGCAATAATGAAGTAGACTTCAGTGCCTGGATGAACAGATATTACCACTTCCGATGGTTGTATATCGTCAACAATATTTGTTCATCCACACATACTAGTTAATATTATATGCCGAAACGGTGAAAACGACAATAATGTCCTAGGTTGTAAAACTCTAGGGATTACTGACGTTTTCCTTTCTATTTTCCTGCTACGATGTGTTTTCTGTGAAACAGATAGTGCAAATAATTGCACTAAAATTTTTGTTATGAAATGTTTAATGTTCAATTGTTATTCTATTCTACATTATAAAGCTGGAAGAATATTAAATGTAATCTAGTTGTACATGGACATGCAGGCTTAGTCAGAGCTATACGTTATTGTCAAAGAGTGTTTTGAAGTTGCAATCACAGTATCTCTGGGCGCGCGAACGTGCTGGTTGTACTATGTAGAACGGTGTTGAGGTGCGGACAGTCGAGTAGAGTTGCGTGCAGAGGACGGTGGAGAAAGTAGGGACGCGACGTGTGTGTGGAGTCATGGTGCTAGGGCAGCGGTGCTAAAATATGTAATGGCTCTGTGGAAGTTTGATGTGGCCAGGCACAGTATAAGGCATTAAGTGAGCGCAGCGCAATCACTGCAAGAGGATACCAGTTAACATGAAGAGCACTGTGGATCCAATTTTCTTTATTGCGGAGCGGCAATAAGAAGAGTCGGAGCCACATATCATCGAAGAACAATGCCTTAAATGCATCGACGAGGACTCAACACGAAGTAAGGTCTTACCAATTATTTGATTAGGCGTCTATACAGCTAACCAGCATCGTAGTTACTTTTGCGACATCATAATTGCAAGACAGTGCAGAATGTTAATTATCAGTTCTACATGAAACAGTTTTCAAAAGTAGTTTCCATCCTACCCTTTATTGCTTAGCTGAAAACTTCCTGAAGAATGATAAGAACTTGCAAAGATTTTTGTAAAATAATTAAGTCAAACAAAATAACTAAGCAGTGAGTAACGTTTTGCTATGCTGAAAGGAGCAACAGTAATTAAATTTTCAGTTGTTTGCAACACAGTGATTAACCAAATTCATTACGCCTAGTAATTTGAACAGTTATTTCAGAAGCAGCTCTTAATGAAGTAAAATTTAGTAATAAATACTTTGTTGTGTATTTTTCAACGATAAATAAGTTTTCATTTTACGCTAGTGCAATCGGTCAGAAATGTTTAAGTCCTTGAGAAAAATTGGGGTAGTAATTGTAAAAACTGATTTTGAGTACCTGTCCATGAATAATAGTGAAAACTGAAGTTGTTTGAGATCAATAAGTGTGTAAAATCATGTTTCCAGTTTCGACATACTTTTGTAATTGAAAGTTTGTTTTGCAGATTTTGGAACTGTGAATTACATGAAAATTATTACCGAGCTTGGCTCTCATCATTACGATGTTTTCCAATTTGCTAATGAATAAATATAAATACCAATTCGCACAAAACTATCGCCAGTATCATCACAATGAGTGACGTCCCGGTTTTTGCATTTTGCATAAATATTCACAGCTAATGAAATTTTGTTGTTCGCTGTTCACTGCTAAATTCTTTCCATGCTTTACGTTTTAACTCATCCAAAAAGTGTGACCCAACCATTACAAAACGTGCTAATGTAATATTTCATAATTTCGTGATACTTGCGCCTGGCAATAAATCAAGTATTCTTACATAAATTTACCAGTAATACAAATCAGTAATTACAGAAAGAATAATTTTGCTCACGTAGTGAGCTGGTGACTGTTAATTTTCTTTATTCGTTAACAAAATTCGTAACACATTTTTCCAAATTTTACCAACTACTTTGATCGCTTTTCTTTCATTATTTTCATTTTACTACAACCAAAGTTCATTTTATTAACGTTATTGCTGAGAGCACTGAGCATTGGTGATTCCGTTATACTAGCACTTTCTTTTCGCGAGTTTCATTTATTCTTCGGAGTAGATTCCTTTCCCGCACAACAGAGAACATTAGGTATGCGGTGCATTTAAATCCCAGTTAACAGAAAGGGTAAACGGTTGTTATAAGGTCTCAATTGTTCATATTCTCATTCTGAATGGTGCAGTAATTGAGAATAACTGAAAACATCTAGTTACGAGTGTGGGAGACAATGTAGACAGTGTTATATGTGGAAGTTTAGATTAGTTCAGGGGGCGTGCACGTATAGCCTATTCCTTAAAGCAGCTACTCGCGATGGCCGGGTCCCTGTCCGGCACAAATTTGCATATGTAACCACTAAAAAATACACCTATAGCTAATGCAGCTAAAAATAAGTTATTTCTCAATAATAAAGTCCTTGTACATGAACCACTTACATTAATTTACAATTGGTATTTATTTAATACGTAAGGACGTAGATTTGAAAATGGAATTCACAGAAAATTTTAAGATTACTGATATTTATCAAACTGAGAGAAATATTAGTACCCATCTTTAAGTCAAAGAACTTAACACTTCTATACGTTACATAATCAATATCTTACGTGTCACAGAACCCTATACGTGTTACAGGAACAAACTCTTTATTTTCTGTTATTCTTTGACATTGACAGTAGACAGGTAAGCGGCATGTTGCTTTAAAGCACATTTGGCTGGGAATCCTACGTCAAGATCGCACATTTCTTTACTAATTATCGATTTCGGCTCGTTACTGAGACATCTTCAGATCAATCTAAGACGTTGTTAAGGGTGTGAGACACATTACATATCGTCGTATTTTTTAAAGTCACCCTAAAGTGAATACATTGGTTACGCAATTAGTGATTAACGTTTTTAATTTACAAACGCAACTACGATTCTCTCTTTAGAGCTGATTACCTCCAAAAATACAGTGAACAACATTTCAGATTGATCGGAAATGGCTAAGCAGTGAACTGAAATAGGTAATCAGTAAAGAAACTTTGCGATACTCAAGTAGGATTTTTTCGAAGTATGTTTAAATTTTTGTCCACTCTCCTCCATGTGATAATTTGGCAATTATTACATTTCATATTAAATTAATGATTGTGTTAACTGTGACACCACTACGGGGGAAATGAAATGTACCATATTTACGTGACATCTTACAGTCCCAACGTCTTCTCTTTCACTGATGATACACATCCTTTTTCAGTAACACAAGAACGGGAACAGTTACGTAGTTAGGATAACTAGCATAACCCATGGCAAATATAGACATTCCACCTTACTTCCTCCCCTACACTCTCCCCCACACTCCCTATGTTTTCGTTTAATTCTCATAGCAGTTTTAGCTCTTTGTTGGTTTATTGAGATCGGTATGATTACACAATGACTGTATCAATTCTGCTGCGTATGATATCAATTTCAAATGTGGAACGGACAGTAAAATATACCCAGCTACATTAACGTGATATAGCCATCTGACTGTTTCGTTGAAGGTCAATACAAAATAGTAACAATATACAAACGCAGAAAATTATCTGTACATTTTTGTAGAGATGGCTCATCCGGCATAACAAGACTGGCACCATCTTCATCTACATCTACATGACCACTCTGCAATGCACACTTAAGTCCCTGACAGAAGCTTCTGCGAACCACTTTTCTACTCTTTCTCTACCGTTCCACTCTCCAAAAGCCTGAGGGATAAATGAACACTCAGATCTTTCACTACGAGCCCTGATGTCTCTTATTTTATTATCACGACCATTCCATCCTGCATACGTTGGCGACAGTGAAATATTTTTGCATTAACTGGTAAAAGCTTATGACTAAAATTGCATGAAAAGATCTCATCGCAACTAAAAACGTCTTTGTTTTAATGCTTGCCACCCGAGCACGCTTTTCGTAACCATGGCACACTCTCCCCTATTTCACAGTAACACAAGACGAGTTGCCCTTCTTTGGACTTTTTCGATGTCATCCGTCAACTTTATCTAGTAAAGATCCCATACCGCACAGCAATTATCTAGCAGATGACAGATAAGCGACGTGTACTTAGCCCTGCAGCAGACCTGTTGCATTCTCTAATTGTTCTGATAATAAAAAGAGGTCTTTTGTTTCCTTTCTCCACAGCATTTCATATGTGATCGTTCTCATTCCCGTTTTTCTTAGTTAGAATTTCAAGGTGTTTAGTTGAACTGACAGCCTTTAGATCTGTATGATTTATCGTGTTCCCGAAATTTAACCGATTTACTTTTGTACTAAGGTGGATGACCTCACATGTTACTCAGAGACGATTTCCACTTTTAGCATCACACAGATATCACTTCAGTTTTATTCGATGACGTTACGTCAGTTATTACGAACTGTGACCTTTCTGACAGGAAACCACGAATCCAGTCACGCACCTGAAGAAATACTCTGTAAGCACGCAATTTGATTAGAAGTCTCTTGTGAGGAAGAGTGTCAAAAGCCTTCTGGAGGTCTAGGCATAAGGAGTCTATTTGAGGCTCCCTGCTGGTAGCCGATAGTTAAGAAATTAAGGAGATGGGAAAGGAATACAGAAAAAAACGAATGGGAAGCTTTAAGAGATGAAATAGTGAAGGCAGCAGAGGATCAAACAGGTAAAAAGACAAGACCCTGTAGAAATCCTTGGATAACTGATGAAAGGAGAAAATCTAAAAATACAGAAAATTAAGTAGCCGAAAGGGAATACAAACGTTTGAGAAATGAGAATGATAGGAAGTGCAAAATGGCTAAGCAGGAATGGTTAGAGGACAAATGTATGGATATAGAAGTATATTTCACTAGGGGAAAGATAGATGCCGCCTACAGCAAAATTATAGAGACTTTTGGGGAAAAGAGAAGCAGCTATATGAATATCAAGAGCTCAGATGGAAAACCAGTCCTGAGCAAAGAAGGGAAAGCTGAAAGGTGGAAGGCGTATAAGAGGGTTTATACAAAGAAGATGAACACAAAGGCAGTGTTTAGAAAGGGAACTGGACGTAGATGCAGAGGAGATGGGAGACATCATACTGAGAAGAATTTGACAAAGCTCTGAAAAATCAAAGTCGAAACGAGGTCCCGGAGATAGACGAAGTTCCGTCATAACTACTGACGGCCTTTGGAGAACCAGCCGTTACAGAACTCTTGTATCTGGCGTAGAATGTGTTTGAGACAGGTTAAATACCCTTAGACTTCAAAAAGGGTAAAGTAATTCCAATTCCAAAGAAGGCAGTTGCTGACAGGTGTGAAAATTATTGAACTGTCAGTTTAATAAGTCATGGTTGACAAATACTAAGACGAAGGTACGAAAGGCTACTTACAACTATTACAGAAAACAGGCGGCAGTTTTAAGAGTCTAGGGGCGTGGAAGAGAAGCAATGGGTGAGAAGAGAGTGAGAAAGGGTTGTAGCATACCTCCGGTGTCATTCAACCTACACATTGAACAAGCAGTGAAGAAAATCAAAGAAAAAATTGGAGTAGAAATTTAAATTAATAATAAACACATTGAAGTTCGCTAATGACATTGTAATACTGTCAGATACAGCAAAGGACTCGGAAGAGCAGTTGAACGGAATGGACAGTGTCTTTAAAAGGGGATATAAGACGATCATCAACAAAAGCAAAACGAGAATAATGGGATTTAGTCGAATTAAATCAGGTGATGATGAGGAAATTAGATTAGGAAACGAGACACTTAAAGTAGTAGATGAGTTTTGCTGTAAGGGATATAAAACGTAGAATCGCAATGGCAAGAACAGCATTTCGGAAGAAGAGAAATTTGTAAACATGGAATACATATTCAGGTGTTAGGAAGTATTTTCTGAAAGTATTTGTCTGGAGTGCAACCATTTATGGAAGTGAAACAATGACGGCAAACGGTTTAGACTAAAAGAGAACAGAAGCTTTAGAAATAAAGTGCTACAGAAGAATGTTGAAGATTAGATGGGATCAAGTTATTAAAAAAGAGTTACTGAATGAAATTGGGGAGATGAGAAACTTGTAGCACAACTTAATCAAAAGAAGGAATCTGTGATAGAACTTGTTCTGAGACATCAACGGATCAGAAATTTAGTACTGCAGAAAAGTTTACGGATGCAAATCTTAGGGGGAATCAAAGAGATGAATACGGTAAGTAGATTCAGAAGGACGTAGGCGCAGTAGTTTTTCGGAGATGAAGACTCTCATACAGGATAGACTAGCATGGATACCTGAATCAAACCGGTCTTCGGGATAACTACCACAACAACGGCTCTCATTACTTCGTGCGAGTAAAATGCTTGTTGTGTTTCTTACAAACAATATTTTCTGAATCCATTTTCGTAACTGAAAACAAGGAACAGGTACCAAATGTTTCGTGAATGCAACTGGTAGTCATTTAATACCACTGACAATATTTCAACGGGGCTGCCATACATTTTCAGCATAGCCCTAGAAGACTGACGTCGACTACGCATGTCGCAGACTTTAGTAGCGTGTGTGCTTCATGAGAGTAGTTGCTAGCCAGACGACCCTGGCAGTGTGCAGCGCCTTCAGTGAAGGAAATGCGAAAATCTATTGTCTGGTGAACTGCCGCTCGCCATGGCATTCGGTGTACCCTGTCGTGTTCGTTGAGAGCAAATAGTGGGAATAATGGGTTTCCATGTATTATGAAACTGATACCTGCTGTCGCAGGAAATAGGGTTCTCTCCTCGCCTATTTCCACTTGATTTTTATTAATGAAGTTGCTGTTTTACCGTATTCTACTGTAAGCATTGTGTTTATACACTGCACAGCTGTGGCAGCCTTCGTGGGTCGAAAAAGGGGAACACAACTTTGAGCTTGCCGTACTTTCTTGGAGCATACGGTATGATTGATACAGCATAAACCAGGAAAAACTTGCGTTCAAATAAAGTGCTGTTGATGTACTGCAGGCATTCACAAATAATATTTGAGATGGGTGACATCCATATGGATATGGTTCCGCGTACCGTACAGAGCACAAGAACTAAAAGAATCCTATGTTTTCCATTCACCATTACCTACGGTAAACATCACCTTCTACTGACACAAAGTAATTGATAAGGGCATTAGGCAATCTCTCATAAACAAATATCTTATGTGCAGGATTTTAAGCGCACTCACGGCTACTGACGAGCGATGAAAGCTCACAGACTATAGATTATAATTAATACAGACTTGTGTGTTGCGGATTCATGATTATTTGTGAATTCCTAACCTCTAAAACCTATGAAGTACTACCACAACACCGTAAAGAGAAATTATGACAAAACATTTTTAAGTAAAGAAGTGTGATAATACTCCCTGAGAGGGGGAGGGGAGGGGGTCACTTTAGAATACTAGCTTCAGTTCCTTTAAGTTAACAACCCAGAAACATCGTGAAGAGAAAATTCGAATATTTATAGAACAGCATTTTTATTTGCCAATCAGTTGTATAAATTATATTTATTCGACAGGTTTCGGTTGTCTGAACTATCATCAGCTGGAGTAAAAAATTTATAACATCCGTTGGTTAAAATGCATACTCCTCATAAAATACAATTTCATATACCAAATGGAGCAATGGTAAAATGTAACATAATCGGAGTCTGAGGAACGCTTAAAAAGCTTAGATAAATTACACATGCACACCTGACAGTTAACAGTGAGTCATAAAGATGTTTTTCTGTAAATATCTTGCGGCTGTGGCCAGTTACCTACATAAATTCTTAAAGAAAAAAATATAAAATATGGAGAGTACTAACAAATTAGTTTCAAATAAATTCAACAATACATACTCTTTCTACTCTACTTTTTAAAATAATCTTTTTGTTAAACAAATGCAACAAAGAAGGTTCGTCAACACACCCCTTCAGTTGAAAACGCCTGATTGTAGAATGGATTGGTACATGTTAACTCACAATATTAAAGCATACTTCACAACGAAGACAGAACCAACTGCCTGAATAATAATAATTATGAATAGCGTCAGCAAAGCTATAGAACAGAGATAATATCCGGAAAGTTACAGGAAACTCAAAATTCCTGGGAAGAAGAGGAAATGACATAACATCATGTCTCACCACACCAGATTAAAAAAAAAAAAAAGAAAAAAAAGCAGCGCGCGAAATATTGTAGCCGGCCGGTGTGGCCGAACGGTTCTAAGCGCTTCAGTTTGGAACCGTGCGACCGATACGGCCGCAGGTTCAAATCCTGTCTCTGCAGTGATGTGTGTGTTTCCTTAGGTTAGTTAGGTTTAAGTAGTTCTAAGTTCTACGGGAAATGACGACCTCAGATGTTAAGTCCCATAGTGCTCAGAGCTATTTGAACCATTTTTTAAATATTGTTGGGCCATGAAGAAAGGCCTACAGATGTCGATTTTGCGTCGTCCCTGGTGTATAAAACGTGAATAAAATGAAACTATTATAACAACAACACTCCTATTAATACGTGTAATGTATTAAGTTTATTCCACATCTCTGAGACTACATAGGGCTACACGGCTACATAGCATAGGTTAAGTAGTCGCGAATATGCTCGGAAAAGCAATACCACAAGTTAAACGTAGACTCCCCTCTGTTGTCATCGGAGAAGCATTCATTAACGTTCTGTCTTAAGTAAGGACGTATAGGCAAGGAAATGTCCTGCAATAACTTGCCTCTGACTAGTTTCCTGGCAGTTTTTCAGAGATCTGAAACAAATCTGAAGAGATGGGGATACTGCGAGACATCGTCCGCCGGTTTTGAGGGGGAGTTTACATTGTTCGTCTGAGGTAATCTTACGGCGGAAGAGGCTTTTGACAAACCAGCATACTTTATGATAGAGACATCACCAATACATAATCGTACAAACAGGCGCTCTATTCCCAATAACGAACTTTGCAAAACAGAAATGTCAGCCGAAGGTCACCTCCTAAAAACCTTCTGATGGTGTGTTATCGATCTATGACGGCATCACATTTGGCACAAATAAATGTACAGAGGACGATGTCGATCCACTCCCAAGAGAACATTACTAATGGCCGTAAAATCTTGATTGAAAACTGTTAATTTAATTTTTGATCTATGATTATCACTACCAGAAAATGAGTAAGATAACTCGTTAGCATAATCGTACGAAATACGCAAATACTAGTAATGCAGTAAGTTTACCGATTAGAATAATATTAGTTTCATTGGTCGAAAGACATCTTTAATTATTTGTTTTGCAAAGCTAAGTAAAGGTCTATGTTGAGAATGTGTTTCTGATATAACACGTGTATTCTGCATGCCTAAGTATCGGGCTGTATGAAGGGCATGGTTCTTGGTTGGTATGCAGCACTAGCTCTCGGAAAAATGGATTTCGGTGGCATGCAGAATACGTAAACTGATATCCAGAATTTCATTTCTCCTGACGTGGGCGAATGTATCAGACAGCAAGAACAAAGAGTATAATAAATGTAGTGTTGCTGATAAGGGACACAGTTTTTAATTTACGGGATGGTTATATTTTTCAGCTGTACTCGACGCTGGGGATTTTGTATGGTAAAAGGATTTTCATAATGCTGCATTTCTTATAATGACTACCTTACGACTGGAGAATGCTTTCTTTATATGGTTTGGAGCGATTCCCGGCCAACATAAAAAGAGAAGAAGACTTAGTAGAGCGCAGTTGGTCTTTCATACTACAGACTTTAAAGTGATATGAAGTTGTTAACTAATGTATGTACGTTACACGCTAGGAACCACTACAAGATCGTCCACATTGTAGTAGTGATTTACTTATTTATTTATTCTTTCTACAGTGTGATATAAGGCTCAGTAAATAGCACATACGACGCAACGCTGCATCCGTAAACGAAATGTCGGAAACTGTTTCGTAAGTCAGTACGACGGCATCTTGAATAATTGAAGTACGTTGACATGGTGGCAATGCCTAGATAGATACAGACTGCCAGGAAACCAAAGAGTAAACATACTGGTTTAACATATAAAGCATATAGAAGACCTTACTCTGTATTACGTTAATAGGAAACAGTTTATGCCGGTAGTATAAGTTATGGCTATATTTTAATGGTGTGAGTGAATTAATAAGCATAAAGATTAATGGTAACACATAAATGAATGAAAATAATGAACATGAATTAGGGGCCGTTTCCGAACGTCTGCCAACAGCATCAGTACTATCTACAACTGTAGTCGAAAATTTGATGGGGTTAGCCTGCCTTCCTAGCGTTAATTTGTGTCGGTTCTAGGCAGTAGTTCGATAATCATTGAGGAGGCATGGCTCAGAAAGAGAGAACAAGTCTACAGGAGACTCTCGCCAGAGAAAGGAAAAGTTTTGAGGGTTATGTTCTAAGGCAATTGAACTGAACATAAAATTTATAAAACTAGGAAGAATTGGCACTTCTAGAGCACCAAGTTTCATCGCGGATATCTGAGTAAGACATATACCGCTCTGAAGAATTAATGGAGTTATGTGAAGCATAAACTGTACAGATCAAACATGTTGATTCGTATTCCTTAAGTCAGCGTCATCCACATCCTCTAAAATACAGATACAAAACATTATTGAGCTTTATGAGCTGTATGATGGGACACTGACTTCAGATTGCAGTCTTAAGCTTGGGGAAACGTACTCTTCAGGTAATTTCTTCTCCAAAAGGTGTCAGACTCGCACCGCCGTTGGAAGGACTGCAAAACCGAAAGGGCTGTGAGACATATTCGGATGTGTTGGGTTGTGTAACGATTCCATGACATGAACCGATAGTGTTGGAGAACCAGCCTGGCATAGATATACAATTTCAGAATACTGTTCAAAATTCCCTTTGCATATCCAGATACTCGACGTTTTTCACCTGTCCTGCTTGATTCCTTAGCTGCTGTTCGACTACGAAATCGAAACAACGTAGCGTTTTGATGGTATGGCATTACTACACAGGAGATCCTGTCTCGGGTCATTCAGCCGCATTGTGCAAATCTTTCTATTCGACGTCACTTCGATGACATCTGCGTCTTTGTGAAGAAGATGAAATGAAATGATTAGAACATTACAAATGCCCACACCCTGAGAGAGGAAAATCTCTGACTGTACAATCCAGAGGCAGCAACGCTAGTCACAAGGCCAGTTGAGTCGCAGGCGTGATAGAATGGCAGAAAGAAGCTATCGTATCTTGACATATCTGTGACGAAAAAGCAATTAAGTGGAGTATCAGAGTGGTATCAACGTAGACTGCCCAACGTGTCTACAAGATATGGAGTACGATTCATTGCCATTTAACACAGCGTAAGAACAATGGTCATTGAAAGACGCTAATCTACAGGGACCTTGTGAAAGACGATATGTTTCACATCCTACATGAATTTCTGTTGACAGTGATGTAATGCCATCCCAAGGAAACTGCATGAGACGGACAATGTAAACAGCGGCAGATAAAGCTAAGCATCTTGAATTCGGCCAGTAGTTCAGGAACCGGACAATGGCGTGCGATTTTGCTTCTTTTCAGTTCATACAAGGTGACGAGTCCATCGACGGCCGAATGAAGAGTTAATGCTGCAGTTTGTGGAGGGTGTATCTCGGGCCAGAGATGGATCTGTGATGTTTTGGGTGCGTTTTCCCTAACACGCCTTGGGTTCACTCAGCTTACCATAAACATGAAATAGAGCATTGAATCGTGCGCGGCTCGCGGTCATTCCGTTTATTGCTCGTCATCTTGTCTTATAGTTCTTTCTCTTCTCTCTTTTTTTTAATTCGATTTACTGGTGTCACTAAGTTGCTGGTTTGCTTGCCCATGAGTGGCAGCAGCAGCGCTTAACGATAAGTGCACTGTCGTACTATTTCTGGAGCGACCGCTAGTATTTCCGGGTCGTGGTCTGTCCGAGTCAAGTCTGGACTCAGCAGCACTGAAGTTCATTGGAGGCGCAGCAGGAGTGAAGTCGGGGACTGAGCGCCAGTGAGATGCGGATAGCCAGTGCTCGCCGACCGCTGGCGACACAAATGAACTGTCCGACGGAAGGAGATTGGAACGGGATGACCGATGGTTGGTCGTTCGGTTGGTCATCTCATCGGGCAACGTGTATTTGGTCCTTTGAGCGTTTCTGGGCCTCGTTAGTTGGTCATCTTGTCGGACGTGGGTCAGTTCCTTCCTTGTGCAGAGATGTCTTGGCCAATGGACAAGAGTTACCTCTGCATGGTTGGGTCCGATACAGTGTGGCCGGTTAGCCGTGTCTCTGAATTCCGAACGGACATCGAGTTAAGTCGGGTTGGAGCTGTAGTCAGCTTCGGACAACCAAGACTCGCTCGACCGTTGTCGACAGGCGTAATTTCAGTGGGAACGACTTTGGTTGGTGGTCGTTCGGCCGGTTGTCTCATCGGACGACGTGTATTTGGTCGCCGACCACTTGTGGAAACTCTCTGTGAATCGAATTCAGTAGTCCTTGTTGTTCCACAGTGATTGATTTTACGAATGTTCGAATTCTTGTGCAAGTGTGTTTGCGTGAAACGGTGTGTAGCTTCTGTGATTTCCACTGCGCAGATGAATGCTGTCTGCGTACTGGAGTAGTCAGTCGGTCGGTTGAAATAAAACAGCGAGTTTGTCGGGTGGAACGGAACTGATTAGGCTGTTGGCTGGTTCTTCAGCCGTCCCTAGGTCGGGTTGCCACCCGATTGTTTAGTGATACGCTTGGCTTCCTGTCTCACCTAGACTGTGGTTAGAAATTTCTCCCCAGGCCCACCCTTGCAACGTTTCTGAGCACCACTGTTTGTTGTTTGTGACTGCCATTGTATTTGGTCGTAGGTACTGTGTCAGGCCTTCAGGCATGTACCACTATTGTCTGCTTTGTGTTTAGTATATGGGCTTCAGCCGAACTTTTAACAACTTTAAGATTAGGCCTTCAGCCGTGTTTCATTTTAAATTTCATGTTGCTCTGTATTTAGGCCTTCAGTCGCGTTTGTTTCAGAATTTGTGGCTTTAATATCTAAATCCTTGTCTGTAAGGTTTCCCTTTAATTATCTTGAATTCTTGAAACGGCCTTCAGCCGTGTTCTGTAAATGTTTGTTTTAAGGTTGTCTTTAATTATTCTTCAGTAATTGTTTGGGCCTTCAGCCGACAAGATACTTCCAGTTTTCTTAAGATGTTTTTCTTTTGTACTGTGTCAAAGCTTATCTTTAAAGTCTCTCTTTTATTATGTAAAGCAAATTTTTCTTCGTCGAAGAATTAACTTGCATTTTCCTTAATATGGCCTTTAGCCGGAATTTGTAAATACTTGACTTTTAAAGAATTTCTTAGCTGATCTGAAATATTATTTCGGCCTTTAGCCGAGAAGATATTGTAATTTTGCTTCAGCAAGGCCTTCAGCTGTTACTTTAAATCCTAGTGTCCTAAAAGCAGTCATTCAAACTTATTCTGGAGAAGTTACTTGGGGCCTCAGTCGTATATTAATCTTTGTTGTTTTAAAGAGTAAACTGTGCATTGGTTTTAGCAGTATGGTTGTGTGTGTTCTTGTATAACTTACAGTAATTGACCTTGGCCCCTTTCCACCACGTGATCCGCTTTGTCCTGCGAAACCAGATTTCAAGTGTTTATACGAATAGTCTGGGTGACCAAGTACTGACCGTGCTTCTACATTTTCATGATGAGTCCTCTGTGGAGAGTTCCGTCTTCTAAGAAAACAGCAGCCACGTTCAAAAGACAGCACACACACACACGGTTCTCGTTTGGCGAAGACTCAAGCAACCTATCACACTTCGTCTGGTTAGTTAATCATACGACATATTTTAATCGGGTATTGCTTCCCACGGTTCTATGTTGTGCAACCAGTTCGGAGCCACCATCAGATATTATAAAATACACTGTAAGAAGGAAAATAAAATCTCACGACTTTTCAGTCCGTCATCCCTTACCTGCCCCAGTAAATGAGCCATAGCTTTTCATTATATTCACTCTATTTTAACTGATTTTATTGTTGTATTTGTTAATTCTACTCTCAAATCCATTATAACATCAGTGACTCCAACAGCTATAATTACAGCGACAGCAACAACTACTACTAGAATCACAAAAATGTCAATACCATCTACATCTACTAACACTAATTATATACATTCCTGCTACGGTATCTTTTGATAATGTTTGAGTCGCTCACCCGACAGAGCACAGTTAAGTGGTATATTGCGTTGTATCACAACACTCAGTTTTTCTTTGTAGTGGTCTAACAAATACCTAAATCCACTTTACAGTTACGGGATTGTGCCTCGTGTTTGTGGTTTCTGTGTAATTTCTTTACGACCACATGTAAAATCATTCAGATGGCGCCAGCATGTATGCAGAATTAGGGCACGTCGTATTCTACATCCACAGTCCGAATCGCCAAATATTTCACAGGGTTTTGTAGACAAGGATGAAATTAAAACAGATCAACTATTTTTTCTCATCCACGACCATTGCAAGTGAGAGAACCATCTGTAACGGTCTCGCTGTCGGCGTTCGTTACGCAACGTCCTGCCTAACGATATTGCAGTTTTAAGAGGCGACCATCTCTTCTTCCATCGTACATGCGCACGCTACATGCGAACCATTGATCGGGCACAGAGCCAAAGGTTAAATTGAATTTGGTTCTCTTTTACGGTAGATCCATTCTCGCTTCCAGGATTACTCACGATCAAAAGCAAGGGCGTTCGCAATTTCTAGCGACACACACAGATGAGATCTAATTACAGTACTCTGCTTAATGGCAGTGAGCACAAAAGAGTTCAGCACTAGAGTCATCGACGTGTAAAAGGATTCCCTCATACTCTTTTATCGTATTCTGCTTCAGTTAGCTATATCCGTGGTGTAGTCTGTGGCTTTGAAGAAATGTGACGGGAATCAGCACGCCGGACTAGAAAATTGGTCGCATCCGGGAGATATCGAGTTAATAACGTTTAACACCGCCTCTAGCCCTGATAATTATTCCAATTCGGCGAAGACGTCCAGATTCCACGGCATTTCAAAATTGTAGTGATGAGTGATGTTGATCGTTACGTTTTACCCACTGTTACAGACAGAAATTTTTTAGCGGTTAAGGTCGAGTGGTTTCATATTTACTGATGCCACTCGTCTTATAATGCAGTGTAAGCTGTTGCAAATATCCAATAAGACAGGAAAAACGACACATCACGAAGGAACTATCCGAATGGGACGGAAATCGGTTAATGTGATGTAGATATACAGACGGTATAGCATTGACGGAGTTATTGGATGTCCTCGTGATAGATACCGCACCAGATTCTGTCCAATCGGCGTATTATATCTCAAAATCACGAGGTGGATGGAGGGCACTACCCATAATGCACCAAATGTTCTCAGTTGGGAGATATTCGGTGACCTCACTTCCGACTGTAGGGCTTTAAGTGCACGAAGGCAATCTGTAGAAGCCCTCTCCGTGTGCGGGCGGGCATTATGTTACTTAGATGTAAGCCCAGGATCACTTGGCATTAAGGGCAGCAAAACGGCGAGTAGAATATCGTGTTCCGTTATGCTCTATGGGTGCCGCGGATGGCAACATCATGGCTCCTCCTACGAAAAGAAATGGCACTACAGTACCAATCAATGATAGTTGTCTACGTATGGCGGCCAACAGTCAGGTTGGTATCCCTGTGCTATCTCCACATATCTGGAAAGGCCTCGGACAGCGATGCGCTGTCGAAGTAACTGTCGCCCGCCATACGGCACCACAACCGGGGCAAGTGGGTTGGGGTGACAGCCTTCTGACAACAGGATGCCACGGCACCATTACAGCGATTACCATACACTCCGTTTACTTGCCCTTCATGGCAATCTAGACTGGGCTTACATTTTAGCCATATAATGCCCGCCCGTCCAAGAGTTTCTACTGCTTGCCTTCATGCTTGCCAAATCCTAGCTTGGCCATAAGGATCGCTGTATCTCTCTTAACTGAGCAAATTTTGTGTATTACGGGTAGCGCCCTCCAACCACCTCGGGAATTTGACGATCTGATGCGTCAATTGGACATAAATTGGCTCGCTGGCCGTCAGGAGAACATCCAAAACTCTGTCAGACAGTGCCAAACCGAAGAACTGTTTGCATAAGTGGACGAACTCGTAATTGACTTGCTCAGTTTGTGAGGCTCTTTCTCTTTAATAAATCACTCAATTTTTCTGAAATACTTTCTCTGTATACATTCATCACATTTACTGCGTCGTCAGATTTGTTTTACTTCGTATCTCATATAGCCTGATGCAGAATTAAGCAAGGACGATTTTGGTATAACGATCTATGATAAGCCTATTTCCTCGTTTGTAATTAAAGAATTTACTCAATTCACTAACAAAAATTTGGCAATAAGATTCTACCCGCTTCCTGCTCCCTATTTTGTCTTTCCGTTCGTCATGTTCAGTCCGATTCAGTTTTGTTGTTCCCCATCCTCATTCTTGACCTATGGTATGGAGTAGAAACGTTTTCTTTACTTTCTCCTTTTCTTCTTTTTATTTTCCTATTCTTGAAACATACATACATACTTACTGAAATCACCGAGTATTCCTGTAATGTGTGATAATTTTGAAAACATAACACCACACAAAGTACAACATCACACTTTTTGCATCTTATGTATATCATTTTTCGCTGTTAATTAGCATCACATAATACATGGCATCTCTGGTGAATCTCCTTTTTCTCCGTTTTTCCAAGGAATCCTGAGTGATGTCCTTCTCTGTTTTGTGGTCGAAATGGATTTTCTTGCTTTACTGTCTGTGGCATCTGAGTTTTACATGTTTGTCCATGAAATTTATCCAGCAACTGACGGATTATATACAAATGTAATTTCGTCAGAGGCATTTTCTGTTTCTTTTTTATTTGAAAAATGATTTTTACATTCATCTCACAAAAGTCAGTCAACTGGAAGAATGCCTTCTTGTACCGGTTCATTGTCTACCGAGTGCTTTGTACAGAATCTAAAATTTTGTCGTCTAATCAACAGCACCCACAGACTTACTATAACCCACCATCCACGTGCCTTTCAAATTATTTTGGCATGTTTTAAGATCCTTCTTTCCAGATTCAACCAAATCTGGTTCATTTACGTTTTACAGCATCCAGACTTTATTGTGGTCCATCCATTTTAGAGTCAACAGCATTCCACTCGACTTAAATTGCATTTCCTCTTTTTTCAGTTTGTCAGGTAACAGTGGAAAATATTTCCTGTTTTGCGCACTGTTCCACTGGAATTGGTACATTTCTCATGGAATAATAGGAATAATGTCGGGCTCGAATACCACTTGTCTAAATAAATGGAATGACCTTAGATGAGGTATGGCATTAACAAACTCACAACAACATCACCTGATTTACCCCAGTCACCATTTCTGGATTCTATTTCCGTGGTAGTACGAGTGTAGACGATATAATGTAGTATATAATTACTTTGTACATTACAAACAACGGAAATATTAATTCCGAAACATCTACATTTTCTGGAGAAGGGAAAGGAAGTTTTCGTTATGAGACGTGTGAATTATAAATTATTTCAAGACTGTGTACGTGTGAGCGATGTATAACAAATAGTAAAGAACGTAAGTTATTATTATCAAAACACAAATATCGATGTAATTAACAAAACACAGTTTTTTTTGTATAATCTCTGTGTAACATAGGCCATGAAGATCACAGACAATGCTTTGATTGAACTAGTTCTCCTGTTTTTTTCGTCTAGCGGTAGGCCGCCATTGTAGTGCTGTCTGATAATTAACGTAAGTTTTATCTGTATTTTGAAAAATATAATAGGAATTGTCATTAGAAAGTGTGTATTATTGACTTAGTTGTCACCTCTCATGACTGCAACCATTAATTATAATTAACAAAATTTTTACAGAACTTCGTAGTGCCAGGAGTTTATCTCCCCTAGCAGGATTTAGTCGGCCATTACGCTGACTGTATTATTTAATTAAAATATCATGTCACAATATTAAATGTAAATGCGAGAGACTTCTCAATTTTGATCTTTCATTAATTTCAAAGTTAAAAAGAGTCAAAATAGATTTGGATTATTAATATTTAGAATACTGAGTGAGTTCAGTATGTTTCATTTTGGCCGCCTGACGGCAGACGAGATTCTCTCTAATTTTGCCTTGCAAATAATGAAAAAGAAATATTGAAAAGCATTACATTCAGCAATATCTCAGTTAATCTTTGTATAATTTGGTACATGAATAACCAGTAGCCCCTGAGACCCATATCAATAATTACAGTTTCCGTAAGAACACGCATATTTTCTTTTCTAAATAGCAGCGCTCACGCGAACTATTTATTAGAAGGCGGTGAGTCGCGCGCTGTGTTTAAAAAATATTATATCGTGCGTAATTCGGGGCAGCCGATGTTCGTACGAGTGTTATCGCGGTATAAGTTAATTAATAGTCTCATGCTAGCCCACAATATTTAAAGCCACCTCAACCAAAATCATAAAATATATAATTATAAAAATAAAAAATATACATTTATACCGTGATAATTTCTTTGGTATATAGTGCTTAAATCGCAGCCTTTTTTTAAACTGTAGCAGACTTTCATCTGTTACTAAATTTTCAAAAGGGGCTGTGGATCGGAATTTTTTCCTTGCGTGCTCTAAAATGAGCCATACATTCACAAGAATAACTTGAGATACTGCTGAATTTTCACTAAACTGCATTAGATGTAGAATCAGGACATACCAGTCCCTGGCTATTAAGTGTTAAAATAATGGTGTTTGAAACAAAGGACATGTTTGAGCAACATTCATTCACCTCTAATTTTTTAGCTCTTGGCATCATGAGCAGGGAACACGAAACAAAGCAATAAAATTCTACAGGCCCCCAATGCTCCAATATTGCTAACGTGCTATTTACTGTCGCCCTTTTTAGGTAAGAAATGTATAATAATGATTTTTTCCTTTACAAATGCCAGAAACAAATTCATACGACAGAAGTACAAAAAGAAGTGTAAATTAGTTGCTGAATCGCCGACGTCTGTTTTTATACTGCTAAAAATGTTCACGTAAAGATGAAGTTTCACCACAGGATGATTATGTAACCAGTCATAAGTTCTTTTTTGTGAGAAGGTTGCGCTTACCACTTCAGCTTCTTTTCCTTCTTCAGACGAAGCATCTTCTGACAAAGTTGAAGATTCAGCAATACATCCAGACACATTGGGATCTTCGTCCAAAGAAAGATTTCCAAATATCACTACCATCTTCGTCACAGCTATTCATGAGGATTTCCAAATATCACTACCATCTTCGTCACAGCTATTCATGAGGATTTCCATCATTTTCTTGTCCAATAAATTATGTCCCGATATCGCAAAGGCAATACAAGCAAAGGTCGCCTCAGCAATGGAGAAAAAGGAGTACTCCAGTGCACGACTCGTAAGTGTCTGGGAGCAGGTAAAAGCTGTTACCAAGAAGACCAGATAATGACAACGCTGGCAGAAATGTTGTAATGCGGACAACAGTGAATCACCATTCTATTGTGCTTGTTTACCTGCTCCAACACCTAAGCATACAGTAATGCCTTTAGACATCAGGTCTCTACCTGTATAGCATAAGTGAATGCCCATAGCCATCAGAACATTTTAACAGCTGGGTATACATGTAAGCCCTTAGTCATTTGGGTTTTCTGCCTGCTGGACATACATGTATGCCTGTAGCTGTGAGAAGGTTAAATGGACGCAGTACATCAATATGTATCATTTGAAAAGGTTTTTCATACTTCAATAATCTCTGAAGCTGTATCTTTTGGCGACTCATATCTGCTCCTCGAAGAAACCAAATGCAGTTTCTTTACATGTTGCTTCACATGATCATATCATGTTCTCCACCAAAAACTTTTACTCAATTCGTCTATAAGTAGCTCTTCCACCTTCATGTCCTGATACTGTACGCTCATGTGCTTGTTCTAACACTTCGGTTTTTAGTGCTGGTGTAAAGACGATGTGTGGTCTGCACTTAGTTGCCTTACACAGGGCACCTTCTTGCTTAAGAAACTGTGGTTATTTGCTGTGTACTTGGCATTCGTTAGCCACTGCTTATGACTATTACAAATCTTCTAGTTGCAGTCTTGATACTTGCAATACTCATAGTTTACTTACTGGGCGTATCAGTATTTATGTGCTTGACATCAGGCTTGTGGAAATTCATACAGTTTCAGCACCCATCTTGTTTGTGGACTTGAATGCTCTTTTAGTCCTAATAACTTCTTCAAGGATGCATGAGCAATAACAGCTTTAAATTTACAGCCATATAGGTAGTAACGGACATGCAAAATAACGTATATCAAGGCTAACATCTCCTCTGCTGTGGTAGAACGATTATTCTCAGCCTTATTCGGCTGGCGAGATGTATAAGTAACCAGATGCACTTGTCCAGCTACAGTTTGACTTAAAAAGACACCTAAAGCTGTATTATTTGCATCACATGACAACGTAAAACCAAGAAAAATTAATACATGATCCGAAGTCAATATCTATATGAAAGATTGCTTGACATTCTGGTGTCCACCAAAATGTCAACCCT
Organism: Schistocerca piceifrons; assembly: GCF_021461385.2. Taxonomy (NCBI): domain Eukaryota; kingdom Metazoa; phylum Arthropoda; class Insecta; order Orthoptera; family Acrididae; genus Schistocerca; species Schistocerca piceifrons. The sequence goes on from NC_060139.1 coordinate 725,029,149, forward strand.
TTCTTTAAGAATCTAGTTAACGGTTGCACGATTTCTGCAAAGCCTTTGACAAGATTTTGGTAATAATTTGCCATTCCAAGAAATGACTGTCATTGCTCCGCCGTTTGTGGAAGCGAAAAGTCAAGTACAGCTGAAGTGAGATAGGAATCCATTCTCACTCCATCTTGCCGAATCATATGCCGCAGGTAAGCAATTTGTGACTGGATAAAAGGCATTTGTCAATGCTTAATGCGAGACCGGCTGTATTTTCAGCCTCACTCAGGCACTCTGCATGTTCATCTAGAGCTTTTGAAATAACAATTATATCATCCAAATAGACATGTATTATTTTTTCAGTTTTAACCCTTGAGGGACTCCATCTAACAAACGTTGAAATGTTTCAGGTGTGATTTTTAACACTAAGGACATTCTGTGCTATTAATAGTGACTGGCAAGTGTAAAACATGTTTTCAGCTTACCTTCTGGAAATACATCAGTCTGGTGATAACAGCTCCTTAAATCTATCATAGAAAACAAGTTACACTCTCCCACGTTATTTAAATCGGATTTGAATCTATTTCTGTCAGTTGGTTTATAAAACAAATAATACAATAGAATCTATATTTTCTTATTTTGTCACATGACTCCTTTGGCATACTTTACTGGGTGACCTAAAGCTAATGCTGCGCTATATTATGCCGTCTTTAAGCTGTTTTTCTATAAACTGTTCTATTATTGACTGGTGCTTTCCTACCCGTTGGAATATGATGCTCTGTTATGGGTGTGGCAGAGGAAGGATCCTCTGAACTAAACAAATCCCTGTACTGAACTAACAACGACGTTTTTAGTCACTAACCTTGTTACGCAATACCAATGTGTTGACAGTTTACTTGACACGGTGCTGATCTCGGACCCATCAGTGTCTTCTTCATGATGTTCCTGCAGTGTAACCTACACCAATCCCTTCGGAAGACCCACTTTGTTCATTCCAAAACCATCCAGGCTCACCAACACCATAATCTGGCCATTTAGTTCCCTAGTATGTGCTACATTTCTTAGCATAAAACAATGCTGCTGGTACACTGATATGTGCCGTCTGGGGTAGCCGTGCACTCTGAGGCGTCTTCTCACTGTTCGAGCTGCCCCCCCCCCCCCCCCTCCCCATCGGAGGTTCGAGTCTCGAGTCCTCCCTCCGGCGTGGGTGTGTTGTCCTTAGCATAAGTTACTTTAAATTAGATGAAGTTGTGCGTAAGCCTAGGGACCGATGACCCCGCAGTTTGGTCCCATAGTCCTTAACACAAATTTCTAATTTTCTGTTATTCAAAATAACCTTTAGTGTACTTGCACTGTGTTTAGTTGATACTACGAATATTTTAGCAATGTTTGTACCTTGTGACACAGAAACATCTTCAACTGTTGCACCCAACGAAAAAAAAAAATCATCGCTGAGTTCAATTGTTACTTCCCAAAGTTCGATTTAAGCGCAATAGCGAACCAGAAAGTCGTATCCAATTATTGTGGAAAGTCGTTGACCCACAGTTGGTATCACTTCCTTTTGCTCCTGAAACGGCGTGTTTTCTACCCTAAATCGAAGCTGAGTTGTTCTCACTGAATAGTGCAGTCGATACTTCGGTGATTCCAATCACCTCATGTCCACAAGGTCCTGACTCCTAACTGGTACGTGTACCCCAGCATATACTAAAAACTTCTTTTTATTTATCCAAGTCATTAAGCAACAATCCATCTCTGCCTAGGTTTTTACAGTGCTGCTATTTACAGGGAACGCTTTCCAACGGAAGGAACATTGCTATTGATGTTTAACTGTTTCCATTTTCCAATGTACTTTCCCTGTTTTCTAATTAGCAATCCAGAGCCTTATGCCTGAACTGTTGCTGCTTATAGCATTGTGATTGGCGACAGTGTGTCTTTATATTTCCCTTCTGACCACAATGGCAATATTCTTTACCAGATCAGTGTATATTCCGTTAACTACGCATCCTAGCTGCACTATCCACTTCTTGTAAATCTGTAGAACACGAAGTGCTGTTGCTAAATCCTCAGGGTTTTCCATTTGTACCCGCCATGAATATCTGGATAGATTCCTCTGAGAAACATGTGGAAAACTCTATTTTCCGCTTCTTTGAGCAACTCTGTCCTCATCTAGTCGTGCGTCAGCATTGATTTTGTGTAGTATGACAGAAAATTATTCAACTGTTTCAGTCGCGCTCTGTGCTACACTTCTAAGTTTCTCTCTAAGAAACTGTGTTCTGTTCGGTTTTCTATATATCTCTGACGCAAATCTTCCGCTAACTCACTGAATATGGATGGATACCTTATTAAGCACTTCATGATGCAAGACATAGTGACACATAAATTTACCATCCGCAATCGTGTTTCATCCGACCAACTATTTAACGTAGTCGTGGCTAAAACATCATCCATAAACACAGTAACATCCCGTGCTGTTGTCCTGGCGAAACGGGCTGCAAGATCCATCTTTGAAGGATCAGCGGATGAAGGGAGAACATTTACTATAGTTCTCACATCATTCCGCCCTGACTGTGGCTGCTGTTCTGCCAGTAAAACTGGAAGTGCTGACTTAGCTGTTCATTAAGTGCTTTCTGTTGTCGGTTATGAACTAACAGTTTGAAAACTTTCTCCATAAAAGCGTCCATCGCCTTGCTAGTACTAGCTGACCGTATCTGTTATTTTTGTTCGATTTGCCTCTCTCTCTTTTACAAGAATGAAACTCTGACGATAACTTAATAGCCACAGATGCAAAAATAGAACCATTACAACTAACTCCTACGTTTAAGCGTTAACCAACGAGTCTCCGAAGAATCGTCTGCCACATGAAAGTACTTTCTACGCTTAGTGCATATTGCTGGTACAAAATATGTCACATGGTGCATTACGTCCCGTTAAATTAGAACTTTACAGTGTCGAAACAAGATATTCTTACCTGCTATCGCCCTGAACTGTGATAAATCCACCGGTTCTCTCGGTCTAAACGTCTTTAAGTCGTAACCTGGACGCAGCAGGGAACACAATTGTTTTGCTTTCAGAACAAATTACAACGTCTTCTCTTTGACTAATCCTGTGTGTCTGTTGCTGATTTTGGTGCGTTGGATCATTGCCCTCCAGCTCATACTGGTGCTAGGGTGGAGCACTTTTGACCACCAATTTGTAGGAATCAGCCTCTGCTGGGCTTTAATGCCTTACTGTTTTATCGGTATGCATACCGAGGTCCTGTTTGGCGTCGTTAATTACGATAACAGCATTCAAAATTGTTCCGCTTATTACTCAGAATATAAATCGTTGCCGTATCTTCTGCAATGGCTGGTGGCTGTGTAATCCGGTGAGGAATCCGCTGAATCCAACAGCGGACTCCAGGCTGCTGAAGACACTGCATCAGTTCATAGTGGATGTCAGTGACATCCTGATGCGGCGGCTTGCCACCCGCTGGCGATATAGGCATGCCATTTCGACAACCCTGCTCGGAGATGTCGGTGACTGCGACATGTGTGTTTGTATCACACGCCATTTCGAGGGGGTACTCAGACCGTCCCAGATGACTTTCCGCTTTGTCCCCTCTGGTTGACCGCGTGCCAGATGCAGTGATGTGCCGAATGTCGAATCTGACCCGCTGGTATGGTAGGCCGTCAGACTCGTGCGACTCTGAAGTTTCAGGGCAGCTTCTGCCCTGGACGTAGCCGTGTTGGTAGACTTCTGGATCAGTGCTGGCTGCTGGGCTGACTTCAGTAGTGAATGCTGGACTTCATTATCCGTGGCTACGGATCACTGACCTTCTCTGAAGGCAGCAAGTGTGAGACCAAAGCTAGATCAATTTGACACACAAGATGTTACCGTACTACAACCAGAGAATCGAGTGCAAGCGATATGAACGCCATCGATTCTACTGACCAAGTTCTCTAGGCTGGTGGGGGTAGGCTATTCATGTCGTCAAGGAGAGGCTCCACCGTACAACGTCATTCGTAATGACCGAAGTAATTCTGGTCTTCTCGAGCCAACAGTAGTCTTCAGTTTCCCTACATTTACTTAACGAATAAGCTATAGTGCCTTTACTTCTTAGTCAAACTTCACGTAGTGGGCCTTACATAACGTTACGAAGGCAGTTTGGTCTGCACTCTTCTAACGATTTTCTGCTGAGCTCGCTATCCGTCTCGCTCGGGAGTATCGAGGCTGCTGCTTTCCTGACCGAATAATATAGTTGACATGCTTAGCTGATTCCTTCTGTATTTTTGGTCGGCTACTGCAGTTGTTTGCTTACCTGGAACCCTTGAAATTAAGCTTTCACCTTGCGGGTTAACAAAAATGTACGGCAAAAATTGCAGGACAGAATCTCACACGTAGACGAAGAAATTATATTTTTTGAACATGGATCTGGAAATGCTTTGTTTCCATGTTACAATTCATTTTCTCCAACTCATTAATCATGAGAAGCACATACGGACGGAACGCACCAACATAACACATGCCACTCTTTCTCACAGTAGATGTTCAACATGACCCCCGTGGGTCTTGATACAGGCATCAACCCGCCGTAGTAGAGAATCTCGGAAGCGCTAACAGACCCTCGGAGCGTGAAATGAGCTTCGTCGGTCCACAGCACGTTACTCAACCAATCGTCATCTTCCGCCATCTTTTGAAACGCCCACACTGCAAATGCCCTCCGCTCCACTAAATCGCCTGGTAACAGTTCATGATGCCGATGGATTTTGTACGGATAGCATCGGAGGGTACGTCTAAGTGCCAACCAAACAGTAGCGTATGGAATGCCGGTGCCACGTGCGACTTCACGAGCGCTGACTTCCCCGTGCATAGACGAACCCGCTACAGTCTCCATTTCTTCCTGAACTGTCTCAGCAGCTTTACGCCTTGCGCTCGGTCGGCCACTATAGGGTCTATCGTCGAAACAACCTGTGGTTTCGAACTTCGAAATCATTCTCGCCACAGCTGCATTTGTCAACGGACCTTTACTGGTTCGAATCCCCTTCCTATGGCGATAGGGTCGTAACGTTGAACTAGCACATTACCCATTCTGATAATACAGCTTCACTGAAAGCACCTTTTCAGGTAACGTCAACATGTTGCGATTGCTGACGCATCTGATTCTCTCTCTTATTACAGCTCCTTTTGTACACGATTGTGATGCGCAATCACTGACGTTTTGCTGTCCAGGGGGATCTGTCGGATATTTTGTGAACTTTGTTTTCTTTTGGTTCTAATAAAACCCCATGTCATTCCAAGCATGTGTGTCAAATTTTACCTCTCTATCTACATTATTCCGTGGTTTATTAAGTTTTCAAATTTATACTGACATTTTGATCACCCGGTACTTCATTTTCTTGATGATTTTCGCCAAACAGCGCTGCCATTCAAGCTCAGAGAAAGAGCATTTCTGGATTTATGATCCTCTGTCATTTGATTCACAGCTGAAACATTTAGTACATTTTTTTAACCAAAGAATAGCCTAAGAAGCTCCACGAAATGTTTATATGGTCATCATTTGATGTCTTAATGGCGTCTTTGTTCTTCCAACGTATGTTTATAGCGGACAGAAAAGCAGTCAAAGCTCCATATATATTGGTTGATGTGAAAATTGATACAAAAAATTTCAATTTCTTTCTACAGTACCTTTAGGTCTGGCATTTACACAGATGGAATACAACTGAGTTGTTATTATTTTTGTTTCCCGTGTAACATTTACTATAGACCACAACCGAGTTTTGTTATGGTTATCGATCTCAGAATGGGATGATGGTATCGAAACTACATTTGCAGTATTTATGAATTAAGTTTCTATTGATTCTTTAGTATTTAGTCTTATCATTATCCCTATTGCTTATCATTTCATGGGAAGGTTCCCTCTGCGAACATTTGCAGCTTTGAGACGAACTAAGAAAAATGGCAGAAAGGTTCACAATAATGCGTGCTAATGGTTGTCTTACTTCTGACGACATCAGGTGACAGCAGATGGACCTAGTAGAGTCTTACACACCATCAGTGGAGTGTTTTAACAGACACCTGCTCATTGCACAAAACTAGTGGTTTGAGCTAAGCTGTGTTAAATCTGAAGGCAAAGATAAAAATTTGTTTTTAAATTCATATATTCCACTGCCTAGCTTTTGTCTTCAGCCCGTCAATATCATTATTTTTGAAACAGAATAGTGACACTCGGCAATGCGACTCTTCCATCTACTTATTTGGCCTGAAGGTGTTCTTTTCTCAAAATCTATTAAACCCTCATGCTACCAGGATTTTTTTCGTTTCACGGATTACCACTGGGGTCAGAAGACCTCAAGTAATCTACATAAGGTATACTGGCAATACTTTAAAGAAATAACACAAAAACAGCTATTACAGTTATTCAGTGTCATAGTAACGAATCTATTTTTATAAATATTACTTTAAAGACACAGAAAAGAAAATTATATTTGGGTCGCATCGACGCCCGTGATATTTTCAGTGCAAGAAACCATGAATTAATTTTAATGTGTTGTAAACATAAAACTGAACAACCATCACTGGATATAGTTGCCTCAGAGAGAGAAAGTCATATATTTAGAAAACAAATTGCTTTCAAAACAAGAGAGATACGATTTTCCAATGTTTTTATGGGGTTATATTGATCCAATCATTACTAAGAAGGGTACAACAGTAGCTGACAATGGGTAAAAAACAAGCGGGAAATAATATTTTAATTCTTGCTGATTTCATATATCTCCTGTTCAACATTACATCGATCATTATATTTTCGTAAATGTTACATTCTAGAAACAAAGAAACAGTTTAAGTTCGGTTCACATCGACCCCAGTAGTACTTAGTGCAAAAACCATGACTAAATTTTAATATGCAGTAAATATGAAAATGAACGAAACATCAATGGATACAATTCGCTTTGTCAATAATAGTTTTGAAAACCAAAGGAGACAGTTTCGAGTGTGCTTATGGAGTCATACTGACTGCAGTTATGCTAGGAAGGTTAACCAATTTCTTATACAGAAATCAATACAATATCAACACTGGTGCCAGGCTTATGGGCACAAAGCTAGGAATTGTGTATTTTAGCGGAGAGCAACTAGCCTGAGATGTCTATTGCACTCTGTATCCCGTCTAAATTAACGACATCAACTGTCTAGTCTTCCCAAGAGCACTAATGAGCTCGTTGTTGTTGTTGTGGTCTTCAGTCCTGAGACTGGTTTGATGCAGCTCTCCATGTTACTCTAACCTGTCCAAGCTCCTCCATCTCCCAGTACCTACTGCAACCTACATCCTTCTGAATCTGCTTAGTGTATTCATCTCTTGGTCTCCCTCTACGATTTTTACCCTCCACGGTGCTCTCCAATGCTAAATTTGTGATCCCTTGATGCCTCAAAACATGTCCTACCAACCGATCCCTTCTTCTAGTCAAGTTGTGCCACAAACTTCTCTTCTCCCCAATTCTATTCAATACCTCCTCATTAGTTATGTGATCTACCCACCTTATCTTCAGCATTCTTCTGTAGCACCACATTTCGAAAGCTTCTATTCTCTTCTTGTCCAAACTAGTTATCGTCCATATTTCACTTCCATACATGGCTACACTCCATACAAATACTTTCAGAAACGACTTCCTGACGCTTAAATCTATACTCGATGTTAACAAATTTCTCTTCTTCAGAAACGCTTTCCTTGCCATTGCCAGTCTACATTTTATATCCTCTCTACTTCGACCATCATCAGTTATTTTGCTCCATAAATAGCAAAACTCCTTTACTACTTTAAGTGTCTCATTTCCTAATCTAATTCCTTCAGCATCACCTGATTTAGTTTGACTACATTCCATTATCCTAGTTTTGCTTTTGTTGATGTTCATCTTATATCCTCCTTTCAAGACACTGTCCATTCCGTTCAACTGCTCTTCCAAGTCCTTTGCTGTCTCTGACAGAATTACAATGTCATCGGCGAACATCAAAGTTTTTACTTCTTCTCCATGAATTTTAATACCTAGTCCGAATTTTTCTTTTGTTTCCTTTACTGCTTGCTCAATATACAGATTGAATAACATCGGGGAGAGGCTACAACCCTGTCTCACTCCTTTCCCAACCACTGCTTCCCTTTCATGCCCCTCGACTCTTATAACTGCCATCTGGTTTCTGTACAAATTGTAAATAGCCTTTCGCTCCCGGTATTTTACCCCTGCCACCTTCAGAATTTGAAAGAGAGTATTCCAGTTAACATTGTCAAAAGCTTTCTCTTAGTCTACAAATGCTAGAAACGTAGGTTTGCCTTTTCTTAATCTTTCTTCTAAGATAAGTCTTAAGGTTAGTATTGCCTCATGTGTTCCAACATTTCTACGGAATCCAAACTGATCTTCCCCGAGGTCCGCTTCTACCAGTTTTTCCATTCGTCTGTAAAGAATTCGCGTTAGTATTTTGCAGCTGTGACTTATTAAACTGATAGTTCGGTAATTTTCACATCTGTCAACACCTGCTTTCTTTGGGATTGGAATTATTATATTCTTCTTGAAGTCTGAGGGTATTTCGCCTGTCTCATACATCTTCCTCACCAGATGGTAGAGTTTTGTCATGAATGGCTCTCCCAAGGCCATCAGTAGTTCTAATGGGATGTTGTCTACTGCCGGGGCCTTGTTTCGACTCAGGTATTTCAGTGCTCTGTCAAACTCTTCACGCAGTATCTTATCTCCCATTTCGTCTTCATCTACATCCTCTTCCATTTCCATAATATTGTCCTCAAGTACATCGCCCTTTTATAAACCCTCTGTATACTCCTTCCACCTTTCTGCCTTCCCTTCTTTGCTTAGAACTGGGTTGTCATCTGAGCTCTTGATATTCATACAAGTGGTTCTCTTCTCTCCAAAGGTCTCTTTAATTTTCCTGTAGGCAGTATCTATCTTACCCCTAGTGAGACAAGCCTCTACATCCTTACATTTGTCCTCTAGCCATCCCTGCTTAGCCATTTTGCACTTCCTGTCGATATCATTTTTGAGACATTTGTATTCCAATGAGCTCGTTAGACAACTGCAATATAGCCTGAAATTATGGTTTAAGTACCTCCTGATAAATGAGTTCTTCCTCCCTACCTACAAAGTATTCACATATAGACAATGTACAATTCAGAAATGAGAAACCCACATTTTTGGTTTAAGTGACTCTACTATAACATCTTTTATGCCATTAAATTGCCACAGAATGTAAACGACTTCGAACTAAGAATGGAATACTTGAGAATAATTTAATTGAAAAGAGGTTACAGATAAAAACGTAACAAAGCATTTATTGTAAAAGAGATCTAAACGTGTGACACATTAATTACAGTTGTATGTCGTACCGCTAAAGTCATTCACATTAACTACGAAGGTGCATTAACACTGAAGAAAAAATTCTTAAATGAGTGTGGATCACTGAAAAGATTCGTAAGAAGGAAATCCCCACAAGAGCAACATTTAATAAAACAATTTGTTTTCCAGTATAGAAGTATTTCCCAAAACTCGTCAAGTTGTCCTAATGAGATGTAATCGACCATACATGCTTTGACGGTCGTTTATTTTAATTTCGCGACAGGATGCTTCTTTTGTAGACACCTTCGTCAGTTGTCCAAATGGAGTAATCTTGTCTGGACCAATTACATGTAAATTGTGTGAATTTAGCTATGTATGTTTTAGTAACGTAACAGTTTTTACATTTTGATCCTGAACACACTTGCTATACAGGTATGGCTGAGTATCTACCCTCAGATGGACTGGTTTATCTGATCAGCTTTCGTCAATTTAATGTGCGAATTTCATTCGGGCTAGGCTCACTGATGACAGAAATTTATGCGAGCAGGTCATAAACGTTAATTCTGGGTTTCCAACAAACATCAGAAGAACCATATAAAAGATTTCTAAAATAAAAGCATTGAATAGATGAGATAAATACAAATAGAATAACATCGGAGAAGAGAAGATCATCTAAAACCAAACAATATATTTCAGGAAAGTATAAGAGGTAGCAAAGGGTCGTTTTTCTTGTGCCTTTGTCCCACATGGGTGCAGAGTCGGCATGGTTATTAGCGGATTTGGTTAATTTATGGGGGGCCGGATGCCCGTCCTTTTGCCACCGCGTTACCCCCCAGGGTAGAATACGTGTACCTCAACTGTCTTGAGTATAGTGTGAGCGAAAGTTGTGCTAATGTTTGTGCATCGTGTAACTGAGGCAGGACTTGGATACCAGCCCCGTGTTCACCTAGTGGAATGTGGGAAACCGTGTAAAAACCACAACCAGGTTGAGCGGCACAATGACCATCGTCATCTCTTTAAGTCCATATATATACAGATTAGATCTCCCCGTATGGGAACAACCGCTTTAATACGCGCGGCTGCCGGGGCTGGGAAGAAATACTAAAGAGGTAGTTACAATAACGTGTAAACCAAGCGGGTGTATATGTTTTGACGGATCGAGGCAGTGATAGCTGCAATTGGAAGTTTAAATTTATTGTGATAACGACAATCCTTGGCCACGTTAAGGTATAATTCAGTGGCAGTACGCCAACGTTGGAGCTCTGCAGCATAAACTGAATATGTAATGTTTTCCACTAAATTCTAAAACAGGTTTTGCAACGTACGCGGCGTATGGGTGTCAGTTACAGGTACCTGCTGCAGAGTGCATGTGTATTTTCCTCTTTACAGCATCTGCTGACGTGTTTCCAACAACGCTTACGCTACAGCAGCTCTTACAGGCAGACAGGCGCCTAGCTGCGCTTGCTGATAATGACGCGGGAGGGCTGCAGCCGCCGCTGACGCCGGTGTCGTGCCTGCTAGCAGCAGACCGGCGAATCTTAACGGGCTGCGCTGCCGAGCGGCGGCTAACGACGGCGCCACATGGCAGCCACCCGCTGACGTCACATTACTGTAGCCCACCTCCACCTGTGGCAATAAAGCGTACAAACAGCTCGCTTCTGCCAAGGAACGTCGGTGAAGCACAGCAGGAAACTGGATCTGAATACGCGTCAAGCTAAGGTAGGAATAGAATATCTGTTTCATTCGTCATTGGTGCATATCTCGATTCGTGAAAAAAAAAGAAAGAAAAAGAAACACTGAAGGAAGTTACGATCACACTTCTGTGTTCCAGTTATTGGTTCCATACATATCGTACCCCAGCAAGATAAATGAGGCAACTAAAAAGATTTAAAGAATTCTGTACGACTTCTATTGAAATAGTATGTAACGCCGGAAATGCATATCCTCCTATTTCCATCTATTGTACTATAATTTTTTTTCCTTATTTTGTTACCTGAAGATATGACATTTCTGTGTCTTTATATATTGTAATTGTTCTACTATTTATATATATATTTATGCATTTATGTCGACGTATAATTGATTTGTTTTGTAATATTGTTTGTATTTTTACGCTGGGTCTGGCCTAGGGAAAACTATGCTATCGAACGATTACATCGATAGGTCGTGTGGAGAACCAAAGTGTTTAGGATCTTTGGTAGTGTTAACTCTGCCGTATGGAGCGCGGGCAGAGGAGTCTGGTGGGAGTAGGGCGGTGGAGCAGGTGTGTTGTGTGACGCTCCCGCGAGTTGCCGCGTTTTCGGGGTTTGGCAGCATGTAATTGCACTCGACTTGCTATGATAGTGTCTTACACGGTGTCGCGGACGGGAAGCATTAGCTGGCGCACATCAAGAGCCCGTTTCGCCTGGTGACCGTGTCGAGAAGAAGGCGCGCCAACTTCCAGCTACTGCAACAGCGACGGCCGACAATGAGTGACTGTCGCCACCTCCCCGATCGACGACTGCAAACCTTCAATCAACCAACAAGGAAGACTAAAAGCACGTAAAGTTTTAGAACTGTATGGCAGACCTCAGCTTATCAAACTGTTGAATCATAAAAATACAGCAACTTAGTATGAACCTTTGTCGCTCATTGTCCCAATTGCATTACCAGGCAGGGTTCCTTCCTTTTCCGGAATGAACCAGAGTGTCGCTGAAATTCATACGTCAGCGTTAAAGTAATATCATTCCATTTCACTGCTCTAATTTCAAAGTTCAGTTAAAGTATTCATAGCTGGCAACAATATTTAGATTACACAAACAGAAATTATGAGTGCGAGTTTTGTTACCACATTTTAGCTTACCTGTGACTGCAGCTCAGCTTGGTACATACTAAATTTTACTGTTGTTTATTGTTCAGAATCATTTAATTCAAGTTCAAAGTTAAATCTCTTATTTCTAAATTGCGTAGATTCAAGTAGCTTTTGAAATGATTGTTGAGGTAGCCCAAGACTAACCTTATTTCATTGAATTTCGTAGTGCTTCACCAACAAAGTTCACTATTAATTTCAGTCACTAAATTAACTTTCAATTTTCCGATTTTATTAATTCTTTTGCAAAATTAAGTCAGAGTGTAGCGAAATTTATTACTTCTGACAAACATTCAGTTTTCACACAATACATGTCAACCTTCAGTTGCCACGCTTTTGAGTGCTAATTATATGTGCATTAATCTTTCATTTTCAGTTGTTATACTAGATGTCGATAGGACTGGCGACCGTAATTCTCCCCAAATCTCAAATATCTAATTAACGACAATTAATTGTTGATGTAACGACCGCACGTTTACTTTCTTTTTTAATTTTACCCTTTTCTCAAAATTAATTTCCACCAATTTCATTTGCATTTTTCCTTTCATTTAGATGTAACCCTTTCCTCCCTCTTTATCGACAAATCAACTTCGGTGACGATTGCTCTTCCCAAATTTCCATTAGGTGCACGCAGTTTAATTTTTACTGTCATTAAGGTCGATAAGTGAGGGGGAGGTTACAAGTATAAGCTTCTTTTAAATTTCAAGTAAATATTTTGGCAGTAAATTTCATTTCATTCTACATAACAGTAGCATGGACACGTAGTTATGCTCTCATAATCGATTTTTCTCAAACATTGCCCTTTCGAGTTGTATCACTCTTCTTGCCAGCGTGCGATAAATCTACAGCACTGTTTCAATGGAAGTACTCCTTGACATATTTTTCAGCTTACATGTATCATCCAAATTCGATGTTGTTGTCTTCAGTCCGAGGACTGATGTGGTGTAGCTCTACGCTGTAGTCTACACTTTTTAAGTTGTTCATCTCTGAATAACTACTGCAGCATATAGTCTGCTTATTGTATTCATTCTTTGGTCTCCCTCTAATGTTTTTATCCCTCTTCCCAATTAAATACCTGGTGGTTATAACTAAAATGACGGTGTTCAGAATGCAGCAATTCGGGCTGTATACACCGCTGGCGCTGAAACATCGCGGTATGTTCATTAATCGGCGCTCTCGCGTTGCGTGCTGAATTCTTTTTTTTTTTTTATCATCAGTCTACTGACTGGTTTGATGCGGCCCGTCACGAATTCCTTTCCTGTGCTAACCTCTTCATCTCAGAGTAGCACTTGCAACCTACGTCTTCAATTATTTGCTTGACGTATTCCAATCTCTGTCTTCCTCTACAGTTTTTGCCCTCTACACCTCCCTCTAGTACCATGGAAGTCATTCCCTCATGTCTTAGCAGATGTCCTATCATCCTGTCCCTTCTCCTTATCAGTGTTTTCCACATATTCCTGCCCTCTCCGATTCTGCGTAGAACCTCCTCATTCCTTACCTTATCAGCCGACCTAATTTTCAACATTCGTCTATAGCACCACATCTCAAATGCTTCGATTCTCTTCTGTTCCGGTTTCCCCACAGTCCATGTTTCACTACCATACAATGCTGTACTCCAGACGTACATCCTCAGAAATTTCTTCCTCAAATTAAGGCCGGTATTTGATATTAGTAGACTTCTCTTGGCCAGAAATGCCTTTTTTGCCATAACGAGTCTGCTTTTGATGTCCTCCTTGCTCCGTCCGTATTTGGTTATTTTACTGCCTAGGTAGCAGAATTCCTTGGCTTCATTGACTTCGTGATCATCAATCCTGATGTTAAGTTTCTCGCTGTTCTCATTTCTACTACTTCTCATTACCTTCGTCTTTCTCCGATTTACTCTCAAACCATACTGTGTACTCATTAGACTGTTCATGCCGTTCAGCAGATCATTTAATTCTTCTTCACTTTCACTCAGGATAGCAATTTCATCAGCGAATCATATCATTGATATCCTTTCACCTTGTATTTTAATTCCACTCTTGAACCTTTCTTTTATTTCCATCATTGCTTCCTCGATGTACAGATTGAAGAGTAGGGGCGAAAGGCTACAGCCTTGTCTTACACCCTCCTTAATACGAACACTTCGTTCTTGATCGTCCACTCTTATTATTCCCTCTTGGTTGTTGTACATATTGTATATGACCCGTCTCTCCCTATAGCTTACCCCTATTTTTTTCAGAATCTCGAACAGCTTGCACCATTTTATATTGTCGAACGCTTTTTCCAGGGTGACAAATCCTATGAAAGTGTCTTGATTTTTCTTTAGCCTTGCTTCCATTATTAGCCGTAACGTCAGAAATGTCTCTCTCGTCCCTTTACTTTTCCTAAAGCCAAACTGATCGTCTCCTAGCGCATTTTCAATTTTCTTTTCCATTCTTCTGTATATTATTCTTGTAAGCAGCTTCGATGCATGAGCTGTTAAGCTGATTGTGCGATAATTCTCGCACTTGTCAGCTCTTGCCGTCTTCGGAATTGTGTGGATGATGCTTTTCCGAAAGTCAGATGGTATATCGCCAGACTCATATATTCTACACACCAACTTGAATAGTCGTTTTGTTGCCACTTCCCCCAATGATTTTAGAAATTGTGATGGAATGTTATCTATCCCTTCTGCCTTATTTGACCGTAAGTCCTCCAAAGCTCTTTTAAATTCCGATTCTAATACTGGATCCCCTATCTCTTCTAAATCGAACCCTGTTTCTTCTTCTATCACATCAGGCAGATCTTCACCCGCATAGAGGCTTTCAATGTATTCTTTCTACCTATCTGCTCTCTCCTCTGCATTTAACCGTGGACTTCCCGTTGCACTCTTAATGTTACCACCGTTGCTTTTAATGTCACCAAAGGTTGTTTTGAATTTGCTGTATGCTGAGTCTGTCCTTCCGACGATCATATCTTTTTCGATGTCATCACATTTTTCCTGCAGCCATTTCGTCTTAGCTTCCCTGCACTTCCTATTTATTTCATTCCTCAGTGACTTGTATTTCTGTATTCCTGATCTTCCCAGAACATGTTTGTACTTCCTCCTTTCATCAATCAACTGAAGTATTTCTTCTGTTACCCATGGTTCCTTCGCAGCTACCTTCTTTGTGCCTATGTTTTCCTTCCCAACTTCTGTGATGGCCCTTTTTAGAGATGTCCATTCCTCTTCAACTATACTGCCTACTGCGCTATTCCTTATTGCTGTATCTATAGCGTTAGAGAACTTCAAACGTATCTCGTCATTCCTTGGTACTTCCGTATCCACTTCTTTGCGTATTGATTCTTCCTGACTAATGTCTTGAACTTCAGCCTACTCTTCATCACTACTATATTGTGATCTGAGTCTATATCTGCTCCTGGGTACGTCTTACAATCCAGTATCTGATTTCAGAATCTCTGTCTGGCCATGATGTAATCTAACTGAAATCTTGCCGTATCTCCCGGCCTTTTCCAAGTATACCTCCTCCTCTTGTGATTCTTGAACAGGGTATTCGCTATTACTAGCTGAAACTTGTTACAGAACTCAATTAGTCTTTCTCCTATTTCATTCCTCGTCCCAAGCCCATATTCTCCTGTAACCTTTTCTTCTACTCCTTCCCCTACAACTGCATAGCAATCGCCCATGACTTTTACATTTTCGTCCCCCTTTACATACTGCATTACCCTTTCAATATCCTCATACACTTTCTCTATCTGTTCATCTTCAGCTTGCGACGTCGGCATGTATACCTGAACTATCGTGGTCGGTGTTGGTCTGCTGTCGATTCTGATTAGAACAACCCAGTCACTGAACTGTTCACAGTAACACACCCTCTGCCCTACCTTCCTATTCATAACGAATCCTATACCTGTTATACCATTTTCTGCTGCTGTTGATAATACCCGATACTCATCTGACCAGAAATCCTTGTCTTCCTTCCACTTCACTTCACTGACCCCTACTACATCTAGATTGAGCATTTGCATTTCTCTTTTCAGATTTTCTAGTTTCCGTACCACGATCAAGCTTCTGACATTCCACGCCCCGACTCGCAGAACGTTATCCTTTCGTTGATTATTCAATCTTTTTCTCATGGTAACCTCTCCATAGGCAGTCCCCTCCCGGAGACCCGAATGGGGGACTATTCCGGAATCTTTTGCAAATGGAGAGATCATCATGACACTTCTTCAGTTACAGGCCACATGTCCTGTGGATACACGTTACGTGTCTTTAATGCAGTGGTTTCCATTGCC
Organism: Schistocerca piceifrons; assembly: GCF_021461385.2. Classification (NCBI taxonomy): domain Eukaryota; kingdom Metazoa; phylum Arthropoda; class Insecta; order Orthoptera; family Acrididae; genus Schistocerca; species Schistocerca piceifrons. The sequence continues at coordinate 725,045,538 of NC_060139.1, forward strand.
TTCTGCATCGCTCATGTCGTTGATGATTGCTGATTCTTCCGCCTTTAGGGGCAATTTCCCACCCCTAGGACAAGAGAGTGACCTGAACTTCTATCCGCTCCTCCGCCCTCTTTGACAAGGCCGTTGGCAGAATGAGGCTGACTTCTTATGCCGGAAGTCTTCGGCCGCCAATGCTGATTATTTATCAAAATTTAGGCACTGGCGGGAATCGAACCCGGGACCGAACACGTTTTGATTATGAGTGAAAGACGCTACCCCAAGAGCACGTGTACAATTTTGTTTTCGTAAGAAGTAGTAAACATAATAGTTCCACTTTCTGCCACGAGGTGAAGATATGGTGCTGTAAGTATTTATTTCATATGATTAATTTGGTGCACATTCAGAATCTTGTTGGGAAACTGGTGTAAAAAGCGCTGCAAAATATTGTGAACTATTTACCAGGGAAGAGGCAATTCTCGTGACACAGCTCGTGAACAGGCTGCCGAATTTAAAGCACGTGCTGCACTGTACGGTGTGGATACAGCAGCTCCATCAACTATTGCAGTGGGAATGGGCCGCTTCCCTCTTCCTGCTGCATCACCTAATTCCCCTGTTTCCTCAAATTTCTCGGTCTTATTCTGTAGCCCATTTACTGATAAGGGGTCTCATCGCGCCTGATTCTGTCGTCAATATCCCTGAATACAAGGCTGCTATTGCAGTCGTTCTGATAAAACAACTTAACCACAGTGCACAGTCTTTCTCTTTAAAAGTCAAACCTGCCGCTTTGATAAAATAACTTTAATAGCGTTGCACGATCTTTCTTCCCAATAGTCACCACCTTATCCCTTACACCACAGTCACTCACCAAAAAAATCAACCCGCGTGCCAAGCGACAAACAGCATACTGACTTCAAAACATTTTATATTCTCACTGCTTGCAACATCATATTTCCACCTGGCAGAAAATGGAACTGTTTTTTTTGTCTTGTATACTCCGCGAGGGCACCGATTAACCCTTTACTGTGTCGTCGGGAAAGTAGGTGCAGAGCCCGTTTGCGATACCAGACAGCGAGTTACTTGCCGTCGAAACTTTTTTAAAAATAAGTTATAAGAAATAAAACATATGGGCGTCCAAATATCACTCAAACATGGAGGAACAGGGGAAAAAACAGGAACGTCAGATTTTTCTCGAAATTGAGTTACTGCTGTAATTCGTTCCATCATGTGTAACTGTTGACAGGCTAACATTATGAAAAAACCAAGCTAGTCAAGAGATATTAACATTTAAAGGTTTACTGTACGGAAAAAGAGCCAGGTAAATTAGTTTTTCAGGGGAAAGAAACAAGTAAGTCAGTAGTGACTCACTTCGCCACCCGTGGGCAGAGCAAACCGACTTCTGTTTCAATTCACCGCCCCCCCTTTACCGCCCCCCCCCCTCACCCCCTGACTCGTTAACCAGTAAATTAGATGCAACGAAACACAAAAGTAAAGTGGCTCTCTGCACAAACTATTCAAGTATTGTATTCCTGCCAAATATAGCAAGCAATGACATTCGCTTTAAGCAGAAACTTTGGATACATTTGCTCCTGCAACAGGCGAATCCTTTTTCCATCTTCAGCCTGAAAGAATTTCGAAAAAGAGCACAAAGGACGTCATTCCTTTTTCCCTTCATGTCTTATGCGTTTGATGTGAATATTCAAGAGCTCTATATATTTTGTGATTCTGCTGGTGAGCAAAATAAAAATTTCATCGCCTTCCAATTCATTCATTATGTACCTCTCAATCAAATTAGTGGCCTGAAGAGGATCAAAATTACATTCCCTGCGCGTAACGACTCATACATATAAAGGCACTATTGTACTGATAGAAACACTTGAAGATTTCAGAGAAGTGATCGAAGCATCCAGACGCAAGCTATCCCCTTTCACTGTGGTCAGTGTTAATCAAGAAATGGTGTTAGACAGGAATATACTGTAGGAATCAAAGTACATTACAAAAAAAAAAGGTTCAAATGGCTCTGAGCACTATGGGACTTAACATCTATGGTCATCAGTCCCCTAGAACTTAGAAATACTTAAACCTAACTAACCTAAAGACATCACACAATACCCAGTCATCACGAGGCAGAGAAAATCCCTGACCCCGAAAGTATATTACAAAACGCCCACTGAAAATGCTGTTTTTTAATACCATCTGAATCGAGCCAGTGCCGTCTGATGGAATATGAAACGACTTATCACGGAGGAACGTCAACTGACATCGTAATGACACCATGATATTGTCAACCATTGGTGGGCTGCTTGGACTGCCCATACCTGCATCTAACGGTATTTTTACCTCCAGATTTTATAATTGTCTAGTGACTAATAGCTTCACAATTGTCTTCTATTCGCTGAAATATATCTCGAATAATTTCGTCTTTGAAACTTCCTGGCAGATTAAAACTGTATGCCGGACTGGGACGCAAAACCGGAACCTTCCCCTTTCGCCGGGTAGTGTTCTAACAGATGAGCAACCTGCGCACCATTGACGACTCTCGTCACAGCTTTACTTCCTCCAGTACCTGATTTCCTATCTTAAACTTCACAGAAGTTCTCTTGCGTCAGTTTCGGGACTAGCACTCTCGGAAGAAAGGACACTGTGAGGACATGACTTAGCTACAACCTGGGGCATTGTTCCCAGACTGAAATTTTACTCTGAGATAGAATCTGCGCTGACATGAAATTTCTTGGCAGATTAAAACCGTATGCTGGACCATAAAACTGCGAGGACACTTCGTCAGTCTGTTGGTAGAGCACTTGCCCTTGAAAGACGAAGTTCTCGGGGTTTGAGTTATAGACTGGCACACAGTTTTAAATTCTCAGGAAGTTTCATATCAGCGCACACGCCGCAACAGAGTGGAAGTACATTCTGGAATCCTTTATTCTGAATTTCCAAGCTAAAATATTAAGATGTGTAAACCTGATGGTTTCACAGTACCGTTCAGACAACTGTCAGCTGCCCTACAGTGATGCTAGTATTATCGCTGTATTATCACATCCAGAAATTCGATTAGTCGTGATTGTTATGGATTTATTACTTAGCTTCACAGGCTGCGACATAATCGTGAATTGAACAGTGACTCGAATATACAATGAATTTCCTTTACTTCACGTCTATAGTCACAAATTTTTTTTGTCGTCAGACTACCAGTTTCGGTCTATAATGACCATCTTCAGATCTGCAACAAAATATGTGGAAAACACAAATACATTAGCAGATTGTCTACAGCTTAAAACAATAAAACACACCAGAGTCAAATATATTACTGACATACGTGGGAATGTGTGCGTTTTAAGTATGATGGGGTATACTTGTTTTATAAAAACAGTATTCTGGAGCCATAGAGGTATCGTCAAAAGCTAAACACAAAATCAGCAGTACCATCGACAAATATATACAAATAATAGTACATTCCAGATGTTGTCAGCAGGACTACTGTTCAAACCAAACTGCGGAACAGTAGCTACAAAATGGTTCTGTTTTAAGTTCGCCACATGTCGCTACTGTAGGCGTTCAAATATTCTTCAATCCTGGTCGTATGTGAAGTATGTCAGCGGCAAGAATCAATCAATGCCTTGTCTACGCGATAGTAATGGAGATACTATCGAAGTCAGTGCTACCAAAGCAGAGTTACTAAACACAGCTTTCCGAAATGCCTTCACAAAAGAAGTCGAAGTAAATATTCCAGAATTTGAATCATGAACAGCTGCCAACATGAATAACGTAGAATTAAATATCCTAGGAGTAGTGAAGCAACTTAAATCACTTAACAAAAGTAAGTCTTCTCGTTCAGACTGTATACCAATTAGGTTCCTTTCGGAGTACGCTGATGCATTAGCTCCATACTTAACAATCATATACAACCGTTCGCTCGACGAAATATCCGTACCCGAAGGCTGGAAAGTTGCACGGGTCACACCAACATTCAAGAAACGTAGTAGAGGTAATCCACTTAATTACAGGCCCATATCATTAACGTCGATTTTCAGCAGGATTCTGGAACATATATTGTGTTCGAACTTTATGAATTACCTTGATGAAAATGGTCTAATGACGCACAGTCAACATGGGTTTAGAAAACATCGTTCTTGTGAAACAGAACTAGCTCCTTATTCTCATGAAGTGTTGAGTACTACTGACGAGGGATTTAAGATCAATTCAATATTTCTGGATTTCCGAAAGGCTTTTGACACTCTACCACACAAGCGGCTCGTAGTGAAATTGCGTACTTATGGAATATCGTCTTAGGTATGTGACTGGATTTGTGACCTCCTGTCAGAGAGGCCACACTTTGTAGTAACTCACGGAAAGTCATCGAGTGAAACAGAAGTGATTTCTGGCGTTCCCCAAGGTAGTGCTGTAAGCCCTTTGTTGTTCTTTATCTGTATAAACGATTTGGGAGACAATCTGAGTAGCCATCTTAGGTTGTTTGCAGACGACGCTGTCGTTTATCGACTAATAAAATCATCAGAAAATCAAAACACATTGCAAAGGGATATAGAAAAGATACCTGAATGGTGCGAAAACTGGCAGTTGACCCTAAATAACGAAAACTGTGAGGTCATCCACATGAGTGCTAAAAGGAAACCGCTAAACTTCAGTTACACGATAAATCAGTAAAATCTAAAGGCGGTAAATTCAACTAAATACCTAGGAATTACAATTACGAACAACTTAAATTGGAAGGACCACATAGAAAATGTTGTGGGGAAGGCTAACCAAAGACTGCGTTTTATTGGCAGGACAGTAGTCCGTCCTCTTTTAGAATACTGCTACGCGGTGTGGGATTCTTACCAGATAGGACTGACGGAGTACATCGAAAAAGTTCAAAGAAGGGTAGCACGTTTTCTATTATCGCGAAATAGGGGAAGAGTGTCACTGGAATGGTACAGGATTTGGGCTGGACATCATTAAAAGAAAGGCGTTTTTCGTTGGGACGGAATCTTCTCACGAAATTCCAATCACCAACTTTCTCCTTCGAATGCGAAAATATTTTGTTGACACCGACCTACGTCGGGAGAAACGATCACCACAATAAAATAAGAGAAATTAGAGCTCGTACGGAAAGATATAGGTGTTTGTTCTTTCCGCGCCCTATACGAAATTGGAAAAATAGAGAACTGTAAAGGTGGTTGGATGAACCCTGTGCCAGGCACTTAAATGTGATTTGCAGAGTATCCATGTAGGTGCAGATGTAGCTGTAGAATGATTATTTGTACGATGTAAAATAAAGCAAAAAAAAGCAATTAGATAAAACACAACAAAAGTTAGATTGTTAGAAAGGAAAAAGTTAATAGACAGCAATTGACATACGTTCAACTTTCCGAGTACACAGAATAATGTAAAAATTACAAAACAAATAGCTAAGTAAGCCCAACGAATGAAAACAGACTGCCGCACATAATCAGCGCCCTCTGTTCGCGCTATTACTTAAGTTTCACTTACCTTTTTCTTTCTCCTTACAGTGACGTTAACTGCATTTCGGGAAATTACTTCATTCTGGGAAGTACGCCAATGACGCTGTTTCCACATTCGATGTACCCAAGACGTTTAATTTATGAAATAAAAATTACTGTATGTACTTAAACGTTGTCCAGTCACACTAACATAATCACATGTCAAGAGCCTGAACAACCACTTTATGCAGAACGAAGCCGCGCGGGATTAGCCGAGCGGTCTTACGCGCTGCAGTCATGGACTGCGCAGCTGGTCCCGGCGGAGGTTCGAGTCCTCCCTCGGGCATGGGTGTGTGTGTTTGTCCTTAGGATAATTTTGGTTAAGTAGTGTGTAAGCTTAAGGCGCTGCAGTCATGGACTGTGTAGCTGGTTCCGGCGGAGGTTCGAGTCCTCCCTCGGGCATGGGTGTGTGTGTTTGTCCTTAGGATAATTTAGGTTAAGTAGTGTGTAAGCTTAGGGACTGATGACCTTAGCAGTTAAGTCCCATAAGATTGCAAACACATTTGAACATTTTTTGCAGCACTGACTGCTGCGACACGTGGAGGGAGTCAGAGAGATTCTGGAAGGTTTCGACGGGGATGTGGAGCCATGCCGACTTCAGTTCTATGGTCAGATGCGCTTGTTTTCTAGGTTGAGGATAAATGGCGTGAACAGCCAGACCGAGGCCGTTCCACAGATTCTCGAATGGGTCTAAATCTCGGGAGTCTGGTGGCCAGGGGAATATGGTAAACTCATTCTTGTTCTCTTCGAACAATGCGAACTGTATGACACGTTGCATTGTCCTACTGGAAGTTGCCATCGTGCCGAAGAAAAGCATTGTATGTAAGGATGGACATGGTTCCGAAAGACAGGCACATGCTTGTGTTGACGAACTGTGCTTTGCTGAACGACGAAATCACCCATAAAATGCCATTAAAGCATTCGCCATACCATAACACTCACTTGTCCGTCCCGGTAACTTCCGACTATTGTTGCAGAGTGTTTGCTTTAGGAAAGCCTTCGGGCAGATGGAGCATAAAACGTGATTAATCCGAAAAGGTAATCTGTCACGGTGCAATGAACGTCCAGTTGCGGTACTGGCGTGCAGATGCCAGCCTTCATTGCCAATGAACGGCAGTTACCGTGGACGCATGAGCCACGCGACTGCTGCGAAGCCCAATACGCAGCAACGTCCACCACGTTCACTGAACGTTAGATGAAATGGTGCTGCTGGTAGTCCCTTCGTTCATCTGGGCGATCAGTTGCTTAACAGTGGCACTTCTACTCGTCTGTACATATGTGCACAGCCGTCATACACCATTCTCATTCATGGTCCGTTGTGAACTGCGATCGCCTTGGCGCCACTTTCGGATAGCGTCATTCTACTATGCACCGTATCACAGTACGCTGCAACCACGGCGTCACGCATAAAGTTTACAAACTTCGCCGTTTCAGAAGTGCTTCTACCCTTGACCCGAAAGCCAAAGAGCACGACCTTTTGGACATCAGATAAACCGCTCCGTGTCCGCATTACGACAACGACTGTACCGTTTCCTGCGTCCACACGACACGCTTCGTGCACACTTCACTGCTAGTGCTGCCTCATGCCATCTGTGTGTGGTTATTGCACATTGATGTCGAACATAGACGGAAGTGACATTAAAATAGCTTTTTCTCTCATTTCATAAAAAAACGTACTTATCTGGTTCTTTTCCCTGACTGTTCGCATATTAATGTTTATCGTTTTACAAAAATAATTACTTAGAATTTCCGTGGGCTTGAAAGGCCAAGCTATAAACATTAGGCGAGAGGCGCGCCGGGACGAAAGTAATCATAATATATTTACCGTCCTGCGCAGCAGGGCCTCTGAGTTATCGTGGTTCTATTGTGGAACAAATCGCTTTTTAATTCAGACGAGCGTCCGGAGGAGGGTGGGCAGCGCCGCGCCGGAAACGTCCTGAACGGCACAGTAGAGCAGTGTACTTTTTAAGCCTAGCGTGACGTAAACAGACCTAACAGACAACAGTACTTATCTAGGTAAAGCAATGTTACGAACCGATTTAAAACCAACGCAGCGTATGAAACAGTAAAGTGAACCCATGCATATAATACATAGGCGCAACACATGACGTGTAGCAGTCGTCACCCGTGTATATCAGTGATGATGATGATTTTGATTTGTTTGCTGTCCCTTAGGCAGGCCTTAATATCGTTGGATCTTCATCGTTCTGTCTTTGCCGGTGCTTTTGTCACTATAACTGCCTTTCACCTTCATCTTATCTATCAACTGGTATCTTTTGCTTCCCATTCTCTTTCAAGCAATCCTTTTACACCATAGGTCATAGCAATGGTTTTTGTTTATATAGTGTCCTAACCAGTAATTTTCTTGTTTAAATTACCTTCCTCTTTGCATTTTTCATCAGCTCCCCTTAATATTTTTACATTATTTAATCATTTTGTCCAGCGTCTTTCAATCTTTGTTCATATCCACTTCAAAGAACTTCTTTATTTTCACAACTTTTAAGTTTCTGCTTCCTAAAAAACCACACTTCAACCTTTTCCTTAATTGTCTGTTGCTCTTAGTAGCTTCTTATTTCCGGTGAAAGCTTGCTTAGCCAATGTAATGCTGGCTTTAATTTATTATGTGAGTGTCATATCATCCTTCATTAAGGTTGAGTCCTGTCCTGCTTTAATTGCTGGAACATGCGAATCCGTAAGCGGCTATGACCCAGGTCTTATGACCTGTAATGTTACCCTTTTATACCAAATCTGATGAATATGTAAATATAGGCTATCTGACAGAAGTTATTTTAGTTTCTAAATTGAGAAAGACTTTTATAATGAGCAGTAGAATCGTAAATTTTGGGTAACCAGAGATAAAGTGAAGCTAGAATCCTCACTATTAACCTCAAGTACCTACTTTTATTGTTAATAAACTACAGCCTAAACATACGAGGTGTGATTGAAAAGTTTCAAGAATGGGCTTGTGATTGTACAATTGTGTCACTTACATGCTACTGTGATGCATCTCCTTCAAAATACTCCCATTCTGACTGAGCACACCGACTCCAACGGTATTCCTCTTTTTGCAAAAACTCGTGGAAGCTTTTTCCTGAAGTGTGTTAAGGACGCTCTCTGTATTTGCCTGTACGTCTTCAATCGAATCAAATCGCTTCCCTTTCAGTGAAAATTTCAGTTTAGGAAACAGAAGTCCGCAGTGGCCATATCAGGGGAATATGGTGGTTGCGGAAGCACAGGAATTTTGAATTTGGTCAAAAATTCAGCGATGGAGAAGGCACAATGAGCCAGAGTATTGTCATGGTGTAGCACCCAACTCCTGTCTTTCGCGCAAACTCTCAATGACATATTTGTAGTATTCATGATTAATTGCGTGTCCTCCTGGGGTAAATTCATGATGCACAATACCGGTAGAATCGAAAAAAATCACCAACATTGTCTTAATCTTCGACCGACTTTGCCGTGCTTTTTTCGGTCGTGGTGAACCTGGAGCCTTTCACTGCGAAGACTGCACTTTTGTTTCGGAATTATATCCATATACCCACGATTCGTCACCTGTAATTACCCTATTTAACAAATTTGGATTTTTAGTCTGATTAACCAGTTCTTGGCACACTTGAAGTCGGTATTGTCTCTGCTCAATTGACTTATGGAGTGAATTTTCCGGACACTCGATGCATGTTCAGATCTTGAGTTAAAATTATCTGAACTGCATAGAAACTTAAATAAACTTCATCAGCCGACTGCCCAACTGTAAGTCAACGATCAGAGGGCACTAAGTCGCGAACTTTCACAACATTTTCATTCGTTTTTTAGGTGGAAGGACAGCCGGACCGTGGTTCACTTTCAAATGATTCGCGGCCATTTTTAAGTCTGTTGAACCAGAGCAAAACGTTTGACTGGCTCATACAATTATCTCCAAAAGCTGTTTTGAATAGTTCGTAAGTCTCAGAAGCTCATTTCCCGATTTTAAAACAAAACTTCACACAAACGCGTTGCTCCGTTTTTATGACCATTTTCACACAGAGAGAATCCCTCAAGAAGTCCTAACAGACCAGCACTCAACCAGCAACCACAACGAAATGAATGAAGGAAATGCAGTTTCCTGTCTGCGGTTGTTCAAGGAGAAGGCAATGACTCACTCTCCACCCTCCGCGTACCTGCCTGACAAACCAGTAAGCAGTAGCGGATCCATTATTAAAGCTTTCCAATCACACCTCGTACAATTTATGCAATGCAAATGTTTTCTACATCTATGCCCATACTCCGCAAGCCACCTGACGGTGTGTGGCGGAGGGTACCTTGAGTACCTCTATCGGTTCTCCCTTCTATTCCAGTCTCGTATTGTTCGTGGAAAGAAGGATTGTCGGTATGCCTCTGTGTGGGCTCTAATCTCTCTGATTTTATCCTCATGGTCTCTTCGCGAGATACACGTAGGAGGGAGCAATATACTGCTTGACTCTTCGGTGGAGGTATGTTCTCGAAACTTCAACAAAAGTCCGTACCGAGCTACTGAGCGTCTCTCCTGCAGAGTCTTCCACTGGAGTTTATCCATCATCTACGTAACGCTTTCACGATTACTAAATGATCCTGTAACGAAGCGCGCTGCTCTCCGTTGGATCTTCTCTATCTCTTCTATCAACCCTATCTGGTACGGATCCCACACTGCTGAGCAGTATTCAAGCAGTGGGCGAACAAGCGTACTGTAACCTACTTCCTTTGTTTTCGGATTGCATTTCCTTAGGATTCTTCCAATGAATCTCAGTCTGGTATCTGCTTTACCGACGATCAACTTTATATGATCATTCCATTTTAAATCACTCCTAATCCGTACTCTCAGATAATTTATGGAATTAACTGCTTCCAGTTGCTGACCTGTTATTTTGTAGCTAAATGATAAGGGATCTTTCTTCCTATGTATTCGTAGCACATTACACTTGTCTACATTGAGATTCAATTGCCATTCCCTGCACCATGCGTCAATTCGCTGCAGATCCTCCTGCATTTCAGTACAATTTTCCATTGTTACAATCTTGTGATTTGCCTTTCTTGCTTCCATTACCCGATAATCTGATAAGCCCTGATTGCAAGTGTTGCAACTGCAAATTAGAATGCAGGAGTTTTTTCCATCTGTTCCTCACATTCGCTAATAATCTGAAAAAAAAGACCCTGAACTAGCGTGTTAACAGATTGCTCTGCAAGTATTTTTGCGATCTGTTCCCTACACTACCAAATAATATGTAAAACCTTGAGCAAAAATGGCAAAGTTTCGAGAACGTGGTTCTTCAGTGAACAGATGTGGGGGTACGGAACATGTGGAAAAATTCATTAAACGAAGACCAAGTTGGAGCATAATGGATTCGTGTAATCCCAACGATGCTCAAACGCAATATAATTATCAATACACATGTACGGTGCAACGTACTTCATGTGCAAATACAGCTCCACAGATGACGTGCCATTACATTCCCGCCAGACCGCTAGACGCATTAGACAAAAGAAAATCACGTAATGTTATTATTAATTCTTGAAATATTTTCTTAAGAGCGGAGGACCACTGAGAGAAGTCACCTGAAACCTAGGATGACTAAATAAAAATTGATCTCAACGTGTCCTAAAGAAACTGAGAGCGCTATGAAACACCGATCATTCCCAATGCCAGAATGCACAGTGTACGTCAAAGCTCTCATAACCTGCTAGGACGAGACCTGTAGTTTCCCCCTCATGATAGTGCTACTATAGCAGTCAGACAGGTGACTACAATCTGATGCGTGGCTGCAGTAGTGCGAATCATTGCATGGCATGAAAAGTGTTTCGCATCAAAACAGAGGCCTTTCAAAGTTCACAAATTTTTCAAAATTTGTACGTTCAATTTTTCCTGTTTAATATTTTGGTTGACCTGTTTTCTTCTGACTCCATGCACACGTTCTTTGTTTTATTAATGCTCTTTTGTTTTTCTGCTTTAGTGATAGACAAATATGTGCTGACAAAAGTCTTTGCAGGTGAAGAGCCCCAGAACGTGAAGTTAATTGCGGCGGGCGTGAGACGAGTGGCGACTGCTAGTGCAGCCGCTCAGATGGCGGCGTGATCAGTCACAGTGGGCTGTGGCGGCCCTCTGAGGCGGCCGAATTCAATTTATGGCGGCGGCAGTAACGGCCGGCGTCCCGCCGGGCTCAGTCCTGTCTGCTAGAGCTGTCCCTCGTTTATCTGCCTCTCGTACGGTCCTGAATCTTTGAAGGCGTTACTGTGCGTTCTGCCCACGGCACCTGCTCAATCCTTCATGATATGCAGCATTTGCTCTTCGTTAATTAGCTGAATAAATCAACCTATTACGTTATAATTGAATCACCGATTTATACTCAAACATTGCTACTGTACGATGTCATTGTGGCTTTGTAGTGCCAGACTGAAATGCATAATTAATTGTTAGTATAAAGTACTTAATGCAAATCATATCATATAGTGTGCCGTTGAATGGGAACCCAACAGTTTTCCTTCGTACCTGTGCATGCTTGAGACTTCACCTTTAACTTGGTGGCTACTGACGTTGAAGTTGACTTAATACGAGATCGAGCCTCTTAGTTTTAGATGTTTGTTTGTCGAGTTGACGTCAGGTTTAACAGATAATACACTACGTTATACGATCACTAGTATGGTTTTGAAACAATAATAAAGATTAGATGGGTAGATCACATAACCAATGAGGAGGTATTGAATAGAATTGGGGAGAAGAGAAATTTGTGGCACAACTTGACTAGATGAAGGGATCGGTTGGTAGGGCATGTTCTGTGGGATCAAGGAATCACCAATTTAGTATTGGAGGGTAGCGTGGAAGGTAAAAATCGGAGATCATGAGATGGATACGCTAAGCAAATTCAGAAAGAGGTAGGTCGCAGTAGGTACTGGGAGATGAAGAAGCTTGCACAGGATAGAATAGCATGTAGAGCTGCATCAAAACAGTCTCTGGATTGAAGACCACAACAACAACAACAATAACTATTACTTGCAATTGACTGCTACCAAATGTCTTACATTTTTAAGAGCAGACAAGTTCTTGCGGACGATGTGGTGCTTCCTCTCACGTAAGAGAGTAACTTATAACGTTTGTAGCTGTCAAAGTATGGCTCTCACTTGTTTTTTATTCTATAGGGTGAAGCTTAGGAAGAGGTTTCGAATTAAAAGATCACCAGAAACCGCTGTCGTACGGGCAGGAGAAAAGGTTTGATAAATGTCTGCCTTGGTGTACCAAGTGTCACCAAATATTTGCCACAGTGTGCCTATTACATGTAGGTTCTTCCCTTGGATATCTGAAGACAGTCGCAGTATAAATATTGGTTTCCTTTCTTTGACCTTCTTTCTTGGCCGCCTCCTATATCGTTGAAAGGGAAAATTGTTCTAGATGCTGATGGTTAATATACAGTATATTAAACACAGCTGTTTTGTTGAAGCTACCTACACATTGAAAACATTGGTAGTGACAGTAATGAAGCATACGCCCCCACACATAACGCAGAGAAACTAAAGCTCAACCAAGGCACTAGCACGATTTGGTAGCTAAGTGTCGCAGTACAAAACCAAAGATTAGTGGTCGAACTCGTACCGCTAATGGTTTTCTTCTGTACCTTATTGCTTCTTCCTCTCTGCTGAAAATGGTTTCAGTGTATATGGCCCAGGCACAACGCGATTCGAAATGTAAATTGAATTCTACGCCTCCATATAGCTGGTTATGTAACATTATATACATTAACTCCATTAATGAGATTTTCACTCTGCAGTGGAGTGTGCGCTGATATGAAACTTCCTGGCAGATTAAAACTGTGTGCCCGACCGAGACTCGAACTCGGGACCTTGGCCTTTCGTGGGCAAGTGCTCTACCATCTGAGCTACCGAAGCACGACTCACGCCCGGTCTCACAGCTGTACTTCTGCCAGTATCTCGTCTCCTACCTTCCAAACTTTACAGAAGCTCTCCTGCGAACCTTGCAGAACTAGCACTCCTGAAAGAAAGGATACTGCGGAGACATGGCTTAGCCACAGCCTGGGGGATGTTTCCAGAATGAGATTTTCACTCTGCAGCGGAGTGTGCGCTAATATGAAACTTCCTGGCAGATTAAAACTGTGTGCCCTATCCCGAGTTCGAGTCTCGGTCGGGCACACAGTTTTAATCTGCCAGGAAGTTTTCATTAACTCCATTGTCTGCCTTTGTTTCGGATTTTCTTGTTTGTTGGTTGTGCTAGCAGTACGTAAATACCTTGTCCAACAGTTCAACCATCGACCACAAATGCGAACATGACGTTCTGTCAGCTGTTCATTGTGCATTCCTAAGTTACATTTTAAATCGTCCTTCCCCATTTCCGGTTTTGTTCTAGTTTAAATCTTCACCGTTTTAGTCGTTAAAATACTAAAAATTTCTAAATTCTAATATTAAATATATGAATACGAGACGACATAAAGCAGGAATAAGAATTTAAATACAAATTCCCGCCCAGGTCGAGGCACCCCTACATACTTATTACCTCTAAATATATTTGGGATATATTTGGCTTTGTAGTGTGGCAGTTACCCACCACACCATGCATGTAAATGACTCTAATCTATTGGTTGCGCATTCGTGTTGCCTGCGTTGTGTATCAGGGAGCAGTAACTAGGAGAGAAGAATGCTGATCTGACATTCATTAGACATTTATTCAGTCATTAGCCTGAATTGGCAACTAATTATAGAAAAACCAGATTCAGGGTTTTCAAAGAGACAAATGAAGCCGTTTAAGAACAAATAAGTGACATTCAGTTAGTAAACTGTAAAGAACTTAAGAGTGGTTGCAAAGTTATGAAGGAATCCAATATCCAGATGAGGGTGGAGTGTAATCTCACAGAATCTGTTGCCTCTTAGTAATATGGTCCAAAAGCTTTTATTTTCGTATCGGCCTTTTTTCAGAATGCGTCTGTAATTTGGTATCAGTGCCATAAATTACGGAACATAGAAAGTAGTAGAAAGAAATCGTAATGCGAATTTCTACGAAAATTTAGCTCTGTATTACGTTCTGAAAGCATTATTTTTCTTTGTCTGGTTCTTAGACAAAGTGACGACGTATATTTATCAGGAATTCTCTTAAGTGTAAAGGGTTCTCCATATTCTTGTTCTGCCTAGTCGCAATTACAGTTCAACGTTCGGAGACTGACGAGCGTGCTTTTTTTCAGTTACTGAAACATGAACTAATGCCGACATTAGCTAGACAGGGAACTTGTCGTACTGCGCGAATCTGGTAATCTACGACGTGACAAGTAGCGACTGACAGGTATCAGTAGATGAACCATGACAGCAGCTTAAGTAAATTAACACTCGGTGCCTGCCTCGCTGCGTACAGTGTGTCAGCCGTATCTGGTAACTAAACTTTTCAAAAAAATAAACTCTCAAAATACCTTTAGACAAACATTACAAATTTCTCTTGTCGTAGTGGTAGGTAGGACATGTAAGTCCATCACTGTACTGCAAACTGTAGTTTTAATATTACATTAGAATATACAGATCGGTTCGAACCCATATAATCTAAAGAATTAGAAGGATTTCCTAAGTTTCCGAAATAATTAAGAAGGATATTAAACAAAAACTACAATCACGACGCCTGAGGATGTAGAGAATAATTTTGATACCGGAAATTGATGAAACATCGTAGAAATTTTGAAACAAATGCCAATGAAGTAAAGAGCGATAATACCTAATAATATCTACAAGTAAGAAGATAAAAATAATAAACAAGATCGTGTTGAAAACTTAAGATTCCAAATGGTCAGAATTTTGCTTGAATTTTTATGTTTACAAAGCAATAAATTATGACGAGAACAGTCCACAAAATAAATTAAGATGGTAGAGCAGTATAGAATAACGTATGATAGTGCCTTTCAATCGGAAAACAAACTGCATGTAGAAGAACAATCTGTGTGACGGGCCGCTTGGAGCCGACTAACGTTCATTATTGTTGTTTCACAGAGATGGGGAGGCTCCATTCTGAAGCAAGTTCATATTACTTTCGGTATGATTTAGTGCATAATCAGTAACCCGCTACACGTGCAAAGCTTAAAATTAGAGTTCTGGTTCCATAAACGTCGCAGTTCCCAGTTTTCAACATACGTGCAGTGCTATATATCATTGGCCCACACTCCATCTCCGGAAGGACATGATACTGAATATTCATGACGTCCTGAATCGCTATTAGCACTGAATTGGAAGCAAAAAGCCTGCCTTCCCCTCGCGACCGTGGTCTCTGGAGATCGGGCACAAACTTGTTCATTTCTGCATGACGTGTTGGTCATGATCTCATGATGTCTAGACACAAACATCATTCACCACCTGCGGACCGACGTGTTTATGGGATAACCCTGGCTGTGATGTCATTAAACCATTCTGAATCCATTGTAACTGAATCATGTGAATATTTAACTTCGTTACTCAGTTTTCCTAATCAGATATTACAATCGAAACAGTGGGAAAGGTGTGAAACAGAAAATAATTCACTGATCTCAGAACGTAAAATCGTTGTTCGAAAGAGCACGTACTGTATCTGATGGACGGCATATAGTGTTCCAGTATAATTTTACTACTTCCCTACTCCATTCACAAGTGATACGCGGGAAAAGTGACAATTGGTGTGCGTGCCCAAATTTAATTAATTATGAGAAAACGATAATTCCAAGAAGTATTTGAGGAAGATTAATAAAGTTCTTGACTGAGAGCCTACGATTTTACAGTTTTAAAGGAAAGCAATGAAATGATGCACAACATACTTGGTGTTTCATAAGCTTTGTGACACAGTGGAGCACTTGTATAAGTCTTGCCGCGATATGCTGCAGTTTAACGACCGTTTGCTAGCGCATCACGGACGTGTTTAATTGTCCATATACTCGTATATGCACGCATCCGGAGGACTAGTTTTAGTACTGCTTTCATTTTAACGGCGTTACGGGAGTATTTGACATTATGTACACACATCGTAAATTTTACTTGTACGACGCGGATTATCTTCTTCCGAGTAATGTTTGGTTTCCGTTGCTAAGTAGTAGCCATAGATATTCAACACCGACAGTCGGCTTCTCTCCGCCAGACTGATATTTTTCGATAGTCTAACTTAATATCAGATGGACTGCTTTTTCTATTACCATTGTTAATATTCGTAGTTACTGTGTTTGTCAAGGCAATATCACTTTCAATGTTGACTGTGTCTTATATTAATTGCTTCCGTCGTGGCTTATTTCGTCGAAGCATTCAACTTCCAGAGGTCATAATACCTCTATCTTTTCCGTAAAACTTAAACTTTAATTCATTCCTTTTTCTTCTAAGTTTAGTAAGTTGGTTTTACTATTCTCCTTAGTTCAATTGAAAATGAAGGTGCAGACTGCTAATTACTTTCAAAAGTTCAGCAATATAAGTACTTTCCTTCACGTAACAAGTTCACGTTTGCCTATACATACAACAAACAATGCTCGTTATGTCAGTGCGCGGTGTCTTTTCTTACAAGCACCACGTAGGATCTGCAGCTGTGAAATTGAAGGTGGAGGGGGAGAAAGGAAAGGAAACAGAAGGAACTATTGATGCCAGCTGCATCGGGGCCATATTCGGAATCAGCGGATACGAGTGAAAATGTGTGCCGCACTCGGATTCGGATTACTGGACAGGTGCTTTAATCACTGCACAGTGGTTAACGCAACTGCCTAGTAAACATGAGATCCCAAGTTCGAAACCCAGCTCGGCACGCATTTTCACCCGTCGCCACTGATTCCGTATAAGGTTCCGATGGCATCAATAGTTCCTTCCATTTCCATTTCTTTCTCCCCCTCCACCTTCAGTTTACATAATCAGTATTCGCCGTAATGAAACTTTAATTCTTTCAAGTATAATCAAGCTTAGCTAAAGATGAAATTATGTCGATATCATACAACAGGATCATACAAGTTTCTTTTAGAGAGTCTTTTTTTTTACTATAAAAATGGGCGCAGGAGTTCAGAAAGAAAACCGTGGTATCTCCTACTGGTCGCTGGCCGTCGGCTGATGTTGCTCTGACGGGTGCAGCTGTGATCGGCTCTGAGCGATGTATTCGCTGCCGTGTTATTTGGAACGCCGATGGTGAACGTGAAAGATAAACCAGGCATCATTGTACAGCCATTTTTAAGTCAATATAGGAAAAAGTCCTTCAGTAAAAATTTACGAGTGAAAGAACAGACCGGGTGATTATTATTGAAGTGCGGTTACTCAAGGAGGTCCAGCGTGCATTGCAATGATGCTATGAAAGTGAAACTTGGTAGATATTCTAAAGCGTTAATGAGGAACCGATTTACGGTGCAAGAAAGATCAATTTTGGCCGCCAGGAGCAAGTCTGGTGGTGTGAACTCAAGGTAGACGTATAGAAATATTTCCATACGTAATGGGTTAAGAAAGGAATGTGGCCAGAAAAGGTGAAACAAGTGAGAAAGACATAATGGTTATTTTATTATCAACCGCTGCTGAAACATTTTATTCAGTATGAGCACCGGAGACGTGGTCCGACCCCCGGTAGATGAGTGGTCAGCGCGACCGATTGTCAATCCTAAGCGCCCGGGTTCCATTCCCGGGCCGGCCGCGGTGGTCTAGCGGTTCTAGACGCGCAGTCCGGAACCGCGCGACTGCTACGGTCGCAGGTTCGAATCCTGCCTCGGGCTTGGATGTGTGTGATGTCCTTAGGTTAGTTAGGTTTCAGTAGTTTTAAGTTCTAGGGGACTGATGACCACAGATGTTAAGTCCCATAGTGCTCAGAACCATTTGAACCATTTTTTTTTTGTTCCATTCCCGGCTGGGTCGGAGATTTTCTCCGCTCAGGAACTGGGTGTTGTGTTGTCCTACTCATCATCATTTCATCCCCATCAACGAACAAGCCGCCGAAGTGGCGTTAAATCGAATGGCCTGCACCCGGCGAACGGTCTACCCGACGGGAGGCCCTACTCACACCGGAGATGTCGTCGAGATGCTGCATACCGCATCAACAGTTGCTCGCAGCAGTTTCAGTGGAATCAGTGCAACATGTTCTTGTATAATGACTTCCAGATCAGATAGGTACAGAATGTGTACCTGGTAAACGTGCTCGTCTAGATATCCCCAGAGCCAAACGTCACATGCATTCAGATCATGTGGTTTTGCAGGCCATGCATTTGGGAAACCTCTGGAGATAACACGTTCCTGAAAGGATGCATTAACCAGGACTTCCATTGGGGGAGCGGCATTTGGTGTTGCCACATCTTGCACGAAAACTGTGTTTTCCACACAACTGTGCTGTTCCGAAGCAGGAATCACGTGCTGTACGAGTAGGTCCATATAACGTGCGGACGTCACGGTGTACTTGAAAGACCCGTTGGATGTATCCTCCTCAATAAAGAACCGACTGAGAATAAAGGTGCTTGCAAATCCGCACCACACAGTCACATCGGCGAATGCGATGGCTCCTTGTCTACAACACGCAGTTCAACACACTTCCAAATTCGGCAGTTACGTGCATTCCCTCCACGCTTTAGTGTGAAATATAGCCCATCACTCCACAGAAAATTGCCCGACTGCATGTCACCAACTTCGATTCGCGTATAAACCGAAGGACAAATTCACAACATTGCTTCGGATCATGAGGTTTCAGTTGCTTCACCCTCTGGCTTTTGTATGGGTGATAGAGTAATTAAATGCCAAAAACTTTCCCTACTTTTGACCATGAGACGGATGACAATCGTGAAACTGCATGAGGTCTAGCACTACCTGGGGCACCTGCTGCATGGTCAGTTACAGCAACAGCAACCCTCTTCAGTAACTTCCACCTCTACCAGGTGCCACATCAGTCTCACCCGAGTTTTAGAATTTCATTATCATATTCTCTAATCCATTTAATTACATCGGGCGTCTACTGAGACCTTCCGTCGGCGATACTGTCTCAATGCAGCACTGTGCTCGCTGCCGTTCGCATAAAACAGTTTCACTAACAGCGCACGGTCTCTCTTCTCGATAGCCGTGCTGTTCACCCACATTATGGCTTGTTAAAAGACAGCGTGGATGTCATATCGTCATACAGTGTACAGCACCAGATTCTCACCTAGTGGTCAAAAGTTGAACTAATTATTTCTAACGGACATCGGCTCCACATTAAGGCATAACCACATCTATCACGTTTCGCTACCATACGACAATTACAGCCGCCACTAGACATCCGTGAGTAGCTGCACTTTAATTACAGCCAGTCGGTATGTACCCTTACATCGCTGACGAGATAAAGACAGTATTGTGCACAATTTCTGTCACAGTTCAAGCTTTCACAGCAGTTGCACAAGATCGTGATGAATCTGCATATCTTCTTTGAATCTTCACTAACCCTGCCACTAACACACGATCCTAGATTGATGAACAATACTCGATTGGGTGTTTTGTGGGCCACATCCTTCGTGGATAAATTAATCTTTTTTAGTACTGCTTCAGTGAATTCAGTACAGTGTCTGCCTTCCCAACGGCCTTCATCGCTGTGAATTGATATTGCTATGTGTTTGATGCCTTTGATGTATTCCAACGATTGCTCTGTGATGTAATACTGTAAATAAACAGTTTAGGATTTTTCACCGTGTTACGTGCATTGGTGAAGATGTACCATCACTCTAGAGATCTATGAAAAACTGTTCTTACAAGAGTTCCTGCAGTAAATATGTATAGAATCAAAACGATAAGCCTTTGATGTGATTACCTTCCTACATTTAGTAATTTGTCATTCTCTTCAATATTCCACTTATCTATTAATTTATTAACAGTGTGATTAAGAATAGGCTGAAGTTTGTCACCCTTCAGGAAGCGTCAACGTATAAGGGAGACCGATACTGAAGTAGTGAAGAATTACAGCACACATTCAGATTGTTCTGAGGCTCTAAATACTATGACAATGAGTATCACGGTAGGTAGTATGTTGCTGAGTCTTATCACTTACAAGATAAAACACTGTCGGTCAGGCTAATATGCGTACGAAATTGTAAAATGGAATTATGGATAGCAGAAAAAATACAGTTCAGTTAATGAACTAAAGAAAAACTAGTAAATATTTTAGGAATAAAATGCAGTACAGCAAATTAAGTCAATAACAAATGTAGTCAATAGATAGTGCAAGGAAGTCAAAGGGAAGTTGGTGCAGGAGCAAAGTGAAGAAGTTGAAACAAAAATAATCGTCATAAGGACAGATGCAGCGGAAATGAAAGTCAAAATAACTGGCTGATAATTGAAAATCGGAAGCAACATTATGAGAGAAAATTTAATTCCCTTGTTAGGCACAGAAGAATGAGCTGGTGAGTGAAAAAGAGTGCACTGAAAACCTTTACAATAGCGAGAAATTATTTGCTAAGCGACAATGGTGAAATGAGTTTATTTGGAGTAAAGTATTAGATTTACTGACAGAACTTTAGAGAAATTGAGATTAAACATGACGTAAGTGATCGATGACATGCGTTTTAAATTTCTGAAATTTCTGGGGATGCAATAATACGGGTATTCAACTTAATGTGTATAATTATGATACTGGAGGTAAACCTTAAGAAAGGTGTTAACACCTGACAGTTCTCACATTACCTTTAATTATGGAAGCAAGTCTTGGCAAAATAGAATATTACACAGTATAAAGTGGGACATGATGTTTGTAATTCTCATAAAAGTGTACCTTGTATGGAAAGACGAGTGATATACAAGATCTTACAAGAACAAGAGGAAAAAATAAGAAGACCAAGACAAAAGTACTGGAATGAAGTCTTTCTCGTCGCGTATTCAATGTGTATATCTTAGAAGTATCGAGGCCAATAATAGAAATAAAAGTACCATGGTTTTTAAACTGTGTGCCATACCAACACTAACAAGCGTTTCACGACGGATGACCTAGAGAATTGCACTATCTGAGCATGCCTCCCAAACGAACGGAAACTTTCATTGCAGCAAAAATTAACACCAATGATTTCTGAACACTTCAATCTAAAGTTTATTGAAATGGGAATATCACCACTGGTGTAGTGAATTGGTGGAAGATTGTGGATCAGCTGTTAGCTTGACATCTATTAGCAACAGCCTTCTATCAAACTTGTTGATCTCTGCTGTTATTCCCATGTAAACTTTGGAAGAACTTCCCGTTGTTCGGGCGGCCCGTTTGAGATGTGTTGCTACAGAGTGGCACTGAAAATGAAGTGGACTTATATGACAGGAAATGAACTCCCTGCAGAATAAGTGTGGAATGTATGGAAAACACCAACTACTGGGTTGTCACGCCAGTTCCCAGCGTTTATCCAGAAGTTTAATAAGCACAACAGACATACAAACAGAGAGTTTAGTCACGAATAATATATTCTCCCTCACTATTTACAACACTCTTCCAACGCGGTGGGAGAGGGTGGCTTCTCGATTTCACGACCGTAGAAATAAGTGGTTTTCAGGCGAGTAACTCTTCGAGTCATGTTTGGGATGTACCTTCATCCGGAAAGGAAGATCCCCGGAGGTTGTTCGATAGCGGAAAAAGTGAAAAGCTGAGGCCGCAAGATTAGTTTAATAAGGTGTATAATCACTTCCAAACCCACATCCTGTTTAGCAGAATGCGGGTGGGCGTTATCGTGGTGTAGCATCACTTCACCCGGTCTTCCTGAGCGTTGTTCTTCGATTGCGTGTGCAAGACGTCTCAGTTGTTGACAACAAACATCAGCAGTGACGGTTACAAATCGGGGAACCAATATTTTTTGTGCATGTGTAGAGGTCTTTGTTCGTAGAGTTGCTGCTGTTTTTGGGCTCAGTCACTCCTTTTTTTTCTCTTGCGTTAGCATAAAGAAACCATTTCTCGTCACCAATAATCATACAGAGTAGGAATGGTGGGTGCTGTTCATAAGCCAATTGATGACGAGCCAACAGAGATGCACATCTGGTCACCCCTGATTTTTGTGATTTTGGTTTATAGCATGCGGTACCCATACACAGAATTTTTGAACCTTCTCCATTGCAAATGTCACGCCATGGTGAAATAATCACAGTTCATCACATTGGCCAGTCCTCGAGGAAACTGACGTGATCATTGTGGATTAATGCGTTTAAGGGGCGCCGAACCACCGTGTCTTGACAATGTTAAATTAGCTATATAAATGACCTATTTTATCAGGAATATTTAGTGTACAAGTATGAGGCCTTTACCTCATGTTCACTCACGATCTGTTAATGCATCGCTCTATAATCACTTTAAAATGACAGTTAGGGAAAAAGTTAAGATTTTTTCCCTTTACATGTAATTATTGGGTGTAAATATTCACAATTTTAATTTCTTGAATTGGTACGATAGGAACTGATAAACTAACCATAATTAATAAGTTAAACACTACAAGCGGCTTATCCTATCGAGAGAATCGGGACTGTATTGGTATTTAAAACAGTTATTTATTTTTCAGTCACAGTTGCACATTTGAAAATGAGAAGTGTTTTAAGTAACTACACATGCTTTCAAATCAATCGATGAAAATTGAAAGTAAATTTATTCTAGAAACAAAGATAAAGCATGCATAAAAGTATCTACGAACAAATGCAGAAAATGAACCACAAGGATGGGGAATGGAAAGGTCAGAGGAACGTTGAGGATGCAGAGTGCGGAGAGAGATGTGGACGAAAGCTAACAGGTAATCACTCAGCCACTAAGGGTGAAGTGAATACAGAGTCCGAAAAAGTTATAGAAATTGTTGTTGCTAGACAGAGCTATAAGTTTCTCTAAACGGTTCATGAATGCCTATAAGAAAAGTGAGTAAGCATTTGATATGAGAAGAAACGAAGAAAGTTAGCACTAGAGTGTGACTTCTCGTAGAAATCGACGGGAAGAATGAAAGATTAGGATTTACAGTGTGATCGACGAAGAGCCGTTAGAAATGGAGTACAGCCTGGTTGATGAAGGATAGAGAAGGAAATCGGCCGTGTACATTTCAGAGGAACCAGTCACGGAAGACCACAAGCGATTTAGAGACGCACTGGTTCAATTGAACAAATATGGTGAATAAACTCATTCAAGACCTTTTACAAGGAAATACTGTACACCTTAGAAGCGATTTACAGAAACAATGTTAGTCGTAAATCAGTATGGAGGAGAATGGATTTGAAATTAGTGCCTCTCGAGTACGGGTACTTAAACACGGAGAACAAATTTTTACATTGTTTTTCTTTTTTTTCCCTTAGTAATGTCTTTTCGCTACTTATTTTCACTTCGGTAGCAAAATTCCTTTCACAATGCGCATATGAAATTTCGAGCATGTACGCAGCATACCTGTAATCATCTTGTGATTAAATTCCAATGGCAACTACGTTCTGAACGACCGCGATATTACTGTTATAATCAGGAGAGTGGACAGCATCGGTCGTAAGAGGTTCGAACCATTTATTGCAGCAAACTGATATCAGTTGCTGTGTGACCATCTTCAGTGCAAATATTAAAGTATTAAATACTTATGTAATAAAATACATATTACAAATTCACCGTTGCGCCAATACGCAAGAACATAGCAGATAACGACAAGATTTTGAACTCAAAATTTGAGTTCACAACTTATTCAACAGAAATGTGATGTACTAATGGATTTTGACGATGTGACAGGATCCTGAAGGAAGATAGATACACCTCTGAAAGAATACTGATTCTAGCTAGTTGCTCGACATGTCATGACAGATACCACGAACCGAATATCTTGTGAATTCTTAACACTAAGAGAGAGAACATTTGCAGAGAATCGGTAACTAATCCCTTTCAAGATTTTACTGATGATTTATTTTGGTCCTGAGTACCTTTTAGGCTAGAAACGCTAGTAGTCTCATACGCAAAAAGAATTAATTTTGCTTGTTGTATGATACCCTGACATTCAGTTGACACGGGGGTTTCATAACCAACATCCGACCGAAGACAAGTGATTATTGATCACCAATTCGGAAGGAATTCTTAGAGCCAAAACTATGCACTGCTGAGGTACATGAATATATGAAAACCATACCCAGGAATACATTGCTCTGTCGAGGACTGGAAATTAATTTTTCTGAATATGACATCCACATTCCAGGTATTGCACATTTTTCCTACTTTCGGCTTTCAGTCGGCAGGGAATATACCCATGTTCAGAAAAGTCAGAACATTTGAACAAAAGGAGATAGGACTTTCATACTCACAGGATATGTACATTAGTATATTCTGCTGAAATGATTAGCATTTGAACCATGACGGCCCGTGGGTTGAAAGTTGACATTGAAATCGCTTTGCAACAGCATATACCGTTAAAATGTGCCTGCGGTCTGTCGCTATAAATCGTAGGTAATGGACCAGTGTGACTTGAGCAGGTGCGTTGGATGCTTCGCAGACGTATGCGCGAACAATACCGACGCATGTGACGCATCCACCCGGGAAACTGCTGCTCGTCTGAGAGGGAGTGTTTCGGCAGTATAAAAGTTGTGTGCAGAATGGCTCACGGAAGGCCGTAGAACACATCGAAATGGGTCAGGTCGCACCACCCAGCCCAACCTCCGAAAAGATCGACACTTCATCCGAATGGCATTGCAGAAGAGATCTGCATCTTCCTCAGCTCTGGCACAACAGTAGAAGAGTGTAACGCATTCTATTAAGAATGACAGCCTGTTTACTATGGCATGGGTTACGCGCGCATCGTCCACTTCTCTGTCTACCTTCGACGAATGTGCAGAAACGTGCTAGAAGGCACGGTGTATGGAACGACGTCACTGGCGGCATTAATGGCAGTGGATAGCGTTTTCCTAAAAATTCAGGTTCTGTTTGTTTGAAAACGATGGCCGCATTTTGGTTCGCCCCAGACTGGGGGAGCGACATCCCAGTCACCGCGTTCGCACTAGACACACAGCGCCAACTCAAGCCCTCATACTGTACGGCGCTATTGGGTACAACCACAAATCACAGCTGGTGCGTGTCCAGGGCACTGTGATCAATGTGACCTATACCATGTGATCAAAAGTATCCGAATACCGCCAAAAACATACGTTTTCCGTAATAGGTGCATTGTGCTGCCACCTACTGCCAGGAACTCCATATCATCGACCTCAGTAGTCATTAGACATCGTGAGAGTTCAGAGTGGGCCGCTCCGCGGAACTCGGGACTTCAAAGTGGTCCGGTGATTGGGTGTCACTTGTATCATACGTCTATACGCGAGATTTCCACTCTCTTAAAAATCCCTAGGTCCACTGTTTCCGATGTGATAGTGAAGTGGAAACGTGAAGAGACACGTACATCACAAAAGCGTACAGGCCGACCTCGTCTGTTGACTGACAGAGATCGCCAACAATTGAAGAGGGTCGTAGTGTGTAATAGGCAGACATCTATCCAGACTATTACACAGGAATTCCAAACTGCATCAGGATCCACAGTTAGTACTATGACAGTTAGGCGGGAGGTGAGAAAACTTCGATTTCATAGTCGAGCGGCTGATCATAAGCCACACATCACGCCGGTAAATGCCAAACGACGCCTCACTTGGAGTAAGGAGCGTAAACAATGGACGATCGAACGTAGAAAAACGTTGTATGGAGTGACGAATCACGGTACACAGTGTGGCGATCCGGTGGCAGGGTGTGGGTATGGCGAATGCCCGGTGAACGTCATCTGCCAGCACGTACAGTGACGACAGTAAAATTCGGAGGCTGTGGTGTTCTGGTATGGTCGTGTTTTTCATGGAGGAGGCTAGCACCCTTGTTGTTTTGCGCTGCACTATCACAGCGCTGGCCTACAATGAAGTTTTAAGCACCGTCTTGCTTCCCACTGTTGTAGAGCAACTGGGTGATCGCGATTGTACCTTTCAACACTATGGAGCACCTGTTCATTATGCACGGCCTGTGGTGGAATGGTTACACGAAAATAACATCCCTGTAATGGACTGGCCTGCACAGAGTCCTGACCTGAAACCTATAGAAAACCTTTGGGATGTTTGGGAACGCCGACTTCGTGCCAGGCCTCACCGACCGACACTGATACCTCTCCTCAGTGCAGCACTCCGTGAAGAATGGGCAGCCATTCCCAAAGAAACCTTCCAGCACCTGATGGGACTTATGCCTGCGAGAGTGGAAGCTGTCGTCAAGGCTAAGGGTGGGTCAACACCAGTATTACCGATGGAAGGCGCCACGAATTTGTGAGTCATTTTCAGCCTGGTGTCCGGATACTTTTGATCACATAGTGTACGTGAATGACATCCTGCGACCGGTAGCCATACTCTTTCTGCACAACACCTCAGACGGCATTTTTCAGCATGACAATTCACGACCACATGCTGCTGCATGCACGCATGTCCTCTTGGTGTCACAGGATGTCAGCCTTTTGCCCTGGCCTGTCGGATCACCAGACTTGTTGCCAATCGGAAATGTCTGGGATATGGTGAATCAATGTGTGCAGCACTGAGACTCTATTCCAAACACCACAGATGCACTTTGGAACGAGGAGAATGCATGGATGGCTATACCGCGGACGCCATTCATGGCTTGTAGCCGTCGATGTCGTCGCGAATCGAACAAATTATCAGGGCCCATGGCGGACTCTGTGCCTGCTAGGCAACAGGACAAATGCCGAACCGAGGTGTCTAAAATGCAAATGATTTCTGCAGAACGTACTAAAATACATGCCCTGAGAATATGAAAAATGGTTGAAATGGCTCTGAGCCCTATGGGATTTAACTTCTGAGGTCATCAGTCCCCTAGAACTTAGAACTACTTAAACCTAACTAACCTAAGAACATCACACACATCCAAGCCCGAGGCAAGATTCGAACCTGCGACCGTAGCGGTCGCGCGGTTCCAGACTGTAGCCCCTAGAACCGCTCACCGCTTCGGCCGACTGTGAATATGAAAGTCCTATCTCTAGTCGTTCAAGGTTTTCTATTTTTTTCTGAACATGAGCGCAGATTGATTCCTGCATTTCTTTTTTTAATTCATAGTGATATTATTTCTTCAGCCTTCAAGACCGTACCCAGCATCTGACTGAGCAAGGGGAAAGAGCAGCAGAGAGGATAAGGGCAACTCGTACTAGTTTCACGGTAAATAGTGAAGTATTTTTCAAATTTAAAAACAAAAGATTGTGAGTATACTCACTAAAGGCGGCCGCAGTGGCCGAGCGGTTCTAGGTGCTTCAGTCCGGAACTACGTGACTGCTACGGTCGCAGGTTCGAATCTTGCCTCGGGCGTGCATGTGTGTGCTGCCCTTAGGTTAGTTAGTTTTAAGTAGTTCTAAGTTCTAGGGGACTGAAGACCTCAGATGTTAAGCTCCGTAGTGCTCAGAGCCATTTGGTTTATACTTAATAATAATCAGTACGTGTTACAAATTCTGCATTGTTACATACTGAATTAATACGACTGGTTAGTGGAGCAGGGTTTGAGTTCAGTTTGTGGATATTTATGTATACATATATATTTTTTAGGTGAGACAGCTGATCATATACAAGCCTCCCTTACCCTCTGAGTACGTACTGCCTTTGAAGACAAACGTATAGCTGGAAAATGTATGACTGCATTCTAGGAACAGATCACGAATATCCTGCGAACAGTTGTCCTCAGTTTCATGTCCTGGCAGCAAAACCGTAAGAAAGAAAAGTGGGTGCAAGGAAACAGAAGTAATGGGACACGGGCTCCGGAGTCTTTAGAAGAGGGCGGTACAGATTTACCCGGAATCCGAGCAGTCGCTGGCTACGCCGACGGCACTTGGGGGCGACCTCTGGAAATTAATTAAGCCCTGCAAACGCGACCGCAGCGTGACGCACGCACCGCGCCAGCGCTCAGCTGGCGTAGGCGCGGCTTTGATTTCCGCACCGTAAAAATTTAATCACGTTCTCAGAGAAACGCTCGGTCCTTCTCTTATCGTGCGGTTACCGCCCCTTCGCAGTGGTGATGGAACACTGTGCATCAGGTGCTGGTTACACTTGTTCTTTTCCTGGAGTTACGGGATTATATAACATTATCGATACAGTTTTTAAGCTTTGATGTAATGCTGCCTTTGTTACTATTCAGTTAGTATTAGGGATGGTATTCTTTTGTTCCATCGCTGCTGCTTGATACTAGCGTAGGAGGGGCAGTGGTTGATAGACTTTACTTCAGAGGAGGATCACCCACTGGTCACCCAGCTTAGTATTTACCGTAGTTCGCCTAAAGCACACTCTACAAGAAAAGTAAAAAAGAACGACGCACCACGAAGGAATTATCCGAATGGGACGGAAATCGGTAGAATGGCGTACGTGTACAGACAAACAAGTGATTACAATTGCAAGAGAACTTCACAGATTGAAGAAGTCAATGACATGTTTATTTCCCTCTGGCCCTTATGCAGTCATTTATTGATTAATAGAGATGTGGATGTTCTCTCGAGGGATATCGTTCCAAATTATGTTCAATTGGCACGTTAAATTGCCAAAATCTCGAGCTGGTTGGAGGGCATGACCTTTCCGGCCCAGATGGGGTTTGGCAAGCACTAAGACAAGCAGTAGAATCTCTCGCCGTGTGTGGGATGGCGTTACCTTGCTGAAATGTAAGCCCAGGATGGCTTGCCATTAAGTGCAACAAAACAGGGCGCAGCATTTCGTCGACGTACCAATGTGTTGTAAGGGTGCCGCGTGTGACATCCAAAAGGGATCCTGCTATAAAAAGAAATGGAGCCGCAGACCATCTCCTAGTAGTCGGGCTGACACTCAGGAGTGATGGTGAGGGGTGCCAGTTATTTTCATAGCATGACCCGTTTGGTTGACATCTGCGGCACCATTGCAGCACAGAGGTACGTCCACGATATTCAAGTGCCCGTTTTGTTGCGCTTCAGTTCAAGCCATGCTGCGCTTACATTTCAGCAAGGTAATGCCCACCCCCACACTACGAGACTTTTTACTGCTTGCTTTGCGCTTTCCAATCACCGCCAGGGCCAGCAAGGTCGCTGGATCTCTCACCAGTTGACAACGTTTGGAGCGTTATCACAAGACTGTCCAAACCACGGATTTTAACGGTCTAACGTACCAATTGGACTTAATTTGGCACGATAACCCTCTGGAGGGCATCCAAAATTCTGTCAATCAATGCCAAGCCGAGTAACTGATTGCATAAGGGCCAGAGGTTGACCAACGCTTTTTTCACTTCCTCAATTCGTGAAGCTCTTTCTCTTCAACAAATCATCCAGTTTTCTCTGAAATTGTGCTCATTTTTTAGAGTGTGTATTTTATGGGAAATGCAGAGTGTTTTCTAAAAAATGCGACAGCTAATTTCCTCCTCTCATCCTCTTCGTTTGAGAGATTTATTTGTGTCCAATACGGTCTCAGATTCAGAGCTCTATTAGAGACGACAAGCATTTTTAACGCGTTGATTGCATTGTGGCCGCAGGCACACACAGCAGAGCCTCGCACCTGACCCTAACGCTGTGTGTATGGTGCAGCTTGGCGGTGAAACATCCATTACTAAGTGTGTGGCAGTCAACGCATTAAGCATCAGGTACTCAAATAGTAGATATTGTCATTTACAACAATACATATAAACTGTCTGTGTACGTGAGCCAAATACTTTGTAGTAATCCAGAAGAGTTTAGGCTCTGCACAAAGATTTCAGTACCCAGAGCTTACACTGAAACATAAACACACACCCAGATATCATAGACGAATCCATTTGTTGTATTGTCAGAAACGATCTTGATGGTACTGTCATACCACAGTTTGCAGCAGTGCAACACTGGTAACAAAAGCGTTAGAATCAGTTTACTACTGACTACGTAGTCAGTTACATAGACAGTGTCAGTGTAATCTGTGATTTACCTGAGGTCACACAATATTTGGTCGCTCCTGTCATATCATAAAAGTAAAACCTCTTTGTAAGACGCTACAAGACTACGTAAAGTATTCTTTCAAAACCTATGATCTTTGTTGAACCGAAGCAGAGAGTAATTGTGCGCAGAGGATAAAGTACTGTATTCAACAAGTGTAAACAAAATTTAATCTGTGTTACTAGGAATCACTTCCAAAAGTATTCAAATAAATAGCGCCGCGAAGGTATATTTGACGAACTTCCCAGACCCAAAGATATCCATTCTATTTAAAAAAAAATCCTTATATCGATTATGAAAGGATTGACAAATGAGCTAAAGTCAGCATTAAAAATAAAACACTATGTAAATATGTAAAACGTGAAGCGGGGAAAACAAAGAGAAATTTAATAACTTACATATAAATGACAAAGACTAGTCAGTATATAATACATATTAACTAGAAATAAATGACTGATATTATTGAGAAACTACAACACTAATCTCCACAAAAAGGCGGCTTATGCAGCAAATACAGCGACATTATTTCCTATCATGAGTTTCGAAATGTGCGAAACTGCACATATATTAAAAAAATCATAACAGGTGTAGATGAAGTCTGAAACTGTCTAATTGAACAATGAGTACACGACATACTGGCTCCGTTAAGATACATTTCATGTAAGTCTTTCAGGTCAGGCAGCTTCTCAAAAATACTATTGTTTGTCGTGAAAGACACACAAATGAATACAACAGACTGATTTCCAAAGTAGCGGAAGTACGGAATTAGCCATAACGCGCTCTGCAGTGGTGGTACCTCATACTCTGAACGAAAATGAATTTGTCGCACTCGTAGGGCTGTCCAGGACCTTCGATACTGTTTACTACAAAATTTTACTAAATAGTTATCATCAGGAATGACAGTAGCCTGATCGTATCTGGAAAACAGGGTGCAGGTCTAGAGTTAACATAGGCCTTAAACGAAGCGAAAATTTTAGTGAAAAATTTTTCAGGTCCATATATAAAAATATAAGTTACCATATTACGGCCTATACTGTTCTTGATACACATCAATGAGATTCCACACTGTGTAAGACACAAGGGTAATATTCTATTTGCTGCTGCCGGGAAAATCGCACTCACAATTAAAGCATTAGAAAGTCTTCTAGAAAAAGCGAATTAAATCATCAAGCACTTTCCTTTCGGCCAACTGGTAGTTGCCATGCACTGAGCATGGCAGAAATGAAGAGTTAATGTATGTTTACAGAAAGAAAATAATTATGTAACAAAAATTATTTTGATAAAATGCAAAACAGACGTCAAATTTGTGAAATAGGTATTAAATGTTGGTAAAGTATAAACACTCAGAGACATTAACAAAGACAGTGACATAAGCGTGTAATGACCAGAGATTATTTTGCTGCAGGCAGTGCGTTGGAACTCCATCCTTACCTTTCCTATATGGACTCATTCCTTAGTTATGGAATAAGTGTTGAGGATTCAGTACACGCAATATGGCCGCAATATCTGAAGAACAGAAAAGAACCGTAAGATTGATGACCAACGACATTATGTGGCATCTCGGCAAAACTCTTTTTATACAGCTGGAAGTCCCAACTATTCCATGTGAGTACGTGTACCAACGTGATATGCACGTCAAGAAGAACTAAAATAATAACTACACTAATTGTAATTTACCAGGAAAAAACAACAAATATTGTACTTTACCAAGTCATACAATTGCATGTTAAGAAAGAGAACGTAATCTGAATATTCAGAACCTATGTAATCGCTGTCAGCACCACGGAAGGAAACACTAAGTGACCCGTTTTAACAGGGTCACATTCACTTATATGTGAAGATTGCAAGTCGTTCTGGTTGCTTCTAGAACTGAATATGTGGGTGCTAAATATAGCTCCGTCCGGACAGGCCATGAAGGCCCAATGGCACCGACCGGCCGCCGTGTCATCCTCAGTCCACAGGCATCACTGGATGCGGATATGGAGGCGCATGTGGTCAGCACACCGCTCTCCCGACCGTTGTCAGTTTTCGTGACTCCTCAATCAAGTAGCGCCTCAGTTTGCCTCACAAGGGCTGAGTGCACCCCGCTTGCCAACAGCGATGGACAGACCGGATGGTCACCTACCCAAGTGTTACTACTGCGGCAAGGCCGTTGGCATGTACTAAATGTACGTTTTCATTAATTATTAATGAGCCAGTAGTGACAATATGTTAGCGGAAAGCTAATTTTATTTTAAATTAGAATGAAAAGCCATTTTAGTAAAATTCTGCTGGAGCTAGATCCGAGGTGCACATACAACGGATCATATAGGTAAGAGGTAGGCCACCTCAAATCTATCGAGAGTGGATATCGAAATCTGTCGAATTGAC
The DNA here is from genome assembly GCF_021461385.2 of Schistocerca piceifrons. Classification (NCBI taxonomy): domain Eukaryota; kingdom Metazoa; phylum Arthropoda; class Insecta; order Orthoptera; family Acrididae; genus Schistocerca; species Schistocerca piceifrons. Next base: position 725,078,206 of record NC_060139.1, read on the forward strand.
ATGACATTTTTATTACATTACGGCGGACAATGTGAATCATTTTCTGTCATATGCACGTTATTCTTTAATGATTGTACCTGTCGAATTATGATACCGTGAAGTAATTTGTAAACTGAAATACAGATTTTATCTGTGATATTGGAAAGGGGCTACGAAGAGGACTCCAACGACATAATATGTTCGTCATGCGTGTGGCTGTATTATCCTCAGTTGCTTTATAATGATTAAAGTCCGTGATTGTAACTATGTGTACTTTTGTCACCATACACGTTTCGTTTTACGGAAATAAAACATCATCAGTGGTGGTGTTTCTGTCAAGTAGTGTTGCAACGTTGTCTCGTTTTTCACATCAAGAAATATATCGTTCTGCAAATAAATGTGACACAAGACAGGAAACAACAGTGTAAAAACATTAAGTACCACTGAAACGTCCAAGCAGACGGAATCACTGATGAAGTTGAGTTTCAATAAAACCAGACGTATTTTCTTGTAGTTACAAAGACAGGTTTAAAATATCATCAGTAAGAAATAATATGTGTCAAACGTTATGAAATTGGTAGAATTCAAAAGACAAGTTAACACCTTCGCAAGCCACTAAACAGCCCGTAGGAGAAGAGGTTTCACAAAAGTCTGGCCTGCCATATTACATGTACGCAAACATCTCAAGCGCGGTTCTTGTGTTTACCTACATCTAAATCTACGTTTCTTCCAGTTCATCTGGAATGTGTCAGTCTGTGCTCTGCTGTTGCACTGGTCAGATAAACTGTTCCTTAAGCTGCTGAGAACTTCACAATGAACAGTAAAGCTTGTAATGATGATAAGAGCCAAATGAGAATATTTCCATCGAAGACATATTCCTCGGCTTCACATGTAGTCATCCCAACCTCATTGGCCCGATATCTAAGTTTAAACTGGAGTCGAAGCATTCGGACTGCAAAACCGAGATCATTCTAAGCAAAGTCGGAGCTGACTGCCTTCAAAGTTGGCAGTTTCTCTGACACTAGTGACACGAGGATTGTCACACAGTACTACAGTCGATACTGACGAAATTAGAGTAATCCTAGAGAGGAGAAGCATATGCCACTCAAGTATAACGGACGCAACCATTAAAGTATCAGCTAAAAAAATTATTCGTACGCAAGAGATAGAGACAGTTCTGAGTGCCTTAACGCGAAACGTCTTTGCTCAACTGCTGCTGACGGTAGACAATAAAAATGCATCTGAAACTGAGTTAGCCATACGAGATGAGATGTAGGTAAACACAAGATATGCCTGTTACAGTTTGAGTCAATGTTAGGGTAGGAAGTGTTCTTGTATCTGCCTCAATAAAATAGACGTGTTATGAAGTTTGATTGTTCTGAGTAGTCGAGGAATGTAATCTAGAACAAAGAGACTACACATTCTCTGAAGCTAGAAGAGCTGTTTCACCGTGTAAATTGCTTACTTTAATGACAGAGTGATAACCAACGACTGTAGAAGTCATTTCATCGCTGAAATACCTGTGATTCGCCTAATAAAACCAAGCATGGCAGTGAAACAGAAGACTCTGTACTCACTCTCATCTCCGAAGACACTACTGAAATGCCACTCTTCAGAAAACTGCTGCCTAGCTTTTGTAGTAAAGCGCTGCTGAAGCGCAGTTAAAACAGTGGGTTACTACAAGCCGAATTCCTGGATAGGGTTTTAGTCTGCTGCGAAAGTCGCCAATCTCTTAAAACAGTGAGGCAGTTTCATGCTGCAACGTTGTCTGTGGGAGTCAAACTCGTACGATGTGTCTTATAACGTACATCGTAAAACGCAACAATGTAAGAAAAAGCAAAAATAGAAATAAACAAATTAAAAACATTCAAGATACTGATGCGAGAAATGGCACAATGATCTTAACAGCGGTAACATACAACGTACATTTCAGTACGAGGGAGCTCGATTGTGCGAAGGGGATCACACAAATGAATTTTCTGCAAATACTGCTTTGCAGCGCACTTAGTCGTTTCCGCATTTCACACTGTCGCCAGCGACATGGCAATTACTTTCAAAATAGGTTACAGTTCTCCGAATAGTGCCTATAAAAATTGCAAGTTGATGCTGCGTTTGTATGTAAAATTCTATTTACGGGTGAGGTACCATTTAGTAACGGTGGACAAATCACACATCGCAGTATGCACAACTCTGCCTGTTAGTTGATTATCAGCGCTGGCTGAGAGAAGTGGATGAAGTGAGAACATGGTGCACAGGTCGTCAAACTGTGGCTCATGGGCCACATGCGACGCGAATGAGGTGTTTGTACGGCCCGCGATTCTCAGCCGTACTTTATAATAACCTACTAACAGCCGAATCCATAAACGGCAACTAATATTAAGATCTTATTAAGAGTGTAGTTTTCCTTCATCGTACCAAACAAAAACATCGATACAGTGACATTTTAAGATCTTCTTAATTTTTGTTGATGGAGAATTCCATTTTCCTCAGGGGCAGAGGAGTATGTAGTGCGGACACTGTGGGGTTAGGGGATGTGAGATGGGGAGTATTTTATTCTCTGTCTTCCAGAACTGACAAATCATGGGCGTAAGCGACTCGTACAGATCAGTTGCTATGGTATAAATTTGAAACGGAAGTAACATGAATTCCTGAATGCACGTTACAGAGACTGTCTTCAAATCTTCAAATACGCTACATATTTGCAGCAAGGAATATCAACTTAATTTAAGGGTCTCGTAATAGAACATGACGAGCGGAAGAAAAATAACATTAAAACTTAGTAAAAGTTTTAGATCCTGTCTGATGCTGCACAATTCATCTAAATATTTGTAATTACCTGATACTGATCCACGAATCATCTGCTCACACTGGCAATGCAACAGCACTTCGTCGGGTAATTACAGTTTCACAACTTTGGGGTCGCCGAGGGCGTCTACAATGTGAGAAAGAGAACAGTCGATGTGGAGCATTCCAAATGCAGTAACCTTTCAATGATGAGTACTTGGCAGCCGATGGACAACCTATCGCAGCCTTAGTATAGACAGTCCGTTGGGGGCTAGTAAGATAATAATTTATGTAGCTTACCAATTCATAATAAGATCGATACACATGCAGCCCAAGATGTCGCGCCACAGGGTCACCTTTGGCTCTTGAGCAAAAACGTTTGACGACGGCTGCCTTGGTTTGTCATCATGTGGTACAGGATTTTAAAGATTGGCAACACCGGCCCCTGTTTTGTTGATGGGAATCTAAATACGGACTCAAGGCACTCCAAGTGATACAAACTTTACAGGAACAGGCGTTAACAAAACATAGCTTGCACGTTCTTGAAGCGTAACAATTCCGGGCTTTCGCCTGCGGAGAAAATTAAAACTGAAGTTCTACAAATAGCCGAACCGTAGGTGCAACCTCAACTGAGGCGTGTCCGTTGAGAGGCCAGACGAACGTGAGGTTCCTAAAGAGGGGCAGCAGCATTTTCCGTTGAAGCAGCGGCAACAGTCTGGATGAGTGACTGATCTGGCCTTGTAACACCTACCAAAAGAGCATCGTTGTGCTGTAACTGCGAACGGCTGAAAGCAAGGGGAAAATACAGCCGAAATTTTTATGGAGGGCATGCAGCTTTACTGTGTGGTTACATGGTGATGGCATATTCTTGGGTAAAATATTCCGGAGTTGAAACAGTTTCCAATTCGGATCTTCTGGAATTGACTACCTAGGAGAACGTCGTTATCAGGAGAAACATAACTGGCGTTCTACGGATCGGTGCGTGGAGAGTCAGATCTCTTAATCGGGCAGGTAGGTTACAAAATTTAAAAAGCCAAATGGGTAGGTTAAATATAAAGGTAGGCTTCCGCGGCCATTGTCACATTCAATAATATTTTTCTGGGTGTGTGACCGCACCATCATTATATATAAAACTACCGACGTTTCGGTCCCTGTTGCAAGGTACCATTTTCTGGGTGTGTGCATGCTGTAACGTCCTCAGCGTACCTTGTAACAGGGCCCGGAACGTCGGTAGTTTTGTATATATTGACAATGCTGTCACAAATCTAGAACATTTTTTTGAATGGATAGGTTAAAGTTAGATATAGTGGGAAGTTCGGTGGCAGGAGGAACAAAACTTCTGGTTAGTTGGATACAGGGTTATAAATAAAAAATTAGATAGAGTAATAAAGGAGTACGTTTAATAATGAATAAAAAAAGAGGAACATGGACAACCTACTACGAACAGCATAGTGAACGCATTATTGTAGCCATGACAGGCAAGAATCCAACGCCTATTACAGTAATGAAAGTTTATATGGTAACTACAGTAGCTCCGCAGATGAAGAGATTGAATAAATGTATGATGAGATAATAGAAATTGTTCAGATAGTTAAGGGAGACGAAAATTTAATAGTCATGGGGGGGGGGGGGGGACTGGAATTAATAGGAGGAAATGGAAGAGAAGGAAAAGTAGTAGGGGAACATGGGTTGGTGGTAAGGAATGAAAAAGGAGCCGCCTGGTAGAATTCTGCAAAGGGCATAAGTTAATCACAGCTACACTTGGTTTGAGGATAGTAAAAGAAGGCTGTATACGTGGAAGTGGAAGAGACCTGGAGTCACCGGAAGGTTTCAGACTGATTATATAATGGTAAGATAGAGATTTAGGAACCAGGTTTTAAATTGTAAGACATTTTCTTGGGCAGATGTGAACTCTGACCACAAATTATTGATTATGAACTGTAGATTAAACATGAAGAAACAGCAAAAGGTAGGAATCTAAGGAGATGCGACCTTGATAAACTGAAAGAACCAGTGGTTGTAGAGGGTTTCAGAGGGATCATTAGGGAACGATTGACAAGAACAGGGGAGAGGAATACAGTAGAAGAAGAATGGGTAGCTTCGAGAAAAGAAATGGTAAGGCAGCAAACTGCCGATGCTGAGGATGCAGAGGCTGTTGCACTCTAGGTTCAAAACGTTACGCACAAATGACGATAAGTGAAGGTTAGCAGGGATTCATGCGCCTGTGAAGAGATTTATGCGCGAGGCATTCAACTACTACCACCGCCACACCTTATCAAAAGATCTGGCAGAGACCTGAAAAAATTCTGGCCGCATGTACTTGTAAAATAGCTAAGCGGATATAAGGCTTCCATTCAGTCCCTTGTTGACCAGTCTGGTGTGGCAGTTTGTAATATTACCACTCCCACATATCACTATTAAATTTTTCTTAGTACCTTCATTAGTTTCAAAACCTTCGAGAGCCGCAGTATATACAAAAGAAAAACCTTTTACTTATCTTCATTTTCTCTTCTTGTTGTTGGCTCCAAGTCTTGCATCTGGGGTACATTCTTGCGGGTGAAATTTTGATTTAACGTTGTGGGTTCCTGATGACTAAATAACTGATGAAGATTTGCCTGTATTATTATTGAATTTTATTCTTTGTCACATTTTTAAATATCACACCGTCTTTACAATTTCCACTTTCATCGCACCACAAATTACATTATTAGTGACACGTCTCATTCCATCAGAGGCATGTCCGCTAGTAGTTACATTCTGCGGTACTCACAATATTCCAAAGAGTTTACAAAGCAACAGAGTTTACATACTTCCCTGACAAAAGAAGAATCTTTATTAAGCTAGATCATTATTTTATAAATGAATCCAGAAATAAATTTAATAATTAGCGTTAGATTGTGCAATTAATGACATGAATTTTAAGTATACCAGATATATCGTAATTTCAAATGTTTTTAAAAGAAGAGTAATTTTAACTGCACGTACAGATTACTAACCAATTAATTTCCTCTCATACATTTTTGCCTGAAATATAAAACATCGTATACAAAAGCAATGAAATTCTTTCAGTGAAACAGCCGAGAATGTTCACCTGTACAAGAATCGACGGTATACATGGTATCGCTTATTTCTGTTAAACAAAAGAAAAGTAGTGTTAGATGAGGGTGTCCCATTGTAAGTTGAAGATAGAAAAACGAAAGACGAAGTTTAAATTTCAGTCCAAGAAATCGTTCACGCAGGAGAACCGTAGAAACGTACCGTCATTCGATCAGGACAGATTCCCGTACAGGCGATACAGAAATAAGCATACCTGACGTAGAGAAATAATTGGAAGAATAAAAAAATTCACCAGGTCCGGATGGAGTCCCAATTTCATTTTACAAAGACCGCTTTACGGCATTGGCCTCTTACCTAGCTTGCATTTATCGTGAATCTCCCTCCCAGCACAAAGTCCCAAGCGACTGGAAAAAAGCGCACGTAACTCTAGTGCATCAGAAAGCTAAAGGAACGGACCCGCAAAATTACAGACCAATATCCCTAACTTCTGTTTGCTGCAGAATCCTTGTACATATTCTCAGTTCAAATATAATAAATTTCTTGAGACGAAGAAACTTATGTCCACGAATCAGCGTGGTTTTTGAAAGTATCGCTCGCGTGAAACTCAGCTTGTCCTTTTCTCACATGATGTATTGAAACCATGGATGAAGGGCAACAGGCAGATTCCATATTTCTAGATTTCGGGAAAGCATTTGACAAGGCACCCCATTATATGCTATTTGCGAAGATAGAAGCATATGGAACAAGTTCACACATACGCGAGTGGCCTGAAGATGTCTGAAATAACAAAATCCAGTATGTTGTCCTCGACGGCTAGTGTTCATCAGAGATAAGATTATCGTCAGGAGTGCCCCAGGGAAGGAAAACTGTTGTTCTCTATATACATAAACGATTTGGTAGACAGGGTGGGCAGCAATCAGCGATTGTTTGCCGATGATGCCGAGGTTTACTGTAAGATGTCGAGGTTGAGTAACTGTAGGAAAATACAAGACCAGTTAGCCAAAATTTTCAGTTGCTGTGATGAATGACAGCTATCCCTAAATCTGTTTATTGTGGGAGTTTTAGGAAAGAGTGGTTCACCTGTAAAGGAGACCGCATATAGAACACTGGTGCGAAACTTGAGTACTTTTAGAGTGTTTGGGACCCGTACCAGATCGGTCGCAGGTTCGAATCCTGCCTCGGGCATGGATGTGTGTGAAGTGCTTAGGTTAGGGGACTGATGACCTTCGATGTTAAGTCCCATACTGCTTAGAGCCATTTTATTCGTACCAGGTAGGACTGATGGAAGGCATCGAAGTAATTCAGAAGTGGGATGCTAGCTTTGTTACCGGTAGGTTTAAACAACACTTACGTGTTACGGAGATGCTTCTGGAACTCAAATGGGAATCCCTGGAGGGAAGGCGACGTTCTTTTCGCGAAACGCTATTGAGAAAATTGAGAACCAGCATTTCAAGCTGACTGCCGAAAGGTGCTACTGCCGCCAGCATATGTCGCGCGTACCGACCAGAAGATAAGATACGAGAAATTAGGGTTCATACGGAAGCGTACAGATAGCAGTTTTTCCCTCGCTCTACTTGCGATTGGAACGGGAGGGAAATGGGTAGTGGTACAGGGTGCCCTCCGTCACGCACCGTACGATGGTTTGGGGATTATCTACGTAATGTAGATGTAGATATGATATTGGCTGAAGAATTTGACAGAGCACTTGAAGTCCTAAGTCGAAACAAGGCTTCGGCGGCAGACAACATTTCGTTAGAACTACTGGACGCCTTGGGAGAGCCAGCCGTGACAAAACTCTACCATCGTGTGATCAAGATGTATGAGATAGGGGAAACACCTCAGACTTCAAGAAGAACGTAATAACTCCAATTACAAAGAAAGCAGATGCTGACATGTGTGAAAGTCCCTGAACTATCATTTAATAAGTCACAGTCGTAAAATACTAACGTGAATTCCTTACAGAAGAACAGAAAAACTGGTAGAAGCTGACCTCGGGGAAGACCAGTTTAGATTCCGTAGAATGTAGGAACACGCGAGCCAATACTGACCCTACGACTAATGTTAGAAGATAGGTTAAGGAAAGGCAAACTTACTTTCATAGGATTTGTAGACTTAGAAGAAGCTTTTGACAATGTTGACTGGAATTCTCTATTCCAAATTCTGAAGGTGTCACGGGAATATACAGGGAGCGAAAGGCTATTTACAATTTGTACAGAACCCAGATGGCAGTTATGAGTCGAGGGGCACGAAAGGGAAGCAGTGAGCAGTGGCTGAGAACGGAGTGAGTGAGGGTTGTAGCCTATCCCCGATGTTATTCAATCTGTATACTGAGCAAGCAGTAAAGTAAATAAAAGAAATATCTGAAGTGGGAATTAAAATCCAGGTTGAAGAAATAAAAACTTTGAGGATTGTCGATGACGTTGTAATTCTTTCAGAGACAGCAAAGCACTTGGAAGACAAGTTGAAAGGAATCAACAGCGTCTTAAAAGGGGGATGTAGGATGAACAACAAAAGCAAAACGAGAATAATGGAATGCTGTCGAAATAAATCAGGCGAAGGTGAGGGAATTAGATTAGGAAATGAGTCACTTAAACCGGGATAGCTCGCGCATGAGAAAAAATCTAACATTCATGATTTTACTGAAATATTACAGTATATTTTAAAGATATTGAGGTGTTGATCTAGGAATTCTTTCTTTGATTTCTCTACCTTCAGTCCACGTGGCTTTCGCTGGTCTCATTACAGGTAAAGTCTCAAGTCTCCTATTAGTGGCATTGTTTGAAGCGCTGAGCATTATTAGATTATTTCTCACACGGTAGTTCTGTAGTAACAATGCCCTGTACATTTGTGAAACTCCGTCTTGCTTCTCTTTTAGTCTATTTCTCTGTGCTAGTGACGTGAGACTGGGTATTCTGCATATATTGCGTGTTTTATAGAAAAAGTAAGAGTACTTATTTGGTTTCATATACTGAATAAAGCAGCTGTGTACACAGAGTAAATGACAGGCTCTGTCAGGTGTGAAAATGTATTAAATTTTGCAGGATAGATGTCATGTCAGATGAACAGACATTTATGTGACTAGAGGAACCGCTGCATGAGAATATCTATATAGATGGCTTGTCTTCAGATACTGACGCACAGTCCGAACATGAAGAGAAAAGACACAGCAACAGAGCATCCTGACAGCGATTCTGAAATTGCGGCTACAGTAGTCACAACACACGCAAGTCGTGGTTATATCAAGGCCGGGATGGGAAAACAAAATGGTTCAAACATGAAGCCCCTCCATCAAAAACTGCTCGTCAGAATATTGTGAGTCAGCGTCCAGGAGTAGGGAGGGAAGCAAAAAATTCGAAAACTGTTGTCGACAGCTGGAAAGTATTTTTCCAGTTAGTTTACTGACCGCATTGTAAAATACATAAACGAAGACCTAGACAGAATGGCAGCAGGTTACTCAAGGAGTGCTGGAGACTGCCCACAGACCGATTTTGAAGAATTATCTGCTTTCCTTGGCGTTTTATCTCTCCGGAGTGAAATAGTCACCGATTAACTATGGGCTACTGATGGAACTATACTAGATTTTTTTTATTGTATCGATGAGCAGATGAAGATTCCATACTCTTCTGTAAGCTGTACGATTTGATGACAAGTCTACGAGGGCGCAGTGGAAGGAGACAATCTGTCACCGATTAGGAAAATATTCAAGGGGTTTGTGAACGTCTGCAAGAAGAGTTGCATTGTAGAAACATTGACAGCAATAGACGAGATGCTGGAACATTTCCGTGGACGTTGCAAATTCAGTCAGTATATTTCCAACAAGCCAGAACAATACGGAATAAAAGTATATTCACTCTGTGATGCTAGAACTTTTTACACGCTGAATATGGAAATACATGCAGGTAAACAGCATGTTGGTCCATATGAAGTACCTAACAATGCAAAGGATGTGGTGTTACGACTAATTCGACCCACTGGAACGTGTCGACGGACAATTATTTTGCATCTATACCAGTCGCTAACGAACAGTACACTAATAGTCGACTCACAGTAGTAAGTACTCTGCGGACTAATAAGAGAGATATTCCATTGGAGCTACTGTCTGCATAAGGTAGGTCAGTAAACAGCAGCATATTCGCGTTTCGAGAGAAGCCAGGTAACAATTGTCCCCTTTGCTCATATGTTCCGAACAAGAAACAGAAAAAGATTGTACTAATGATATCTACCACGCACAGAGACGATAGTGCAGCTGCGTACAGTGGTGAATCAAATAAACCTGAGGTGACTACATTGTACAATCATACAAAAGGCGGCGTAGATTTTGTCCACAGCCTGAAATCGGGATATTCTATGTCAGGAATAAACAACCGCTGGCCCCTTACCCTGTTTTTCACCTTGCTGAACATCGTGGTGATAAATGCTCTAATAATATACAAAATGAATACGAATGACTTTTTGCTAAGGAGAAGATTCCTAACAGAACTGAGTACGGTGCTCACAAAAGCACACATGTCCAACGTATGCAAATTCCTAGCATAGCACACCACTTTAAGGAGAAAATAAAAGGTGTTGTAGGTATCCACAACCTGCCTACATCAGAAGAGGCAAGTGAATGAAAAGAAAAAAAAAACAAGATATCACTACTGACCTAAAAGAAAAAAAGAAAGAGATATACACAGTATCGCTCCCATCTTTGTTCCAGTTCCTTTTGTAAAGACCATACAGCAGTGAGTGTTCTTACTTGTCATGTGTGTTCGTCACAAGAAGCTGGAATTGACTCAGATTAGTAAAACGGGTGTGACAGTAACAATGGATCTTCACTTACAGTCATTGTTTCGAAATGCTGTTAGGAGAAGTGTTGTGATGTAATGATAAACTGTGTGTAACCATTGCATATTGAATTTTTTGAACTAAGGCATGATATAAGTTTCATTCAACGTTTATATGCAATTATAATGTTTTGGTAATAATAAAGAAGTAATATACTTGCTAACTGTATCTCTGTAGGGAAACTACAGCCAAAAACGTAAAGAAATATCTTCGCTAGAAAAATCTAATATAGGAGTTAACGCGCGACAACAAGAGGCGCGAGCGTTGAAATGGTTCAAATGGCTCTGAACACTATGGGACTTAACATCAGAGGTCATCAGTCCACTAGAACTTAGAACTACTTAAACCTAACTAACCTAAAGACATCACACACATCCTTGCCCGAGGCAGGGTCCGAACCTGCGACCATAGCAGTCGCGCGGTTCCGGACTGAAGCGTCTTGAACCGCGTGGCCATCGTGGCCGGCAGAGGCGCGAGCGATCCCGGGATAAAGAAGTAGATGAGTTCTGCTATTAGGGTAGGAAAATAACTAACAGGAAAATAACTAATGATAGTCGAAGTGGAGAGGATATAAAATCTAGTCTGACAATGGCAAGGAAAGTGTTTCCGTAAAAGAGAAATTTGTTAACATCCAGTATAGATTTAAGTGTCAGGAACCCCTTTTTGGAAGTGTATGGAGTGTAGCCATATGCGGAAGTCAAACATGGACAAGAAACAGTTTAGACAGGAACAGAAGCTTTTTAAATGTCGTACTATACTGGAATGCTGAAGATTAGACTGGTAGATTATGTATTTGCGGCACAATTTTTCTAGAGGAAGGGATCGGTTCTGAGAGATCAAGGGATCACCGATTTAGTAGTGGAGAGAAGCGTGGAGGGTAAAAATCGTGAAGAGAGGACAAGAGATGAGTATAGTAAGCAGATACAGAATGATGTAGGTTACAGTATTTATTCGGTGATGAAGAGGCTTGCACAGGATAGAGTAGCATGGAGAGCCGCATCAAATCAGTGTTTGGACTGAAGACCACAAGAACATCATTGATCAAGGTCAACAAGTTAAGCATTTGATAAAGAACCATAATAATAAACACGCAAACGGTACCTGCGTATCGTGTTTGCTTATATTTGCTATAGTAAGGCACATGTTTGCCGGATGTCGTTTCCTGATGAAGTGGTAGTGGTTTGCAGCGATGTTATCTTGTTACTCTTTGATTAAATTCCACACAAGTTGTTGAAATTCTCTTCCATGGCTCTTTCTAGTGCCATGGGAAGAGAATATATTTACAACTGAACCAAAATGTCGCTGTCATAATTCGGAAGGCATAACCGCTAAAAATTACTTTAGCATATCAGTTGCATTTTTCGCTGTAACCGCATTATTTTTATTTATTCTATACGAGTTTGTATGTTGGGTGAACTGACTTAGCTACGTCTCACTGTGTAAGGTTGGCGTAGCTCGTGGCCTGTCACTGTTTGCTGCTTCGTGATGACGAAGCTTTGACGGACTGTGTATTGTTTGTGGACGGCAACAGAATTTTTTGGGTTCACTTAATGAGCACAAGTCTCTGGACATCAGCTCGCGCGTCTATAAATTTATTTATTTATTCCAGAGGCTGAAATCAGCGCTACAGTTGTAAGGTTCTTTTATTTAACACACGACCGGTTTCGGGCTCCTACACGCCCATCTTCAAGTGCCGTAATTTAGTGCTGCGGCACGAGCGCCGCGGTGGAAGAGTACAAGACGCGGTGTGCTACCAACGGGCGCAGAGCATGGAGTCGTGTAACAACGACACGAATGTATTTAACAGGATTGACAACGACATACAAATGTGCCACCTTACATTACGTTGACATAGTTTAAAGCCGTAATATCAGCACTTGATAATGGCCTAAGGCCGAAATTGCAATAGCGTGTAATAAAAACTTATAACAGTCACTGACGTAAAGATGATGTCCTTCAAAAATTCATAAAGACCTCCATCACAGGGTGCGCAAGACACAGTCACACCATTTGTCGTATGGGGCTTCACTATCATGTGAAATCTTCTGACAAGCAAGTGCTAAGGGCTGAACGCTGAAAACGGCAACGAATAAAACCTGGCTCACTAATGCCATATTGGAGCAACGCCGTTTTTTCACTTGCACACAATGTTCTAACTATTGAACTACTTTTCACTTAAATTTTTAAGTTAGTGCCAGAGTGAAAGAAATACTCCTCTTATAACATCGCTATTGGTAACATAGAAGATCAAAAAGGTTAAGGAACCTGGAGCCTAATAAAGGCGATCTGCAGTAGTGACAGTGGAGTTGTATTCTGCTACGGCGCCAATACTCCGGAAGTGATATAACGGTGCTTAGTGGAGAATGCTAGTGAACCATTATTATTTTTGCCTTTTCTGTTCAATTTGTGGACGGCACACTGGAAACACGAAGGACGGCAATTTGTCGCATGAGCTCGAATTTCCCTGACTTTCCCCTAACGATAATTTCATATATATGAACAGAAAATACATACATAAAAAAGTTTTGCGTCACCTTGGCTCCGAGATTCCAGAACCTGAACAGAAAATTGAAACAGAGCACAACATAAACATCATTTCCGCCCTTTTTATTGCTCATGAAAACCACACATTACATGTTGTACCATCATACAGCGATAACTTCAGAGGTGGTGGTCCAGATTGCTGTACACATCGGTACCTCTAATATCCAGCAGCACGTCCTCTTGCACTGATGCATCCCTGTATTCGTTGTGGCATACTATCCACAAGTTCATCAAGGTACTGTTGGTCCAGACTGTCTCAGTCCTCAACGGCGATACGGTCTAGATCCCTCAGAGTGATTGGTAGGTCACATCGTCCATAAACAGCCCTTTTCAGTCTATCCCAGACATATTCGATAGGGTTCATGTCTGGAGAACATGCTGGCCACTCTATTCGAGCGATGTCTTTATTCTGAAGGAAGTCATTCACAAGATATGTACGATGAGGTCGCGAATGCCTCGCCAATATGCTGCCGATATGGTTGCATTATCAGACGGAGGATGGAATTCAAGTATCGTACAGCCGTTACGGCACCTTCCGTGACCACCAGCGGCCTACGTCGTCCCCACATAATGCCACCCCAAATCATCAGGAAACATCCCACTTGCTTCACTCGCTAGACAGTGTGTCTAAGGCCTTCAGCCTGCCGGGTTGCCTCCAAACACGTCTCCGACAACGATATACGTATCTACAGCCAACGTCTATCCTCAGTAGTTCTGAGAACTGAGGTGATGCAAAACTTTTTTTGATGTGTGTACATGTAACTTGACTGTTCAGAGAATGTGTGTACTCAGAAACTGAAAAAGAAACCACTTCGTGTCATACAATGCCTCCATAGCAACCGCACAGACCTCGTATTTGATGAGCAAGAAAAAAAAAGTGGTTCTGAGCACTATGGGACTTAAATTCTGAGGTCATGAGGCCCCTAGAACTTAGAAGTACTTAAACCTAACTAACCTAAGGACGTCACACACATCCATGCCCGAGGCATGTTCGAACCTGCGACCGCAGCAGTCATGCGGCCTAGAACCGCTCGGCCACTCCGGCCGTCTGTTTGATGAGCATCTGCAAGACGTTCTCGAGTTCACTAAACGTGTGACGGGGTGTGCTGTTATTCACGAGATGTTTTGTATTTCCTCTCTCACGCTTGGTAAGTCTCATTGTAACGAGTAATGCTCAGAAACAGGTAGAACGAGTGTTTCGAAGCTACTCCTTCATGGAGGGATTAAATTACGTATGTAATTTAGCTCCTCCATGGTGGAGGATTGTTACAGTACATCAGTCAGGCTTCTACTGTTCTTTCAACTAGATGGCAGTATTATTACGCCCCACAACATCAAAAACTACGACGTATTTCACTCCAACAAAATTCCTTTGCAAAATGCTGCATTTACCACACACAAATAGGTATCGGCTGTAGATAACTCAAGTGTAACGTGCCTTGAAATACCTAACCCCGAAATTACAGGTTAAATAATAAAATTAATACGAATAACGATTTTTGGATATACATTTTGCACATCACAATAATAACTTCTCTTCGTTACGGGGCTCGTGGTAAATATAAAGAACAAATATTGAAACTGGATTGTGATTGACATTAAATATTTAGTAATGGGATATATAGGATAATAATCGTGGAATAGCAGTGCCAGCGCTTAAAATAACAACAGTAGCGCCACGAATATAATTCGTATATTGATTGCTATCCGACAATATGCTATCACGTGTATTCGACGCTATATTACGAGGAGAAACGAAGGTATAATAAGGCTACCACAGGCACGTCAAGCTTGGGGTTTGCCTTCTTGGAAGTTGGAAGCTCATATTAATTACGTTGTTTACGGCGGGAGCTGATGAGAGATCCAGCTGCACAGAGAAGACAAAAGGGAATACCTCCGGATCGCAGAGGCACACCCTATCGTGCTAGAGAGCTAAAATAAAGCGACCTTAACGACATTGGCTTTTTGTTTATCAAGCCAAAGGAAAAACAGAAGGAGAATGTAACTCTAGAAATAACTACTAACCCAAAGTGCGAGACTATTTAAAATAACGTGCAACAAATTTCCTTTAAATCCTATACAAATACGGTGTCGTACTCTCCATCGTTCCGTGAGGATTTTTCCACTATCATTCTCTTGGGAATGAAGGTTATCCACAGACTTTTGCGAGCATTTTTACATGCTAAATTATTAACGGCAAGCAAGTATTCCGTAGATACTGACCATCTAGGGCTGCGTAAAAACTGGACCCATGTCTACCTCCGTTACTACGTGAAGCGTACCTCCCTTCCAAAGCCAAGATCGCGCATTTATGTTCCGTACCCGTAATGGGCGTAGGTATTATGTGTTCTGCCTCAGTGTGTAATCTATGCAAGATGTACCATTATCAAGAAGATTCGTTCAAATTGCTTTCGTGTTGTTAATTCAAGCTTTCGGTCACCGCGTTAGGGTGTAAAGTACAAAAACTGTAAGTGATTTCCACACCCGGAATGTTAGTTGGTTGTCCGGTATTGCTGGTGACTGATAGGCCCACACATTGTTTCAGAGTTTATTTCAGACTCTGTGTTCAAGTACTTTAATCAAGGTATTCAACCAGAATGTGCATATGATATTAATCAGCAAATAAGAAAATGTATGTGATTTACGTTCGACGGTTAACAATGTTCAGTATGCGCTTGATAATATTTACTAGGATAGACGGAGGTGGAGCAATTCCGTGACCTGCACATTGTCACGGCCTCAAATCTTTGTATTACTTAGCGTGAGGCCACCTAAACAATTTGTTCATGCAGCGAACATTCACAGTGCGGAGATGGTTAACCAACGTGTCACGGTAGCCTGTGAAAACATTCAATAAAGTATATGAAAGCGAGTGTCAGTAAATTTTCGGAGTATCCTTGTGTAGAAGCAAGCGTTCGAATATTTGTTGTGAGTTAATGATTTTCTGTGTTTGTCGTTGTGGTGGTTGTGTTCAGCCAAAAGTGGTTCAGATGGCTCTGAGAACTATGGGACTTAACATCTGAGGTCATCAGTCCCTAGAACTTAAAACTACTTTAACCTAACTAACCTAAGGACGTCACACACATCAATGCCCGAGGCGGGATTCGAACCTGCGACCGTAACGGTCGATCGGTTCCAGATTAAAGCGTCTAGAACCACTCGGCCACGACGGCCGGCTTGTGTTCAGTCAGTTGGATTTAAAATGTCCTCATTGGTTACGCAAACTATCTGCCAAATCTTCAACGTTCTTTTATAGCACCACATTTCTAACGCTATTCTCTTCTCTTATCGTCCGCGTTTACTTCTGTACAAAGATAAGTTCCCGACAAATACCTTCAGAAAACACTTCCTACCAAAATTTGTATTAGATATCAACAAATTACTGTCTGTTAGAAATCCTATACTTGCTACTGTCAGTTTTCATTTCATACGATCTCTAAATCGGCCACTATCAGTTATTTTACTGCCCAAGTAGATAATTGTGTAAAACGCCAACAGAGCTAGGAAGCCTTTTGATAATAAAAGCGATATCACTCACAAACTAAACAGATACATAAATGATTCTGTCACGCAATGGATTAAGCGATATGAATAGAGTGCCCCTCGTAAATGAGTCTTAGTTGTTAGTTACTAAACCTTTAATGCTTTTCGCTAGAACAAGGAGTGAGGTTCTTCTAATAACTGAATTAAAATTTTGGCCCAATTAAACGCGAAGTTGATGCAACCATTGTTTGTAAGCGTGTATGTAATCAAGAAAACAATAATTATCAATTAATGTGACCAGAAAGTGACAAATTGATAGGAACTACCAACTTCGAACATTGCAACGCACTTAAAACAGAGTTAGATTGGTTTGGCGAAGTCTGCACGTTATAAGTGGGTGAGGAGCGACCGTCATCTCAATAGGTCTGCCTCAAACATACATAACCATGTATGGGTGTGCAGTGATTAGCCTGATCGCGTCAGAAAATCATGTGAAATACGCATGGAAAAGACAGTCTGCTCAGTTATGGATGAGCCCTTGAACCTCTGATCAGTTGTTAAATCAGGGAATCTAATAAAGTTTAGATGCAAACTTCTTTCCTTCTGGTTAGCCTATGCTGTGTCCTACATCAGTGCGTCCGAAGAACTTCTACCTTTCCTTCCGCTTTGCATAAGACCTGCACGAAAGAATATTCCGCCAACCAGACAGCTTCGTTAAACATTGGCGAATGAGATATTTTTTAAAAATTTGATCCAAAGCCCCATCTAGTATATGTTTTATAAGTAATCCAATGGGCTTCCTTCCAGCGTATGCTATTCTGAGGACTCCGGCTATAAAATTCTACTGCTCAGATATCTTTAATGTCGTGCATTGAGTTACTTTAGCGCGTTCGAGATATCTAGACTATGGCATTCTGAAGTCCAGCTTACAGACATTTTTGTAGAACATCCAGTTAGCTTGTTCCCACCTTGCAATCTAGACCGTCGCACTTTCTCCCTCAGAAAGAGAGGAGGATAAGGAGTAACAATAATCAGTCTCCCACCATCGAGTAGAGATAAATGTCGCCCCAATAGCCTCGAACTCTCAGTTCGAGAGTTCCTCTAGAAAAGCGTTACCAGCGAAAAACATTACACCCAGGTGTTGTTTGAGAAGAGAGTTGAAACTGGAAAAGAATTTATTCTGTACTTGCCAGATGCACGTCACCATTAATTATACTGACTTTTTATGAACAACGTCTGGTATCGAACAGTGCATGGGTGCATCTAGTGGAACCTTGACCACTTCTGGCACGCCGTTGTTGCTCTGGAAAATATTGGGTCCTGCAGCTGCTTACCTGATGCCCAGTGTCCACGTCACTGCTTGGTTCATTGTGGCTTAATTATGGGAACTACTTAAACCTAACTAACCCAAGGACACCACACACATCCATGCCCGAAGCAGGATTCGAACCTGCGGCCGTAGTGGTCGCGCGGTTCCAGACTGAAGCGCCTAGAACCGCTCGGCCACAACGGCCGGCGGTCAATAGCGAGTTAACGGATTCATCCAGCTGGAAATCTCTCCTGACTCCCACAAGGTTCCAGAAGACAAACTATTCCTCTAGAGGCCACTTGCGGCTGGCCAGTGAGGGCCCTCGTCCTTTCTGCAGTGAGTACCGATCAGACAGTCTAACAAACACATACAGCACAACGACTACATGGCTCATGACTGACTACAGAGATAGAGGGAAAATAAGAGATGTGTTAAACCACCCATTCACTGGCCGACCAGTCGGCCAAAACCGCGTGCCGAACTGGTCTGTCCTGACACATTACTTATTGTAGTATACGATTTTATAGTGGTCGGGTCCAGGATACAGGTGCATCAGCTCCACCAGTACACTGCTACCTGATAGCACACTCCATCCTTTCCCCTTCTCTTTTTGACATGGTGAAACTGCCACACGACCAGGAGCAAGTAGTGTCTACCTCACAGTCATAATGTGCCCACACACAGTCAGGAGCCCATTCACAAGCCGACAATTTGGCCGACCCCCACTGAGGCTGTCGCCGACACTTCTGACTGTGTGTGGGCACACTGTGACTGCGTGGCAGATGCTATCTGCGCCAAATCGTGTGTAGTTTTTACGATGCCAAAACAGAAGAGGAAAGGGCCTAGTGTTGGATGCCAGGTAGAGGTAGGGGTTAGCAGGTAGCGGTGCACTGGTGGAACTAACACACCCAGACCCTAGAGCTGTCGCAATATAATCAATCAGTACACCACAAATGCAAGTGAGTAGGGTCAGATCAGCTGGTCAGAGGGGTTAGCCAACTCATAGCCCAGTGAATGGGCGGCTTTAGTGGTTCGACCTTCTAATCCATTTTATCACCACCAGATATTTATCGACTGGTAGATACATGATGCGCATTTGGGCAAAATGAATCACAAACAACGAATTCTCAGTCTCGTCAGTCGATCCGATAGGTGGAGGTAAAAGTGTGTTTACCAAGACTACACATCAGGTTTTCCGGTTTATACAGCAAAAATTCGCCATCCTCCCATCATGTAGTACAAACGTCATGATGTCCTCATTTGTCGTTTGGAGCCTTGTGGCAGTCAGAAGAGATTTCCTGCTGGATGAATCCGTTAACTCACTACTGATCGCCGGCCGTTGTGGCCGAGCGGTTCTAGGCGCTTCAGTCTTGAACCGCGCGACCGCTACGGTTGCAGGTTCGAATCCTGCCTTGGGCATGGATGTGTGTGATGTCCTTAGGTTAGTTAGGTTTAAATAGTTCTAAGTTCTAGGGGACTGATGACTCCAGATGTTATGTCCCATAGTGCTCAGAGCCATTTGAACCATCGCTATTGTCATTTTTATGTTACATTTGTATAGCTTTGATTGAGTGTTAGTAGAACCTAAATCTAGCTAAAAATTAGATAAACTCAGTTCTGGAATGGACGACTATGAGCTTCCAATATCCTCATTGATCTCCACACCATAACTCTATGCAGATTGCCAAAAGAAAATAGCGGCATGGGATATCAGTACGCAGATCTAATGGGGTTTGCAGAGCGCATCAAGAAACTATTAGCGAAATTATGCCCCATAACCGGCACTTTCACCTGTGTAGTCCCTTCTAAAGTATTAATCCATTTTTGTTGGTGTTTAATTACCTTAGATGCCTTACAATTGACCTTGGATCCCTTAAATTAATTTTTCTTTTCTGCAGTTTTTCTTTTGTTGAGTTGCGTTTTTTTCAAACGTATCTCATTCCAAAACACAGTTCAAATGGAATCACGTCTTCTGCAGCTGCATTTTTCCTCCAGAATCCGATCGAGAAAATCAACTCGACAGCCAATAATAGTCACGCTGCCATCAAGCTCTTGACTTCTTTGAAAATGGGAGCTCAATACAGCAACTATCCAAAGCTACCGAGTTTTCAGTGACTGCCATAAGGAAATGCCTTGAAATTGGTGACTATAGTGAGCACCACGGTCGATTTCTTAAAATTTTTTCATTGGAGGAAGAATAAGCAATAGTGAATCCCTGTATTTCTGTCGGTAATCTCTCTTTTCGGCCTTATCCCCAGCTCAATACGACATTTACTTTTTGAATTCACCGAGAAACAAAAGGTTCCTAATATCGGCTGGGGGTAAAAGTACGCACTGCATACTCTTGCAGCAGATAAATGTACTCTTACCCCACAGTAAGGGGTACCTTCAGTGTGGGGTGAGAGTATGAAAAACTATTTTTTATAAAGTCTTTTATTACTCATCTAACAATAATTTGACGATAATGAAACTTTTGAACAATATCTCAGACTAGGTGCTTCACGTGTAAATGATGTACTCCTAATATTGCATCAAGTTTTTTATATTTAGTGAAACAAAAAATGTGTACTTTTACTCCCACATACGTTACTACTTTTAGTTTCACATTTCCTGATCTGATTCGCCCGGCTTTGCCTGATGTAATTGGATTACACCCAATTACTCTTATTTCAGTTTTGTTCGTGTTCATCTTATTATCTCTTTTCTTCTTTAGTTTGTATTCAGTGACTGCTGTTCTGCCCTTGCGAGAAAGAGTATCTCATTCTTGGAACTAAAACAGTCGACCCGTTCTATATGAGGGTCGATGATAGATCAATAAAAATATTTTGTAATCTTACAATATAATGTAAAAAAAACATACCACCTATCTTGGTGTATATGTAAAGTGATGGAACCCTTGGTACTCAGACATTGATTTAGTGCTAGTCAGAATATGTACAGGGTGACGCACCAAATGTGTTACCAATTGTTTCTTTCACAATTTACGACGCACATTAGATATCCCGCTGGGATCTCTACAGCAGTACCAGCAGAGCTTGGAAAGACAAATGAGATGCGAAATGACGTGTAATTCACGATACTGTCGCTAGGAGACTAGTAAGCAGCAATGGCTGACAATGTAAGACTGACGACACAGCAACGATCGGCAATTGTGTTACTTTTTCATGAAACGAAAAGCGTTGTTGTGACTCAGAGGCGTTTTCGACAACAGTTTAACACACGATGGGTCCCTTGCAAGAAGACCATCCACATTTTGCACGATAAATTTGTACAGGAAGGAACAGTATTGGAAGCGAAGCGACCTCGGCCTAAGCCTGTATGTTCGCCAGAGAATATTGAAGCGGTACGAGTTGCTGTACAGAGAAGTCACGGGAAATCATGTAGAAAGGCAGCAGTGCAACTGGGAATATCCAGACGCTCCGTTCAATGCATTCTTAAATGTGACGTCCATTTGTACCCATACAAAATGACCTGTGAGCAGAAGCTCACTGAAGAACACAAGCAGCAGAGACTACTGTTTGCTCAGTGCGCGGAGGATAGGGAAGAAACTCTCAACAACGTTTGGTTTTCAGACGAGGCGCACTTTCACTTAGACGGTGTGGTTAACAAACAAACTGTACGGTTTTGGGCCATTGAAAACCCACAAGTGCCTGATAAACGACAACATTATGCACCAAAGATTACAGCATGGGCAGCAGTTTCGTCACGGACTTATTGGACCCTTTTCTTTGAAGAAACTGTGAACAGCGAGCGTATTTTGAGCATGCTTCGCAATAGCTTCATTCCACAGCTTCTTGCTACTGCCTTGCCCTTCAACACGCAGTGGTTCATGCAAGATGGAGCAAGGCCACATACTACAAACAATGTGTTGGAGTTTTTACACGAGCATTTCGACATGCGGATCATTTCACTCAGGTTTCCAGGTCGCTTCAGTGACAGACAAAATTGGCGCCTCAATAGTCCAGACCTCAATCCATGTGACTTTTTTCTTTGGGGGTTCCTAAAGGAAAAAATTTCCCCGAAACGTCCACGTGATTTAATGGCGTTCAGGAGACTTGTTCTTCAAGCTTGCAGTGAAATTTCTAACTTCAGTGTTCGTTTGAAGGAAGTCAGGTAACGAAATGGTGGACATATTGTGCATGTGCTGAGTTAGAACAAATCTCCATGGGCGGCTCTTCATTGTAGTACACGTTCCTTTCAGATTGTATGGACAATAAAGTTTATATTCAAAAACAAAATGGTAACACATTTCGTGCGCCACCCTGTATTAGGTTGTGCACTCAACGCCGTTTGGAAAACAGCTTTTCATTCAGTGGCGCTTTGTAATAGATAATTAACCAGTGGTCGATGATAGTTGAACACAATGAAGTTTATTTAGCAGCATTAGTTTGTCTTAGACACAGATTAATATTTGTTCCTCACGGAAAAACATGTTTAATGTAGAATTATACAACACGCTAAAATCTGAATAATTTACAGTTCTGTCATGCAGAGCAGCTAATACAATGGAAATCACGCAACTGTCATATTTCGGTACTTCATAAAATGTACCTGCGCTTGAATGCCACTATGTGACTGGAATACTAGATTGGTCACACGTGCTACAAGACTCACGTAACTGGAATACCTGCTGATAATGCAAATTATTTTGAGAGCGGACTATGTCGATGGAATGCAAAACGATGCCGAAGCGATCGTATGGGGCTACCCCCAGGGGCCTTCTGTATCGCCTGTTCGTAGGTGTTACGGTCAGCCTTCAGTGCAACAAACCTAACGTTCATGTAACTATAATGGTAACTTAATATCAAGGCAACGCTATAATGAAGCAAACGCTTCACTTACTGACAAATTAGCGTGCTATAAACACAGCACAACCGCGCGTAAACACACGTACCTCATCCGTCTTGCCGTTAACAAGACTTGTTGCTCTCGCTGAGTACATCTTCGCAATAAAGTGCTTAATTCTTTGCACCGTCAATGTAACGTCATTGTTTAGTACGAAGAACCACACTTTTCGTATCGCTATTAACTTGATTACGAGAATAAAACAGCAAGTGCTATAAAACTACTCACAATTACACAGCTTTAAATCTTCTTAACGTATTTCAAAGTTAGCTTCGTGATATGTATCCCCTTTTTGCTGTCTGCTTACGTTGAGCAATGATCCGTCAGAATGTCATAATTACTTTATTTCTGTAGGTATATCCTAAGGTGGGAGGGAATTCCGAGAACATCGTTCTGAATTGTGTTTCTTGTGAGCTGTATTTCTTTTTTAATTACCATCCACGAATTTAATAAGAAAACTCTGAAAAACTCCTAAAATCATACTCGTACATATCTCGCCGAATACATCAGACTAGGATGAATCTGATACGCATTGTAACATACATTCTCGAAAGTTAACGCCTTCCTCGTTAAAGTATGCGATAGATGACAGTGAGAAAGAAAATTTCGATCAAGTACGTGTACAGCGCCATCAGTGTGGGATCACAGCTGGATTAGAATTGTGCCTCATCTTCAAGTTGACAAATAATTAATCTCTTGATGGAATAGCAGATACCCAAAACTCACAAACAAAAGTACTTCAAAAATACCCTAATCCTAACAGGGTGAATGAATGTTTGTTAACTTTTCTGATTCTTAACGGAATGATGTTTCAGAATGGGTACTACATTCCATAAGGTTTCATTGTTACAGCAGACAATGCCGATATCTTACCACGACATATGATCTGACAACCACTCAACCACCTTCAGGTCAATGTCTGCCGTTGAGGACTGCTGACGCATGTCGCTAAATTCATACCAACACTTGGCATGGAGCCATACACTTACATGAACCCACCTTCTACGGTGAACAGTGCCTCCTGTCGAACCATTCCACCTGAGACGAACAGGCCGGAGATGAAATTTAGGTGTGAACAGATTAAAATTACTTATCACTATGTGTTTCTATAGACGGGCGTGCGTACTAGCCGCGCGGACTAAGGCGCCTTGCCACGGTTCGGACGGCTCCCCCCGTCGGAGGTTCTAGTCCTCCCCAGGGCATGGGTATATGTGTTGCCCTTAGCGTAAGTTAGTTCGTTACATTAAATAGGGTGTAAGTCTAGGGACCGATGATTTCAGCAGTTTGGTCCCACAGGAACTTACCACCAGGCTCTCTAGACGTATAATGATTTCTTTCTGCAGATATGAACGGAATCGCTGGGTCCCATGCCATATTCAATAGAAAGCGAAGATCACATTTAGTAAAATCTTTCTTCAAATGTATTTCTGCAGTAATTCGAACCCAGAAGGATATCGCCGTGGCCAAGATTTTGCCCGGCCAGCAGCGAGCAGGGGGCTGCACTTGTGGATTACGCTTCACCTCTGTTGCGACGCCTTTGTTTATGTAGAAATGTTGCGCAGGTAGCATGTGCTTGTTAGGCCCCGCAATACAGGGTATTGAAGGAAAATGAAGTGGCAAAAACCAAATATTGTACAGTAGAGTCTCGATTATCCGACCTAAACCAGCCGCGGCAAGGTCGGATAAGTGGGAAGGTAGGATAACACGGTAAATAATACAAAAAGAAACACAAAAATTAAACTAAAGTAGGCCAAATGAGTTAAACATTTAATACAATACAAATCAAATTAGACTCAATAGATATTTACTGTGTGAAGAAGTTAGTAACTGTCTTTTGTTCGCCTGCTGCTTGCCGTTCACGTAGTCTCTTAACAAGTAAAGCCTCGGTAGACGATATTTCCTCCAGTTGCTCTACATATTTTAAAGCAGTTTCTAAGGCCTTGTGTCCTTCGTTGCGAGAAATCTTGGGCGCACTTTCCTCCAGTACATCTGCTTCTTCGTCTTCTTCTTTTTCGTTCACCTTGTTGACTATTTCTTCATCTGTCACTTCAAATTCTTCATCTTGGACAATCCATTCATTTATGTCATCTTGTGTGGCGTCAGCACATCCCGGAACTTTTCGTAACAATTAAAGCAGAGTAGTATTTTCTGGTTCGGTCTGCTGCTGTAGATTTTCATCATCTGGAGAATTTTTTGATTTTCCTGTAGCAAAATTTTCCAGGATTTTGAAATTGTATTTGCTCCAACTCTCTCCCAAGATTGGGCCACGTCATAAGCTACGTCTTTCAAACTAATACGGCGCAACTGCTCTAGCATGTTTTCTCCCTTGTCCATAGCATTAATTAAAGAGGAAAGCAAGTTTCTGCGGTAGTCTCTCTTCAGTGTCTCTAAGGTCCCTTGGTCAATAGGCAGACGTAAGGATGTGACATTTGGAGGCATAAACATGCCCTTTGTATCTTGATCATGAAGTTCATCTCCATCAGGATGACAAGTGGCATTGTCTAGAAGCAACAGTGCTATGCGGGACAAGTTGTTGGCTTTCAAAATCTTTTCAGTTTGTGGCACGAACTAGTTAAAAAACCATTCTTTAAAAATATCTGAGCTCATCCAAGCATTTTTTGCTTGTAATATTCCAGCAGTAAAGCATTTTTAGATACATTTTTAAATGCTCTCGGTTTTTTTGACTTACCTATCATAGGCAGTTTCATTTTCAAATTTGCTGTGACGTTACTGCATGCAAGAATTGTCATTCTTTCTTTGCTACGTTTGTAGCTTGGCACTGCCTTTTCGGCCTTTGGCGCTAATGTTTTTTCCGGTAACATTTTGTAGTTGAGACCAGTCTCGTCGCAGTTAAAAATTTGATCGCCTGTTAAGCTTTCCTTGTCCAATAGCAGTGAAGTTTATTCCTAAACAATTGAACAGCTTCAAAATTTGCTGAAAGCTTTCACCACAGACATTAAGTTGCAGAATTATGTATGTTTTCTTCTATCTATCGAGCCAGCCTATACTAGCTGTGAAATCAGGTTCACCTTCATTTAGTTCGTTACGAAACTTTAAGACTTTTTCCTGCAAAATAGGTCCCGACATGGGTACACCTTTATCTCTATGTTGAGTAAACCATAGGAACAAAGCTTCACTTATTTTTTCATAGTCACGTTTTTTCATGGTTTTTCGATCTTCTAAAACAGCTCAGGTTGCTCGCTGAGAACACCACTTTTCAATTTCATTGCGGTTCGTTTTCCAGTCTCCAACTGTTGTTTTCCCGACGTTATAATCTTGCGCCACTTTTAATAAAGTTTCACCATTGTCTATTCTTTTTAAAGCCTGAAGTTTTTCTTCCATTGAAACGACCACCATTTTCGTTTTTGAAGCCATCACCACAAATTTTTACAATAAACAAAGTGCAACACTTCCACTCCACTACAGATCTAAGTTAGCACTGAGGAGTGAGGAGTAGCAGACGGCGACAATGAACAGAGTATCAGCAAACAACAGGTTAGTCACTGACCTGTCGTGGGCTGGTGCACGGCCGGCGCGGTGAAAGGGTGGGTCGGATAACACAGAAGTTCGGATAACCGAAGATCGGATAATCGAGAGTACTGTATTTGCCAAAGAGTATTCATGTGTGATTCATATGTGCGTACAAAATCAGCAAGTGCAGTAAGGAGATCATTTCAAGGGGAATTTCCTGACGCTCAAGTTCTTATTCGGAGTATAATTCAATGGCTGATAAACAAATTTCACGAATTGGGAAGCGTTGCTAACAGGAAACATAGACAATCACTTACAGTACTCACAGAAGAAACTCTGGATAACACTGGGCATGCTCTGGAAAACTGTCCTTGAAAATCATTTCGGCGTCTTTCATAGCAAATGGGAATTTACTATGGCTCTGTTCAAACGACTACAAAGTTACCGCCGTATAAAATAACTGGGAGTGCAAGAATGTAAACTGGGTGACCCAAAAAAAGGTTGCAGTTTTGTAATTGAATTTTGAGTAGCGTTCATGATAGCGAAATTGACCCTTACCTAACTTTATTTTCGGACGAATACGTTAAATCACAAAGTAACCATTGTTGGATTCCTGAAAAGCCTGACGTAATACAGCACGATTGAAAAAAGAAAAGAAATAGGAGTATGGTGCGCTGTTAGTGGTGAGAGAATAATAGGCCCTATTTTTCCAGGAAGAGTTAACAGAGTGATTTGTACCGAGAACATTTTGAGGACCTTTTTGGCCAATTAACTGATATAGAACATGCTTTCGAGATCTTTCAGCAAGATTCTGCAATGGTACATACAGCTAACTTCTCATTTCTGGAAATTCATGATGTATTTCAAGACAGAGTTATCACTTATTGTATATGAGCACCTCGTTCCCTCCGATTTTAACCCACAGCGATTTTTGTCTCTACGGGAATGGGAAATCAGAAAGGAAACGTGTACAAATCAAATCCACACAATTTAGTTGAACTTAAAATCAACATTCGTCAAGAAATTGCTCCCTTTTCTCAGAGAGAATTACAGAGACTAATGAACAATATCCTAAGCGGGTGTCCGAAATGCTTCAACAACGAAGCCAGGCAGTCCCAACACCTCCTTACTTAATATAAACGAGTGATTTACATTCCTTTTTGTGTGTTTACGCTATTTATGAGGTCTGTTCTAAAAATTCCGGAACATTCGTAATTTCGCGACGATGGTGTGTTGGAGCGAGATGCGGTTGGCATCCTTGAACACACTTGTATTTACTGTATAACTGCCGGAAGTTTCATTGTTGTAGGTCTATTTCTGTTAGTTATTTTTCAGTGGTGTATGGAGCGGAACTGTATCGCACAGTTCTCGAATTTCGAGGAGCATCGCGTCTGCATTAAAGTTTGAATGGAACTCAGGAAAAGCTTTACAGAGACACACCAAATGATGCAGGAATCCTACGGTGGTGAGTGCTTAAACCGTACTCGGTGTTCCAAATGGTTCACACAGTTTAAAAGTGGCCGTACGGAAGTTAACGATGACCCTCGTTCAGGACGCTATTCGACGTTCAGGTCAGGAACATCAGCGAAATTGTGCATGCCAATCGAAGACTGGCTGTCCGAGGGATTGCAGAAGAATGTAACATTTCAGTTGGATTACATCATGAAACCCTGACACAACAGCTTGGAGTGCCAGGTGTTGCCGCCACGTTCGTGCCACGGCTCATGAGTCAAGACCAGAAAGACCTTCGTCTCGCAATCTGTGAAGAGCTTTTGGATCACGCAAATGAGAACGAGATGTTCCTTGAGATAACTGGTGATGAAACGAGGGTCTATGGTTATGATGTTGAGACCAAGGTTCAGTCTTGACAATGAGTCGGGGAATGTTCTCCAAGACCAAAAGAACCTCGTCAGGTCAAGCCAATTTCAAAGCAATGCTGATAGTTTAGTTTGATTTTGAAGGATGACTTCATCATGAATTCGTGCCACAGAGACAACTATTAATTGCTGATACTACCAGGACGTGTCGCGAGCCTGCGAGAAAAGGTGAGAAGAAAACGGCCGGCAATGTGTCGAGACAATTCATGGCTCTTGCATCACGGTAGCTCAACCGCACATTCATCCATGTTGGTGCGTGACTATTGCACAAAAATCAAAATCATTGTGCAGACTCATCCAGCGTACTCTCCAGACCTGGCCCCTCCGGCCTTCTTTTTCATTTCCGAAGTTGAAAACCCCGTTATGGGGATGAAAATTTGCAACTACGAACTAGATGAGAGAAAATTCACATACGCTGTTTCACACGATCCAGTAATAGGCGCACCAAGACTCCCGGAAGTGGAAAAGTTGGGAGCGGTGTACCCAATTCTGGAGGAGAGTATTTAGAAGGAGGGCATGCACAATAACTAAAAGGTTAGAGTAGAAAAATTTTGTGGGCAAAGTTCCCGAATTTTTTGAATAGACCTCGTATGTTAGAAAGAACTTATGCGTCGTGCCATACTACATTTACTGGACTTCCACTCATCAGCACTGCGGGCGTATCAGCCGGGCTCGTTTGAAAGGCCGCAGGCCGCGAAAGTGACAGCTTTAGCGACTGATCACCCTGTACAATGGCCTCAGTCTACGTCACAAAACTGAGAAAATATCTGGCCAACACCTAAGAAATTCAGGAAAATGCAGGTAACAATACATACAGAAAAGTACGCAAAATTCTTACGCTAATATTAACCATCAATGAAGCGCGTGCGCTATTTATTATACAAAGTTGTTGATGTGACTTAACTGTGGGGATAGTATTTTCATCAGACTGCTAAAATCACCAAAAGCTCTTAAAATATCGCATCCTAGGCAAAGGGATCGTCAGGTATAAATTATGTCAATAAAAAATACTAATTTTTTGTGAAGTAAACCTGTAATGGTTTCTTATCTTAAACTTCCTGTGCCTGTGTTATAGTCCTGAACAATGCAAGAGATGTAAGTACGGAAACGCTATCTGATGAAATGACTCCCGGGAACTAGATATAATTTTTGAGTGTATTTACACAGACCAATAGCTTGCTTAAGAAACTGTTCTGTGAAATTCTATATTGTGCAGCGCAGGGAGCAGTTCTACATCTGTAACGTCACAGTACGTGACTTGCAGCTCAATACAAAAACCTAACAGGATAAAAATGCTTTAGAAAATTACTAACTGAATTTAGAAAAAAAATAAATAACCAAAACGTTTCTGTTAAAGTGCCCGGCGAATTTACGAATGCAAACTGATTAAATAAATCTCTAAACATTAATTAAAACACACGTGAACGCAGCTCTGCACTGTAAGAATGACACTGTTTGCAAAAGAAATGAAATCGGGACTGATACTACCCAAACTGACCCTGATAATAATTTTGAAATGAAAAACTCTGAGTGATTTTGTGGTTCTTCATTGTGATGCAAAACTGACCCTAATAAATGTTCATGGCTTACGTGTCGGAACAGAAACTGCTCGAAGTGATGAACATAAAGAATGCTCTACAGCAGCAGACCAGCTAAATAAAAGAAAACATTTCGCCGTGTAAGGCAAGGATCTGTATCTATCCTAAGCTTGAACCCCTGACTCCTGCAAAGAGCAACGTAGCGACACGCATAATATATATAGTGAATACTCAAACTCATTCCTCGACATCTACAATGATCTCTAAGAAAATGAACTTTTGTAACAAATTTTACGCTGCCAGAAGATTAATGACTGATAGGGTAAAGTCGTAATAGATCTATAATTTCTGAGTGCAAGCTGTGTGAATTGATATATTCACTTTATCACGTCTGAACAATCAAACCAACTAACCTAAATAGAGACAAAATCCTACTAAAACTTTCCGTTTCGCAAACACATCATAAATTTCGTACAAGCTAGCAGTGTAGTGACGACTCTGCCTGGGAATCTTCACTTCTCAAATTAATCTTTATCGAATCATATTTCCTAAATTCCACATCCTCTGTATCTTTATTTTTGTGCTCTGTATACTGTATCCAGACTACTTCGTAGATCAACAAAAAACTCACCCACTTGGTTTTGCTAGAATGCTACAGAAACGACAGTGGTAGTAGCAACTGCAGATGGCACTGATTGTGCTCAGAACTACTGCAGCTAAACATTCAGTATCGACTATTGAAAACCTCTTTTTGAAAAATATCCACTACAAAGATATGAAGCAGGACTCATGGAATGAAAATAAAGCTTACCTCGCTTTTCTGAATACCAAAAATAACCTAGAAACTTTGCAACGGGATACATAAATTTTATTTAGGATTCTGCATAATTTCGACGAATATCTCTGGCGTTGTGAGTGGTCATTTTTGTTCTTACTTGAAGCTGTGATAGTCTTATTGGTTGATTTGTGGGGGTTGAAAGGACCAGACTACAAAGGCCATCGATCCTTTGTGATAGTCTGATGTGGAAAACATATACCATATTTGGACACAGATTCTATATTTTAGAGCTTCTTTCCAAAGCAAAAAACCCGGCAGGGACAAGTCAACCTTTCTAAAGCTGTCCAAGTCGATTGTTGATGACGTTGTCATGAAGTGAAAACGCGAAAAATGCATACAGAACCTAGAGTGGTAGGTGCCAAGGGACCAAAAGGTGATGGAAGTTCGTCGCGAAAAATGCATACAGAACCTAGAGTGGTAGGTGCCAAGGGACCAAAAAGATGACGGAAGTTCGTAACTATCCAATACAGGGTTTTACAAAAAGGTACGGCCAAACTTTCAGGAAACATTCCTCACACACAAATAAAGAAAAGATGTTATGTGGACATGTGTCCGGAAATGCTTAACTTCCATGTTAGAGCTCATTTTAGTTTCGTTCCACCTACGCTCAATGGAGTACGTTATCATGATTTCATACGGGATACTCTACCTGTGCTGCTAGAACATGTGCCTTTACAAGTATGACACAACATTTGGTTCATGCACGATGGAGCTCCTGCACATTTCAGTCGAGGAGTTCGTACTCTTCTCAACAACAGATTCGGTGACCGATGGATTGGTAGAGGCGGACCAATTCCATGGCCTCCACGCTCTCCTGACCTCAAGCCTCTTGACTTTCACTTATGGGGGCATTTGAAATCTCTTGTCTACGCAACTCCGTTACCAAATGTAGAGACTCTTCGTGCTCGTATTGTGGACGGCTGTGATACAATATGCCATTCTCCAGGGCTGCATCAGCGCATCAGGTATTCCATGCGACGGAGGGTGGATGCATGTATCCTCGCTAACGGAGGACATTTTGAACATATCCTGTAACAAAGTGTTTGAAGTCACGCTGGTACGTCCTGTTGTTGTGTGTTTCCATTCCATGATTAATGTGATTTGAAGAGAAGTAATAAAATGAGCTCTAACATGGAAAGTAAGCATTTCCGGACACATGTCCACATAACATATTTTCTTTCTTTGTGTGTGAGGAATGTTTCCTGAAAGTTTGGCCGTACCTTTTTGTAACACCCTGTATAGGTGGAGTGAGTGGGAAGTGTGAATAAATACAGGATCAGTTTCCAGGGAATATCTGAAATAAGATTTCTTAAGAAAAGATAAATGTTTATTATAAAAAGAGCAGATCAAACAAGCAACTTTCAGTAAAACGTGTGCCTAATTTTTAGTAACCGATTTGTCTAAAAGTGAACAGTATATTTACCTTATACTGCCTACTGAAACGAAATATGCTCACAATTTTTAAGAAATAACGCGTAATAACGGTTGCACGCTTTAGGCGAGAAACCTGATTCTGTGCTGTTACTATACTGCAGCACTATAGCAGGAACAACATGTACGTGAGTTTCTCGAGTATTTCGAACGCGTTCCCCTTCAAGTAGCCTCCCAGGAAGTAATGACATGGTCTGAGAGCTGGCAAATAGCCTCACGGTGGAGCAGGGAGGGGAGGCAATCCATTCCTTCTCAGGCGCACCAGGAGTAATGTGGGCCCTTGAATCGGTTCCACAGAAGCCGTCCCAGGAAGTAGAAAGCATCTCACTACACCTACAGTATCGGAACTACATCATATGCATTTCGATAGAATGCAAACTGGTTTTACTCGAAACTAAGAGTTTCATGCACGAAAAATTCAGCCGCTCTTCCGGAAATTAAAAAGACGAAAAGTGTTGCTCCGTTGTCACCCGGTGTAGATGCGTAGTCCTTGGCGTGCCGTCACGTGTTTTGGACTGCTGTTGAAATTGCTCGTCAATATTTTATGACGTTTTAGTCTTCAGTTACTTATTTTAAATGTTTATTTGTGTTAATAAATGCTGTAAAAGTAACTTAATAGTGAATTATCATTAACCTCAGTCTTTCTTCCTGTGTTATTGACTCGAGTGGTCTGCTTTTCGTGAGTGTGCTTACGTAGTTCGTCCAAGTCTCATGCCTCAGTAGTCTACTTTTGCGGCGTGCAGTTGCAGCTGTAGCGGTTATAAAGCTAGGTAGTGGCAAAGTTATTTGTGCACTGTTATACAGCTACTAAAGAGGTTTCTGTGCGTTGTAGTCGTTTACTAAATTTCGTGTTTCAGTTTTGAGCTAACGTTCCTTCTTTCTAGTGAAATATTTCTGTAAAATTTTCGTTCATTGTTTTAACTTCGTTCAGTGATGCAGTGGCTGCTTGAAGTTTTGCTTTTAACTAATAATTTTGTCAAATTTTGTTGGTATTGGTATTAGCTGTGGTGTAGTAGTATTAGTAAAAGTAGTTGCTTTCTTAGTAGACACAGAATTTCGAGACCGCCATTGTTAGATATATAAATAGTTAAACTGGTGTAACTGAACTTAGGTAACGTAGACGTATAGTTTTTTTTTTAGTAACTGTAAAATTTTACCATGAGTGAGAAGTGTGGGCTCTGTCGTAGGTTTTTGTGTAATGGGTTACTGTGTGGGATTTGTTCAAAGTATTTTCATTGGGGGGAATGCAATGGGGAAGCCAGTGGGCATTCTAGGGAGATCCTCTCTTGGGAATACAGAATCTGTAGTAGAAATAAGTTGATAGAGGAGCAGGAGTGTAAAATCTGTGCCCTCCAGGTGAAGTTACAACGCGCAAAGGAGGACCTAGATAGGTCGAGGAGGGTGAAGGGTGGTGGGGAATGGGAACTGGTAGCTGGCAAGAAGGCTGCTAGGAGGAGGAGGTAATCAAACAGTTATACTTTGCGTATCTGCAATATATTTGAAGAACTGTCAGCGTTGAGTGAAGAGGAGCCTCTTGAAGCTGTAGATGTAGGGAATATGTAGCAGTCCTCAGAAGAACTGCAAGAGTTGAGTGGAGAGGAGCCTCTTGAAGCTGTAGATGTAGGGAATATGCAGCAGTCCTCAGCTGTTAGGAGGCCTAGGTCAGTACAAAGTCTGACAGAAAGAAGAAGGTTCTGCTACTAGGTAGTTTGCATGGTAGAGGTGTGGGCCAGCAGTTGCAGAAAGTGTTGGGGAGTGAGCACCAGGTCACCACCATTGTGAAGCCTAGTGCAGGGTTGGCTCAGGTGATTGACACCATAGGGAAGTTATGTAGGAATTTTACGAAGGAGGATCAGGTAGTGATAGTGGGTAGAGGAAGGAACAGTCTTGATAGGGACGGGCAATATGATGTAGATGGTGACCTGGTAAAGATAGCTACTCAAACTGATACCACTAACGTGCATTTCGTGCAGACGTTTCAGCATCATGATTGGCCTCATCTTAATGCGGCTGTTAGGCGTATTAACATGTGGCTTAAAGAGGGCGCTGATGGCAGAGGGCATGGCTCACATTTGAGTGGTGCCAGTTGGCTCTATCAAATTTTGGAAATTTGTGGTAAGGTCTTATGGGAACAAACTGCTGAGATCATCGGTCCCTATGCTTACACACTACTGAATCTAACTTAAACGAACTTAGGCTACGAACAACACACACACCCATGCCTGAGGGAGGGGTCGAACCTCCGACGTGGTGGAGCCGCACGGACCGTGACAAGGCACCTCAGACTGCGAGGCTATGGCTCTATCTGTAGATCGGGTTTCGCTAGGCATCGTCTCCACCTCAATAGCTATGGGAAGGGATAGCAGTGTAATGGGTGGTGGTGGGATCACTCTTAGAGAAATTCCTGTAGTGGTTGGTGTTAGAGCTGCACCTTTTTTAGATTGATGTCAGCTGATAGGTATACCTGCTCAAAGGAAGTCCCTCTTACGAAGAACTCACCTTCAGAGGACGTCATGTTTCCTAGTATGGAAGGAATTAGCATATTTCATCAAAATATAAGAGGTATTAGAGACAAAGTTAGTGAACTGCTTACAGATGTTGACTCAGAAATTATTGGTATATCAGAGAACCACTTAAATAATTTGACAGTTCAGAGGCTTCCTTTACCAGGATACAGATTAGCTGGCTGTTTTTCAAGGAGTTCCTTGCGGCGTTGGGGAGTGGCTACGTACGTAAAAAAAAGATAACAGTATTCCATTTGAGTCCATAAACGTATCACAGCACTACACTGAACAGATATTTGAATGTTGTGCAGGGGCAGTTCAATTTAGTGAAACTAAACTTCTAATTGTTGTTTGTAGGTCCCCTACCTCAGATTTCAGAGCATTTCTGCTCAAGCTAAAGAGGGTTATTGATTCACTTTGTAGGAAGTACCAGAAATTAGTTATATGTGGTGACTTCACTATCACTATCATCCCTGAAGCCGTTATGGCGCTCTCTATTAGATCAGGATTACTTGTGGTTAAGAGGTTAAGTGTGTTTTCGCAACCGTTTACAATTCGTGTGGGCTCATGAACTAATTGTTCATAGTAATTCTCAGGGAAAGCATTTAGTACAATTTCGGAAGATGTTTTCTGTCTACCACCGGCTTTGAACATGTATTTTCGCCAACAAATTGAGGTTAGATTGAAGTCTCCACTAGTTATAACTTTATAAGTGGGGTACTTATTTGTAATGAGATTCAAGTTCTCTTTGAAGTGTTCAGCTATTATATCATCTGAGTCGGGGAGGACGGTAGAAGGGGCCAATTATTATTTTGGTACGGCTGTTGAGTATAAGCTCTACCCATAGTAATTCGCAGGAACTATATATTTCAACTTCACTAGGAGATAAATTACTACCAACATACACAAATACACCACTACCTACTTTATTTAATCTATCCTTTCTGAACACGGTTTGCGCCTCTAAAAATTTCGTCAGAATTTATCTCCGTCTTTAGCCAGCTTTCTGTTGCTATAACGATTTGAGCTTCAGTGCTTTCTATCAGCGCTTCGGAGATATTAGATGGAAGGGATATGCCATTGGCAGTACAATGGGAATTCCACTGTTCACCCAGAGGAGAGAGCGTTTAGATGTCAAGAGTCCACTGAAGACTATACTAAACTCCCATATGAGGAAGGGGACTCGTCTGATATGGCAGAAGAAGAAACCGGGATCGATATAGAAGTATGTACTTCAGTATTATAGTCAGAATTTCTTTGGAAAAATTCTGATCAAATAAGACAAAATGGTCACATACTATTCCCTCAGAATTTCTAAAACCACTCAGGGTATTGAGTACGTAACGACAATACAAACTGGATTGTAAGTTCTATAAGACTAGCACCGTCCGTCAGATTTTCGGCAGGGTGTCATCTTCTCATTCCGAAGAGTGCAACGGAGAAAAAGAGCGAGAATTATCGCACAATTAGCTTAACATCTCGTGCTTTAAAACTGTTGACGAGAATAATGTACAGAAGAGTGGTAAGGATAGTTAAGTACGGGTTAGATGTTTAGTTTGGCTTTACGAAAGGTGAGGTCACCAGACAGTTCTGAAGGTGCACTTGATAATGGAAGCAAGACTGAAGAAATATAAACACACCTTCATAGGATTTGTCGACCTGCAAATAGAGTTCGACAATGTAAAATGCGCAAGGTGTTGGAAACCCGGAGAAAAATCGGAAGAAGTTTAGGAGCAAGATGAATGATTCGTAAGATGTACAAGAACCAAAAGGCAACTATAAGGCTGGAAACCAAGATCGAATTAATTATATTAATAAAAGGTGCAGGATTGATATGCAATCTATCGCCCCTACTGTTCACTCTGTATATCGAAGAAATAAAAGAAAGGCTCAAGAGTGACATTAAATTCAGTGTCAAAGGCTATAAATGATTAGATTCGCTGATGACATTCCTACCTTCATTTGAATTAAAGAAAAGTAAGGCATCTGTTGAATGGTATGAACAGTGTAATGAGTACAGTATACGGACTGAAATTATGCACACCTAGTAAAGACAGTTCAGGAGAATATGGATGGAACATAACACAAAATTAAAAATTAGCTTTCAAGTGTATGATCTGTACAGTCAGGGTGAACGTAAATCATGGACAGCGGGAAACCAGAGCAGAAGAGAATCGAAGCGTTTGAGATG
The DNA here is from genome assembly GCF_021461385.2 of Schistocerca piceifrons. Lineage (NCBI taxonomy): Eukaryota > Metazoa > Arthropoda > Insecta > Orthoptera > Acrididae > Schistocerca > Schistocerca piceifrons. The sequence goes on from NC_060139.1 coordinate 725,114,884, forward strand.
TAGGAGATTTATCAGTAATGGATCCATTAATAATTGGATACTCGACAGTGGTACATTAGTCTAATTTGGGAACCACTGCAACACTTTCGAAAGCTCGTGGATGGCAGTTATCGTCTATTTAGTCCCCAACAGACATCAAATCATTACACTGGATTACATTCCGCTTGTGGCTGTCGTTCTTGGAACATGGACGTTACTATCAAGTAGTTATTTCGGTCGAAATTCGCTGCTCATGCCACTTGTTTAACGCTGCGGTCACAAATACGCATGCAGAAACAAGCGGTATTCAATCGGAAAGAATCAGGCATATCAGTTTGGCTTCCCAGATAGTGGACGACACGTTACCTTATTTATCTGTGAGATATTAATTATTGTTGTTTTCCATTTCTGATGAATAAAGTGTCAGTGCATCAGTTTTGAACGCTTTACAGTAACTCTTTATTTAACGGAATAAAACAGAAAATCAATTTCAGCGCACTTATTGGACTGGTAACAGGTTATCTACAAAAGCGTTGCACTTTTTCGCATAGTATACTAATATTTTTTTAAAATTACTACTGTAAGAGATATACACACACAACTCAACACAAAATTTATACAACATATCAGATGTATGTCAGTGCAAAATCTGTAAAGAACTCTGAGTACGTCGTAATGCACCAACGCACTAGAATACGCCTGTGTAAATATAGTGGCATGAAATCAAAGGGTGCCTAGTTACATTCCTGGGGTCTATTTCCATACGGAATTCGTGTGTGATAACATCAAACATTAATAAAGGCTGATGGAAAGCCGTGATAAACTTATTTGTTATCCACCCGCATTAAAGACGTATACCATGGTCAAAGTGTCAGACGAACGTACAGGTCAAACAAGCAGCAATACCACTTAATGTAGTGCCTCCGAAGAAAACCTGTGTCTAACAGTACCCGACCTATTAGGCCTACTAGTTGCGTTTAGTTTCATTTGTGTCGCTTGTAAAAATATTTGAGATGTGGATGTGGAGGAGAATGGAAAGAGTAAGTTCCATGGAAAGAGTAAGCAAGGAAGGAGTATTGAAAAAGGGTTGGTGAGAGAAGATGTCTGCTGAATGTTGTCAGAGAAAGGAAAGAGACTCTGGTTGGTACATTCATTGAGAAGGGAGTGCTTGCTAGCAGGTGCTTCGGAAGGATTTCTTTGTGGCAGGAGACTGAAATGAAGACGGAGATACAAGGTGATAGACGACATAAAGGGTAGAGGAAATTATACAGACCTGAAGAGGATGGTAGAAGACCGGACAGCCTAGAGAAGTACCATGTGAGAACCCGCCTTTTGTCAGAACACTGATGATGATGATAAAGTAAAAATATGGTATCAGGTCTTAATATCATCACCTTTTTCTTCCAAATTTTAACAGTCTTTTGCATCACGGTATACAGCCTCTCCTGTGTGAACGTAACTTTCGCACGTATGATGTCACCGTTCACCTAAACATCCTAACCTCCTTGCGACAATCGTCATACCAAAATATTTGGTCCTATAGGGGAGTGATTACTCACCCATCATACTCACTATCCCCTACACAACACAACTACCCCCGCACAACCACTCCCAAGATCAATCGCAAGCTCACCCAAGAACAAACCCTATCAAACTGTAATGCCTACCAGGAATTCATATATACCCAATCCGGAAGTCATCCTTTAAATTATGAACAACCTGACGACATTCCTCTTGCAACAGAACTTTTCCGTGCGTCCGGTCGATTGCACAACTCATTTCAGCAGACATTTGCGTTCTATCACCAAACATCTCCCCTTAATTACTGGAAAACTTTCCACCGACTCACTGGTTACTGTCTTCCAGCCTACTACCAAAAGCTAATCATTTTACTTCCGACCTTTCACATACAGTAATAAAAAATGGAAATGCAGTGTGGCTAGAGCCTCCCATCGGGTAGCCCCTTCACCTGTTGCAAGTCTTTCGAGTTGACGCCACTTCGGCGACTTGAGTGTCGATGGGGATGAAATCATGATGATAAGGACAACACAACAGCCAGTCTCTGAGCGAATAAAATCTGCCACCTACCCGTGAATCGAACCCGGGCCGTTAGGTATGACATTTCGTGGCGCTGACCACTCGGCTACCAGGAGCGGACCATACAGTAATGATGACATCCACTTTAATTACTCATTATTCCCCGAAGTCTATGAATATGCCGATTTTTCAGCTCCACCTCTTCCTTCTAGCATCCAGTACTTAGATAACAGGCCACCAACAGAACTTACAACACCATTTATTCCGCAGGACGATACTTCACAGCAAACGCAGAGCTGCACCCAGTCACAACTGTGGATCTACAATCTGAAAGAACCCCAATCCCTTCCTAGTAATTGGTTCCGTTTTCTATAAAATTATCTTCAACACAGATTACTATCTTGAGCTCTGGAAAATCTTCAAAATCTTGTTCTTCCTTAAACTCAACACACCTGCCAGTGGCAACTCCTCTTACTGAACCCTCACCACTTCATTGGTGAATAGAAATGTCCTCTAATCAATCCTCTCCCATAGTATCCATAAAGACCTGAACCAGCAACTATAGTTTCCTGTCAGTCAGTGTGACACCCGTCTGAAATTATACCCTGACGATCAACTCCTGCACCTCATCCACTTCCTATCACTTCAGCTTAATAACCGAAAATCAGATATGACACTCTGGCCTTTTTTTCAAAATCCAGCCCACTGAGCTTCCAATTTATTATTTCTACCTTGGTGCATCCTTCCTAACTAATCCATTCTTTGCCACCATAAACAGTTTCATTTCCCTATCTTTCTTCTGGCTGCAGCAGTGCCTCAAGGCTCTGTCCTTTCTCTGATGATATATTAAGCAAACAGCCTCTGTTAATCTCCTCCCGCCTTCTACACTATCCTCTAGAAAACCAAACGATCTCTTGAGCTCCATCTTAACTAGTTCACCTCCCAGTCTAAACAGTGTATTCTTAAGATAAAACGATCCAACTCATAGGCAATAATTATAGTGCAAACCATCTCTGTTTCTGTTTTCACGGCAAATCCTACCGATTTATGGCTATGCCATACAAATAAGTACTATACCAAAATACCTTGGGCTGGATCTTGGCCGTAACTAACTTGTAAACACAACCGAATAACAGTGCAACAGGAAACCCAAAATATTAAACCTGGTCAATCATGAGGGTCGGTCTCTTCCACCATTCTACACATCTATAAAGCCTTGGTGAATAACAAATTCTTCTATGTAAATGTAGCTCCTATAAATATCTGTCCCTTTCCCCAAATCCCAGAAGAAAAATACTTTCCTTTGCTTTTCCATATCTCTTTACCACCCCCGTGCGAATTCTTTCACAAATAATACTCTTTCTCTGTTCTCTCATACGCAATAAATTTCTCCGTATATTCTGTACACCCTGCAAACTCGACCCCCAACAACTGCTCTGTTTCATCTATAATTTCCATCACTGTACACTGCCACGCCTATATCAACACATCTCACGAAACAGGCACCTATAAACATACTCTTCCCACATATCCTCGCAATGCCGTGCTGACCGACTCCCACGTCCAAATAGATCCAGCCTGACATTTCCCTGACAATCAGATCTAAACTTCTCACCTTCCTCATACTCATCGGGGCTGCCTCTTCTCTCATATTCTCGTCCTCTTTCCTCATAGTAACTACGACGTGACCTCCTGCTGTTTCACCTATCCTAAATCCCATCTCTTTCTAATGTCTACTCTCCCACATTACGTCCATTCCCATAAAATAACATTCCTACTTCATTAAAGCCTGTCACCTAACTCCACAGGATCCCTCAACCTTTTCAGTACCAAACTATATTTTACCAGGGTAGGTCCCTCCAGTTTTGGAGCAGAGAAGTCTCGTGTCAATTTTTTCTGTACCTTTTTTCTAATGCTGTCAATACGAAATAATTTTCAGAAGTTTGAAAAGTGTAAAAATTTTACTTTTCTTAATCTACTTGTTTTTCTATAAGTATGTGTGGTTGAAGAGACACATTATGTACCATTCCCAGCTCGCTCTCACCCATGAGCGGTCCGAAAGCAAAGAACAATAAACAAGAGAAAACGTAAGTACCGAAATCCACAATCGATCACGTAGTCTTGGATCGACAGCGACACAGACACATTGCACTTATCGAGGAAGTCATCGATTTCACACTTTATACACGTAGAGAAATATTCATAGTTTTTTTCAATTAATTCTTGCTGGGTTTGTGGCCCTGTGATGTATAATGCAACTACTAACGTTGAGGCTACTGTTGTAGACAGTCTCCATCAGGGTCATTAATGAAGTCATCTACTATGACTATGATAGTCGAATCGTTAGTTGTTTTATCATATTATGATGCAGTCAAACACAAAGACGTATTTTACTGAAAAGGACTCTGACCCTGAGAGTCTACTCTATTATATTTAATAATTTATCTCACACATAGTGTCTCACAATTTATTTAAAAATCATTCCTATTCCTTGCTTCTGATACCGGTTTAGGAATTTTCCATAGCCGGAACTGGAAATCGCCACCCAAAATTTCCAGGATAAAGACATAAGTTTTTTCAAAAGGAAGAGCGCTGAACTGGCTGCTTCTCAGCATTGCATGAAAACTCATCCAAAAACAATTAATGATAATTCATTAAAAACTTATTTCTTGGTTAGTTATAGAGTGGCAAAAACAGGCAAAGCTCATACCATAGCAGAAAATCTCATAAAGCCATGTGATATTGTTTATTGCATGCTAGACGAAAATGCAGTAAAGCTTGTATCTTCGGTGTCATTGTCAAGTAATACTGTCAAGAGACGCATTGTTGACATGTCAAATGATGTGAAAGACACTCTTGTTTCTCGCATCCAACAAAATTCATTTTCTCTGCATATAGATGAATCCACTGATGTTGCAGGATTAGCAATTTTATTGGCTTATGAATATTCTGGATGTTTGAGGAGGACCTCTTTTTGTGCAGACCACTACCTGCCAACACAACAGGTGCTGAAATATTCCGTCTATTGGATGATTTTTTAAGGACTAACGAAGTTTCATGGTCAAATTGCATAGATGTGTGCATAGATGGTGCAAAAGCAATGACGGGTCCTACAGTCGGAGCAATAACGAAAATAAAAGAAAATGCCAAGAATTGACGCAGTAGTCATTGTGCTCTTCACAGATACACTTTAGCTACGAAACAAATGCCTGTTTCGTTCAAGAAAGTTTTAGACGAATCCATTCAAATCATTAACTACATAAAATCACGGCCTTTGAAGTCAAGACTTTTCACAATACTGTGTGAAGATATGGGAAGCCTTCATCGTTCCCTGCTTCTCCACACAGAAGTGAGGTGGCTCTCACGTAGGAATGCACTCTCTCGGTTGTGCGAATTAAGATTGGAAGTCTTAGTTTTCCTTTTGGAGCGTAATACCAAATAAGCAGACCTTATTAATTGGCAGTGTAGTACTTGCCTATTTGTCAGATATTTTCTCCAAAATGAACAAAATAAATATTTCATCCCAAGGGCAAAGTGCAACAAAGGTCACTGCTATCGACAAAGTTCGAGCATACAAGTGGAAAATCAATTTTTGGGCAGAGGGTGTAGAGGAGGGGGAGGTCGAGTGTTTTCCTCCTCTCAAGGAGGTTTTGAAAAACAAAGCATTGGCGCCTGGGAAGAATTTGTTTCATCAACTCCTGGAACATCTCCGAAGCTTGATGTCATTGTTGGAGCATTGTTTCCCAACAGTTGAAGATGAGAAGCTGGAGAAATACGAATGGGTGGTCAACACATTCACTGTATCCAAAAAGCCAAACATTCTATCATCAAATGAATATGAGTTGTTGATAGAAATTTCCACAGACCCTACCTTGAAATCAGGTTTTGACACTGACGGTTACTCACACTTTTGGATAACAAGAAATACTACCCCCTTGTTGAAAAGGCAAAACATGTACGTCTTCCGTTTGTCACACCATACATGTGTGAATCTGGATTCTCGGTCTGTGCTGCCCACAAAACTAAGTACCGAAGCTGTCTAGATGCGGAACCAGACATCCGTCTCCAGTTGTCAAGAACTGAACCCATCTTTTCAAAATTGTGTCAGCAGAAGCACCCTCAACCATCACATTAGGATTCCATTATTATTCCTACAGACTCATCTATAGTAAAGAAGAAAGGATATTTCTTCGTAGATGCTCAGTGAACGTATCTGAACTGTAACTCTGTAGGAATTTTGTTTCTGTCTTCAATCATTTACAAAATAATTATTAATTGAATTCTGTTGGCATTGATATTTTTGTTACGAAAATTAAAATGATCTGTAAAGCTAATTTCTCTTCTTTATAATATATTCCGCCCACTCAGTTAAAAATATGGCCTGCCTATACTTCAATTACAATTACTTGCTATTACTCCGACACTAAATTGTGGCAACTGGCTGCGAGCGTAAACAAATGAGGACTTTTCACGTGCCACCTTGTAAAAGGTAAACCTTCTCTGCCAAAATTTGTTTCCTTTGAGAAAAAAAGTCTTACGTTTTGTGAAATGCTTTGTCTTCTTATATAGAAATAAGAGAGTCTGTTTGTTTGTTTTCCTAATTTGTTTACAGTCGAGGCTGACTGCCACGATATAGTGTCCAAGTAGTAGTTGAAGTTGTCAGCCGTGGCAAAATTGTTGCCATGCCGCCTGCTAGCTTCCGGCTATGGACTGACATCTGCCGTTCAGTAGATACGCAAAGAAGTAAAAATAACTAAACTTTCGGAGATGTTCACATGGGCACGAAAGTCGATTGTGGAACTGGAAAACGGCTTTATAAAAGCAGATTTCCAGAATCAATTTTGAAGCGTTTACCTGACCAACCAAAAGTGGAACTGGGATATCGGCTTACGAAATACGGTTTTGGAAACGCATTTAAACTGGGTGAATGTATTCCCACACACTGCACAACAGATGTCACAGTAGTCGTCTAAAGGCAGTTCCTTGGCCTCTTTTCTTTCGTCATGTGCTTGTATCCTGAATCATGCCTCTTTTCTTCACAGTCGCGCGGAATGGCCGCGCAGTCTAGGGCGCCATGTCGTCGTGGATTGCGCGGCCGCTCCCGTCGGAGTTTCGAGTCCTCCCTCGGTCATGTGAGTGAGTGTGTGTGTGTGTGTGTGTGTGTGTGTGTGTGTGTGTGTGTGTGTGTTGTCCTTAGCGGAAGTTAAAGTTAGGTTAACAGTGTGTAAGACTAGGGACTGATGACCTCAGCAGTTAAGTCCCATAGACTTTACATACATTTGAACATTTTTCTTCGGATTTCACAAAAAACCACACACACACACACACACACACACACACACACACACACATACGACTGTTACTAAATATGCATGCTCCCTACACAACAGTAGCCAACCAGTGGTAGTGAACAGACCAAAAGCGGCAGCTTGTCAACAGCAAACAGTTGACGAAAATCTAATAGTCATGGGCGACTGGAATGCAGTTGTAGGGGAAGGAGTAAAAGAAAAGGTTACAGGAGAATATGGGCTTGGGACAAGGAATGAAAGAGGAGAAAGACTAATTGAGTTCTGTAACAAGTTTCAGCTAGTAATAGCGAATACCCTGTTCAAGAATCACAAGAGGAGGAGGTATACTTGGAAAAGGCCGGGAGGTACGGGAAGATTTCAATTAGATTACATCATGGTCAGAGAGAGATTCCGAAATCAGATACTGGATTGTAAGGCGTACCCAGGAGCAGATATAGACTCAGATCACAATATAGTAGTGATGAAGAGTAGGCTGAAGTTCAAGACATTAGTCAGCAAGAATCTATACACAAAGAAGTGGGATACGGAAGTACTAAGGAATGACGAGATACGTTTGAAGTTCTCTAACGATATAGATACAGTAATAAGGAGTAGCGCAGTAGGCAGTACAGTTGAAGAGGAATGGACATCTCTAAAAAGGGCCATCACAGAAGTTGGGAAGGAAAACATAGGTACAAGGAAGGTAGCTGCGAAGAAACAATGGGTAACAGAAGAAATACTTCAGTTGATTGATGAAAGGAGGAAGTACAAACATGTTCCGGGAAAATCAGGAATACAGAAATACAAGTCGCTGAGGAATGAAATAAATAGGAAGTGCAGGGAAGCTAAGACGAAATGGCTGCAGGAAAAATGTGAAGACATCGAAAAAGATATGATTGTCGGAAGGACAGACTCAGCATACAGGAAAGTCAAAACAACCTTTGGTGACATTAAAAGCAACGGTGGTAACATTAAGAGTGCAACGGGAATTCCATTGTTAAATGCAGAGGACAGAACAAATAGGTGGAAAGAATACATTGAAAGCCTCTATGATGGTGAAGGTTTGTCTGATGTGATAGAAGAAGAAACAAGAGTCGATTTAGAAGAGATAGGGGATCCAGTATTAGAATCGGAATTTAAAAGAGCTTTGGAGGACTTACGGTCAAATAAGGCACAAGGGATAGATAACACTCCATCAGAATTTCTAAAATCATTGGGGGAAGTTGTAACGCCGGAAATGCATATACTCCTATTTCCATCGTACTATTATTTTTTTTCCTTGTTTTGTTACCTCAAGATATGACATTTCTGTCTCTTTATATATTGTAATTGTTTTACTGTTTGTATATATATATTTATGCACTCATGTCGATGTATAATTGGTTTGTTTCGTAAATATTATTTGTATTTTTACGCTGGGTCTTGCCTAGGGAAAACTGCTATCGAACGATTACGTCGATAGGTCGTGTGACGAATCAAAGTGTGTAGGATCTTTGGTAGTGTTAACTCTGCCGCGTGGAGCGCGGGCAGAACAGTGAGAGTCTGGCGGGAGTAGCGAGTGGAGCAGGTGTCGTGTGACGCTCCCGCGAGTTGCCGCGCTTTCGGGGTTTGGCAGCAAGTAATTGCGCTCGACTCGCGATGATAGTTTCTGACATGGTGTCGCGGACGGGAAGCATTAGCTGGCGCACATCAAGAGCCCGTTTCGCCTGGTGACCGTGTCGAGAAGAAGGCGCGCCAACATCCAGCTTCTGCAACAGCGACGGCCGACAATGAGTGACTGTCGCCGCCTCCTCGATCGACGGCTTCAAGCCTTCAATCAACCAACAAGGAAGACTAAAAGCACGTAAAGTTTCAGAACTGTATGGCAGACCTCAGCTTTTCAAATTGTTCCATTTGTCTCGCAAAATTACAGCAACTTAGCATGAACCTTTGTTGCTCATTGTCCCAATTGCATTGCCAAGCAGGGTCCCTTCCTTTTCCGAAATGAACCCGAGTGTCGTTGAAATTCAAACGCCAGCATTAAAATAATATAATTAGATTTCACTGCTTTAATTTCAAAGTTCAGTAGCTGGCTACAATATTTAGGTTACACGAGCACAAATTTAGAGTGCGAGTTTTGTTAGCATATTTTAGCTTACCTGTGACTGCAGCTCAGCTTGGTACGTACTAAATTTTACTATTGTTAATAGTTCAGAATCATTTAATTCAAGTTCAAAGTTAAATATCTTGTTTCTAAATTGCGTAGAGTCAAGTTGCTTTTGAAATGATTGTTGAGGTAGTCCAAGACTAACCGTATTTTACTGGATTTCGATGTGCTTCAGAAAGAAAGCTCTCTATTAACTTCAGTCACTAAATTAACTTTCGATTTTCCGGTTTTATTAATTCTTCTGCTAAATTAAGTCAGAGTGTAGCGAAATTTATTACTTCTGACAAACTTTCAGTTTTCACACTACACGTGTCAACCTTCAGTTGCCACGCTTCTAGTGCTAATTATATGTGTAATAACCTTTCTTTTTCAGTTACTATAGTAATTGTCCTTAGGACTGGCGACCGTGATTTCCCCCAAATCTCAAATATCTAATTACCGCTAGTTAATTGTTAACGTAACGGCCGCACATTTACTTTCTTTATTAACTTTACCCCTTTTCAAAATTGATTTCCACCAGTTTCATTTGCATTTTTCCTTTCATTTAGATGTAACCCTTTCCTCCCTCTTTACCGATAGATTAACTTCGGTGACGATTGCTTTTCCCAAATTTCCATTAGGTACACGCGGTTTAATTTCTCACTGTCATTAAGGTCGATAAGTGAGGGGGCAGGTTACACGTGGCGACCTGGTGACAGGACAATCTTCAAATTTGAGGTTGTTCTGGACACGAATTTTGCATTGTGCAAATCTCGTAACAAAGTACTGGTTACGAAATGGTCGATACGTCAGCGAGAATATTCGTGTGAGGAATCCTAATTAGATTTGAGATTTGGCATTTATTTTGAAAATTATTAAAATGAGTGAAGGCAACAATTGCCAAAATTTGGTAGACTTGGATACGGAACAATCGGTCGAACAGTGGGAAACGCGCACCGCGGTACCCATTGTTCAGGGGCAGGCGGCTAGCATGAAAGACGCGACCGGCGAAACGCAACAAAGAGCAGAAATGGAATTCCAAACTTTAGAAAATGTTTCGGAATCAGAAGTGAAAATCAAATCTGAATCCCTTGATGACGAATACGGGGGGACAATTAGAGAGGAAGCCGCTACGGAAGTAAAACCGGTAGTTTCCGGGAATTTAACTGATTTATTGAACGTTTTGATTAACGAAATCAAGAGTCAATCGGTCAAGCAAGAAGCTCAGTCTGAAAAATTTGAACGGATGCTAGACAATCAGAACAAAGCTATTAACGTTGTTAACAACAATGTTGGAGTTGTTAACACAAAAGTTGATAAAATCAAAGAAGATATTGTTGTAATTAATACCGAAATCGGTAATCTTAAACAGGAAATGATAGGCGTTCAGGCGGAAATTGCGAGCATAAATACTCGTTTTAATTCTGAAATTAGCAGAATCGAGAAAAGTGTAGGAGAATCAGTTGCTCCGATCATCGAGAATAAGGTGACGGAACAAATTCAATTAGTGAAAAAAGAGGATCAAAAGAAGGTGGAAACTTTAAAGGCTTTAGTATCCGAAGTAGATACCAAAGTGACGAAGCAGGCTAACACCTGCGAAGAGAAAAAGAGGGAAGTGGAAACGCTTGCGACAACCACTTGCCAAGTGATTACGAGGGTGTCGGAATTAGAAAGGAAACTTGACGAAAAACAGAGCTATGTGCCAATCTGTGCACATAGTTCGGAGTTGTTGACGAAAGAGGAGCGGTTCGACCCCTTGAAAAAAGGCGGTATACACCCGACGGATTTCATTAAAAATTGTGAAAGAGTTTTACCCAGATCATGGACTGATGAGAGAAAAATTAATGCGGTTATTGATGTGTTGGCTGGTGATGCCAAGCGTTGGGGCTTAAACCTCAACATTACGAACCTGACTTTTGACGAATTTAAAAATTTGTTTCTGGCTGAATACTGGTCAGAGCAAAAACAGCAAAGTGTCTGGCGCGAATTTGTCGTATCGAGGCCTTTCGATGCGAATTCGCGCGGTTCGATGAAGAAGTTTTGTGAGGGCTGGATCCGCAAGTTGGAATATTTGCGTGATCGCCGCACGGAATCCGAAATAGTCTGGGAACTCTACATGAAGCTTCCAGATGATACAAAACGCTACGTAGGAAGCAATTACAGGACAATCAATGATTTCCTGGAAAGAGTTGAGGACGAGGACAATTGGCGCAATAATCGCGACAGTGGTAGAGGCCGTGGTAACAACAACGGGTACCACAGCAACCACAACAACGATAACCATGGGAATAATGCATACCGCAACCATGGCAGCAATAACAATAATGGTTCGGACCGTAATAACAAACGGAACAATGCAAATAATAACAGGAATGACGGAAACCAGTATCATACTAACGTGATACGGGCTTCACAGAATAGTAATAACGCCAGAGGGTGTGATCAGCCGCCTCAGCAGCATCCGGGGACTGTATCTGCTGGGACGAGACAGGGAAACCATTAGCCGCGCCGGTGAGGGGCCGACCGGGCGTGGAGAAATTTTGGCGGCCCAATAACAGTAGAAAACTCAGGTGTCGTCGGTATGAAAATTCCGTGTGGAATAATCAACGGCGGGAGAGTGTGCCAGTGTTAAGAGAAAGGAGTGCGCCCACAAGTAGTAGATCAGCTGTATACACGGCAGTAGAAGGTACATTCACTGTCAGTGAGAACAATTTAAGTAGTGTTCCGGAAATCGATTATAAGGTGCCAGCTGTAATACCCACAGCGGAACTGGAGATTGAGTTTAAGAATGATTCGCAATTGTTGAGAGAAGATCAGATGTCGGATAAAACGTCCGTCATCGAGCGAGGGGATGCAGAGAGGGATGAGGTCTGGTTAAGGCAGTTCGGTCGCTTATACGACGAACTAAGAGATTATAGGGGTCTGTATGGGAGAAGTGTTTATGGGGAGCGCGTGCAGTATTTGCCGCGTCTCGTCCCACAGGAAGATAGCATTTGTGAAGTGATTGAAAGTTCTGGCCCTAACCGGCAGACTTTACCAGAAATAGTTGATGTTAATGGGGAGCACGAGCAAGATTCGTCGTGTTTCGTCCCGCAGGAGTTAGATGTTGAAGGAGTAACGGAAAGTTCTGGCCCTAACCGGCAGACTTTACCGAAAGTTATAGTGGTAGAAGTAGCCGACCCATCCGACGCAAACCTCCAGTTTAAACATTGCGAGAGTATTAAGGGGAAAGATTACGAAAATTTTAGTGATAGCCGGACACAATTGGTAGAAAAGCACATAGATTACAGCGTGTATGAGGTTAGAGCTGACGTTATGCGGTCAGACGGTAGCAGTGTGGGTTGCGCAGATCCAGAGGAAGTAATTTCAGATGCGACTGGGCACATTCCTCCAGGTAGATTGGCAGATGAGATCAATCTGATTAAAGAGGAATCAACGAAGGTGACAATTAGTGAATTGATAGCAAAGCAACACTCACTAGTTGACGAGTTACAGGAAAAGGTTTCGGTATTGGAGGCGAAGCTACAGACTAAGCCTCAGGACAGACGTGTTGAAATTAAAACTGTATGTGAACAGAGGCTGAAAAAGCCGCCAGATAAGCCGGATTTAGGATCAAAGCCGGATGGTTTTTTCTGGAATGACCTGGATATAGACGAGGATTTACTGTGGGAAAATAAAGAAACAGTCGAGGACAAGTGTAGACAGATAGTAGTGTCTGTTAATATGCACGACCTACAACTAAACGTGTTGATTGACACCGGTGCAGAATTGAGTGCTGTATCTGGGAAAATATTTGAGTTACTGAAAGACAGACCTGGCATCGTAGTTATGCCAGTAACAGGAGTGAAAATTATCGGTGCTACTGGGAAGGCCAGTAAACCGGTCACAAAACAGATTTTTGTCAACTTCGAGATATGTGGGGCACGATTTGAACAAGAGTTTGTCGTCGTGCCAGACTTAACTACGGAAGTAATTATCGGGTTAGATTGGCTGTTAAAGTACCGTGCAGTGATTAACTGCGAAAGCAAAACGTTGACATGTACGTCCCAAGATAAAACAATAGTAGTTAGTTTTGACGAGGCAGGAGACGGTGTGCATAGGCAATACCAGCCTATACACATTGTTAACTGGCCGAATGGTATTGACGTAGGTATGAATTTGAACTACTTTAATGTGAAGAATCTCGGCATTGACAATAATGTAGAAAGTGAATTGGAAAGTATTGTAGACGGTGTGTCAAACGTAACACACGAACAAAGACGAGGCCGACTTTCCCGTACCTATTGCCATCACAACCATAGGGCATGGGGCAAATATGTAGCAGTATTTGAGAGAATTTTGAACACCTTGAGACATGAATCTACGGGATTTTCTCCAGAGGAAATCCTGTTGGGTGACAGAAGTACAAGTTTAGTGGAAGAGATAATCAAATTCCCTCCACGGATTGACATTAGTATTGGTGTGAAAAAGGATCGTTTGCGAGAAGTAATGAAGCTAAAAGCCGATGCTCGCATACGTCGTCATGACACTAAAGCGCGTTTTGATTAATCAATTTAATTTTAATCAATTTAATCATGATCTAATCAACTGAAAAATCCAAGCTGCTAATTTAAGTTTCCAGCTGAGTCACAGTAGATTAAGCAACGTAAATATGATTTTGTAAATAGCTGTAAAATTTCATGAATGTGTGTTTTATTAGTAATTGCCGATGTACTTAGACGCTGTTTTAAGTTTCAGGCTAGTACATGCGTGTGATGATGGACAGTGTTGAGTTATCCACTGTGATAGTATTAAGGGACTCCTTGAGATTACTCGGGAGTGAGTTTTTCCTAAAGAATTCAGTGAAACGGACGTTCTGGAAACGCCGTCACAAGGGCGAGTGAGATCAAGCGTGCCGCACACGCGGGCGCAACAATACTGGCGAGGCGAGCCGCTGTCGGCTCTTGTGCCGCTGTTGGCTCTTGTGCCGCTGTCGGCATTCTTTGTACTTGCGAGTACGAAAGGCGGAATAGTTTTTCTTCCCGGACAGCTGATGTGAAAGAATTCTGCTGTCAATATTTATGTTTTTTTCGATCTACTGAATATTATTTTCTTGTTTAGCTTTAAGTGGAATCTCATGACGAGATATTAATTATGAAAAGGTTATGTAAAAATGTGTATTCTATGTAATTAATTATTAATTTGCGTATTTTGAACTACCTGTTTTTATGACCATGTACTCTGATTAATTTTGCAAATAGTATTCCATTTCTCATAGTGTTACGAATTTTAATGATTTTGGAATAGCTAAACCATTTTCTATATCTTCTATGAATTTTAATATGTTGTCAACCTGTTTTATTTTGTGCAAGATGACAGAGTGGAATAAGATTAGGAGTGTCCCCACTCAATTATTATGGTCTAAAAATTGATTTATGATTAATTAGACGAATGCTAAATTTTGTTGATGTTTTGAGCATATGCATTTCCGCTGTTTCTTTTTTGGGACATTTTCTGAGTCTGTTTACGTTACACGAACATCCTCAGACAATGTGGGGCACGTGTAACGCCGGAAATGCATATACTCCTATTTCCATCGTACTATTATTTTTTTTCCTTGTTTTGTTACCTCAAGATATGACATTTCTGTCTCTTTATATATTGTAATTGTTTTACTGTTTGTATATATATATTTATGCACTCATGTCGATGTATAATTGGTTTGTTTCGTAAATATTATTTGTATTTTTACGCTGGGTCTTGCCTAGGGAAAACTGCTATCGAACGATTACGTCGATAGGTCGTGTGACGAATCAAAGTGTGTAGGATCTTTGGTAGTGTTAACTCTGCCGCGTGGAGCGCGGGCAGAACAGTGAGAGTCTGGCGGGAGTAGCGAGTGGAGCAGGTGTCGTGTGACGCTCCCGCGAGTTGCCGCGCTTTCGGGGTTTGGCAGCAAGTAATTGCGCTCGACTCGCGATGATAGTTTCTGACATGGTGTCGCGGACGGGAAGCATTAGCTGGCGCACATCAAGAGCCCGTTTCGCCTGGTGACCGTGTCGAGAAGAAGGCGCGCCAACATCCAGCTTCTGCAACAGCGACGGCCGACAATGAGTGACTGTCGCCGCCTCCTCGATCGACGACTTCAAGCCTTCAATCAACCAACAAGGAAGACTAAAAGCACGTAAAGTTTCAGAACTGTATGGCAGACCTCAGCTTTTCAAATTGTTCCATTTGTCTCGCAAAATTACAGCAACTTAGCATGAACCTTTGTTGCTCATTGTCCCAATTGCATTGCCAAGCAGGGTCCCTTCCTTTTCCGAAATGAACCCGAGTGTCGTTGAAATTCAAACGCCAGCATTAAAATAATATAATTAGATTTCACTGCTTTAATTTCAAAGTTCAGTAGCTGGCTACAATATTTAGGTTACACGAGCACAAATTTAGAGTGCGAGTTTTGTTAGCATATTTTAGCTTACCTGTGACTGCAGCTCAGCTTGGTACGTACTAAATTTTACTATTGTTAATAGTTCAGAATCATTTAATTCAAGTTCAAAGTTAAATATCTTGTTTCTAAATTGCGTAGAGTCAAGTTGCTTTTGAAATGATTGTTGAGGTAGTCCAAGACTAACCGTATTTTACTGGATTTCGATGTGCTTCAGAAAGAAAGCTCTCTATTAACTTCAGTCACTAAATTAACTTTCGATTTTCCGGTTTTATTAATTCTTCTGCTAAATTAAGTCAGAGTGTAGCGAAATTTATTACTTCTGACAAACTTTCAGTTTTCACACTACACGTGTCAACCTTCAGTTGCCACGCTTCTAGTGCTAATTATATGTGTAATAACCTTTCTTTTTCAGTTACTATAGTAATTGTCCTTAGGACTGGCGACCGTGATTTCCCCCAAATCTCAAATATCTAATTACCGCTAGTTAATTGTTAACGTAACGGCCGCACATTTACTTTCTTTATTAACTTTACCCCTTTTCAAAATTGATTTCCACCAGTTTCATTTGCATTTTTCCTTTCATTTAGATGTAACCCTTTCCTCCCTCTTTACCGATAGATTAACTTCGGTGACGATTGCTTTTCCCAAATTTCCATTAGGTACACGCGGTTTAATTTCTCACTGTCATTAAGGTCGATAAGTGAGGGGGGAGGTTACAAAGTGGCAACAAAACGACTATTCACGTTGGTGTGTAGAGTATATGAGTCTGGCGATATACCATCTGATTTTCGGAAAAGCATCATCCACACAATTCCGAAGACGGCAAGAGCTGACAAGCGCGAGAATTATCGCACAATCAGCTTAACAGCTCATGCATCGAAGCTGCTTACAAGAATAATATACAGAAGAATGGAAAAGAAAATTGAGAATGCGCTAGGAGACGATCAGTTTTGCTTTAGGAAAAGTAAAGGGACGAGAGATGCGATTCTGACGTTACGGCTAATAATGGAAGCAAGGCTAAAGAAAAATCAAGACACTTTCATAGGATTTGTCGACCTGGAAAAAGCGTTCGACAATATAAAATGGTGCAAGCTGTTCGAGATTCTGAAAAAAGTAGGGGTAAGCTATAGGGAGAGACAGGTCATATACAATATGTGCAACAACCAAGAGGGAATAATAAGAATGGACGATCAAGAACGAAGTGCTCGTATTAAGAAGGGTGTAAGACAAGGCTGTAGCCTTTCGCCCCTGCTCTTCATCTGTACATCGAGGAAGCAATGATGGAAATAAAAGAAAGGTTCAGGAGTGGAATTAAAATACAAGGTGAAAGGATATCAATGATACGATTCGCTGATGACATTGCTATCCTGAGTGAAAGTGAAGGAGAATTAAATGATCTGCTGAACAGAATGAACAGTGTATTGAGAACACAGTATGGTTTGAGAGTAAATCGGAGAAAGACGAAGGTAATGAGAAGTAGTAGAAATGAGAACAGCGAGAAACTTAACATCAGGATTGATGGTCACGAAGTCATGAAGTTAAGGAATTCTGCTACCTAGGCAGTAAAATAACCAATGACGGACGGAGCAAGGAGGACATCAAAAGGAGACTCGCTATGGCAAAAAAGGCATTTCTGCCCAAGAGAAGTCTACTCTTATCAAATACCGGCCTTAATTTGGGGAAGAAATTTCTGAGGATGTACGTCTGGAGTACAGCATTGTATGGTAGTGAAACATGGACTGTGGGAAAACCGGAACAGAAGAGAATCGAAGCATTTGAGATATGGTGCTATAGACGAATGTTGAAAATTAGGTGGACTGATAAGGTAAGGTATGAGGAGGTTCTATGCAGAATCGGAAAGGAAAGGAATATGTGGAAAACACTGATAAGGAGAAGAGACAGGATGATAGGACTCTCTGCTAAGACATGAGGGAATGACTTCCATGGTACTAGAGGGAGCTGTAGAGGGCAAAAACTGTAGAGGAAGACAGTGATTGGAATACGTCAAGCAAATAATTGAGGACGTAGGTTGCAAGTGCTTCTCTGAGATGAAGAGGTTAGCACAGGAAAGGAATTCGTGGCGCGCCGCATCAAACCAGTCAGTAGACTGATGACCAAAAAAAAGGTGATATTAACGAGGAAAAATTTACCCGCCAGGGTGGCCGAGAAGGCCTGGCGGATTAACGACGACGATCGGCGTGCTGGCCAGCTGGATGTGGTTTTAGGCGATTTTCCACATCCTACTAGGTGAATACTGGTCTGGTCCCCACGTCCCGCCTCAGTTACACGACTCACAGAGATTTGAAACACATTCACACTATTTCACGATTTACACTAGACACAGACAGCTGTGGTACACTAATTCCGTCCCAGGGGGGTATAGGATGGCGGCAGGAAGGGCATCCAGTCACCCCTTAAAATTAATCTTGCCAAATCCGTACTTAACCATGCCGACCCTGCGCACAATGCGGGATAAAGGCGTTAGCAAAAGAAAGAAATGAAAAGATTAGCGGGGAAAAATTTTGTAACCGCATCTAATTACTTGTAGATTTTGTACCAAGTCGCTAAGTGCTCTCATTCTCAAGTACTTCATGAATATAGCCTGGGTATGTGCTCACTATCAGTAAACGCTGTATAAAGACATGTACACAGTTTCTACTGTAATACTTTTCTTACCGTGTTAACCTTTAGCGTTAGTTTATAACTTTTAATGTGTGCATTACGACAGTATTTTAAGTTTATAAATTTCGTCAATAATTGAATGAAGCAATGAAAGTCAAATTTTTGTTGCCGCTGTGTGCCGTTAGCTAGACAACGTGTACATGGGATCGTGCACCATAAACAGTGAACCATGAACTGTGAACTAGTTTAGGCATTAAGTAACGTAAGTATGTACGTCAATAATGGTTATCTCATGACTGGGCAACTATCAGCTGCATGTGAAATTACTAAGATCAACGAAACGTAAATGGAACCGACATTTACATTCTTTCATGGCCTTATAATCTGGCAGTATTCTCTGATTTCTTTATTTATAGGACGTGTAATAGTTAAAATTGCCCTCCATTCGGATCTCCAGGTGCAGAGTACTAGGGAGGATATCATGCGGAAACACAAAACTGTAATTCTATCAGTCAGAGCATGGAATAGATCCCTTAACTGAGTTCATTTATTTCAAAATTTATAGTTTGAAGTTAGATATACTGGAATTTAGTAAACTGTTGTGGAAATAAGAACAGGATTTCTGATGATGTCGGTATAGGGTTATTCGGTACAGGATTATGCCTGAAATAAAACAGGTGTAATGCTGGAGTAGGTTTCGGCATGACCTACTGTAAAGAGAGCACAAGTGACTGATTTTAATCATGTACACACACAGCAGTGCAGAGGCTGGATGGTACTGCACTAGGGGTGTGGGATACCTGTACAGTGAAACTGGGAGTCTATGCAATTGACAAGCTCTGTACACTCTCCGAACATTACCTCATGTCTGTCTGGCAGTGCTCACAAATAACTATTTGGCATGTCTGAATACCCTATGAAAGCCATGTGCAATGTTAGATTCAGAGTTAAGTAATTTTCTTAAATGGACATTATGTAAATATTTACTAACAATTGTACTTTTATATCCACAAAAGTGGTTATATATGTATATATATGTTTGTGTGTGGGGGGGGGGGGGGGGGGAGGTGAGTAGGTGGTTTCATTGCATATGGAATTAACCAGTGAGAGGTCACTTAATTGTACATTTAAGTAGAGTCATCTTAATTAATAAGCCAACACAGTTAAGAGATGTGGCAAAATCGCACACTGCACATAGAACATTTATATTACAAATTGTACTGTCATACACCCTCTGCGGCTCTCGTTCATTAAAAAAGATTTAGGAGAATTGTGTACACCTTTAGAGTGTTACAGACCCTCTGATGTCCGTGTTCTTAACAAGAGATGTGGGAGAGAATGTGACCAGTCCTCATAGACTATTTGCAGTTGATATTGGTATTCATCGTCTTGTAAAGCCAGAAGATGATCAAAACCAATTTCAGAATAATTTAGACAATATTCTGTATGGTTTGAAAGTGGCAACGGATACTGAACAATGAAAAGTCATCCACATGAGTACTAAAAGGAATGTGCTATATTTTGCTTACATGATAAAACACATAAATCTAAAGTTCGTCAAAGCAGTTAAATACTTAAGAATTACAAACATGAGTAATTTAAATTAAAATGATTAAATAGATAATGTCGCGAGGGAAGTGAGGCAATAACATCGGATTATAGCGGAATATTTAGAAAATGCAATTGGTGTATTAAGGAGACTGCCTACGAACGCTTGGTAGTCCTTTTATTGATTATTTCTGCATTAGATAGCACAGAGCGACGGCTATGGAAAGGTTAAAAAAAGAGTAGTTTGTTTTAAATTATCGCGAAATACTTAGAGATGGACGGTACAACATACAGCAGCCTTAAGAAGGAAGCAATGGATCGCAGAAAATGGAGAGGCAAAGGACCTGCTAATATGGCAGATAACTGATGATGATGACTTAGAGAGGGCCATTGATATGATACGCGGATTGGGATAGCAACCATTAACCACAGGAGTTTATCGTTGCGGCAAGATCTTCTCATGAAACTTCGATCACAAAATTTGTCATCAGAATGAGAAAATATTTTGTGGGCGCAGGTCTACGTAGGTAGTAATGATTGTCATAATGAAATAAGAGAAATCAGAGCTGGCACGAAAAGATGTGTGTTCGTTTTTCCTGTGCGTTTTTCGAGAGTGGAATTGTAGAGAAACAACTTGAAGGTGGTTCTATGAATCCTTTCTCAGACACGCGTGAACTGCAGAGTAATGACGTAGATATAGATGTAGAGGCAGAATTATCACTTTTAATTAATTACTACAGATTTTGTGCACGTTTGCCGATAATTTAAATATTCTTAAGGATACGTGAATTGTGACTGCAGCATACATAAGGACAGCTCATTTCCTGTATGAAAGAGGTACCACACTTATTTGTAAAATAATTATTTCAGGTGCAGGGACCAATGACTGACTCTGATCACTGAAAGTAAAATATGCATTTATTTAACATCTGGCCAAACTACTTAACATAGAATGAAGTGAATTATTTGTTTTGGTATATGTCTCACTTATGATGACGCATCTTTTTAAGACAGGATTTTGAATAAACCGTTATACTAAGGTCATTAAGTGACGTCGATGCTTGGTATCTCTGCAGTAGGGTAGACGAAACTTACGAAGAGAGGGTTGTCGTCTTACTCGTTCGCTCTTGCTTGGGGGAGAGGATCACTACAGATCTAGGTGCTGAATGGGACGCTCGCTTTTAGGACACATGTTTCTTTATGACGGCGATCGCGATGCTTTCTTGTGGCACCTCAGTGGGGACTTAAAAAAATCAACAGTGATCGACACTCCGATTTGTTCTGCCAGTAGTTCAGTGGAACTTACACTCCCCACACATTAAGTCTGTTAGGGCTTATAGTGATCTTACATAAAGTCGAATTGAGCTCAGTCTGTGAAGCGAGGATTCCGTACAGTTCAGTGCTGATAGACACTTAGAATCATTCCTTCGTGAGACTATCGGATTTGTATTATTTGTGTTTAGTGTTAATCCAGACTTTGAACAATTTTGGGCTGCGAACACTTGCTATGTTACCGACTGTTTTTATTATGTAGTGAGTTACTATTCACTGTGTTGGGGGCGTGACCTATTTAAATCCTCTTAACTTCACTGATGAGATTAATCAGCAGTCAGCATTCAATGTGTGACAATGCATAATAAACAGTTTTTATGAACTGTAGAAATAGTGGTTGCGGAAGATTATTTAAATTACTGCGCCAATATTCAACTTAACATTGTTCATTTTACTCACCCTGGACAATTTATTGTTTTACTGAAGAAAAGCATAGGTCAGTTGACAACATGCCCTAAGACAAGACAGACACAGATCAACTTTTACTCAACAATATTTAGTTGCAGAAGTCGCACAACTTTGTAGCTTATCTTCAGAGTTATTCGATCCGTATGTTGAGGATGCTGTGAAGGAACAAAAAAAAAACTCGAAAGACAATTAAAATTAAGGGAGAATTAGTAAAAACGTTGAGGTTTGAGATGACCTGTTAATTCAGCCAGAGGGAGAAAAGGATTGAAAGAGCAGTTGAATTTATGGTATGTTAAACGGAATTTATGGTCTCTTGAACAGAGATTATAAGATGAACATACCAAAAGTAAAGCGAGGGTACTAGAATATAGTCTAATTTAATCAGCTGATACCGAAGGAGTTAGTTTAAATATGAGACATTAAAAGTGGTAGATGAAATTGGCTATATGGCAACAAATTATTTGATAACGTCAGACGTGGAGAGAATATAAAATGCAGACTGACAATACCAAGAGAAGCATTTCTGGAAAAGAGGAATTAATTAATGCTTCATATAAAGCAGAGTGTCAGGAAGTCTACTCTAGAGGTTTATGGTAAGAATGTAGCCTCTAACGACGTTGAAACATTAACCATAGGCAGTTCAAACGAGAAGAGGATTGAAGCTCTTGAAACCTGGCGCTATAGAAGATTGTCGAATGACAACAGAGGACGAAAACAGAGTTAGCAGAGTGGAACGAAATGGTGTACAGAAAAATAATAAGTAAATTATTCATTACACGCAATGAACAAAATTGAGCAAAAAAGAAATTTGTGGGATAACTTCACTAAAAGACGGGATTCGTTGATAGTACACATTCTGAGGGAGGCCAAGGCGCGAATATTTTAATCTCGTTCAAATGAGTGTAGGTTGCAACGGCCATGCAGAGAATAGGTGGTTAGCACAGGATGGAGTAGCGTTAGGAGCTGCACAAATCTCTCTTCGGACTGAAGACCACTACAACAACATTACATGTAAGAAATCATTAACGTGTTATTTTTCTGTACATCATTCCGTCCCACACTGCTAACTTTGTTTCGTCCTCTGATGTCATTCGACATTCGAAAACGAACAGTTCCGATTAAATAACAGTATGCACTTTAAAGACCCATGTCTCTACAGAGCAGGCAAACGACAATATATGCACGTCAGTCTATGTAGTAATGTCACAAAATTGTGGACATGTGGTGAAACCAGTTTATGGTATTTCGTGACTTTAATTACTTATAAATAATAATTCAGGTAGATCAAGAAAAATGTAAAACCTGTTTCCTATTATCAGATTTTACACAACTGTTTCTTAAGATGGAAGCAATTTTCTCCAGAAAAAGGAACATTTAGTCACAAAATACGACCCGCGCGCAACACTGACGTATGTCTCCAATTAAAATATTTCATATTAATCGTCAGAAATAAATAGGCTTCATACATCAGCAAATAAGAAATTGATATTACGTAACGTGATGTGAGCACTATTTTAAAGATTCAGTCTGAGTTGAATTCTGTCTTTTAAATTAGATTCGGGGCCACCCATGCACATTTATTTCCATTCATTTATATCTAACAAAATTTATATTTGTTAAAATTCTCGATTTAAAACTACTGCGGAGATATTTTTGCTATGATGGCGGCAGACAGACGATAGTCAATTTGTCTATTGTTATTATCGATTCCTTTTATATCGAGTTAATATATTCAGATAAACGTCTTTAAGCCTTTTGTTCTCTATTCTTTAGCATTTAAAATTAATCTCAATGAACAATGTTTCATATTTTTATACCAGCTACTGTAAGTTACGGGCGCTAATGCGAAGCTGAAAATTCTTAAAAATATTAATTAAATTGGATTACAATTGAAATAAATACAAATTGACGTCTAGACAATAGCGACTCTAATGTCAAGTAATAATTAACAATATATAATTACAGGTTTCCTCTTTACAGACCTCACACGTCTCACGTCAGGAGAGTTCATCGGTTAGCACAGGAAGAAAAACTGAACCACAATTATCACAGATACAAAAAAAAAAAAGATTCTATTGTCCCTGTCTATGAATATAGTTCTCTAATAATAGTTTTAATTCACTCAGAAATTAAATTATTGCAGAAATAATGAAATAATTATCGTCATTTTTACGCGATACCGTCTTTTTTATACGTAGTATCGATAATATTTGTTGATGTTTGTACACTTAGTTCATTTTAACATCTTGTGGCTAGAACATAGTGTCGTGGATATTACAGACACTAAATTTTAACAATGCAAATTGAGAGTTAGGTGGAGAACGAATGAAGCGACGTGTATCCAGTACAGTGACAAAAACAGCTTTGCTCATAAAATATTTATGAGGAGCACTTCACACTGGTGTGACCCCTACTAAACATGTTTCAGCTTTCGCGCATTTCTGGCGACAAGTTTTCTCATTACCATAATATCATATTCCTCCACCGAGCCTGATCATCACTTGACTACGGTGTTATTTCTCACAAAAACTATGTTTTTTATCAGGCTCATTCTTTTTTTATGATGCTTCTGTTTCTCCATACCTCTGAAATTACTTCAGATCACATATAATACAGGACATATACGTTCTAAATACGTTTATTGTTTAATAAACCGTTTTTGTATTTGAAGATTGAGGCAAATTATTTCACAATAGCGGTTTCACCTAACCAGAAAGGATGCCCAGATAATAGATTACAAGGGTGAACAAGTCTTGATTTCTTCTCATGATGGGAAAACGGCATTTCTCGGTGTAGTTAATTCAGGTGATGAAGGACCTCTAGAAAATGATTAACTGGTCGTGATAAAAACGTATGCAGAGTTGTTGAGAATTTTCTTGAGAATAAGTGTATTTACATGACTGGCAATACGTGGTAAGAGATATACACAGAAGACTGAAGCAAAATTCAATAGCTGAACGTTATGAGGCACAGAAACTAGAAACCTGAGTGAAACGAAATACGTGTAATTGCTACCCGTTCGAGTCACAATAATGTTACAACTACCTACATTCGACATCAGCGTGAAGTAACCATACACACACTGCATGTGGCAGCACTAGCAGTGGAAGGTGTACAAAGCGTATTGCGGTACGCGGAAGACAGTCTTGTCATCATTAGCTTTCAGGACAAAGGTGGAAACATTTCCAAAACGGCTGCGTTTGTAAACTGTTCGCGTTCCGCAGTGGTTAATCTAGTACCTTCCGCCGCGGAAGTCGAACACGCGGCAGAACAAGTGGACGTGGTCAGCTCATAGAGGGCTCCGCCTCCGTGGCGGCTATTCCGCGCAGCGGCTCTCGCGCAGCGAGAGCGCCACCTCTAAGCCACGTGCAGACAGCGGCCAATAGCCGCTCCCTCCGGTTTCGTATATAGGGACCCGCTCTGCCCTAGTCCAGCCAGTCTGGTACTCGCTCTGGATTCCGTTTCTATCTCGGCGGTACTGCGTTCTGGTCGTTGCTCGTTGTTGACGTTTGCGTGGTTCTGGTTTCAAGTGGATTTACGTTTGGTGTTGGTGTTGTGGTTTCCACAAGCCTCCGTTGTTTATCTTTTCCTTGTTGTGTCGCTCATAGTCGGTCGTGGTCGGTTGTTGTCAGTTGACATTGGTCTGTCGTCCGACTCGTCCTGTGTTTACCCGGTGGTGCGTGCTCCACCGCCGGCGGCTTCCCCGCCTGGCGGCTCCGATCCGCAGCCCATGGCGTTCCCGCTGTTGGTTGTGGTTACTACAGTTAAAGTACACGGCGTTTGGCAAAATGGTACTCTCCAAAACCAGAGAAGGGGCAACTGCGGTGCACAACGGGCCATAGGTGACAGGAGTGAACGATTGCTGCGGTAATGTGTACGC